>NC_090384.1:68613761-69894746 GCF_036365525.1 Heterodontus francisci
ATGTGTGTAATGGATCACATTTACTTTCACACTCCTAGTGAGGTCTTTTGGCATTGCATTAAATTCCTCTGGACAGTGCTGCTGCAGTTGATGGCTGCAGCCACCTCTTGCCAAGCTCTGCATGCTGCAGCCTTCAGTGTCTTCCTTTCATGGTGGGCAACCCTTCTTTGATGCACTTCCTGCAGCAGCAGCTCAATCACTTTATTATCAAAGCAGGGTGCAATCATCCCTTGTGATTGACTTGGTACTGAATTGCAATACAGCCATCAACTCTTCCATTCTTGCCACTTTCACTTTTAAAATGATCTGCTGGTAGCAATAACCTCCCAGCAGCACTCCAAGATACCTGGCTATAAGCTGCAGGCTTTCTAAATGTTCAACTTTGCTCAGGCTACAGTGTTTCTTCACTCCCAAAGACTGAAAATGTAGCAGCTCTATTAAGCAGCCATGGGCCTTTAAGGTCTAAAAAAGTGTTATAATGTCCTGTACCCTCATGAATGCACCCAACAAGAGGACCCCACACCATCACCAAGAACACCCACTATATTATAATTTGCCCTTACAGGAAATTAGGGTGCAGAGAAGTGGCTTTGGGCACAGCATGATTCCCGAGCACTGCCCATGGCCCACTCACCACCATGGTCCCCAGGAAAATCAGCCCTCCTGTGTCTTCCTAACTCTTCCAAAAAGATTAAGTGTTACCTCATTATAGGGTGTCAGAAATTTCTGGCCTGGACCTTCAATATCTGTCTCTTAAAGCATTTGAGGACTTTGCCTCTAAACAGAAGAAGAATCCTTTCACCCATCATGGCATCTGTAATATGTAATAACCTGTTGGTATAATACTTACTTTCTACATCCTGGTTAACATTCCTGTATATAGATTTTGCATTCATTTACAACTGCAGCTTTCTGTCATATTCCTTTATGTCATTGCTGATACTCTACAGGAATATTTAGGCTTTACCTTGATGCTGTCCCTAAATTCCCAGGTTGTTTTTTTTAATCCCAGGGACAGTGTTGATCATCTGTATGGCATTGTCCCATGCATGCCTCCTTCTAGCATGTTTGGAGCTCATCTTCACTCACCATAAATTCCCTCAATTACACTCCATTACAACATTTGTGAGCAAGGCCACTCACTAACATTAATGGTTTTAATATAAAATTATGGAATTGTGGCATTCAATCTCCAAAACACTAAGAAAGATCACAAGACTCCCATGTAATAAAAACAGAATTTGTATTATTCATCCATTCTAACCAAAGGCTTTAATCGTTAACATTATGCAAGCGATTTCCAAAACACCAGCAAAAATCCAAAAATCTCATAGAGTAAAAACAGAATTTAACTTGTTCACTCACCATCAATCAGTAGCCCTGCTATGAGAGCTTGCAGTGTATTGTTCCTGAAACATAATTTTTTTCCTTGCCTGCAAGCCATTCTCTAACACAATTGCACACTCCACATCTGGATTAATGAAGTCTGGGAGATTTCTACTGCTAAAGTGGCTCATTAGCTGCTTGAGAAGTGTCAAGGCATCATTATTGCAGGTGCACAATAATTGTTTGATATTTGTTTGTTACCACTAGCAAAATCTTTCTTGCAGAAACTAAACATTTCAATTTTGTGCATCTCCTCATTTCATTAGTCGGTCATGATTATCTTGAAAAAGAAAGACTCTCCCAAGCAGTTCATCAAAAGAGGAATTTCGGCTCCTACACAATTGAAACTCATAAACAACAGACTTACAGTACAGCATGCCCAAAATAGCAGCACAATTCTCACTGGATTTTCTTCCCTTTTTATAACAACCACACAGGTCATTATACATTAAATTTAAAAAGCAGGGCTAAAAAAAGAAATTAAAAAATGGAAAAAGAATTCAATCATGAGAGGGTCCTTGAAAGGCTATTTCATTTTATATTCTTGTTTCTTTTGGGTTTGGTTCGTCTTAATGATAATGGCAATGAAAATTCCTGACTGATTGTGTTTTATCTTAAAGTTACAATGCAATATAATGGCTTCCTTCACAGTTTATTTCCATTACTGGAAGAGCTTCTAACAAGAAACTCCACTCTGCAAGTAGTTGCTATGTTAGTACGTCAGGGTTTCTCATGAGGGTTGAGCTCCCCTTTAAATTATTTATCAGTAATTGTCTTTTTTCCCTTCAACTTATTTAATTTTTCGTCTCTCACAGACAGCATCCTTGTCTGGCCAGGAGAGCTTGTTGCCCTTGGTCCCCACATAGTCCCACTCTTACATCATGATGAGCTAAGAGGAAAAACATTTTATAGAATTTTTCTCTCCTGGCTGTCTTACAAACAAAAATGAAAAAAAGAGATGAATCTCCTCACTTACTAGGTACTATGAATGTCCTTGAATGAAAATCTGTACGTTATTTCATTTAACAACATATATCCAAATACATGAATAATTCACAAATCTATCCTCTGAATCTTTTCACACATAAATTAAACTGCAAGTAAAATGGGACAGAGTCCAATAATGTTGCTTACAGATGGCTTGACCTAGCAAGCATACAATGGAACTGTGTAATTTCAGAAAAATATACAAAAATTTTTCATATTGTTACGACCGAGATGGGAGGAGTGCACTGTTTATTCTAGTTCCATTTCTCCACCGGTCACGACATATATATTTAAATTTTCCCACTTACCGATATGGTCAATTATAAAATCTATTTTTCCCAGAATAAAATAGACTAACCAGGTCTCTTTAATGAACAACAAAATTATCAGCTTATTATAAAACAACTTCTTCACCCACAATAGAAGTAAAGAAATAAACACACAGATTGAAATTTTAAAGTTCACTTTTTACCTTAGCCCCTCACACACACACATGTGAGGTTCTTTCAGCTTGTTTGGATGAGGGTGGGGGCTGCAGGGTGGAAGAGCAACCTGATCATGCACTATGGTACAGGAAGCCATTTAAGTGGAGGGAGAAAAAAGGAATGCCGTCATTCTATGAGACAGTATAGTTAGGGGGATTGACACTGTTCTCTGCAGCAAAGAGCGAGAGTCCAGACGGCTGTGTTGTCTGCCTGGTGCCAGGGTTCAGGACATCTGTTCAGGGCTGGAGAGGAACTTACAGTGGGAAGGGGAGGTTCCAGTCGTCATGGTCCATGTAGGTACCAACGACATAAGCAGGACAAGGAAAGGGGTTCTGCATAGTCAGTATGAGGAATTAGGCACTAAATTAAGAAGCACAACCTCAAAGGTAATAATCTCGGGATCATTATCTGAGCCACATGCAAATTGGCATAGGGCAAATAAGATTAGAGAAATTAATGCATGGCTCAAAGACTGGTATGATAGAAGTGGGTTCCGGTTCATGGGGCACTGGCACCATTACTGGGGAAAGTGGTGGCTGTACCGTTGGGACGGTCTACACCCGAACCGTGCTGGAGTTGGTGTTCCAGCGAGTCGCATAACTAGGGAAGTAAAGAAGGTTTTAAACTGAATAGTGGGGGCAAGGGATCAAATTTGGAAAGATATGGTAAATCAAAGAGTAGAGACAAGGCAAAAGAGAAAGGTATTAATATGGGAAATGATAAACAGACTGTGACAGGAAGGGACAGAGTGCACAAATCTAAGAGTAAATCAACAGATAAGGCTAGAGGTTACAAAAATAATAAAAGGACAAAACTAAAGGCTCTGTATCTGAATACATATAGCATTCGAAACAAAACAGATGAACTGAGAATGCAAATAGAAATAAATAAGTATGATCTGATAGCCATTACAGAGGATTGGCTGCAGGATGACATAGACTAGGACCTGAATATTAAAGGGTACATGGCATTTAGGAAAGATAAGAAGCTAGGAAAAGGTGGAGGGGTGGCTCTGTTAATTAATGATGGCAATAGTGCAATAAAGAGGGATGACCTAAATTCAGGAAACCATGATGTAGAAGCAGTTTGGGTAGAGATGAGAAATAATAAAGGCATGAAGTCACTGTGAGAGTGGTGTAAAGGCCACCTAGCCTTAACCACATTTTAGGACGGGGTATAAAGGAAGAAATAATGACAGCTTGTCAGACAGGTACGGCGCTAATCATGGGGGATTTTAACCTACAGATAGACTGGAAAAATCAAATGGACAGAGGTAGCCTAGATGAGGAGTACATAGAATGTTTTCGGGATAATTTCTTGGAACAGTATGTTCTGGAACCAACCAGAGAGGAGCTATACTAGACCTGGTATTGTGCAACAAGATAGGATTAATTAATGACCTCATAGTTAAGGTGCCCCTAGGTAGCAGCGATCATAATATGATTGAATTTTACATTCAGTTTGAGGGAGAGAAGAGTGGATCCAAGACCAGTATTTTAAACGTAAATAAAGGCAATTACGAGGGCATGAAAGCACAGCTAGCTAAAGTAAACTGGCAAATTAGGTTAAGGGATAGGTCAATAGAGATGCAGTGGCAGACATTTAAGGGGATATTTCAGAATACATAGAATAGATACATTTCAATGAAAAAGAAAAACTCCAAGGAGGGGGCGGTGGGGGGCGCTATCCGTGGTTAACTAAAGCAGTTAAAGATAGTATCAAACTTAAAGAAAAGGCATATAATTGTGTAAAGGTGGATGGCAGGTCAGAAGATTGAACAGAATATAAAAAACAGCAAAGAATGACTAAAAAATTGATAAAGAAGGTAAAATTAGGGTATGAGAGAAAGCAAACTCGAAATATAAAGACAGTTAGTCAGAGTTTCTTAAGACAATTAAAAAAGAAAAGTTAACAAAGTAAGCATTGGTCTATAGAAAGCAAGTCTCGGGAATTAATAACGGATAATAAGGAGATGGCAGATGAATTGAACAGGTATTTTGCATCAGTGTTCACTATAGAGGATCCAAGTAACATCCCAGGATTAGCTATAAGTCAGGAAATGGAAGGGAGGGAGGAACTCAAGAAAATTACAATCACCACGGAAGTGGTACTGAACAAATTGTTGGAGCTGCAGGCTGACAAGTCCTCGGGTCCTGATGGACTGATTCCTAGGGTCTGAAAAGAAGTGCCTAGTGAGATAGTTGATGCATTAATTTTAATTTTCCCAAATTCCCTAGATTCAGGGAAGGTTCTGTTAGATTGGAAAATAGTGAATGTAACTCCTTTATTCAAAAAGGAAGGGAGACAGAAAGCAGGAAACTACAGGCCAATTGGCTTAACATCTGTTTTAAGCAAAATGTTAGAAACTATTATTAAAGATGTTATAGCAGGGCACTTTGAAAAATTCAAGGTAATCAGGCAGAGTCAACATGGTTTTGTGAAAGGGAAATCATGTTTAACCAATTTATTGGGGTTGTTTGAGGGAGTTGCGTGTGCTGTGAATGAAGGACAACCGGTGGATGTGTTGTACTTAGATTTCCAGAAGGCATTTGATAAGGTGCCACTTCAAAGGTTGTTGCAAAAAATAAAAGCTCATGGCATGGATAGAAGATTGGCATGGATAGAAGATTGTCTAGCTAACAAGGAACAGAGAGGAAGCATAAATGGGTCACTTTCAGGTTGGCAAGGTGTAATCAGTGGTGCGCCACAGGGATCTGTGCTGGGGTCTCAACTTTTTATAATTTATATAAATGACTTTGATGAAGGGACCAAAGATATGGCTGCTAAATTTGCCGATGACACAAAGAGAGATGACACAATGGCACAGTGGTGCAGTGGTTAGCACCACAGCCTCACAGCTCCAGCGACCCAGGTTCAATTCTGGGTACTGTCTGTGCGGAGTTTGCAAGTTCTCTCTGTGACCGCTTGGGTTTTCGCCGGGTGCTCCGGTTTCCTCCCACAGCCAAAGATTTGCAGGTTGATAGGTAAATTGGCTAATATAAATTTCCCCTAGTATAGGTAGGGGAATTGAGGGAAGGTGGGGATGTGGTAGGAATATGGGATTAATGTAGGATTAGTATAAATGGGTGGTTGATGGTTGGCACAGACTTGGTGGGCCAAAGGGCCTGTTTTAGTGCTGTATCTCTAAATAAAAAATAAATAAATAAATGTAAGTTGTGAAGAGGACATAAGGAGGCTACAATGGGATATAGATAGGTTAAGTGAGTGGGCAAAAGGTTAGTATGCAAGTAAAGCACATAATTAGGAAAGCTAATAGAATGTTATTGTTTATCGCGAGGGGAATTGTAAAGTAGGGAAGTTATACTTTAGGTATACAGGGCATTGGTGAGACCACATCTGGAGTACTGTGTACAGTATTGGTCTCCTTATTTAGGAAGGATGTAAATGCATTGGAAGCAGGTCAGAGAAGGTTTACTAGACTGATACCTGGAATGGGCGGGCTATCTTATGAGGAAAGATTAGACAGGCTAGGCTTGTATCTGCTGGAATTTAGAAGAGGTAGAGGCAACTTCATTGAAACCTCCTGAGAGGTCTTGACAGGGTGGATGTAGAAAGGATGTTTTTCCCCTTGTGGGAGAATCTAGAACTAGGGGTCACTGTTTAAAAATAAGGGGTCGCCCATTTAAGACAGAGATGAGGAGAAATTTTTTCTCTCAGAGGGTCGTGAGTCTTTGGAACTCTCTTCCTCAAAAGGTGGTGGAAGCAGAGTCTTTGAATATGTTTAAGGCAGAGGTAGACAGATTCTTGATAAGCAAGGGGGTGAAAGGCTATCGGGGTAGGTGGAAATGTGGAGTAATCAGTTCAGCCATGAACTTATTGAATGGTGGTGCAGGCTCAATGGGCCGAGTGGCTCCTAATTCGTAGCTTCGTAGAAACCGGGTAACCGGAAAAATAAAAGGGATTTTTTGTTCAGAGCTCTATTACAGACAAAAAAGCACTTAGGCTGAATATTTGCTCATTCTTGAAGAAAACAGCAGATGAGATATGTTTTGTTCCAAAACTGGCATACAGTCTAGGCTCTGAGTACATGTAGATGAGTCACTGGGATCTTATAGAACAATTCTTTTCAGGCGGCATTAAGAATTAATTTAGCAGGCTTTTCTTCAAAGACAGGAGATGAGATGAGTTGACATAGTGCACTTCTCAGGGCCTTTTAGTGAGGTGCTGGAAAGCTGAGCTTGGTTGTGTTCTACTCTCCTTCCTTGGGAATTCTGCAGGCTTTTTAGAGATGGAACAGGCTAGGCTGAACTGAGGCTCTGTCCTATCAAAAGGCACGCGACTGTCACTTCTCTGCACACATCTTCCCAAGTTACCAGGGTTTCTGTTCTATTTTTAATTTGAGTCATGTGCCAACCAGTAAACGTTGTTGCCAAACTAGTTCTTTCAGTAAAAGCAAAATACTGCAGATGCTGGAAATCTGAAATAAAAACAGAAAGTACTGGAAATACTCTGCAGGTCAGGCAGCATCTGTGGAGCGAGAAGCAGAGTTAATGTCACAGACCTGAAGCGTTAACTCTGCTTCTCTCTCCACAGATGCTGCCTGACCTGCTGAGTATTTCCAGCACTTTCTGTTTTTATTTCATAGTTCTTTCAGCATCCTCTTAATGACCCTCTTGAAAAGAAAACTGGTCAAACATTTCTTCAGTTTGATTATGAATTTCTCAAAAAAAATTCAAAAACAGAATCACTTTCACAACAATATGTACACACTTTCTGTAATTGTAAAATTTAGTTCCTGTAGCACTTTCTTGTCAGTTAATTTCTAACATGATGTTTCTATCACAAATGTTTGTCATAGTTTTCTCACCTATTCATTTTACTGACTTCTGATTTGGTCCTTCTTGCTCCAAGGTATGTAGTGCTGTTCATCACTTAGCTCTAAGACCTCCCCACTGTTCTCCAAAGTGCAATCTGTTTCAGTGGTCAACCTGGATCTTGGCCTGAATTGATTTTTTTTTGCGCAAATATATTTGCACACTCATGCTTAATAGCTGTGATGTGAAGTGGGGGAAGGGAACCAGTAGAGGGCCTGGAACATAGAACATATAGAACATAGAACATTACAGCGCAGTACAGGCCCTTCGGCCCTCGATGTTGCGCCGACCTGTGAAACCATCTGACCTAAACTATTCCATTTTCATCCATATGTCTATCCAATGACCACTTAAATGCCCTTAAAGTTGGCGAGTCTACTACTGTTGCAGGCAGGGCGTTCCACACCACTACTACTCTCTGAGTAAAGAAACTACCTCTGACATCTGTCCTATATCTATCACCCCTCAACTTAAAGCTATGTCCCCTCGTGTTTGCCATCACCATCCGAGGAAAAAGACTCTCACTATCCACCCTATCTAACCCTCTGATTATCTTACATGTCTCTATTAAGTCACCTCTCCTCCTCCTTCTCTCTAACGAAAACAACCTCAAGTCCCTCAGCCTTTCCTCGTAAGATCTTCCCTCCATACCAGGCAACATCCTAGTAAATCTCCTCTGCACCCTTTCCAAAGCTTCCACATCCTTCCTATAATGCGGTGACCAGAACTGCACGCAATACTCCAGGTGCGGCCGCACCAGAGTTTTGTACAGCTGCATCATGACCTCGTGGCTCCGAAACTCGATCCCCCTACTAATGAAAGCTAACACACCATATGCCTTCTTAACAGCCCTATTAACCTGGGTGGCAACTTTCAGGGATTTATGTACCTGGACACCAAGATCTCTCTGCTCATCTACACTACCAAGAATCGTCCCATTAGCCCAGTACTCTGCATTCCTGTTACTCCTTCCAAAGTGAATCACCTCACACTTTTCCGCATTAAACTCCATTTGCCATCTCTCAGCCCAGCTCTGCAGCCTATCTATGTCCCTCTGTAACCTACAACATCCTTCGGCACTATCCACAACTCCACCGACCTTCGTGTCATCCACAACATCCTTCTACACTCTCATCCAGGTCATTTATAAAAATGACAAACAGCAGTGGCCCCAAAACAGAACCTTGCGGTAAGCCACTAGTAACTAAACTCCAGGATGAACGTTTGCCATCAACCACCACCCTCTGTCTTCTTTCAGCTAGCCAATTTCTGATCCAAAGCACTAAATCACCTTCAATCCCATACTTCCATATTTTCTGCAATAGCCTACCGTGGGGAACCTTATCAAACGCCTTACTGAAATCCATATACACCACATCCACGGCTTTACCCTCATCCACCTGTTTGGTCACCTTCTCAAAATACTCAATAAGGTTTGTGAGGCACGACCTACCCTTCACAAAACCGTGCTGACTATCGCTAATGAACTTATTCTTTTCAAGATGATTATAAATCCTATCTCTTATAACCTTTTCCAACATTTTACCCACAACCGAAGTAAGGCTTACAGGTCTATAATTACCAGGGCTGTCCCTACTCCCCTTCTTGAACAAGGGGACAACATTTGCTATCCTCCAGTCTTCCAGCACTATTCCTGTCGACAATGACGACATAAAGATCAAGGACAAAGGCTCTGCAATCTCCTCCCTGGCTTCCCAGAGAATCCTAGGACAAATCCCATCTGGCCCAGGGGACTTATCTATTTTCACACTTTCCAAAATTGCTAACACCTCCTCCTTGTGAACCTCAATCCCATCTAGCCTAGTAGTCTGTATCTCAGTATTCTCCTCGACAACATTTTCTTTCTCTACTGTAAATACTGACGAAAAATATTCATTTAACGCTTCCCCTATCTCCTCTGATTCCACACACAACTTCCCACTACTATCCTTGATTGGCCCTAATCTAACTCTAGTCATTCTTTTATTCCTGATATACCTATAGAAAGCCTTAGGGTTTTCCTTGATCCTATCCGCCAATGACTTCTCGTGTCCTCTCCTCGCTCTTCTAAGCTCTCCCTTTAGATCCTTCCTGGCTAGCTTGTAACTCTCAAGCGCCCTAACTGAGCCTTCACGTCTCATCCTAACATAAGCCTTTTTCTTCCTCTTGACAAGCGCTTCAACTTCTTTAGTAAACCACGGCTCCCTCGCTCGACAACTTCCTCCCTGCCTGACAGGTACATACTTATCAAGGACACACAGTAGCTGCTCCTTGAATAAGCTCCACATTTCGATTGTGCCCATCCCCTGCAGTCTCCTTCCCCATCCTACGCATCCTAAATCTTGCCTAATCGCATCATAATTTCCTTTCCCCCAGCTATAATTCTTGCCCTGCGGTATATACCTGTCCCTGCCCATCGCTAAGGTAAACCTAACCGAATTGTGATCACTATCACCAAAGTGCTCACCTACATCTAAATCTAACACCTGGCCGGGTTCATTACCCAGTACCAAATCCAATGTGGCATCGCCCCTGGTTGGCCTGTCTACATACTGTGTCAGAAAACCCTCCTGCACACACTGGACAAAAACTGACCCATCTAAAGTACTCGAAATATAGTATTTCCAGTCAATATTTGGAAAGTTAAAGTCCCCCATAACAACTACCCTGTTACTCTCGCTCCTGTCGAGAATCATCTTCGCTATCCTTTCCTCTACATCTCTGGAACTATTCGGAGGTCTATAGAAAACTCCCAACAGGGTGACCTCTCCTCTCCTGTTTCTAACCTCGGCCCATACTACCTCAGTAGACGAGTCCTCAAACGTCCTTTCTGCCGCCGTAATACTCTCCTTGATTAACAATGCCACACCCCCCCCTCTTTTACCATCTTCTCTGTTCTAAATCCCGGAACCTGCAACATCCATTCCTGTCCCTGCTCTACCCATGTCTCCGAAATGGCCACAACATCGAGATCCCAGGTACCAACCCATGCTGCAAGCTCACCCACCTTATTCCGGATGCTCCTGGCGTTGAAGTAGACACACTTTAAACCAAGTTCTTGCTTGCCAGTGCCCTCTTGCGTCCTTGTAACCTTATCCCTGACCTCACTACTCTCAATATCCTGTACACTGGAACTACAATTTAGGTTCCCATCTCCCTGCTGAATTAGTTTAAACCCCCCCGAAGAGCACTAGCAAATCTCCCCCCCAGGATATTGGTACCCCTCTGGTTCAGGTGAAGACCATCCTGTTTGTAGAGGTCCCACCTACCCCAGAAAGAGCCCCAATTATCCAGGAAACCAAAACCCTCCCTCCTACACCATCCCTGCAGCCACGTGTTCAACTCCTCTCTCTCCCTATTCCTTGCTTCGCTAGCACGTGGCACGGGCAACAACCCAGAGATAACAACTCTGTTTGTTCTCGCTCTAAGCTTCCACCCTAGCTCCCTGAATTTCTGCCTTAAATCCCCATCTCTCTTCCTACCTATGTCGTTGGTGCCTATGTGGACCACGACTTGGGGCTGCTCCCCCTCCCCCTTAAGGATCCCAAAAACACTATCCGAGACATCATGAACCCTGGCACCTGGGAGGCAACACACCAACCATGAGTCTCTCAACATGGTAGCATACATAACATGGGAGATGAGCAGATGAGAGCCGACTCAGGAATTGCTTGGGAAGTGGGAGGTAATGGCAGGTGGAGCTTTTGAGAGGGGATAGCCAGTGGCAGGTGCAGGAAAAAATAGAGCTTGAGGCCTGGTTCCTACAGCAACTTCAGAGCCATGGAGAGAAAGTGAGTTAATTGGAGGAAAAAAGGAGCTGAGAAAGTTAACTACGTGGTGAAAAATATTGAAGAACAACTTTCTTCTGCTTGCGGAATGCTTATTTCCTGGGAGTAAAGCAAAGGAAAAAGACCCGAGACCTGTTATACTGGGTCTCCAAAAATTTCGCATTTTCTCACAAAGTTGGGTTCTTGCTCCAAATATTCAAAGGCCATGTAAACAGGGTAGGAGTAATGTGATCACATGTCCTGCCTCAGCTTCCTGATCTCGACTTGGTGTATACCCAAGTGGGGTGGCACAACAATAATTGGCACTTAGTCTTTGGAGGTTTAATTGGATTACCTCCAAAAACAAGTGTGGAGTTCATGGTATGTGATTAACCTGCGTCCGTTCATTGAATTGTAGGCAGCACGTTAGATTCGTGCTGCCTGCTGTTTTACATGATTGCTGTGTGCAGCTTGTGCGATCTGCACTCTTAATTGGCTGCACAGCAGGCTGTCCAATATCGCAACTGGCCAGGGCTACTTAAAAGCTGCCTGCACCTCTCAAAGGGGAGTGCATTGTGGTTGCAAGAAGTGGTGGGAATCCTTTGTGAACTGAATCTTCATGGATTATATTGTAGAATGGCTGAATATGCGAGAAAGCAAATTATAGATAACCTCCAAAAATGTGGACAGTCCAGCAACAAACTTGTAAGGAGCGATAAAAGAAAACTACTGCAGATGCTGGAAATAAGAAATAAAAACAGAAAGTGCTGGAAATACTTAGGCAGCTTCTGTGGAGGGAGAAGCAGAGTTAACGTTTCAGGTCTGTGACCTTTTATCAGAACTGGCAAAGGTTAGAAAAGGCAAAGAGAGTATTCATGGTTGTGGTGAAAGACAAAGCATTAGTGCAGAGATAGTGTTAATGGCAGAATAATGAGCAGCTCTGTCCAAAAGCACAACATAAAAAACAGGCACAAAAACAAGAAATGCTGGAACCACTCAGCAGGTCTGGCAGCATCTGTGAAAAGAGAAGCAGAGTTAACGTTTCGGGTCAGTGACCCTTCTTCAGAACTGACAAATATTAGAAAAGTCACAGGTTATAAGCAAGTGAGGTGGGGGTGGGGCAAGAGATAACAAAGGAGAAGGTGTAGATTGGACCAGGCCACATAGCTGACCAAAAGGTCATGGAGCAAAGGCAAACAATATGTTAATAGCGTGTTGAAAGACAAAGCATTAATACAGATTAGGTGTTAATGCACTGAATATTGAACAGCAGCAAGTGCAAACCTGAAAATAAAAACAGTGGGTAAGCAAACTGAACAAACTAAGATGAAATGAAATAAATGCAAAAAAAAGATTGTAAAAAATGTAAAAAAGAAAAAAAGAAAAAATAACTAAAAATGAAAGTAAAATGGGGGGCTGTCATGCTCTGAAATTATTGAACTCAATGTTCAGTCCGGCAGGCTGTAGTGTGCCTAATCGGTAGATGAGATGCTGTTCCTCGAGCTTGCGTTGATGTTCACTGGAACACTGCAGCAATCCCAGGACAGAGATGTGAGCATGAGAGCAGGGGGAAGTGTTGAAATGGCAAGCAACCGGAAGCTCAGGGTCCTGAGATGGTCCTGAGTGTCAGAGATGGACCATGTAAAGGTGAGAGGTGGTCCATCTCTGACACTTCCCTTCCCTTCCTCGACTTCTCTGTCTCCATCTCTGGGGATAGGTTGTCTACTAATATCCATTATAAGCCCACCGATTCCCACAGCTACCTCGACTACACTTCTTCACACCCTACCTCCTGTAAGGACTCCATTCCATTCTCCAAGTTTCTCCGTCTCCGACGCATCTGCTCTGATGATGCTACCTTCCATGACGGTGCTTCTGATATGACCTCCTTTTTCCTCAACCGAGGATTTCCCCCCACTGTGGTCGACAGGGCCCTCAACCGTGTCCGGCCCATTCCCCGCACCTCTACCCTCACTCCTTCCCCTCCCTCCCAGAACCGTGACAGGGTTCCCCTTGTCCTCACTTTCCACCCCATCAGCCTCCATATCCAAAGGATCATCCTCCACCATTTCCGCCACCTCCAGCGTGATGCCACTACCAGTCGCATCTTCCCCTCCCTTCCCCTGTCAGCATTCCGAAGGGATCATTCCCTCCGCGACACCCTGGTCCACTCCTCCATTACCCCCACCACCTCGTCCCCGTCCCATGGCACCTTCCCCTGCAATCGCAGGAGGTGTAATACGTGCCCATTTACCTCCTCTCTCCTCACTATCCCAGGCCCCAAACACTCCTTTCAGGTGAAGCAGTGATTTACTTGTAATTGAGGGTAATTGAGAAATAAAATAACTTGTACAGTTGTGTGATTGTTATTGATATATAATGGTTGGACTGTGTAAAGCTGATTGGTCTGAGGTTGAAAATGTGTTTAAAAGAAGAAAGTTTCAGTGCCTTTCATGTGCTCAGATTATGCCAAAACACCTCACAGTGAATTAAGTACTTTTAAAGTGTAAGCGTTGTTGT
Organism: Heterodontus francisci; assembly: GCF_036365525.1. Classification (NCBI taxonomy): domain Eukaryota; kingdom Metazoa; phylum Chordata; class Chondrichthyes; order Heterodontiformes; family Heterodontidae; genus Heterodontus; species Heterodontus francisci. Next base: position 68,627,742 of record NC_090384.1, read on the forward strand.
AATGCAGTCAAATGTGGCAACCAATATGTACACAGCAAGATTCCACTAACAACAATGACATAAATTACCAGATAATTTATTTTAGTGGCGTTGGTTGAGGGCTAAATCTTGGCTGGGATATCTCCCCTGCAATTTTACAGATAATGCTGTGAGATCTTTTAGATCCAGCTGAGATGGTAGGTGAAGCCTTGAATTAATATTGTCAAAAAGATGGTACCTCCAACAATGAAGCACTTTCTCAGTACAGTATTGAAGTGTCAGTCTAGATTAAGTACTTAATCTCCAGGGTGGGGCTTGAACGCACAACCTTCTGACTCAGGCAGAAGTGCTACCACTGAGCCAAGACTGACACCATCATTAAAATAAATTCTATGGCTGGAATTCTACTTTGGGCGGGACCCCCGCCCACTGGTTAAAAAGTCAGGGGCGAGCCCGCTTCTGCCAGGCCTGGGGAGCCACGCCAGGATTTTACGCTCCTCAGGCCCTGACTTGACCTTGAGCAGGACTTCTGCCCCTCTGAGGCAGGAGGTCCCGCCTCCAAGAGCTACTGGCCAATCAGCAGGCCGGCAGCTCTCAGTGCCAGAAGCACCACTGGAAGCATTGGCCACTGCTGGGACTGCATGCAGGGAAAGGAGCAAAAGGGACGCCGTCACCGGAAAAAAGGTCCGGAGCGTCACCGGGGACAATTGGCCAGGCCCCAGCGACACAGGGGAGATCGGTTGGGAGGCAGCAGGTAGGCGGTGTTGTGATCAGGATGGCCACCCCCCCGGCTCACAAGGAGGCCGCCAGGTTTTACTTGGCAGCCTTCTGGAGGGCCTGAGCCGCCCGTCTGCTACTGGTAAAATTCCAGTGGTGGTGGGAGGAGGCCCTTAAGTGGCAGTTAATAGGCCACTTAAGGGCTTTGATTGGCCTGGGGCAGGCGGGCCGTTTTTTGGCACCGCCCCTCATAAAATTGCTGCAGGGGCGGGACGGCATTTGGAACAGCAACCCCACCGCATCTCAACTGGGCCTGGAGATTTATCCACTTTTAAGCCCACTAAAACAGCTCATACCTCCTCCCTTTCAATACTAATTTGTTCTAGTATATCACTCTCCCCCTCCCTCATCTCTACACCTATATCGTCCTTCTCCATAGGGAACAAAGATGAAATGGGAGGTGGTGCTCCACAGATCTCGCAGAGGAAGAGGTGCTGAAGATTAGTGGCATCTCAGTGTACCAGGTCATTGGAGATGGGGAGATGGGGACCTCCCAGCTACCTGCTGACAGGAGTAAATATCATTTACCCACATGTCATATAACAGTCAGTCACATGGACTTAATTTCAGCAGTGAGTGAAATATGAATACCTTCATAATAATAAGTTGCAACATCCTTACATGCCATATAAATCATATGTTTTCTCTCCACCAGGACCTTTATGCATACTGCAACAGTTGCTAGATGTCATGGATGAAGAATCCTCAGAGGTGCTGGTTCCTTCCATCACAGGCTTCATGCTTACCACGCACCAGTTCAGATACTTGTACTTTGGTGGGTCCAATTAGACAAATAGTTGGGTTTTCACCGATATAAAAACAGAAAATGCCGGAAATACTCAGCAGGTGGAGAGAGGAACAGAGTTACTATTTCAGGTCAATGATCTTTCATCACTTGGTGACTCACACTTCACAGGGACAGCTGCAGAGAGAGGCTACGTTGGAGGGTGCAGCCCTCTCCAAGCTCAGCTCAGTTGGACAGATGCTGTAGCCCAGGGGCCGTTGATGAAAAGGATGATTATTGAGGGAACCATAAAACGTTTGACTTACTCTCAGGCCTTCACACATACTGTCCATGATTCCCATTGAGAATCGAGGAGTCCGCCTCAAGCATGAATGGATTGATTTTGCAGGGCATTGTGAGGAAGTCTGCTTCCATGGATAGAGTGGTCAACTACATGAAACATCAATCATGGCAATCAAATGAGTCATTCAGGTCTTGACCATGGCAGTGTGGACTTTGGATGCCAACATGTCTGGTGCCTTAAATAGGATGACAAAGACCTTAGCCTTGGTTTGAGTGTTCCCCACTGATCTACACCAAGCTGCTTTCCAGCATGGTGGTAACAGTGAAGTGTGGCTGGCCCATGAGAGGAATAATGATGAAAAGGATACAGCAGTCTTTAGTAGGGCCCTCATGGTCTCCAAAACCCAGAGACCTGCGGCCAACAAATCACAGCAATCAGAGCAGGGATATGCGTAGTCTACCTCTACCTCTGCTGAAGCCACAGGGTTTGCACTATGTAGGACCAGTAGTAAAAGGCAAAATAAAGCTTTGTGGTTGCACAGGGGTGTTTGAGAAAATGTTATGCTGTTAGGTTTCCATTCTTTAGCACAATCACATAAAATATATTACTTTGCACCACTTTCCTGTGTTGACTATTCCTGTTTTCTGGTGGCAATGGGCCTTTTCTGTTATTTGTTGATGAATGGGAAGATATGAATTGACGGGACCAATGGGGTGATATACAATGGGTGTTTGGTTGGTAGCAGAACTGCTTTGTGTCAGTGGGATTTGGAGGTTTGGGGGAAGGGGGGAGATGAGATTTGCCTTTGTATGTGGTTGTAACATGGGCCCATTATTGATACCTAACTGAGCCATACAGCTATAAGCGAATTCCTGGTGTCCCAGTCAGCAATGTGAGTGGCTGGTGTGGCTGGTGCCACCGTGGAGATCCTTAGATTTGAATGTCGATGATGGGTGCTCAGTGACTTGTGTTAGTTGCTTAATAGTCAGATGGTGAAGGATAGAACCTGAGCCCAATCTTTGCACACTCTATGAGCTTTTATTCACAGAGATATATTACAAACGTGCAGATCCAAACCCCAACAACCGCAGTTTCAGTCTGTTCCTATTTATAGGATGTGATGGAGTCCTTCGTGTGTAAACTGAGTTCTGTACAACTTCAGTTTGTATTTTTGCGATGGTCCGGGTTTTGGGGGAATCAAATCCAGGTTAGACAACAAACAGTCCTGTGACTGAGAAAATCCAGAGACCTAGGGTAATATGCTGGGGATACAGTTTCAAATCCCACCATGGCAGCTGGTGAAATTTATATGGGCGGCGCAGTGGTTAGCACTGCAGCCTCACAGCTCCAATGATCCGGGTTCGGTTCTGGGTACTGCCTGTGCGGAGTTTGCAAGTTCTCCCTGTGACTGTGTGGGTTTCTGCCGGATGCTCCGGTTTCCTCCCACAGCCAAAGACTTGCAGGTTGATAGGTAAATTGGCCATTGTAAATTGCCCTTAGTGTAGGTAGGTGGTAGGGAATATGGGATTAATGTGGAATTAGTATAAATGGGTGGTTGATGATTGGCGCAGACTCGGTGGGTGGAAGGGGCTGTTTCAATGCTGCATCTCTCTATGACTCTAAAAAAACAAACAGTTGTTTTCTTTTACCAGGATATGTGACTGGGGGATTAAGTTTCAGTTTCAAGAAAGCCTTACAGAAGGCTTTTGGACAGTTGAGATGGACACTGCAGTGGATGGAAAATCAGCCAGATTGTTAAAGAGACAGGCTGAGAGCTGCAAGTTTTTAGGCTTCTAGAGAAACTGCTTGGAATAGAGTCAGACTACAAGGCAGCTGGTTGAAGCAGTTTGACTGCAGGCAAAGGAGCCTGGACTGAGGGCTGACCATACGGCAGTTGTCTTCAGCAGCTGAAAAGTGATTAATGGAACCACACCATCAGGACTGTAGTAGGCTCACCATCACCTTCTCAAGGGCAATTAGGGATGGGCAATAAATGCTGGCATAGCCAGTGATGCCCACTTCCCATGAATGAATAAAAAAAGGCAAGGCTGAGATTGTTTCAGAGGCAACAAAACTGAACCATTAAAGGGAAGATTGCATCGCTTGCTATCGATGGGACCTCATTACTTCCATATCTGCATCCTGGAGGACAGAACTTGAAAAACTACCTGAGGAATATCCTGATTTTGTTGTACTGTTTGATGCTATCTTGCTGATAAGCCTGTTCAGAGGAGTAGTAAGGACTACCTTTGTTGCATCTGCTAATTAACATGTAACCTTTTAGATATATTAATTGTGATTTAACTGTTAGTTCTTGTTTAATTTATGTTGGTTTTGGTTTGGGTGTTGAAGTAAAATTTATAAAAGAGAAATCTTGCCCGTTTGGTTTTTGGTTTCCTAAATTGGGGTCAGTCGGTGGTTTCGATTCTACTGGTTTGTTGGTGGTCTCCATGGGGATCATAACAAGAAGGGCAAGTGAATCCTAAGTTAGTGCTCACCACCTGCAAAACAATTGATATACAATTAACACCTTGTTCCTTCTGCAGCTCCAAACCCACTGCTATGCAATGTTGTGCAGTGCACAGTACACCACCAGAGCCCTGGAAGGATCTGGAGGCAAAAACATTGAAGGTGGTGGTCACTTTTACAACCACTGGTAATGCATGACCATCGGGTCCAGCAGGGAGCAGGTCTTCTTCTGATGTCTGCCACCACCTGACATGACAACTTAAGACTCTGGAAGTACTGCTCTTCGGAGAGGTCTAGGAATCTGATCCTCTGCCTATACACCCTGTTGTGTAGGTAGTGCCTCCTGTGAGTTCAATCCCTCTGCTGCTCTCCTCCCTGCTTACCACCCAAGGTCTCTCAACAGCAGGTTATTGCTGCAGGTGCTCCCATCTCTGCTCACCACATGCAGGTTTCTCAGCAGCAGGCTCCTGCTGCTCTTCTTGATCCTCATCTAAGGTCCAATCTAAGGTAGCCAAGGAGCCACCCATTGTGATCCGAGTCTCAAAATGCCCAAACTGTAGAAACTAACCTCTCACCACAAGTACTGTGAACAAACCCCTTCCAAATGGTTTGTAACAAAGAAGTTGCGAGCATTGAGTATTTATTGCACTATTTATCTGATTTTTAATCAGTCTGAAAATCTTACTTTGTGTTTTCACATTGGTTACAATGGCAAGTTTCAGCAAGCCATGGCCGTGTCATTAAATCTGAAGTATCGCTCCCACACAGTGATTTGCAAACTTAAATTGTTAAATCGCCTCTCGCGGGGATTACACATAATCACCCAAACATGCCAGAGTTAAACACAGAAGTCGGTGGGTTGGATCTGATTTCCAGACACACTCACGCTTTCCACAAATTTATTCTCCAATCTGTTTCTCAGCCCACGTGCTGCTCCATGTTAAAGTTCTTCCCAATGGGCCTGTGAAAATTGATGAAAAGTAGTCACAGAGAGGGAGGAATCTCCCTCTCCCTTGGTTAAAGCTGACCAGTTTCAGAGATTTAATCGACAAATGGCTTTGTTATTTTCGATGTTACAAAGAGCATGATGCAATAAATTGAAAACTGTATTCCTTGGATGCCTAAAAAATGGCCCTATGAATTTAGCAGTGGGACTCAATGTTGTGCAGATTGGTTGCTAAATTGATATGCTTTGCATTCCTTTTACACCTTAAAAATGGGTGCAATGCATACCAATTTCTAGCCCTCAAGTCTTAAAGAAACTTAGGAGTGATAGCTAGGCCATCAGATAACAAAAGTATAGAAGGAGATCCTCATACCTAACATTCGCAGAAAAATATATATGGGCTAAATCGTAATGTCACATCAAGTTTACCATGCAAATTTCACCCTCTCTGGAGAGTTGGATGCTGGCTAGGTTATGGCCAGTGGGCTGCAGTGCAACACATATTCTGGTTCTGTCCCTTCCTCAGCCTTTCTAGGCAGCTATCCTGAAGGTCAGTGTTATGACCTCAGTGAGACCATTAACGTTAAGACATGAGATATGAACTCCTCAGACCAATTTAAAGAATTACATGACAAGATTTCACATTTTCAGACTTTTACTATAACAAACTAAATATCTACATTAACTAAACAGTTCTTTATAAGTAGCTAACACACTAAATTACAGAGAAAGGTATTTCCCTTTAACTTGTTAAAACACTTGAAACCCCACACCACATTTATCCACATTTATATATCACACAGTCCTCATTGAAGTGATATCCTTGCAGTTAGAAGTCCTAAACTCCTCCCAATGGCAATGGGTTAAATCTCCCAGTCCTTCTCAAAGTCAATGTGCTCTTCGCTCACTTCTTCCGAGCACTTTCGACCTGGAATTCCATGAATAAGGCAATCTCTGGTGACCCCATTGGTCTTTTTTTCCTTCACAAAACTCCGCTTTCCAATAGGATTGAAGTCTTAGCAGCTTTTCACTGCATCAGTGTTCTGAGAGCAGATGTTTTCTCTCTCTCTCTTCTGAGGCTGCCCCTGCTGCTCTCTGTGTCTTTCAATCTTCCCTACAGTCTCCAGACTGCAAAATCTGTTGAATTTATCCAGAATCAAAAGTCAATCGCCATTTGTCTTTTCCAATATGCAGTGTTCACTAATCTGGCCACAGCAGAACCATCCGGGCCTTCCTTTGTTTTCAGGTGTTAAAAATTTCAACTCGAATTTGCACCTTCAGAGTCCCTGGCTCCCTGTTTATGATCAGAGAATTTGAGAGAGCGAAACCCATTGTTCTTCAGGTGTTACATCCTTGCATTGTGCTTTCAAAAGGGTCTTGAACTGGGTTTCTTGTTCGCATGGTAACCAGGATCCCTGACTTATTTCTAGGAAGAGTTGGTGTGAGGTCACATGGCTCCTCCAAATCCTTCTTACACTACATTAAAAATCAATTTTGAAAAACATCATCATACTACAAAGTCCAGCATTCATAACAGTCAGGAAATACTGAGCATTCTGGAACCCACTCCTAGAAGCTACAAAACCAAAGCCCCTTTGACAGAGATCCACACCATCCTCTAGGAAAGGCAAAATAAAGTCATAAACTAATAAACCCCCCCACCCAGCTCTCCACATAAGATAATGTCTGAATGCTACAAAACTCATCACCACATTTGAGTGTGCCCCAGCCGAATCCAGGGGCCATTGCCAAATTATCTTTATTCTCAAGCATCGTTGTCATGTTTTGAATTTTGTTTAACCATTTTTCCACAGAAAGGGTCTGGAGCCGTATGCTACCTTTGCTGAGACAAAGAGGAGTTTATCTGTCAATGAGGCAGGCAATGAAGATATATTCACACAATCACTAGGGACAATAGTTAATTTGTTATCTTGTTTCAGGCTTCCTATGAGCATCCACACCTATTAATGTTGACCTGCACAGGGGAAACTGGTCTGCACTAAAAAACATTAAGTTATTGCAAAAATGTGGGATAGTGTGACAGGTTTTATTACTTTGTCTTACTTATGAGGAAGAGTTTCATGTTAAGTAGAGCAAATAAATTTTGATTATAACTGTCACTTGCTACTGTAAGGTTTAATATTGTGCAGTGTGGGTACAAATATGAATAATAAACATGGGGACCACTAACAGGAGTGCTCAACGTTGCTGAACCTGAGAAAATATCAAAGGTAAATCCAAAATTTCTAAAAAGCTGCCTTGTTCCCACCATGTACACGATGTGCTGACTGTAGCAATATATTTCTCTGTAAGTATCATGTGACAAGCTGCATGAAAATGTATGCATATGTAAAAAAGATAAATTTCAGAGATTTTGTTTACTTATTTTGCTTGGACAAGATTTTGGTTTAATTTATATCATGTTGTTGCTATGAAGTTAGATTCAGATCACAAAAGGTTAACTCCCTGAGAAGCTGTCAGGTATGTTGGAATGTCAGGAATCTAAGAGTCGTATATTCCCAAATACTAGATCAGGGTGAGACAATAGGGATAATCTGACACTTCCTACCTTTAAAACAAAAGCAGAAAACACTGGAGACGCTGAGCAAGTCGGGCAGCATTTGTCGAGAGAACACAAATCAGTCAATGTCAGACAGGTCTTGAACCCTAACTCAGAACTGGACTGGAGGTATGTAAGGTTAGTACCTCTAATTTTGGAATGGTTTCCATTCAAAGGCGACCAGAAAGGGTTCTTAACTAAACAGGCAATGTGGTTGACATGACTCCCATCCTAAACAACAAGGATTCTCATGCAGTTTGGTAAATTTGATTGGCAGCTCAGTGAGCAAGTCCTTGACAGAAAGAGCTGAGGGAAATGTCAGAGGTTAACCTTTATCTAGCTTTCTATCTCTGGAAGAGGCAGTATTCAGCAGATTTCAGTATGGAACATTAGAAAGATCTCACTCTCTAAAGTTAGCGCCAGTCAACTCAAACGTTTCTGACTTGTAAAATGAGTTAGGAGTTAGGCCTATATTAAAGGACAAGTTACATATTTTGTTATGTTTCATGAGGATGACAGGTTAACAGTTGCTGTGAAAACTGTATTCTGTTCATTTTTACATTACAGGTAAAATAAACCAGTTTTTTCGTTTACAATTGGCCTTGGTCTCATTACTTGCGTGCAGTACTGACGGAGTGCTGCATTGTCAGGGGTGCCATCTTTCATGTGAGATGTTAAACTGAGGCCCAATCTACCCTCTCATGCGGGCATAAATGATCCCATGGCACTTATTTCGATGAATACGCGGGGAGTGACCTGGTCAATATTTATCCCTCAATCAACATCACAAAAACAGATTATCTGGTCATTATCATATTGTTGTTTGTGGGAGCTTGCAGTGAGCAACTTGTCTGTAAAGTGCTTTGTTACACCCTGAGGTTGTGAAAGGCACTAAATGCCAGTCTTTCTTTTGGTCTAATTAGAACGCTTTTCAGTCCATCCTTCAAAAGATCGAACAAGCATGTGTCGTGGCACATGTGATATCATAATATCCAGTAAATCCATGAGGTCTTATTGTTATGGGTCATGTAATCATGACTGGTGACAAGGTACCTGAGAGAATATCTAGCACTGACCCAAAATTTCTACTAAGATACTTGAGCCGTTTTCCAAAGGTTCTGACACAATGAGCCGTGATGCCAAGAGGGTCAAGTTCTACGGATATGAAGCAGAAACAGTGGGTTTCATTCATCTGCAAGGATATGCAGTTACACAAAACCTACCCTAAACTGTTTTACTATTGGCTTAAGTCTCTTGTCAACTGTAGTCAAAGGGTTCTGCTAGACAATTGTAACCGACTGGTATTACTGGTGTCTTCCAGTGATCTCAGGGTCTGGAGAGAACATTATACTGATTTGCCATCTCACAAAACAGGCCATGGTGAGGACCTATGTACACAAATGTTAGACAGGCCAGTGGTATGTGGTGCACAGATCAAAGGTCTTAATGAGCCAATTCACTGGGAGAAACTGGACTTCACATGCTGTTGTGTAGCTAATAATTGAGTAGTGGGTGGGGATGGTATTCATACCAAATTCCTAAAAGTTGCTCTGGGTGAGAGAGTGGAAATGACAAATGACTTGAACATTATTTTCAGGGCCTACTGACTTCTCTCGGAGCTGGGAAATGCAATTCTGTTTGAGGCATGAATACCCTTGGTTTTTATCCAGAAGACGATATCCTGTTAAGTCCAGAATCTACTAAGGAAACTTGCTGATGTCAGTGGCTGTTAATTTGATATTTCATATTTTCAGCGCACATATATGAAGCACTTTAAAGCTAGTTTTTGCCTGATTCCTCTGCTGTGAAGCGCCTTGCGACTTTTTACTACATTTGCCTTGCATTTTACTACAGGTGCCATATAAATGTAGGTTGTTGTCGATGATTTTTTAAAAATGTTTTTCATTTTTACTTTTACCATCAAAAATGGAGACAATCAGGGAAAAATAGAACCTAAAGAAGAGGGTAAATTCAGAAAAAAAATCAAGTTTTATTTTGAATGTCACTAAGTCTCAAGAAAACAAGCAATAGGTGCTATTAAGTTAAATGATAGCCCACAATTATTTACAGTCACAGACACTACGTTTATGGGCCTCAATGGCAGTTTCAAACATCCTGTATTATGGTATTTTCTCCTCCTTATGTTCTTTGTCAAAGAACAAAGAACAGTACAGCACAGGAACAGGCCATTCGGCCCTCCAAGCCTGCGCCGATCTTGATGCCTGCCTAAACTAACACCTTCTGCACTTCCGGGGCCCATATCCCTCTATTCCCTTCCTATTCATGTATTTGTCAAAATGTCTCTTAAACGTCGCTATCGTATCTGCTTCCACCACCTCCCCTGGCAGCAAGTTCCAGGCACTCACCACCCTCTGTGAAAAAAACTTGCCTCGCACATCCCCTCTAAACTTTGCCCCTCTCACCTTAAACCTATGTCCCCTAGTAACTGACTCTTCCACCCTGTGAAAAAGCTTCTGACTATCCACTCTGTCCATGCCGCTCATAACTTTGTAAACCTCTATCATGTCGCCCCTCCACCTCCATCGTTCCAGTGAAAACAATCCGAGTTTTTCCAACCTCTCCTCATAGCTAATGCCCTCCAGACCAGGCAACATCCTGGTAAACCTCCTTTGTACCCTCTCCAAAGCCTCTATGTCCTTCTGGTAGTGTGGCGACCAGAATTGCACGCAATATTCTAAGTGTGGCCTAAGTAAGGTTCTGTACAGCTACAACAGGACTTGCCAATTTTTATACTCTATGCTCCGACCGATGAAGGCAAGCATGCCGTATGCCTTCTTGACTACCTTATCCACCTGCGTTGCCACTTTCAGTGACCTGTGGACCTGTACGCCCAGATCTCTCTGCCTGTCAATACTCCTAAGGATTCTGCCATTTACTGTATACCTCCCACCTGCATTAGACCTTCCAAAATGCATTCCCTCATATTTGTCCGTATTAAACTCCATCTGCCATTTCTCCGCCCAAGTCTCCAACCGATCTATATCCTGCTGTATCCTCTGACAATCCTCATCACTATCCGCAACTTCACCAACCTTTGTGTCGTCCGCAAACTTACTAATCAGACCAGCTACATTTTCCTCCAAATCATTTATATATACTACAAAGAGCAAAGGTCTCAGCACTGATCCCTGCGGAACACCACTAGTCACATTCCTCCATTCAGAAAAACACCCATCCACTGATACCCTCTGTCTTCTATGACCGAGCCAGTTCTGTATCCATCTTGCCAGCTCACCTCTGATCCTGTGTGACTTCACCTTTTGTACCAGTCTGCCATGCGGGACCATGCATCATTCCATACACCTCATCATTGATCAATTTTTTGATGGTAACCTCAAAAGCATATGTTGTTTCCGCTTCAGCTATACAACAAGAGAAAAGCTGTTAAACGGGTTTTAAGAAAAATAGCCAGCAACATTAACAAGTGAACTTACATAAAATGGCTTTACCTCAAAAATGTAGCACTGAAAATTCATCCCCAGATGCACTCACATGATGTGCATTACATGCATATGTCATTGTCCTACTCCCAATACTTGAGTACAAAATCTAGGCTGACACTCCAGTGCAGTAACGTGGGAGTCCTGCACTGTTGTGGTGTCATCTTTCAGATAAGATGTTAAACCCAGGCCCCAACCACTCTCTCAGATGGATGCAAAAGATCACATGGTACTATTCAAAGAGGAGGGCCATTCTTCCAAGTGTCCTGGCCAATATATATCCCTTGACAAATATCACAAAAAAAAATCTTGTCATTATCACATTGCATTTGTGGGATCATGCTGTGTTAAATTGGGCTACTACTTTTCTCACATTACAGCTGTGACTATACTTCAAAAAGTACTTAATTGTCTGTAACATGCTTTGGGGTATCCTGAGGTTGTGAAAATCATTTATATATGCAAATCGTTCTTTTTTGAAGCCAGCTATTTCTGGCACAAATTTTGCTGGTCTGTTTAAATGGAGGTCACTGTGTATTTTCAGAACGATATGTTTTTATTTGAAAAATGTAAGGAAAAAGTTGTAACAAGACAATGAAGGCATCAGTGCACTACAAATCTGAATTTATGTCCTGATATTTCCTTTTCCTGTCCCAGGAGGGACAGGGTGGGACTTCCATCTAACCATGCCATGATCCCAGCCCAGTTTCCTACATCAGGGATTATTATGTGCATGGCAAGCTTCCAGTGGCATCTCTGCCAGTAAGTAGAAGGCCACCAGTGGCCTCAAGAAAATCCTGGCAGTGTGGGAGCAGGACGACCGTTGCAGCACCTAAAGAGGCAAAAAAAGATTAAGAGGGCAATCCAGCCCCAAAGAGGGATAGGCATTTTCTAGACCACCATCTAAGAAGGCAAGAAAATGCGGCTTAATTGGAGGGAAAAATGCCCAGTAGGCGCCTATTACCCTCCCAAAAGGGGCATCGAGCAAGGCCTTCCACCTCTTCACAGGGATTACTTCCATTCCTCTCATGGTGGTCCCTAGAAATGGCAGAAACAGTGACAGGAATAAGGTGACTAGCCAGGCTTGCCCCTCTGTCATAGCTTATATCTGGTGGGTGGGGTTGGGGCAGCTAGTGGCTATTATGACAGGAATGGGAAAATCCAGGTCAGAGCAAGGAGAAACCAACCCATCTTTCCTGCTGTTTCTGCCAATATCCAATCTAGGATAACAACAACAACAACATATATTTATATAGTGCCTTTAACATAATAAAGTGTCCCAAGACGCTTCACAGAAGCATTATAAAACAAAGTATGACACCGAACCATAAAAGGAGATATCAGGTCAGATGACCAAAAGCTTGGTCAAAGAGGTAGATTTTAAAGGAGCATCTTAAAGGAGGAAAGCCAGGTGGAGAGGCAGAGAGGTTTAGGGAGGGTACTCCAGAGCTTGGGGCCTAGACAACTGAAAGCGCAGCCACCAATGATGGAGTAATTAAAATCAAGGATGAACAAGAGGCCAGAATTAGATGAGTGCAGATATCTTGGAAGGTGTGGGGCTGGAGGAGGTTACAGAGCTAGGAAGGGGTGAGGCCATGGAGGGATTTGAAAACAAGGATGTGAATTTTAAAATCAAGACGTTGCTTGAATGGGAGCCAATATAGGTCAGCAAGCACAGGGATGATAGGGGAACAGGACTTGGTGCAAGTTAAGACAGGGGCAGCAGAGTTTTGGATGACCTCAAATTTACAGAGAGTAGAACTACACTCCAAGATGGCTCCTGGGTTGTAAGCTCCCTAGGAAGCTCCCTTGCTGCTCAACTCTATCCATAGCCATCTGCTCCCATTCTTAGTGTTTTCTCCCCCAATCTACCCTCTTAAACTGTTTAAACTCCCCTGGCTCTTTAATCAGTTCATTTTAGCCCTAACTACAAGCTAACAGCTAGTTTAGGTTACCTGGGCCCACTGCCCTCCCCCAGCCATACCTGCTCTTTGTTTTCTCGATGAAATTGAACGAAATCAGGATGAAACTGCCAAGTACAGCTGGCGATACTTTGATCTCCGATCCTGCTGTCTACACCGTCCGGAATGCCCGCGGCCATGGCGTGCAGTAATTCCATTTCAGAGAAGAAGGAGCAGCGGGACCCTAGGGAAATAAGTATCACAGAGAGGAAGCTCCGAACCTGCAAATAGCCACGAACGGCTCCTCGGCCGCAACTTCAAAGCGCCCGTGGGAGATGGCTCGGAGAGCATCTGCAACGCACTGTCGGCAATGCTGGTACCGGCGCCCAAGGATGTCGCTCACCTCCCGAAGGACGCGGATGAGCTTTCCAGGCGTCGATGGTGGGAACTGAGGAAATGGCTTATTACCTGCATCCCCTTCCCCCCCTTCCCCTTCCACCCCCCCTCCCCCTTCCCAGCTCCACTCTCTCAGCTCATCCCCCCCCCCGCACCCCCCTCCCCCCTCAGACCATCTTCCCCCGCACCCCCTTCCCCTGCACCCCCCCTGCACCCCCCACACCCTAACAGCCCCCTTCCCAGCTCCCCCCTCGCACCCCCTTCCCTCCACCCCTCCCCCTCCCCTCCACCCCTCCCCTTCGCACCCCCTCCTCCCACCGGCATCCTCCTACACCTGTGTAGGGGCCCTAACAACCCCACTGCCTTGTGGGCGTCTCAGGAGAGACCAAGGCTAAGGGAGTAAACCCTAACAGAAAATCTGGAACGGAACCCCGTAGGCGGTCATGTGTCACCTTTGGCATGTTTCCGGCAGTTCCTGCAGCCATACCGGTGCCAAACGTCATGCTCTGCACTACTTTGGACCCCACCAGAAAGGCCGAGAGGGGGGTTTTGATGCTTGAGCAACTCTCAACCTCCATACATTCGCCCAGGCATGCGCCAAAGAGAGGTCACTCCATAGTCGCCTCACAGCGACTGAAACAACACGGAAGGCAGCAGTTACGGGTTATAAGTCCAGCTAAATTGGCGTAGAGATTGGGCGCAACGGATTGCCTTTGTCAGTGGGAGAGGTCATCGCACCTCACTGGACAGCTACCGCCCGCCTTAAACCGGGCAGCCCCCGGTCAATAAGGTTCTGTCCCGCCACACTCCACCTGCTTCAATGGGTGCTTGGAGCTCAGGGTCACTGCCCAAAAAGTGGACTGCAACACCGCACCAAACAACATGAAAAAAGGAAAGAAGGTACCAGCCCTTCGCTTTGCAAGCTGGAACGTCAGAACTATGTGTCCTGGCCTGTCGGAAGACCTTACACAAATCAACGATTCTCGGAAGACCGCCATCATTAACAACGAGCTCAGCAGACTCAATGTAGATATTGCAGCACTTCAGGAGACTCGCCTCCCCGCGAGTGGATCTCTAGCAAAGCAAGACTACACCTTCTTCTGGCAGGGCAGGGATCCTGAAGAACCAAGACAGCATGGAGTGGCCTCCGCCATCAGAAACTCCTTGCTCAACCTGGTAGAGCCTCCCTCAAATGGCTCGGAACACATACTGTCCATTCGACTGCTCACCATCTCTGGTCCAGTACACCTACTCAGCATCTATGCTCCAACACTCTGCTCCCCACATGAAGCTAAAGACCAGTCCTACGAGGAACTCCATAATCTCATTAGTAGCATCCCCAACACCGAACATCTGTTCCTGCTGGGGGACTTTAATGCCAGGGTTGGGGCCGACCATGTCTCATGGCCCTCCTGCCTTGGCCGCTATGGCGTTGGAAGGATGAATGAGAATGGGCAAAGACGGCTTGCGTTGTGTACCTATCATAACCTCTGCATCACCAACTCATTCTTTCACACTAAACCCTGTCACCAGGTTTCATGGAGGCACCCAAGATCGCGTTGTTGGCACCAGCTAGACCTCATCGTCACAAGGCGAGCCTCCTTAAACAGTGTTCAAATCACACGCAGCTTCCACAACGTGGACTGCGATACTGACCACTCCATGGTGTGCAGCAAGGTTAGACTCAGACCAAAGAAGTTGCATCATTCCAAGCAGAAGGGCCACCCGCGCATCAAAACGAGCAGAATTTCTCATCCACAGCTGTTACAAAAATTTCTAAACTCACTTGTAACAGCCCTTCAAAACACTCCCACAGGGGATGCTGAGACCAAGTGGGCCCACATCAGAGACGCCATCTATGAGTCAGCTTTGACCACCTACGGCAAACGTGCGAAGAGGAATGCAGACTGGTTTCAATCTCATACTGAAGAGCTGGAACCTGTCATAGCCGCTAAGCGCATTGCACTGTTGAACTACAAGAAAGCCCCCAGCAAGTTAACATCCGTAGCACTTAAAGCAGCCAGAAGCACTGCACAAAGAACAGCCAGGCGCTGCGCAAATGACTACTGGCAACACCTATGCAGTCATATTCAGCTGGCCTCAGACACCGGAAACATCAGAGGAATGTATGATGGCATTAAGAGAGCTTTTGGGCCAACCATCAAGAAGATCGCCCCCCTCAAATCTAAATCAGGGGACATAATCACTGACCATTGCAAGCAAATGGACCGCTGGGTTGAGCGCTACCTAGAACTGTACTCCAGGGAGAATGTTGTCACTGAGACTGCCCTCAATGCAGCCCAGCTTCTACCAGTCATGGATGAGCTGGACATACAGCCAACAAAATCGGAACTCAGTGATGTCATTGATTCTCTAGCCAGCGGAAAAGCCTCTGGGAAGGACAGCATTACCCCTGAAATAATCAAGAGTGCCAAACCTGCTATACTCTCAGCACTACATGAACTGCTTTGCCTGTGCTGGGACGAGGGAGCAGTACCTCAGGACATGCGCGATGCCAATATCATCACCCTCTATAAAAACAAAGGTGACCGCGGTGACTGCAACAACTACCGTGGAATCTCCCTGCTCAGCATAGTGGGTAAAGTCTTTGCTCGAGTCGCTTTAAACAGGCTCCAGAAGCTGGCCGAGCGCGTCTACCCTGAGGCACAGTGTGGCTTTCGAGCAGAGAGATCGACCATTGACATGCTGTTCTCCCTTCGTCAGATACAGGAGAAATTCCGCGAACAACAGATGCCCCTCTACATTGCTTTCATTGATCTCACCAAAGCCTTTGACCTCGTCAGCAGACATGGTCTCTTCAGACTACTAGAAAAGATTGGATGTCCACCAAAGCTACTAAGTATCATCACCTCATTCCATGACAATATGAAAGGCACAATTCAACATAGCGGCACCTCATCAGACCCCTTTCCTATCCTGAGTGACGTGAAGCAGGGATGTGTTCTCGCACCCACACTTTTTGGGATTTTTTTCTCCCTGCTGTGTTCAAGTCCTCAGAAGAAGGAATTTTCCTCCACACAAGATCGGGGGGCAGGTTATTCAACCTTGCCCGTGTAAGAGCGAAGTCCAAAGTACGGAAAGTCCTCATCAGGGAACTCCTCTTTCCTGACGATGCTGCTTTAACATCTCACACTGAAGAGTGTCTGCAGAGTCTCATCGACAGGTTTGCGGCTGCCTGCAATGAATTTGGCC
This sequence comes from Heterodontus francisci, assembly GCF_036365525.1. Classification (NCBI taxonomy): domain Eukaryota; kingdom Metazoa; phylum Chordata; class Chondrichthyes; order Heterodontiformes; family Heterodontidae; genus Heterodontus; species Heterodontus francisci. The sequence goes on from NC_090384.1 coordinate 68,644,472, forward strand.
TAACCATCAGTCTCAAGAAAACGAACATCATGGGGCAGGATGTCAGAAATGCTCCATCCATCAATATTGGCGACCACGCTCTGGAAGTGGTTCAAGAGTTCACCTACCTAGGCTCAACTATCACCAGTAACCTGTCCCTAGATGCAGAAATCAACAAGCGCATGGGAAAGGCTTCCACTGCTATGTCCAGACTGGCCAAGAGAGTGTGGGAAAATGGCGCACTGACACGGAACACAAAATTCCGAGTGTATCAAGCCTGTGTCCTCAGTACCTTGCTCTCTGGCAGCAAGGCCTGGACAACTTATGTCAGCCAAGAGCGACGTCTCATTTCATTCCATCTTCGCTGCCTCCGGAGAATACTTGGCATCAGGTGGCAGGACCGTATCTCCAACACAGAAGTCCTCAAGACGGCCAACATCCCCAGCTTATACACACTACTGAGTCAGCGGCGCTTGAGATGGCTTGGCCATGTGAGCCGCATGGAAGATGGCAGGATCCCCAAAGACACATTGTACAGCGAGCTCGTCACTGGTATCAGACCCACCTGCCGTCCATGTCTCCGCTTTAAAGACGTCTGCAAACGCGACATGAAGTCCTGTGACATTGATGACAAGTTGTGGGAGTCAGTTGCCAGCATTCGCCAGAGCTGGCGGGCAGCCATAAAGGCGGGGCTAAAGTGTGGCGAGTTGAAAAGACTTAGCAGTTGGCAGGAAAAAAGACAGAAGCGCAAGGGGAGAGCCAACTGTGTAACAGCCCCGACAAACAAATTTTTCTGCAGCACCTGTGGAAGAGCCTGTCACTCTAGAATTGGCCTTTATAGTCACTCTAGGCGCTGCTCCACAAACCACTGACCACCTTCAGGCGCTTACCCATTGTCTCTCGAGATAAGGAGGCCAAAGAAGAAAGAAGAGAATGTGAGAGACCAGTCAGGAGTTCATTGGAATAGTCAAGTCTCGAGGTAACGAAGGCATGAATGAGGGTTTCAGCAGCAGATGAGCTGAGATGGGGCGAAGTCGGGCAATGTTAAAGAGGTGGAAATAGGCAGTCTTAGTGATGGCATGAATATGAAGTCAGAAGCTCATCTCGGGGTCAAATGTGACACCAAGATGGCGAACAGACTGGCTTAATCTCAGACTGTTGCCAGGGAGAGAAATGGAGTCAGTTGCTAGGGAATGGAGTATGGAGTGGGGACCTAAAACAATGGCTTCAGTCTTCCCAATATTTAATTGGAGGAAATTTCTGCTCACCCAGTACAGGATGCCAGATAAGCAGTCTCATAATTTTGCAACAGTGGAGGAGTCGAGAGAGGTGGTGGTGAGGTCGAGCTGAATGTTAGCAGCGTACATGTGAATACTAACGTGGTGCTTTCGGATGATGTCACCAAGGGGCAGCGTGTGGATGACACATAGGAGGTGGCCAATGATAAATTCTTGGGGGACATCAGAGGCAATGATGCAGGAGCAGGAAGCAAAGCCATTGCAAGTAATAGCTACGATTAGATAGATAAGAATGGAACAGAGGAAATTCTAGGCGAATATGTCTGTTCATTGACTTGTGTCACATAAAGATCATTTGGGACAGTATTTTATGATCACCAAAAAGTGAATGCTACAAACATAATTGCATGACACCCATGATGTATATAATCATTGTTCAATGGATTCTGTAGTGTACTTGTGAAATTTATCACAAAGGGTAACTTTAGGGACTGCAAAATGTAGTAACAGATAACTCTAGAGTGTTCAAAGGTAACACTGAAACTAAAATCAGTCACATAAAGTTGATACTTTTCATACTTATTTTTACAAACTATGTGTATTTCGAATATTTATAGGGTATTTACGAAATAAGCAAACAAAAATTTATATCAGTAAAAAACTCCAAAAATGAGATGGTCAGTAAAAGTGTAATTGAAATGGATGTGACAAAAGCTGTTCCCCAGGGATCTATCCTGGGGCTGAGTCAATACCTCTTTAAATAGTAGGCAGAGCCACGATTTGTTATAAAGAGTATCAGTGTTCTATTTACGTATATAAAATAACAAGTAAACTTACAGTAATTTTCAAAGAGGTACAAGTGTTTGCTACTTACTGAATCACGCTAGAGGAGAGAGAGAGAACAAAAGAATAATCTGATGAGTCACATGAGAAATTCCATGACTCAGACACCATGCACTTACAACCAACATGCATCTTGTGTCGCAACTTTCCCCTCAAAGAGAAAAGAATATACTAGTTCCGAGTTTTAAAAAAAGGTTGAAATTTAACCAAAATAAAACCCTCAATCACAAGCAGGCACGAAAACAACAAATAGTCATTCAGTCAACATGGAGGCTGACATTGCCTTCCAGATATGTGCTCAGTGTCCGCTGTTTGCCCACCAGGCATTTCAGGTGTTGCAGTTGTTGTTTCTTTCTTTGGAGACTGTGGACAGTTCAGAGGGTTACTGGGGACCTGCGAATCAGAAAGGTCCTCGAGTTCAGGTCATACATTTCACTAGCATCCTGCATTCTGGTAAATTTATATCTCTCAAAAGAAGCATTCTTAGGCAGATGGCAGTACTGAGCAAATTTCCCCAACAACAGCTCTATTTTCTTTTTCACTCATGGGATGTGGGCGTCGCTGGCTAGGCCAGCATTTATTGCCCATCCCTAATTGCCTTTGAGAAGGTGGTGATGTGCTGCCTTCTTGAACCGCTGCAGGCCATTTGGGGTAGGTACACCCACAGTGCAGTTAGGAAGGGAATTCCAGGATTTTGACCCATCAACAGTGAAGGAACACCCATATAGTTCCAAGTCAGGATGGTGTGTGGCTTGGAGGGAAACTTGGTGTTCCCATGCATCTGCTACCATTGTCCTTCTAGGTAGTAGAGGTCGTGGGTTTGGAAGGTGCTGTCTAAGGAGGCTTGGTGAGTTGCTGCAGTGCATTTTTTAGATGGTCCACACTGCTGCCACTATGCGTCGGTAGTGGAGGGAGCAAATGTTGTAGGTGGTGGATGGGGTGCCAATCAAGGGGACTGTTTTGTCCTGGATGGTGTCGAGCTTCTTGAGTGTTGTTGGAACTGTACCTATCCAGGAAAGTGAAGCGTATTCCATCACACTCCTGACTTGTGTTTTGTAGATTGTGGACTGGCTTTGGGAAGTCAAGAGGTGAGTTACTCACTGCAGGATTCCCTGCCTCTGACCTGCTCTTGTAGCCACAGTATTTATATGGCTACTCTCAGTTTCTGGTCAATGGTAACCCCCAGGATGTTGATCATGGGGGAATCAGCGATTGTAATGCCATTAAATGTCAAGGGGAGATGGTTAGATTCTCTCTTGTTGGAGATGGTCATTGCCTGGCACCTGTGTGGCGCGAATGTTACTTTCCACTTGTCAGCCCAAGCCTGGTCTTGCTGCGTTTCTACACGCACTGCTTCAGTATCTGAGGAGTCACGAATGGTGCTGAACATTGTGCAAGATTTGGGTGAATAAATAGAGTTGTTTATCCAATTTGCAGATAACTACTTGACCGCGTCCTCACCAATCTATTTGTTGCAGATGCATCTGTCCATGACAGTATTGGTGGGAGTGACCACCGCACAGTCCTTATGGAGACGAAATCCCCTCTTCACATTGAAGATATGCTCCATCGTTTTGTGTGGCACGACAACTGTGCTAAAGGGGATGGATTCAGAACAGATGGAGCAGCTCAAAACTGAGTATCCATAAGACCATAAGAAATAGAAGCAAGAGTAGGCCATTCAGCCCCTCGAGCCTTCTCCATCATTTAATAAGATCATGGTTGATCTGATTGTGGCCTTAACTCCAATTTCCTGCCTGCCCCCTCATAACCTTTGACTCTCTTGTAGATCAAAGATCTAACTTAGTCTCGAATATATTCAATGACCCAGACTCTACTGCTCTCTGGGGAAGAGAATTCCGAAGATTAACGACCCTCTGAGAGAAGAAATTCCTCCTCATCTCTGTCTTATTTTGAAACTGCCTCCAGTTCTAGATTTCCCCACGAGGGGAAACATCCTCTCAGTATCTCCCTGTCAGGCCCCCTCAGAAGCTTGTGTTTCAATAAATTCACCTCTAATTCTTCTGAACTCCAGCAGCTCAAAACTGGGTATCCATAAGTATAGGTCCAATCTGCTCAATCTTTCCTCCTAAGACAACCCCTTCATCTGAGGAATCAGCCTAGTGAACCTTCTCTGAACTGCTTTCAATGCAAGTATATCCCTTGTTACAAAGTGCTTCCATTTTTAAATTTTTTTTGAGGACTTGTGTTAAAACTGTTGATCAAGGAGTCAATTACTGCAGTAAGGAGGGATGCTATCTTAGATGGTTCCTCAAATAAGGCCATATGGGTAGAACTTAAAAACAAAAAGGGGGCAATCACTTGGCTAGGAGGTTACTACAGACCGCCAAATAGACAGGGAGAGATAGAGGAGCAGATACCTAGGCAAATCTCAGAGAGGTGTAAAAATAATAGCATAATAATAGTAGGGGAATTCAACTTCTCTAATATTAACTGGGATAGTCTAAGTGCAAAAGGCTTAAAGAGAACGGAATTCTTAAAGTGCATACCGGAGAGCTTTTTGAGCCAGCATGTAAAATCTCCTACAAGAGAAGGGGCAGTACTGGACCTAATCCTAGGGAATGAAGCCGGACAAGTGGTAGAAGTGTCAGTGGGAGAGCATTTCAGGGACAGTGACCATAACTCTGTAAGATTTAGATAGTTATGGTAAAGGACAAAGATGGGCCGGAAATAAAGGTACTGAATTGGGGGAAGGCTGATTTCAATATGATCAAACAGGATCTGGCCAAAGTGGACTGGGAACAGCTACTTGTAGGAAAGTCCACATCAGACCAGTGGGAGTCATTCAAACAGGAAATAGTGAGGGTTCAGAGCCAACATGTACCCGTTAAGGTGAAAGTAGGACCAACAAGTCCAGGGAACCCTGGATGTCAAAGGATATAGAGGATTGGATCAGGGGAAAAAAGGAGGCTTATGGCAGATTCAGAGCGCTGAAAACAGCGGATGCACTAGAGGAGTATAGAAAATGTAGGGGGGTACTAAAAAAAGTAATTAGGAGAGTGAAGAGGGGGCATGAAAAAACATTGGTGGGCAAGATAAAGGAAAATCCCAAGGAGTTTATAAGTATATTAAGGGCAAGAGGATAACTAGGGAAAGAGTGGGGCCCATTAGAGACCAAAATGGCAATCTGTGTGTGGAGCCGCAGGACGTAGGTGAGGTTTTAAATGATTACTTTTCATCTGTGTTCACTATGGAGAAGGACCATGTAAATGTAGAGATCAGGGAGGGGGATTGTGATATGCTCGAACAAATTAACATTGAAAGGGAGGAGGTAATAGCGGTTTTAGCGGGTTTAAAAGTGGCTAAATCCTCAGGCCCAGATGAGATGTATCCCAGGCTAAGTGAGGCAAGGGAGGAGATAGCAGGGGCTATGACATAAATTTTCAAATCCTCTCTGGCCACAGGAGAGGTGCCAGAGGACTGGAGGACAGCGAATGTGGTCCCATTATTCAAGAAGGGTAGCAGAGATAAACCAGGCAGTTACAGGCCGGTGAGTCTAACATCAGTGGTAGAGAAACTATTAGAAACCATTCTGAGGGACAGAACTACTCTCCACTTGGAGAGGCAGGGATTAATCAAGAATAGTCAGCATGGCTTTGTCAGGGGGAGATCATGTCTCACAAACTTGATTGAATTTTTCGAGGAGGTGACTAGATATGTAGATGAGGGTAAGGCAGTTGATGTAGTCCACATGGATTTCAGTCAGGCTTTTGAATTAGCTAGAATTCACTTGCAATTGGAAAGACTTAAGCTTGAACGGGAAAGAGAATTGACAATGAAAACATTTGAACTAGAATTTCAAAGAGAAAGTGAAAGAAAAGGAAGGGAATTCGAATTTAAAAAGATAGAACTAAGACAAAGGGGTGGTCTTGACTCCAGGGAAAATACAGGTGAGGAAAGATCTGACTCCAGCCCAGGACCCAGTGGAGAGCTGTTAAAATTTGTGCAAGTCTTCCCGAGGTTTGAGGAAAGGGACGTAGAGGCATTTTTCATTTCTTTTGAAAAGATAGCCAGACAGATGAAGTGGCCAAAGGAAAGCTGGACATTGCTTAGGCAAAGCAGGTTGATGGGCAGAGCTCATGAAGTTTATGCCATGCTGTCTGAATAGAATATTTCTTGACATCTCCAGAACGGACTGCTTCTGAAATGACCCCAGTGACCCACTGGCTTATACCCGGATGCCAGACCAAAAAAAGGGACAACTAACATCCTTCCATATCTTCTCTGTTTTTCATCAAGAATTGGCAAGTATTTGGCCAAAGTAGTCTTTCTTGTCTTTTTTTTTGTAACAGACCTCTGCAGAGAGAATTTCTATATTTTTTCCAGTGTGTGTGTGTGTATGTGTAATTGGGGAATTTAAAAAGGAAACTTTCACATTTCAATCCATGTGTTAATGCTTTGCTTCATTACTGGTTAAGTCTTGTTTCCGAATAATCTGATAATTTTGTTGTTTATTAAAGAAACCTGGTTGGTGTATTTTATTCTGGGATTAAAAATAGAGCATTTGATTGGCTGCATTGGTAACCGGGTAAACATTTAAATATATGTTGTGACCTGGAGAGAAGTCGAACTAGAAAAGACGCATTCCTTTTGCCTCAGTCGTAACATCCTCCTTAAGTAAGGAGACCCAAGCTGTACGCAGTATTTTAGGTACAGTCTCACCAATGCCCTGTACAGTTGTAGCAAAATCTCTCTACTTTTATACTCCATCCCCTTTGCAATAAATGCCAACATTCCATTTGCTTTCCTAGTTACTTGCTGTACCTGCATGCCAACTTTTTGTGATTCACATACAAGGAGACCTAGATCCCTCTGTACTACAGCATTCTGTAGTCTTTCTGTTAATGGCAGGTTAATTATGTTGCTCAAGATACCAGGTGAAGAGCATTGTTTTATTAAGGAGTTAGAGCAGACATAAAGAGAGCCTGCTGGGACATCAGAATGAAAGCAGGAGGCAGAGACACGTACTGCTGCTTTCTGTGAATAAACTGACTATCAAGAAAAGGATCTCTGTCTAGCTTCTTTCTTCACCATTTGCCTTGAATCCATTTAACACTCTCTCCATGTCAATGTCATTCTACTGTTCTATTCTTCCTGGCAAAGTGGATGATCTCACATTTTCCCACATTATACTCCATCTGCCAAATTTTTGCCCACTCACTAACCTATCTATTTCTCCTTGCAGACACTTTGGTCTGAATTTTACGCCGCCCCAGCAGGTCAGATGGTGGCATGGGGGTGGTGTAAAATTGAGTGGGAGGCTCCGGGAGGTCTTCCCGCTCCGCTCCTGCCAGCTTTACGGCGGTCGGGCGGTGGGGACGGGGGACGGGGTAAACGGCCTGCCCGCCCGAAGCCAATCAAGGCCCTTCGGTGGCCACTTAACAGCCACTTAAGGGCCCTCACCCACCTCTACGGGTATTTTACCCATGGCAAGTGGGCGTGAAGAGGATGTGAAAGGCCACCCAGCAATAGCTGCCGGCCTTTCCGCATGCCGGGGGCGTGCCATGGTAGTCGGGCACAGGGTGCCCAATTGAGAGCTGCCCCCGTCTCCCAACCCACCCCCAGGACCCAAGATTCGCCCCTCCCCCCAAACAACTACCCTTGCATCGCCGCCATGACCGATCACCCCCAACGTCAAGGCAAGCCCAACTTACCTGTAGTCCTGGCTCCGTGGCGTCAGCTGGGATGCACCACCGTTCCCAGTGGTGCTGCTGGGACTATGAGCTGCTGGCCCGCTGATTGGCTGGCAGTTCACTGAGGCAGGACCTCCTCCCTCAAATGGGTGGAAGTCCCACCTCGGGACAATTAAAGCCCGGGGACCCGTAAAATGCGGCTCGGATTCCCGGGCTAGGAGGAAGCGGCTTCACCACCGACTTTTACGTCGGTGGCGAAGTCCCATCTGCCTGCAGTAAAATCCAGCCCTTTGTGACCTCCTCACCACTTTCTTTCCTACCTATCTTTGTACTGTCCACAAATTTGGCTACAATACACTCGGCCCCTTCATCCAAGCTATTAATATAAATTATAAATAGTTGAGGCCCCAGCACTGATCCCTGTAGCATTCCACTAGTTACAGTTTGCCAACCTAAAGATGCCCCATTTATCTTGACGCTCTGTTTCCTATTAGTTAGCCAATCCTCTATAGTTGCTATTATATTACCCCCAACATCATGAGCTTTCATCTTGTGTAGTAACCTTTTATGTGACACCTTATCGAATGCCTTTTGGAAATCCAAATACACTGAATCTACTGGTTCCCCTTTATCCACCTTGCTTGTTACATCCTCAAAGAATTCTAATAAATTTGTCAAAAACAATTTCCTTTTCATAAAACCATGCTGACTCTGTTTGATTGCATTATGGTTTTCTAATGTCCTACTACGACTTCTTTAATAATGGATTCTCGCATTTTACCAACTGGCCTATAGTTTCCTGCTTTCTGTCACCCACACCACTTCCCACCCCCCCTACCTTTCTTCAACAGGGGTGTTACATTTGCAATTTTCCAATCTGCTGAGACCTTTGCAGAATCTAAGGAATTTTGGAAGATTACAGCCAATGCATCCACTATCTCTGCAGTCACTTCTTTTAAGACCGTGGGATGCAGGCCATCAGGTCCAGAGGACTTGTCAGCCTTTAGGTCCATTAGTTTTCCTAGTACTAGAAAAAAGGGGGAGGGGTGGTGGTACTGACTAAGGAAAGCATTGCAGTGCTGGAGAAAAAGGATGCCCCAGAGGGGTGGAGGGCAGAATCAATTTGGCTAGAGCTAAGGAACAAAAAAGGTGCGGTTACATTGCTTGGTGTTGTCTACAGGCCACCAGCTAGTGGGAAGGATGTGGAGGAACAAATTTGCAAGGAAATTACAGAGAGGTGCAAAAATTATATGGTAGTTATAATGGGGGAATTAATTATCCAAACATAGACTGGGATAATAGTAGTATAAAGGAGCAGTGAGGGGCATGAGTTCCTAGAGTGCGTTCAGGAAAATTTTCTACAACAGCATGTTGCTAGTCCAATGAGAAAGGAAGCACACCTAAACCTGGTTCTTGTGAATGAGGTGGGCCAAGTGGATCAAGTATCAGTAGGAGAGCATTTAGAGGATAGTGATGATTGTATCATAAGGGTTAGGCTGACTATGGAAAAGGACAAAGAGCATTCCAGGGTAAGAATAATTAACTGGGGGAAGGCCAACTTCAATGGGATAAGAATGGAGCTGGGGCAAATAAATTGGAGTCAAAACCTAGCAGGAAAACCAGTAGATGAACAATGGGCTACCTTCAAAAGAGAGATAGTTCGGGTACAGTCAAGATATGTTCCCTCGAAGGGGAAAAGTAGGGCAAACAAATCCAGAGTTCCCTGGATGACAAAAGAGGTAGAGATTAAAATAAAGAAGTAAAAGTGTACATATGGCAGATGCCAGAAAGGGCATCGAGAATGAGAGGGCACAGATTTAAAGTATTTGGTAAGAGAAGCAAAAGTGACATGAGGAGAAACCTTTTCATGCAGCGAGTGTTTAAGGTCTGGAATGCGCTGCCTGAGAACATGGTGGAGGCAGGTTCAATTGAAGCATTCAAAGGGGAAATAGACAGTTATCCAAAAAGAATGTGCAGGGTTATGGGAAGAAGGCAGAGGAATGGAACTGAGGGAATTGCTCTTTCAGAGAGCTGGTGTGGACACAATGGGCCAAATGGTCGCCTTCTGCACTGTAACAATTCTGTGATTCTGTGATACTTTTTCTCTAGTGACTGGGATTGTTTTAAATTTCTCCCTTCCTTTTGCCTGTTGATTTTCTGCTATTATTGTCATGGATGAGCTGGACGAACAACCAACAAAATTGGAACTCAGTGATGCCATTGATTCTCGAGCCAGGGGAAAAGCCCCTGGGAAGGACAGCATTACCCCTGAAATAATCAAGAGTGCCAGCACTCGATGAACTGCTTTGCCTGTGCTGGGATGAGGGAGCAGTATCACAGAACATGCACGATGCCAATATCATCACCCTCTATAAGAACAAGGGTGACCGCGGTGACTGCAACAACTACTGTGGAATCCCCCTGCTCAGCATAGTGGGGAAAGTCTTCGCTTGAGTCACTTTAAACAGGCTCCAGAAGCTGGCTGAGCGTGTCTACCCTGAGGCACAGTGTGGCTTTCGAGCAGAGAGATCCACCATTGACATGCTGTTCTCCCTTCACCAGCTACAGGAGAAATGCCGAGAACAACAGATGCCCCTCTACATTGCTTTCATTGATCTCACCAAAGCCTTTGACCTTGTCAGCAGACGTGGTCTCTTCAGTCTACTAGCAAAGATCGGATGTCCACCAAAGCTACTAAGTATCATCACCCCATTCCATGAGAATATGAAAGGTACAATTCAACATAGCGGTGCCTCATCAGACCCCTTTCCTATCCTGAGTGGTGTGAAACAGGGCTGTGTTCTCGCACCCACACTGTTTGGGATCTTCTTCTCGCTGCTGCGTTCAAGTTTTCAGAAGAAGGAATTTTCCTTCACACAAGATCAGATGGCAGCTTGTTCAACCTTGCCCGTCTAAGAGCAAAGACCAAAGTAGGGAAAGTCCTCATCAGGGAACTCCTCTTTGCTGACGATGCTTCATTAACATCCCACACTGAAGAGTGTCTACAAAGACTCATCGACAGGATTGCGGCTGCCTGCAATGAATTTGGCCTTACCATCAGCCTCAAGAAAACGAACATTATGGGACAGGACGTCGGAAATGCTCCATCCATCAATATCAGCGACCACGCTCTGGAAGTGGTTCAAGAGTTCACCTACCTAGGCTCAACTATCACCAGTAACTTGTCTCTCGATGCAGAAATCAACAAGCGCATGGGAAAGGCTTGCACTGCTATGTCCAGACTGGCCAAGAGAGTGTGGGAAAATGGCGCACTGACACAGAACACAAAAGTCCGAGTGTATCAAGACTGTGTCCTCAGTACCTTGCTCTATGGCAGCAAGGCCTGGACAACGTATGTCAGCCAAGAACGGTGTCTCAATTCATTCCATCTTCGCTGCCTCCGGAGAATCCTTGGCATCAGGTGGCAGGACCATATCTCCAACACAGAAGTCCTCGAGGCGGCCAACATCCCCAGCATATACACCCTACTGAGCGGCGCTTGAGATGGCTTGGCCATGTGAGCCGCATGGAAGATGGCAGGATCCCCAAGGACACATTGTACAGCAAGCTCGTCACTGGTATCAGACCCACTGGCCGTCCATGTCTCTGCTTTAAAGATGTCTGCAAACGCGACATGAAGTCCTGTGACATTGATCACAAGTCGTGGGAGCCAGTTGCCAGTGATCACCAGAGCTGGTGGACAGCTTTAAAGGCGGGGCTAAAGTGTGGCGAGTCGAAGAGACTTAGCATTTGGCAGGAAAAAAGACAGAAGTGCAAGGGGAGAGCCAACTGTGTAACAGCCCCGGCAACCAATTTTATCTGTAGCACCTGTGGGACAGTCTGTCACTCTAGAATTGGACTTTATAGCCACTCCAGGTGCTGCTTCACAAACCACTGACCACCTCCAGGCGCTTACCCATTGTCTCTCAAGACAAGGAGGCCAAAGAGAGACAGAGAAGAGAAGATTGTGACATTTTTTGTGTTTTCTACGGTGAAGACAGATACAAAATACTTCTTCAAAGTCTCTGCCATTTCCTTGTTTTCCATTATCAATTCCCCAGTTTTATCCTCTAAGGGACAAACACTTGAGCTACTCTCTTCCTTTTTATATACTTGTAGAAGTTGTTACTGTCTGCCTGTATTTTTCTTGCTAGATTATTCTCATACTCTAATTTCTCCCTTTTTTTAAATCATCCTCTGCTGGTTTCTAAAATGTTTCCAATCTTCTGGCCTACCTCTAATCTTTGCAGCATTGTATGCCTTTTCCTTCAATTTGATACCATCCTTTACTTCCTTAGTTAGCCACAGACATGCATCCTTCTTATAGAGTCTTTCTTTCTCAATAGAATATAACTTTGTTGAGAGTCATGAAATATCTCCTTAAATGTCTGCCACTGCTTCTCCATTTTCTTACCTTTTAACTTATTTTCCCAGTCGACTTTAGCCAACTCTATCTTCATACCCTTCTATTTCCTTTATTTATGTTTAAGACACTAGTTTCAGACTCAAACGTCTCACCCTCAAACTGAATGTGAAATTCTATCAGGTTATGATCACTCTTGCCTAGAGGATCCTTTACCAAGAGATTATTTATTAATCTTGTCTCATTACACATTATCAGGTCTAAAATAGCCTGCTCCCCAGTTGGTTCCAGAATATTTTGTCCTAAGAAACTGACCCTAATGCATTCTATGAACTCATCCTCCAGATTAGCTTTGCCAATTTGAATTAGTCCAATCTGTATGAAAATTAAAATTGCCCACGATTATTGCAGTACCTTTCCTTCAAGCCCCTATTATTTCTTGATTTATATTTGTCCTACAGTGTAGCTACTGTTAGGGAGACTATAACTACTCCCACTAGTGACTTCTTTCCTTTGCTATTTCTTGTTTCCACCAAACTGATTCTACCTCTTGATCTTCTGAGCCAAGATCATTTCTTACGACTGTACAGATCTCATCCTTTATTAACAGAACTACCCCATCTCCTTTCCCTATCTTCCTATCCTTTCAAAATGTCAAATACCCTTGAATATTTAGTTGCCAGCCTTGGTCACCTTGCAACAATATCTCTGAAATGGCTATCCTATTATACCCATTTATTTCTATCTGTGCTACCCATGAGGCATTGTGTCCAATGACATCTTGGCCCAGCATATCACTCATTCTACAATTAGCATCAAACCAGGGGATTAACCCTTATTCAATGAGGAGTGCAGGAGAGCATGCCAGGAGCAGCACCAGGCAATCGAAAAAATGCGGTGTCATTCTGGTGAAGCTGTAACATAGGACGACACGCATGCCAAACAGTGGAAGCAGCATGCGATAGACAAAGCTAAGCGATCCCATAACCAACAGATCAGATTAAAGTTTTGTAGTCCTGCCACATCCAGTCATGAATGGTGGTGGATAATTGAACAACTAACCTGAGGAGAAGGCTCCACTAACATCCTCTTCCGTAATGATGGGGGAGCCCAACACATCAGTGCAAAAGACGAGGACAAATTCCCGTGTGCCATTCACTAAATAGGAAACCCCCATAAAATCCAAGTCAGGCCAATGCAAATTCCTGGCAAATACCTGTTCAGCAATTGTAATTGGAGTCCCGCCTCATTATAGCAGCAAGACCGCTGACATCTCTGGCGTCTACCCGACAGTGTGGAAAATTGCCCAGGTATGTCCTTTTACACAAAAAGCAGGACAAATCCAACCCAGCCAATTATTGCCCATCAGTCTCCTCTCGATCATGAGCAAAGTGATGGAAGGGGTCCTCGACAGTTCTATCAAATGGCAGTTACTCAGCAGTAACCTGCTCACTGACGCTCAGTTTGGGTTCCACCAGGGCCACTCAGCTCCTGACCTCATTACAGCTTTGGTCCAAACATGGACAAAAGAACTGAATTCAAGAGGTGAGTTGAGTGTGACTGCCCTTGACATCAAGGCAGCATTTGACCGAGTGTGGCATCAAGGAGCCCTAGCAAAACTGGAGTCAATGGGAATCAGGGGGTAAATTCTCCACTGGTTGGACTCATACCTAGCACAAAGGAAGATGGTTGTGGTTGTTGGAGGTCAATCATCTCAGCTCCAGGACATAACTGCAGGAGTTCCTCAGGGCAGTATCCTCGGCCCAACCATCTTCAGCTGCTTCATCAATGACTTTCCCTCCATCATAATGTCAGAAGTGGGGATGTCTGCTGATGATTGCACAATGTTTAGTGCCATTTGCAACTCCTCAGATACTGAAGTAGTCCATATCCATATGCAACAAAACCTGGACAACATTCAAGCTTGGGCTGATAAGTGGAAAGTAACATTTGCACCACACAATTGCCAGGCAATGATGATCTCCAATAAAAGAGACTCTAACCATCTCCCATGACATTCAAGGGAATTACCATCACTGAAACTTCCACCATCAATATCCTGGGGGTTACCATTGACCAGAAACTTAACTGGACCAGCCATATAAGTACTGTGGCTACAACAGCAGGTCAGAGGCTGGGAATTCTGCGGCGAGTAACTCACCTCCTAACTCCCCAATGCCTGTCCACCGTTTACAAGGCACAAGTCAGGAGTGTGATGGAATACTCTCCATTTGCCTGGATGAGTGCAGCTCCAACAATACTCAAGAAGTTGAATACCACCCAGAACAAAGCTGCCCACTGAATCAACACCCCAGCGACACTTTAAACATTCACTCCCTCAACCACCAGTGCACCATGGCAGCAGTGTGTACCATCTACAAGATACACTGCAGCAACTCGCCAAGCCTCCTTCAACGCCACCTTTCAAACCCGTGACCTCTACCACCTAGAAGGACAAGGGAAGCAGATGCATGGGAACACCACCACGCACAAGTTCCCCTCCAGGTTACACACCGTCCTGACTTGGAACTATAATCGATGTTCCTTCACTGTCACTACATTAAAATGCTGGAACTCACTCCCTTACAGCACTGTGGGTGTACCTACACTACATAGACTGCAGCAGTTCAAGAAGGCAGCTCACCACCGCCTTGTTGACGGCAATTAGGGATGGGCAACAATGCTGGCCTTGCCACTTACACTCACATCCCATGAAAGAATAAAAAAAACACTGAGTTAGGAGGCACAGTAAATTGTGTAGATGAGAACAGGAAGTTACAAAGGCATATACACAGTCTAAGTGAGTGAGAAAAACTATAGCAGGTGGAGGCCAATGTATTGAAGTGTGAAATCATCCACTTTGAATCTAATAAAGACAAATCAGAATATTTTCTTATTGGTGAGAAACTTGGAACTGTGGAGGAGCAAAGGATTTAGGTGTCCATATACACAAATCACTGAAAGCTAGTGCAGAGGTACAAAAAGGCTCATGGAATATTTATATTTATGAATGTTGGCTTTTATCTCAAGAGGGTTGGAATTGAAAAGTGAGGAAGTGATGCTTCAGTTCTACAGAGCCTTGGTCAGACTCTATCTGCAGTATTACATTCAGTTTTGGGCACCAAACAGTTCCGAAGAAGGGTCACTGACCCGAAACGTTAACTCTGCTTCTCTTTCCACAGATGCTGCCAGACCTGCTGAGTGAATCCAGCATTTCTTGTTTTTGTATCAGGAAATACATATTGACTTTAGAAGCAGCAGTGTAGATTCACCAAAATGATACCAAGGCTTAAATTATGAGGCCAGATTGTGTAAATTTAGCTTGTATTCCCATGAGTTTAGAAAGTTGAGGAGTTATCTAATGGAGGTATTTAAATGATTAAGGGATTCAATAGGATCATAGGAAATAGGAGCAGGAGTAGGCCATTCAGACCATTGAGCCTGCTACACCATTCAAACAGATCATGGCTGATCATCTACCTCTACACCATTTTTCCTCACTCTCCCCATATCCCTTGATGTCATTAGTATCTAGAAATCTATCGATTTCTGTCTTGAACATACTCAATGGTTGAGCTTCCACAGCTCTCTGGGGTAGAGAATTCCACAGATTCACCACCGTCTGAATAAAGAAATTCCTCCTCATCTGAGTCTTAAATGGCCTGCCCCTTATTCTGAGACTGTGTCCCCTTGTTATAGACTCACCAGCCAGAGGAAATATCCTATCCACATCAACTCTGTCATGCCCTGTAAGAATTTTGTAAGTTTCAATGAGATCACCTCTCATTTTTCAAAACTCTAGAGAATACAAGCCCTGTTTCTGCAATCGCTCTTCATAAGACAATCCCGCCATCCCAGAAATTAGTCTGGTGAACCTCCATTGCACTCCGTCTATGGCAAGTATATCCTTCCATAGACAAGGAGACCAAAACTGTACATAATATTCCAGGTGTGGTCTCACCAATGCTTTTTGCAATACATCTTTACTCCTGTGCTCAAATCCCCTTGCAATGAAGGCCAAGAAAACATTTGCCTTCCTAATTGCTTGCTATATCTGCATACTAGCTTTTAGTGACTCACCCAGGTCTCTTTGGACATCAACACCTTCCAACCTCTCAGCATTTACTAAATACTCTGCCTTTCTGTTTTTTCTACCAAAGTGGATCACTTCACACTTATTCACATTATATTCCATATGCCATGTTCTTGCCCATTCACTTAACCTGTCCAAATCCACTTGAAGCATCCTTGCATCCTCCTCACAACTTACATCCCTCTTAGTTTTGTGGCATCAGCAAATTTGGAAATATTACATTTGTCCCCACATCCAAATTATTTATATAGATTGTGACCAGCTGTGGCCCAAGCACTGATCCTTGCGGTACCCCACTAGTAACAGCCTGCCATTCTGAGAATGACCTGTTTATTCCTATCTCTGCTTTCTGTCTGTTAACCAATTCTCAATCCATTGCAATATATTACCCCCAATCCCATGTGCTCTCATTTTGTTTATTAACCTCCTGTGTGGCACCTTATCAAAAGCCTTCTGAAAATCCAAATACACCACATCCATTGGTTCTCCTTTATCAAGTAACAAGTAACATCCTCAAAAACTCCAACAGGTTTGTCAAACATGATTTCCCTTTCACAAATCCATGTTGATTCTGTCCAATCAAATCATTATTTTCCAAGTGTCCAGTTATCTCATTATTTATAATAAATTCTAACATTTACTGATGTCAAACTGACAAGTCTGTAGTTCTCTGTTTTCTCTCGTGTTCCCTTCTTAAATTGTGGGGTGACATTTGCTACTTTCCAGTCTGCAGGAACCCTTCCAGAATCTATACAATTTTGAAAGATAACCACCAATGCATCCACTGTCGTTATAGACACCCCCATCAATACTCTGGGTTGTAGCTCATCTGGTCCAGGGGATTTATCAACTTTCAATCCACTTAATTTTTTGAGTACTACCTCTTTATTGATACTGATTACCTTCAGTTCCTCATTTTTACAAGTCCCTTAGTTCCCTAGTATTTCTGGGAGATTTTCTGTGTGTTCCTCCATGAAGACAGACACAAAGTAATGGTTTGGTCTCTCCACCATTTTCCCATTCTCCACCACAAACTGTCCTGACTCCACCTGCAATTAACCCACATTCATCCTTGTTAATCGTTTCCTTTTTACATACCTAAAGAAGCTTTTACAGTCCACCTTTATGTTTCTAGCTAGCTTGTATTCATAATTTCTTTTCCATTTCTTTATCAGTTTCTTGGTCCTCTTTTGTTGGACTCTAAACTGCTCCCAAGTGGCTTACCACTTTTTCTGGTGACCTAATGCAATCTTTAACTTATTTTGTTAGCCACGGTTGATTCACCTTTCCTGTTGGGGTTTTGTGTCTTTGTTTTTTCTTTTAATTAGTAGTTTAGTCTGAAGACAACTGAGGTTTATTAAGCACATTGCACTTGTCACTATATTATGTAGTGTTAATGCACAGCAAACCATTTTTATAGTGGATTGCTAACAGCACAGTAAATAAGATCTAGGACATGATGGGTCATACAAAGAACACAATAGATCAGATAAAACAAACTTCACAGAAATTCATAGGCTGAGCATGATTTGCTGTTCAACATTAATAAAAACAATATTTATAAAGCATAGCATTGTTATTTGTGAAGCATCATTTAACTGTGTAAATCATTTTTCCCCCAATAGTACTTATATAGCAGTTAAGAAAATTGCACAAATAAGTAGGGCTGCCAACTCTGGTTGGGTATATTCCTGGAAATTATCACATGACCTCCTGGTCCCACACTCCCGCCATTGGTCCATCTTCCAGGCACACTGCCTTTCAACAACCAACTGGAAAGGGAACAGACCCTTTGTCACCCCACTGGATCAACCTTGACTGTTAGTGAAACAGCTTTTCTACCTCATTTCCAGCATATTTATAATTAATAAATGAAAAGAAAATGAAAAGAACACCACAAAATCTAGCCCCTAGTAGGATTGTGCGCAGCAATATCCCGGAGACTAACTTTCAATCCGCGGAGAGTTGGCAACTGTACAAACAAGTGAGGTGTCTGCTTAAGTAAGGAGCTACAAACCAGTTCAAAAAGGAGCTGCACCTGTTATCCCCTTCAGATATAAACAAATAGACTGTTTTTGCTATCACTCCTTAGACGGCACCATCCAAACCCGCGACCTCTACCACCTAGAAGGGCAAGGGCAGCAAATGCATGGGAACACCACCACCTGCAAGTTCCCCTCCAAGTCACACAACATCCTGACTTGGAACTATATCGCCATTCCTTCACTGTCGCTGGGTCAAAATCCTGGAACTCCCTTCCTCGCAGCACTGTGTGTGTACCTACCCCACATGGACTGCAGCGGTTCAAGAAGACAGCTCACCACCACCTTCTCAAGAGCAATTAGGGATGGGCAATAAATGCTGGCCTGGCCAGTGATACCCACATCCCATGAATGAATTAAAAAAACATATAGGTCTAAATGCTGTTCATATAACCACTGCTCAAAGCAGCTGGAAAATAAGGGTCGATACAGATATACTAACTGCTCAGGTGGGGAATCCAGAATAATGGAACACAATCGTAAAGTTAGAGCTAGGCCATTTAGGAGGGAAATCAAGAAGCATTTTTTCTATAGAAAGGGTAGTGAAAATCTGGAACTTGTTCCCCCAAAAGGAGGATGAACCGACTGAAATTTTCAAGATGGAGATCGATAGTTTTTTTGTTGGGTATGAAGGGATATGAAACAAAGGCAGGCAAATACAGTTGAGGTACCAATCAACCACAATCTAATTGGATGGTGACCCAAGCTGGAGTGTCTGAATGGATTACTCCTGTTCCTATGAAAGGGCATGTGAACAATTGATCCTTGCTTCAAGAGGCTAAAAAAGTCACTGTTGCTTTAAGAGCAACAGTGTATCCCTTTCTATTCACTACAAAGGTAAATTACGACAGCCCCTTATCATAGATAATAAGTGAATACATAATCTGAATTTACTTTTTTTTAAAAAAAGCACCCGAGCTGCACATAGTGCACCTGATACCCAGGGAGATACGGCGCGCCTGCGCGTCCTCTGGCAGAGGGTGCGGCTCTGTCAGAGCGGTCCTCGCCTTTCAGTAGAACATCCCACACATGAGGCTCTAAATGGCAAACATTCAAACCAGCAGAAATAGACAGATTAATGTTGAAATACATTGTCAGTTCTTTGTAAAGTGGTCCATCTGCCCCACCCTTTGAGAGCGGAAATTTTAAATTAACAGCTAGAAATTGCAGCAAGCCCTGAACAGGTGCCTTTTAGAACACTGCACGATGGGCTTTGTAGTTTTCCAATTGCATTAGTCAAATTCGAGTATATTAGTATTTTCAGACAAGTTTAAGTTTTAATTCTCATGTGTTTTTCTTTTCCTTGGAACTTTATTTTTTCTTTCGTTTAAAAGAAGCGATTCCTGCTAAAGTTCCCCTTAAATTGTATGAGGGCTGATAATTGCTGCGGTGGCTTTGACAGAACCTCACAGCAGTGTGTGGCTCATTGTGGTGTCAATCACCTCGCGTCAAGGCGCTTCCGCTAGCACTTTAGGTTGCTTCAGCGTATAACATCGTATCTTACTGTTTCATGGTGTAGAACTGGCGTGTAGCACAATGGTGTATGGATCATAGCCTTTCTCACTTATCTTTTGCAAAAAAAAATTTTTTTAACAGAAAAAATAATTTAAATAAAAACCTACAAGTTAGTGGATCTGCAAGGGATTCTTATTTTTTTTTAAAAACCCGGTCAGAATGTCAACCGGTAAAGAAATCGGGGGAGCCCAACATGCTCAATACGTGGGACCATATCGACTGGAAAAAACGCTTGGAAAGGGACAGACAGGTTTGCGCAAATTTTAATGACATACACTAGTCAATATCAATAGCTGGTTCACTTATTGGTATCAAGCTAATGGAATATCTTGCATACCATCTTCTACTGCAATGAAGTCTAGTATAGTTTGAATGTTTCTTTGTAAGATGTTATTTATTTTCGGAATTGCTGGGAATGTTATATATACTAACGCATAACAGTTTTATTCTCTGCTAGAAGTGTCGGTGAACAGTATGAGCGCATGTTCATCTGTGGTTACCACCAGCCTTGCATGTAGTTTGTAGGAACTGGAGTCTGGGGATATCCCTTTCTGTGATTTCTTTTGAACAATGTTGATTAAGTGTAATCAGATTGGCATTTTAAAAATAGAATTGTGATGTAATACGTTATTTCAGTTAACATTTTGATCGTTTTTACAGGAGCCCAATGTAATTATTTCCACCAGATTTTCTTGGGGTGCTTGTCCGGTTTCATTCTGAAAGCAAGTGGGAAAATGTTTGTGTGTCATTTGCTAGATGTTTTGTTGAAGAAATTGATGCGTATAATGCGAACGCTAAGCTTGTCCATCTGTTGTCTGAGTGTACAATAGGCGTTACCTTACCAGCTGCTGCCCGAGTCATTTGCAGTTTTTGGGCATGTCCGATTTCTCTTGCGTTGTAAATCACACGCTCCAAAATGCAGTAATATAGCCTAATCGTTTCGAAACCGGGCGTTCTGTGGTATAGCAGAGCATTTAGCTTTGTTAATCTTCTTAGGTGGTGGTGGACTGATACGCCAACACTTCTGCGGTTTTATTGACCGATTACTGTACAGCTTCAATCACAACGGAATCAAAGCAAGCAGATAATTATGTATTCATGGGTGGGTGATTTTTTTTCCACGGCACGTTTTGACCACTACTTTTGGGATCTCCCATTGTATAGATGCATTTCAGGAACATACTAATAATTTCGTGCAGAAAAGTGCACCCGTTTTCTGGTATTTTACACAGCCTTCATCAGAAGCCTTTGAAATAAAGTAACCCAGTACTGTACCTTCAGAAAAGGTGTGTTAAAGCAGGAGAGAGAGGAAAAACGCCAGAGAACGAGTTCCCAAGGACGCAGTTGGAAAGAGGATAATGAGGCTAAATATATACACGCGCTTGTTTTAACATCTGAACACCGTTTTAATTGTTTGGATAGTGAGGGGTAGTCCTTCAATCTGGATTGTTTGAAATTGATTTTTGTTTGTGGGACATGCGCAAAGCAGGATTGAATGAATAATGAAGCTTTTACCGGAATCACCGTACCATGTCCCGTCAGCAATAACCAGAACCAGTCTTGGCTCTTACACGCTGCGAAGGTTTATATTTAAATACCTTCTCTCGACCGGAGATGGAAACAATGAAGCGGCATGGTTACATTTAAGCGATCTTTTTGACCCACGTGTCGCTGCGGATCTCACTGTCTTTTCCCACTTTCTTGTGCCTGCTTTCAACCTTACAGGAACTGTCCAGTTTCTGTCGACTTTTGGTCATAGGTGTCCCTGGGTCATGCCGGCAGTTTATTACCATCGGAAGCATCGCCTCCTCGTTACCCACATGCCAGTACCGCCTCTGATCTGATTTGATTTGATTTGAAATCTCTCTCATTATTTTTAAATTAAAAATGAACGGACGATTTAAATCTAATTTTTTTTGTTTCCATCAGCCAGCAAAAAGTAATATTTGGAGAAACGTCATTTTTAAGAATGTCTTAGCAGACGGGCGATTTTCATTATCCAGGGAAGCTGATTATGTTCCTTGTTGCTGTTCTCCGAAAGGGGTTAGGCAGGCTGATCTCGTAGTGATTGAAATCAGTGGTGTGCATGTTGTTCTATGGGTCGACGCTTGCATTATAATTAAAATGCTTCGTGTCCAATCACTTTTTGGCCGTGGCAGATAGACCGAATCCAAATGGTCTCGTATTAGGCCGACATCATCCTTATTTTGAAAACAAAAATACAGAGGTGCTTCTAAAGTGGTTTGCAGTTGTTTTCCAATTCACCTATCCAATTAGGACATTATTTCAATAGTGTATCGAGAAATTGTGACATGTTCGACTGAAATTTGCGTTGCCAATGTATTTGATGCAGTAATGCTAATTTCTCGGGAAAGATGTGACCAAAATTATTACTTTTGGGCGATATCATGCTTCAACTGTAACCCAGGGTTATATTAACTGGCTGAGGATGTGTTATAAATGGCCAGCTGGAGGTAGAGGTTATTTTTGCACAGCAGTGATCACGTATGTAACCCCAAGGGCACGTATTTAAGCACTTCTAACCATAAAGTTGCAGTTTGTTTTATTACACCCTTTGGCTACAGTTGCTTATTGGTGATTTAACTCCTTTGTAGACTGCAATGGAATGTCCGCAACAAAATAAAGTAATACATTGTAATTAAAAAAAAAATTACAGCCGATTGCAGGGCAGGGAGTATTTTATGGCACTTCACTAATGCCCAGTTTGTACTAATTACCTGTGGCTGATGTGTGGGTAGGGTGGAGATGCAAGATTAGATACCAAATTATCTATTACATTATATCTAGAGGCAAACTAATGAATTATGGCCATGGAGAGCAATTCAAGTGCGAAAGTGGATTTTTTTTTTTGATTCTCACTTCATAATATGTGTAGTACTTTTTTTGAAACTATAAGAATACCGCAGAGTCTTAAGTTATTTATTGCTTCACCTTATAATAGTGACTAACCTTGTTAGCTGGTCATTTTACCTGTGTATCGTCCAGACTGACTACAAGGGTCCTGAACTAAATGAGTTTTGGTGTCAGCATGAGGGAGAGGGCATAGCAAAAAAAAAAGCCTACAATTAAACGTGAGATGGAAATAAATTGGTCACCTCTAAAGGGTCACAAGGTTGGCTTGTATGGAAAATGGAAACTGCCACATTAGTCAGCAAATCTGGGAGCAGCAGATAGCCAAAAGTTTAATTAACCAGTGCTCATGCTCACACACCCCTTCTCGTTTTCTTATTTTGCATCTTGTTGGAACATCATGTAAATATTTTTGATGTTTTGAACTAATTTTGTTTGGATTCTGTTTTGTGATGGTAGCAGAGAAATGAAACATTTTCAGTTTCTTAACCCAGTATTTGTGTCAAACACCTTCCAGAGTAGATATGACAGAGGTTACTCTGCTTAACAATGTGCCTTGCTGTAATTTCAGAAGATTACTCTTGTCTGCACCAATTTGACACTTGTGACTGAAACTGTCAAATTAGGCAGAGATTTGTACTGTGGGCAGCTGAATTTAGTGGAGATTGCTGAAAGTTACTTTGGGTCAAACCTCTGTAGCTAGAAGAGGAAATTTTAAATCCATCAGACTGGTATGGATTCAACCATAGCTCTCAAATGAAAGTTTTGTTTAAACCCACTGAATCCCCCAGTTTGTTAGGAAATTAGCTGAGTGACAGAAGACAAAGCAGGGATAATGGCAGGTATACTAATTGGCAGATGTGACAAGGATCTGTGTTGGGGCCTCAACTATTCACCATATTTATTGATGACTTAGATAATGGAATAGCAAACCACATATCCAAGTTTGCTAATCACACAAAGTTATGTGGCATTGTAAGCAGTGTAGGTGGAAACATAAAATTACAGATAAATTGATAGATTAAGTGAATGAGAAAAACTGGAAAACAGATTTCATTGTAGGCAAATGTGAGATCATCCACTTTGGACTTAAAAAGGATAGAACAAGGTACTTTGTAAATGGAGAAGAGCTAGAAACAGAGGTCCAAAGAGTCTTGGGTGGTCCAGATATATAGATCATTAAAATGTCACGCACAAGTACAGAAAAGGTTAATGGAATGCTGGCTTTTCTATCCAAAGGAGTAAAATACAAGGTGGTGATGTTCTGCAACAACTATACAAGCCCTGATCAGACCATACCTGGAGTACTCTGAGCAGTTCTGAGCACTACACCTTGGAAAGGATAGGTTGGCCTTGGAGGGAGTGCAGTGTATATTTACCAGAATGGTACTTAGACTCCAAGGGCTAACGTATGAGAGAGTACACAAACTAGGGTTGTGTTCCCTGGAATTTAGAAGGCTTAGGGTGATTTGATTGAAGTTTTCTTGATATTAAGGGGAACAGATGGGGTAGATAGTGACGTTATTTCTGCTGGTTGAGGGTTCTAGGACTAGGGGACATAGTCTAAAAATTAGAGCCAAACCTTTCCAGAGTGAAGTTAGGAAACACTATACCACTGCTTTTGGTGCTTAAAGGACATTATTCAATTTTATATAAACAGTTTCATCTGTTCTGTCAATATGTAAAGAGTTGGTTGTAATGGGTTCTGTAAGGGTGGAGGGCTTACGACCTTTTTATGGTGTTGCAGGTCTGGTGCTCTGAGGACTGATCTTGGTGAAGCATGGAAGAGTCAGTGTGGTTGCTTCATTTCCTTTTGCCCTTCTTCCTGTTAAGTTGATTCATCTTGGAAGGGGTGAGAGGCCCACTCAAAGTTAGAAATGGTGCACTGCTAGGAAAGGGCTGAAGTTGCTTAATGTTTGCCCACACAATATCCAATTGGAATTGCAGATTTCTGACATATAGAATGTCTGTCTGTGGGAAGGAATTCTTTATATGTATTAAAGATTGGAATGCATGACTTTACTGATAGCATGAA
Source organism: Heterodontus francisci (assembly GCF_036365525.1). Lineage (NCBI taxonomy): Eukaryota > Metazoa > Chordata > Chondrichthyes > Heterodontiformes > Heterodontidae > Heterodontus > Heterodontus francisci. The sequence goes on from NC_090384.1 coordinate 68,669,105, forward strand.
TTGTGCTGGCCTATAGAGATCCTGTTGAGTTGGAGTGAAATTTGGAGCTTTTGTGGGTACGGTGTGTTTGCTTTGCACTAGGACTTCCTTGATCTTGTATGTTCTCTGATTATATGTTGAGTGTAGGACAAAATGCAGTTAAGTGGAGTTGTCTTGAGTGTGGAGGCATAGCTCCAAGGAGATTGGTTTCCTTTTGGACTCTGAGCACAATGAACCCCATCTTAGCCCTGTGGGCTGCTGCTTCTTTCCCCATAACAGTACTATATCCAAAATATTGAATTATTCCATCTTGATTGAACCAAACTCATTTATTGTGCACTAATGGGCTATCGCTGATTTGTCACCTGTTTTTTGGGGGTTCTGCATATGGAATCACTGTCATGGGAATATTTGATTGTAATTTTGCATTAGCCTACAACAGTATTGGTGTTTTGAAGGGAGCTACTTGAGAATGTCTTTGAGAAAATGTTTGTTTTTAGAGGCAATAAAGTGCCCATTTATTTCAAAAGCTACAGAGGATATGAAATCCTTAATTACCTTAATTAAATTGAGGTGCTACAGAGGGTTCTTTTAATAGTTTTCATTGTAACATTGGTTAAGAATTCCATCCATAATACTGATGTATTAAAGTACAAGAGTTCTTTTCTGTCTGATTTGTATGTCTCAAACTTCCTGTCTGTATGCCAGCTCTGTACTCTTCCAGGCTTTTTTTTTATGTATGTCTCTTGCTTGCCTCCTCCTGCTTAAAGACCTGGAATGCCACAGACATGTTCTTGTCACTATGTGGTCTGGAGGCCTTGGGCACATATTGCTTTTACCCAAGATAGTTGAGGGAGATAGCAAGATGTGGGGTGGGGGGGTGGGGGGCGGTGGCAAGTGCGGGTGGATTGTATGCTAAATTGGAAGGGAGCTGGAGTTGGATAGGACCTGGGCCTGTGCAAAGTTAGATCAGGCCTAGGTGTGGGGGCCATGGCATGGTGTTTGGGATGGGCCTTCTAGATATTGGAAAGGCTAGGACCTGGGATCTGGACTTGAAATGAATAAGGAGGCTTGTATGAGGATGGGAGAGATTGGGGAAGCATCGATTTGGATGCAGAATGATAGAACAGGAGCATGGGTCATTGGTGAATAATGATGTATCAACATTCTGTACTGAGCAATCAGATCTGCCGTGCATAATGAGCAACTATGTTTTTACTTGAATAGATACTGAACAAAATGATTCCAGTGCTATAACGTATTACAACGTAACAGATCCGATTTTTTAATACCAAATAATTGTCATTGCACCAAAATGACTGACACTACTGTAATCCTCAACAAGTTTAGAGTAAGTTATTTTGGAAAGTAAATGCTTATTATTCTTATATTTCTCCATCGTATTATTAATCAAGAAAGTTGTGAATATGTCTGTGTTGAAAATGTTTATGCCATTTGGTAACATTAAATTAGCAATAACAGAAGTCACAAGCCTTTTTTAAGATACAGTAAAACAGCAATTTCAAGTTCTGTATGGGTTATCATTATCAATATTAAAGAGGTACTGATCCCTTTACTGAAATATGATTGGTGAGTAATTGTGCTCATTATTTCAAAGTGCAATTCAAAGAATGGTTACTGCAGTGGAATACTGCATTTAAACGGCAAATCATCGATGCCTCTTCAATATAGTTTATTTGCATATTGTCATCTTAGGCCCCCACCTGCCAAGAATGAGGCACATCAATTTTGTCATGAACATTGATTTTTAACTGTTGTTGGAGCGAGGAAATGACTTGTTAAACAGATCAGCCATGGCTGAAAAAACATTTACATACTAACAGACATTGAAGGTGAGGAAGCACATTCCAGGGTCTGCTAAGGAGGATTACAATCCACAAGGGCCAGGACTGGTTGGACCAGCTGGTCAAATGACTACCTGGTTGTTCCAGGGTTTTCATTTGAACTGGCCGCAGAGAGTTTGAAGGCAGAGTGTCTGTTTGCTCCTGGGGGTGAGAAGATCTCTCCTGTCTGCTCCCAGTTCTTTCTCACAAGCCTCTGAGTCCACTGAAGACACATGAACCCCAAGAGAGAAAAGTCTCCTACAGCAAACAAGGTTTAAGAAGAATACTGGGCCCCAACGAAAAGCAAGATCTACCTACAATCACGGACTCTACTGTGAGCTCGAAGAACCACAACAAAAACTCTTCAGATATTGCCTCAAACTTTTCCACTTTATTTTTCTGCTCTTTTCTGTCTCTATTTGCATGCGTGTATCGCGTATGCATGCTAGCATGGACGTGTCGTGTATCTGTAGGCGTTAACTGAATTAGAGTCTAAGTTTAAAAAAATTTCAACTTTTTTTCTTTAAACCTGCGAAAGCTGGTTTCTTTGCCTTATAATTGGAAAGCGGTGAACAAGGATTCACCAAGGGGGAACTAAAAAAAAGTGTATTTAAAATTAGACCCTGTTATGGTAAGACCAGGTGAAGGCTGAGAGGGACCCCTAGACCCCTTTCTCACCAAGTTGTAACAATATGAAAACCATAGTTACTGCAAGGCAATTCTTCTGAGTAAAACTTTCTCCATTTATTGAGCATCAATGGGATACAACACTTTATTGCTTTTATAGCTTGCAGTCTTTTCAAAAATGTTTTATTACAATTCTTCTCCGATGCCACTGGAGAAAATTCCTTAGTAAGGAAGCAATATCGAACGTATGAAGCAATTTGTATGTAGTTGATCATTTTAGGTAAGGCAGTAAAGTTCTAATTTACTGTGTCTTCCACTCACCAATGCTTCTCATTTATTAAGTAAATGGAGACATGATAATTCTTCGAAGCTTTATTTCTGAACGTTGACACTAATGAACACTTGCATTCAGTCCTTCCCATTGAAGTTTTGGACATCAAGAACCATACAGAAGTCCCAGTGCACAACCATGTTATTGTAGTGGCATTCCTCTCCCTACAGAAGAATATATGACACAAAATATCCTGCAATTATTTGACATATAGTTTTATCAAAAATGGTTTGTGTTTTGAGGGTCTTGTAGGATTTTCGTTCAGCTATGCAGATACTTTTTTTATTCATTCATTCACAGGATGTGGGTGTCGCTGGCAAACCTAGCATTTAATACCGATCCCTAATTGCCCTCGACGGTGGTGGTGAGCCACCACCCTGAACTGCTGAAGTCATGTGGCGAAGGTACTCCCACAGCGCTGTTAGGTAGGGAGTTACAGGGTTTTAACTGTCAGTGAAGGAATGGTGATATATTTTCACATCAGAATGGTGTGTGAATTGGAGGAGAACGTGGGGCTGGTGGTATTCCATGTGCCTTGTTCTTCTAAGTGGTGGCGATTGTGGATTTGGTAGGTGCTGTTGAAAAAGCCTTGGTGAGTTGCAGTAGTGCATCTTGTGGATGGTACATACCACTGCCATGGTGTGATGGAGGATGGGGCACCACTTAAATGGGCTGCTTTGTCCTGGATGGTGTAAAACTACTCAAGTGTTGGAGCTGCGTTCATCCAGGCAAGTGGAGAGTATTGCATTACACTCCTGACCTGTGCCATGTAAATGGTGGACAGGCTTTGAGGAGTCAGGAGATGAGTCATTCACTGCAGAATACATAGCCCATGACCTGCTCTTGTTGTCACAGTGTTTATGATTGGTCTAACTAAATTTCGGGTCAATGTTGACCCCTAGCACAATGATGGTGGGGGGTTTGATCATGGTAAAGCCAATGAATGTCAAGAGGAGGAGGTTATATGCTCTCTCTCTTTTGTTGGGAATGGTCATTGCTTGTGTGGTGTGAGTGATACTTGCCACTTATTAACCCAAGTCTGGATGTTGTCCAGGTCTTGCTGCATTATCTGAGGATCTGTGAATGGAACTGAACACTGCTATCATCTGGTCATTGATGAAACAGCTGAAGATGGTTGGGCCTAGGACATAGCCCCAGGTCATTGCTGCAGGAGTTACTCAAGGCAGGTATGGTTGGCCTCCACCAACCAGTTGAGCTTCCTTTGTACAAGGTATGACTCCAGCCAGTGGAGAGTTTTCCTCCTGATTCCCATTGACTTTTGCTAGGGCTCCTTGGTGCCATACTGCGCCAGGGGCTGTCACTGTCACCTCACCTCTGGAATTCAGCTCATTAGTCAACGTTTGGACCATGGCTGTAATGAGGCCTGGAGCTGAGTGGCCCTGTTGGAACCCAAACTGAGCATTGATAGGCAGGTCATTTGTAAGTACCACGTAACAGCACGGTCAACAACCCTTTCCATCACTTTGATGATTAAAAGTAGACTGATGGGGTGGCAATTGGCTTTATTGGATTTGTCATTTTTTTTGTAATTAGTTTACTATGAGTGCTTACATGTCCAAATTTGGAAATAGGTGTCTTCTTCAGGTAAGATTTGACTGTTGGAGTATCCATTGTGACTGCACAAGCTTGTACAGTAAACACCCTTGAAGATAACTCGAACTTGAGTGTTTACTGTGTGTGCTGTAAAAAGCTGCTAAGTACCATTACTAGTTCTATTCATTCTGATAACTGGAAGTGGAAAACATAATTGACTTTTTGTAGGTTGAAATTGTGCATCAGGATCAGTTAAGTTAAGGGGATCGTTAACCTTTCCATTCCAGTTTGCCTGAGCAAACAGAAAACATGGCTGCCTGTGTTTTTTTAATAATTGTTACAAATAAACACTGTTGCTTTGAAGAACCTAAAAACATTAGATAATAATTACCAACATCGACATTTTAGCTACATGTTTGTTCTCGGCTGCCCTGGCATTTCAGTTGTAGGGCTGCATTTGAGGATGGTGATATGTCCCTGATGGAGCTTTTGCGCCGAATTCCAGTTTTGACATTGCTCAGTTCACAATAAAGAAGTTAGAATTATTTGATGTTGATCAGAGTCATGGTTATTAATGTGTTTTATAATATGGTAGTACACTCTAACATACTTAAGATTTATTTTTATGTATTGTATTGACTTGCATTTATCCAGCTTTTAGCTGTGCATATTCAGTTACCTAATTGATGGACACGGCAGAACATTCCTTTTCATAGATTGTAGATCTTATCTGCAAGCATATACATATTTTGATTCAGGGCTAAAATGTAAGTGTGCAAAAGTAAATCAAGAGCACACGCAACTGCATTTGCACGTACGATGGAAAGTATAGCTTAAGGCTTTCCTAAATTCAGAGACAATATTCTTTGATGTAGACTTTTAAATTATTTGCTGTTAGTGTATTTAAGACAATTGATATCATATCTCAGGTACTGCATTATACTGAGAATAAGGGATACTAGAGAATGGTTACAAGCCAATGGAGTGGTTTTGATGATCCACTGGACCAAAGCTTGAACAGTTTACGACTGTCATCTTAAATTTAAGAATAGGTTAGGGACTATCGGTGGAGCAAAAAAAAAAAAATATATATAATATAAAAATCAATTTTCACCCATTCTAACAGTATATGTGCATTTGTAAGTGGATAGAATGTAGGGAAAGCATTGATGATGTGAAAAAGGTGAAGGGTGTAAATGCCTTTTTACAACCTTGCAATTCCTGCCTGGTATCTGTGATTGTAATAAATACCATTTGTTATATTGTTGGACTTTTATCCTGTTTTGGTCAGTTTTTTTAGTGCTGGTGTTGCCTGTTTGTTCTTCTTTGGCCTCCTTATCTTGAGAGGCAATGGGTAAGCGCCTGGAGGTGGTCAGTGGTGTGTGGAGCAGCGCCTGGAGTGGCTATAAAGGCCAATTCTAGAGTGACAGGCTCTTCCACAGGTGCTGCAGAAAAATTTGTTTGTCGGGGCTGTTACACAGTTGGCTCTCCTCGGTCATTTTTCCTGCCAACTGCTAAGTCTCTTCGACTCGCCACACTTTAGCCCCGCCTTTATGGCTACACTATTGCAGGTTGATTGATCTTTAGTTGATTACTGGGAAATTCTGGACCAATAGATTTATATTTCAATATCTGAACATTAAATAGATGAATTTGAAAAATGTTATTTTTTGGTTTAACTCACGATCAACCCCTCTGTCCATCACTGGTATAACAGCCAATTTAATTTAAAGACGGTCCTTAAGAAAGATAGTCAGGGTAGAATTGGGAGACTGGCAGTGATCATGTAAGTTGGCTACTTTGACTCTATTGTATTAGCAATAAAAACACTGAGCACCTCATCTCCTATGTCATGACATTTCCTATCCCTGACTTTGCTGAAATCCATACGACAGCATCCTGAATACAAGAGCAAAATACAGTGGATGCTGGAAATCTGAAATAAAGACAGAAAATACTGGAAATACTCAGCGGGTCTGGCAGCATCTGTGGATAGAGAAACAGACAGAGTTAACGTTTCAGGTCGATGACCTTTTCATCAGAGCAGGGAAAAGTTAGAAGTATAAAAGGTTTTGAGCAAAGGAGACATCGCTCAGGAGAGATTAAATGACAGAAGAGTTAGCTGTGCAGGGCCAAAGGGAGTGGTAATGGGGTGAGAAAAGAAACAAAGAAACAAAAGATGTGCCTAGAAGCAGGCGTGCTGCTATGCAAAATCAAAAACAAGAAACAAACTGAAATATGCAAAGAGAAGGAAAGAAAATGGGGGCAAAGATTATGGTCTGAAATTGTTAAACTCAATGTTGAGTCCAGAAGGCTATAACATGCCTAATCCAAAAATGAGGTGCTATTCCTTGAGCTTGCGTTGAGCTTCATTAGAACACTGCAGGAGGCCGAGGACAAGGAGGGCAGCGTGAGAGAAAGTTTGGAGAGTTAAAATGACAGGCTCAGAGTTGTGCTGGCAGACTTTACAGAGCTGATCGGCAAAGTGGTCACCCAATGTAGAGCCGGCTGTATTGTAAGCAGCAAATAAAGTAAACTAAATTGAAAGAATTTCTCAGAAAGCACTTTTTCACTTGGAAGGATTGTTTGGGGCCTTGGACGGTGAGGAGAGAGGAGGTAAAAGGGTAGGTGTTGCATCCCCTGTGCCATCATGGAAACAGCATCCTTGGTATGTTTGTAAAGGCAACTGGCAGTCCAGTCATCATTTTATGTTCAGTTATGATATTTGTTAGGGATGGTTTTCTCGAACAGTATGTTGAGGAACTGGCTAGAAAACAGGCTATTTTAGATCTAGTTTTATGTAATGAGAAAGGGCTAATTAATAATGTTGTAAAAGAACCTTTAGGGATGAGTGATCATAATATTTTACATTATGTTAGAAAGTGAAGTAGTTCAACTTGAAGCCCGGATGTTAAATTTGAACAAAGGAAATTATGACGGTATGAGGGGCAAATTGGCTGAGGTGGTTTGGGAAAATACATTAAAAGGTATGATAGTACATAGGCAATGGATAGTCTTCAAAGAATTATTACACAGTTTAAATCAACAATACATTCCTTCAAGGCACAAAAACCCCAAAAGTAAAGGCAGCCAACTGTGGATAACCAAGGAAGTTAAGGATTATATAAGATTAAAAGAAATGGCCTGTAAAGTTGCCAGAAATAGTAGTAAACCTGAGGATTGGGAGGATTTTAGAATACAGCAAAGGAGGATGAAGAAACTAATAAAGGGAGACTAGAATATGAATGTAAGCTAGCAAAAAATATAAAAATGGACTGTAAAAGCTTCTACAGGTATGTAAAAATGAAACATTTGGCTAAGACAAATGTGGGTCCATTACAGGCAGAGTCAGGAGAATTTATAACGGGGAATAGAGAAATGGCACAGAAGCTAAATAATTATTTTGTGTCTGTCCTCACTGAGGAAGATTCAAGAAATCTCCCAGAATTAGAGATCCAAGGGATTAGGGGGAATGAGGAATTGAAGGAAATTAGTATTAGTAAGAAGGTTGTATTGGAGAAATTAATGGGGCTGAAGTTTGATAAGTCCCCAAGACCTGATATTCTACATCCCAGAGTGTTGAAAGAGGTAGCTATGGATATAGTGGATGCATTGATGATCATCTTCCAAACTTCTATAGATTCTGGAGCAGTTCCTGCAGATTGGAAGGTCGCAAATGTCACCTCACTATTTAAAAAGGGAGGGATGGAGAGAGAAAACAGGGAATTACAGATCTGTTAGCCTTACATCAGTCATTGGGAAAATGCTGGAATCTATTATAAAGAATGTGATAAATGGACAGCATCCTCCTCCTTTTTCTGTTGGAGATGTGGAACAAATTGTCAGCTCACTAACCTGAAGAGGAGAACATTTTTACTTAACTGTTGAATTTTGTTTTCACTGGGCTGCTATTCTTATAACAGTAGCATGAACTGGAAGTAGCGTATTTATTATCCAGAGTTTTCAATATAGAGCCATTTCTGGAACTGATTCCTATAATGAAGTCTCTCTGACCATTGAAGGGAAAAATGCAGATAGTTTTATAGCGAACTAAGAAATTAAAAAAACAGATGAACAATAACAGAAAAGTGTCTCATGTTTCAAAAAAATTATTTGTGCTCGCTAGAAAACCCACACTATAAATAAGTGAACATTAAAGGAAAAGAGATGTTTCTTCTCATATTGCGTGCAGAGATTTATTTACACTTTTGTGTTGAATAGGGGAAATATTTTACTTTTTTCCATGAATTCATGAAAAAATAAACTTACATGGAAACTTTGTTCCAAATTATTTCAGTACACTCCTTTTCACTTCTATATCCAGAAACAGCAAAATCTTTAATGCACTTTCAAGGCAGCAAAGGTGATCTGGCAGAGTTTGACAAATTTCAATCAATAGAGCAATATCTTTTTCAGTTCACATCCTGTGTAATATGAATAACCGGTGCTTTGTATTTGTCTAAAAGTTGCATTTTATTAGTTCCTGCCTCATTTCTAATTTTAGACCCAATTCTATGAGTTTATCGAGTTTCAGATGTTTAAATCTTGGAGTTTATGTTCAAATGGGCCCTCCGCTTCTGATTATAAATACTGCATGTGCAACAGTTTTTAATTAGTATCGGTCAATTATTCTAAACTCAAAAAAGTGACTAACTCTAGCTTGAAAATTTATACAAATAACTTTTTTTGTTGCATAGTAAAACTCTTTGTCACAAGAACTGTGGTTGGAAGTTTTGAGTTATTTAGACAGGTTCAACCTCATATAAATTAAAAATCATATGCACTTCATCTGTGGAGATAATCAGTATGCCATTAATAAATGCACACATGTGCCAGAGTTATTGACTGATGTGGGGTTAATTTGTTGTGGTTTATATGGACTATTGGCTTTATATTTCTGATTAGGCTATTGAATGCAGCTATGGCTGCAAGGTTGTTACTATAATGCTATTGCTTTATGTTGACTCCCTTTTTGGATTTAGTTAACTTGTGATCATGAAGATGATGGCACTATTGTAGGAAATGATTGTTTTCTTTAATAGTATGGTTTAATCACAAGGAGGTCAGGTGAACACTGAATTGTCAGCCTTTTTTACTGCTACAGTTTGTGCAAGGGTAAAAATGCACCGACTCTACACAAATGCTAGTTGAACTGGATTATGATCCCACCAGACAAACCTTGATCCAGGAGGAAAGACTTCTTCATAGCACATTCCCATCAAACTCCATACTCTTAATGCACACACCAGAGGTTCAAGATTTTAAATTATTTTATTTAGAGATACAGCACTGAAACAGGCCCTTCGGCCCACCGAGTCTGTGCTGACCAACAACCACCCATTTATTCTAATCCTACATTAACCCCATATTCCCATATTAACCCCATATAACACACAATTCCCCTACCACCTACCTACACTAGGGGCAATTTATAATGGCCAATTTACCTATCAACCTGCAAGTCTTTGGCTGTGGGAGGAAACCGGAGCACCCGGCGAAAACCCACGCAGTCACAGGGAGAACTTGCAAACTCCGCACAGGCGGTACCCAGAATTGAACCCGGGTCGCTGGAGCTGTGAGGCTGCAGTGCTAACCACTGTGCCACTGTGCTATAAGATTACTTATATTGAAGATGTTGCTCTATATTGGAAGCTTAAAGCAAACTTGAGAGCTAAGTACACTACTCTTGTCTTGGAGTTGATAGTTCCCTTAACCTCACTTCTGAAAAGTTTAGTCTAGAACCCCATTTAAAATGAGCCTTTAAAATTATGCAATTTATATTTAGTCCCCATAAAGTTAAGCTCCAAGCAGAATCTTTGGTTAGACTGATTCAGGGCATATTATCTTGCGCAGCATCATGGTACAGTTGGCGTGAAGTGTTTTTAATTTATATGCTGCTGGCCTGTTTAACAGCTATGTGACTTATTTGCTTTCTTCTCCTCCAACAGGTGAAAGTACAGTGTATATTGCAGTACTGATAAGTTTGCCAGTGAGTCAAGTCCCCACTTTCAAATTCTGAAACTGAATTCTAATTTACTTGCAAATTATTTTGCATTCTGTGTTTTTGATTGCAACCAGGATTTCTGTCATGGGTAATGGTGGGTGTCACAAGAAGTAAGACCGTGAAAGCTGTTCACTTATCGGGCCAATTATATTTTGCTTTTTATCTGCTCACGTAAATATTCAAAATTTAAATAGTTATCTTTTTAATCCATTATTTTATTTTAGAATTTTTAGGAATTCATCTTAAAACTAATTCAAACCTTTTGGCTTCCAATACTTAAGTTTTGAATATAAAACAAAACCAGAAAATGCAGGAAATGACCTTTTGACCTGAAAATGACCTGTTATCGACCTGAAATGTTAACTCTGCTTTTCTCTCCAAAGATGCTGCCTGACCTGCTGAGTATTTCCTGCATTTTGTTTCAGATTTCTGGCATCCACAGTATTTTGCTTTTGTATTAGTTTTGAATATGTTTCTTGCAGTATTTAATAATGTAATATTTCTTCAATTTCAGCATTCACTGCATCACTTGAAATAGTGTATTTTTTCCCTTAGATCAAAAAATAACATTGTTTTTAGGCAATATCTGTGTATCTTTCAAAACTCAATACTGCTGTTAACCTTGTAATCGTACTTCTAAGTCAAATAAAATTGTTAGCCAGCAACAATTTTTGGAAGGGTATGTTTGGATAGGATCAGGTTTGGTTGTGATTTTCTTAGTCAGATAGCCTATCAGCCTTCATTGTAAATAGCAACATAGGAATAATGCTCACTTTGGTGAGGTACTGGAAGGTACCCACATAACTAAGTTCTAGCAAAGATTCAGTCCCTTTGGGAGAGGAGAAAAATTGCATCAGAAAAGATGTGTCCAGGCTATTTACAATCCCTAAACCCAACGAGTTCCAACTAAGCAAATATGAACCTACGTGGATTAACAACAAATTAAAAGTGAGATAAAGGGGCAAAATACAGAGAGAAGGAGAAAGGGGCTCTGGAATGAATGCAAGAAAAAGAAGCACCGCATTAAAAGGGTGATTAGAGGAACAAAGAGAGATGTGGTAAAAAAGCATAGCAGCTGATGCTAATCATAACAGTAAAACATATTTCAGAACCACATGAGTGACAACGCAGTCGGAGAAGAGGTAAAAACCACGAAGGATCCTAATGGGCTTGAAACAGATGAACACACACAAAAAAAACCTGAATGATGGCTTCCTCCAGGTATTGACAAAAAAAGACCTGAGCAATGTGCTCACTCGAAACGTAGATATTCCAAGTATAATCAATTACTTCAACATTAATGAGATAGAAGTCTTAGAAAGGCTAAATGAGCTCAAAGCAAATAAATCCCCAGTGATAGATACTTTTCCTAGATTCCTAAGAGACACTTGAGTGGAGATTTGTGAGGCACTGATGATCATTATGGGGGAATCGCTGCACTCTAGGGAGCTACCAGTGGATCGGCAAAAGGCTGATGTACCCATATTTTGTTTAAGAAGTGACAAAACGTGCACAGGCAACTACAGACCCATTGGGTGCTTTGCCATATAAAATAATAGAATCGATTAACCTTGATCATTTGTAAATCAGTAATCTAGTTAATAGCAGTCAGCATTGATTGAAAGAAGAAAATGTTGCCTGATCAATCTTCACTTCTTTGAGGAAGTGATAACTAAACAGACTGAGAAACCCTATGACACAGTGTACCTTGACACCTCTGAGCTGTGAAGATTCAGGGTAAAGCCTAGGAATGCATAAGAAAAGTGGCTGAAGAGTAGGAAACTAACATTTCTTAGAGGAGTTATGCTGGGAGGGGTGGGTGGCCTGTGGTATATTGAGCGGGGTGCCTCCGGTTTAATGCTAGGCCCACATTAGAAATCTTTGCAAAACCATTAAATTTGCAGATGATGCAAGACTCGAAGCAACAGTGGGATTGCAAGAGGAAGCTCAAATTAGTGAATGGATTGCACAAAATGTGTAATTGGGCAGGACAATGGTATTTGTAAATTAATGCCAACAAAATGTGAAATATTGCACATGTGGAATGAAAAAGCATGTCATGTATGATATTGAAATAAGCACAGATAAATCTGAAGGAGGGCTTATTGTAAATGTCATTTAGTAGCATTCTCATCTCTGAGTCAAAAGGCTGTGTGTTCAAGTCCCACTGCAGGACCTGAGCACAAAAATCAAGGCTGACACTCCATTCATACCTGGCAGGCGAGAGAACTTGATGGTTTTCCTAGGGTCAGTGTGAGTTGTCATTCTTTGGGTTTTATCACAAAATCACAGAAGTACAACAACACCGAAGTCTGTGCCAGCTCTCCAAAGGAGCAATTTACCTCGTGCCCCCCATCCCCCCGCCTTCTCCCATTAGCCCTGCACTTTCTTCCTTTTCAGTTAACTATCCAATTCTCTCTTGAATGCTTCAGCTGAACCTGCCTCCACCACACACACAGGCAGTGCATCCAGCTCCTAACCATTCGCTGCGTGAGAAAGCTTTCCTCGTGTCACCATTGCTGCTTTAGCCAATTACTTTAAATCTGTGCCCTCTTGTTCTCGATCCTTCCACCAATGGGAACAGTTTTTCCCTATAGACTCTGTCCAGACCCCTCATGATTTTGAATACCTCTATCAAATCTCCTCTCAACCTTCTCTTCAAGGAAACAGTCCCAACGTCTCAAATCTTTACACTTAACTGAAGTTCCTCGTCCCTAGAATCATTCTTGTGAAACTTTTCTGCAGTGTCTCTAATGACCTCACATCTTTCCTAAAGTGTGGCGCCCAGAACTGGATGGAATACTCCATTTGAGGCCGAACCAGTGTTTTATACAAGTTTAACATAACTTCCTTGCTTTTGTACTCTATGCCGCTACTAATAAAGCATAGGATGCTGTATGCTTTATTAACCGCTCTCTCAACCTGTCCTGCCACCTTCAGTAATTTAAGCACATATACCTTCAGGTCCCTCTGCTCCTGCACCCCCTTTAGAATTGCACCCTTTATTTTATATTGTCTGTCCACGTTCTTCCTACCAAAATGAATTATTTCACACGTTTGTGCATTCAAGTTTCAAATGCCACTTGTCTGCCCATTCCACCAACCTGTCTATGTCCTTTTGAAGTTCCACACTATCCTCCTAACAGTTCACAATGTTTCCAAGTTTCATATCATCTGCAAATTTTGAAATTCCACCCTATACGCCTAGGTCTGGATCATTAATATATATCAGGAACAGCAAGGGTCCTAAACACCGACCCTTGTGGAAACTCCACTACAAACCTTCCTCCAGTCCGGAAAACGTCCATTAACCACTACTCTTTGTTTCCTGTCACTCAACCAATTTCGTATCCATGTTGCTTCTGTCCTTTTTATTCCATGCACTATAACTTTGCTCACAGGTCTGTGGTGCAGCACTTTATCAAATGCCTTTTGGAAGTCCAAGTCCCTCATCAACCTCTCCGTTACCTCATCAAAAAACTCCAGCAAGTTAGTTAAACCCAATTTTGCCCTTCGCAAATCCATGATGGCTTTCCTTAATTAACTCGCACTTGCCCAAGTGACTATTAATTTTTGTCCCTATTTGTCGCTTCTAGAAGCTTCCCCACCACCGAGGTGAAACTGACTGGCCTGTAGTCGCTGGGCTTATCTTTACACCCTTGTTCAAAAAAGGGTGTAATATTTACAATTTTCCTGTCCTCTGTCACCACCCTGAGTCTAAGGAAGACTGGAAAATTATGGCCAGTGGTTCCGTACTTTCCACTCTTGCTTCCCTCAATATTCTTGGATGCATCTCATCCGGTCCTGGTGCTTTATCTACTTTACGTACAGACAGCCTATCTAATACCTTCTCCTATTCAATTCTATTTTTGGTTGGTTTTCAGCACTGACTTCAGCCATTTACCTTGTTGGTGTTGGAGCTTTCACGTGATTGTTGTTTTGTGCTAGCTTGAGCCTAGGTTTGTCCTGTGAAGACTAATCAATGGCTACAACCAACACCCGAGCTCCAAGCAAAGGGGTGTGTAGCACTGTTAGGGTGGCAGTGAAAAACAGTGAAGGAGGTGCACCCATGTACTAGACCTTCTTCATTGAGAGTTCTTTTCCAATGCTGTGGATTTGAAGCTGTGGACAGATTCTGCCTGCAGGAGTTCCCCAGTGGCGAATACATCAATGTGATGTTTAAGAACGTGGCAGGATGCGTGAAATTCCTGAAGGTGTTCGAGGAGAGAAGAAACTGGGTGCTATTGTCAATCCACACGATGGAGTAGCTGTTTACACCTGCTGTTACAATGAAACTGTCCATCTCTATAGCCCCCATGTTTGTCACAGATGCGCTTACTTTCCTTGCTAGGTACATCAAGGTGGCTAGGAACAACACCGAGGTCAAGGACCCATTTGGGATTTGGACCAGCAAACATCGGGTCAAGGTGACCTAGAAGGTGGATGCCAATGGAGCCATCCTCCACCTTCCCTCCAGCTTCGCTATCGGGGAAAGTCGGGGCTACTTTGTCTCTGTGGGCTAGCCCAGAGTTTGTTGCACCTGCGGCAAATCTGGTCACATTGATGGCGAACTGCAGCACTGTGCTCTGCAAGCAGAGTTAAGTGCTGCAGCTTATGTGGTAGTGCAGGCCATCTCAAGAAGACCTGCCCTAAACGCTGCCTCAGTTATGCACAGGCGGCGAGAATCAAGGAGGGACACGAGGAATGAACAGCAAACATGGCTTCTGCAAAGGAGACCAGCAACTCCCCCCACCCCCCCATCACCTTGGCCCCTGGTGAGAAATATTTGACAAAGAAGGAAAAGGGTGCTGCATCAAGCTGTCAAACACCAACACTGTGCCCTGAGCTGCCTCCTCCAGCAGACACAATTAATGGAAGAGGAGCTAGCAGAGCGAGTGGCAAGAGACTAAGAGGAGATGGTGGTGTAGTGGTGTCACTGATCCAGAAACCTAGGCTAATGCCTGAGGGACTCGGGTTCAAATCCCATCATGACAGCTGGTGGAATTTAAATTTATATTAATAGATTCAATTAATCAATTTAGAAAAGTCTGGAATTGAAAGCTGGTCTCAGAGTAATGGTGCCATGAAAATCATCGATTGTTATTAAAACCCATCTGGTTCACTACGCCCTTTAGGGAAGGAAATCTGCTGTCCTTACCTGATCTGGCCTGCATGTGACTCCAGACCCACAGTTGTTGACTCTTAACTGCCCTCTGAAATAGCCTAGCAAGGCACTCAGTTGTCAAGGCCGATTAGGGATGGGCAACAAATGCTGGCCTTGCCAGTGATGCCCACATACTATGAAAAAATTAAAAAAAAAAAGGCAAACTACAAAGAAGGTGGCCCATAAAAAGGGAACAAACCACCACCCAAACGAATGGCAAGGGGAGGCTCATATCTAATACAGACTGCAGTGGCTGCTCCTCATCAGACGAGGAAGGGCAAGAAAAATGACAATAGCGAAAGAAGTGACAAAATGCAAAGGAACTGGAGGAGGAGACTGCAGACCCCCACCCCCCCCCCCCACCCCTCCCAATCCCAGCCCCGAAAGACAAGAAGCAGCAAAGAGCCCAGCGCCCCCCCCCCAACCCCATAACGCCGAGTAAAGTGAGATACTAGCACACTGCAGCTCTGGGAAGCCGGGAGCAGCAACGTCCTCTATGAACAGAGGGGGAAGACGGTCCAAACCCCCCACTGCTGTACGGAAGTAACTTCACCTCTGAAGTTAAGGAGATGGTGGGCGGTCGCCTCCTTGTAGCAGATGTAATGTACAAAAAGGCTGTGATCTGGTTAATCAACGTGTACGCCCCAGTTTATAACAGCGAGTGGCTGACCGTTCTCCAGCAGCTCCCGCTGTTGCTGGTGACGCCCAAGCTGGTCATTCTAGGCGTTAACTTCAACTGCATCATTGATGTGGCTGGACGATCCAGCTGGGCCGACAGCCAAATGGACGCCATATCCAAACTCCTGAGAAATCGTAAAAGATGCCAAGCTGCACAACATTTTCAACCCTGCAGACAGAGTGCTGCGTAGATACACCTGGTCAAGGCCAGATGGGTCCATCCGTTGCAGGATTGACTTTGTGTTTGCACCCCGAGTGTTCACGATCTGATCCACCGACGTCAAGCCGGTGTTCTTTGACCACTGCCTCCTATTGACTGTCACATGCAGGAAGACCAGATGGTTGGCAGGGGCACATGGAAGCTGAACGTGAACTGTTGACCTTAGAAAACGGCAAGGAAGTCATAAGGGATTACAAAGGTTGGAGAACTGCAAAACCCCTCTTTGCTTCCCACCAGTGCGTCAGGGATTCAATCAAGGTGAACATCAAAAGATTCTTCATCCTCGAAGGTGAGAGAGACAGAGGGAAATGTCCCGACTCCATAAAAGCATGCAGCTGCAGTTGATGGGTGGGCGATGTCCTGGAGGATCTCCAAGAGGTGACGAGCCAGTAGGCTCTTTGTCACGGAGGCCTCCAAGATGGCCATCTGGTCCAGAGTCTGTTCCATGGAGAAGGATGAGACATGCTTATGTTTTTTTCTTTTAACGGGTACACAGAGAGCTCTGTGATCAGCAGCCTGAAGGAAAAAGACGGCTCGGTAACGTCATCGCAACCTGACATACTAAGGATCAGCAAATCCTTTTACGTCAGGCTGCTTGATGTGAAGCCCGCTGACAGCATAGCCTCCCAGTCCTTCCTGTCCTCTGTCATGGCGGTATTAGATGACAGTACGCTGGAGAATCTGGACAAGCTGACAAAGGCTGTCTGGTCCTATGAGATGAGTAAAACTCACGGAAGCGACAGTTTACTGGCCGAGTTGTATTCAACTCTATAGCACTGGATCAGCCCAGACTTGTTGGAAGCATACTAGAGTATGCGTCTGGCTGGCAGCATGTGAGAATCCATGATGAAAGGCATCATCACCCTCATCTACAATCGGGAGGGGGAGAGGAGGGAAATCAGGAATTGGCAGCCCATTTCACTGCTTAACATGGATTACAAAATTCTGTCCAAGGGCATCGCCAATTGGGTCAAGTCTGCTCAGGAGTTGGTGCTTCACCCTGATCAGATTTGGACTGTACCCGGCAGGAAGATCGCCGATAGCCTCGTGCTACTCAGGGATGCGATTACATGTGTGGGATAATAGGGTGGACACCTGCTTCATTAACTTGGACCAGGAGAAGGCGCAGAATATCGCGCACCTACATGATAGACGTGCTCTCCAAAATGGGGTTTGGGAAGGAAATCTGCAATTGGATCCAACTGCTCTACACAAACATCAGTTGCACAGTTTCAATTGATGGGTGGGAATTGGAAAGTTTTCCGATCAAATCTGGAGTTGGGCAGGGCTGTCCTCCCTTCTCGCTGTCTTGTTCGAACTTTTTGCAGAGTCCATCAGGAAGGATGTGGGCACAATAGGGGTGATAATCCTATGCAGTGGAGGCACTCGGGTCAAAGCTTCTCTGCACATGCATGGCATCACCGTCTTCTGCTTGGATCTGCTGTCGGTTCACAGACTGATGAGCGTGACATCCTCGAGGCCCTGCAAGAAAAGGAGATGGTGAATCTGTTGGATGATTCCATGAGCAGACTCAAATGTATATGGCAGAGTGCCTCATTGCCAGAACTTTCAAACAAGCATGAAACATAGCTTGGCTAATGGTGAGAAGGGCCTCCTTTTCAGATCCTTCTTGTATGTCTGGAATTTCATTGCCTCACACGCTGCCCTCAAGTCAGTTGTGTTGGGGAAGAGACTTTCTTCTGGAATATGCCTTTGCAAAGCAACTCTGGAAAGAAATGCGGTGGTTTTTGTTGAGGTTCATCCCGAGCAACTCCGTAATGCAGAACTCTGTGCTCTATGGGCTCCAGGGATGCACACCAAGATAAACATTGACTCCTGCTGTAGGAGCATCAACTCGGTGAAAGACGCACTTTGGTCTGCACAAAACCTACTGGTCATCCAGTGCAAAGAGCTGTTGACAATCAAGTGTTTCAAACTGGCACATTCCAAGGTCTAGGACTGCACGCTGAGGGGTGCACTAAAGCTTGGGGTAGCAGGCTGAATGGGGACAAGCCACTGTGTAAGGTCCTCCCGCTATACTGTACCAAGGAGCTGGAAACCGTGTAAAAACCCTCGGGCTGTAAGCACCAGAGAATAACATGAAATGTAAATGTACATTGTAAATATAACCTGTAATGCCAAATGTAGTGAGACATCTCATGTACTATTTATTGAAAGAAACTGATCTGTATTGCACTTTATGTAATGTCAAATTTGAACTTATGTAATTTATTTTTACAAATGTTATGAATCAAGTATATTTTTGGGGAAAAAAACAAGGCTGACACTCCAGTGCAGTACTGAGGGAGTGCTGCATTGTTGGAGGTGCTGCTCACTCAGGCAGATGGAGGAGATCCCATGGCATTATTTTGAAGAAGAGCAGGGGAGTTATCCCCAGTGTCCTGGCCAATGTTTATCCCTCAACTAATATTGCAGATTGTCAAAGTAGATTATCTGTTCATTGTCACATTGCTGTTTGTGAGATCTTGCCGTGTGGAAATTGGCTTTCACATTTCCTACATTAGAACAGTGACTGCACTTGAAAAGTATTTCATTGGCTGTAAAGTGCTGTGGGGAGTCCTGTGGTTGTGAAATGCACTACATAAATGCAAGTCTTTCTTAAACCTGTCCAGCCAGTACACAAGCGGCAATTAGCAGAGTTAGTAGAATGTTGATCTACATATTTGTCAACCATGGCTCAGTGGTAGCACATTTGCCTATGAGTTAGTTGAGATTTCAGTCCCACTTCGGAAACATCAGGTCATTAAGCTAGGCTGGCACTTCAGTGCTGCATTGTTGGAGATGTTTTCTTTTGCATGAGATGTTAAATTGAGGCCCCATCCCCTCCCTTCTCCGGTGGATGCAAAAATCCCATGTTACTATTTAAAGATGATTGGGGGAGTTCTCCCAGTGTCATAGCCAATATTTATCCCTCAACTAACATCAGTAAAACCAGTTATCTGGTCATTTATGTTATTGCTGTTTATGGGACCTTGCAGTGTGAAAATTGGCAGTTATGTTTCCCTACATTACAACATTGATTACACTTCACAAGTACTTCATTGGCCATGAAGCACTTTGGGACGTTCTGAGTTTCTGGAAGGTGCTGTATAAATGCCAGTACTATTGCAAAACTGGTGGAGTATTTCCGGATCAAACCATATAGTGCCCTGGTCAGATTGCACTTTAAATTCTGTGTTCAGTTTACAGAGAACTAGGGGGCACTCGTTCAAAGGTAAGTTAAATGTAAATTTTAAAACTGATGCAAAGAGTTTCTTCACACAGTGATCCATATGTGGAATAAACTTTCAGATCAAGTTGTGGAGGTAAATTCCATGGAATTAGTTAAACAATTGGAGTGAAAATGGTATTGGGGTGGGGGTCGGTGCAGGCGATGCAGTGGGTAGGATAGGATCTTGATATATGAATTAGGAAAATGACCTTCCTCCTCTGTAATATGTTGCAAAAACGTTTTTGTTTGAAGTGTACTCTCCTGCTTGTGGAATGTCCAATAAAGGGTAGATTCAGAATCTAGCACCTACTTCCAACTGTCCTAACTGTTGACCACCCTCTCATCTACTGAACTCCATTGATAGCTCAAATGTCACACAAAGCTAGTACATCAAAGGGAACCTTTCCCCTACTATGTAAACTGTGCAGGCTTTTCTCTGTTAAACATCCATTCTTGTGTCTCCAGTGCAACAGCCACTATTCACAGCAGAGCACAGAAGACCTTGGGCCTCTAAGGCATATCTGTCTTTGAAGCCAGATATTGGGAAAAGCAAGAATATGCCTCTGGATGATGTTTTTCTTCCTTTTTGCTGTGAGGGAATATCTAGGCATTGCTTAGTGTTCTATGCTGATATTGAGGACTTAACAGATGAAGGATCATTAATATTGGCCAATGTCAAATCAAATTCTGCACAGCCCAAGGTAAGTGGATATTTTTACCTCGTGTATACATCAATGCATTTTGTGCATTTGGGTGATGGCACTTTAGTAAGAAATTTCATGAATCCAAATTACCAGGATAGATTATTTTTGGTTTTAAAATGATTGTTCAAAATCATTTAAAGTAAATCTTAGTTACAATGATCAATACAGTCCATTAAAATGATTAACACTTCAATTTAACACAAATTTCGTCTTGAGATTTCATCTGTGCTGGAGCAGAGAAGACTGAGGGGTGACCTGATCGAGGTGTACAAGATTATGAGGGGTATGGACAGGGTGGATAGGGAGCAGCTGTTCCCCTTAGTTGAAGGGTCAGTTACGAGGGGACACAAGTTTAAGGTGAGGGGCGGGAGGTTTAAGGGGGATTTGAGGAAGAACTTTTTTACCCAGAGGGTAGTGACCGTCTGGAATGCACTGCCTGGGAGGGTGGTAGAGGCGGGTTGCCTCACATCCTTTAAAACGTACCTGGATGAGCACTTGGCACGTCATAACATTCAAGGCTATGGGCCAAGTGCTGGCAAATGGGATTAGGTAGACAGGTCAGGAGTCTTTAATGCATCGATGCAGACTCGATGGGCCGAAGGGCCTCTTCTGCACTGTATTATTCTATGATTCTGTGAACGTATTTCTTTAAATATTCATGTTGAGCTTCATGACGGATCCTTTTTGAGATTTCACTCTCCATTTTGCAAATCCAACAAGCATATATAAACCAAATTGCAGAATGTATTTGCTACACTTTTAGCATCTACTTATTTAACCTGCACTGGATTCTAATGTCATCATTGTCATTCAAGCCATTTATGGCTCTGCACTCTTGAACTTGCCACTTCCTGTTGCATTTCTAGCTGTCTGCAGTAGCAGCTGAGTATAATTATATAATATGGGGCACAAAAAATTGTGATTCTAGTCTCAAGTTTATAATCTTCCATTCAATAGAGCAAACCATAGTGTCTCTTTGTATATGGTAAGTTTGATTTAGTGAAGGGTGGATTCAGTGGCTGAAGAATATGATGAAATCTGACAACCAGATATGTGGCTCGTGAATGAAACATTAATTCCATTTGTTTTGAAGGCTAAAGGAAGCAGCAGAGCAAAGCATGTACCTAATGCAGCAATTTGTACATGTGTGTTTTTTTTAAAAATTGAGTGTAATGAATATTTTTCATATTACAAAAGTGAGGCTTTTAGTTATGATATTTGTTTTGGAGTCCCCAAAAAGCACTTTGAAGTAAGCAGTTAATTATGAACAAGGTTCCTCTGTTTCCTCTCTTTCATGGACCAGTCATGTAAATTTTGCATGTCATATTGCTTGTGGTGTACTGGAAATAGTTAGTTTTTGCACTTTTGCTTTCACCTTTCGGTCAAATAAAATCTTTTAAATATCCAAAAATTACAGCAAGTTCTGTTCTCTGGTTAAAAAAAAAAAATTCCTGCCAGCTGACTGATATAAAATGTGGATGATTGGCAGCTGGATTTACATAGAGAATTAGTGAACTGCAATGTTGTGATTCTGGTGAGTTTTTTTTCAACTCAAGGTGTGCTTTTGATCTTGGCTAGGCCAGATGCCGGTGGAAGTGTGAGTCATATCCATGAAGAGCAGGATGGAATACCTGAGGAGGGACCACTTTCACACATCACCCAGGGAGCTCCAAGCAGCATAGAGAGGGCCAGGAATGGGTTGCATGCCCAACCAACCGGTCAAGTTAAACAGATGACTACAAGAATGAAGTGAAAGGAAGGTGGGGGTGGGTCGGGTTACAGAACCTGGAAAACCAGGATGCCGAAAACTAGTGAAGACTTGGAGAACTTCAAAATGCATTGATTGTTTGAAGGGTTCAAAGTGCAAATCCAACATTATTGTAAATAGAATTTAAAATGGTGTTCAACAGAGTGCAAGAAAAATATATTCCACTGAAAGGAAAGAACAAGCTATAAATATTATTGATACTCCATGGATGAATAAAGGGAACAATAAAAGGTTAGGAACGAGGCATACATTAAGTAAATAGACAGCAAGAAGTGCATGAAAAGAATACAAAGAAGTCAAAAAGAAAACTATTAGGAAAGCAAAGAGGAACTATGAAATGAAATTATCAAAGAACATAAAACAAAATAGTTAAATATTTTACAGGCACATCAATAAAAAAGAAAGGCTGGGGTGGGAATAGGACCATTAAGGAATAGGCAGGATAATACCACCTGTAACTATAGAGAGATGGCAGAAATATTTAAATTATTTTGCCGGGGACATAGAACAGGTAGCCATGACATTGAATGATGAGTTGAGTAATGAGATAAGTGCATTAAAATAAAAAAAGGGATATATTGAATAAAGTAATCAAACTAAAAGAGGATAAAGCCCCTGGTCTGCATGGATTGTATCCATGCATTTTGAAAGAATCTAGGGACGAGGTAGTAGGGGCATTACTACACACATTTAATAATTTGTTAGAAAAAAGGTGTAGTGCCAGAGGACTGGCAGATAGCTGACGTAATTCCTATATTTAACAAGGGGGATAGAATGTGCCTAGGGAATTCTAGACCATTCAGCCTAACATCAGTGGAAGGAAAAATAATAGAATCCCTACTGAAGGAGAGAATAAAAGAACATCTAGAAAAAATATATATATAATTAGCACTGATTTCAAAGGGAAAAGCTTTTCTGACCAACCTTGAATTTTTTGAGGAGGTGACTGAGAGAGTGGGCAATGGTGATGCAGTAGTTGTAATTTATCTGGATTTTCAATAGGCCTTTGATAAAGTGTCTCATAATAGACTAATGAATAAGATTAGAGAATGCAGAGTCAGGGGACAAGTGGCAGAATGGATTGCTAGCTGGCTTCAAGCCAAAGCAAAGAGTGGGAGTATAGGGTAGTTATTCACATTGGCAGAAGATGGGAAGTGGCATTCCACAAGGATCAGTGCTGGGAACACTACTGTTCACAATTTACATTAACAATTTGGACTGTGGAATCAAAAACGCAATTTCTGAATTTGCAGATGACAGATGTTGGGGCGGGGGAATAGTCAATACTGAGAAGGACTGCATTAATAAACTTGCAGAATGGGTGGGCAAATAATTGGCAAATGAAGTTGAACACAGAAATGTGAGAGAGTACATTTTGGTAGGAAGAATAGGGAGATCACTAATTACTTGGAAGGTGTGAGTCAAGGTGGGGTAGAGCAACAAAGGGATCTTGGAGTGCAAATACACCAATCACTGAACAATGAGCTGGATTTTACAGCCCCCCCCCCCCCCCCCCCCCACCCCCCTGACATCGGAGTTTGTGGCCGGAAAATGCCTCTGGCAGAGGCCGGTCATAGGCCTCAGTCCCAGGAAGGCCTGGCCCGATATTGCTGACAGCGATGAGGCCTCATGGTGGCCCCCTGCCGCTCGGCGATGGGACCAAAATCTGCATGTTTAAAAAATGCAAATAAATGAATTAATTACTTACCCGCTCCCACCGTCTGCCCCGCTCCAATATTGTTGTCGGTGGCTCGCGCTCTTGCACCTTCGGATACATGTCTGAGAATCCGAGGCGTGACACTAGTGGAGAGGGGGGAGCAGGAATGTTTTTCAGTGCGGGTGGTGGGGGGACAGTGGTGTCAGTGATTTGGTGTTGGGGATGGTTGGAAGGGGTAAAGATTAAAGTTTGTGAACTTTGGGCGGGGGGTGGGGAGAAGGTCAGGTGCACCAAGTAAGTGTTTTGGAGGAGGGGGCGAAGAGGGCAGGTACTTAATTCAACGGTCATTGCGGTGGGAGAGGGTCAAGATCAAGCTATTTAATTTTTTTTATGACAAATGTCCCTTTAAATTTTAAATGACAATGTAAGACTCAAAGCCCTTTAAAAATAGCATTGGCGCCTAACGCCTTTGCTGGGGACGGACAACCTGCCCACTGCACATCATCGGGGGGGGCAGTGGGGAGGCGGTCCACCCGGCCATTATGTGCCAAACTGTCCGTGCAGGTGGCCTGCCATTTTTGAAGCTAGCTTACAAAATCCAGACAATTGTGCCACAGGTTAGCAAGGTCAAAATAAAAGCAAAGCAAGCTTTATTTCTACAGGGATAGAATTGAAAAGTAGGGAGGTTATGCGAAACCTGTGTTGAACCTTGGTTATTCCATACTGTGTGCAGTTCTGGTTGCCATATTATGAAACGGATATTGTTATGACCGAGGCGGGAGGAGTGCACTGCAAATTCAGTCCCACTTGCTGGAACAATCAGATACTCTGCTTTTCTCCTGAATAATGCACACCGGCCAGGTTTCTTTAATAAACCACAGCCGGAATTTTACACCACCCCAGTGAGCTGGATGGTGGGGGTGGGGGGGAGAGGGGTGGCGTAAAATGGAGCGGGAGGCTCTGGGAGGCCTTCCCGACCCGCTCCTGCTTCCGCCCCACTTTACGTAGGGCGGCTGGGGGGGGAAACGGGCCGCCCACACCCCAGGCCAATCAAGGGCCTTCGTCCGCCTCCACGTGGATTTTACTCATCACAAGTGAGCATCCTGGAGCCGGGAAAGGCTGCCTGGTAAAAGCTGATGGTCTCTCAGTGCCCCGGGAGTGAGCCCTGAAAATCGGGCCGGATTGTGAGCTGCTCCCGCTTCCCCAACCACCTCCTGGAACCAAGATGCCCCCGTTCCCCCCCAAATGACCGCCCTTGCCTCGCCGGGGCCCAACTGATTACCCCCGGCAAGGCAACCAAATCTCGCTTGGATCCCAGCTCCCAGGCATCCTGTTCAGTCGGCTGGGCTGTAGTTCCAGCAGCAGCCGCTGAAATCCCACCCCGGAACAATTAAAGCCTGGGGACCCGTAAAATGTGGGATGGATCCCCAGACGAGGCGGAAGCGGGTCCGCCCAACGTAAAATCCAGCCCCAAGTCTTAACCAATAATGAGTAAAACATATGCACAAATGGAAATATTAAAGCCCCTTATTTTATCCTAACCCTCACATACACATCTGGGGAACCAAAATGATTTTTTGTTTACAGCTGTTAAAGAAATAGAAGAAGTAAAAGAAAACTGATACTATAGGGAAGATATGGAAGTCTATTGTTTTGCAAGGTCATAGTCATAGAGAGATACAGTACTGAAACAGGCCCTTCAGCCCACTGAGTCTGTGCTGACCATCAATCACCCATTTATACTAATCCTACATTAATCCTACAGGAGAAATACCACGAACAACAGACGCCCCTCTACATTGCTTTCATTGATCTCCCCAAAGCCTTTGACCTCGTCAGCAGACGTGGTCTCTTCAGACAACTAGAAAAGATTGGATGTCCACCAAATCTACCAAGTATCATCACCTCATTCCATGACAATATGAAAGGCACAATTCAACATGGTGGCTCCTCATCAGACCCCTTTCCTATCCTGAGTGACGTGAAACAGGGATGTGTTCTCGCACCCACACTTTTTGGGATTTTCTTCTCCCTGCTACTTTCACATGCGTTCAAGTCTTCTGAAGAAGGAATTTTCCTCCACACAAGATCAGGGGGCAGGTTGTTCAACCTTGCCCGTCTAAGAGCGAAGTCCAAAGTGCGGAAAGTCCTCATCAGGGAACTCCTCTTTGCTGACGATGCTGCTTTAACATCTCACGCTGAAGAGTGCCTGCAGAGTCTCATCGACAGGTTTGCGGCTGCCTGCAATGAATTTGGCCTAACAATTAGCCTCAAGAAAACGAACATCATGGGGCAGGACGTCAGAAATGCTCCATCCATCAATATTGGCGACCACGCTCTGGAAGTGGTTCAAGAGTTCACCTACCTAGGCTCAACTATCACAAGTAACCTGTCTCTAGACGCAGAAATCAACAAGCGCATGGGAAAGGCTTCCACTGCTATGTCCAGACTGGCCAAGAGAGTGTGGGAAAATGGCGCACTGACATGGAACAAAAAAGTCCGAGTGTATCAAGCCTGTGTCCTCAGTACCTTGCTCTATGGCAGCGAGGCCTGGACAACGTATGTCAGCCAAGAGCGACGTCTCAATTCATTCCATCTTCGCTGCCTCCGGAGAATACTTGGCATCAGGTGGCAGGACCGTATCTCCAACACAGAAGTCCTCGAGGCGGCCAACATCCCCAGCTTGTACACACTACTGAGTCAGCGGCGCTTGAGATGGCTTGGCCATGTGAGCCGCATGGAAGATGGCAGGATCCCCAAAGAGACATTGTACAGCGAGCTCGTCACTGGTATCAGACCCACCAGCCGTCCCATGTCTCCGCTTTAAAGACGTCTGCAAATGCGACATGAAGTCCTGTGACATTGATCACAAGTCGTGGGAGTCAGTTGCCAGCGTTCGCCAGAGCTGGCGGGCAGCCATAAAGGCGGGGCTAAAGTGTGGTGAGTCGAAGAGACTTAGCAGTTGGCAGGAAAAAAGACAAAAGCGCAAGGAGAGAGCCAACTGTGTAACAGCCCCGACAAACAGATTTTTCTGCAGCACCTCTGGAAGAGCCTGTCACTCTAGAATTGGCCTTTATAGCCACTCCAGGCGCTGCTTCACACACCACTGACCACCTCCAGGCTCTTACCCATTGTCTCTCGAGATAAGGAGGCCAAAGAAGAGACATTAATTCCATATTCTGTACCACATCCCCTCCTACATTAATCCCATATTCCCTACCATTCTCCTACCTACACTAGGGGCAATTTACAATGGCAATTTACCGATCAACCTGCAAGTCTTTGGCTTTGGGAGGAAACTGGAGCACCCGGCGGAAACCCACGCAGTCACAGGGAAAACTTGCAAACTCCACACACACACTACCCAAAACTGAACCCAGGTCGCTGGAGCTGTGAGGGTGCGGTGCTAACCACTGTGGCACCCAAGATGTCACAAAGGCAGATAGGTGGCTGCCACTAGGAATCTTCCTAGAACAGTTCTTACCTGGCAATGTTGATGGTCCGTTTGGGTAGGCGTTCAAAGAGATTCAGCACAGAAGGCTTCACGTAGCTCTTACATCAGGTGTGCAGCAACAAAGGTTTTAGCTCTCTCACATTTTTGATGCAAAATTCTTTCAAAAATGCAAGGTTTCTGCAAACATTCAGGATTTCCTCAAGGGCGACTCAGTGGTTAGCACCGCAGCCTCACAGCTCCAGCGACCCGGGTTCAATTCTGGGTACTGACTGTGTGGAGTTTGCAAGTTCTGCCTGTGTCTGCGTGGGTTTTCTCCGGGTGCTCCGGTTTCCTCCCACATGCCAAAGACTTGCAGGTTGATTGGTTAATTGGCCGTTATAAATTGCCCCTAGTATAGGTAGGTGGTAGGGAAATATAGGGACAGGTGGGAATGTGGTAGGAATATAGAATTAGTGTAGGATTAGTATAAATGGGTGGTTGATGGTCGGCACAGACTCGGTGGGCCGGAGGGCCTGTTTCAGTGCTGTATCTCTAAACTAAACTAAACAGGAGGCAGCAGTACAACTTGATACAGCATTTGCTTTTCAAGAGAACGGTGGGTTGGCTGGATCTTCTGTTCTCCTGGCAGGTCAATAAGCAAACTCCTTTCTGCCTGTTTTTAGCCAAACCAACTGAATTTTTTTTTAACAGTTCAAAATGAAACCAGCTTTTCCAGATGCAAGTCCTGTGACAGCCATAAATCCTGACTTGTCAATAAGCAAATAGCTCTTCAGGTCATAACACAGCCCCCTACTATGCTTACTTGAAATCATGTCCCTTCCAGTAAAACTTGTTTACTGGTCAACCTTCTGTTGACCTCCCTTTTTAAAAACAAACCCCACAAAGTTCAGCAATCTTCAGATGATTCGATGTCCAAAATTCAACTATAATTTTTTAAAACATATTTTACAAAGAAAAATAGAAGTGCTCACGTAACAATATGGAGGCACTGGAGAGGGTGCAGGGAAGATTTAGAAGGATGATACAAATGCGAGGGAAAGTTATCAGGAAAGGATGAACAGGTTGGTCTATTTTGGAAAAATTAAGGGGTCTTTAAACTTATGAAAAGTTTTGACAGAGTAGGTACAGAGAATGTTTCCACTTGTGGTGAAGAGCATAACTGCAGGCCATCAATATAAGATAGTCATCAAGAAACTGAATAGGAAATTCAGAAGAAACTTCTTTACCCAAAGAGTGGCAAGAATGTGGAACTTGCTACCATAGAGCGTGGTTGAAGCAAATACTATAGATGCATTTAAGGGGAAGCTAGACAGGCATATGAGGGAGATGGGAATAGAGGGTTACGATAATTTAGATGAGGAAAAATGGGAGGAGGCATGAGTAGAGCATAAACACCGGCATGGACTGGTTGGGCCAAATAGTCTGTTTCTGTGCTGTATGTCCTATGTAATCCTATTAAAAAAATAAACTGCTAATTGCCCAGGAAACAACGAAATTTATGTAAATGAGAAAAACCACATTTGTCCACAGTATTGCTTTACTTCCTAATGTCTGTTATGTCAAAAATAATCTCTCTTCTGGTAAGGCTGCAATCCGCAAGGTTGAATATCCAGCAGAAATTGTGACTGGTAGAAGTTTGATCTGTTCAAGCTAAAATAAAGACCCATTCGATCCCATTGTGATAATAAATATGAAGATTAAAATTACTGAAGACAGAACAGACTAACTCAAGTGAATCAGTGTGACTGTTGCCCCTGTGGCAGTGAACTGGCCTTGGTGTTTGTGATCCTCTGTGAAGTAATTTCAGCTGAAGCCTATACATTGCAGCAGAGACACTACTTTAATGGTGTTGACAGTTTTCATTACCTAATGCATTATTTTATACAGTAACACATGTAAAATGGTTTTCCAGTATTGTGTAGTTTTTGGGAGGCAAGCAGCTAGTAGTGTACACTGTGCACAATAAAGTAATAGTATTATTGTATCATTGCACTTTATTACATACTTAGAAAAATGAGTGGGTGGGTTGGAGGCAATGTTCCCACTAAGTTGGGTGGGTGCGAGGCCATACAGCAGCCTAAAGTATGGCGTTGGCCTTGTTCTGTGGTAAATTAATAATGTGTGTGTGGGCCACGCAATTTTGCTGCTCACTGGAAAATACGGGACGTGCAGAACATCTAAATTTTAAAGGGAACATTGGTTAGTGGGTTAAAATTATGAAGTATCAAAGGAAAACATATTTTAGGAGATTTGGGTTTAGTACATCACATTGTATAGAAATATTTTAGCAAATTCTCTGACTGTTTTGATACTGTTTACTAACTCATTTGGGAATTGGAACAAATTCTGAAACGTGGCTAGCCAATGTGATATCTTTTTGAGTTGAGGCTGAACTGTTAAGTTGTATGATTTTGTAAAGATCTCCTAGATCTAGGTGGATAGATGTTTCTTTTTTTGAAAAAAAAGATTCCTGCTGTGGTTTGTTAAGGATTTTTTTCACAAATGCTTGCCACCCTGCTGGACAAGTGGGATAAAGGGCAGCAACCTCCAGCATATGTTCTGACACCAAAACTGTATTTGGTGCAAGCTGTCAGGAGCTTTGCTTCTATGAGGAGAGGGATGGCATGCATTTGTTTTCCTGTTGAATAATCTTTTATAAACGTTGCCATGCATATTGTATTGAATGAACTATTGGCTTAGAATGTCAAACTTGCTAAATCAGTTGATGCCAGAAGGCAAGTCAGATGAAAATAGTGCTTTTGTACTTTGGAGATGTACTGTAACACACTACTAGTTCACTTTCTTCAATAGATGAAAGCAGTCATTCCCACACAGAGTGATAACGGTCTCCTTTGGTGATCACTGCACACAGATCAATGCAGTGCAGCAATATTAGTATTGTACTATGCATTGCAAATTGTTGTAGGCAGCTTCATTGAAATCGCAAGGTGATTAAGTATGGTTGCATGGAGTAAGTGTTGATGGACTTGCAAGAAAATTTCTTACTGTATACTTAGGATGTTTATGACAAAATGTATGTTTCTGTATTTCTTCCACAACATAGCAGTGGCTAACAGCACTACAATTTTAGAAGCAGTTGTTTAATATGTGTTAATTAATTGCTATTTAAGATGTGCATATATTTTAATTGCCAAGTATTGATTTATAAGGTGAATTTTTAAAAATTCTTTCTTGGGATGTGGGCGTTGCTGGCAAGGCCAGCATTTGTTGCCCATCCTTAATTGCCCTTATCAACTGAGTGAAATGGCCTAGCAAGCAGAGGGCAGTTAAGAGTCAACCACGTTGCCGTGGGTCTGGAGTCTCGTGTAGGCCAGACCAGGTAAAGATGGCAGATTTCCTTCCAAATGGGTTTTTATGACGATCGATAGTTTCATGACAGCATTACTGAGACGAGCTTTCAATTCAAGAAATTAATGAATTAACTGAATTTAAATTTCACCAGTTGGCATGGTGGGATTTAAACCCATGTCGCCAGGGCATTAGCCGTGACCTCAAGATTACTAGTGCAGTGACATTGCCACTTAGCCACTATCTCCCTGAATGACATATCTGTCAGGGCAGAGGGATGCAGGGAATTGGAGGGCGGGCACCATGGCCCATTCGAGGATATGTTATACTGGTTTCCCCCAGCTGGTTTTGTTATGTGGATGACTTTCATTCACATGGAATAAATCTTGGTATTCCCATGTGCCTATTTATATTTTGTTTTAAAAAAGCTATGTTATGGAATTTTTTGAAGTCCATTAAATAAAAATCTGTTCTTAAGGACTTAAATTCTGTTTTGTTGGATAGCATTTTTGATGCTTTGTTCCTTCCTTACTGAAGCTTTGAATTAAATTTATTAATGTGTTTTAAAAATGCTGAAACATATATTTTAAATTTCATTCTTGCACTTATGCAGATTTAAGAAGCTAAAAGAGATTTGCAATGTTTATTTATTTGGATTTTTTATGAATTGCAGTTTAGGTGATTCAAACAATAAAATGCTCAGTGAAAGAATCTGGTAAAGTTTTATCACCACACTGACATACCAAGTAGAAAATGATAGAAATGAAATCTAATGAAAAGGAACTGCAGTTCCACTTTGTTTCCATATTAAAAAAAGGACAAAATGTCTGAAAGTAAAAGAATTACATTCAAAACTGAAGATCTTATAAGAAGGTATTTATAATGGAATAAATAGAGAAGGGAGTCTTCTCTAGTAGTCAAATGTTTTAAATGCAAGAGTAGTATTTTAAATTGTTCTAATGTTCAGTGGGAGCATTGAAATAGAGCTCAGCCTGCATGTCTTTTTATGATCAGAAAAATAGGCATTTTCCTACAAGTAAGAATGTTAAGGATACATGCCATTAGCTTCAGATATCCATATGATATTTGCACTTGCTTTGTAATGGTATTTCTCTCTCAAAAAAAAACTGTTGTATTGCTATATGAGAAAAGCATAGTTTTGGATTCCCCTGCCTTTGCTGGAAAGGGGAAAAAATGTCAACTTTTCAACGAACAAGATAAAAGATCACGTTGTCAAGATGTAACCACTTTATTGATTTTTGGCAGTCTGGTGAGGTTACAGAACTTGTGCACTTGATGTACAGGTGTTTTGAACCTTGATTTTATTCTTTTAAATGGAAAACTATTGAATGAAGAAAAAGCAGTGTAGAGCTTTACAGCTGAAATTATGCATTTGGATTGGCAGTTAGAAATGCAAGCCAAGAATGTCCAATTTATCATCATTTTCATGGCAGGCCACATGCTGATCAACACATTATCTGAATGACATTTGATTTGCACAGAGATGTAGGAAGAATGTCACTCCCAATGAAGAAAGTCATTTGATTATCAGTTGTGACCATCTGGACACATCACAAACTAACATTAAACTCTTGTGTATTTATAATGTGATATCATGACATTTATTGCTGTTAGATGCAACAATGTCTCATGGTTATGTAATATGTTAGAATCTACTTTTCTGTAATTCCTTTGGTTGTCTTGATCCTTTTTATAGTACATAACTCCTATTGTGATATGTTCATTTTAGGTTATGCCTACATATCACTTTTTAACACATGCTTTGTCATTTCATTGCAATTTTATTGCTACAGAAGTCCAATGTTGTGCTGCATATTTTCTTTTTTGTGTGTTTTATAAAGGCTAGTAAAAAGATTTAGATCAGTTATGGAATTGAGCAACATGCAGCTAATTTAATTTAATACTGATAATTCTGTACTTGTGTCCCACATTTTTCAATCTATTATGTTTTGCAATGACTGGAATTAAATTAGCAAGGAGAAATTTATGCAGGGATTTGCTTTGAATGTCTAGACAAAACAATGATGCAATTAAAATGTGAATAGCATGTTAATATATACAACTAGAACTTATACTAAGGTTGACAATGTAGCGGTCAAGCCTGAACCTTAAGTCTGTTCAGGTTTCATTTTGATACCTCAAAAAATACTTTCATGAGAAAGGATGCAGAAAAAAGCAACAAGACATCCTAATAATGAGGTTATGCACTCTGAGAAAAATAGTAAATCTTGAAGAGGAAGGATAATATAGGCAAGCACTTTCTGTTCACAGTAATTGGGAAGCTATTTTGTTGAGAAAATAATAGTTTTGAGGAGAGTGGATTTGTTTTTGGAAAAAAAAATTCCTACACACCTGAACAGTTACAAATCTGATCTGAAACAAAAACCAAAAATGCTGGAAACATTCAGTAGCTCAACCAGTAGCTGTGGCAATAACAGACAAGTAATGTTCTGAAGTCTAGCCTTCCTGTTGCATACTGTTGCTAACTGGGAAGGTTCCCATCTATTTTTGAAGGCTGTCCATGGAACGCGGAGGACAACTGAGCCCTTTTAAGAATGGCTTCAGATCAGCTGTGGGATCCCAGGAAGTTGCACTACAAGTTAGGTAATTGTATTTGCAGCAAAATGTTCTTGGAGTCCCACAGCTCTTTGACCAGTTTGAAATTGCAGACCATTTTGTTCCCTGTGGAGTTGTTCTGGACAGTCTCTGCACGTGATACCACTGGAGCAGCCTGGGAGGGAAGGGAGCCTGACTTGAGAGTCTGCACTTGTTTTAAAAGCATCACTGCCTCATAACACGTATCTTGGTCTGTTATTTTCCTCTTTAAAATAGAGAAGTATTATGAACAGGAAGTACTTCGTACTAGACTTTCTTTAAATGTTAGTCGAGGGAACAAAGTGCTTAGAGATGCACTCCTCAGTGCATATAAAATACTAAATGGTACTAATGATCACTCTGGCACAGGTAATGTAGAATCTGGAGTATGATTGTCCTGTTCGAAGTTGGGGAGAAGGGCATGCCCACTTTGTTTGTGAGCCCTACCCTCCCTGAACATTATTGAGCACACGAGAAGGTGGCAGCTATGTATTGCTATCTAACAGTGTGGCATGCACACACAGGGTTATTGGAATATTTTGGGAAATGCCGTCTGCTGCCCGGTTAAGCCTCTTCATATGCTTGCCAACATAGAAAACAAAGAGTGGCCCTGATTAGAAATCTTCTAATTTCTGAAAAGTAGTAGTTAGAAAGGATTTGTAACTTGAACTGTCAGTATACTCAACATTCTTTTACTTGTATTGGAGAATAAAAACAGCAGTACAAAGATACTGGGTGGAACTTTCAATTTAAACAGGGGTATAAAATGGGCAGCAGTGGATCAGCTACCATCGTACACTCAGCCCAAAGTCAATGGAAAAGAAAGTTGGGCAGGGTGTACAACGGCAGCTGATCCACTACTGCTGTTTTATTCCACTGCTGAAATTGAAAGTTCCACCCAAGTCTCTTCCTCCAACCCTTCCAGTTCATTTTGGCCTTTGTTCTCCACAATTAATTTTGCCAGTCTCTGTTAACCTTCAAACCCAGTTCAAGTTGTCATGCTTATTCTCTCCCCAATTCTCCCCCACTTTAACATACAAACTAACACTCCCCCGCCCCTCCTCATTAAAATGGGAACCATTTCTACCTCCGGTTAATGCTAGCACTCTCCTTCCTCTGCTTCCCCAAAGTATTGCTCCCAGTTGCTCCCACTTTTCTTCCTCTCTAGTAACATTCCCAGCTCTTGCCCTCCTCTTCCCTTCAATGCCTCCGATTCCCCTTTCTTCTTCTCTACAGTATTGCTACTACTGGAATTCTTTTGCTGCTGGAAGAGATTCTTTCTCCTGTAATCTGTGGTCAGAATATTTTGTTTTTGTGAGAATTCCTTCCAATAGTTAAAGGAGTACCACTGAGGGGAGAAGGGCACAGTTTGTGTCACCAAACACTGAACAATAGACTGGCTGTCAAAACACTAACTGCCTGCATTGGAACATGGGCACATGTGAAGTGTCTTGGGCTGTTACTATTTTACTATGTTAAAGGTGCTATACTAATGTAAGTTGTTGCATGCTTCATTCAACCTCAGATACACGATGCGAGCTTTGAAATACAGAAAAAAAAAACTTGAACTGGTCCCCAGAGAAAGAGCCTATGTTTGGGAAACTTTTAGGTACCATTTCTAATATAGAGTGACTGACTTTATTGGTGTTTTGAGTGTTTCCTTTCAGAATTATTTCAATTCTTAAATTTATTTTGTTGTAAATGCTTTTAGCCACATAGATTGGGCTTTATGGAGAACCAATATGAACATTGAAGGTTGGAGGAATTTTTTCAGGTATTTAATTGGTTAGTTTTGTGGATAGTTGCTGCTTTGAAGTAATGGCACAATTTGATTGGTTGATTATATAATTGTTTTGAGCTTTGTATCAACATGATTGGTTGCATTAAATCATTAAAGTGTGATATACAGTTATGATTCTGGATGGTGGCTGGTCGCTAGACTTTTAATTATGTGGATAAAGTAAACTACTGATTATTACTTAAAAGTAATTATTTTGTCAGCTTGGCACAGTAGCATCTCATCAGAAGATTCTGGGTTCAAACCTCACACCAGGTCTTAAGCATATTAATTAAGACCACAGTGCCTTGGTGAAGCTGTCATTCTCTCGATGAGTTGTTAAGTTGAGTCCAAATTATGCTGTTCAGATAGACGTTCAAGTATGCAAAACAACAGTATTCAAACAACAGAGAGTTCTCCTGGTGGTGTAGCCAAAATTCTTCCTTCAATTAATGCCAGCAAAGACAGAATAACTTGCCATTTATATCATTGTCATTTGTAGAATGTTGCCATGTGCAATTTGGTTGTGATGTTTGCCCATGTAAGTATTGTACTTCAAAGTAAATGTATATGAAGTGCTGTGTGGAAATACATTTAGAACAGATCTTTGGGGAAAAGCTCAACAATAAATGTTTAGAATAATCTACTATGTAAGGTGGTAGAGCACTGGGTGATTAAAAGTAAGGTGTCATGGAAGAGAGAATATACCAGAAATTATCTTCACTGGGCTGAATGCCTTTTGCTAATTCTCAACTACTGTTATGTTCATTCATTTTCAGCATTTGCAGTATAGATTAAAACCAGTACTAGATTAGTCTCTGACAAGTTGCTTCTCAGGCAGCAGTGAACAACTGTTATACATTGTCCTGCCAGCATTCCATTTCAGTCTTTGAACAAATCTTGGACCTCTGTTTCTATTGGCAACATGCAGTCTGTCACTTTTTAATGAATGTAGAAAAGAATAATTTAATTGGCTTGAAGTTAAGTTAATGACTAACTTGTTTTACATTAGGTCACTGCCAACTCATAAAGAAAGGGTATTCTTTGTAGCTCTTGTATAGAATCTTGTGGAAGAGGAGATCACAGCATGTGAGCATTTGAGCTGCCTGTGTATTTCAAACCAGTGTGAAGCTGTTTCATCCTTTTTGACCTCTAAAATGTTTTGTCATTATGAATGAGGCTATTTGAATTTCCTTTACTTCCATTATATGTCCATATGCTAAATCTGCATCTTGTGCAACTTAATTTGTCAAAACAATGTTTCACATTTGCCATGGTTAGACTGTCGAAGAAAGTGAAATTTTTTAAGTGAGGAGAATCAGAGTGCTAGCTTGGAAATATTTTACAATGAAGAGAACTTGAATTGTTTCTGTACAGTGTGATACATGGACAGGAGCAACTTTTTCTACACAAAAAAGGCCATCACTAAAAGTATTTGATCCTTGTCAGAACTCTGCTTTTCCAACAGTTAAGTTTAAAAATAAAAGTAGTAGGAAGATAATGTTTACTACGAAAACCAGAGATGGGATTAATGCATGGTACCCGAGTACCAGCCAAAAATGGAACCTTGCAAGGGTCCATTGTTACGGAAAATTGGGAAATGATGGGGGTGGTTTTCCTTATTCACCTCTCAACAGACCACAGTGTTTTGATTAGAATTGTGTTTAATCTATGAGCGTTTTAATGGTCAATAAACAGACAAATGACAGGCTTTCTTGTAGGTTTAAAGAAAGATAAATGTTTATTAACCAAAAACCAAAAATATTCGCAACCTCACCCGCTCACACATGCACATGCACACAAGAAAAGATAGAGATTAAAAAATAGCATGCATTTAGGTCTGGTATTTCTAAAAAGAGCTCATTGTGAAATCTTGATTGTTTTCCCAGGAGGAAAACCTAAACAGTGCAGGTCTGGTTTTTCTTTTCCTGGTTCACTGAAGTTAAACTTCGAAAGTTTCTGGTGGACGAATGCTTTGCTGCAGATTTCTTTAGTTAAATCTGTCACAGTCTGATGATGAAAAATCCTGTTATAATCTCTCGGGTAGGGAGTTTTCAAGGTCACCTTCCATCTCGCTTCAAAGTAGTTTAAAAATGATATTCAGGCAGGGTGGTCTTTGCTGGAATAGATCACTGAGCTTCCTGGTTTCTGGCTTTGACTTTCTGGCTCAGCAATGTGTCTTATTAAAACCTCCTTATCAGAGCCTTGGTTTCTGTCAGGTGACCAAGGTTTCTCTCTCTCTCATTGTGTTTTCATAAATGGTTTGATTGTGTGGCCATTGTAAGACAATGGAATTGGATATTGCTCATCTCTTTGCCATCTTGACATAGTGGTGTTTTTTCACACCTAGTATCCTGACTGAGTCTGGAGACTCTATAAATTTATTGTTAGTCCAACTGGTTGGAAAAAGGTTGCCATTAACATGGAATGGACCATTAGCGTTTCTAATGTTTTCTTCAACACTTGAACAGACATGATGTCTGGTTGAGTTCCAGTAATTACCATGGGCTGGATTTTATTAGCGAGCCGCCGCTTTGAACTCAGCGGCCTTCCGACATGGAAGTGCCACTGCACAGCCCCTGCGATATTACATGCGGGGTCTGATTTAAATAGAAGGGACGGAGGAGCCGCCCCCGATGACGTAGAGGAGGCAGCTGTCATGCCATTTTAAAGGGCTTCAAGTCCTGACAGTTGATTTAAAATTTTAAAGGGACCAGAACTTTAAATGTCATTGAATTGAAAATAAAAACACCCCCCCCCCCCCACCTTGAGCACACAATAAATATATTTCCCTCTTCCCCACCCCGCAAAGCCATTTTTGACGGTCCCGACCTTTAAACCCCAAACTTTGCACTCTTGGCCCTTCAACCCTTTCCCACCATCACTACAGCCAATAAAACATGTTTTCCTCGGTCCTCCACCCCTCCCGCCCTGAAACTTTTATTCCTCCCCACTTCCCACCAGTTCTCGCCTTGGAACTCCATATGGAGTTCTGAAGGTGCACGAGGTGTGAGCGGTGGCTGTAAAATTGGCGTGGGACGGCCACTGCCAGCAGGTAAGTTAATTTACCTCTATTTAAATTTAATTTAAATATTTAGATGAAGGCCCAACCGCCAAACAGTTGGCGGGGATGGGGGAGGAGTGGTGGGGGGCAGCATTGAGGTTCCCCCGCCGCCAGTAGTATGAGGCGGGCCCTTTTCGACGTCGGGGGTTGAGGCGGGCCTCTCCCCACAGAATTTTACCGACCCATGGCATCATTGGGCTGGTAAAATTCAGCCCCATGTGTATTCGCAGTACAGGAGAGATCACCGGAGCTCTGACTCCATTTTGTCTTGCAGCAAAAGTGTCCATTTTGGAGTTCAGTTCCTCAGATCATTTTAATAGATCATAATTGCTCCTTGCGTGAGTGTGACACCATACAAATGTTTCATTTGAGGGTCGTATATTATGACATGGTTTAAGTGTATATTATGAAACAATGTTTTATTAGTGCATTGTTAATGTTCTATTGACCTATTTCTTCATGCATTTAACTACACCTTTGAGTTTCAATGGATCAAAGACATTGGGGTGCTCTGCCAAGGAACTTCGAATGTTCTTGACACCAAGGCCCCAAGAATTCTTGGGTGAAAGTGGATGAGATTATTTGGCAGTAATTATGACTTATTCTGTGAAATATTTTACTTACACCTGAATGCACCAATCCTAACATTTTCTGGCCTGTTTAGTGGGTAAGTACTGCAAGTTCATGCCCTTCCATGGATTTAATTGGTGAGGTATTGTTATAGCACAGCCTGTGAATGAGCTGGGTAACTCTGACCACACCTTCTGGATTTCTGCATTTAACTGTGTATGTGTGTACTCCAGAAGTGCTGTTCGATTTACTCAGCAGTAATGGTAAGCAGAGTTAGCCTCGCTGTTACTTTCAATGCAAAATCTGGGCCACTTTTTTTTTAGATGATTAGGTATGAACAGAAATTCGACTTCAGCGTTAAGGTTTTTTTTTAAGAACCTATGAACCTCAAATTTTGGCTTTCCCTCCCACAAGATGGTCACTGTTCCATCCTGTTGAGACTTGGTTGCATTTCTGTAGTAAAATCCAAAGTATAATCATGTTCAGAGTTAATATAAATTATTTGATCTTGGCAAATTCCGCTGTATATTATCCCTGGAGATTTGTACAGCTAATTTCATGTAATTGAAAGTGTCACTAGCTAATTTACTGTTTGTTCAGTTCCTATTGGTATGTGGCATGCTAAAATATCCAATAATTATTACAAAACATTGAGCCAGATGTCTGATTTCAACCAAATATTTGAATATTGGCACAGTGATTTTATTTCCCCCTCATCCCATATCCATCTATTTTTCTTTTGTATTTTCAAAAGTTTTGAGTTCCTTTCTGCAGAAGAAACTACTGCATGGTATTCAAATGACACAAAGATGGAATTGTTCTAAATACTGAAATCTTGCTCAGGACAGAGCATTGCCTTTTTAGCACGGAGGTTGCGATACTGCATATGATGCGCGTATAATGTTTTTCAAAAAGTGTTGGAATATCTGCTGATCCCCATAATAGAATTCTACTGACGGCCTGCTAGCATGGAGAGAACCTGGAAGTGATCCTCTTACCCCCCCCCCCCCCCACTTCTTCCCAACCATATGCCTTATATAGGCCTCTGCTTCTTTTGAGACCTGCAGATTTTTTTTTGTTCCAATCCTTGCTTCAGTCCCCTTTGGCTCCTCTCTTGCTGGCACCACTGCATTTCCCTGTTTGGCATTGTTGGACTTCCTCTGTAATGAGAAAACCACTTGGAGTTTGCCTTGCATTTTTAATGAACTCTGGTACAGAACAATTGGTCAGAGTCAGGATTGTGGCAGCAGTGGAATGCTTGGCCTGACCCATCTCCAGCAGTTGGACTGCTCTGGAGGAAAATCGAGTCACTGGTCTCTGGATAAAACTAAGCATTTTTACAATTGGATCATCAATTATTTTCTTCTGAATCTTCTTTGGCCCAACAGGAATTTTGCACATTAAGTTGACTATAACTTCCCTATTTTGGTGTACTGCAGTGAGCCATGCACCTTCCAGGCTACCCTAGTCTTTAAACTCATGCACTTGTATGATTTTTCTGAACTCAGTAGTTAACTGGCTGTCTTGTTAATCAATGCTCAGTATCTTCAGATCATTTAGTTTCTAACGTGTTCTGCAGTCAACAATGGTGTGCCATCTTTATCTATATTGTGTGCAACTCTTGTGGTGTGGTTCGATTTACATTTTTCTGTTGGGTGCATCAAAGTCCATTATATAGTTTTATTTTATGTTTACACTTTTTGAAGATAAAGATCATTTGGATTTCCTGTCTCATTTGTGCAGTGTTTGAGAGGGTACCTTTTTGCTGATGTGTAGCAGCTACATTGCCACTGACCTTCATTATTGCAAACCACTTTGGAGTGTTTTACATTTTTCTTCCACCTATTCCATTATGGGTTTGTCTTTTTTCCCCTCTGCATCTCTTGCCTTCAATGACAGTTCTATTGTGAATCAGTGGTCTACTTAACCAAGGTCATAACGCCATTATTATTCAACAGTTTAACATAGTAATCAAGTAGCTTCCAACTTTCTTTGGCTTGAATTGAACATAAATCATTCTTTTATTTAGAGATACCCACCCATTGCTATATTACATATCAGCATGTTAGATACATCATGTTACCATGTTTGATATGAGAAGGATTGCGGTGGCCATTAAGTCTGCTCTTTTATCTGAAACACCTATAGCTAGCAAATAATTCACCCACTGTTGCTTAAACAATTTCCAATTCTGCCTTGGATTTTAACTTGGCCATTACAGTATTAAGGGAGTGGTAGGAGTAAATGGATTAATAGAAGTTGAACAAGGCCATTTAGCCTGTTGTGTCTGTGCTGTTGCTTTATTAGAGCACTTAAAAAGTAATCTTTCTGTTCTCTCGTTGCCCAAACCTGTCTCTATTTCAAATATTTGTCCAATTTTTTTCTTTGATGTGCTCACTGCCTCAACCACTCCCTGTAGCAACGCTGCCCAAAAACTGAGTAAAGAAGTTTCCCTTAACCCCATTCTTCATCGCCTTCGTGAGAATTTTAAATTGATAGCCCTCCCCCACCCTACCATCAATA
This sequence comes from Heterodontus francisci, assembly GCF_036365525.1. NCBI lineage: Eukaryota > Metazoa > Chordata > Chondrichthyes > Heterodontiformes > Heterodontidae > Heterodontus > Heterodontus francisci. The sequence continues at coordinate 68,710,180 of NC_090384.1, forward strand.
TTCTTTCCATCATCACTCAACTCGATCAAGCAATTTGACAATTTAGAAACAGTGGAGGGGATGAGGAGAGGTAATGGTGATGATGAGCTGGGTGTCATCAACGTACATGTGGAAACTGATGTATTTTAGGATGATGTTGCTGAAGAGCAGCATGTAGATAAGAAATAAGAGAGTTCTGGGGAATGCCAGAGGTAACTATTGCAAGAGTGGGAATAGAAATCTTGCAAGTGAAATCTATATACGCTACATGCTTTGCATTCCATTTATTTATCCAATCGAGTTTCACACTAATTATTTCAAATAATTCATGCACATCTTCCTATGTATTCTTAAATGCTAACTAATATCTTAAATTATGGATTCTAGAAGTTTGCTCAATGGTTATCCAGTTTATCCTGCTCTCCTTTCTTGAAGGAGGATTGGAAATTATGACCAAACCCTCTTTTTGTCTCCTATCTGTCTACTTTTCAATAGCCTCCAGTGCATGCCATGAGGGATCTGGGACTCATCCACCTTGAGATATGCTAATTTTTCCAAAAACAATTATTTTTCTACAATTATGTCTGACAATTCCATTATCTTCCTCTAGTAAATCTACATTCTCGCATCTGCCACCATAAAGCTGATGCAAAATATTTATGTAGTACTGTTACGATCAGGTAAGGAGGGGGGTCACAAGGCTCCCCTCGTGTCCTTCCTCTTATTTGACCGCAGCAGGGTTTATTCCTTTGTAAACAGTGGATGTGCTTACCACTTCAGTGAGTATTTTACCTTTGTTGTGATTGTAAAAGGACCAATCGGACAAATTTTCTTGAGTTTAAACAAGAAAGAGGTGAGTTTAATGTACTTAACAATCTAAACCCGATCTTTAAAAAAAATTAGCTTACACATTTACGCACACACTCTCATGAGAATAACATATACACAAATAGATTACAGAGTGACGAGGAGTAAATTTGTGGTTGGATTTGAGTCCAGTACAAATAAAAATTGATACAGTCTGTGGGGTTGGTTAATTCTGTTGTCTTCCGGCTGAAGTTGTGTTCTTGAAGTCTTTGGCTCGTAAATGTGCAGTTTGTGGCTGGTGCACCTGATTCAGGCTTTTCTTGTGGGCAAAATTGTAGATGTCTTTCTTGCCCTGGTATCTTGCCGGAATTTTTCATTGGGTGGGAGGCCCCATCCACCGGCCGAAAAGTCAATGGCGAGCCCGCTTGGGGAGCCAGACTGGGAATTTTCACTCCCCAGGCCTTGAATTGGTCTTGGGCAGAACTTCCACCTTCTTGAGGCAGGAAGTCCCGCCTAATGGAGCTTTTGACAATCAGTGGGCTGGCAGCTCTTAGTCCCAGCAGCGCCACCTGGAGTGGTGGCCACTGCTGGGACCCAGCCATCGCAAGCAAGATGAAGGGTAGCCCAGAACTAAGGTAAGGTTTTAGGGCCTCACTGGGGACGATTGTTCAGGCCCGGCAAGGCAAATGGGGTCGTTTAGGGGGATGGGGGGATTGTTGTGCGTTGGGAATGGTTGTGGCTTTGGGGCGGCCCTCCATGGGGCACCCTGTGCCCCATCAGGAGGACCCCCCAACAGCCCACAAGAAGGCCGCCTGGGTTTCACCTGGGTTATGAGGCTTCTGCTGTCCAGCTGCCAAGGTTAAAATACCCGCAGCGGCAGGCAGAAGCCATTTAATTGGCCACTTGAGGGCCTTGATTAGCCTGGGGCAGGTGGGCCATTTCTCACCACTGCCGCCATCCTGCGTAAAATTGCAGCGGGGGCGGGATTGAGTAGAGAACGGCACCCCTGTCTCCCATGCAATTTTACGCGCCACCAGCCCACTCGTTTGGGGGTGTAAAATTCCAACCTTTGTCTTGCAGCCAGCACCGAGGTTTTGTACACCCTCACTTCTGGAGAGATGGAGAGAGAGGGAAGAGAGATCTTGGGATTCTTCCCAGAATCAGTCACTGGCTTGTCTGCCTTGTCCAGGGGAAAATTCCCAGCTTTCACAGAGATGGACAGACGGTAACATGACTGCCTGTAATGGAACCTTCTAATGAAATTCAAGTTTAGGAATTTCAGTCCCTCAGGTGTCAGGGTGTTAATGTTTACACCTGGAATGGGTGGCCCTTTCAAGGTTAATGTGCCACGATGGCTTAGAATGTCCTGCTAATGGACGCAATCTCCTGTGTTCCACGCAATAGAGCAAGCCATTGTCTTGGGTACAGGCTCGTCAGACATGTGTCTTCTCATTGAGGACTTGGAATGTGTAAGGTGTTCAAATGCAAATTGCAGTGGTCATCTTGACTGCCAACTGTAGAATTCCACCTCTTGCTGTTTCATTAAAGTTTAATGCAGGTTTCCAATCGATGAATTAAAAAATCGCCCTCTGGCATAGCAAGTTTTCTTGGCAAGTATCTGTGCCATACCTCCATCCTCCTCTGTCTTTTTAGCTTTCTCTCTTTTTATATACCCATTAAAGCCTTATTCTTTTTACACTATCTGCCAGTCTTTTTCATATTCCTTTTGTAGCCCTTCTAATCTCCTTTTCACCTCCGTACAACACGTCCTACTTTCTCATGATTGTGCTTATTATTGTTAGTCTTGAATTTACTGTGTGCTTCTTGAGATTCATTTTAGTGTTAATTTCTATTTATCCACATATAGCAATAGTTGTACCCCTTTTCACAATATAAGAATATATTTTGTATTCATTGAATCTTGTCTTTGGAGATTCCTGCTACTAGCCTAGGGCTGCTTGTTAATTTTTCTGCCCAGTAAATGTGGCACCTTCCCTTTTAGCTCATGGAAGCTTGCCTTTTTCTAGTCCAACATCCTTGTCTTTGACCCTTCATTGTCATGTTCTGTCCTTGAATTGAACCTAACTGTTATTATTATTTCACATTTGTTCTCCTACTCATACCAGTTATTTATCCCATTTCATTTCCCGGAACAAAATCAAGCAATGCTTCTTTCCTTATTGGACTGGAAAAATGTCGATCTATAAAGCTGTGCTAGATGCATTTTGGGAAATATTCTTCATTTTCACCCACATTATGTTTATCGCGGCCTAGAGATATTTAACATTTCCAATATTATTGCCTGTTCATCATTCTGAAATTTCTGCAGATCTCCACTTCTATCTTGGCTCTACTGCTTGGTTTGAAATCTTCTTCTTTGGCCTCCTTGTCTCGAGAGACAATGGGTAAGCGCCTGGAGGTGGTCAGTGGTTTGTGAAGCAGTGCCTGGAGCGGCTATAAAGGCCAATTCTAGAGTGACAGACTGCTGCAGATAAAATTGGTTGTCGGGGCTGTTTCACAGTTGGCTCTCGCCTTGCGCTTCTGTCTTTTTTCTTGCCAACTGCTGAGTCTCTTTGACTTGCTGCGCTTTAGCCCCGCCTTTATGGCTGCCTGCCAGCTCTGGCGATCACTGGCAACTGACTCCCACGACTTATGATCAATGTCACAGGACTTCATGTCGCGTTTGCAGACGTCTTTAAAGCGGAGACATGGACGGCCGGTGGGTCTGATACCAGTGACGAGCTCGCTGTACAATGTGTTCTTGGGGATCCTGCCATCTTCCATGCGGCTCACATGGCCAAGCCATCTCAAGCGCTGCTGGCTCAGTAGGGTGTATGTGCTGGGGATGTTGGCCGCCTCGAGGACTTCTGTGTTGGAGATACGGTCCTGCCACCTGATGCCAAGTATTCTCCGGAGGCAGCGAAGATGGAATGAATTGAGACGTCACTCCTGGCTGACATACGTTGTCCAGGCCTCGTTGCCGTAGAACAAGGTACTGAGGACAGAGAAATACACATAAAGAATTGTACTAGTTCTCAGTTCTATCCATGTGGATTCTATCTTAACGCAACCCCTAGCACATTCTTGCAATCTAGTGCAGTGACAGAACATTTCACTAACACTGCCACCTCCAACCATTTTTTTTATTTCTCTAATCTCTCTTGAATCTTGTAATTAGGAATATTAAGTTCTCAACTTAAGTCGCATCTTCATTATCTTTATTTGATATCTATATGCATATTGCTCCCAACTTTGCCGTTTTATTTTAAACACTTTGTGTATGCATATATGTAACTCAATCCAAATTCCAGTTGTTTTAATGTTGACTCTTATTATTGTTTCTGGTTTTCTCATTAATTTTTTGATATCCCTTGCCCTTTCTACCGCTATTTTTTTTTATCCCTCACTACTTCATAGTCTGTTTTTTCCATTTTCTCCTTTGACAGTATTTTCCTTTATATATTTCACATAAAGCATCTGCTTCCATTTGGAAAGATTTATTCGTCTTGCTTTCCCCCTATCATCTCAAACCTACACTTCCCCTCCTCCAGAGCAGGGGACGATACAGGGCTATGGGGAGAAGGGAGGGCAGTGAGATCAGTTTTAGATTTCTGTAGCATAGAACTGACCAGAATATAATGGGCCAAATAGCCTCCTTCTGTGCAAAAGTTATGCAGTTCTAATCCCTGTGCAGTCCTTTCAACAAGTTTCTTTTGATTCAGCTTCACAGTCAGGAGATATTTTAGCACTTGTAGCCCAGTGTAATATTTCTTGTTCCTATTCAGTAGATTCTTGCTATCCAAAGGTTTCTTTTTTTTCTCAAATTGTGAATTGTATTCTTAACCAATGTGCGTGATAACTAATGATATTTGACTGGTCTAATCTGTGCAATGCTGAGAATTTTAAAATCAAGGTTTTGATGGACTGGGAGCCAATACTGCTCAGTGAACTCAGGTGATGGGTGTAAACTTGGTGTAAGTTAGGATATGGGCAGCAGAGATTTGGATGAGTTTATGTTTATGGAGGGAGGAAGATGGGATACTGGCCAGGAGAGCATTGGAATAGTCTAGAATAACAAAAGCATGGATGAGGATTTCAGCAGCAGATGGGCTAAAGCTAAGGTGGAGATGGGTGTGAATATGGAGCGGTTTTGGTAAAGGAGAGGACATGGAGTTGGAAATTCAACCCAAGGTTCATATAGGAAGCTGATGTTGCAAATGAGCTGGTTCATCCTGGGACAGTGCCAGTGATTGAGGTGAAATTTGTGGCTATAGAACAAAGCTTGGTTGAGGCCGAGGACAATGGGCTGGATTTTACCTTAGGCAGACGGGAGTTCGCCACCGACGTAGAAGTCGCTTCCGCCTAGCTTTAATTGTCCCGAGGCGGGACTTCCACCCGCTTGAGGGAGGAAGTCACGCCTCAGAGAGCTGCCGGCCAATCAGTGGGCCGGCAGCTTAGTCCCAGCAGTGCCACCAGCAGCGGTGGCCACTGATGGGACTGCAGCCCAGGAGGGAAGGTAAGTTGAGCATGCCTCACCAGGGAGATTGGTCGTGCCCTGGTGAACCTGAAGTTGTTTGGGGGGTATCTTGGGCCCCAAGGATGGGTTGGTAGGTGGGGGCAGCCCTCAATCGAGCACCCTGTGCCGTTATGTGGCCACTTAAGGGTCTTGATTGGCCTCGGGCGGGCGGGCCATTCCCCCCCCCCCCCCCCCCCGCACCACCGCCTCCCACCAACCCCCCCCCCACCAACCCGTCTGCCGTAAAGTTGAATGGAGACAGGAGCAGGGCAGGTAGGCCTCCCGGAGCCTCCTGCTAAATTTTACACCATCCCCATCCGCCCTACGCCACCATCCAACCCGCTGGGAGCGGCATAAAAATTCAGTCCAATGGCTTTGGGCTTCCCAATGTTTAATTGGAGAAAATTTCAGCTCTTCTCTGCTGCCTCACTAACATGGCCAAAGTCTTACGTGAATGGAAATTACAAGTATTGGTAAGCACACAAGTGCACTTTCCAGGTAGCGGGAGTGGAAACCATGGCAGAAATAAGTCACTGCGTCAGTTTTGGCTCAGTGATAGCATGATCACCTCTAAGTCGGTAGGTTGTGGGTTCAAATCCTGCCTTGAGCACAAAATCTAGGTATCGGCTGTGTTCAAAATTGCGGGGTTTTGATAAGAGCAGATGGGAAAAACAGTTCCCACTGGCAAGAGGGTCAGTAACCAGAGGGGAACAGCTTTAAGATAATTGGCAAAAAATACAAGGGGGAAATGAGAATTTCTTTTACGCTGAGTTGTGATGATCTGGAACGCATTGTCTTAAAAAAAAAAGTGGTGGAAGCAGATGCAATAGTCCCTTTCAAAAGAGAGTTGGATACATACTTGAAAAGGAGAAATTTGTAGAACTATGGGAGAAGAGCAGGGGAGTGGGACCACTTAGATCCAGCACAAACATGATGGGCTGAATGGCCTCCACCTGTGCTTGATTGAGAGTTGCACTATTGAAGGTGCAATCTTTTAAATGAGACTTTAAACTAAGGTTCCGCTTGCCCCCTTGGGTGGACGCAAAGGGTCCCAAGACACTGTTTCAAAGAAGAATAGGAGAGTTCTCCCCGGTGTCCTGGCCAATATTTAACTGTCAGCCAACATTGTGGAATGGGTCTGGTCATGATTACATTGCTGTTTTTGAGACGCTGGTGTGTGTAAATTGGCTGCCTTGTTTCTTGCATAACAACAGTGAGTACATTTCCAAAGTACTTTAATTGATTGTAAAGCTCTTTGTTGCGTCCTGGGGTCGTATAAGGCTCTATATAAATGTAAGTCTTTTCATTAACCCTGGAGTGCTGAGACATAATTGCAGCAGCTGTACTGCCAACTCAGCTGAAGTCAGCTAATTTAGTGTGAGGATCGACATAAACTGCCTGCCTGCAGAAGGCAAAAAGCAACTACACAATATGCTTGGTGTCCAAGGATAGTAGTGGTTTTATCTTCAGTTGCCCATTAAAACAGTGCTTATTAGTGACTAGTATTTTAATTTTAACTGAACTGATGCAATTCTTCCTCAATTAGTCACCAGAAGCAGCAGACCAAATGAAACCAGTAGAAATGTGTGTTTCAATATATTTACAATCAGATAAAGTCATCGCTATCCTGAAATGTAAAAGAAAAAAGTACAGTTTACTATTAAGCTGAGTAACTTAACTCAGAGTTTGAGAAATCTGGTTGGTTTTGGGCTTTTTAAACACCATTTCTCTTCAGTGGCCATCCAAGCAAAGCATATCTCTGCGATCTGAGGATATAGGGGAGATTATCAAGTCTGGCCCAAAACTGACACTAAATTGGCTGTGCACCACGGCCTGAAATATGCAAGCCTCATTTAAATATTATCAATGAGCTGTGGGTGGCAAATGTGCGCTGTGCTGCAGCTCAATAGTTCGATTGGGTGGAAAGTTGATTGGCTTCTGCCTGGAGCTGGCTGGCAGGTAGGACCTGTTGGATATGGAGGATGGGGGAGGAATGAATCATGGGGGTGGTGGTGTGGGTGAATGAGAACAGGCTGGGAGATCTTTGTGAGATCAAAAGAGTATGAATGCATTTTTGTGTCCCCACCAAAAAAATATATATTTAAAGGAAGCAAAAGCTCGGGTTTTTTGAGTGATGTTCAGTGGTCCCAAGCAATGTCAATATGAATTACATTGGCCGGAATTTTATGTTGGATGGGAGGCCCACCCACCTGCCTAAAAGTCAGGGGCGAACCTGCCTCCGCCAGGCCTGGGGAGCCACACTGGGATTTTTCGCCCAGGCCCTTAATTGGCCTTGAGTGGGACTTCCACCTATTTGAGGCAGGAAGTCCTGCCTTATGGAGGTGCCGGCCAATCAGCGGCCAGCAGCTCTTAGTCCCAGCAGTGCCACCGGGAGTGGTGGCCACTGCTGGAAGTACACCCAGCCATCGCAAGCGAGGTGAAGGATGGCCCCGGAACATATGTTTTTGGGGCCTCACTGGGGACAATTGGCTGGGCCCTGGCGAGGCAAGGGGCATTGGTTGGGGGTGTGGGTGGGGGAGAGTGTTGTGCAGTGAGTGGTTGGGGTTTCGGACGCAGCCCTCCATGGAACACAGGATGCCCGATCAGGAGGGCCCGCCCTCAGCCCGCAAGAAGGCTACCAACATTTATCTGGCGGTGTTCTTGGGGCCTTTGCCGTCCGCCCGCCCACCGAGGTTAAAGTACCTGCAGTGGCAGGAGGAGGCCCTTGTGCCAGTTATTTGGCCACACAAGGGCCTTGTTTGGCCTGGGGCGGGCAAGTTGTTTCCCGCCGCCGACATCCCGTATAAAATTGCCGCAGGAGCAGGAGGGAGTTGGGAATGCCCCCACACCCCCCCACCTCCAACTCAGTATTATGCCCCCCATCCCCAGCCACCAACCCGCATTGGGAGGCTGTAAAATTCCGACCATTATTGCTACAGATCTACCATGGCATCCAAAGGCCTCAATAATGTAGATAATTGTGTTTAGGAGGAAAGAAACTTTGGCTTTGTGGGTCTATATTCAGGTTTGTTTTGTTGCATTTCCGTAAACTTAGGTTTGATTCATCAATTATTTCTGATTCCTCGCATTCTTCTATAACCTTTGTACCCCATAAGAATCTTTTGGATTTTGCATTATCTGATCAGTAAATTGCAGAACATGACAGCTTTGACCGAGAACAGTTTGTGGCTGCAAAGATGGTGTTGGCAGAAAATTGTGCTTTAAGCAATTTTTGTCAATTCCTTGATGTATGGAACAAGAGGCTTTTTATTTTCTGTGCCATAAAACACACGATCCTAGAAAACAGCATGGTGTTGCAATAAAGTTACAGTTGTGAGTTATGTCAGTCAATATTTAATTTCCTTGTACAGCAGCCTTGATCAGGGCAGGCAATAAATAGCCATTCACAAGATGAAAGCATGATTCAATGAGCAATTTTTATCTTGAAATGGAAATGTACATCTTTCTGGTAAATCAGTGCAATAGATCTCAATCATGAATAATCTGAATGAACTCTGACCTGCAGCTATATTAATCTGAAGGTATATGCGATTGTCACAAATTCTTTCCAAACAAAAATGGCATGTAACTGCCAGAAAATCTTCAATTCAAACATGCCTTTGTAACATATTTTTAGTGAAGGACTGCCAGTTCCAATGTCAGGGATTGTGAGGCTGTACCATTTTATCAAAACTGGCAATAGATGTAACTTCATCAAAAAAAGAATTGATTTAGTTAATTGTGAATCTTTAAGTCTAGGTCAATTAAAGAATGTGAAGGTATTCAGGCAGTGCAGTAGGTGGAGTTACAAGTGCTGTCTTCCTCACTAGATTTACATTTTGCTGCATGTGTTTTGTGCAAGACATAACTTGAGGTGGAACAGAGTCTCACATCTTGTACTTTTGCTTTTGTGCCAATTTTCTCTCTCTCCTCATTTCCTTCCCCCCATGCTTTCTGATGGTATTCGCCCCTGCTAGGGCATGGTTGCATGGGCAACAGGCTGTTCCCAGGTGCTATCCTTCATATGTTGGCTTAGAAAGCAAGTGCTGGCTGAACATTTGAAGATGTGAAACCTGATGTCCTCACTCAATATTCATGTATCGTATCACTGCATAGAAACTAAGAGTGGGAACCATTGATTTTATTTTTTGCCTTTTGTAGTCTGGAGCCTTGAGGCCAGTTGTAGTTTTTTCTGATTCTGGTCATAATCTGTTGGTTCAGTGCCAAACAAGAATTGAACCGAAGACCTTCTGGTCTGGATACCTAACTTGCTTTGTGCTCCTATCAACCAGGCTATCAGTGCAGTCCACCAAATCTTTCAAAGCTTAATGCTAGTTTGTATATTTCAAATGGGATCAAATTTATTGAAATGGGATGTAAGGTTGACACAAATTCAAAGGAACCTGGATAGTAGATTAGATTAGAGATACAGCACTGAAACAGGCCCTTCGGCCCACCGAGTCTGTGCCGAACATCAACCACCCATTTATACCATTTATACTAATCCTACACTAATCCCATATTTCTACCAAACATCCCCACCTGTCCCTATATTTCCCTACCACCTACCTATACTAGTGACAATTTATAATGGCCAATTTACCTGTCAACCTGCAAGTCTTTTGGCTTGGTATGGGTGACTTTCCTTGACTTTCTTTAAAATCTTATATTCTCAGGTGTGGTGTGTTTGGTTACAGAATATTTGTAGGTTAGATTTAAGCCAAAACACTTTAAAATGTAAAAGTTAGAATTTCTCTGGCTTATCTCCACTATCTGATGTGTAAGAATCTTCACTATCTGATGTATAAGATATGAGCATGCTTCACCTGAAATTCATATCTTTTTTCCTTTCTCGCTTTGAAAGCCTGACAGTTCTGTCAAACGCATAATAGTGAGGGTAATTATTTTAATTGCATAGCTTCATAGTCTGATTTCCACATGTAAATTGTGCTGAGCTAATTTAAACTAAAATCGAGTAGTGCTATTTTTTGTGCCCCAGCCTATATATCTCTCTTTAGTATATAGTCTGGTTAAATGCACACAAAATAGCAATTTACTTATGTATTGATCAGAAGTATATGGTTAAAGATAGATGTGCACCGAAAGGATCAAGTCATGGCCAACAGTGAAAAACAATAAGTATCTCCAGTAGTGAATGGATAATTTGCTTGTGAAAATATTTTGACAATTCACTAGTGCCAGTTTTCCTGCTTCCCGAGACTGAATGTGTGGCAATGGTATTATATTCCATATCATAGCTTGCTAAACTTCCTCCTCAGCAGTTGCAAAGCAAGAAGGTCAAATGAAAGGCAACCATGGAACTTGAGTAGTTTTGATTGGAGACCAGCATTCCTAATATCTATGGCAAGAGTTGCACTACTTGAGCAAAAATTGCAAAGTTTTAATTTTACATTTTTACCTTTGCTTGGTCTCAGTGCATCACGGAGCATTTGTGCTGTATGCAGCTATGTAGATCACATCTAAGAGGTACACAACAATGATTCAGTGATTGTCCCTTCATTTTTAATTACATAACAAATAGGAGCAGGAGTAGGCCATCTGGCCCCTCGAGCCTGCTCTGCCATTCAATAAGATCATGGCTGATCTTCGACCTCCGCCTTAAGAGTCCAAAAATCTATTGATCTCTCAAATATACTCAATGATGGAGCATCCACAGTCCTCTGGAGTAGAGAATTCCAAAAATTTACAAGCCTCTGAGTGAAGACATTTCTCCTTCTCAGTCATGAATCACTGACCCCTTATCCTGCCCCTAGTTCTATACTCTACAGCCAAGGGAAACGGCCTCTCAGCATCTACTTTGTCAATCCCTCTCAAATCCTGTGTTTTAATGAGATCACTCTCATTCTTTTAAACTGCAGAGTGTGTAGGCCCATTCTATTCGATCTCCGTCCATAGGACAACCCTTTCCTCCCAGGAATCAAAGCAGTGAACATTTGTTGCACCCTCTCTAAGGCAAGTATATCCGCCTTTAGGTACGGCGACCAAATATGTGTATAGTACTCCAGGTGTGCTCTCACCAAAGCCCTATATAATTGCAGCAAGCCATACTTAATCTTATACTCCAACCTCTTTGTAATAAAAGCCAATATACCATTTGCCTTCCGAACTGCTTGTTGTACCTGCATGCTAACTTTCTGTGTGTCTTGTACAAGGACACCCAAATCCCTCTTGACCATCAACATTTAATAGTTTCTCACCATTTAAAAAAAAATTCTGATTTTCTATTCTTCCCACCAAAGTTAATAACTTCACATTTCCCCACATATACTCCGCCTGCCACCTCTGTCCTCCTCACAGCTTAATTTCCCATTTAACTTTGTATCATCAGCAAACTTGGATATATTAAACTCAGTATCTTCATCTAAATCATTAATATAGATTGTAAATAGTTGAGGCCCTAGCACTGATCTTTGTGGTGCCACCCGCACCCCCACCCCCCCAGTAACCGCCTCCAAGCTGAAAATTACCAGTTTATTTCTGCTCTGTTTTCTTTCCTATAACGAATCCTCTATCCATGCTAATACATTTCCCTCAACATCTTATCCTGTGCAGCAGTCTTCTTTGTGACATCTGATCGAATGCCTTTTGGAAAATCCAAATATACCTGATTCCCCTTTACCCTGCAAGTTACATCCTCATAAAGCTGTAATAGATTAGTCAAGCACGATTTCCCTTTCATAAAATCATGTTAACTCTGCCTAATCGTATTATTTTCTAAGTGTCCTGTTACCACATCATGAGTAATTGATTCCAGCGTTTTGCCAATGACTGTTAGACTAATTGACCTGTATTTCCCCATTTTCTCTCTCCCTCCTTTCCCAAAGATCATAGTTACCAATCCACTGAGACTGTTCGAGAAGCTAGGGAATTTTAGAAGATCACAGCCTGTGCACCACCGTCTTTGCAGCAACTTTTTTTAAGAACCCTAGGATGTAGACCATCAGGTCTAGGGGATTTGTTGGCTTTCAGTGTCATTAATTTCTCTGGAACTCTTTACTAATAATTACTTTTAAGTTCCCCACTCACATTAGACCCTTACTTTTCCACTATTTGTGTTTTATTTTGTCCTCTACAATGAAGACAGATGCAAAGTATTTGTTTAACATTTCCTTATTCCCCATTATAACTTCTCCTGTTTCAGCTTCTAAGGGACTCGCATTTACTTTCACTATTCCCTTCCTTCTTGTATACTTGCAGAAACTCTGACAATCTGTTTTTATATTTCTTGCCAGTTTACTCTCACTTTATTTTCTCCCCTTATCAGCTTTATGGTCATCCTTTGCTGGTTTCTAAAACTCTCCCGATCCTCAGGCTTACTACTACTCTTGGCAATATTATAAACTTTTTTTAAAATCTAATACTATACTTAACACCTTTAGTTAACCATAGATGGATCACTTTTCCAGTCGAGTTTTTACTTCTCAATGGAATGTATATGCATTGAGAATTGTCAAACATTTCTTATCTACTGTCGTGCCTTTTATCTACAGTCATATCTTTGAATCTAATTTCCAATCCACCTTAGCCAACTCACCCACTCATACCTATGTATTTGGCTTTATTTAGCTTTAATATTCTAGTTTCAGACTTTTGTATGTCAATCTTGAACTCTGAAATTCATTGTATTATGATCACTTTTGCCCAGAGGATTCCTTACTAGGAGATTACTAATTAATCTTGTCTCATTATGCAAGACTACATCCAAAATAGCCCTGCAGGTCAGGCTGCATCTGTGCAGAGAGAGAAACCGAGATAACGGCTGTAATTTTATGCTCCCCCCCCCCCCCCCCCTCACCACCCCCCCCCCACCCCCCAAAACAGGAGTGGGCTGCTGGTGGGGGGGTCGAAAAATTGAGTGGGAGGTGGGAGATGCTGTTCCTGATGCCTTCCTGCCTCCACTGCATATTTATGAGGGGTGGCAGCAAGAAACGGCTGTCTGTCCCAGGCCAATCAAGATCCTTAAGTGGCCAATTAACTGCCACTTCAGAGCTTCCTCCCGCCGCCAAGGGTGAGTGGGTGAGGCTGAAGTCCCTAGGAGGCTGCCAAGTAAAACCTGGTGGCCTCCTTGTAGGCAGTGCCCCACGGAGGGCCCCAACCCCCGAAGACCAACCGTCCCCACTGCATTTGGTCTCCCCAGTGTAGAGCTGCCTGCATTGTGAGCAGTGAATACAGTATACTAAATTGCTGTTTCATCTGGATGGAGTGTTTGGAGCCTTGGGCAGTGAGGAGAGAGGAGGTAAAAGGGCAGGTGTTGCATCTCCTGCACTTGCATGGAAAGGTGCTACGGGAAGTGGGGGGGGGGGAATGGAGGTGGTGGTGGTGGTTATTGGGGTTGACAGAGGAGTGGACCAGGATATCACAGAGGAAATGGTCCCTTTGTCCTTTGGAATGTTAAAAGGGGAGGGGAAGATGTGTTTTGGTGGTCTCATCATGCTGCAGGTGGTAGACATGGCGGAGGATGATCCAGTGGATATGGAGGCTGGTGGGGTGGAAGGTGAGGACAAAGAGAACCCCATCATAATTCTGGGAGGGAGGGGAAGGGGTGAGAGCGGAAATGCGGGAAATGGGACGGACAAGATTGAGGGCCTCGTCAACCATCGTGGGGGTGGGGTGGGGGGTGGTGGTGGCATCCTCAGTTGAAGAAAAAAGACCTATCGGAAGTGCTAGTATGGAAGGTTGAATTGTCAGAATAGATGTGACGGGTATAGAGAAACTGGGAGAATGGAATAGAGTCCTTACAGGAATCGGGGTGTGAGGAAATGTAGTCAAGGTAGCTGTGGGAATCAGTGGGCTTATAGTGAATATTCATTGATAGCCTATCCCGAGAAATGGAGACCGAGATTTCTAGTCAAGCAACGGAATTTTTGGAGATGAACCATGGAATTTGGAAGCACAGTTGAGTGTTTCCAGTTCAGGGTGAGAGCAGGAAATGGCGTCAATACATCCAACAATGTAATGGGAAAAAGAGGTGAGGGAAGGGGCCCGAATAAGACTGGAACAAGAAACGTTCCACAAATCCTGCAAAATGGCAGGCAGAATTAGGACCGATGAGGGTACCCAAAGCAGCATCTTTTATTTGGTAAGTGAGTGGCGTTAAAGGAGAAGTTGTTCAGTGTGATTGCAAGTTCAGCCAGGCGGAGGGGGTGGTGGTGGATGGCGACTGTTTCGGCCTCCGTTCAAGGAAGAAGAGGAAAGGTCTCAATCTGTCCTGATGGGGAATGGAGGTGTAGAAAGATTGGACATTCATGATGAAGATGAAGGGTCATCGACCCAAGATGTTAATTATCTTTCTCTTTCCACAGATGCTGCCAGATCTGCTGAGTATCTTGAGCATTTTCTGCTTTTATTTCACGTTTTCAGCATCCACAGTATTTCGCTTTTGATCTAAAATAGTCTCTTCCCTGGTTGATTTCATGACACGTATTGTTCTAGGAAACGGCCTCGAATGTATTCCATGAATTTGTCCTGCAAACTGCTTTTGTCGATTTTGATTTGTTCATTCTAAAGGAAGATTCACACTCGTTTTTCATCCCCCCCTCTCCCCACCAATGATTATTGCATTGCCTTTGTTACAAGCTCCTCATTTCATGATTAATAATCTGCCCAACCGTATAGCTACTCTTAGGGGCCTATAAAACTACTCCCATGATGTTTTCTGCCCCTTTTGTCTTCTCTCTTCCCATACTGATTCTACTTCCTGCTCTTCCAAGCCAAGACTCTTTGTCACTACTGTCTTTATGTCTTCATTGATTTATCAGGCACCCCCGGCAACGCTACCCCCCCGCCCCCCCCCCACCACCACCAAACCACCCTTTTCCTTTTGTTGGTCTTTTCGAAATGTCAAGATTAAGTTTCCAATCTTGATCACCATGCAAACATATCTGTGTAATGGCTATTAGATCAAACCCATTTATCTTTATTTGTGCCATTAATTTATCTGTCTGCCTGTCTTTTTATCTATTTTGAATTTATTTTCTCTTTGCTCCATCTACTTCAGTTTTTAGGTTAGCTGAGATCTCTTTGGGGAACTGTATCCTGATTGGTGCCACTATTTGCATGCGACCCACTCAAGCTGATGCTAAACCTGGGTAGGATTGATCAAACTGGTTCTATTCTTGGGTATTAGCTTCTATTACTGATTCTATATTTTCCATAATGCTAATTAAAATTCTATTAATGTTTGTATTGTGCTACTTCATAAATGAATTGAAGGGTTTTGAAGCTGAGTACAAGTGGTTTACACTGTTGATGAACCCAGTAATTTTGTTGCATCTTATAAAATAATCCAAACTGCTGCTAGTTATTTCTAATCCATACAGCCTACTTTGTATGTAGGTGTGCAAATTCAAAAGTATAATTTACTTGCAGAAAGTCATTACGGGCAGTGCCATCATTAATTAATAAAATTCTGGAATTGGAAGCTCGTCTCAGTAGTGGTGTTATGAAACTATCATCCACTGTCATTAAAAACCCATCTGGTTCACGAATGTCCTTTAGGGAAGGAAATTTGCTGTCCTTGCCTCGTCTGGCCTACATGAGACTCCAGACCCACAGCAATGTGGTTGACTCTTAGCTGCCCTCTGAAACAGCCTGGCAAGCCACTCAGTTGTCAAGGGCAATTAGGGATGGGCAACAAATGCTGGCCTTGCTAGCGACACCCGCATCCCATGAAAGAATAAAAAAGACAAGAATGACAATGGAACAGCTTTTAGAACAAGATGCTGATGGAATAATGTTATTTGAAAGTAAGAGGAGATGAAAGGAGATATGTATCTGCCCGTGTACCGCAGGGATCGGTGCTGGGACCCTTGCTGTTTGTAGCGTACATTAATGATTCAGACTTGAATATAGGAGGTATGATCAGTAAGTTTGTAGATGACACGAAAATTGGTGGTGTCGTAAATAGTGAAGAAGAAAGCCTTAGATTACAGGACGATATAGATGGACTGGTAAGATGGGTGGAGCTATGGCAAATGGAATTTAATCCTGAAGTGCGAGGTGATGCATTTTGGGAGGACTAACAAGGCAAGGGAATATACATTGGATGGTAGGACCCTAGGAAGTACAGAGGGACCTTGGTGTACTTGTCCATAGATCACTAAAGGCAGCAGCCCAGGTAGATAAGGTGGTTAGGAAGGCATATGGGATACTTGCCTTCATTAGCTGAGGCAGAGAATATAAGAGTAGGGAGGTTATGATGGAGCTGTATAAAACGCTAGTTAGACTACAGCTGGAGTACTGTGTATAGTTCTGGTCACCGCACTATAGGAAGGATGTGATTGCACTGGAGTGGGTGCAGAGGAGATTCACCAGGATGTTGCCTAGGCTGGAGCATTTTAGCTATGAAGAGAAACTGGATAGACTGGGGTTGTTTTCCTTAGAGCAGAGAAGACTGAGGGGGTGGACCTGATAGAGGTATACAAAATTCTGAGGGGCATTGATTGGGTAGATAGGAAGAAACTTTTTCCCTTAGCGGAGGTGTCAATAATCAGGGGACATAGATTTAAAGTAAGGGGCAGGAAGTTTAGAGGGGATTTTACGAAAAAAAATTTCACCCAGATGATTGTTGGAATCTGAAACACACTTCCTGAAGGGATGGTAGAAGCAGGAACCCTCACAACATTTAAGATGTATTTAGATGAGCACTTGAAACACCATAGCATACAAGGCTATGGGCCAAGTGCTGAAAAGTGGGATTAGAATAGATATGTGCTTGATGGCCGGCACGGACACAAAGGGCCAAAGGGCCTGTTTCTGTGCTGTGTAACTGAGACTCTATGTGTATTACAAGAAATTTGTTTGTCATACAGTAAAGCTAAATGCTTCAACTGGTCTTTTGTATGTTGAGGAGAATAAACTAACCTTAAGGAATTGGTCAGGAAAAAAATGTATTCTGGCTGTGCCATTGAAAACATTGAAATTGTGAGATAGTTTCCTTGGGCAAAAGGACTGTGACACGGTGGAGGACAGACCTCTGTTTTGTACAATTACGTAAGGTCACAGATAAAAATAATCATATATTTTAATTATCACAACTACTTGTGGTTAGCCTTGTGCTGAATCATCATAAACTGCACTGAATTACATAAGCCATTGTTTATGCATTATTTCTACGTTGGGTTACTGATTGTGGCTATAAACAGAAATGTTCAGAGAGGGGAATCAAGCATCATTGTTTTTAAAATGTTGATGAAAGGCAGTGGCAATTTTGTTTTTATTGTGATTTTTAGCCCACATTTTAAAATTGTCTTTTTCCCCCACCCTGGGTCACACTCAACTCAAAACTAGCACACTGGTGGCATTTGACTTATGCAGGTTCAAAACTCAGGCTGTCCTCTGCCTCAAACTTGCATCCTACTTGTTGGGATCTGGGCTCCATTTAGAAAGCAGCAAGTTGAAAAGTGAAAAGCTGGTTACATGAAAGAACTGAGAGATTATATTTTGCACTATTTCAAATGCAATTCTTTTCACATTTCTAAATAGTTATTTTGCTCACTGTATACTGTTTAAAAAAAAACTGGCCCTGTGCAAAAATTAATTAAACTGATTTAGGGATACATATTCTGATTGCAGATTTGGAGAGTCTAAAATTTGAGTCCTCCAAATCCAGGTTTAAAATCTGAAAGCTGCACTGGCAAAAATAATTCCTATTCAGCAGCTTAACCAGAACATTTTTGAAGCTCCATTTGATTGTTTGCAGCTCTCCTGAAGGACACTTGTAGCAGAAACGAACTCCACCCGAGACCAGGTGGATGTAAATGTATTTGCCCCAAGATTGCATGCCTGCTCCCACCAAGGACTGGATGGAAACTTGTTAATTTTAAAACATACCTGCCATAACATATGGGGAAAATTGCCAGGTAAAAGCCAATCATCCCTAAAATATTAAAAGGTCAATTTCTGTTTGTTAATGCATTTCAAGATGTGTGCGTTATCTGTTAACTGGTTATAATGTATGTTCCAGTTAATTAGCCACTTGACTGTACTTGGGTACACCCAGTGTTTGAATCACTTTGTGGAATATATCATTATCTTAAATATTTTTGACAATACATCAGAACTATCTGTTTTTAACATTTATTTGATGTTGGCGACGCTACCTTAGCCATCATTTGCTCTTACAGGAGGTAATAGATTTGCATTTGCCAGTCTGAAATGCTTAGTATAATAATGTAAACCTTGATCCTCTATGTGTCGTTGCTAAATTTAGATTGATGCACATATAAGCTACAGAAAACAGGCACATTTCTGACTGTTTTTGAAAAGTAGCTGGTGAAAGCCCCCTGATGACTTACTGGGTGCATGCAGTACTTAGTGTGACACTGTGTCTTGCAGACCAGACCTGTGCTGAGTTAGCTGATCTCAGCTGGCAGCAGCAGTAAGAATGCTGCAGTTGGTCTCTCAATTCCTGGAATAGACAGTTAAAAATCATCCTGGGTTGTTGCTCGGAGCTGTGTGCGCATATCTGGTAAGGACAAGATTATCCTGGGCTGCCACTTTGAAATTTTCTGTAGGAAATCGTTGTCTAGGCCCATGCATGGGCACTACATTTGTACTTAATGGAGAGCTACTCACATCTATGGAACTGTGAGTTAACATAAATTAGCACCTTCAAGAATGAGGGGAGAAAATTGAAAGGGGGAACATGAAAAGCAACCAGTAAACCCTTTACAGCCATGGTAATAGCAAATAAATTGAATTGGTCTATTAGAATTCAAGTTTAAAAAAAAATAATAACAGAAATTGCTGGAAATACTCCGGTCTGGCAGCATCTGTGGAGAGAGAAACAGAATTAACGTGACCTTTAACTCTGTTTCTCTCTCCACAGATGCTGCCAGACCTGCTGTGTATTTCCAGTACTTTGATTTATTTCAGATTTCCAGCATCTGCAGTACTTTGCTTTTCTTTTTTTTTAAAAGTCCCCCCCCCCAACCCCCAGTTAGCTATCTTTCCTGGATGCATTAGGAAATTTAAGGTCTGTATTATGTTTGGAAGCACACATGTAATTGTCCTGTTGGGTAGTTGCAGAAATAATTAGATTTAAATTTGAGGGGCGAAAGCAGTCCTGAGAGAGATCCATATGAAGCTACAGCAGTTTTGACCTTTTGGAATGGTGCAACCATGTGCAAATAACTAATGATCCTTAATGGCAGATTTGCTTCGTCATTGGAGCAAGGTACTTTCTGAATCCATGATATCTTTTCTAGCAGGAACATATTTCACTTCTTAATTCTTCAATCATAAAATTGTATAACTAGTCAAGGCAACGTGTTTGAATTGGAATTGTTCAAAGTATAAATCAGTAATATGGCCGTGAAAGTTGGCAGATGTGGTTCCAAGTGCAGCAGCTACTAAGTGAAAAAGTGCCACTTACATCTCTGCAATGACTTAAATGCAATACTGTTTGTTTTTCCTATACAAACTGATAGGGAGCCAAGTAGTGACATTCATTCTCGTAGAAACTAATTCCTTTTACCTTGTTTGTGGGAGTCCTTGAAGTGATGAAGTTTTATTTGGAGATTGGTACAGTCAATTGTTCTAATTTTAAGGAGCAATATTGGGGAATCTGCATAATTAGAGGGTTTTAGAAGCTTGAATTGATGCCCGTAGACAACATATAATTTTGACCTGTATTCCAATCACAGTGTTGCAGATTTATAATCCTAAGCGCTTAGTTCACAGTGCGACATGGTTGACTCTTAACTGCCCTCTGCAATTGTCCAGCAAGTCTGGTCAGTTGTCCTTAAGGTGGTGGCTCACCGCCCCTCCTTGAGAGCAATTAGGGTTGGAAAATATATGCTGGCCTTACCCGGAAACATGCATATCCTTTGAATGAATTTAAAAATAAAAAATTATCAAGAAAAATCCAACAGAAGCAACAGGCAAGTCTGGTAAATAAGATAAAACATTTTCATGTAAAAGCCTGTTTGTGTACCCTGACATTCACTTATACTGAGGAAAGTTGATTTTCTGTAAAGCCTTAATTACAGAAGAATATTTTGCTCTTTCCACTTACTTTGCTGTTTCGTTGACCAATATGTAGTATTTGATATGGTTGAAAAATATGTTGTGCCGTTGGGACTCGTGCAAATTGCACTTTTATATGTGAAGAGTGATGGGGAATATGAAATTCAGGTTATGAATTAGAATTTGACACCATAAATTCATTTTGTTAGAGATCACCTGTTACCAATAGCTCAAGAAGCTGCATAATGGATTTAAACTATGTCTTAGTTCCTACTCCCAAAACATGTTTCTGTAAAATGTTGTTGGTTTGGTTTTGAACTCGGTATCTTTGGTTAGAACAGTGGTTATCAAAGTGTGGTCTGCGGACCACGAGGGTCCTCCAGATGGTCTGCGGGGTGGTCCAAAATACAAGTCACTGATGCACAATGGCGCAGCCAAGGCCATATGAGAAAACATACCAGAACTCTCATCCCTACCACTCATGTGACATCATGCAACCAGACTGGCTCTTGCATGTGTGGCATGAGTCTCCATAAGCACGAGCAACAACAATATAGTTTCATAAGCAACATTTATGTTACTGTTGAAACATACAGCTGTGAGATCGGATTTTCAGCACTTGTGGGACTGAAAACAAAGAGGGAGGAATAGGTTGCATTTGGAGTACTATGTGATACTGAAGTTCTCCAGCTTAAAACCAGACATCACCTCATTTGGTATCTCATCAAAAGCAGTGCCATTCTTTCCATTAATTCTGATAAGTTTTTTTGCAGTGGCAAGCAAAAGGACCATTAGGAGGTCAGCGGGATCTTTTGCCCCGCCTAAGTGGTCCACTGACGAAAAGGTTTAAGAAACGGTAACTCTGCTTCTCTCTCCACAGATGCTGCCAGACCTGCTGAGTATTTCCAGCATTTCTTGTTTTTATTTCAGATTTCGAGCATCTGCAGTATTTTGCTTTTAATAAGGTTTAAGAACCATTGGGTTAGCACCCTAAAACTACAGGTCCAACAGCTGCATAAACTGTTATGATTGATGCTGCAGCATCCTTCATATATGTCTGTATAACCTTAAAATGATTTACTTGAGAGAATTGACAAGCTTTAACTATTAAAGACATAGCACATACAGTGCAGATTCATCAGGATGAGGATTTTAGTTTTCAGAAGATACTTGAGATACAAAGACTATTTCCACTGAAGCAGAGGAGGCAAACCGATTTCTTGAGAGTTTTTTGAAATTGAAGTTTTGATAGATTGAATAGAAAGGGATTATTTCCTCAACTAGGGCAGCCAATAACTTGGTCATCAATTTCAAAGGGTTATTGAGACCGAGGAGGGAAGTTAGGAGGATTGTTGGAACATGGAATGCTTTTACTCAGTGTAGGTAAGTCAGACACCATTGTATTTTTTTGGGGGGGGGGGGGGGGTGGGGGGTGGTGGTGAATTAGATAAATAGTTAAAGCAGAGATATGGGATTAATTTTGGATTGCTTTAGATTGGAGCTTTTACGGGAAAGATTGGATAAATGTCCCCCATCTTTGGCAACTTCTGTGGTTCTACCAAGACTGAGTGACAGGTGAAATTGATATTCAACAACAGCAAAAAATGGGCATGAGCATGTCAGCAACCTGTTTTACACCCTGCACCATTTCTTTTTATTCCATTGAAATCTGTAGTGTACTTGGGCATCTTCCCTTCTCTCCACTCCATCCCCCGCCCCAGCCAAAAAAAGATGCATTTGAACTCTTAACTAGAGTAACTAGAATTGGGTTGGTGCAACAGCAGAATTTTTCACCCACTATGTTTAAGCAAATTTAGTGTACAGTGTATCAGTGCATTCTTCTTGGTGGAACCTCTCCAATTTATTATTTGGGTCAATGGTTAACATTTTGTTGTAGATTTGCCTCTTTCTCTTTGTCAATTTCTTGCCAGTTGTACATTAAATTTATAAGATGCCTCTTGAGCACTAATGACTGATTTGAGTAATGATTTATTGACTTCGCTATACTGACCAGAATTAAAGCAGGCAGTGAAGGCTTTTTAATCCCTAGACAGTAGCCTGGCCTTCAGTAATCAATCTCAGAAAGACAGCTTTAGGTCTACAGCAATTAGCAAACCTATTGCATGGTGAATGACTGGGGAAGAAGCCAATTCTAAGGCGAAAGTGATATTTTTTGCCATTGAACCTTTGCAAACTAACATATCCTTACTTGGTAAAGCACTTTTTCACAGTGGTCTGATCTGCACAGTCACTTCCATCTGTACAGAGTCAGTTCCATCTGTTATGATCCTTTGTCCTTTTATGTTGTAAATTCTATTTCACCTATCTATCATTTAATGTATAATCTGTTTTACTAGAGTACAAATATATGAATATACTTCCATGCTTGATGCAAAAGATGTTGGGCTATATTTTCCTATGGGCTGCAGTTCAAGAAAATTATTTTACTAAATTGCAGTTAGTAGGGAAAAACCTTATACACAGAGCACAATATAGCCATTAGATTAGTCAGAACTTGAATGAGAATTTAGGAATAGTGACGTTTTGCTGCTAAAAGGGAACTGCTGTGTATTCCTGATGAAGGAAGGATACATTGCATTAAAATGAAGTATATTTATTGAATTGAGTATGAGAATTCCCCAAACTGTCTAACTATCGCCTCACTTCTCAAATTCATGTTAGGATTCTTTGTGAAATCCTGACTGGTTTATATTGCAAATAAACCACAAACTCAGCTCCATTTACAGTAAAACTGCAGTCCATCCAAATCAAGATCAGTTCGTACTCCAGTGCATAGCTGTTGCTTGAACCAGTGTTGTACTGCCAGTCAAATTTCTTGGAATTTTTCAGCAATTCCAGAGGTCATTCTCAGCCTGAGAATAGACATTGATATGATAATGCACATAAAGTCTTTGGATTGTGTGTCCTGCCGAAAGCAAGGATTGAATGTAAAAATGAATGAACTCCAGACCATAAGAATGCCAATACTCCCTGCAAACCATAAAACTGGGTTGAAATCCCAAAGTGTCACTTTTATCGCCTACTTTAACGCATGATGGTCAAACTGGCTATTTGCCTCTGGCATTTCTACTGCTATTTGTGCATCATGGTAAAGCAGAAACTATTTCATAGTGATGTGAAAAATGGCAGTGTAAATGCAGCCAGAATTCATTGAAGGATCATAAACACATGTATGCATGCTGAAGTAATACAATAATATTGTACAGCACAATCTTGTTATATAAAAGCAAAATACTGCAGCTGCTGGAAATCTGAAATAAAAACAATAAGTGCTGGAAATACTCAGCAGGTCTGGCGGCATCTGTGGAGAGAGAAGTAGACTTCACATTTCAGGTCAGTGACCCTTCATCAGAACTATAACAATCTTGTTTTAGTTCCATTTAAAAGTAAATATTACCAGACTGAATTTTCATGTCAGTGGTAATTTTTCATGCAGTATTTGCAATGCGTCATCTACCCTATAACAAATAAAATGATTTCCTCCCTCCTGCTGCAGTGGCTTTTCTTTCGCTTAATATTTTAAAACATCTGAATATTGTCAACAAAAGTTTCACAGATGGCTGTTCACTGGTCACAAAACCATTTTTTGGCATGAGAATGCCCATCACTGGCAGTAAAAACTACCACCGAGCCCCATATAAACACACAAAGAACACTTTGAACACATACACAGTACTTTCTGCATTTGGGAATTTCACACTGCTATTTTTAAATAAAACATATTTCATTGTGGTTGGCCTGCTTTGATACTTGAAGTAAGAAATGGTAATTCTTTGTCTTCAATTAAAAACTACAGCTTCAGAAAAAAATGGCTAATTTTTGAAAAATTTACATTATAGCATTCTTGCAAATAAATATAGATAGTAAAGTGCATATAATTAGCTAAGGGCTGTGAGAAGTTTGGGAGCTTTGGTTTACTGAGCTGAATTCATTGACACCTTAAACTAGATCGGATTTAGGATACATGGGATAGTTTTCCATGAATTGTCAATAGTCAATGGTTGTGCCAAGGCCACCAGTCATAAAGACACAGTGTTATACAGCAGCTGTGTAATGTGTTTTGCAATTTCCTGAGATTTCTATTCAATTAAAGGTTAGAAGAAGTAATTAATGTCACTGTGAACATGTGTAATTGGGTCACAATGGAGACAGCTGACTGCATTTTTTTTAAGCATGAATGAAAAGCAACACCAGTTTTTAAAAAAAATCATTGAAATGTATCCCTCTGTTCCAGATTGCAATAACGATGCTCAATGTTAAAGCAGTGCTAGAATATTGAAATAAAAATTTAAGTTTGGGAGAATTGAATTAAATTTGATTATATTGGGCTAGAAATAACCTATTGCAAAAACTGCAGATACCTAAAGGTTACTCAGTAGCTGTTGTATATAATATGGCAGAAATGATCTATATGTAGATGTTTAAAAAATCAAGTTTAACTGTGACTGCATAAGAGACAAAAGAGACCTGTAGATTGTAAGAGTGCTACAGCATCAAAATGCTTTTCCTTTCTAAAAGTGTTATGCACAGTTGACTTGGGAATCTGTGCAATAAATGTCACAAAGGATTTATTTCAAACTGAACCTCAAATTTAGTTACACCTGTGCTTATCTAATCTAGCACGAAGCCTTAAAGTGATTCTTCCAAAGACGACAATTTCCTGAAGCGCTCTAAGCCACAGGACATAGTTGATGTCTTGTTGATTTTCCAATTTTACAGCAGTTTTCAGTGCACTGTTAAGGGCTAAGGCAAAGAAAGAAGCTTCAGATTATGTGTTAGACCACAAGATTTAAAATGTCAAAAAAAAGTAAAGCTGGGGATAGTGGAATATATATAATTTCCACAAAATAGTTTTAAGATTCTCAGCCTTGAATCATTTGAACTTGATCCATAAGTTTTTAAAAAAATACACATTTTCAATGGAGTACAAGTTTGTATTTTTGGTACAAACAGCGGAGTTGTCATCAGCGAGACTTACTATTTTTTGATTTAGAATTGCCATGTGTTTGATGCATTTTGCGCTGAAAAATAACATTTCAATGAGTTACACTGCCTTTGAACCTATTCTTTCTATCCTTGTCTCCTTATCACCAACTTTGCTTTGCATCATCATCACTTTGTCTTTTAATCACTACTGCCCTCTACCCCATCACAGCAGTCGTCTTTTGTTATTTTCCTGCCTGCTTTTCCCCGGCTTTGTACTTGCTTAAAAGCTGTTCATCTTTAAAATCTTGCACTTTTAATGAAAGGTCATTGACCTCTTTTTCTATCGATGCTGCCTGACCTGTTGAGTGTTTTTAGTATTTTCTGTTTTCATTTGTATAGGATTCTGATTTGCCTTGTTTTCGATCATGGATTACTTGGCTTGCATGCTTCTGCTGTTCATAGCTCTGAGACATAGATGTTGAATTCATTTCTGTGTCTCTAACTTTCTAGCAAAGCAAAAACTTGCATATATGTATTGGCTTTTACAGCAATGAAGTACTTTGGAACTGTAGTCACTCTCTAAAGGTTGATAACCAATTAACTTTATATTTTCCAATGTCTACACAAATGTTTTGTCAGACAAAATTGTTACACTTATACAACGCTACAGGCCAAGTGCTGGAAAATGGGATTAGAATAGATAGGTGCTTGATGGCCATCACAGACACGATGAGCTGAAGGGCCTGTTTTACGAAGAACTCTATGACTTGACCATAACATCATCGAGGCATATTCCATTTGCCTGTCACTTTAATCAACATCAATTTTCCTTTTGACTCCTCAGTAATGTGCCCACAGTGGTGATTATTGGTTTTGTAAAGCTAGCAAAACTAACTGGTGTGAATATAGAGTAGATTCTTCTGCTTTATGCTTATGCTAACTTTTTTGATAACATTGCTGAATAGCGGAAATCTACCAGATTGTGCTACTTTCTCATAACTAACCTTATTACTTCTCTCTGTTATTCTATGCCCATTAGCCACTCTGTCCTTATCCTTTCCCAGCTAATTTTCCAACATAGTCTATAGCATGTATCTCAAACGTCTCAAGTCTGTAACTTATGTTCGCATAGAGTATCCAGTTTTCACATCTATATGATACTACTGACCACATATAACATTCGCTGCTGAATTCGCTGCCCTGCTATCCTCTTTCAACCTCACCCTTCATATAAACTTCCCTATCCATTTCCCTTACCATCCCCCACAACCTAGTTATCTGTTGGCTCCTATCTAATCGGTGATCATGCTACCTCCAACCAGTGCATCATCTCCTTTGCCACCCACATCTCCTAATCCTTCTGCAACCCATGGTTGTTTTCACCCATGTTTGTGGGGGTGGGGTTGTGGTGGTGGAGGGGGAGAGTCCCTTGCAGCTGCATTCTGAAATTCCTCATCTTTTTGTCTTCCTACTTGTCACCTCTGCAGTTGTCAACTTGCTTAACTGCCCCTTCAGCTCTATTTTCAAAGACTGTCTTAAGACCTTGTCATTCCCTAACTTTTCAAGTCTGAGGGGTGCAAATTTGAGAGTACTGGCCTACTTGAATATCGCCTGAACTGACTTGAGCATATTGAGCACTGCGTGCTTCACTCTCTAACAAAAATTCCCTACTACTACTAGATCCTCCTGGGTGGGGTGGGGTGGGGGGGGGGGAGCGGGGGAGGATAATGCCAGGTGTTTTTGTGACCTATGGCTAACCACTTCCTTAAGCCCTTCTTCCTCCTACCTCACCTCAAACACCCAATGCAAGTAACTCATAGATTTTTTCTTCAAGATTGAGTCCATCTGTGCAGCTTCCTCAGCTGTGTCTTGCCTTTCCTTTTCCCCTCTGCCTCTCCTTGTCCACTAACCACTCTAGCCATGAAACCCATCACTCTGCAGTTTATAACCCCACCTTTATTAAATGTAAGTTTAGGGGCTTGCTCTCTCCCTGTCTCATCTCAGCTTGTTCGTGACATCCAATTCCCCTTCCTGGTCCCTATCTTAACTAACATTGTCAATGTCCCTTTCAAGATAACTGATATTCCTTATAATGCCTCTCTTGCATTGCCCAGCTCCTTGGTTCAGTTCTTCTCTTCAAATGTAGCTAGAGGATTAAGCCAATGAAATCTCTTCCCATCTCTGTACTATTACCTCTGTCGTCTATAAAGGATCTACCTTTGCACCCTTCTCATGTCTTCAAGTTTTACCTCTGTGGTGTGATAGCCACAGATTCTAGGACGTAAACCTTCTATGATCCTATTAGAAGGATTAGAGGGGTGATGAAACATTTTTTCACCCAGACGGTGGTGGGGGGTCTGGAACTCGCTGCCTGAAAGCACAGTAGAGGCAGAAAACCTCTTCTCATTTAAAAGGTGCCTGGATGTGCACATCGAGTCCCATAGCCTGCAGGGCTGCAGACCAAATGCTGGAACGTGGGATTAGGCTGGATGGCTTTTTTTATTGGCCGGCAGAGACACGGTGGGCCAACTGATCCACCATGGAAGTGTCCACATAAAGAACAAATTAAAGGCCGAGCTTAACGCTGTGGAATGACGAGGGATTATTCACCAGGTTCAGCATCACACTGATTGGTGTAGGTCTATAACTATTGTAATTAAGAAAGATGGTACCATTAGAATATTCTTGGATCCCAGAAGGTTAAATCGAGCACTCAAAGGGTGTCCTCATAAGATTCCTACTTTAGTGGAGCTCAACCCAAGGTTTTCTAGAGCCAAGTTCTTCTCAAAGTTGGATGTGAAACATGGATCTTGGTCCATGCATCTTTCCGAGGAGTCACAGGAACTAACGACATTCAGCACACTATTTGGGAGGTAAAATAAAAGCAAAATACTGTGGATGCTGGAAATCTGAAGTAAAAACAGAAAATGCTGGAAATACTCAGCAGGTCTGGCAGCATCTGTTGTGAGAGAGCAGAGTTAATGTTTCAGGTCAGTGACCTTTCATCAGAACTGATGAAACAGAACACCATTTGGGAGATATTGCTTTCTGCAGTTAGCATTTAGTCTGTCAGCAAGTCAAGACCTGTTCCAACAGCATATGGATTGCATTACTGAGTGTCCCTGGCTGTGTTTGCATTGTGGATGACATGGCAGTTATGCCAAGTACCAGGGAAGAGCATGTCAAGAATCTTCACATTCTAATGGAGCAGGCTACAAGAGAAGTTCTTGTGTTTAATAGCAAAAATGAGCTACGAATGTGAGCCATCTTAGTTTCTTCGGTTCAATGTAATCTGACACTGGAATACGATCAGATCCCAGTAAAGTTGAGGATGCCTACTCAAGATAAGGAAGATTTACAGAATTTCCCTGAGGAAGCATCATCACTGCGTAAACTTCTCAAGAAAGATACGCCATTCTTGTGGCATGAAGATAATCATGCATTCAAATTCGTTAAAAGCCACTTTCTGTGGAAGCATGCTGAATACTACGACCCAAGGAAAGAAACTACACTCAAAGCTTCATAAAAGGGTCTCTGAGCATATCTGTCGTAGGAAGGTAAACCAATTGCGTTCGGTTCTAAAAGTTTGTCACCCACTCAGGCAAATTATTTGAACATCGAATGAGAAACACTGGCATTAGTGTTTGCTATCACCAGATTCCATACATACCTATTTGGCAAACACTTTTTATTGAGACAAGCCGCTAGCAATGATTTGGCAAAAACCACTCACCAGCACGCCACCTCGTCTCCAAAGGTTATTAATCAAGGTACAGGGGTATGATTGTGAATCTTATTTAAACCAAACTTCATGGTTACATCTAACACATTGGACAGGCTACTCATCCCCTAGAGGACAGAAGATATACTGTTAGCTGTCCAAGTGGATGAAGTGGATGTGGAGCTAGTGGACATGTACAACATTGATCTGAAGCGATTTGAACAGGACAAACACAAAGAGCCAATGAGAGACTTCCATAGATCCTGTCCTATTATGCCAGCTCATCATCACTGGATGGCCAGGTACAATGCAAGAGGTTCCCACAGACGTTAGAAACTTTTAGCCATATCATGACAAATTGGGGATATCACGTTGAGTCATTTTCAAGAGCAGTCAAGCGTTGATACCAAAAACACTTCAAGGCATCCTTACCCAATTACATCAAGGTCACATGGGCATTGAAAGATCAAGACATCTTGTGAGTTTATTGGCCAGGGATCAATAACGACAAAGCATGAGCAGTGAGGATGTGCGATGCATGTCAAGAGCATCAGCCAAGTCAACACAGAGAGCGACTCCATCCTCATGATGTTCCATCACATCCATGGTCAAGAATAGCTACTGTCAGAGCTAGTGACTTCTTACTTATTACCGACTACTTCTCCAAATTTCCTATCATTCGCCAACTGAGGGATACATCAAGTGCATCGGTAGCAAACTTGATGAGCGCAGTTTTCAGTCGTTTTGGTTCCCCGGAGGAGATATTATCAGATAATGGCCAACAGTACACCGGTAAGCCATTTTAAGACGTGCAAAGTGGGCTAGAAATTATGTTACGTCTTCTCCAAGCTATCCAAGGTTAAATGGGCCCATTAGAAAGGATGGTGCAGATGGTAAAGTCACTAATCTTGAAGTGTCAAGAGACCAATCAAGGCATTGAAATAGAAATGTTGCACCTATGAACAACACCACTAGACACAGGATTACCATTCCCAGCAGAGATCAAGTTCAGAAAGCAAATCAGGACAACTCTTCTGAGTCATCATCTGATCAAATCGTCATCAGTCCAAGATAGATTATTGGTAAGATGAGAATGAAAATCACATGACAAACATGGAGTTACCTCCTCTGCAGATCGAACAGAAAGTCAGAGTGATCCACCTGCAAGACAAGACATGGTTCCCTGCAGAAATGTCAAAGATCTGTGATGAGCCACGGTCATACGAGGTAACCACACTGAATGGAGAAATGTTGAGGAGAAACAGATGTCAGCTGAGAGTGTTATCCAACAGTATCATGCCTAACACTCCTCTAGCGTCAAGAACATGTTCACATTCAAGTGCTGAGAGTGGAGTGAAGGAAGATGACGCATACAACACTCAAGTTCAAGATAACTGCCAGTCTAAAGTTACAAGTCAGGAGAAAAGAATTGACAATTCCAGATCTCAGCAAAGTTTCATTGTTACCAGATCAGGTTGAATCAGCTGACCACCTGTACGTTTCAGAGCAATTTGAATAATTAATGTGAGAGTCCATACATGTCTAAATATTGTTCAAAATTATCCTATTTAATTATGCACATGGCTTATAACTTATGTAATCTTTCTATTTAAGAAAAGGGAGATGTTGTGACTGCTTTAATACTAGGTGGAATTTTACGCCCCCCCCCCCCCCCACAACCCCCCCTCCGTAACCTACCCACCCCAATGCTATTTTACCAGTGGTGGGGGAGGTAACAAATGGCCTGCCCATCCCCAGACCAGCTGAGGCCACCCAGTAAAACCTGGCAGCCCCCTTGCAGGTTGGGGGGCCCCTCCTGATCGGACACGCTGTGCCCCATGGAGGGACCACCATGCAGCTTGTGCCACTCCCGCAAAATCAACCACCCACCCCCATGCCCCCCTCCCCTGCCCTTGACTCCGTTCCCCCACTCCCCTCGCCAGGGCTCAGCTGATTGTCACTGGCAAGGCCCAAACCCAACTTAACTTCCTGAAGGGTGACGTCCATTGTCCTCTTCTGGCTGGGTGCAGTCCCAGCAGTGGCTACTGCTCCTGGTGGCACTGCTGGGACTGAAGAGCTGCTGGCCCTCTTGTCACCAGCTCTTGAAGGCGGGCCTTCCTGCCTCCGAGGGGCAGTCGGCCTGACCGAGGCTAATTAAGGGCCTGGGCCACGTAAAATTGCAACGTGGCTTCCAGGCCCGGCGGAGGCAGGCTCGCGCCTGACCTTTCAGCGGCTGGGTGGGGCCACCACTTCAACATAAAATTCCAGCCACTGATTAACATACTACTGTTATATAAATAGTTTAATGTACATCACAGGAAATTATACAAGTTAAAATGTGATACAGTATTTGGAGTGGTGTTAGTTAGCAGTTGGCACGTGTATGGAAGAACTCTCCTAGAATCCTGTAATTCTTTAATAAAGAACCTTTAGTTTGGCTTACCAATCATTGTCATAGTGTTTGGTACATTTGTATTAAGAGTCAAAAATATAACATCTGTGTCCACATGCAGCAAGACCTGAAAACATTCAAGTTTGGGCTGATAAGTGACCAGTAACATTCGCCTCACACAAGTGCTAGGCAATGACCTTCTCCAATATGGGAGAATCTAACTATCCCCCCTTGATATTTATCAGCATTTCCATTGTAGAATCCCACACCTTCAATGTTCTGGGGATTACCATTGACCAGAAACCTAACTGGACCAGCTGTATAAACACTGGCAAAACAGCAGGTCAGAGGCTGGGAATTCTGTGGCACGTAACTCACCACCTGACTCCCCAATGCCTGTCCACCATCTACAAGGCACAAGTCAGGAGTGTGATGGAATACTCTCCACTTGCCTGGATGAGTGCAGCTCCAACAACATTCGAAACTCAATGCCATCCAGGACAAAGTAATCTGCTTGGTCAAACCCCATGCACCACCTTAACCATGCACTCCCTCCACCACTGGCACACAACAGCAGTGTGTACCATATACAAGATGCACTGCAGTAACTCACCAATCCTTATTTGACGGCACCTTCCATACCCCTGACTTCTACCATTTAGAAAGACAAGGGCAGCAGGTGCATAGGAGCACCACTACCGGCAAGTTCCTCTCCCAAATCATACACCATCCTGACTTGGAAATATATCGCTGCTCCTTCACTGTCGCTGGGTCAAACTCCTGGAGCTCCCTCCCTAACAGCACTGTGGACGTACTTCCACTACGTGTACTGAAACAGTTCGAGAAGGCAGCTCACTGCAACCTTCTCAAGGGGAATTAGGTATGGACAAGAAATGCTGGCTTTGCCAGCGACTCACATCCAAGAATAAATTTTAAAAAAGCCTTTCCACTGTACAGCTCTTGCTAAATATGTAAATATGTGCTCTAAATCTCCGCCTTCCTTTCATCTCCTGTTCTGCCTCTGTCCACGTCATGCAGTGATCAATTTTCAGGGAGTGCAATTGCAAAGGCAAGCACTAACCTGCAATCCTTTTCTCGATGAAATGCAATCCTTAGAGCTGGGCGGCACAGTGGCGCAGTGGTTAGCACCGCAGCCTCACAGCTCCAGGGACCCGGGTTCGATTCTGGGTACTGCCTGTGCGGAGTTTGCAAGTTCTCCCTGTGTCTGCGTGGGTTTCCTCCGGGTGCTCCAGTTTCCTCCCACATGCCAAAGACTTGCAGGTTGATAGGTTAATTGGCCATTATAAATTGCCCCTAGTATAGGTAGGTGGTAGGGAAATATAAAGGGACAGGTGGGGATGTGATAGGAATATGGGATTAGTGTAGGATTAGTATAAATGGGTGGTTGATGGTCGGCACAGACTCGGTGGGCCGAAGGGCCTGTTTCAGTGCTGTATCTCTAAACTAAACTAAACTAAGCTGTATGTGTTTCCACTCAGTAACCCAGGTGAAGAACCAATGCTAAAGATCTCTCAAGTTTCAGTTTTGTGGTTAGAGACTCAACCTGCTTGCCTACTAAGTTAACCATACCAGGACATAATGCAAAATGTGTGACAGAACAGTCCTCACCCTTTGAGTTTCTTGTTGAATATATTAATTTGAAGCAGTGCCTGATGGTGCGATCTGCACAATCCACTGACTGTTTAGGCTTGAAGAAGAAATGGTTTCATTATCAAACTACATGTAAAGTGGTTGTTAACAATGTAAGTATAGAACTGATGAAATACCACTTAGCATAATTTTTGTTAAAGCCCTCCAGGTTGTTTCCTCGGACACAAATTAACCCTGATTCAACATTTTCCCCACTGCCACTTATTTCAGCATTCCTTGTGAATTCAAATTGCTATTGAATCTGGCATTTGAGTCGGTCTTTCCTGCGTAGGAACATAGGAGCAAGGGAGGCCATTCAGCCCAGTGAGCCTGTTGTGCCATTCTGGTCCCTTTGTACATTTACACTTTCTAATCTCTGCTTGTAATGGAGCCACATTTGTCTTAGCCAAACATTTCCTTTTGACATACCTGTAGAAGCTTTTACTGTCTGTTTTATGTTTTTTGCCAGTTTAGATTCATATTCCATTCTCCCTTACTTTATCAGTTTCTTGGTCCTCCTTTGCTGTATTCTAAAATCTTCCCAATCCTCAGGTTTACTACTATTTCTGGCAACCTTTGTAGGCCTTTTCTTTTAATCTTATGCAATCTTTAACTTCCTTTGTTAGTCACGATTCACTGACTTTAGGGGTTTTTGTGCCTTGAAGGAATGTATGGTTGCTGTAAACTATGTAATAATTCTTTGAAGACTATCCATTGTCTATGTACTGTCATACCTTTTCATGTATTTTCCCAATCCACCTCAGTCAATTTTCCCTCATACCTTCCTTTGTTCAAATTTAACACCCTGGCTTCAGATTCAACTACCTCACTTTCAAACAGAATGTAAAATTTTATCGAATAATGGTCACTCATCCCTAAAGGTTCTTTTACAACAAGATTATTAATGAGCCCTTTCTCATTACATAATACAAGATCTAAAATAGCCTGTTCTCCAGTCAGTTCCTCAACTGCTGTAGAAAACCATCCCTACCACACTCCAGAAACTCATCCTCCACAGCATTAGTGCTCATTAGGTTTACCCAGTCTATATGCAGATTGAGGTCACCCATGATTACTATACTACCCATGCTACATGCTTCTCTAATCTCCTGTTTAGTACCATGCCCCACACTACCACTACTGTTTGGCCTATAAACAACTCTACCAATGTTTGCTGCCCCTTGCTGTTTCTTAGCTCCACCCAAACAGATTCCACATTTTGTTCTTCCATCTGAGATCCTCTCTTACTAATGTACTGATCCCATCCCTTATTATCAGCGTAATACCACCTCCTTTTCCTTTTTTCCTGTCCTTCCTAAATGTTGAATATTTTTGAATATTCAGTTCCCAGGCCTGGTCACCCTGTAGCCACGCTTATGTAATGGCAAGTAGATTATACCTGCTTAACTCTATTTGTACCTTTTAAATCATCTACCTTGTTGTGCATGCTACGTGCATTCAGAGTGCCATTAACTTTGTCGTCTTGACATTATTCTGCGTTCTAAATCTAGTTGATACGTGCTTTTGTTTCGCCTGCCTTCTAATTTTTCTTGCTACTTTTCTACTTCCTGTTACCAGTTTTACAACTTACTTCTTCAGCTACCCCTCAGGTTCCCATCCCCCTGACAAGCTAGTTTAAACCCTCCCCAACAGCACTTGCAAATCTCCATGTGAGGATATTAGTCCTGTTCCTGTTAAGGTGTAGCCCATCCATCTTGTATAGATTCCACTTGCCCCAGAACCGGTCGCAGTGCCTCAGAAATCTGGCGCCCTCCCTTCTACACCAATTCTCCGGCCACATGTTCAATCGGTCAATCCTCCTGTTCCTGTGCTCACTAGCACGTGGCACTGGGAGTAATCCTGAGATTACTGCTTTTGAGGTCCTGCTTTTTAATTTCCTTCCTCACTCCCTAAAATCTGCTTTCAAGACCTCATCCCTCTTCCTACCTATGTCATTCGTACCAATGTGGGCCACAACCCATGGCTGTTTACCCTCCGACAGAAAGATGTCCTGCAGCTGCTCTGTGACATCCTTGACTCTAGCACCAGGGAGGCAACACACCATTCTGGAGTCGTGTGTACTGCTGCAGAAACATCTGTCTGATCCCCTATCGAGTCCCCTATCACTATTGCTCTTCCACTCTTCTTCCTCCCCTCCTGTGCAGCTGAGCCACCCATGGGTGCCACGGATTTTGCACTGGCTGCACTCCCCTGAGGAACCATCGCCCTCACCAGTATCCAAAATAGAAAACCTATTAGCTAGTAAGATAGACTCCTGCACTGCCTGCCTGCCTGATTCTCTTAGACTGCTTGGCGGACACCCCTTCCCTCTCTGCCCGCATGCTCCTAAGCTGCGGTGTGACCACCTCCCTAAACGTGCTATACACATAGTCCTCTGTCTCTTGGATGCACAACAATGACTCCAGCCGCCGCCGCTCGAGTTCAGAAACCCGGAGCCCAAGCTTTTGCAGCCAGTGACACTTCCTACAGATGTGTTCATCTGTGACTCATGGTGCGTCCGTGACTTCCCACATACTGCAGGATGTGCATTCTACTTGGCCGAGCTGACTTGCCATACTGTAACTTTAAAAACTATTTATTACAATTAGAATAAGTTGGATAACTTACCAGTTACTCACCAATCAGCTTCTTCCCTTGTACTGGAGGCTGAAAAAGGTAGTAAAAGAAAGAAAGGAGCACTAGGTGGTTATCTGTAGTCACTGCCTGCACTTGTTTTGTTGCACTAAGAATGCTATATGTCATGTGATCCTTGACCAAAATGGTGGTTGTGGTATAGGAGTTAAAAGAAGAGTTAATGGAGGTGGGTTGGGAGTCTTTTTGAGGTTTTTTGAAGCTGAGGGGAGACATAGCAAAGCTCAAATGTTTGAGAAGAGAATACTAGAGTACAGGGGTGTGAGGCTTAATCTCATCTATAAATCAGTAACTCTAAATATGGAAGTTATTCCTTCTAAGTTTAGGGTTTAATCATGTTCCCTGTAATTTTGGTCTGATTTTTACAACATAATTCTCATCTTATTGATTGCCTTGATTATTTAAAAAACCTGACATCCCGACTCTTTCCTGCCACCTTTTTCCATTCTTCATAATTCAGTAATCCAAAACCTGGAATCACCTTTGAGATAGACCATAAAACATCACTTTTGTGGCTTTGATTTGCAGGGATCTGTTTACATTTATTTTATTTGCCTTTCCAACTGCTGCCCTATACCCATATTGTGAAGGTTTATATTACTATTTCATTTATATTTCATTTTTAATTTCAATTATATTTACTGTTTGTTTTAGTATAGTAAACAATGCCTCATATTTCTTGATTTTAAATAGCATTAATTTCATTTGTTCAGTTGCTAAGTCTCTGTATTGTAGTTCTGCTTCAAACATTCTATGTTACTTGGTATCCTCTGCAATCTTAGATGTTCTACTTTTTTTAATGCCTTCATCAACATCATTTATAAATACTGTGAACAGCAGAGTGATCCCTGGGCGCTTTGGCCACAGCTGTCCAATTAGAACCACGACCATTGATCAGAGCCCTTTTATTTCCTATCATTTAGCCAATTTATTACCCAGTTTACAACTATTAATTTCATCCCCAAGAGCTTTCATTTCAACCATAGTCTTTTGTGAGACACCTTTTGAAATCGCTGTACAAGTCAAGATCCATAACATCAATTACTTCTGTTACTTCCTCAAAGATTTCAATGAATTTGTTTGACATGACCTACATAATTTCCTAAAGCTCTGAGGCCAGTCTGAAGTTGTTGAAGTCTCTCTCCCCTCCCTGGCCATTGTCTATTAATACGCTGTAAGATGCAAGGGAGAAATCCACTGGAGTGGCCTAGGAGCCTGACCTCGAGGCGCTCTATACCAGCAGCAAAATTGATATTTTTACTAAAGTGCCAATGGAACTTGTGGTATGTATATTATTTTCTTCTATAAAAAGGGTGAGTTCTCTGACCAAAAATTATTTCCTCCAAGTTTTCTTTCTCCAAGTTAAGAACAACTTTGTTCTCTACAGCCAGTTGTGTGAATGAATTAAAACACTGTTCTGGAGTGTTTTAGCCTATGTTGATAACATTCTGCCTTATTTTCTGAAGTAATAGGGATCTGATGCATACAGTAGTGCTGCAGTTTTGAGTGATTATTTTATTGCCTATTTCCTATTTCCTTCATGAGCTCAGATTCATTTCCTGCAACTCCAGCTTTTGGAAAAAGGCTAGTCTTTTGGCTTGGAAAAAAATTGCTACTTATAGATATATGGTGTAAAATTAGTAACTTCGCTACATTATGACAATAATCAAGCAAATATGCTGTTTAAAAGAAACTGAAGATCCAAGAAATAAGCAACAGGTCTCTCAATATTTGGATAGAAGAAAGATTGGTTAACATTACCAATCTCTAGTTTGGCTGTAAATATATATGAAAGGTTGCCAATACAAGTTACTTTGAAGTATTTTAGAGAGTCAGCTGCAAAGAAAATTGCTGGACATACAGCTTCTGGCAATTAGTATAAGGAGGGCTCTCTTTTAATTTCTAAGTAAATTACTCAAAAATAGTCTCATTCAGATTAATTATCAGGGTATAGTAGTGCAGTGGTTATATTGCTGACCTGATCATCCAGAGACCTATGTGAATAATCCAGTGATTTGGCGTGGCGTGGCAGTTTGAGAATGTGAGTTCAGTTCTTTTTTTAAAACAAAATTATCTGGAAATAAAAAGCTAGTATCTGTAAAAGCCACCATGGAGCTGTTAGGCTGGTGTAAAAATCCAACTAGTTCCCTAATGCTCTTTAGAGAAGGAAATCTGCAATCCTTTTCCAGTCCGGCCAAGATGTGACTCCAGCTGAACGCCAATGTAGTTCATTCTTAACTATCTTCTGAAGTGGTCTAGCAAGCCAGTCCATTGCATCAAATCACTAGATGAAGGCTCACCACCAGCTTTTGTGGGCAACTAGGGATGAGTAGTAAATGCCACCTTGCCAGCGACGCGCACATCCTAAGTATGACTCAAATGCATTGACAAGCTTATTTAGCAGAGGGGTTTCAAAACTCAGAACTCGGGTGAATATCTTTGTTTTTCCCAAAAACTGTTGACTGCATCTTCTGGTACAAATTACCTTAATCAATTGAGCAGCCCTTTCAACAAAGAAATGCAGCTCTAAATATGTGCAATTAGCCAACTATAATATATAGCTTTTAACTTGTCATCACAACTTAACTCTGTTTTCACTTTCTTTATTCTGCTGAATATGTACAGGTTCTGTTTTTTAGCCCAGCAAACATTGTGAGCATTTAAGAGCTAAGGTTTCTAGCCGACTGCCCTGTACTCATGTTCAACAAGAGATGATTCAGTTCGTCCACTCCCTTGTGCTTTCCCCATAGCCCAGTTAAGAGTTGCCTTTTCAAGTATTTATCTAATTCCCTTTTGATAGGTATTGATGAATTGGCTGCTGCCACCCTTTCAGGCAGAGAATTCCAGATCATCATCATTTACTGCGTAAAAGTTTTTCCCTATCTCTGGTTCTTTTCCAATTATTTTTTAAATCTGTTTTTTAAAAATTCGTTCCTGGGATGTGGGCGTCGCTGGCTGGGCCAGCATTTATTGCCTGTCCTTAATTGCCCTTGAGAAGGTAGTGATGAGCCACCTTCTTGAACCGCTGCAGTTCATGTGGAGTAGGTACAGCTACAGTGCTGTTAGGAAGGGAGTTCCAGGATTTTGACCCAGCTACAGTGAAGGAACGACGATTTAGTTCCAAATCAGGATGGTGGGGAACTTGCAGGTGGCAGTGTTCCCATTTATCTGCTGCCCCTTTCCTTCTAGGTGGTAGAGGTCACGTGTTTGGAAGGTGCTGTTGAAGAAGCCTTGGTGCGTTGCTGCACTGCATCTTGTAGATGGTACATATTGCTGCCACTTCTGATGAAGGGTCACTGACCTGAAACGTTAACTCTGCTTCTCTCTCCACAGTGCTGCCAGACCTGCTGAGTATTTTCGGCATTTCTTGTTTTGATTTCAGATTTCCAGCATCTGCAGTATTTTGCTTTTATCCCATTGACTCTGGTTTTGCTTGGGCTCCTCGATGCCATATTCGATCAAAGCCATCTTGATGTCAAGGGCAGTCACTCTTGCCTCACCTTTTGAGTTCAGCTCTTTAGTCCATGTTTGAACCAAGGTTATAATGAGGTCAGGAGCTGAGTGGCTCTGGCGGAACCCAAACTGAGTGTCACTGAGCAGGTTATTGCTAAGCAAGTGCTGCTTGATAGCACTGTTGACGACAGCTTCCATCACTTTACTGATGATTGTGAGTAGGCTGATTGGGTGGTAATTGGCCGGGTTGGACAGTTGCCAGTGTTGTAGCTGTACTGGAACAGCTTGGCTAGAGGTGCAGAAAGTTTTGGAGCACAGGTCTTCAGTACTATTGCTGGAATGTTGTCAGGGCCCATAGCCATTGCAGTATCCAGCGCCTTCAGTTGTTTCTTGATACCACGTAGAGTGAATCGAATTGGCTGAAGACTGGCATCTGTGATGCTGGGTACCTCAGGAGGAGACCGAGATGGATCATCAACTCGGCACATCCAGCTGAAGATAGCTGCAAATGCTTCTGCCTTATCTTTTGCAATGATGTGCTGGGCTCCTCCATCATTGAGGATGGGGATATTTGTGGAGCCACCTCCTCCAGTTAGTTGTGTAATTGTCCACCACCATTCACGACTGGATGTGGCAGGATTGCAGAACTTAGATCTGATCCGTTGGTTATGGGATTGCTTGGCTCTGTCTATCGCATGCTGCTTATGCTGTTTGGCACGCAAGTAGTCCTGTGTTGTAGCTTCACCAGGTTGACACCTCATTTTGAGGTATGCCTGGTGCTGCTCCTGGCATGCCCTCCTGCACTCTTCATTGAAACAGGGTTGGTCCCCTGGCTTGATGGTAATGGTAGAGTGGGCCAGGAGGTCACAGATTGCGGTTGAGTACAATTCTGCTGCTGCTGATGGCCCACAGCGCCTCATGGATGCCCAGTTTTGCATTGCTAGATCTGATTGAAATCTATTCCATTTAGCACGGTGATAGTGCCACACAACACGATGGACGGTATCCTCAATGTGAAGGCGGGACTTCATCTCCCCAAGGACTGTGTAGTGGTCACTCATACCAATACTGTTATGGACAGATGCGTCTGTGGTAGGTAGATTGGTGAGGACAAGGTCAAGTATGTTTTTCCCTTTTGTTGGTTCCCTCACCACCTGCTGCAGACCCAGTCTAGCAGCTAAGTCCTTTGAGACTCGGCCAGCTCAGTCAGTAGTGGTGCTACTGAGCCACTCTTGGTGATGGACATTGAAGTTCCCCACCCAGAGTATATTCTGCGCCCTTGCCACCCTCAGTGCTTCCTCCAAGTGCTGTTCAACATGGAGGAGTACTGATTCATCAGCTGAGGGAGGGTGGTAATCAGCAGGAGTTTTCCTTGCCCATGTTTGACCTGATGCCATGAGACTACTTGGGTTCTGGAGTCGATGTTGAGGACTCCCAGGGCAACTCCTTCCCGACTGTATACCACTGTGCCGCCACCTCGCTTGGTCTGTCTTGACGGTTGCGCAGGACATACCCGGGTATGGTGATGGTGGTGTCTGGGACATTGTAAGGTATGTTTTTGTGAGTATGACTATGTCCAGCTGTTGCTTGACTAATCTGTGGGACAGCTCTCCCAACTTTGGCACAAGCCCCCAGATGTTAGTAAGGAGGACTTTGCAGGGTTGACAGGGCTGGGTTTGCCGTTGTCGTTCCCGCTGCCTAGGTCGATGCCGGCTGGTCTGTCCGGTTTCATTTCTTATTGATGTCGTAGCAGTTAGATACAACTGAATGGCTTGCTAGGCCATTTCAGAGGGCATGTAAGAGTCAACCACATTGCTGTGGGTCTGGAGTCACATGTAGACCAGACCAGGTAAGGACAGCAGATTATAAAAGCAAAATACTGCAGATGCTGGAAATCTGAAATAAAAACAAAGTGCTGGAAATACTCAGCAGGTCTGGCAGCATCTGTGGAGAGAGAAGCAGAGTTAACGTTTCCGGTCAGTGACCTTTCATCAGAACTCTGGTTATGCAGACATTAGTGAACCAGATGGATTTTTACAACAATCGACAGTGAGTATGACTATTCCATGTCCTTCCATCCTTCCATGACGGTGCTTCTGATATGACCTCCTCCTTTTTCCTCAACCGAGGATTTCCCCCCACTGTGGTTGACAGGGCCCTCAACCGTGTCCGACCCATTCCCCGCACCTCTACCCTCACCCCTTCCCCTCCCTCCCAGAACCATGACAGGGTTCCCCTTGTCCTCACTTTTCATCCCACCAGCCTCCATATCCAAAGGATCATCCTCCGCCATTTTCGCCACCTCCAGCGTGATGCCACTACCAGTCGCATCTTCCCCTCCCTTCCCCTGTCAGCATTCCGAAGGGATCGTTCCCTCCGCGACACCCTTGTCCACTCCTCCATTACCCCCACCACCTCGTCCCCGTCCCAGGGCACCTTCCCTTGCAATCGCAGGAGGTGTAATACCTGCCCATTTACCTCCTCTCTCCTCACTATCCCAGGCCCCAAACACTCCTTTCAGGTGAAGCAGCGATTTACTTGTACTTCTTTCAATGTAGTATACTGTATTCGCTGCTCACAGTGTGGTCTCCTCTACATTGGGGAGACCAAGCGCAGACTGGGTGACTGCTTTGCGGAACATCTCCGCTCAGTCCGCAAGCAGGACCCTGAGCTTCCGGTTGCTTGCCATTTCAACACTCCCCCTTGCTCTCATGCTCACATCTCTGTCCTGGGATTGCTGCAGTGTTCCAGTGAACATCAACGCAAGCTCGAGGAACAGCATCTCATCTACCGATTAGGCACACTACAGCCTGCCGGACTGAACATTGAGTTCAATAATTTCAGAGCATGACAGCCCCCCACTTTACTTTCATTTTTAGTCATTTTTAGTTATTTTTTCTTCCTTTTTTTTACATTCCTTTTTACATTTTTTACAATCTTTTTTTGCATTTATTTCATTTCATCTTAGTTTGTTCAGTTTGCTTACCCACTGTTTTTTTCAGGTTGTTTTTCTTCAGGTTTGCACTTGCTGCTGTTCAATATTCAGTATATTCACACCTAATCTGTACTAATGCTTTGTCTTTCAACACACCATTAACATATTGTTTTCCTTTGCTCCATGACCTTTTGGTCAGCTATGTGGCCTGGTCCAATCTGCACCTTCTCCTTTGTTATCTCTTGCCCAACCCCCACCTCACTTGTTTATAATCTGTGACTTTTCTAATATTGGTCAGTTCCGAAGAAGGGTCGCTGACCCGAAACGTTAACTCTGCTTCTCTTTCCACAGATGCTGCCAGACCTGCTGAGTGATTCCAGCATTTCTTGTTTTTGTTTCAGATTTCCAGCATCCGCAGTATTTTGCTTTTATTTTAGTGAGTATGACTATGTCTGGCTATCATTAGACCAGCTTTTTAATTGCAGATTTTTATTCATTGGAATAAATTGGAATTCAAATTCCACTTTCTGTTGTGGTGGGATTCGGACCCATGTCCCCAATGCAATACCCTGGGTTTCTGGGTTACTGGTCCATTGACAATACCACTATGCCACTGCCTCCCTCTGTGTCCTCTGGTTACTGACCCATCTGCCACTCAAAACAGTTTCTCCTTATTTAGCCTATTTAAAACCCTTCAAGGTTTTGAACACCTTTGTCAAATCTCCCCTTAACCTTCTCTGCTTTGAGGAGAACAACGCCAGTTTCTCTAGTCCCTTCATGTAACTTAAGTCTTCCGTTCCTGGTGCTATTCCAATAAATATCCTCTGCACCTGCTCTAAGACCTTGATAGTCTTCCTAAAGTGTGGTGCCCAGAATAGGCCACACTATTCCAGCTGGGGGCATAAGCAGTGTTTTATAAAGGTTTGGCATATCTCCCTTGCTGAAAGAAATTATAAGACTTGAATGAAAATTAAAATAACATTTTCCACTCTTTGGAATCAAAATATTGCTTCTGTTTTCCTCAACCAAGGGCTAACTCAAGGCATCTTTGAATTCTGTGGTTGTTGTGGGTCGTGGGTTTGCAATTCCAGCAGAATCCAATGCACTTAAGTTCGCGCTGAATCTTTCTTTCAGTTTTGATAAGGATGCTTGATCTATTGTTCAGGGACCTGAGGAGTAGAGTAGCAACTTAGAAACATCAGAAATAAAGACACAAGAAATAAAAACACAAGGAATTGGAAGCAATGGAGGCATTGTTGAAAAAGGCTATGAGAATTGATGCATATTCCTGCATTGACTTTAAGAGGCTGAAAAGAGACTATTTATTCCCACTGGTACAGAGCCATGGATCACTGTGCATCTATACTTGCTCTTTTTTTCAAAGAATAATTAATAAATCGGTAAAATGCCAAGGAAAAATCAGCGTTCTGCCTGTGCTTGAACAGATGCAGATATTGCATAAATTTAACTTCACTCAAGTCCTTATTTGTATGAATTTATGATGCGCAATTTAAAAGCTGTCAGTAATCACCTGTACCCACAAGGCAGCACCATGTCAGCTGGCATTCCTGCTAGATCTTCAACTTAGTTCCGCAAAGATCAAACTAAGCAAATTTCCGACATTACATCAGTGATTTCACTTCAAAAGTACTTCATTGGCTGTGAAGCACTTTGAGATGTTCAGTGGTGGTGAAAAGTGTTATATAAATGCCAATCTTTTTCTTTACTCATATTGCAAGTTTGATACTGTTACATGAGCTTTCAGGACATGAGGATTCCCACCAGGATGACTTTTTATGTGGTGTTACCCTTTTTGAGAGGGTTATAAAAGACTTGCATTTAGATCATGCCTTTCACTACCTCAGGATGTCCCAAAGCATTCATTTGCAATGCATAATAACTCAGCCTTTGTTCAGTTTGTAGCACTCGTGCCTGAGTCAGAAGATTGTAGGTTCAAGTTCCTCTCCTGGACTTCTCCTGCACAGTGGTGCAGTGGTTAGCACCACAGCCTCACAGCTCCAGCGACCCGGGTTCAATTCTGGGTACTGCCTGTGTGGAGTTTGCAAGTTCTCCCTGTGTCTGCGTGGGTTTTCTCCGGGTGCTCCGGTTTCCTCCCACAAGCCAAAGGACTTGCAGGTTGGTAGGTAAATTGGCCATTATAAATTGACCCTAGTATAGGTAGGTGGTAGGGAAATATAGGGACAGGTGGGGATGTGGTAGGAACATGGGATTAGTGTAGGATTAATATAAATGGGTGGTT
This sequence comes from Heterodontus francisci, assembly GCF_036365525.1. Lineage (NCBI taxonomy): Eukaryota > Metazoa > Chordata > Chondrichthyes > Heterodontiformes > Heterodontidae > Heterodontus > Heterodontus francisci. The sequence continues at coordinate 68,754,480 of NC_090384.1, forward strand.
GATGGTCGGCACAGACTCGGTGGGCCGAAGGGCCTGTTTCAGTGCTGTATCTAAACTAAACTAATGAAGTACTTTTGAAGCGTAGTCACTGTTGTAATGTAGGAAATAGGTGGCTGCTAATTTGCACACAGCAAAATCCCACAAACAGCAATGTGATAATGACCAGATAATCTGTTTATCGTGATGTTAATTGAGAAATAAATATTGGCCAGGACACTGGGGATAACCCCCTGCTCTCCTTATAAATAGTACTGTGGGATCTTTTACTTCTACCTGAGAGGGCAGATGCAGTTTTACATCTCAGAACTCCTTCAGTACTGCAAGGGAGTGTCAGCCTCGAATGTTGTGCTGAAGTCCAGGAGAGGAACTTGAACCTACGATCTTCTGACTCAGGCACGAGTGCTACAAACTGAACAAAGGCTGAGTTATTATGCATTGCAAATGAATGTGATTTGAGGTAATATGAATCTCAGTTGTTATATCCAAAACTTTGTTGCTCCTGTCTTAACTCACACCAAGTCCTGTTCCCTGATCACACCTGTGTTCGCTGACCTACATTGGCTGCCAGTCAAGCACCAGTTTGATTTTAAAATCTTCAGCCTTGTTTTCAAATCCCTCTGTGGCCTTTCCCCTCCCTATCTCTGTAATAGCCGCCAGCCAAATAGTTCTCTGAGATATCTGCACTCCCCTAATTCTGGCCTCTTGAGCGTCCCCGACTTTAATAGTTTCATGTTGGCCGTGCCTTCAGCTGCCTAGGCCCCAAGCTCTGGAATACCCTCCCTACCACCTCTCTGCCTCTCTATGTTGCTTTCCTTCTTTTAAGACACTCCTTAAAACCCATCTCCTTTGACCAAGCTTTTCGTCATCTGACCTAATATCTCTGTGGCTCAGTGTCATATTTTGTTTCATACTGTTCCTGTGAAATGCCTTGGGCCATTTTATTGCATTAAAGGCACTAAACAAATGTAAGGTTGTGAGTGACAAATCCTTCCCAAAAATGGTGAGACTGATGAACTGTGATGCAAGTTTAAGAACTCGCCTGGTTGGGTGAGGGAATAGTTCACAACTTTTGGGATTTTTATTCATCCTTGGGTGTAGGCGCCACTGACAAGGTCAGCATTTATTGCCAGTCTCTAGCTACCCTGAGAAGATGGTCTTGTACCTTCTAACGCTGTGGTACAACTGAATGACTTGCTAGACTACTGCAGAGGGTAGTGCTTGAGAATCAATCACATTATTGCAGCACTGGAATCTCATACAGGCCAGACCAACTAACGGCAGCAGGTTTCTTTCCATAAAGGACATTATTGAACCAGTTGGGTTTTTAATGATCATTCAAAAGTTTCATGGTCACCTATTTTGTTACTGATATGTTTTAAACTGAGATTAAATTCTCAAACTGCTATTGTCTAATTTGAGCTCTGGTTCTTTGAATTCTTCTTTCTTTTGGGCCTCCTTATCTCGCGAGACAATGGATACGCGCCTGGAGGTGGTCAGTGGTTTGTGAAGCAGTGCCTGGAGTGGCTATAAAGGCCAATTCTAGAGTGACAGGCTCTTCCACAGGTGCTGCAGAGAAATTTGTTTGTCGGGGCTGTTGCACAGTTGGCTCTCCCCTTGCGCCTCTGTCTTTTTTCCTGCCAACTACTAAGTCTCTTCGACTCGCCACATTATTAGTCCAATAACATAATTGCTACACTATTGTACCCTTGATGGGAAGGGAGAACACAGACAAGGGCCCGTAGTGCAAATTTGTGTTTCTTAGAATTCCAATATACTCTTAGTAGAAATCATTTCTAGTTGCAGAATGTTCAGGCGCACTGTAGAAATGCTGAAGCTTCTGAGCCTGTATGTATGTTAATACTAGTTTGATAGAAATTACAACAAAAAACACGCCTTTCGACCCAACTGGGCTTTGCTGGTGCTTATGCTCCACATGAATCTCCTCCTACCCTATTTTATCTAATCCCATCAACATATCCTTCTATTCCTGTCTCCTTCATGTTCATCTAGCTTTGCTTTATGCTGTTCCACTTCATGTAGTAGCAAGTTCCACCTTCTGACCACTTTTGAGTAAAGAAATTTATCCTGAATTCCTTATTGGATTTATTAATGACTATCTTATATTTATGCCCTAATGTTGGACTCCCCAACAAGTGGAAACATCTTCTCTATGATACTCTGTCAAATCCTTCATAATTTTAAAGACTTCTATTAGGTTACCCATGAGCCTTCTCTTTTCTAGAGAAAAGAACCCCAACCTGTTCAGTCTTTCAGCGGTTGGTGATACAAGATGAGTGTTAGCATGAAGTATTCTAACCCATTCATTAACTCCAGCTTCTGCGATGACATCTCATCCAAACATTTCACACTGATGATCTATAAAGAGAATGGAAGAGAGCCTGTGGAGTTTCTCTCTGCAGCCCCTTCATATGATTATTATATAACTGGCACACACAGACCAACCAGAATAAAACAAATCACCCACTCAGTGTTGTGCATCACAGAACTAGCAACTGGCTAAGCCCTCGCTCAGTGGAATAACTGGGACTTTCGTATTGATATTGGTGCACTATTAGAAAATCACACTTTAATGATACTTGATAATCTTAAGACATCTCAAACAGCTCTCAGCAGTGACAAAGACTTTATCTTCCTAGCCCCATCCCACGAAACACAAAATTTTTACAATTATAGTAGGGAAAAGAGGTCAGGAGCAATGTGGGCCACTTAAAACTGATAACTGATATTGTCAGTGAAAGTAAGGGAATGGTGGATATGTTGAATAATTAATTTGCTTCAGTATTTACAGTAAAAGAGGTCAGCATGCCAAACATCCCAAGGGGACTAATACTGAATCAGGAACAGGGACTCACCAAAATTAATGTAAGCAAAATAACAGTAATGAAGAAAATAATTACACTAAAGAGTCAAATCTCCAGGCCCAGATGGTTTCCATTCCAGAGTTTTAAAAGAAGTAGGTGAGAACATTGTAGGTGCTCTAACTATAATTTTACAACGTTCTCTCAATTCAGGTACTGTCCCTTTTAGATTAGAAAATTGCACATGTCATTCTACTGTTTAAGAAAGATGAGACAGGAAAACCTGGGAATTATAGACTGGTTAGCATAACATCTGTTGGGAAATTACTGGAGTCTATAAATAAAGATAGAGTGGCTCAACACCTTCAAAATTTTCAGCTGATTGGAGAGGGCCAGCATGGATTTGTAAAGGATAGGTCATGCCTGACGAATGGGATTGAATTTTTTGAAGAGGTGACTGAGGTAGTGGACAGAGGAATGTCTATGCATGTTATTTATATGGACTTCCAGAAGGCATTTGATGAAGTTCCTCATAAGAGATGGTTGGCTAAAGTTGAAGCTCACGGAATTAAAGGCAAATTATTGACTTGGTTAGGAAATTGGCTGAATGACAGGAGACAGTGAGTAGGAATAATGGGTAGGTACTCTAATTGAAAGGATATGGCTGGTTGTGTCCTGCAATGCTCTGTGTTGGGGCTTCAACTATTTCCCATACTTATGAATGACTTAGAGAGGGTAGAAAGTCACATATCCAAGTTTGCCGATGACACAAAGATAGATGGCATTGTAAGCAGTGTCAATGGAAGCATAAAATTGCAAAGAGATTTATGATTATTTGGAAAAGCATGGTTTGATTAGAGACAGTCAGCATGGCTTTGTGAGGGGCAGGTCATGCCTCACAAGCCTTATTGAATTCTTTGAAGATGTGACAAAACACATTGATGAAGGAAGAGCAGTGGATGTGGTGTATATGGATTTTAGCAAGGCGTTTGATAAGGTTCCCCATGGTAGGCTCATTCAGAAAGTAAGGAGGCATGGGATTCAGGGAAAGTTGGCTGTCTGGATACAAAATTGGCTGGCCCATAGAAGTCAGAGGGTGGTAGTAGATGGAAAGTATTCAGCATGGAGCTCGGTGACCAGTGGTGTTCCACAAGGATCTGTTCTGGGACCTCTGCTCTTTGTGATTTTTATAAATGACTTGGATGAGGAAGTGGAAAGCTGGGTTAGCAAGTTTGCCAATGACACGAAGGTTGCTGGAGTTGTGGATAGTGTGGAAGGCTGTTGTAGGTTGCCACGGGACATTGACAGGATGCAGAGCTGGGCTGAGAAGTGGCAGATGGTGTTCAACCTGGAAAAGTGTGAAGTGATTCATTTTGGAAGGTCAAATTTGAATGCGGAATACAGGCTTAAAGACAGGATTCTTGGTAGTGTGGAGGAACAGAGGGATCTTGGGGTCCATGTCCATAGATCGCTCAAAGTTGCCACCCAAGTTGATAGGGTTGTTAAGAAAGCGTATGGTGTGTTGGCTTTCATTAACAGGGGGATTGAGTTTAAGAGTCGCGAGGTTATGCTGCAGCTCTATAAGGCCCTGGTTTGACCACACTTGGAATATTGTGTTCAGTTCTGGTCGCCTCAATATAGGAAGGATGTGGAAGCTTTAGAGAGGGTGCAGAGGAGATTTACCAGGATGCTGCCTGGATTGGAGGGCATGTCCTATGAAGAAAGATTGAGGGAGCTAGGGCTTTTCTCATTGGAGCGAAGAAGGATGAGAGGTGACTTGATAGAGGGGTACAAGATGATGAGAGGCATAGATAGAGTGGATAGCCAGAGACTTTTTCCCAGGGTGGAAAGGGCTATCACCAGGGGGCATAATTTTAAGGTGATTGGAGGAAGGTTTCGGGGAGATGTCAGAGGTAGGTTCTTTACACAGGGAGTGGTGGGTGCGTGGAATGCGCTGCCAGCGGTGGTAGTAGAAGCAGATACATTAGGGGCATTTAAGCGACTCTTAGATAGGTACATGGATGATAGTAGAATGAAGGGTAGGTAGTTAGTATGATCTTAGAGTAGGTTAAAGGTTCGGCACAACATCGTGGGCCGAAGGGCCTGTACTGTGCTCTACTGTTCTATGTTCTAGATATTGATAGACAAAGTGGGCAAATATGTGGCAAATGGATTTCAATGTAGGGAAATGCGAAGTCATCCATTTTGGACCTGAAAAGGATAGAACAGAGTACTTTCTGAATGGTGAAAAGCTAGAAACAGTTAGATAATTAAAATGTCATGAACAGGTATGGAAAATAATCAATAAGGCTAATAGAATTCTGATCTATATATCTAGAGGACTAGAATGCAAGTGGGTAGAAGTCATGCTACAGCTATATAAAGCCCTGGTTAGAGCACACCTGGAGTATAGAGTCATTATGGCACAGAAGGAGGCCATTCAGCCCATCGAGTCCATGCCAGCTCTCTGCAGAGCAATCCAATTAGTTACATTTCCGCACTCTATCCTTGTGGCCCTGCAAGTTTATTTCCCTCACATGCCCATCTAATTTTCCTTTGAAGTTATTGATCATCTCTGCTTCCACCACTCTCATAGGCAGCGAGTTCCAGGTCATTATCACTCACTGCATAAAAATATTCTTCTCTCATTCTCCCTGCATCTCTTGCCCAAAACCTTCAATCTGTGTCCCCTTGTCCTTGTACCATCAGTTAATTGGAACACTTTTTTCTCTCTCTACCTTATCTAAACCTGTCATAATCTTGTACACCTCTATCAAATCTTTCCTCAATCTCCTTTGCTTCTCCAACCATCCTTGTGGCTAAAATCTCTCATCCCTGGAACCATTCTAGCAAATCTCTTCATCCTCTCAATGGCCCTCATGTCCTCCTAAAGTGATGACTAGAACTTGATGCAATATTCTAATTGTGGCCTAACCAGAAGTTTATAAAAGTTCAGTATAATGTAACTGCTTTTGTATTCAATACCTTGATTTATGAAGCCCAAGATCCCAAATGCTTTGCTAATTACTCTCTTAATAAGTCCTGCCACCTTCACGGATTTATGCATATGAACTCCCAGGTCCCTCTGTCACTGCACTCTCTTCAGAACTGTGCCATTAATCCTATGTTGCCTCTCCCTATTCCTTGTGCTGAAATGCATCACTTGTATTAAACTACATCTGCCTCTTCTCTGCCCATTCTGCTAGCCTATGTCCTGTTGCAGTCTATTGGTATCATCCTCACTGTTTGCTGCACGTCTAAGTTTGGTGTCATAGGCATATTTTGAAATTTTACTCTATTCCAATATCCAAATCATTTTATATAAGTCAAAAAAAGCAGTGGTCCTAGCACTGACTCTTGGGAAACATCACTGTCTACCATTCTCCAGCCTGACAAGCTACCATTTACCACAACTTGCTGTTTTCTATCCTTAAATCAGTTTTTTTTTATCCAAGTGGACACTGGCGCTCCTGTTCCATGATCCTCAATTTTTTTAAACAGCCTTTTATGTGGTACTTTGTCAAACACTTTCTTGAAATCCATATAGACAACATCCATTACACTCTTCCTTCAACCTTCTTTGTTACTTCATCAAAATTCAGTTCTATTAGTCGAGCATGATCTGCCTTTCACAAATCTGTGCTGGCTATCCTTAATCAACTTGTTGATTTTTTTTTTCCTTTGATTATTGTTTCGAAAAACTTACTCACCATTGATATTAAACTGACCAGCCTATAGTTATTAGGAATGTCCTTACATCCTTTCTTGAATAAGGGTATCACATTTGCCACACTCCAATCGTCTGGCATCTCCTTCCCATCCATCCCCCCCCCCCCCCCCCCCACTCCCCTGCCCCCCACTCCTATCTAGGGAAGATTGGAAGATTACAGCAAACCCTTCCGCTATCTCCCCCCCCCCCCCCCCCCCCCCCCACTTCCTTTAGCAACCTGGGATGCAAGTCATCCGGACCAGGCAACTTATTCTAAGCAAAGCCAGCCTTTCCAGTATATCCTGCCTGTCAATTTTCACCCAATCCATTACCTCTGCTATCTCCACTTCTACTGATGTTTTATCACAATACAAAAGTACTCATTAAGTATTCTAGCCTTGCCTTGTGCTTCTAGGCATACATCACTCTTTTTGTCCCTAATAGGACCTACCCTGCCTCTTTATTGTCTGCTTACTATTTTCATACTGGTAGAAGATTTGTGGATTCCTTTTTATGTCAACTGCCATTCTATTCTCATATTCTCTCATTGCCAGTCTTATTTACCTCTTCACCTCCCCTCTTGCTTAAAGAATTCACCTGACATGCGTCATACACTTTTTTTTTTTGCTTTGTATTCTCTCTTTTTCTCTCTCTCTCTCCCTCGTCATCCAAGGAGCCCTGACTTTAGTTTCCCTACCTTTTGCCCTTGTTGGAATGTACCTAGCCTGTACCTGAAACTTTTACTCCTTAAAGATCACCCTTTGTTCCATTATAATTTTTCCTGTCAGTCTTTAGTCCCATTTTATCCTTGCTCGATCCCTTCTCATTGCATTGAAATTAGCCTTCTTCTAATTTAGAAGTTCTACTTTGGATTGTTCCTTGCTCTTCCCCATCACTAATCTAAAGTTTATGTTACATTGATCATTCTTACCCAAGTGTTCACCCACAGACCCTTTATCCACTTGGCCCACCTCATTCCCCAGCACCGTATCCAGCAATGTCTCCTTCCTAGTTGGACCTCACCCTCCATAGTCTTCAACAATAACACTATCCAAATTGATATTTGGGTAATAAAAGTCTGTTAACAGATTAAAAGTGACTAAAAATAAAAAATCAGGTGCTGACAAAAACAATTCTAATCCCTCGTGTGATCCAGTTTACGACGGAGGCAGGAGGAGTGCACTGTCTTTCTCTAGTTCCACTTGTCCATTGGTCACAACATATGTTTAAATGTTTATCCAGTTCCTGATATGGCCAATTATATACTCTTTTTATTTCAAATAAAATCGCCACTCTATAGATCTTGCACATCTGTGATTTCTCTGCAGATTTGCTCCTCTACTTCTCTCTCTCTATTTGGAAGCCTCAAGACAAACCCTAGAAATGTGATCATACCTTTCTTCTCAACTATAACCAAGTGGTTCTATCCTTGCCCTCTCGAGGACATAGAAACGTAGAAATATAGGAGCAGGAGTAGGCCCTTCGGGCCTGCTCCACTATTCAAGAAGATCATGGCTGATCGTCTAATTCAGTACCCTGTTCCCGCTTTCTCCCCATATCCCTTGGTCCCTTTGGCATTAAGAAATATATCCATCTCCTTCTTGAATATATTTAATGACTTGGCGTCCACTGCCTTCTGCGGTGGAGAATTCCACAGGTTCACCACCCTCTGAATGAAGAAATTTCTCCTCATCTTGGTTCTAAATAGCATACAGCGTATCCTGAGATTGTGACCCCTGGTTCTGGACTCCCCAGCCATTGGAAACATCCTCCCTGCAGCTAGCCTGTCTAGTCCTGTTAGAATTTTATAGGTTTCTATGAATTCCCTTCGCATTCTTCTAAACTCTCTAGTGAATATAGGCCTATTTGACCCAATCTCTCCCCATCCCAGGAATCAGCCTAGTAAATCTTCTTTTTACTCCCTCCATGGCAAGAACATCCTTCTTCAGATAAGGAGACCAAAACTGCACACAGTACTCCAGATGTAGTCTTACCAAGGCCCTGTATAACTGCAGTAAGACATCCTTGCTCCTGTACTCAAATCCTCTTGCAATGAAGGCCAACATACCATCGCCTTCCTAACTGCTTGCTGCACCTGAATGCGTGCTTTCAGTGACTGGTGTACAAGGACACCCAGGTCTCGTTGCACCTCCCCCTTTCCCAATCTATCATCATTCAGATAATCTGCCTTCTGTTTTCATAACCAAAGTGGATAACCTCTCTTTCCAAAGCTATAATGTCTTTCCTAATCAGTACTGCCATTGCACCTCCCTTTTCTCCTTCCCTATCTTCTCTGAACACTTTGTATCCTTGAATATTATGCGTCCAGTGCTCACCATTTTAAAACCAGGTTTCTGTTATTGCTACCACATTGTATTTGCACACAGCTATTTGTGCTTGTAGGTCACCAATCTTATTCACCACACTTTCTGCATTTACATACATGCATTCTAAACCTGTTTTTGTATTCCTCATAGTCCTTATTAGTCTGCTTGTATCTAATACGGTACTACTTCCTTCTTTAGTACAGTCCACACTCTCACTTTATGCGCCTTATTTCTCTTTTCTACTTCTACAAGCTGGTGCCCATCCCTTGCTAATTTAGTTTAAATACTCCCCAACCACACTAGTGAACCTCCCCTTGAGGACATTGGTCCCAGTCCTGTTGAGGTGCAAACAGTCCCTTTTTGACTAGGTGCCTCCTGCCCCAAAACTTGTCCCAATGTCCCAAGAATCTGAAGCCCTCCCTCTTGCACCATGCCTCAAGCTATACATTGATCCTTCTTATCTGCCTATTTCTACTCCCACTATTGTTGGCACTGGAAGTAATCCAGATATAGCTATCTTTGAGATCCTACTTTTTAGCTTCCTCCCTAACTCCTGAAAATCTGACCTAAGGACCTCAATACCTGCCCCCTCTCTATCATTGGTACCAAAATGTACAACAATTTCTGGTTCACTCCGTTCAGTCTGTAAAATGTTCCGCACCCTCTCCGTGATGTCCTTTACCCTGGCACCAGGGAAATAACACACCATGCGAGATTCCCAATGACAGAAATGTCTATCCCCATAACTATGGAATCACATAAAACAGCTGCATTTCTACTCCTTGATGTTCCCTCCTGTGCAGTCCCTTGCCCATTGGTGACGAGGTCTGGACTTCAATTATTCAAGGTGCCAGCACTCCTAGCAGTCTCCAGTGCTGCGTACCAGTGTGAGAATGGCACACACCCCAAAGACTCCTGCATTTCCTGTATCTTCTGGATGGCCACCCATCTACTATCCTGAACTCTTACTATCTGTGGGGTGGTTACCTCCTGGAACATACAATCCAAGAAACTGTCATCCTCCCTGATGCTCCGCAGTGACTCCAGCTGCTCCTCAAACAGGAAATTCTGAGCACGAGATCAAGCAGCTGGAGATACTTCCCACGCATGTGGTTCACCCAAGACACATTAAGTGTCCTGAAGTTCCCACATGGCCCTGGAATTGCGAGCGACAAGTCTCAGCTGCTCATCCAAAATCTTAAAAAAAAAACTCTTCCCTCTTTTAGAATCTAGTTAACCCCTTAATTAATTTTAATTAATGCCTCTAGACCTGCTCTGTGCTAATACTCTTAATAATTTACTTACTGTTAGACATAACTCGTTTGACAGAACGGAGCAGTTCTGAGCACCACACCTTAGGAAGGATAGATTAGTCTTTGTAGAAGTACAGCATAGATTTACCAGAATGGTACATAGACTCCAAAAAAAGGGTTAAATTACGAGTAGAGATTGCGCTATTTATGCTTGCATTCCTCCTTGAAATTTTGGAGGTTAAGGGGTGATTCAATCCAAATTTTCAAGATATTAATGGGAACAGATAGAGAGAAACTATTTCCATTGGTTGGAGAGTGTAGGACTTGGGGGCACAGTCCCCGAGTCTTTCAGGAGTGAAATTTGAGAACACCTTTACATGCAAAGGGTGATAGATGTTTGGAATTCTCTTCCACAAATGGCAGTTGATGCCAGATCAATTGTTAATTTTAAATCTGCGAATGATAAAAACATTTGTGAACCAAAGATATTAAGGGGTATGGGACAAAGGACAACTTTGCAATTTCCATTTACACCTCCGCTACATCCATCTTTTGGTTTCTTGATTTGTCCCATTACTTTCTCCTTTTGCCTTACACTTCTGTCATTTAATCACTCCTGCCTTCCACCCTATCACAGACCTTCTCTCCCCCACTTTCTTGGCCCCTGTACTTGCCTAAAACCCTTGCCGAAAACGTGCTGTATCTCGAATCTTTTCCAGTTCTGGTGATAGGTCATCGACCTGAAACGTTAGCTCTCTTTCTCTCTACACAGATGGTGAATGACCTCCTGATTATTTCCAGCATTTTCTCTTTCTATCCATTCTGTTCTAACACTTCGTGGTTTTAATTGTTTGTATCAAATTACCTTTTACCTTCCTGTGTTCGAACAAAAACAGCCTAGCTTTTTTCTGTCAGCTGGATACTTGACAATATTTGATTTCAAGCTGGCAAGCATCTGCACCTAGTTGGAAGGCCTCTGTTTGCCCTATATGTAGGGCCCTACCAAATTCACAGTTAAGTTTTACATATTTCACAGTCACAGTATTTTAAGAATCGTGAATTTTACAGCGTCACAAAAACTATGAAAATTATCTATTTAAAACAAAAAAAAAGCCCAGGGAGGTTTCTGGTTTTAAATGGCATTTATTGTACACTCAAAAACTATTGTAAAAAGCTGACAATAAGCATGTCACATTTTTTACTCACTGAAATTAGTGGTTGAATGTGAGCATGGAGACTCACATGCATTAATCTGAGACTACATTTCCTCACAATGTGTAGCAAAAGCCTTCAGTAGGTAGTTCTGTTGTAGTTTATTTGCACTTGGCAAGCAACTGCCATTTTACACATTAAGTTGAATGAATAGCCGCAGCTTTGTGTGGTCAAGTTTTTCCAATGGTATTTTGGCACTTGCAGAAGAATTCACAAGTTCCATTGTGACCAACTGACGATTTTCTGAGCTCTCTGTCGACTTCTTAAAGAGATGAAATTGTTGTTTTTTTTTGCGTGTTTGTTTTCCAGCAGTGTAGTGTCGGATGCTCCCTTTTTGCTGCAGTAGCTTTCAGACTCTAAGTGGTGCTGAACCGTTATCTGCCATGTGTGATCCAATGAAACACTGCAGCTTATGCAAATCAGTATTCCACCATCAGCATGCAGCATTTGGCTTCCAAATTTTTTCATTCGATGTGCTGCAGTAATGGTTGTGGCCATTTTGATTTGCTCGTTTTGGGATTCTTACTTGTCTGCTAATACTTGAGATTGCTTCTCTCAAAACTGCACCAGAAGCCCTCCCTCGTCTACCAATCAACGAGTTGAACCTTGTGTCAATCACTAAAACACACGAAGTTAGCAAAATAACCAATTTCACGGAGGACCTGAGATTTCATGGTCCATTATACATTTTTCACAGTCGTGAATTTGGTATGGCCCTACCTATATGATATGCATACCCTCTTTGTATACCTCTTTTGAACAACCAATAAAATTAAAGGGGACTAGTTATCCCTAATGAAGGGGCACCAGTGCCTTACGGTAACAAAAAAGAAATTATAAAGGAAACTTAACTAAATCAAACTAAACTATCATTCTCGGTAGTGATGATGCATTGCAAACCCACTGGTGCCCAAGGGTCGTGAAAAGCCTCCAGGGATGTCTGGGTGCGGACATAGCTGTGGTATCCCTCTTTGTACAGGGATACCTCCCATTTACCCAAGTTCAGAAAGCTTGAGTGCATTAAGGACCTTGCACTGCGAACTTATACTACTGAAGTTTAATCCGCTAAAAGCACAAAGCTTAGCAGAGCTGATCACTAGTTAGTTTTCTGATGCTTGAGCAGCTAGGACAGACCTAACCAGTAGAGGTTTGGTCTACATGGTTATGTGGAGCTGAGTGAGAAGAGTCTAGATCTAATCATTTAGCTTCCATTAACAGTAACTGCACCCTGGAGTGCCGCAAACCTGCTTGGACCAATATGGGATTATCAAGCCTGACCTAGCGGATTGATTGGCTCCAATCTCCCACCGCCAGGCATGTCGTCCTGGAGTCAGCCTTAATCCCAAGGAAACCATGCTTACCTCTCCCATATAGTCTTGAGGCTAAGACACTGAGCAAATTCCCTGCTGTTCTTTGAATAATGCCAAGCGACCTGTTATCACCTCAGAACAGACAAATGGGGTCTCAATTTAACATTCAACCTGAAAAGCCACATCTCCAATGTCTCCACATCTCAGTACCGAACAAGAATGTCAACATAGATTATGCACTCTTATCCTGCATTGGGGCTTGATTGCAGAAAGGTCTGACTTGGACGCGAGTGCTACCACTGAGGCTAGCTAATCTGGACTTCCGCACTATGCCATACTGTATTGTTAGTTCACTTAGGTTTCTGTGTGGCGTGTGTAAAAGGAAACCAATCTAGTGCCTGTAATTCAAACATACCAACACTCCACAATGCTTCCAAATTCTGAGGAAGTAGAAGCAAGCATTTAAAAAGTGATTGCAATCACGTTAAAAGAAAGTTCTGTTTGTATATGTTGGTGGACATGTATTGGTGGAGCCAAAAAAACAAATACAACTTCCGATAATATTCCAGGTCACATTGTACTATGTTGCCATGGTGAACTGCCTTATAGACACTCTACCATGCTTACACAAAGGGGAGAGTGCAGTGATGCAATAGTCGTTAATTGTACCTGACAGAATAAAAGAAAACTTTTGTACTATTTATGGAAATTGGATTGAGAAAGTTCACAATCTAGCAGGTATAATATCTTCTGCAGCAGGAGCTTGACAAGGCGTCCAACCCATCAGCTGTTGACAATGTTTTTGGAACTGCATCTATTTGAAGAGTTCCTAATATGCTCAGTAGCATCCTCCCTTTAAATTGTCAAGCTACTCCAAGCGTAGGTTTTGCAGCATTTCAAATGCTCCCAGTTGTAGCAGGAGTGATGTGAAAGAAAAGCTCATGTGTTGTTTTCATCCCTTGCATAACATTGCTGAGGTGGCCAACTATGCCATTTTTGAGATCAGCACAAAAATGGGCTTGAGTCGCACAAATAGCACAAAAAACTCTGGCTTTCCCGAGTGTTAGGGAGCATTGTATGCTTTTGGTGGAAAAGGTGATCGTATCAATTGGTTTCTTTTGTATTAATTCTGAGCCTATCGAACAGTCCATGCGTTATGAATGCGCTGAATTGCAGCTTTGTAGTAGCATAGATTTAATCTTTCTAGAAATTTCCAGATACTTCAGAATGGGGATTGCAGAGCTTTGTTATGCAGCAGTTTTGTAAGGAAGACATGATTTGACAAATTTTTCACAGATGTAATTTCACTGTAATGAGATTGTGGGTTGTTGCCTTTTGTTAATCCTTGGATTCTGGAGTATTCTTTTATGGCAGCATATATTGATTTTCTGGGAGATAAAGATCTAGGTGATGCCATTATTCTTGTCCGAACAGCTCATGGTTCTCTGATATTTTTAACTCTGTGCAGGCAGTCACTTATACTATAGTGCAATATGCAAGGGGTTTCAGCCTCCTTTCTAGTGACCAGGTAGCTCTGCTGTGTATTTTCTTTGTGTGAAATTAAATAGTAGCCCCAATTTTAACCCTTCGTGCCTGACAGGTAGATGGATGGGGATTTTTGTCGTCTCATTTGAGTACTTATTGCTAAGTTCCTGAATTGTTCCTGGCTGTTGCTGTTTTAACTAGGGAGTTTTATTGATTCAGGACAGGGAGCCTTATGAATATATTTAAATCATGGTCCAATGACATAATTAGGAGTCTGACACTCTTTTAATTTGAAATCGTGGTATTGCCGCCCAGTGTCTGACCTACAAGTAAAGCCTCTTGGGATTGGTGTCTCAGAAGTGCTGAAGCAGTATTTAAAAGGACACTGAGCTGCTTGTCCTGGATCATAAGATCACTTTGCTGCCTGATTTGCCAGGAGAATTTCCAGCTTCCAGATGCTTCTTTGTCACACTTAATTTTTGCCTCATCACCCTCGGTAAGCTGTTCGTGCTCATCTTGGGAGCTATTATTCCTCATTTGGATGGCGGACCACCTGAAGGAGCAGCGGCAACTGCCTCAGCACCAGTAGTAGTTGGGGTGGGGGAGGGTGTCCAAGCCAAAGGTCACTTTCTTGAATCTTATCTGAGTGGCAGTGTAGGGAGGAGGCTGTGCTTCTTCAAATGCCCTTTTCAGACCCCTGCAGCCCCTCCAACTGGACCTGCTGGATATTCCTTATCATTGTCTCCCAAAATCACCACCAATTAACTTCTTCACCACTGTCTTTTTCTAGTCTGTTATAGGGGTCATGAGCCACATCACAGTCTGCAATGTAGCCAGCATTAAGCAGGCCAGTGATGTCCTGTTCACCAAGGCCAAGCAGTACATCACCTCCCCCATTGACCTCAACAGTCAACATGAGAGAATTTGTCAACAGCATAGTCTGGCTTTCTCTGCAACCAGAGCATGGCCTTGGCACTTCTGCTGCTTTGGGGGAACAGTAGCTGTCTGCTTGCCCTCACTTCCTTCATTGGGACCTCTAGGATAGAATCGGCAAAGCGGGGGGCGGCCTTTCTACTCATCTGTGTTGCTGCAGTCCTTTCCACGCTGACCGGTTTCTAAGGCAATGAGACAGGAAGCCCATTAGTTAAATGCTCACTAGTTAAAATTGCCCAGGCCTCATACTGAGGTTATCATGCCGGCTTTCCGCCTGCCTATTTGGGTCCCGGGTTAAAGTTGGGGCTATTTTTCATCAGTTACCAATGTGCAGTGCTTCAAAAGCCGTATCATATAAGTATCGGTCTATTTTAATCAGTTTTTAATATGAAGACAGGAAAGTCCATTTCTAGTTGTACTCTTCCAACATAGACAAGCTGCCCTGTGTATATTTTTACCTTTACTCATTTCCACAATGACAAGCTACAGCAGGTCAACAATTCAAAGCTGAGGAGCTGAAAAAACATAACCCCTCACAACAGATATCCACAAGTTTTAAACACGTGCATCTATCTATGGTATGCTCACTGTATTTACACTGTGGCACACAATATACACAATGCAAGTCATATTGAATTCTGGCCCATTGATAATTTTGCTGACAACTATATACTTGCAATCTGGATTTTGCCCTCATTTGTTTTCCTTCCTTTTTCCCCCTTGTCTTATTTCACTCTCCCTCTCTTTGTCTTCCTCTGATTCCTCTGGGCTCTTACATACTGAATAGAAAGAAATGGAGTGATATTCCCTTGAATTTATCAAGGTATAACTTACTCTTTTTATGAATGCATCATTCTTCAGTGCAGTACAACAGGAACTAATCAGGGGATCTCATGATGCTCTGCTATCTCTTGATAAACTTTAATGGCTGTGACTTCCATGTTAGCACAAATGGTTGTGTGGTAAATTGGCAGTCGTTGCTGCACTCCATCTGGCTTGTATTTTGCTGAAGGTTTGCAGATTATAATGCACTGGAAGGTTTGGACTTGTGACAATAGCAGTAGCATTGCTTCCAGCTTGCTCCTTTCCCAGGCAGCTTGTGAGAGTAGTTGTAGCTGAACAAGGAGCTATATTTAAGCTATAAAAGAGTCGTAAGTGGCTCATAACACCAGTTGGTGACCCCTGACTGAGATCATCCTCTTTTTAATGTAAGGTACTCTACGAAGCATGCATTTTATCACCTGTGCCTTTGTCTGTGATATGATTTTAAAATTGGCTATTTAGAAGATACAGTTCATTACATAAAATTTTAAGTAATTTTGATCAACTTTATTCTTTTAAGTTTTGGAAAAATAAACTGCATTATAGTCGATCCATATGTCTGTCTTTGTTCTCTCAACACTTGGATTTGCAATACGATATCAGTTGAAGAACATAGTTAAGTTCCTCAAGATCAGCCCCTTCAAATCAGACCAACAAATTGTTGCAGCCTCCACTTACTTTATGGCTAGGTACTGCTTTGTCCTAAAATTCTCGTTTATACTGACTGGTCATCTCTTCCAGGGTTTACTTTTAACCATGCTTTTGGTTTCCTCTCCAAAGTTATCTTTGTAAGGCAGTTTGTATATTCCCATTTCTTCAAATCTAGAGAAAACTGACAAAGAGCTACATGGCCTCAGAATTTATATGTGAACTTGAGAACATAAGCTATCTTTCAGCCCCATTTCTTGCAACCATTTGCATTGTTGTAGATTTTTACCAATTTACAAAGTTTCTGAGAGAGATTTCTAAGATAAGTGTCAATGAATGGAAAAGTGTATATTTCTGTACCTAAAAGTTAACCAAATTCAGAAATGTGCAAATTAGCTACCAGGTGTTGGGCCAGTGTGACCATGACGCGGAACCATGAAAACTTTTCATTTCATTCTTCCCATTCACAGAAGTGAACTTTGTTGTCATGCAAAACATGGTGTTGATGTGTATTTTGGGGTGTTGGCTATTATTTGAGCACTTGTGTGTGTTTTAGCTGGAAAATTAGATGAATTGGTGGAATAATTGTTTAACAAATCCCTATTTGTGCTTGACTCTAATCTACATCCCAACATTCATTATACTTGCAAAATAACAACTTACTTCAATTTTAATCATTTCCAGTGTAATTATGTAAATATCTCTTGGAGAAAAAGATAGACCAAATACCCGCATTTTCGTATTAATTCTAAGCTCTTTATGCCCAAGGTGGTGTGCTGGAGACACAAAGTGGAGGGATGCAGATTTCTCTCCTTAGTTTGAGTTCTAGATTTTGACATTGTTATCATTGTAAAGCGCCAAGTTTGAAGGGATTTGCTGGCAGATCATTCGGAGTGGCATTAGTAAAATCCTGGGAGCAAGTTAGCCAACTGGGCCCTTGAAAGGTTGAAATGTAAAGTGAAAAAATACTCTCTGCATACAATACAGCATCATCTTTGAAGCAAAATGTGTTTATGCTTTTGAGAGTGGCATATGGCAGCAAATCCTGAACAACATTCTGTGGAACATAAAATATATGGAACATTAAAACTCAAGCTATGATCCAATCATTTATTGCAGAACTCTTTCAATTTAAATAAGTAGATGAAAGTGTAAATAAAAACTACAATAACTGTTTGCAGTTTGCTTGTCACAATGCCTCCATCCATCTGCCAGCATATAAATTGGTTGGTGAACAGAGATTTGTGAACTGGGATACTCATACACTAGAGTTTTCTTACTAATTATGTAAATTAAGTACTCAACTATTAATATTATAGTATGTGGAACATTTAAGAGTAAACTATTGTTAGAAATTAAGTAGTAGAAATGGATGGTCGATATTATACATGTCGATGTAATTTGAAATCTTTAATAACTTTTATAACAGTATCACATTTATAAATTCTGGTATACGACAATAAAGAATGAAAATATGACAATCTGAAGCTGCACTTCTTGAACCAAACAGACTTTTTCTTACAGCGTTCTTTATTAGTTCTGACCTCTCAGTCACCCTTAGTGAAGCATGCAGTAATTTATCAGATACCCTGTCGAGCTCTTTATATTACTGGAGCTGATTTTTTTATTGATTTTTTTGAAGCATTGCTTAGTTTTTCAGAACAATAAAATATTACAGTAATTAGTTTCTCAGCGCTGTGTGTATACCATGTCAGATGTGCATTATAGGCTAACTTTTCTAGATATTGCCTTTCTTATTGTGTGGCAAGCTAGTTAGGATTTTGTTCATGAGAAAGCTTAAGTTAAAAGAATGAAACTCTGACGTGCTGAAGATCTGAGGACTAATTGTGGATGTAATGGATACTGTAAGCAGTTCTGGTCACCTAAGAGCAAATTTATTAACAGGTACAGACACGAGCAATTACGGATTCTGGATATCAGCAATGTATGTTCTGAGAAAATGTGAATGGAGTTAATCTTGTTTACCAAGGAAAATGTGACTGTGGGTGATTCAGTAAAAGTTTTCAAGAATATGAAGCAAACTGACCAGGAAAATTATTTATGTTTAAGGGTTCAAATACTGGATTGACACATGCAAAAATTAGATTGGATGAAAATTCTACCTGGCTTCTCTTTCTTAAGAAAGTAAGGTGTACAGTAAATCACCAAGGAAGACCATTGAAGCAGACAGTGCAAGTAGATTCGAAGCCAATTAAATGTGTTTGTGCTGGGAGAAGGTATTGAGCGATAAATATTGTGAACAATTACTTCTCTACGTATTCACATGGGAAGATGTGAACAATATGCTCTGCCCCAAAAAAGAGCATCAAGAAAAAAATCAGTACTTCAATATGAATCTTAAACAAACTAAAAGGGCTTCATACAAATAAATCCCTCAGGAATGGATAGTATTTGAGAGATACTAGCAAGGAGATGAGAGAAGCATTGACGATCATTGAGGGAATTGTGGATATTGAGATGGTGTCAGTAGAATGGAAGCAGATTAATGTGGGAGCCACATTCATAAAGAGTTTCAAAGTAGACAAAGACCCATTAGTGTTACTTCAGTTTGATAGAGTGGTAGACAAGAAACATGGCATCATTTGAGAAAGCAATAGGTGCAACAATGGAGTGGTTAGGAATCTATGAATGAATTAAGATGGGCTGAATGGCCTTCCTCATACATATCTTGTGAAACAGTGATAATGGGTTTAGACTTGGAAAAAAGGGATGGATTGTTGGACCTACTGGTCTCTTCCTGTAATTTTAAATGACTTCAATGAAAGCCCAAAATAGTACATTTTTCATGGTGCTTGTGCATCGGTAAAGTTATCTGGTTCTTAAAATGAAGATCTCTCAACTCAAACAACAATATACTCGCAGCATGACTCATATTGTCCGTTTTGAAATTCCTGTTTAATATGCAGCACGATCTGAAAAGCTTGTCAGTGAATGAAAAACAGTGGGATCCAAATACAATTGACTGTAATGCTGCTTATTGGAGCTACAGTAAAGCATTGAGTCTATTTTAGAGAGAAGTATTTTCATGTGGTTTTTTTATTATTCATTCAGGGATGTGGGCGTTGCTGGCTAGGCCAGCATTTATTGCCCATCCATAATTGCCCTTGAGAAGGTGGGGGTGAGCTGCTTTCTTGAACTGCTGCAGTCCATTTGGGGTAGATATACCCACAGTGCTGTTAGGAAGGGAGTTCCAGGATTTTGACCCAGCGACAGTGAAGGAATGGCGATATAGTTCCAAGTCAGGATGGTGTGTGACTTGCAGGTGGTGGTGTTCCCTGCATTAGAGAGTCATAAATGATTATTACTGGAGGTCAGTCATATTATGGAATCATAGTTCATTTAAAAATGAAAATCTATTTTGTCTTGGAACCCATGGAATGTGATTGTATTCCAGACTTGAGCCTTTCAAATCCTATGTAGTGAAAACTGCATATATATTCTGGTTTAAAATATAAGCATCTCTAAAAGTTAAGGAAAGCCACAAGCTGATGCCATGCTTTTCAAACTCTGACTGCTCATGGTGTCACTTATTAAAACCAACATTCAGAATCTCAGAGTCTTTAATCTATATGTCTAAATGCTGTTGCAATATATTGCTCAACCTTTCATTTCATGTCTAAATTGAAGAGATAATATGAGCTGTATAGCTGAGATTCTTCTTAGACACCCTCAAGAGAAAAGTCTGTTGCGAGCACAGAAAGCAACATAAGACTTGCAGCAAGATTTAAATGTACCTTCAGCAATTTAAATATTTTATCCTTGATTTCAGTGAATTGAAGTACTTAGTTTTGTATTCCACAACTTTCATCTTCATGTTAAACCACATTAGCAGCAATGAAGGAAAATTCTGGCAAAATTGGTGTAATACCATTAATAGCAGAATATGCACAAAATACTCAGCAAGTCTGGCAGCATCTGTGGAAAGAGAAATTGAGTTAATGTTTCAGTTCGATGCCCTTTTGTCAGAACATGATGTAATGGAACGTTTCTTGTTGAGTGCTGCATATAATCAATCAAAATCACTATGTCGCACTTAATTCAATTGTAGTGTGGCCATACGAATTAGGAGCAGAAGTCTCGAGCCTGCTTTGCCATTCAACAAGATTGTGGCTGATCTATTTGTGTTTCGAATTCCACACTCCCATCTACCTCCAAATAACCTTTGATTCCCTTGCCTAACCAGAATCTATCTACCTCCGCTTAAAAATATTCAATGACCCCGCCTCCACCACCTTCTGAGGCAGAGAGTTCCAAAGTCGCACAATCTTCAGAGAAACGATTTCTCCTCCTCTCTGCCCTAAAAGAGTGACCCCTAATTTTAGAACAGTACCCCCCTAGTTCTGGACTCCCCCACAAGAGGAAACCTCCTTTCCACATCCACCTTGTTAAGACCATTCAGGATCTTATATACTTCAATCAAGTCTTCCCCCTCACTCTTCTAAACTCCAGTGAAAACAAGCCCAGTCTGTCCAACCTTTCCTCATAAGACAACCCGCTCATTCCAGGTATCAATGTAGTAAACCTCCTCTAAACCGCCTCCAACTCATTTACATCCTTCCTTAAATAAGGAGACCAAAACTGCACACAGTATTCGAGATGTGGTTCATCTATGCCCTGTATAACTGAAGCATAACATTCTTACTTTTATTTTCAATTTCTCTATTTTTGTGACTCATGCACTAGAACACATAGATCCCTCTGCACCCTGGAATTCTGCGGTCGTTATTTATTTATTTAGAGATACAGCACTGAAACAGGCCCTTCGGCCCACCGAGTCTGTGCTGACCATCAACCACCCATTTATACTAATCCTACATTAATCCCATATTCCTACCACATCCCCACCTTCCCTCAATTCTCCTACCACCTACCTACACTAGGGGCAATTTACAATGGCCAATTTACCTATCAACCTGCAAGTCTTTGGCTGTGGGAGGAAACCGGAGCACCCAGCGAAAACCCACGCGGTCACAGGGAGAACTTGCAAACTCCGCACAGGCAGTACCCAGAATCGAACCCAGGTCGCTGGAGCTGTGAGGCTGCGGTGCTAACCACTACGCCACTGTGCCGTTCTCCGTTTAAGTAATATTCTGCTTTTTTATTCTTCCTGCCAAAGTGAACAACTTCACATTTTCCCACATTATACTCCATCTGCCAGATTTTTGCCCACTCACTCAACCTATCTATATTGGTCTGCAACTTCCTATGTCCTCTTCACAACATTCTTTCTTGCCTATCTTGGTGTCATCTGCAAATTTAGCTGCCATGCCATTGCTCACCTCATCTAAGTCATTGATATAAATTGTAACAAGTTGGAGTGAGGCCCCAGCACAGACCCCTGCGGGACTCCACTCGTCACATCCTGCCACTCAGAAAAGGACCAATTTATGCATACTTTCTGTTTTCTGCCAGCCAGCCAGCCAATCTTCTATCCATGTTAATACATTACCCCTTACACCATGAGCTCCTACTTTGCGCAATAACCTTTTATATGGCACCAGGGCGGCACAGTGGCGCAGTTAGCACTGCAGCCTCACAGCTCCAGCGACCCGGGTTCAATTCTGGGTACTGCCTGTGTCTGCGTGGGTTTCCTCTGGGTGCTCCGGTTTCCTCCCACATGCCAAAGACTTGCTGGTTGATAGGTTAATTGGCCATTATAAATTGCCCCTAGTATAGGTAGGTGGTAGGGAAATATAGGGGACAGGTGGGGATGTGGTAGGAATATGGAATTAGTGTAGGATTAGTATAAATGGGTGGTTGATGGTCAGCGCAGACTCGGTGGGCCGAAGGGCCTGTTTCAGTGCTGTATCTCTATATACTATACCGTGTCAAATGTCTTCTGGAAATCCAAGTACAGTACGTCAACCAGCTCCCGTTTATCCACAGCGCATGTTACTCCTTCAAAGAACGTCAATAAATTGGTTAAACATGATTTCCCTTTCCCAAAACCATGCTGACTATTCCCGATTACCTTGAGTTATTCTAAGTGCCCAGCTATAACCTCCTTAATGATCGATTCTAACACCTTCCCGATGACAGATGTCAAGCTAACTGGCCTATAGTTACCTGTTTTATGTTCTATAGTTGTTGAGTCAGAAACTTTAGGGACTTTCAAAAGGCTTTTGGATAGGTATATGGATAAAGGAGAATGATGGGGTATAGATTAAATTGTCCTTGACAGAGGACAAAGGATCGGCACAACATTGTGGGCCGAAGGGCCTGTTCTGTGCTGTATGTTCTATGTTCTATGTTCTATGTTCTATGTTTTCTGCCTCCCACCCTTCTTGAATAGAGGGTTTATATTTGCTACTTTCCAGTCTGATGGAACCTTTCCAGAATATAGCGAATTTTGAAAAATTAACACCAATGCATCTACTAACTCATTAGCTACCTCTTTTTGGACCCTAGGATGAAGTCCATCAGAACCCGGGGACCTGTCAATCCGCAGCTCCATCAGTTTGATCAGTACTGCTTCCGTGGTGATTGTAATTTCACCAAGTTCTCTCTTCCTTCCACCTCCTGGTTTACAGCTATTACTAGAATGTTTTTTGTATCCTCTATAGTGAAGACAGAGGCAAAATATTTGTTCATTTCATCTGCCATTTCCTTCTTATCTACTATTAACTCCCCATTCTCACTCTCTAGAGGACCAACACTCATTTTACTTACTCTTTTCCTTTTTAAATATCTGTAGAAACTCTTGCTATCCATTTCTAGCTAGCTTCCTCTCATGCTCTAAATTCTTACTCCTGATTAACATTTTAGTCATTCTCTGCCATACTTTATATTCTGACCAATCATCTGACCTGCCACTCATCTTTCCGCAGTTAATAGCGCAATAAATAGTGTATCATGCTCATCTGATAATTAGTTATAATGCCTGTTCGTTTTCAAAGTAAGATTATTCCTTGATACCAGCTCAGATTCCAGGGATCATTGTGTGCTCCCAGGCAGAGGATTGCCTTCAGCAAAATGAAGTATTTCAAATTAATATATTTCTTTTGTACAGAATGCGTTGTGGGTGTTCAGGTTCACTCCTCGTTTACTATGTTATCTAAACAAGGCATTCTTCACACATCTGGAGTGTGCATATGTGAAAACATTCATGTTTTATAGGTTTTTGTATGTTCATAGACTACACACCATTCTCTGATGTTCATTATGTTGCAGTTCATCCTCTTTAGTAGTAAAGCAAGAAGTCATTTCTAAACTTTCACAAGTACAGTACTTTGAGACTTTAGAATTTTTTTTTTAAATTCTTATGACATGCACTTGTGTAGTACCAATTTAAAAGATGTGAAGACTGAAATTGTGATTGTAAAGATAAGTTTCGGGTGGAATGAGAGATAGCGAGGTTGATGGAGGGAGTTCAGAGAATTGGGCTAGGACAGCCAAAGGTGGAATAACAGCAACTTATATTTATATAGGTAGGCTCAACTATCACCAGTAACCTGTCTCTCGATGCAGAAATCAACAAGCGCATGGGAAAGGCGTCCGCTGCTATGTCCAGACTGGCCAAGAGAGTGTGGGAAAATGGCACACTGACACGGAACACAAAAGTCCGAGTGTATCAAGCCTGTGTCCTCATTACCTTGCTCTACAGCAGTGAGGGCCGGACAATGTATGTCAGCCAAGAGCGACGTCACAATTCATTCCATCTTCGCTGCCACTGAAGAATCCTTGGCATCAGGTGGCAGGACCGTATTGCCAACGCAGAAGTCCTCGCAGCAGCCAACATCCCCAGCATATACACCCTACTGAGCCAGCGGCGATTGAGATGGCTTGGACGTGTGCGCCGCATGGAAGATGGCAGGATCCCCAAGGACACATTGTACAGCGAGCTTGCTACTGACCCACCAGCCGTCCATGTCTCCACTTTAAAGACATCTGCAAACGCGACATGAAGTCCTGTGATATTGATCACAAGTCATGTGAGTCCATTGCCAGTGATCGTCAGTAATATAAAAGCAAAATACTGCGGATGCTGGAAATCTGAAACAAAAACAAGAAATGCTGGAATCACTCAGCAGGTCTGGCAGCATCTGTGGAAAGAGAAGCAGAGTTAATGTTTCGGGTCAGTGACCCTTCTTCGGAACATTGCCAGTGATCGTCAGAGCTGGCGGACAGCCATAAAGGCGGGGTTAAAGAGTGGCGAGTCGAAGAGTCTTAGCAGTTGGCAGGAAAAAAGACAGAAGCACAAGGGGAGAGCCGAAGTGTAACAGCCCCAACAACCAATTTTATCTGCTGCACCTGTGGAAGAATCTGTCAGTCTAGAATTGGCCTTTATAGCCACTCCAGGTGCTGCTTCACAAACCACTGACCTCCTCCAGGTGCTTACCCATTCTGTCTCGCGGCACAGTGGTTAGCACCGCAGCCTCACAGCTCCAGCGACCCGGGTTCAATTCTGGGTACTGCCTGTGTGGAGTTTGCAAGTTCTCCCTGTGTCTGCGTGGGTTTTCTCCGGGTGCTCCGGTTTCCTTCCACAAGCCAAAAGACTAGCAGGTTGGTAGGTAAATTGGCCATTATAAATTGCCCCTAGTATAGGTAGGTGGTAGGAAAATATAGGGACAGGTGGGGATGTGGTAGGAATATGGGATTAGTGTAGGATTAGTATAAATGGGTGGTTGATAGTCGGCACAGACTCGGTGGGCTGAGGGGCCTGTTTCAGTGCTGTATCTCTAAACTAAACTAAACTAAACAAGGAGGCCAAAGAAGAAGAAGAAGATATTTATATAGAGCCTCTGATAGAACTTCTCAAAGTGCTTCATTGGAGTATTAGAAAACAAAACATGACACTGAGCCACATGAGATATTAGGTCAGATGACCAAAAGTTTGATCAAAGATGTAGGTTCAAAAGAGTGTGTTAAAGGAGGAAAACGAGGTGGAGATGAGTAGAGAGGGAATTCCAAAGCTTGGGGCTGAGGCAACTAAAGGCACAGCCACCAATGGTGGAGTGATTAAAATTGGGGATGCTTAAGAGGCTAGAATTAGGTGAATGCAGATATCTCAGCGGGTTGTGGGGCTGGAGGGGATAACAGAGATAGGGCTGGGTGAAGACCTGGAGGGATATGAAAACAAGGATGAGAATTTTAAAATTCGGATGTTGCTTGACTGGGAGCCAATGGAGGTCAGCGAGCGCAGGGGTAAAGGGGACTTGCTGTGAGTTAAGACACACGCAGCAGAGTTTTGGATGACCAAGTTTGTGTAGGGTGAAATGTGGAAGACCAGCCAGGTTTGTAATGGAATAGTCAAGCCTAGATGTGTATCAAAGGCATGAATGAGGGTTTCAGCAGCAGATGAGCTGAGGTAGGAGAAAAGTCGGACAATGTTACAGAGGTGGAAATAGTGATGTTGCAAATATGAGGTTGGAAACTCACCTTTGGATGAAATGTGACACCAAGGTTGCGAACAGACTGGTTCAATCACACACTGTTACCAGGGAGAGGGATGGAGTCGCTAACCAGGAACAGAGTTTGGAGCATGACTGAAAACAATGGCTTTAGTCTTCCCAATATTTAATAGGAGGAAATTTCTGCTCATCCGGTATTGTATGTCGGATAAGCAGTCTGATAGTTTAGCAACAGTGGAGTAGTTGAGAGAGGTGGTGGTGAGGTACAGCTGGGTGTTATCAGTGTATATGTGAAAACTAACACTGTGCTTTCAGATGTTGTAGCTGAGGGGCAGCATATATATCAGAAATAGGAGAGGGCCAAGGATAGATCCTTGGGGGAAACTAGAGGCCACGGTGTGGGAACAAAACGAGAAGCTATTGCAAGTGATTCTCTAGCTACAATTAATTAGATAAGAATGGATTCAGGTGAGAGCAGTCCCACCCAACTAGATGACAATGGAGAGGTGTTGGAATTGTCAGCTGTGTCAAAGGTCACAGACAGGTAGAGAAGGACGAGGAGGGAACATTTACCTTTGTCACAGTCACATAAAATGTCATTTGTGACTTTGATGAGAGCTGTTTCAGTACTGTGGCAGGGGTGCAAACCTGATTGAAGGGATTCAAATATGGAGTACCAAGAACGATGGGAAAGGATTTCGGATGTGACAATATGTTCAAGGGCTTTGAAAATGAAAGGGAGTTTGGAGATGGGACGGTAATTTACAAGGACAGTGAGGTCAATGGGTTTTTTTGAGGAGAGGGATGATGATGGCAGATTTAAAGGAGAGTGGGACAACACCTGAAGAGAAAGAACTGTTAGCTGATGTTAACATGGGAAACAGGAGGGGAAGTTGGGTGTTCAGTTTAGTGGAAATAGGATCGAGGTAGCAGGAGATGGGTCTTATGGGCAAGATGAGTTCAGGGGGCATGAGGGGAGATAGGAGAGAAACTAGAGAAAGATGCAAGTTCAGGGCTAGGGTAGGGGGAGCATTAGAGGAAGTTTACTCATGTGGGCTAGTGGAAAAGAGAGATGCAGAAGAGGCAGCTGATCAAATCGTCTCGATTTTAGTGATGAAGTCCATGAGCTCCTTGCACTTATGTTGGAGGTGAGGGTAGAGGGGACAGGGGAGAGGAGTTTAAGAGGATGGTTTGCAGTTCCATAATGGAGGGAATTGGCATGCACAAAAATCAGTTAGAAGGTTGGAGGGCATGGGGTGGGACATGAGGCTGGAGGAGGTTGCAGAGACGAGGAAGGGCAAGGCTGTTGAACTTGTAGGTGAGCGTAAACATTTGTAATTTGGTGCAATTTGAGTCAACAGAGAGCAGAAAGGACTGGGCTGATGAGTGAATGAAACTGAGAATACTGGCCACAAAGTTTTAGCTGAATTGGAGTTTATGAAGGGTGGAGATTGGAATGGCAGCAAGGAGGGTATTGGAGAATTCAAGTCAAGTCTATAGGTAACAAGTGGGTTTTGCTGCAATGTAACGGTAATGGCAGATAATGTCACCATAGGTGATCTAGGCGATAGATAGGATGCTCAATACTGGATCATTCAGGATACTGAAATTGTGTATCATCTGTTTCAGTGTGCACGTGCAACAAAGTAGTGGGTTGAGTTGGTAGTAAGGCTCCAGAAGTTTGGTGAGGGCTGAATAAAATGCCTTCAACCTTTCAGTTTTCAATTGGAGGAAATTCTAGCTCATCCAGTCTTGATGTCAGATAATCAGAGTTGAGGGAGCTGGTAGAGAAGCCTGCTTGGGTGTTGTCCACATACATACAAACTCCAATCTCAAGCTTATGCATGATGTTGCTGAGAGACATGTAGATGAAGAAAGAGTGGAAGCCAATGAAGAAAACCATATCGGGAGACAAACACATTGCTGATAGGCACTTGCAGTGGAGCAGGTAGGAGAGAAACCACAGAAGGCCAGTCGCACTGACATGGCCCACTGAAGAGAGGTGTTGCAAGAGGTTAGAGCAATTGACAGTATCGAATGCTATCGAGATGTCAATGAGACATACTGCATCACCACCATTCAGGAATGTCTTTGCTGATCTTGACTACTGTAGTCTCTGTGCGATGACTAGCAACTAGATGGAAGGGATTCAAACATGGAGTTGTGGGACAAGTGAATATGGAACTGAGACACAATATATTTGAGTGCCTTTAGAAAGAAAAGGGAAGTTAGATACAGTCATGGGAGATGACAAAGCTCCAAAGCACACTTTTAAAAGATAGGGTTGATGGCAGTTCAGGAAGGGAAAAAGTAGTGCCTGCACAAAGTGGGTGATGTCAGTTAGCATTAGAGCAAGGAAAGGAACAGAGTGGTCAGGAATTGGTTGGGCAAGGGAATGAGAATGCAACAATGGTTCTTGTGGAAAAGATGAGCAGATGCAGTGAACTGGTAATGTGAGAAGCTAGTGTGAGAATGCAGGGGTACGGAAGCGACAATGGGTGAGACAGCTGTACAGAGTCTGAATCTGAGACAAAACAGTCCATAAACATCATGCATTTGGTGTTAGAGATGAGGGTAGAGGGGACAAGGGACAAGGGCTGTTTTTTGTCTTGGATTTGTCTTTGTGAAGTGGAATCTGGGAATGTCCTAACATTCCAGGATTTATCAAGAGGTAGGTGCAGCATTCCTTGTGATGGTTGTGAGATCTGCCAGTCAAAAAGAAAGCCAGACCTGTGACTGGTGTGCTTGAGTCTCTGACTTGAGGATGCATAGGTGAGAATTGTACCAGAGGAAAATAATACCTGCATTGTATCAAATGGAGATTAAAGAAGAGGAAAACATAGTCATTCTTGTCAATAGTCTTCAAAAATTTGCTCCTTCCCTCCCTGAAAATGTTTATGCCATGTTGAGGTACTGTTCCAGATTGCAGGCCCCCTCCAAACATTCATCCATGTGATATTCTTGATGGCCAGTATTGGTGACTTGTTCAATCACTGTTCAAATCACAGCTGAACCTGGCCCTGTTCCCCTATGTGCACTTCTAGGTTTGGCTGTCTCTGATTGCAGCTCTGAATGCTCCAAGTCAACCCCATCTTCCCCAGTACCAGATCTGAATGCTGTAGGTACTCCAAGTTTGGCCAGAACAATGCTTTGAAAAAATAATTACAGGAGAGCAATGGAGAATGTCATTGGAGAAGAAGGAACAAAGCCAGTGGAAATGGAGAGTTCAGAACCAAAGAAAACTGCAAAAGCATGTTAATTTGTCAGGTATTTTAAACCCCTTTTTTAGTTCATGAAAACAATATTTAAGATGAACGTGTAAAGCTAAAGGATTTCAGTTCAGTAAAGCCATTAAGCTTCATGATTGACTTGACCTATATTTCTAAATCCAAATATCTGCTAAGTCTCTACTATTTTGCCTGTTGGTTAATGCTCCTGTTTCCTACCTTAGGTGTTCTTGGAACTACTGCTGTTTCTCCCTATAAAGGGACCTGATTTATTGTTCATTTCTGGGGAAGGGTTTTATACCTGAAAACAGTCCTTTCTCTTTACAGATGCTGAGTGATTCATTGTGTCTATCCAGCATCTCGAGTTCTTATTTCAGAATAAATCCAGAGTTGGAGCCAGATTTACATCCAGAGAAAAGAGAAAATCATTGGAGTGGGTACAGTCTTGCACTGCAAGGCTTTCGGCACTAATAAGAATTAACTGCAGTGAAATCTGTAACCAAATTTAATAAGTTGCCAAGGGGTCCCTTGATCAATTGGACACGTTCTAAACCTATCTGCAGTTAATTTAAATATTTGAACTGCTGCCTGTGCTCTCTAAACATTTACATTTTAACTGCTGGGAGTGTAGTGCTGGGCACGTATAGAGTCACATACGCACTGAGCTGTGTCCTGGACAAGAGAAGTGGAGTTCAACTAGATACTGCTACCAATCTGAGACCAGTAGCTTCAGTAGAGATGAAGCCTTTGAGCACTTTATAAGAGAAGGAAGAGTATGGGATAGGAAATCAAGGGAGAGAACCTAAAGAAAATGAGGCTTTTGAACAAAGGGATTAAATTACAACAGAAAGTGATATTTGGGAAAATTCCAAATAGCAGGGATGTCCTCTCTGGTAGATCAGCCTACACTGGTGGAGAAGAGAAAGCAGACCATGAGAAGTAATATGGAGTTTGAAGAGAAGAGGTTGCAGAGTAGGATATATAAAGATGTTATACTTGTTCCTGATTTTACAGGACTTGTCCAGAAACATTAGAATGAGTTTGTAGCAAAAAATACGTTGAGTAAATTAAGATAAACACTTGAATTTAAGTCAAAAATCAATCCCTTTGAAAAGTACATGGTGGCTTAATTTAGACAGCATTGTTTTCCATTGCAGCTGAAAATATTTTTTATTTTCTGTATATGATCCTTTTGCATCTGAAAAGCGCTTGTATGATTACAGAAGTACTTAAGTTTGTTCAGAGGAGTCAGCTATGCTCTGCCATCCGACCGCAGCTAATTGATTTGCTTTTTCATGTGTATCTTCAACATGATACCTGTAATAAAATATGAAAAATGTTTCCTATTTGCGATCGATTATTTCAGATTTGAAATGATGCTTAATATAAAGTCATCTGATCATAAGTCTAATGTCTTTGATTTTAATAAGCTGAAACCTCACTGCCCATTTTGAATCATCAAACTGGAAAAATGTTTGCATGCAATGACAAATATTCAGAACAAATTCAATTAGGGAGATGTTAAGCAGGAGATGAAAGGTCAGGTATGAGTAATCAAATTGGTCTGATCTCATTTAACAGTGAAGGGCAAGTGATACTACTTTATTATTGGACTTGTCCTACTAAAGCTTTTTTTCTTCTGGCCCACTATTTTCATTTTTTGCTCATCTTACTCTTGTAACAGGATAGAGAGTAATTAATAAAAGAGCTGTAGGTACAATGCACTTTTACAAAATGTTGCATCTAACAAGGATTCTCCATATAATGCTCCAGCAGACCGATCGGTCAGACATTTTATTATGCTTGCTGATCATTTAACTTGCTTTGTAAGACAGATACTGAACTTCATTGAGCTTAGTCTTGCTGCTGGAAGAAAATGTTTATGTTGTGCTGAAAGAACTGCAGAAAAGTGGGAACTTGTTGCATATCTAATAGAATGGCCCTAGTGGTCTGAACATTCTGCACCATAATACTAAAGAAATAGTAGGAGTTACCCCCAAAAAGTGAAATCTGATGACCCATTCTGTTTTCAGAGGCTCCAAGCTTAGAGTTTCAGTTGGCCATCTCTCCAGTTTTTTTTTTAATTTTTAGATGCTTTACTATTAACTGCAGGTATACTCCTCCCCAATTAAGTCCCCCCACCCCCCTCATTTCATAGAACATGGCTACCGCTATTATGAAAAGTTTCTGTTTATGGAACATAAAATAGGACAGCAATGCAAATAAGGGCACATGCCAGAGAGATAGACAATGGGTCACTTGAGTATAAAGACCTTTTATTTCTAGTTCTCAGAAGAATGCACAGATCAGCAATAACCTCAGTGCCATTTAATAAGAATGTAGTCCCATTGTCCAAGATATGCCACAAACATTGTTGTGAAGGACCATATCCTCTGATTTACTGTGAGCAATGTCATGGGAATTCCATCAATGTAAATAATTGAAAGTAAGGGGTTTTGGGGAGCAAAGGACAAATAGAAGTTGCATTTCAGCACATTTTACAGTGATATATTTGTGATGTTATTTACCTGTGATGCTTTTATCTTCAGTATTAATAACATGTATTTTTTATCTGGTATTATTGAAGTGATATATACAAAATTCATTTTGTTAGTGAGGGGCACATTGCAGTCATGTTGAAGCTGCCTTGTGACTGCAGTAACCATCAAACTGTGTCCTAACTCCCTGCTGTGTCGTGAGCAAGGCCATGGGAGATCTTCTGGTATTTTCAAAACTGAAAACAAATTATTACATTTTGCAAACATCATATTTAGATGAAAACTTCAAACATTTATATGAAGGAGCAACAGACGATTTCTCCCATTACCTGCAGTAATGGCACCACAGCTGTTAGATATATTGCAGAGAAGGCCTTCTTAAATCATGTTTGTGAGGCTTAACCAAATGTCTTCCAGTTTCTCATGGGGGAAAATACTGAAGATTTTTACAGTAACTATGTAAGATAATTTAACTTTACAGAATAATACAGCATTTTGAAGTGATGCAGTGTAACTGGGGATTGCTGGATGCGCAGTGCACAACACTTGAGCTGAGTGCTTGACTAGAGTCAAATTTTATTACAACAGTACACTGCCCTCCCAGCAGGCCGTCCCCTTACACTTTTCATCTCCTGAGGAGCCAGCCTTGGTAAACTCAAGTAGGATTCGTAGAGTTGACCCTTGGGTATTGCTTTAACTTCTCCTGTCTGAATGACATAACGCATCAAAGGCAGGAAAGCTACTGATAGTTGGAATCTGCAAGTGAATATAAATAAGAATTAAACCCTGCATTAAAGTTAAATGATTTATGTAATATCAGATTGTTTTCGAAGCTGCTATGTAATCATAAAGTTGAGGTGATTTGTGACAGTGATGTCATCTGATCACCTCTAGTTTGGTTACTATTTTTGTAATCGCTGCTAGGTATTAGCAATTTATTTTTCTCCCCTTTAATCACATTTGCCATTAGAAACAACAAAGAACATGGAATTACAGATGTTATTTGTAACAGTAGGTTTTGATTTTGTAGTAGTACCAGAGAGATTCTGCATCCTCCTTCAGAGATTTATTTTATTATCTGGTCATATAAACATACATTTTTAATGAAAAAAAATTGGTTGATCTGTCACGCTGTAGGACACAATATGTTGCGTCCAGTTCTGATC
Organism: Heterodontus francisci; assembly: GCF_036365525.1. Lineage (NCBI taxonomy): Eukaryota > Metazoa > Chordata > Chondrichthyes > Heterodontiformes > Heterodontidae > Heterodontus > Heterodontus francisci. Next base: position 68,787,260 of record NC_090384.1, read on the forward strand.
ACCATACTTTAGAAAGGATGTGAGGGTGCAGAGGTGATTTACCAGAATGGTTCCAGGGATGAGGGATTTTAGCTACAAAGTTAAGTTGAAGAAGCTGGGGTTGTTCCCCTTGGAGCAAAGGTTATTGAGGAGAGATTGAATAAAGATGTACAAGGTGTATTAGCTGTGGCTCAGTTTGTAGCACTCTTGCCTCTGAGTTACAAGGCTCCAAGTTCAAGCCCAACTTAAAGCACAAAAATCAAGGCTGATACTCCAGTGCAGTACTGATGGTGTGCTGCATTGTTGGAGTGGCTAGTTTTTACGGCTGGCATGGACACGACAGGCTGAATGGCCTCCTTCTGTGCCGTAATTTTTCTATGGTTCTAGGTGCTGCCTTGGGTGTGCTGCATTGTTGGAGGTGCCGCATTGTTGGAGGTGCCATCTTTCAGATGAGACATTAAACCAAGCCCCCATCTGCTTGCTCTGGTGGATATAAAGGAACCCATGGCACTGTTTCGAAGAAGAGCAAGGTAGCTGTGTCCTGGCCAATATTTAATTCTCACTCAACAACACAAAAACAGGTCATATCTTACAGACAATATCCCAGTCACTGCCAGCACTATCCCCGAGTATGTCCTGTCCCACCGGAAGGACAGACCCAGCAGAAGTGGCGGCACAGTGGTATAGAGTAGGGAGGGAGTTTTCCTGGGATTCCTCATCATCGACTCTGGACCCCATGAAGTCTTATGGCATCAGGTCAAACATGGGCAAGGAAACCTTCTGCTGATTACTACCTACCGCCTTCCCTCAGCTGATGAGTTAGTACTCCTCTTGGAGGAAGCACTGAGGGTGGCAAGGGCGCAGAATGTATTCTGGGTGGGGGACTTCAATGTCCATCACCAAGAGTGGCTCAGTAGCACCACTACTGACCGAGCAGGCCGAGTCCTAAAGGACATAGCTGCTAGGCTGCGTCTGCGGCAGGTGGTGAGGGAACCAACAAGAGGGAAAAACATACTTGACCTCGTCCTCACCAATCTGCCTGCCGCAGATGCATCTGTCCATGACAGTATTGGTAGGAGTCACCACCGCACACTCCTTGTGGAGATAAAGTCCCACCTTCACATTGAGAATACCGTCCATCGTGTTGTGTGGCACTATCACCGTGCTAAATGGGATAGATTTCGAACAGATCGAGCAATGCAAAACTGGGCATCCATGAGGCGCTGTGGGCCATCAGCAGCAGCAGAATTGTACTCAACCACAATCTGTGACCTCATGGCCTGGCATGTCCCCCACTCTACCATTACCATCAAGCCAGGAGACTAACCCTGGTTCAATGAAGAGTGCAGCAGGGCATGCCAGGAGCAGCACCAGGCATAGCTCAAAATGAGGTGTCAACCTGGGGAAGCTACAGCAGAGGACTATCTGCGTGCCAAACTATGTAAGCAGCATACGATAGACAGAGCTAAGTGATCCCATAACCAACGGATCCGATCTAAGCTCTGCAGTCCTGCCACGTCCAGCCGTGAATGGTGGTGGACAATTAAACAACTAACTTGAGGAGGTGTCTCCACAAATATCCCCATCCTCAATGATGGGGGAGCCCAGCACATCAGTGCAAAAGATAAGGCAGAAGCATTTGCAATAATCTTCAGCCAGAAGTGCCGAGTTGATGATCCATCTCGGCCTCCTCCTGAAGTCCCCAGCATCACAGATGCCAGACTTCAGCCCCTTCGATTCACTCTGCGTGATATCATGAAATGGCTGAAGGCAATGGATACTGCAAAGGCTATGGGCCCTGACAATATTCCGGAAATAGTACTGAAGTCCTGTGCTCCAGAACTTGCCGCGCCCGTGGCCAAGCTGTTCCAGTACAGCTACAACACTGGCATCTACCCAGCAATGTGGAACATTGCCCAGGCATGTCCTGTACACAAAAAGCAGGAGAAGACCAACCTGGACAATCACCACCCCATCAGTGTACTCACAATCATCAGTAAAGTGATGGAAGGTGTCATCAAGCAGCACTTGCTGAGCAATAACCTGCTCAGTGGCGCTCAGTTTGGGTTCCGCCAGGGCCACTCAACTCCTGACCTCATTGCAGACATGGCTCAAAAATGGACAAAAGAGCTGAACTCGAGGTGAGGTGAGACTGACTGTCCTTGACATCAAGGCAGCATTTGACCGAGTATGGCATCAAGGAGCCCTAGCAAAATTGAAGTCAATGGGAATCGGGGAAAACTCTCCACTGGTTGGAGTCATACTTAACGCAAAGGAAGATGGTTGTGGTTGTTGTAGGTCAGTCATCTGGGCTCCAGGACATCACTGCAGGAGTTCCTCAGGGTAGTGTCCTAGGCCCAACCATCTTCAGCTGCATCATCAATGACCTTCCCTCAATAATTAGGCCAGAAGTGGGGATGTTCGCTGATAGCACAATATTCAGCACCATTCGCGACTCCTCAGATACTGAAGCTGTCCGTGTAGAAGTGCAGCAAGACCTGGACAATATCCAGGCTTGGGCTGATAAGTGGCAAGTAACATTGGTTTCACACAAGTGCCAGGCAATGTCCATCTCCAACAAGAGAGAATCTAACCATCTCCCCTTGACATTCAATGGCATTACCATCGCTGAATCCCCAACTATCAACATCCTAGGGGCTACCATTGACCAGAAACTGAACTGGAGTAGCCATACAAATACCGTGGCTACAAGAGCAGGTCAGAGGCTAGGAATCCTGCAGCGAGTAACTCCTCTCCTGACTCCCCAAAGCCTGTCCACCATCTACAAGGCACAAGTCAGGAGTGTGATGGAATACTCTCCACTTGCCTGGATGGATGCAGCTCCAACAACACTCAAGAAGCTCGATACCATCCAGGACAAAGCAGCCCGCTTGATTGACACCCCATCTACAAACATTCACTCCCTCGACCACCGACGCACAGTGGTAGCAGTGTGTACCATCTACAAGATGCACTGCAGCAACGCACCAAGGCTGCTTCAACAGCACCTTCCAAACCTGCGACCTCTACCAACTCGAAGGACAAGGGCAGTCAATGCATGGGAACACCACCACCTGCAAGTTCCCCTCCAAGCCACGCACCATCCTGACTTGGAACTATATCGCCGTTCCTTCACTGTTGCTGGGTCAAAATCCTGGAACTCCCTTCCTAACAGCACTGTGTGTGTACCTACCTCACACGGACTGCAGCGGTTCAAGAAGTCAGCTCACCACCTCCTTCTCCAGGGCAATTAGGGGTGGGTAATAAATGCTGGCCTAGCCAGCGATGCCCACATCCCATGAATGAATAAAAAAAAAGTCATCTGGTCAATATCACATCGCTGTATGTGGAAGCTTGCTGTGCGCTAAATTGGCTGTTGCATTTTCTGGATTACAACAATGAAAACTGTTACAGTCAGGTGAGGAGGGGTCGAAGGGCTTCCATCTCCTTGTTTGACCACAACAGGTTCAAATCTTAAAGTGGATGTACTGGCCAATTTAGTAGGTGCTTGGTGGTTCTTGTGATCATAGCAAGGAAATAATCGGACAGGTTTTGTTGAGTTTAACAAAGAAAGAGGTTAACTCTATTGTACTTAAACCAAACTAAGTAAAATAATAAACTGCGCTCCAACTTTCTCACACACCCATTAGAGGTTCACACATACACAAATAGGTTACAGAGTGGGGAAGGGTCGAGTTAGAGTCCATAGGAAAAAAAAGGAGTATATAGTCTGTGGAGTTTGGTGATTCGGCTGGCTTCTAGCTGAATTTGATGGTCCTGAAGCTTCTGGTTTGAAGAGATAGATGACTGATTATGTGGTCTCTTGGAGACAGCGATGCATATGATTTCCTCCAAGGGGTTTCTGGTTGTAGCCGGAATATGCAGAGGTGGTCAGTCAGCAGGCAGGATTTGAAGCTTGCAAGCTGGAATGGAGAGAGAGAGGAGGGAGCCCCACTTGGGTGTGCACGTCAGAGTCAACATGCTTCTTAGCCTACTGCAGAGAATTAGAATTAGAACATTACAGCTCAGTACAGGCCCTTCGGCCCTCGATGTTGCGCCGACCTGTGAAACCATCTGACCTACACTATTCCATTTTCATCCATATGTCTATCCAATGACCACTTAAATGCCCTTAAAGTTGGCGAGTCTACTACGGCTGCAGGCAGGGCGTTCCACGCCCTTACTACTCTCTGAGTAAAGAAACTACCTCTCACATCTGTCCTATATCTATCACCCCTCAACTTGAAGCTATGTCCCCTCGTGTTTGCCATCACCATCCGAGGAAAAAGACGTTCACTATCCACCCTATCTAACCCTCTGATTATCTTATATGTCTCTATTAAGTCACCTCTCCTCCTCCTTCTCTCCAACGAAAACAACCTCAAGTCCCTCAGCCTTTCCTCGTAAGACCTTCCCTCCATACCAGGCAACATCCTAGTAAATCTCCTCTGCACCCTTTCCATAGCTTCCACATCCTTCCTATAATGCAGTGACCAGAACTGCACGCAATACTCCAGGTGCGGTCTCACCAGAGTTTTGTACAGCTGCAGCATGACCTCGTGGCTCTGAAACTCGATCCCCCTACTAATAAAAGCTAACACACCATATGCCTTCTTAACAGCCCTATTAACCTGGGTAGCAACCTTCAGGGATTTATGCACCTGGACACCAAGATCTCTCTGTTCATCTACACTACCAAGAATCTTCCCATTAGCCCAGTACTCTGCATTCCTGTTACTCCTTCCAAAGTGAATCACCTCACACTTTTCCGCATTAAACTCCATTTGCCATCTCTCAGCCCAGCTCTGCAGCCTATCTATGTCCCTATGTACCCTACAACATCCTTTGGCACTATCCACAACTCCACCGACCTTAGTGTCATCTGCAAATTTACTAACCCACCCTTCTACACCCTCTTCCAGGTCATTTATAAAAATAACAAACAGCAGTGGCCCCAAAACAGATCCTTGCGGTACACCACTAGTAACTAAACTCCAGGATGAACATTTGCCATCAACCACCACCCTCTGTCTTCTTTTAGCTAGCCAATTTCTGATCCAAAGCTCTAAATCACCTTCAACCCCATACTTCCGTATTTTCTGCAATAGCCTACCGTGGGGAACCTTATCAAACGCCTTACTGAAATCCATATACACCACAACCACTGCTTTACCCTCATCCACCTGTTTGGTCACCTTCTCGAAAAACTCTATGGTTTGTGAGGCACGACCTACCCATCACAAAACCGTGCTGACTATCTCTAATGAACTTATTCTTTTCAAGATGATTATAAATCCTGTCTCTTATAACCTTTTCCAACATTTTACCCACAACCGAAGTAAGGCTCACAGGTCTATAATTACCAGGGCTGTCTCTACTCCCCTTCTTGAACAAGGGGACAACATTTGCTATCCTCCAGTCTTCCGGCACTATTCCTGTCGACAATGACGACATAAAGATCAAGGACAAAGGCTCTGCAATCTCCTCCCCGGCTTCCCAGAGAATCCTAGGATAAATCCCATCTGGCCCAGGGGACTTATCTATTTTCACACTTTCCAAAATTGATAACACCTCCTCCTTGTGAACCTCAATCCCATCTAGCCTAGTAGCCTGAATCTCAGTATTCTCCTCAACAACATTTTCTTTCTCTACTGTAAATACTGACGCAAAGTATTCATTTAACACTTCCCCTATCTCCTCTGATTCCACACACAACTTCCCACTACTATCCTTGATTGGCCCTAATCTAACTCTAGTCATTCTTTTATTCCTGATATACCTATAGAAAGCCTTAGGGTTTTCCCTGATCCTATCCGCCAATGACTTCTCGTGTCCTCTCCTTGCTCTTCTTAGCTCCCCCTTTAGATCCTTCCTGGCTAGCTTGTAGCTCTCAAGCACCCTAACTGAGCCTTCACGTCTCATCCTAACATAAGCCTTCTTCTTCCTCTTGACAAGCGCTTCGACTTCTTTAGTAAACCACGGCTCCCTCGCTCGACAACTTCCTCCCTGCCTCACAGGTACATACTTATCAAGGACACACAGTAGCTGCTCCTTGAATAAGCTCCACATTTCGATTGTTCCCATCCCCTGCAGTTTCCTTCCCCATCCTACGCATCCTAAATCTTGCCTAATCGCATCATAATTTCCTTTCCCCCAGCTATAATTTTTGCCCTGCGGTATATACCTGTCCCTGCCCATCGCTAAGGTAAACCTAACCGAATTGTGATCACGATCACCAAAGTGCTCACCTACATCTAAATCTAACACCTGGCCGGGTTCATTTCCCAGTACCAAATCCAATGTGGCATTGCCCCTGGTTGGCCTGTCTACATACTGTGTCAGAAAACCCTCCTGCACACACTGGACAAAAACTGACCCATCTAAAGTACTCGAACTATGGTATTTCCAGTCGATATTTGGAAAGTTAAAGTCCCCCATAACAACTACCCTGTTACTCTCGCCCCTTTTGAGAATCATCTTCGCTATCCTTTCCTCTACATCTCTGGAACTATTCGGAGGTCTATAAAAGAATCCCAACAGGGTAACCTCACCTCTCCTGTTTCTAACCTCTGCCCATACTACCTCAGTAGACGAGTCCTCAAACGTCCTTTCTGTCGCTGTAATACTCTCCTTGATTAACAATGCCACACCCCCCCCCTCTTTTACCATCTTCTCTGTTCTTACTGAAACATCTAAATCCCGGAATCTGCAACATCCATTCCTGCCCCTGCTCTACCCATGTCTCCGAAATGGCCACTACATCGAGATCCCAGGTACCAACCCATGCTGCAAGCTCACCCACCTTATTCCGGATGCTCCTGGCGTTGAAGTAGACACACTTTAAACCAGGTTCTTGCTTGCCAGTGCCCTCTTGCGTCCTTGTAACCATATCCCTGACCTCACTACTCTCAACATCCTGTACACTGGCACTACAATTTAGGTTCCCATTCCCCTGCTGAATTAGTTTAAACCCCCCCGAAGAGCACTAGCAAATCTCCCCCCCGAAGAGCACTAGCAAATCTCCCCCCCAGGATATTGGTACCCCTCTGGTTCAGGTGAAGACCATCCTGTTTGTAGAGGTCCCACCTACCCCAGAAAGAGCCCCAATTATCCAGGAAACCAAAACCCTCCCTCCTGCACCATCCCTGCAGCCACGTGTTCAACAGCTTAAAACACACAGGTTGGTGGGGGTGCGGGGGGAGCTTGTCACATGACAGTCACTCAGTGATTCAAGCATGTGCATGTTTGTAAAACACCCAGTGTGTTTCTTCTGGCAACTAAAACAGCCCATGCCCGGGGATTACTTTCTCACAATCAGGTTCCCATTGTTTAATTAATAGTCTTGATGCCTTGCTAATGGGAACAGGCAGTCCCTTTAAATTTTCCAGGTCTTGGTTTTTGCTGGGGCGGGGCAAACCCTTTATCTCCAACCACACAGACCTTGCAATGTAGGATACTGTGTTGCAAATTAGGTGGCCATCTTAAGCTGCTCGCAAAGTCACTTTTTATCTGGTCCTTTTTAATTTCTTTTAAAAAAAAAGTATATATATAAATTCAGGTCTCCAGCTGGTGGATTAAAAGAAAATTATCATTCAACCTAACATGTTGGTGTGACACAACACTTTAAAAGTGCTTCATTGGCTGTAAAGTGCTTTGAAATGTCCGATGGTGGTGAAAGGCACTATATAAATGCAAATCTTTCTTTTTATGACCGGTTTAGATAAGGTAGACAAAAAACTGTACCCATTAGCTGATGGTACAAGGACTAGGTGACATAGATTTAAGGTTTGGGGCAACAGATTTAGGGGGGATGTGAGGAAGAATATTTTTATACAGCAAGTGGTAATAACCTAGAGCTCGCTGCCTAGGAGGGTGGTGGAAGTGGAAATAGTAAATGATTTCAAAAGGAAATTGGATGGGCACTTGAGGGAAATAAATTTGTAGTGCTACGGGGATAGAACGGGGGAATGGGACTGATTGGATTGCTCGACAGAGAGCCAGTATGGACATGATGGGCCAAATGGCCTCCTTCTGTACCATAATGACTCTGACAACCAGGACCAAATATGGCACAGTGGAGTTAGAGGCCAAGGGATAATTGGACCTGTGAGGCACTTGTAATTCATCTCTGCTTCAAAGACGTTCATTGTGCTCTTATATATGTTACAAATGATGATGTAAACAACTTATACAGAAAACTGCCTATGTAAATTTGTCATGCTGAAATGAAATTCTGCTGTAGGTATTTAGGAAAGAGTAACTCATTAAAGACTCACTACTTGATTTCTTTCCACCTCTCCCCCCAAAAAAGTGCCTATCACATGCAGTGCACCTCCTGGTGTAGCATAATTGGGAATTTAAAAGAGTGAAGAACTGAATCTGGATCCTGCCATTCTGTGATCTGGAGTACTGGTGCTCCATTGCACGAGCCCATCTTTCAAGTGATGAGTGGACAATTTCCTGCCTTGTGTGGGAATATTAATCAGTGTTTAGCAAACCTTGCATGTGCATTTTAATGAAAATTTTGGTGGCAAGAGATTGATGGGTGGGACAGCATATAAATTTGTTTGGCATTGCAGATTAATTTTTCTTTCCCTTTTATGTTTGTTTTTGACTGGGCTGGTTTTTTGACAGCAGTTAAAGTAAAAGAATGAACTTTTCATCTGTCTCCGTTCCTCCGTATAGTAAGTTTACTTGCAATTTTGAAAGAAGCAGGAACAATTTTATGAAATACCAACTTCCAGTCATTTCTTTGGTTAAAGTATTGGCGCGTAAGCAATTCAGATGCATTTGTTGATTTGAGTTGGAAATAATTACCTGTAAAGTTTTTCATTGGCAACGTATTGTCTGCTAATTCAAATTTTTTATTAAACTATTTATGTTTCATGTGTTACCTAGCCTATGCTGACTTATTTTTAAAAATATGCAAACTGTTGTAACTAGTTTGGGTACCTACTAATTCCAAGTACTGTAACTTGGATATGTTGGAAGCCATAACTTTGTTCCTTTTTTGTTTCTCCCCCTTATTTCCTAAAGGCATCAATTCAACCTGGAGTATAGTTGTGCACAGTGACTCCCTGCTTCATCACCCAAGTTGTTGCTCTGTGTGACCACTTGAATGATGAACATCAAAGGATGACAAGACATTGGGTGTCATAACAGCTTATGTATCCATAAAAAAGGATATTAATGTTGAGATTTTTGGTGAAAAGGGATTGAACAGTTACTGACAGCATGTGCAACTTGATTGACTTTACAGACTTGGAAAGGTAGTAAGTAAGTAAGTACAACCAAGGTGGGAGGAGTGCACTGTCTTTCCTTGTCACTTCTCCACAGGTCACAACATATATTTTTAAAAATGTTTACCCAGTTACCATATACTCTACTCTTTATCTCAGAATAAAATACACCAACCAGGTTTCTTTAATAAACAACAAAATTATCAGTTTAATATAAAACAAGACTTAACCAGTAACAAAGCAAAGCGTTAACACACAGATTGAAATATGAAAGTTCCCCCTTTTAAATTCCCCACACACAAACTGACACACACACTGAAACAAACTACAGAAATTCTCTCTGCAGAGGTCTGTTACAAAAAAAAAGACGAAAAAAGAATACTTTGGCCAAATATTTGCTAATTCTTAGAAAAAAATGAGAAGATATGGAAAGATGTCAGTTGCTCCTTTTTGGTCTGGCGTCCCAAATATGCATAGACAGCTGTCACTGGGATCTTTCTAGAGCAGTTATTTTCAGGTGACATTGAGGATCCGTTTGGCAGGCTTATCAGGAGAAATGGAGCATTAGTTTCTCTCTTTCTTACGCTTGTTTCTTAGAAAGTTTTCAAAGAGAAAGAAGAGGGTGAGCTGTTGGTGGCAACTCTCTTGGCTGGTTTTCTCTAACTGTCTTCAAAAACAGTTCACACCCCAACACACTGCCCAAAGTGAAACCAAAAACAATATCTCGAGAGTCAAGCCTCCTGACCCTTATAAATTTTGACCTGTCACTTCTCTGTAAACATCTCCCCCAGGTCACCAAGTTTCTGTTGTTAATTGCTTCAAGCACATGACTTCCAGAAAGGTTGTTTTTGAACAACATTTCAGTGTCATTCCAATAAACTGTCAACAACAAAGCAAACCCCAGCTTCTATGAAATCTTCAGCCTTCCAATGAATCCATCTTCATAATTTAAATATAAAGCCTCAAAACATATACATAACGAAAAATATAGAAGCATTTCTGTAACAATGATGAGTAAGCAAATAATGGCAAATAAAAACAACAAATACTCGAGGCATTCAACAGTCAGGCAGCATCTGTAGAGAGAGAAAGAGAGTTAATGCTTCAGATTGATGACCTTTCATCAGAGGCACATTCATTTGTAGGAATGATGACCTAAATACTGTATCTTCATGGTTGATGGGGAACTTACAAATTTTAGTATACATGTATTCTCATACAAAAAAATTCCTACTTATATTTTTATAGTCTTACTCCAGAGTTAGGGCCTACAGTGGCTTAATCTTTTAACTGCTCCAAGTACTTAGCATAACATTATTTCATGAGAATTATATATATTTCATGAGAATTGTATCTGATCACAAAATACTTTCCTAAACTCGCTATCAATAGGGAGTAGTTCAAAAGGGGTGATGCCAAGCATGGAAATATTATGTACCAACTTAGTCTCAACTTTCAGCAAATTATTGCTTTCATTGTAGCCACAGGGACATTGGAAAACAAATCTGAATGCTTCTTCAAAATTAGAGAACACAAAAGGCTACCTGATGAATAATAAAATAGAATTACAAAATTTTCCTTATCTTTTTCTATCTGTTCTTGGGATTTGGGTGAGACTGGCAAGGCAGCATTTATTGTTCATCCCAAGTTGGCTCCCAGGAACCATTAAGAGTCAGCCATGTAGTGTCGAACTGGAATTAGAAGTAAGCCAGACCATGCAGACTCCTTTCCTGATGAACTCTAGTGGACTGGTTAGGTTTTTGCAACAATAAGGCAGATTTCCTGGTCATTTTAATTGGTGTCAGCTCAGAAATTTATTGAAATGAATTCCACAACTTGCCAGGGTGGAATTTGAGCTCATGATCTTTGGATTACCTGTCCAGTACCATAACCACTAGCTACTATAGCCAGTATATTAATACATGACCAGTTTTACCCAAATCACTATGAACCTTGTGCAAAGACATTTACAAATTATCATCCTAAACAAGCACCGGTACTTAATATAATTAAAACAAGATGGTATCACCAGTGATTTACTGTGCACATTTATCTAATGTATCAAAGCTATAGAAAAACATTCCAGCTTTACACCACCAAATTGGCAGCAAACTTAATGATTACAACATTCAGACTGTCTTTGGTCTAATGTAATATGTTGAAAGCAAACTAATTTTGGCTTATTTGAGATCTAACAACTCGAAAGGTAGCCAATTAACCCCCGAGTCACAAGCGGCTTTGTAATGTAACAAATTGTTAATAAAGATTTCAATGTGTTGAACTCATCATTGGATTCAGACTCTTTGAAGTGGTGCTTGCTATTACAATCTTTATCAAGATTTTCCTTGATGTATAATGAGAGTTGGGACTTGAGAGTCAATGCAGAACCTATTGAATTATTGACAACAAAGGATGCCTACTTATTGAATCTCAAACATTTTAATTAAAGTTTGTTTTAACTCCTGCCAATTGGCATATAGGTTCAATGGTTTATGGAGTTTGTTACTGGGTTTTCTTATTGGGGAGCAGTGTTTCAGTGAATTTTACACGATCCTGATGGTTTTCTAGTTCTTTCCAACCTGACGGTGACCTCCTGGCTTCTGACTATGAAGCTATGAAATATCATTCAGATAACATACCAATATTTTCCTGCACTGTACTTCAATAATGTTTTTCTAAAGGAGAACTGTGCTAAGAAGATGCATCTGATGTTTGCTGTAAAAATTGGTAGAGGATGTGTGAATGCTGAAGACATTTAAATGGTAAGATCGAGAATGAGGTCTGTGTGCATATATAACAAGTTCCAGCTCTTAGTTTGAGTGGGAAATATTGACAAGATATTAGATGTGATGAGCCAGCTTTTAACTTTCAATAAAGTATTAAATTTAGTCCATTTAATAGTTCAACTCTTTAATGTAGAGACTGACTATCTTATTGAAAGATTAGTATTATGGATACAAACCCCATTATCATGACATGGTTATTTTTCAACCCATGCATAATCACAAGCATTTCTACCCACAAAGGAGTTTCATCTCCAGACTAGCAAGAGGTAGATATTCTTTTGCAGATACTGACCTCAAAATGTTGACTATCCATGTGAGTTGTAGTGGTTGGCACTCCCATTCTTTCATAGGACCTGTAAGTACATAGTTTCAAAACAATATTTTACAATATAAAGCTCAGCAGGCAGCAAACAAGCCCCCTCTGCCATGGAGAAGTTAGATGTGGATCCATGTCTGCAATTCCACAGAACTTCCAACTGGAAGGGGCACACTGAGCAGCAGTTGTATTTCTGTCCACTTGGTCATGGGATGTTGCAGAGTGCAAAGGAACTAACTGGGTGAAAAAAGGAATATGTATTCTTTAAATTTGGTATGTAAGTAAATTATAAAGCTTACTGAATTCATTTCTGCTGCTCATGCAGACTGAGACTTGATCCTCTCCGCATTCTATTGAACCATGTAAGTATTGCAGTAATAGACAGGGTTGAGTTAAAAGAACTTGCATAAATTATTGATCTGTTCTTGCCGCTTATTAGAAGAAAGGGCAGGCAGGGAACTGTTAGGCACTATATGTATCATACACAAGTCATTGAAACTGTGGGATTAAGTGGTTCAGTTTTCCTCAACAAAATGTCACTGTTAAATTTCTTCAATACAGTATCGTTACGACTGAGGTAGGAGGAGTAAACTGTCGTTTTTAGTCCCCCTTCTCCGCAGGTCACAATATATATTTTTTAAATGTTTACCCAGTTACCGATATAGTCAATCATATACTCTACTCTTTATCCCAGAATAAAATACTCCAACCAGGTTTCTTTAATAAACAACAAAATTATCAGTTTATTATCGAACAAGACTTATCCAGTAACGAAGCAAAGCATTAATGCACAGATTGAAATATGTAAGTTCCTCTTTTAAATCCCCCACAGACAAGCTCACACACTGAAAAGAATAAAAAAAATTCTCTCTGCAGAGCTCTGTTACAAAAAAAAATCCCCAAAAATACTTTGGCCAATTACTTGCTAATTCTTGAAGAGAAAAAAAGAGAGGGAAAGATGTCAGTTGTCCTTTTTGGTCTGGCATCCGAGTACATGCAGACGGGTTACTGGGATCTTTTCTGGAGCAGTTCTTTTCAGGCAGCGTCGAGAATTAATCTGGCAGGTTTTTTCCCAGCTTCTCAGGAGAAATGTGGCATTGAGGGTTTTGGTAATCACATTGAATATGCAGCGTTTATCAGCGACAGGAAGAGATGAGTGTTTTTTTCCTTGGCAGGCTGATCTTCAACTGTCTTCAAAATAGTTCATACCCCAACTGAACTAAAAACAATATCCAAACCCAAAACAGAAAGTCCACCTCCTGACCTGCATAAACCTTGACATGTGGCTTCTCAGAAAACATCTCCCCACAGTCCAAGGTTTCTGCTGTTTATTTATCTTAAGGCAAGTGATCTCCAATAAAGGTTGTTTTTAGCACTCCTTGATTCTTCCAGTAATTGTTTGCACAGTGCCCTTTCAGTGAGCCCAGTGAAAAAAACAAAGTCCAGCATTTCTTCAGACTTCCAAATGAATCCATTCCCACAATTTATATGAGTCCTTAAAACATATTTTTAATAAAATAGAAGCATTCTTATAACAGTATAAAGAACAGCAAATTGAGAAGGTTTAATCTGACTTATAGCAATCCTGCAAGAGAAAGAAAATCTACCTGCAGTTAATTTTAACCCTGCAGGATAAAAGTGTAGCAAAGACATCAACTGGCATGTTGAAGCTTGTTACAGTTTTATTCTGTCTGACCAGGCAGAATAATTGTTAATTGTTGTCATTGTTCTGTGGCAGTAACTATAAAACATGATTCGCTTTGAGATTGTGGAAACCCGCCCTTTATAAGTGAAATTTTTTGTGGTTTTTTTTGCTTTCAAAATGCCATTAATTATGAAGTACTGCAGGGAGGCATCTTCATTTGTTCCAACATGTAACTTGAGGGAAAGTAGAATTCTTGAATAATTCATTATCCAAGAGGTCTGACTCCAGCTGCTGGATGTCATTGTCCTTTACCACTTCAGAGCAACTGCTTTGGGACCTTCTGATATACAACAGCTCATGTGGGTTTGGGGCTAGGCATTGCTGGGGTATTAGATCAGTCATTGATCTGTCTTGCTTAGTGTATCCCAGAGCAGTTGAAAAGATGTTATTGATCACTTTTGTAAAAGAAAGACATTTGGAAGTTTTATCAGTGTTCATCTGTTCTGTTAGCAAGCAAGACCACAGAGATACAAAGCTGAAAAGTTAGCTTTGGTCATGGGTTCTTCCAGTGTTTTCTACTTTGAAAACGTTATTGGTTCCTTGATTGTAAATCAACACAGCAGAAACTGTAACAATTGTATATCTGTTTTTAGCCCAGATTTTCTGATGAATGCAGTATAAACCCAAATGGTTAGAAGCGAGTTTTAGACCGATGCTGATAGAAGTTTGCACCTAATTTCCTGACATTGGGTGATTTGCATAGCTAAAGGTATAAATTTGGATCGGTCCAGGCAATACACTAGTCATAACAGTGGAAAATTACAAAGGCCGGAATTTTACATTGGTCGGGAGGCCCTGTCCACCGGCTAAAAAGTCGGTGGGGGGGGAGCCCTTCTCTACCAGGCCTGGGAGCCACTTTATGATTTTACGTGGTCTAGGCGGGACTTCCACCCCTCTGAGACAGGAAGTCCCACCTCCAAAAGCTGCCGGCCAAATAGTGGGCCAGCAGCTCTCAGTCCCAGCAGTGCCACCGGGAGAGGTGGCCACTGCTGGGACTGTAACCAGGGAGTGGAGCACGAGGGACGCCAGTCCCGGAAAAAAGATAAGTTTGACCCCAGCGAGGCCCCACAATTGGTTGGGCCCCAGCAAGGCAAAGGGAATCAGTTGGTGGTGGGGTTATGGGGGGGAGGGGGATGTATTTCAGTGAGGACGGTTGGGCCGCAGGGGCCCTCCGTGTGCCCCCTCCAGTCCGCAAGGAGGTTGCTCGGTTTCGCTGGGCAGTCTCCTGGGGAGCCTGAGCCGCCCACCAGCCACCGGGAAAATACCAGTGGCAGCAGGAGGAGGCCCTTAAGTGGTAATTAATTGGCTACTTAAGGGCTTTAATTGGCCTGAGGCGGGCAGACCTTTTCTCGCCTCCGCCCCTCGTAAAACTGCAACAGGGGCGGGGAGGCGACGGGAACGGAACGCCCCACCGCACATTCAATTTTACAACCCTTGCCCCCCTCCAGCCCATGTAAATTTCTGGCTGTAGTAGTTGAATTTAAAGGATGGGGATAATTAACTGGTAAAAAAAATTCTGGAAGACCCTACCAAGGCTCAAAAGGCATCTCAAATTATCAACAGTCTTTGCCAAGGCTCAAAGAGGAGACGACTAAAACAAATTGACATGGAAACACGAAGGGGAAGGAAATCTGAAGTGCAGGTATGGGTTTTCAAGCAAGCAACAAGACAGCCCAGCAGCTGATTGTTTCTTTGATTGCTGAGCGGCACAGTGGTTAGCATCGCAGCCTCACAGCTCCAGCGACCCGGGTTCAGTTCTGGGTACTGCCTGTGCGGAGTTTGCAAGTTCTCCCTGTGTCTGTGTGGGTTTTGCCGGGTGCTCCGGTTTCCTCCCACAGCCAAAGACCTGCAGGTTGATAGGTAAATTGGCCATTGTAAATTGCCCCCAGTGTAGGTGGGTGGTAGGAGAATGGTGGGGATGTGGTAGAGAATATGGGGTTAATGTAGGATTAGTATAAATGGGTGGTTGTTGGTTGGCACAAGACTCGGTGGCCCGAAGGGCCTGTTTCAGTGCTGTATCTCTAAATAAATTTTTTTTAAAATTAAATAAATAAAGTAAAGTGGTTGCATGACATGGTTTGCCCACAACATCCCAATAAATCATTGTTGCAGTATGCCTGCAAGGCTGAAGCTGACTGGCACTGATGTTGACTGCAGATTGTCCAGCTGTACAGCTGGTTCTGCTGAGTTGAAACCTCTGTAGACAATTCCCCACTGTCATTCACAGATTGGTGTAACAATGCCGGCAGGTATGGTGGTTGATATCTTAGTGACTGTGGCTAATCAAGCTGTGCTAGCTGTTGATCTCCCTGGTATGACTTCTTTCATGCACAGCTGACACAGAGGGCTTTTGAAGAAGCATCGAGTTTTTGGGTTAGTCATGCCTTTGTATAGCTTATGGGTTCATCCAAACTACAACCTTGTGGTGTATTCCACTGGACCAGCCAGTATTACTCAAAGCTCTCTGGAAAATGGCTCAATCTGAAAAAAGATGTGCTCTTTGCTGAATCAGCGAACATTCAACATTTGGGGCTTGATTTTAACTTAGCCTAAGTGGATGGATTTTGAGTGAGTTCAAATCTCATCCTTGATCTCCATTTCTGATCTTCTGCCATTAACAACCAGTGTTCACCAGTATGTCTACTCCCCTTGCATCAATACTAAGATGAAACTGGAAAGGCACATCAAAAGAAAACTCCTGAAGGTTAGGAAAAGAAGGATTAGGCCAATTTTCTGTCATTTTTACAAAGGAAAAACCTCCCTCCAATGCAAATATTCGCAAAAACTGCCAAGGTCACCCACAGTCACCTGTTGTATGTAGGCCATTCATCACACCACAAATTGTATACCAATGATGGAACATGAGTTTTTAAAAACATTTTTATTCTTTCATGGGATGTTGGCATCGCTGGTTAGCCCAGCAGTTATTGCCCACCCCTAATTGCCCTTGAGAAGGTGGTGGTGAGTTGCTTGAATCGCTGCAGACCTTGGGGTTTAGGTACACCAACAGTGCTGTTAGGAAGGGAGTTCCAGGATTTTGACCCAGCAACAGTGAAGGAACAGCGATATAGTTCCAAGTCAGGATGGTGTGTGACTTGGAGGGGGACTTGCAGATGGTGGTGTTCCCATCCTGTCCTTCTAGGTAGTAGAGGTCTGGGGGTTTGGAAGGTGTTGTCGAAGGATCCTCGGTGCGTTGCTGCAGTGCATCTTGTAGATGGTACACACTGCTGCCTCTGTGCATGGTGGTGGAGGGAGTGAATGTTGAAGATGGTGGATGGGGTGCCAATCAAGCGGGCTGCTTTGTCTTGGATGGTGTAGAGCTTCTTGAGTGTTGTTGGAGCTGCATTCATCCAGGCAAGTGGAGAGTATTCCATGACACTCCTGACTTGTGCCTTGCAGATGGTGGACAGGCTTTTGAGAGTCAGGAGGTAAGTTACTCGCTGCAGAATTCCCAGCCTCTGACCTGCCCTTGCAGCCACAGTACTTATATGGCTGGTCCAGTTCAATTTTTGGTGAATGGTGACCCCCCCAGGATGTTGATAGTCGGGTATACGGCGATGGTAATGCCATTGAATGTCAAGGGGAGATGGTTGTTGAACCATCTTCTCTCTTGTTGAACATGGCCATTACCTGGTACTTGTGTGCCACGAATGTAACTTGCCACTTATCAGCCCAAACCTGAATGTTGTCCAGGTTTTGTTGCATATGGACATGGACTGTTTCAGTATCTGAGGAGTCGCAAATGGTGCTGAACATTGTGTAATCATTAGCGAACATCCCCACGTCTGATCTTCTAATGGAGCAAAGGTCATTGATGAAGCAGCTGAAGATGCTTGGGCCTGGGACAGTACCCTGAGGAACTCCTGCAGTGATATCCTGGGACTGAGATGATTGACCTCCAACAACCACAACATCTTCCTTTGTGCTAGAAATGACTCCATACCAGAGTTTTCCCTGATTCCCATTGACTCCAGTTTTGCAAGGGCTCCTTGATGCCATACTCGGTGAAATGCTGCCTTGATGTCAAGGGCAGTCATTCTCATCTCACCTCTTGAGTTCAGCTTTTTTGTCCATGTTTGGACCAAGGCTGGAATGAGGTCAAGAGCCAAGTGGCCCTGGCGGAACCCAAACTGAACGTCAGCGAGCAGGTTATTACTGCGTGAGTGCTACTTGATAGCACTGTTGTCGGCACCTTCCATCACTTTGCTGATAGAGTAGACTGATGGGGTGGTAATTGGCCGGATTGGATTTGACCTCCTTTTTGCATGCAGGACACACTTGGGCAATTTTCCACATTGTCGGGTAGATGCCAGTGTTGTAGCTATACTGGAACAACTTGGCTAGGGGGGTGGCAAGTTCTGGAGCACGGGCCTTCAGTACTATTGCAGAATGTTTTCAGGGCCCATAGCCTTTTCAGTATCCAGTGCCTTCAGCCGTTTCTTGAAATCACATGGAGTGAATTGAATTGGCTGAAGACTGGCATCTGTGATGCTGGGGACATCAGGAAGAGGATGAGATGGATCATCCCCTTGGCACGTCTGGCTGAAGATGGTTGCAAATGCTTCAGCCTTGTCTTTTGCGCTGATGTGCTGGGCTCCCCCATTATTGAGGATGGGAATATTTGTTGAACCTCCTTCTCTCTTTAGTTGTTTAATTGTCCACCACCATTCACGACTGGATGTTGCAGGACTGCACAACTTGGATCTGATCCATTGGTTGTGGGATTGCTTAGCTCTGTCTGTTGCATGCTGCTTCCCCTGTTTGACGTGCATGTTGTCCTGGGTTGTAGCCTCACCAGGTTGACGCTTCATCTTGAGGTACGCCTGGTGCTGCTCCTGGCATGCCCTCCTACACACTTCATTGCACCAGGGTGATCCCCTGGCTTGATGGTAATGGTAGAGTAGAGGATATGTCAGGCTATGAGAAAGATTGTGGTTGAATACAATTCTTCTGCTGCTGATGGTCCACAGTGCCTCATGGATGCCCAATTTTGAGTTGTTAGACCTGTTCAAAATCTATTCATCCCATTTCGCATGGTGGTAGTGCCAGACAAGACAATGGCGTGTTATCCTCAATGTGAAGATGGGACTTCGTCTCCACAAAGACTGTGTAGTGGTCACTCCATGTAGTATCATGGACAGATGCATCTGTAACAGGTAGATTGGCGAGGTTTTTCCCTCTTGTTGGCTCCCTCTCTGCTTGCTGCAGATCCAGTCTAGCAGCTATGTCCTTTAGGACTCAGCCAGCTCCATCAGTAGTGGTGCTGCTTAGCCACTCTTGATGGACATTGAAGTCCCCCACCCAGTGTACATTCTGTGCCCTTGCCACCTTCAGTGCTTCTTCCAAGTGGTGTTCAACATGGAGGAGTACTGATTCATCAGCTGAGGGAGAGCAGTAGGTGGTAATCGGCAGGAGGTTTCCATGCCTATGTTTGATCTGATGCCATGAGACCTCATGGGGAGCGGATGCAACGTTGAGGACTCCCAAGGCAATTCATTCCCGACTGTGTACCTCCATGCTGCCACCTCTGGTGGGTTTGTCTGTCGGTGGGACAGGATATACCCAGGGATGGTGGTGATGGTGTCTGGGACATGGTCTGTCAGGTGTAATTCGTGAATATGACTCTCAGGCTGTTGCATGACAAGCCCGTGGGGCAGATCTCCCAATGTAATGTATGTAATATATAACAGATCATAGCACAGCGTACAGGTCTATCTGGCAGCCATGACTTCTAAGAGTACAGTTAGAGATTCCAGTTTGTCTAACTCCAGTTCAGGCCATTGTTCTGGATTTATACTACAACTTTGTAAATTGGAGAAAAATGCACTTCTTTGCATTCGTACTACAATTGTAGTGTAAATGGAGCCTGAAGTTGCACACTGTAGGTCACTAGCCACAAAGTTGAGGAAGCTGCTCTTGTATTGTTGCAGAAACTAATTCAATAATGGTGTAGACCTTTAATACTTCGATATTGGCATCAAATGTGGATGGTACCGAAGAACAAATTAAAAACAAAAATCTAGCATTGACACTCAGTAATGTGTCTCTGACTCCTTTATTAATACTCGGTTATTTTCTTTTAATCCTCCTTTTACTGCTGTAGTCATTCTGTGCTTGTGGGGGAAGAGTATGCTTCAGCATAACAGTATTTCGTGCCCCTGCTGTTGAATTCCAAGGAATAATTTCAGAGTCTGGGTGAATTTGGTATATCTATCCAGCTTCATCAATGATGGTCAAGAGCATGTTGCTGTACAAGAGAGCTTCCGAAACCACTTTTGCTTTTATGGCTTGCAAAACATAACAACTAAAAGCATACAAATAATGTATGGAGCAAAATGTTTTGATTTGCATTGCAGCAGAAATTAGGCATTGGCGCTGCATTTTATGAATCATGTAAGTTTTGTTGCAGTGCGAGTATTCTTCTTGCGCTCACTGTTCTCCATTTTACCATTTAATACAGTGTAGTACAAGAAAATCAAATTCAAGTGTTACCATGGAATCCATTGATGCATGGAATTTTAATTGGTAAGATGCTTAAGATATTGCACCATTTTTCTTTGCCTAAAAGATTTGGCATACATATCTGTTCTAGACTTGTTTAAATGTTACTGTTGTTTCTCTTATGTCGGATTTTAATGTTTGTGATTGCATGTCTCCCATGCACTGTTATCACACCACTTTCAGTATGTTATATCTTTCAATTGGCATTGTAGAAAATACATCTAAACGAGTTTCTGTCTGTCCTTTTTTTAATTTGAAGAGGTTTGATGATTGTGTCTCATATCAGTTGCCTCCTCCTATTGGTAGCTTTTGCAATTTATTTTAATACACAAAATAATCTAAGGATGAGAATAGGCCTTTCGCCCATCAAAGCCTATCCACCAGGACACCATTCCTCCATTGGTAGTGTTTAATTGTGTTTTGAATGTGCCAACATTTTGCCAGTACTTTGCTTTGTAGAATGTTACAAGAATGTTATCACTTTTTGAGCAAATCCTTTCCCTGCTACTTGTTTTAACCTTATATTTTCTGTATTTTCATTTTTGCCTTATGGTCCTATTTTTATGCGTTAATTTGTAGCAAACTGTGTTTACTTTATCTATACTATTTAATATTTTATATCCTTCATTGCTGCTATGTTGCAAGACTGTCTAGCTTAAGCTTCTCTAATCTTTCCTCATAGCTCATCATCTTTATATTTGATCAATATAGTTGCTTTTTCAGTAGCCTTTCCAGTGTAACTACAACTGAAAATATTCCATGTATGGTCTGACCAGTGTATTATGAAGTCTTAGCCTAACTATAAACGTCTATCCCACTGTTCTATTTATCCAAGTATTCCATTGGCAATTTTAATTACTTCACCAACTATGTCTGAACATTGAAAGAGAGATGAATACCATCCCTCCCAGCTCCCTTTTTAAACCTCCCTGAGCTAGTTAAAATCGATTCATTGTATACTTCTGCCTCTCATTTCATTGATCTGCCTTTAATGCTTTTTCAGTGTTAAGTTGTATTTGCCATGCGTCTCTCTAATTGCACAACTAATTGAAATTCTTTAGCTATGTTTTTACTTCTCTCATTTTTAATCCAAGCTTTGACCAGCTGACAGTTGGTTTCAGTATCTAGGTCATGAATGTTGATTAGAAAGAATGGAGGTCCAAATATTAATTCCTAAAGCTCAACATCTCACCCAAGTCTGGTATACCTCTTTGAAGTATTTCTTGCTCATTATTTTTGTGATCCATTTTCATGTTCTACCCTGGTTTTATGTGGCTTTTAGTTTAATAGTCTTTGGTATAGAACTTGGTCAAAAACCTTTAGGCAGTTTGAATACACTATAGATTTTTTTCTGCCCACTGCAGATGTGTATAGAGATGATCCAGCCTTATAGCATAGGGAGTGCCGTTGTCTACTTCATGTGTAACACCATCTTCAAAGAAATCTAGCTGTTTCATCAGACACAAAATTTTCTTCTTGAACTTTATAGCTAAAACAGTAGAATTTTGATGGTCGTTCATTACATTAAAAAAAAATTCAAATATTTTGCAAATATTGTTTTTTCAACTGAAATTTTAAGTACTAACTATTAGTTGATCCACTGTGATGTGGATCATGACCAAGTGTAATCTGCAGGTGATGCAGGGTTGGAGGACAGACAAGAATTAGACTAAGGCATGCAGGTATAATTTAGTTGAAATTTTAAAGTCATATATGCTATCCATATTTTTATTTAAAAGTTGCATTTTTTATTACTATTTACAATTAATAGCAGAACAGGGCAGTTGAGGAATTTGGTAGGCTTGGTTGGAGTATAGGAGTTTGTCTGCAGTACAGACTGAAAAGGTGGAAGATGCAAAACTGAGGCACTATCATGTCAACACTGGTAGGAAGGTATAAAGTAAGAACTTGCATTTATATAGCATCTCTCAGGCTGTCCTAAAGTGTTTTACAGCCAGTGAAGTACTTTTAAAGTGTAGTCACTATTGTAATGGAGGGAATACGACACCGCACAGCCTCACAAACAACTAAGTGATAATGACCAGATAATCAGTTTTAGTGATATTGTTTCGGGGATAAATATTTGCGAGGACACTTGGGAGAACTTCTTTGCTTTTCTTTGAAATAGTGCATGGGATCTTTTATGCCCACTTGAGAAGACAGACGTCCTTCGTTTAACATCTTGTCTGAAAGGCAATGTAAATATAATGATTACAGTATGACGAGTCTGCATGAGCAGTTTACATTATAAATATGGACAAAGAGTGTTATAATGGCCAAAGTTGCAAGAAAGTGCACACCGCCATAAAGTTTTTAATATATAGTAGACTGATGCCAGCCAGCTTTGCTAACGATGCTGCTTTAACATCTCACACTGAAGAGTACCTGCAGAGTCTCATCGACAGGTTTGCGGCTGCCTGCAATGAATTTGGCCTAACCATCAGCCTCAAGAAAACGAACATCATGGGGCAGGATGTCAGAAATGCTCCATCCATCAATATTGGCGACCACGCTCTGGAAGTGGTTCAAGAGTTCACCTACCTAGGCTCAACTATCACCAGTAACCTGTCTCTAGATGCAGAAATCAACAAGCGCATGGGTAAGGCTTCCACTGCTATGTCCAGACTGGCCAAGAGAGTGTGGGAAAATGGCACACTGACACGGAACACAAAAGTCCGAGTGTATCAGGCCTGTGTCCTCAGTACCTTGCTTTATGGCAGCGAGGCCTGGACAACGTATGCCAGCCAAGAGCGACATCTCAATTCATTCCATCTTCGCTGCCTCCGGAGAATACTTGGCATCAGGTGGCAGGACCGTATCTCCAACACAGAAGTCCTCGAAGCGGCCAACATCCCCAGCTTGTACACACTACTGAGTCAGCGGCGCTTGAGATGGCTTGGCCATGTGAGCCGCATGGATGATGGCAGGATCCCCAAAGACACATTGTACAGCGAGCTCGCCACTGGTATCAGACTCACCAGCCGTCCATGTCTCCGCTTTAAAGACGTCTGCAAACGTGACATGAAATCCTGTGACATTGATCACAAGTCGTGGGAGTCAGTTGCCAGCATTCGCCAGAGCTGGCGGGCAGCCATAAAGACAGGGCTAAAATGTGGCGAGTCGAAGAGACTTAGTAGTTGGCAGGAAAAAAGACAGAGGCGCAAGGGGAGAGCCAACTGTGCAACAGCCCCGACAAACAAATTTCTCTGCAGCACCTGTGGAAGAGCCTGTCACTCTAGAATTGGCCTTTATAGCCACTCCAGGTGCTGCTCCACAAACCACTGACCACCTCTAGGCGCGTCTCTCGAGATAAGGAGGCCCAAAAGAAAAAGAAAGATGCCAGCCAATATTAATGAAGGACAGTAAATCAATTCAGAATGAGACCAGATGCCAAATTCTGCCTTGCCCATGATTCTTAGCATAGCAGATATATCTAAGGATCTGTTTTGCATAATTTGGTGCAATCTCAACCCAATGGCCATTAAATGTTTGTTTCACTTAAAAGGATAAATAATATGGTTAGTGTGGCAAATAGAAAATGACTCCAATAGCAATGGGTTGCCTTCAGTGACATTCAACCATTCAGCACTGCTATTTTCAGATGCTGTGATTAAATGTAGAACATTTGATAGGGAGTGATTTTCTTAATAGGATTATATTGTAAGGAATGGTGTCATATCAACTCAAGCAGCTTTGTATATATCTGTATAATATTTGTATATCTCTGGAAATTTCTTGGTTCATTAAAGATTATGCATGGTACATTGGAATTCTGTCCTATGTTTGACTTCAGTGCAACGAAGAACCAAGGCAGAAACAATTTATGCATAATCCTCAGTGCACAGAGAAACATTCATGGATAATGTACAACGGTGTCAGTGCGATTATGGTGTGATCTATTGGTTGCTTAGACATGATTCATGCTCGCAGTAAATCCAGAGTAGAAAACCAGTATTATAATGCAAACATATTGCTAGAATTAAAACAAAATACTGCAGATGCTGGAAATCTGAAATAAAAAGAAAAGGCTGAAAATATTCAGGTCAGGCAGCATCTGTGGGGAGAGAAACAGAGCTAACGTTTCAGGTTGATCACCTTTTCGTCAGAACTGGAAAAAATTAAAGCTGTCAAAGTTTTTTTTTTAAGCAAGTACAGAGACAGAGAAAGAAGGGAGCAGAGAGGAGGAAAGAACAAAAGGCGTCTGATATAGGGTGGAATGCCTCATTGATTAAATGCAAGAGGGATGATGGAGCAAGGTAAGAGGGGCTGGTAATGGGACAAATAAAGAAACTAAAGTGGATCTAGAGCAGCTTTAAATAGCAATTGCTGGAACTTCTGTCAATTTTTTTTTTGGGGATGTGGGCATTGCTGGCAAGGCTGGTGCTTGTTGGAACAACTTAGCTAAGGGTGCATCAGCAGTAGAAGCAAAGCCCAGGGGCCAGAAAAGCAACCCCGCGGGTTACAAATAGATGATCGTCATTATGGAATTCAGGAGAAAATATTTTACATAGAAAGTGGTTAGGATGGGGAATCTGCTCCCACAAGGACTGGTTAAGGTGGCGAGCATAGATGCATTTAAGGGGTAAGAAAGAAAGACTTACCTTTCATGATATCAAATGTCCAAAGTGCTTTCCAGCCAATGAAGTACTTTTGAAGTGTAGTCACTGTTGTAATGTAAGATGCTAGATCAACACATAATGGGGAAAGGAATAGGTTATGTTAATAGAGTTAGATGAAAAGAAGTGAGAGAAGGCTCATGTGGAGCTCAGACACCACAAGTTGAGTCAAACGACCTTTTTCTGTGCTATACATGCTGTGTTTCTATTAAACTAGTGGATGAGCTTAAATTTTTTTTCATACATTTAGGATAGGAGGAAGAAAATAATTTGACAAACTATGAAAACTTAGGCTGGAATTTTACACGCTCTGGAGGAGCAGGCTGGAGGTGGTGTGGCGGGGTGGGGGTACCGTTCCTGTTGCCTTCCTGCCCCTGCTGCAATTTTATCAGCAGCAAGTGAGGTGACAAATGGCCTGCCCCCCCCAGGCCAATTAAGGCCATAAAATGGTCAATTAATTGCCACTTAAGGGCCTTTCCCCGCTGCCGCTGGTATAACCAGTGGCGGGTGGGTGGTTCAGTAGCTCAGAAGGACGCCCAGTAAAATCTGTCTGCCCACCTTGCGGGTAGTCGGGGGGTGGGGGGGGGTGTCCCTCCTGATTGGGCACTTTGTCCCCGGTGAGGGCCCCACACACTTATCTGTATTCCAGGGTCTCGTCCATGTTGCTGGTCCTGGCTGGGTGCTGTCCCAGCAGTGGCCACTGCTCCCAATCGTGCTGCTGGGACTGAAGATCTGTCGGCCTGCTGATTGGCTGGCAGCTCTTGTAGGCGGGACCTCCTGCCACAGAGGTGCAGAAGTCCCGCCCAAAGCCAATTGAGGGCCTGGACCACATAAAATTATGGTGTGGTTTCCAGGCCTGGCGGAGCCAACGACTTTTTCTGCTGGTGGGCGGGGCCTATGGTCCAATGTAAAATACCAGTCTTCGAGACTAAAACCACAGGTTTGGATGATATGCACATGTGCATAATCAAGGAAACTAGGGAGGAGATAGCAGTCAGTGGACTGGTGGCCAGCTAATGTTCCTACATAAAAAAGACAACATAGGTTCCAAAATGCTAAGTCATACTCAGCTAACCTGATAGAATTCTTTGAAGAGGTAATGGAAAGAGAAGGAGACAGTAATGTAGTAGATGTCATTTCCTTGGATTATAAAAAGCCTTTGATTAAGATACCACATGGTAGGCTCATAACAATGGTTAGGGCTTGTGGAGTTGGGGGACAAACAGCTGAATGGATAACAAATTAGCTAAAAAGTAGAGTGTAGGGGTAAAGGGCAGGTATTAGGATCTGAGAAAGATAGAAAGTGTTTTGTAAGGATCAGAGCTGGGACCAGTTACTCACAATTTACATTAATTTGCATTTAGGAATAAATGACTCTTATCATAATTGCCAATGATACCAAATTAGGGGGGGAGTGGATATAGCTAATACTGAGGAAGAATTTCGAGGGATATGGGGATAGGGTGGGAAAGTGGAGTTAAGGTAGATGATCAGCCATGATCTTATTGAATGGTGGAGCAGGCTCAAGGGACCAAATAGCCTATGCCTGCTCCTATTTCTTATGTTCTTATTTAAAGCAACTTATTTCAAGAAGACATTAGAAAACTTGCAGACTGGGCAATTAAGTGACAAATGCACTTTAACATAAATAAATGTGAAGTGATGTACTTTGGTAGGAAAATAGAAACATCACCTACAAGACAGAAAATTAAAAAAAATGGGGCAGAAGAGCAAAGGAATCTGGAGATGTAGGTGAATAAATTAAAAGCAGCATTGCAGATCAAAAAAGCAATTAAAAATGCTAACCAAGCATTTCATATATTTCAAATATATATCAAATTTAAAAGTAGTGAAGTAGTGAAATTTAAAAGTAGGCAGCCATAAAGGCGGGGCTAAAGTGTGGCGAGTCGAAGAGACTTAGCAGTTGGCAGGAAAAAAGACAGAAGCGCAAGGGGAGAGCCCCGACAAACATATTTTTCTGCAGCACCTGTGGAAGAGCCTGTCACTCTAGAATTGGCCTTTATAGCCACTCCAGGCGCTGCTCCACACACCGCTAACCACCTCCAGACGCTTACCCATTGTCTCTTGAGATAAGGAAGCCAAAGAAGAAGAAGAAGTTATATTAAACTTGTATTGGAACCTGGTCAAGCCACACTTACAAACAATTATGCAGAGCTCTGGTCTCCTTACTGTAAAAAAAGGATGTAGAAGCATTGGAGATGGTGCAAAGATTATTTACAAGGATGGTATCAGAAGACGGAAGATTTGAGAGATTACAGATCTTGCCAATGATTGAGCAGTTTGATAATTTTCTCTTCAGAAGAGATTAAAGGAGATCTGATAAAGGTCTTTAAAATTATATATGGGTTGGACAGGATAGGTGCGGAGAGAATGGGCTGCATTTTATTCTGGCGACAGTCATCCTGGTGGCAGGCTGGAAGATGGGGCAAGACCCTGCCTCAGCCCTCCGTCAGACCCCCAAAGCCACTTGACAGTGGGCAGCCATTAACTGCCTGCCATCAGGAATGCCACCCCATTTAAGGGACGAGCTCCCACCTCCAGAGCTGCTTGCCAAGGTCGGCAGCTGTGCAGTACTGGTGATCACCCTGAATTGCCCCTAAAGGAGGGGCCCTCTCAATCCCGCTAGGAGGCTTTACCTGGCAGCATCTCCCCCATGGCAGTGGGTCCCTCTGCCTTCCACAAAATTGAAGTAGAGGCGGGAAGAGGCTGTCAAATGGCCATTAATTGGCCACTTCAAGGGCCTCAATAGGCCTGGGGTGGGAAGGCCGTCCTTGGCCTTTCCCGTCCTGGACAAAATGGCAAGGGCCCGGGTGACATCAGGAACGGCGCACCCTATCCCTGCCTCCAAGCCCGCCTCCATTCTGCCCAACATTTCCACTTGTTGGGGAATCCAAAACTAGTGGCCAAAATTACAAGATACTGCTAATAAATTCAATAGTCATTTGGTAGTACAGAATGTGAGTATTGCTGAAAACAGAGACATTTTGTTGAAGCTTTTCATCTTGCACTCATTCACGACAAATCGCAAGAATACCAATGTTAGGGGAAGCAACAAATTTATACTATATGAGAAGAGAGTGGTGATTGGCTGGCAAGTGGACTCTGATTGGTGGAGGTGTTGCCATGGAAAATGCACCAGTTCATGGTAATTCTCTCCCCCACCCCCCCCCCCCCAATTGCCACTGCTCCTGACTCTGACCACCTCTCCTGATCCCAATGACGACTCCCCAGTCTTTACTACTCCTAACACCTGAGCCTGCTCCGTTCCGACACCTGGATCCACTTATCCTAGAGCTGCTGCTTCATTTGCACTTTCCTGCCCGCTGCCTCTTGGCTCCATTATCACGAGGCTCAATAATAGGGGCGCCTCAGGCCTAACCATTCAGGTACAGAATATACACCCTGTGCCCTCCACACCTGTCCCCACAGGGCCAGAAATTGGCACACCTGAGGTCAGGTCTTTTACCAATTTAACTGGATTCAAACCCAATAGTCAATAGTTCTAACGCGCTGCGTCATCTAATGTCCTCTATAGTTCAGTTGTACTGTAACGCAGATTGCTGCCATCATGAAACTGTACCAATGTATTGAAATGGGGTATCCTTTCTGTCTTTTAATTGTATTGTTAAGAAGCTATGGAACATACTGGCAAGAGATTAGCAAACTCCATTATTGCAGGACTGGGTAAACAAAAAGATGTATAGTTACAATATGATGGTTCTTTCCAAGCTTATGGTAGCTTGCTTTTTTTGAACTATTCCTATTTGAAACATCAGATGAAGTAGTGCTTTAAATTTTGAAATAAAAGGCTCCTACTGATAGTTTTTACCAGACATAATTTTGGTTATATAAGTGAATTTTGAAATTGTGGGATGAGGACATTTTAATGGCTTTATTGATTACCTCTGCAGAGACTTGACTTTTTTGTATCCAGGACGATATGGTTTTATTGCACCTCTGTGTAATATTGCAGGGTTGCATTAATTTTGACTATAATGTCAGCTAGGATAATGGCTGGGCTGAGAGTGCCATATCTGTGTCAGCTTATGATGGTAATTGTATCATTAGTGCTTCTTGTGTTATTTCCATTTCTCATTTTTTTAAATGAAGCTACCTTGTGCTTTTTAAGTCAAATAAATGCTTTTTCCAGCATTTAAAGTCCAGAGTAGCTATGGGCCTGATTTTTGACTCTAAGTGAGTGGGTTTTGAATGGGTTAAAATTAGGCCCTATGTGTCTGGTCATTGGGGTATTGAAGTACCCCTTTATATTACAGAACTGCTTCAGTAAAAACTGTTTTGCAAAATCTGGCACTTCTGTTGTAGAAATTGTTCCATTTATAATGTAAGGGATTCCATAGAACGGCAAGCAACCGGTAAGAGGCAATATTTATACAATAACAAAGTTGCGTTTATATAGTGCTTTTAACCTAAACGAAAGTATTCCATGGTGCTTATTATAGTGGAGGTGTTGAGCGGTAATGATCTGCACTGGCTCTGCACTTTAAATGTAATTTGAAGTGGAGTAAGATTGACTGGAAAGACAGAGTCACACTGCTTTGTTTCCGAGTAGGTTCAAGCCTCTACAACCTATTCATACTTCAAGCTTGGTATTAGTGTAGTTTTGGGTTTGTAGCCAACATTCAACCTGTGGAGTGTGGACGACACCATAAAAGTCTTCAATTGTAACTTCATTTCTGGCTGGCAAAATTTAACGGGGCAGATCCATATTGGCAGCCCATTCAGAATGCAACATTGGACTGTAAGCATTGCTGTAGAAATTTGCTTTGCTTTTGTGTTGCTGTGGAACTTAGCCCACCTGTTGGCTGGGCACCATCTAACTTATTTTAAAACACAGCTGCCAAAGTTAGTGTTACCATCAGTGTAATGGTGTGGCTATTAAAAAGAGGAATGATGGACAATGTGTGTTTTTTTAAAAAGTTATATTTTTTTTACTGTGCTCTAATAGATGTTAACTTCATTTTTGTCCTTGGAAGGAGAAGGGTTGTGCATCATTTTCATCACAAGGTCATTACAGATATGAGTTGCAGTGATGCATTTCACCATGATTTTATGTCCTTGATTTTGTGCATTTGCAAACAAATGGAAAGAGGTTTATCAATTTTTTTTAACGAAAACAACAACCCTTTTAAATTGGAGCTTTGTATGTTTTTATTGTATTACAATCTAGGAGTCATAAGTATGCTTACACGTGGTAAATCTTAGTAAATGTACGTTAGTAAATTCTTGAAGTAAAACTAAAATATGTGCTTTTTTTTCTTGAATCTATGTTTAGAGTCAACAAGTTCCTATTATTGAGGATGACAGATGATTGTGCCTCTCCATGCAATGTTTAAATATTAACGCTGTGTACTCCGAGAAAGAATGGTCAGGATTGGGGGAAGACAGACATTGCTTTGTCTCAATAAGTAGCATTCTTGTCTGCTGAGTCAGAAGGTTGAGGGTTTAATTGATACTCTAGTGCAGTACAACAGAGCTGCTGTCCTTCACATAGGGTGTTACATCAGGGTCCTGTATGCCTTTTGCTGTTCAGGTGGACATTGAAGATCACATGGTGTGATTCGAGACGAGCAGGGAGTTTTCTTGGCCTAAATTCAAATAACATTACAGAAACAGAATTACTGGTCATTCATTCACTTGCTATTTGAAGGATCTTATTAGTTAGTTAGTGATTAGATTTGAAGGAATGAAGGAAAGGGAATTGCTTCCTAAAATGCATGCAGGACTCCTTCCTCAAGCAATTTGTTTACCTGCAATCAGAGAGGCATTGCTTGATCTAGTTATAAGTGATGAAATAGATCAGACAAATGAGTTAAGTATTTGGTGAATGTCTTGGGGTTAGAGACTATAACATGATAACATTTGCAGTTTGGATATAAAGATAAGTTAGGATGAAAGCAAGGGCATCAACTTGGAATAGGGCAAATTGAAGAAAGACGAGACAGCTGGCTGAGGTGAGGTGGAAAAACAATTGATAAGCAGGACTGTAAATCAACAATGCCTTTTTAGGGGAAAAAAACACTAACTAGATACCAATTTAAAAAAAAGAGACTACTTTAAGTTCCAAAATGCCATCAATAAATTGATCAGGAAGAATTTAAAATTGGAAGTGGGCATATGGGATCTATAGGTACGATGAAAAATGAAAGATTATAATTCTGTATTGAAGACTTTGTTTATTGTAACATTGCCTATAAGGGAACTCTTTCCAATCATACTATTTTTAATCTGTAGTAAGTAAATATTTCTGGAAGAAACTCATGCATTCTGTATTTTGTTGATCCGATAATCTCTAAGAAATGAATTGGTCTGACAAAATATTTACTTATATTGTTTGAGCCTTGCTGGATAGAACATTGATGTAGCTGAACATTGCTGCAATAACATAGAATGTACATTAGTCAAACGACAAGCACGTTGTAGTCCTCTAAGCATGTTCTTGACTATTTAGCCGATAAGATTATGTTTCATCATTTTAAAATAATCTGCATTTAAATGCCACCTTTAATGTAATTATGTCCCAAAATATTTTTCAAATATAAATGGACAAAGAAACAGATGCCAAAGCATAGTGGGGAGAGATTAGAAGGAATGGAGCAGAGAGCAATCGATAGTTCAAGGAGTATAGGGAGTAGTAGGGCTGTGGTAGATGAATGTTGGGGTGAAGGAAGCAACGAAGAAATCTACAATAGGGCAGAGCCAGAAGCCCAAAGCCTGTGGGCAGGTGGGCATATAAGACAAGAGGGTGTTGAGATGTATGGGGCAAGGTTGTGAAGGGGTTTGCAGTTGAAGGATGAGGAGTTCATGTCTAAAATACTGGGCACTGTATAGGTCAGAGGAGATAGGGTGATGGACAAGTTGGCATTTATGGACTATGGCAAGTCAGAAAGGAGGGCATTGTTAATAATTGAGTTGAGAGGTGCCAAAAGAATGGATAATGGTGTTCAAGGCAGAAGGCCTCAGCTGGAGTGGCGATAGGCAATGTTGCACAGTACAAATATTGGTCTTAGTGATGGATATGACATGGGTTTTAAAGATCAGTTCGTGGTCCATTAGCTGCCAAGGTTTATGTAGGCCTGATTTACTGTAGGTAAATGGCAAGGGATATGTCATCAGTAATGAAGGAGTGGATTTATTGGGGAGGGGGGAAGGTGGCGGGGGGGGTGGAATATTGGTTTTAGTTTTCAAGATGTTCAATTGGAGAATGTTAGACAGACTGTCTGTCTGTAACATGGTGATGACACAATGACAGCATGTTTGTTGTCATGCCGTCATGAAAGGTGGTAGAACTGGACGTCATTAGTATACATATGAAAGTGCAGGGTGATGGTGCGGGGCAGCATGTAGATGTGGAAGAAGTGGGTACTAGAGCTCACAATACAGCGGTGATAAAGCCATTTCTGGAGATTCGTTGTCTGCATTTGGATAAATCTGAGTGGAACTATGTGAGGGCAGAACTGAATGATGTGGAGAATGGAACAGTCCACCATAATGTACACTGCGGAGAGGATGGCTGGAATTTTACACCCCACCCCCAAAGAGCGGGTTGGTGGCGGGTAAAATGGAGTGGGAGGCTCGGGGGGCGGGTGGGGTCATTCATGACCGGCTCCCGTTTCTTCCGCCATTTAATGTGGGGTGGCGGTGGCGAAAACTGGCCCGCCCACCCCAGGCCAATCAAGGCCCTTAAGTGGCCAGTTAACGGCCACTAAAGGGCCTCCGCCCGCCGCCACAGGGATTTTACCCTTGGCCGGTCGGGTGGCCCAGTCTTGAGAAAAGCTGCCTGACAGCTGCAGGCAGCTTTCTGACGGCCTGGCGGGGTCCTCAAGATCAGGCACCCTGTGCCTGATGGTGGGCCGTGCCCGATACCCCAACCACCCCAACACGCCCCCTTTCCCCCGGTCGACCACTTTTGCCTCACTGGGGCCCGACCGATCATCCCGGCGAGGCCTCAAAAACTTAACTTTTCCCGGGCCATCCTTCCTCCTCTTCTTGAAGCTGGGTTGCATCCCAGCAGTGGCTACCGCTCCTGGTGGCGCTGCTGGGATTAAGAGCTGCTGGCCCAATGATTGGCCGGCAACTCCATTAGGCGGGACTTCCTGCCTCAATGAGGTGGAAGTGCCACCTCAGATCAATGAAAGGCCTGGGGACTGTAAAACGAGGTCCAGATCCTCAGGCCAGGTAGAGGCGGGTTCGCCACCTATTTTTCAGTCGGTGGACGGCTCCCGTCCATCGAGGGTAAAATTCATCCCGATAACTTTAATTTAGCCTACAAGTTAAATTAAGAGCTTTAATGAAAGTGCTTGGTCTTTTAAACTGTAGACTGACTCATCATGTGTTCAAGTACCTGTCCCTCAAAAATTTGCTCATTAGAGTTGAACATCTTTCTTCAGTTTGCAGGGGTTCTGCAAGAGACATGATTCAGTCCTGAAATGGTACTGATGATGGCTGTGGAGAGGTGTCCCACATACTGGGCTGAAACAGTTTTTGAGATAAATTGAGCAATATAGCCATCCAATGTAGCAGCCCTCCTATAGGAGTCCAGTACAACAATGGGGTACTTGAATCAAAGCATTTGAAAGATTCTGCTGCATTACTTCAAGCTGTAAATACCAAATGTTGATGCCGCTGATAGTTAATTATATTTGACTTGCAAACCAAAAGGGCAGAAACCAATGATGCTTATTTCTCATTTTTCCAGTTTTAAACTTGTTTGTGGTCAGCATATCTTTTTAATACTGTAAATTATTTTATAACATTTTTAATCCCTCCATTTATATTCCAATAACCCTTGGTAATCTATGGAAAGTTTACTGTATTGATTTCAGTTATTAAAGTTTCAGAACATCAATAATCCTCTTGATCTTCACTTCCTTTTTTCTTGAAAAGTACCTTCCCAACAATTTTTTTCAATTTAACTTACTGACTAAATGTAAATACTTTCAGAAGTTTTCAAGTGAATAACCTGTTGACCAGCAAATACATTTTATGTAGTACAGGTTTTGTCAGTTTGAATAAATGTGAAATTAAGCTTTGGCTAGTTTACTGTGGTATATTACAAGACAGAATTGTTACAGGGCAGGAGGAGGCCATTTGGCCCATCATGTGTGTACTGGTGTTCTGAATGAGCAATTCACCTAGTGCCATTCCCCCGCTTTCTCCCCGTAACCTTGCACATATTTCCTTTCCAGATAACCGTCTAATTCCCCTTTGAATGCCTTGATTGAACCTGCCTCCACCACACTCTCAGGAAGTGCATTCCAGTAGCAGATCCCACTGGAGCTGCACAAAAATGTAGAATTTTGCATTCCCATTGGCTAGTTGGCCATATTATTGCCTCAAACATAGTCTATTGCTATTTGAAAGCTATAAGTTGACCAGGTCACCTACCAGGTCAAATATTTTTCAATAATTATCTTAAAAATAGAAGAAAATATTGATAAATGCATTATATATTAGAGCAGAGAGGCACATGCTGATATGCACAATCATAGAATTATAGCACAGAAGGAGGCCATTGGCCCATCGCGCCTTGTTGGCTGTTTCGTAGAGATATCCAATTAATCTCACTTCCCTGCACATTCCCCATAGCCCTGTAAGTTTGTACCCATCAAGTGTTTATTCAATTCTGTTTGAAAGTTACTATTGAATCTGCTTCCACCACTTTCTGGCAGTGCATTCCAGATAACTAACTTTTTTTTTTCAAACATTTCCTCATGTCGCCTCTGGTTCTTTTGCCAATCACCTTAAATCTGTATCTGCTGGTTACCAACTCTTCTGCCACTGGAAACAGTTTCTCCTTATTTCCTCTATCAAAACCGTTCATGATTTTGAACACTGCTATCAAATCTCCTCTTAACCTTCTCTGCTCTAAGGAGAACAACGTTAGCTTCTCCAGTCTCTCCATATAACTGAAGTCCCTTACCCCATTCTTGTAAATCTCTTCTGGACCTTCTCCAAGGTCTCGACATCTTTGTGATGCCCAGAATTGAACACAATACACCAGCTGAGGCCTAACCAGTGTTTAATAAAGATTTAGCATAACTTACTTGTTTTGTGCTCTATTCCTCTTTTAATAAAGCCAAGGATCTCATATGCATTTTTTTTTAAACGGCCTTCTCAACTTGTCCTCCCATCTTCAAAGATTTATGTACAGCCACCTCCAGGTGTCTCTGTTTTTGCATCCCTTTTACAATTGTACCCATTGTATCATTGCCTCTTCCTATTCTATCTACCAAAATGTTTCACTTCACATTACTCTGCATTAAATTTCATCTGCCACATCTGCCTATTTCACCAATATATCCAGATCCTCCTGAAGATTCATAATATATTCCTCATTATTTAATACATTTGAATTTTGTGTCATCTGCAAACTTTGAAATTATACCCTGTTTACATATTTCCCCTGTCTGATCCCTTCTATTTCTGAACTAGTCGTTAGTGCTATTTGCCACTCCATGCACCTTGTTTTTACTCTCATGTTTTCATGCCCAACTGTGCCAAATTAGTTTAAACCCTCCCCCACAGTACCAACGAATGCATTGGTTCCTGCTCAGTTGAGGTGTATCCAGTCCACCTTGAACAGATCCCTCCTGCCCCAGAACTGGTCCCAATGCCCCAGGAATCTGAAGCCCTCCATCCTGCACAATTTTTCAGCCAAGTGTTAACCTGTTTTATCCTACTATTCTTGTACTTACAAGCATGTGGCACTGGAAGTAATTGAGAGAAAATTACCTTTTTGAGGTCCTGCTTTTTCAGCTTCCCCTCTCCCTCCTGAAAATTTGACTGCAGTACGTCAACATTTGTCCTTCCTATGTCATTGGTTCCTACATGGACCATGGCATCTGACTGTTCTCCTTCTTCACCCCCTCCCGCCAACCAAATGTTGTACACCCTCTCTGGGAGGTAACACCCCATGTGGAACTCATGTCCCCGATTTTAGGCCAATTGTGATGAAGGGGTGGAATATCAGGAGAGTTGGAAGTTGACAATAGGATGTGACAAAAAACATTGTTGATGCTTAACTCAGAGTGTGATAGGAGGTGTGGATCTCTTTCTGAAGCTACTGAAAGCAATGCTGTGACTTGGTAATTCTTGGGTTATCTGTTAGTCATAAAGAGACTGGTCCTGTTTGGTGGGGTGGGGGGGGGCGGGGTGCGGTTAAGTGGGAAAATAACTTACCAAAGTTTGTTTTAAGATCTCCCTTTCATGCCACTCTGACAGCTGGAAATAAATCTGTCTTTTCACATTTTGGATGTCTCTTGGTGTTTGTGCTTGATGTCAATTACAGTGTAATGTATCAGTGCTTTGCAACTAGTTTTTTTCTTTGTGTGCTATTGATGCTGATTGGTCTTTGATCAATTGATGTTCCCTAATAAAACTAGTGTAATTTTGCATGAGACATTGGGAAGAGGAACCCTTCTTAATAATGAAATTAACACCTCATCTAGTGCGCATAGCTGGAAGACATACTTGTAAAAATGTGATGGGAAATTTCCCAGGAATTGCAGTTAAAGATTTTTTTTTAATAATATCTGCTTACATAATTCTTTAGAGAAGTAAATTTCAAAAGATTGCAGAAGGAGGTGAAAGCAACATTCAGTAGATTTTTTTCCTCATTCTGTCAGGTATGGTTTATAATTTTGCCATGTGGTGTTAACAGTATTATTCTATAGTTATATTGTGTATGTGAAGGATAACCAATCTGGCTTTAGTGCATGATTCAGCAATTTTCACGTTGCAGTAGGGTGTTGTGTGTGGTTGTTGTATTTGTGTGTTGCTAGGGAATTCAACAACTGTATTATTTACGTATACTGTATACACTCTCCACAAGCCTCCTAAGCTAGTATCCTCTGTGCTGCTATCTCTTCTCCTCAAGCCTATACCATGTGACTGTTACATCATCACACTTAGTGGAAGAAGTTGCTCACTGTCTTCAGTATTAACACCTTACATCCTTATACTACATCTCCCCCCAAGTCTTCATCCAACATTTTCTCAAACATATGTACATTCATGACTTATCTACTACCCGCTCTCTTTTCCACCCCCCCCCCCCCCCCCCCAGCCCTAAAGTCTCTGTCTTCACAGATTTAGTCTAAGAGTTTTGACAACTCTCCCTGATCTGGTTGTAGTCTGTCTGGGATCGTAAGTAGTCGTTTTTGTAAGTCTGGATTGCTGACTTGGTTGAACTTTACTACAGAATGTGGCATTCTGTTCATTTTGGGTATGTTCCTCCTTCTCTGGGTCTTCCAAATGAATTATTCGCTGTTACTTTTGGGGATTAGAAATGATATTCCAATTTTTTTCGTATGTTTCCTTCAGTCATGTATCACTTATGATTGCTGATAGTGTCTGAGGTGTACAAAATTATGAGGAACCTAGATAGAGAAGACAGGAAGGACCTGTTTCCTCTAGCGGAGAGGTCAATTACCAGGGGGTACAGATTTAAGGTGATTGGTAGAAGGATTAGAGGGGACATGAGGAAAATCTTTTTCACCCAGAGGGTGGTGGGCGTCTGGAATTCACTGCCAGGAATGGTGGTGGAGGCAGAAACCCTCAATTCTTTTAAAAGGTACCTGGACATGTACCTGAAGTGCTGTAACCTGCAAGGCTATGGACCAGGTGCTAGAAGGTGGGATTAGATTGGGCGGCTAGTTTTTTCAGCCGGCGCCAACACGATGGGCTGAATGGCCTCCTTTTGTGCCATAATTGTTCTATGGTAGTATTTGTGTTTATAGATTACTGTACCTTCCCTTTCCAGGCCACGTATCCATACTCTTTGACTATTGTTTAATTTGAGTAAGCTTCTCGTTCTAAATCTTCTATTATAATTTTGGATTTGTTTCCTTCTATAGGAATTTTCCCTATCTCATACTTTCTCATAGACTTGAGCCTTCAATCCAGGAATCAATTTCCGAGGCAACACTGGAAACTGTGTTCTTAACTTCCTGCCCATCAGTAATTCTGCTGTTGATAATCCACACGTTAACCGTGTTGAATGATAAATTAGGAGTGAGTTTGGAAGATCTTCATTTTTCTTTAGTAGAGACTTGATGGTTCTCACACCTCTTTCTGCCTCACCATTGGACTGTGGATACCTTGGTGAGCTTGTGAGCTGCTGAAAACCCATCTTCACAGCAAACCAAGTAAAACATTCATTCGCGAACTGTGGTCCATTGTCTGATAATATTTCATCTGGAACCCCATGTGTCACAAAGATGTCTTGAAGAATCGTGTTAACTACTTCAGTGATCGTAGAATGTAATCTTCAGACTTCTATCCACCTTGAAAAGTAATCGAAGATGATTATATATGTCTTCCCACTCAACATGAATAAATCTATATGTAGTCATTGCCAAGATCTAGTTGAAAATTGGGTAGTTAACTGAGGTGCGTGCAGTTCTGGCCTCTGTATCGCGCATAGTTCTGGATCGTGGTCTCAATGGCCTTGCTCCCTGTGTGGATCAGGAAAAGGACTGTAGGGAGGATGAGCAAACTGACCACTGCACCGTGGTACAGGAGGCCATTCAAGTGGGGGGAGCAAAAAGAAAAGTGGGAGGGGATTTCATAATTAGGGGTACTGATAGCATCTTTTGTAAGCAGGACCAAGAGTCCTGCTTGGTATGTTACCTACCAGGGTGAGGGACATCTCTAACCGGCTTGAAAGGATATTGGAGATGGAGGGGGAAGATCCAGTTGTTGTGGTCCACGTTGGGACAAACAATATAGGCAAGACTAGGCAAGAGGACCTATTTGGGGATTATCCGGAACTAGGAACAAAATTAAAAAACATGTCCTCAAGGGTTATCTTTCTTTCTTTTCTTTTTCTTTTGGGCCTCCTTATCTCGAGAGACAATGGATACGCGCCTGGAGGTGGTCAGTGGTTTGTGAAGCAGCGCCTGGAGTGGCTATAAAGGCCAATTCTGGAGTGACAGGCTCTTCCACAGGTGCTGCAGAGAAATTTGTTTGTTGGGGCTGTTGCACAGTTGGCTCTCCCCTTGCGCCTCTGTCTTTTTTCCTTCCAACTACTAAGTCTCTTCGACTCGCCACAATTTAGCCCTGTCTTTATGGCTGCCCGCCAGCTCTGGCGAATGCTGGCAACTGACTCCCACGACTTGTGATCAATGTCACACGATTTCATGTCGCGTTTGCAGACGTCTTTATAACGGAGACATGGACGGCCGGTGGGTCTGATACCAGTGGCGAGCTCGCTGTACAATGTGTCTTTGGGGATCCTGCCATCTTCCATGCGGCTCACATGGCCAAGCCATCTCAAGCGCCGCTGACTCAGTAGT
Organism: Heterodontus francisci; assembly: GCF_036365525.1. Lineage (NCBI taxonomy): Eukaryota > Metazoa > Chordata > Chondrichthyes > Heterodontiformes > Heterodontidae > Heterodontus > Heterodontus francisci. The sequence continues at coordinate 68,826,738 of NC_090384.1, forward strand.
GTGTATAAGCTGGGGATGTTGGCCGCTTCAAGGACTTCTGTGTTGGAGATATAGTCCTGCCACCTGATGCCAAGTATTCTCCGAAGGCAGCGAAGATGGAATGAATTGAGACGTCGCTCTTGGCTGGCATACGTTGTCCAGGCCTCGCTGCCGTAGAGCAAGGTACTGAGGACACAGGCCTGATACACTCGGACTTTTGTGTTCTTTTTGCAAGGGTTATAATCTCTGGATTATTACCCGAACTACGTGCAAATTGGCAGAGGGATAAGAAAATTAGGGAAGTAAAGACGTGGCTAAAGGAGTGGTGTGGGAAAGAGGGGTTCCATTTCATGCGGCACTGGCATCAGTACTGGGACAGGAGGGAACTGTACCATTGGGACGGGCTCCACCTGAACCTATCTGGGACCAGTGTCCTAGTGGAAAGGATAAATAGGGTGGTCACAAGGACTTTAAACTAGTAAATGGGGGGGGGGGGGGAGGGGGAGGCCTCGGGGGAAGTCAATACAGTTTCAAAAACAAGTAACAGGACATAGAGTAAAGAAACAGTCAGGAACCCTACTTCAGGAATTGCAGGTAATGGCAAAACTGCAAGAATTATACTGGCTAAACCAGAAGAGAGAAATAATAAACAGGCGAATAAAGCATCAGTGCTCAGGGACAGGTTAGGGGGTATAGCCCAAATAAGAGTTCTATATACAAATGCACGGAGTGTAAGGAATAAACTAGATGACTGCAGGTGCAAATTCAAATGAAAGATTATGATGTGGTGGCCATTGTGGAGATGGGGCTGCAGGATGGTTGGGACTGGGAGCTAAATATAACGAGTTATAAAGTTTACAGGAGGGTCAGGGAAAATGGCAGAGGGGGTGGAGTAGCCTTACTGATTAGAAATAATATCATCTCATTGGTGAGGGAGGATATAATGAGGGGAAAGCATCCAGTGGAGACCTTATGGGTAGAACTGAGGAACAGAAAAGGATCTAAAACTGTAATAGGCATTGTGTATAGACCTCCTGGTAGCAGTTCTGAGGTGTTAGATTGTATAAATGCACAAATTAGGCAAGTGTGAAACAAAGGCAGAGTAATAATGGGGGATTTTAACTTGCGCATAGATTGGGAGAGGCAGACTAGCACCTGTCAGAAAGGTAGTGAATTTCTGGAATGTGTCCGGGATAGTTTCCTACAGCAATATGTCCTAGATGTAACAAGGGGACAGGCAATATTAGATTTAGTTATGAGTAATGAGCCAAATTTAATTAGTAGCCTAACTGTGCGTGAACATTTATCAAATAGTGATCACATGATCGAATTCAAGGTAGCGTTTGAAAGTGAAAAGCACGAATCAGCTACTAGAATTTTAGACTTGGGTAAGGCTGACTTTACCGGGATGAGACAGAGACTGTCCATGGTAAACTGGGTAGATCTGTTAATGGGTCAAACGTCTGAAGAACAGTGGAGAATATTTAAAGAAACATTTTACGAAATACAGAGCGAGTATATACCCCTGAGAAGAAAAAGCTCCACTTCGTAGAAAAAACAGCCATGGACAGCTAAAGAGATTAGGGATAGCATAAAACTGAAAGAAAGGGCTTCCAAAAATGCAAAACGCAGCACAGATCCAGCTGAATGGGATCGATACAAAGACCAGCAAGGGGCCACAAAGCAGCTTATAAGAGCTACTAAAAGAGATTATGAAAGGAAACTTGCAAGGGACATCAAAATCAATAAGAAGAAATGTTATAGTTACATAAAGGGAAAGCGGGTGTTCAAGAGCAATGTAGGCCCACTAAAAGCTGAAAATGGAGATATTATCATTGATAATGGGGAAATGGCAGACATGTTGAACAATTACTTTGCCTCAGTATTTACAGTTGAAAAGGAGGATAACTGGCCGGAAGTCCCCAAAAAATTAATAGCCGATAAGGGCCAGGGACTTAATACAATTAACGTAAGTAAAACATCAGTAACAAGGAAATTAATGGAACTAAAGAGTGAGAAATCCCCAGGACCTGACGGTTTCCATCCGAGGGTGTTAAAGGAAGTAGGGGAGCACATTGTAGATGCCCTAACTATAGTCTTTCAGAGTTCCCTAGATTCAGGAGTGGTCCCTCTGGATTGGAAAGTTGCACATGTCACTCCGCTTACAAGAAGGGTGAAAGGGGGAACCAAGGATATTACAGACCAGTTAGCCTGACATCTGTGGTGGGCAAGTTGCTGGAGTCTATAATCAAGGATAGGGTGACTGAACACCTAGAAAAATTTCAGTTAATCAGGGTCAGCCAGCATAGATTCATGATGGGAAGGTCATGCCTGACAAATCTCATTGAATGATTTGAAGAGGTGACTAAGGTCGTGGACAGGGGAATGTCTATGGACGTTATTTATATGGACTTCCAGAAGGCATTTGATAAAGTCCCACATAAGAGACTGTTAACTAAGGTAGAAGCCCATGGAGTTGAGGGCAAATTATTGACGTGGTTAGGAAGTTGGTTGAGTGGTAGGCGACAGGGAGTGGGGATAATAGGTAAGTACTCTGATTGGCAGGATGTGACTAGTGGTGTCCCACAGGGATCTGTGTTGGGGCCTCAATTATTCACATTATTCATTAATGAATTGGATGATAGCATAGTAAGTCATATATCCAAATTTGCTGATGATACAAAGTTAGGCAGCATTGTAGACAGTCTAGATGATAGCATAAAATTGCAAAGAGATATTGACAGACTAGGTGAATGGGCAAAGCTGTGGCAGATGGATTTCAATATGGGCAAGTGTGAGGTTATCCATTTTGGACCAAAAAAGGATAGAGCAGGGTACTTTCTAAATGGGAAGAGGTTGAGTACAGTGGATGTCCAAAGAGACTTGGGGGTTCAGGTGCATAGATCTTTAAAATGCCAAAAGCAAGTGCAGAAATTAATCAAAAAGGCTAATGGAATGCTAGCCTTTATATTTAGAGGATTAGAGTATAAAGACACAGAGGTTATGCTGCAGCTGTACAAAACCCTGGTTAGACCCCACATGGAATACTGTGAGCAGTTCTGGGCACCACACCTTAGGAAGAAGATATTGGCCTTGGAGGGAGTACAACATAGGTTTACAAGAATAATACCTGGACTACAGGGGTTAAGTTACAAGGAGAGATTACTCAAATTAGGCCTGTTTTCGCTAGAATTTAAAAGGTTAAGGGGTGATCTGATCGAAGTCTTCAAGGTATTGACAGGAAAAGACAGGCTAGATAAAGATAAACGATTTCCACTGGTTGGAGATTCTAAAACTAGGGGGCATAGTCTAAAAATTAGGGCCAGACCGTTCAAGAAAAGAATACCCTGCTGTTTGTAGGAGAGAGTTCCAAACCTCTACCACGCAAAGGGTGGTATAGGTTTGGAACTCTCTCCTACAAACAGCAGTTGAAGCTAGAACAGTTGTTAATTTTAAATCTGAGATAGACAGATTTTTGTTAAGCAAAGATATTAAGGGATATGGGCCAAAGGCAGGTATATGGAGTCAGGCTGCGGATCAGCCATGATCTCATTGAATGGCAGGACAGGCTCGAGGGGCTGAATGGCCTACTCCTGTTCCTATCTTCCGATGTTCCTATATTCCAGACCACCATACTGAAGATTGTGGCCTCACTCTGCACATGGTTATACCCAAATTACCTTGGTGTAGATAATCTAAGATATCGGATCTCATTGAATTAGAAATAACAATTCTGTGATTGTAAACTAATAAGTCATCGATTATGGTAAAGTATTTCCTATACTCATTGTTCTCCCTCCTGGACTTTTTTGTAGCCACCTTGTGTACAGTACTCTCTAATATGAATGCATTCTTCATCGCTTTTTTGTTCCTGTCATTTTTCACAACTTCTTTGTGCTTGCTGGTCAATTTTGTGCTTTATGTTGCGAATATGATTCTGTGACGCATACAAAATTCACATCTTCCTGTGTGGGATCGTCTACCATCACCCTTGACAGTGTATCGACTGATGATTGCAACTTCCCTTGGATGTACACTGTCTCATATGTATACCTCATCAATCTTAGACAAAATCTTTGTATGCGTGGAGGTATTTTTGCAATTTCCTTTTCGTCTAACAAGGATACCAAAGGTTTATGGTCTGTCTCAATGACAACATGTAATCCAGTGATGTAGTTTGAAAATTTTTCACATGCCCATGTGACAGCTAGAGCTTCTTTTTCTATAACTGCATAACGCGTCTCTGTTTCTGACAAAGCTCTTGATGTGTAGAATATTGGTCTACGGGAACTATCAGGTTGCTCCTGAAAAAGAACTGTTCCCAATCCAGCTAAGGAGGTATTTGCCGCTATCAGTGTAGGTAGTGTAGGGTTGTTGTGTGCCAAGATGTCCGGAGAAATAAACGTCTCTTTAATTTTCTGGAATGCTTGTTCTTGGTAGGAATTCTATCACCACACTTGCTGTTTTCTGAGGAGCTGCCTCAGTGGATTAGTTATCTGTGCTAAGTGAGGTAGAAACTTTGCTAATTGATTTACCATTCTCTGGAATCTCTGGAGCTGTTGAATAGTCGTAGGAGGAGGAAATTCTGTAATGGCCCTTGTCTTCTGTGGATCTGCCATTATCCCTTCACTGTTCATTATGTGTCCCAAGAAATGAATCGAAGCCTTGGAAAATTCGCACTTCTCGTTTAGAGTTAGTCCTGTATCTTGAAGTCTCTGTAGAACCTGTTGAACTCGTTGGTCATGTTCCTCTGTTGACTGTCCATGTATCAGGATGTCATCCATGTGACAAATAACTCTTTAGAGCCCTTCTAAGATGTTGGACATAGACCGTTGACAGATCTCTGGTGCAGATGTTATTCCAAATGGTAACATATTGAAACAAAACTGTCCAAAAGGTCTTATAAATGTGGTCAGTAATCTTGAGGTCTTATCTAGGGGTACCTGCCAAAACCTACAATTGGCATCGAGTTTTGTAAACATGGTGCTCTGGGAGAGTTTTGCTAAACTGTCATCAACTGTGGACATTGGGTGAATCTCACACGCTACTGCTTTGCTGAGCTGCATTAGATCCCCTCAAATATACAGAGTTCCATTTTGCTTTGGGGCAGGAACCATGGTCAAACACCACTCCATTGGTTGTGTTACCGGAGAGATAATGCCCATTCTTGTCATCTCTTCCAATTGTTCTTGGACTTTGGTCAACAATGGATGAAGTATCCTTCTTGGTGTGAAGATACACACTGGCCTGGCCCGTTCCTTCATTGTGATCCTGTACTCCATCTTGAGTCTTCAGATCCCTGTAAAAAGCTTTGGATATTCTGCTTGAAAGCAAGTTGTTTATCTTTGTTACTTTACTTTGTCTATTTTCTTAATCAACTGCGGTTCTAAACATGCATTGCTGCTCAGTAAGTAAAATTCTTGTTATGCAAGACATATAAGGTCATATAAATTGTCTCCCTCTATGCTGAAGAGTCGCTTGGAGTTTGCCTTTTACTCTCAGTTGTGTTCCACTTGGACCATGCAACTATATATCTGTCGGTTGTAGGCAATGTCTCATCACCTATGGTTCTTGGTCAGACAGTATTGTGACATTAGCCCCTTTGTCAAGTTTAAAATTCGTGAGGTGGCCATTCACGTAGATGTCCGTCGTCCAGAAACCTTGATCTGGGTTATTATTTTCTCCCAGGAAATCTCCTGGTTCTTTCTCGCCTGGATATTGATGTACTTGATTTACTGCTCTTTGCATGATGGTCTTCTACTTTGTACTGTTAAGCGAAGAAATATTGCTCTGGCACATTTTCCCATAATGTCCAGTTTTTGTTTACAGTTAAAACACTTGGCTTTACTTGCTGGGCACTGCTCCTGTCTGTGGGTCTTCCAGGCTCCACAACGTTGGCATGGTTTCCCTATGTCATGCACCTTCTCACCTGTACGTGTTTTCTTTTCGACAAAGTGTTTCTCTGACTTTGGCCTCACAACCTGTACCGGCATTGCACTTCTTCTCATCCACGGCTTGTCTTCAGCTCGTAGAATGGCCCTATTCTGTTTGCGAACTTCAGCCTGTCTTACAATCTGAATGGCCTTTTCCAGTGAAAGGTTTTCTGTGGAAGGCAAAAGGTCTGATAAGGATTCATCAGCTATGCCGATGACTGTCCGGTCTCTAATTAGTTCTGCCTTTAATTCGTCATATTTGCATCCTTCTGCCAATCTGTACAGATCATTAATATAGGAATCTACGGACTCACCAAGCTTCTGTGCCCCCTTATTAAATTTGGCATTTTCCAAGATTTTATTGCTGCCAAGATTGAAATATTTATCAAAGGCTTGAAGTATCTCTTCAAATTTCAAATAGTGGTAATGTCACTGAAATAGTAATCCAGATGCCCAAGCTAATACCCTGGGTGTGTGGGTTTAGATCCCACCACGGCAGCTGGTGGAATTTAAATTCAATTAATTAATTAATTCAATTAATTTAACAAATTCAATTAATTAATAGAAATCTGGAATTGAAAGCTATTCTTGGCAATTGTGCCATGAAACCATCATCTATTGTTGTAAAAACCCATTTGGTTCACTAATGTCCTTTTAGGGAAGGAAATCTGCCGTCCTTACCTGGTCTGGCCTACATGTGACTCCAGACCCACAGCAATGTGGTTGACTCTTATTTGCCTTCTGAAATGGCCCAGTAAGCCAATCAGTTTTCAAAGGCAATTAGGGATGGGCAACAAATGCTGGCCTTGCCAGCAATTTCCACATCCCATGAATTTTAAAAAAAATTATTGGAAACCGCATTGATCCCTTGTCAGGCAGTTATGTCGTCCGCAATCTCTCATACTGAATGTAAAAGGGTGTTCACTTGTTCCACTTCTGATTTGGTATGGAGTTGAGAAGCAATCCTGAACGTTAGGAATCTTTTCCTTCATAAGGTCCAATTTTGTACCTGATTGGGTCCTTCTTGATCGTGGAAGCTCTCAGACATTCCAAATTTTGAAGCCATATTGCTTTCTTTAACAGACTTTTTAGGGTGTTCCCCTTTCAGTTTTTTTTCAGGCTTGGTTGCTTTAATGGAGGTGTCCTTGCTGTTTTCAGGGGTTTCCCGCACTTTTCCAAGTTCCCGTGCATTTCAGGGGTTTCCCACTCTTCGCCTGCGTGTTCAGCCCGAGTGAAGGATTGGTTTCCCCCCTTTTCATTCACTTCAGAGCACGATGCTTTTAGGGAATTAGTTCAAGCTTTTCAAAGGGCTTTTAACCCGATCCAAGACCGTTGGACAGACTCACCCGACTGCTGGATTCTACTTGCAGACCCCCACGCTTCTGTGGTGCAGCCTGTATTTCTGTGCTCTGACTCACCACAGCTCTGGAGCTCTTCACAGCCTCTTCTGCAGGTAAGTAGTTTTCTTACTGTACCAGGCCAGCATTTATCTTTAAATTTCTGTGTTGTTCACCGTGGTTTTACTGCTTTTTTTTTTTATTTTTATTTTTTATTCAGAGATACAGCACTGAAACAGGCTCTTCAGCCCACCGAGTCTGTGCTGACCAACAACCACCCATTTTATACTAATCCTACATTAACCCCATATTCTCTACCACATCCCCACCATTCTCCTCCCACCACCTACACTAGGGGCAATTTACAATGGCCAATTTACCTATCAACCTGCAAGTCTTTGGCTGTGGGAGGAAACCGGAGCACCTGGCGGAAACCCACGCGGTCACAGGGAAAACTTGCAAACTCCACACAGGCAGTACCCAGAAATGAATCCGGGTCGCTGGAGCTGTGAGGCTGCGGTGCTAATCACGGTGCCGCCCCTGTTTTACTGCTGTTTCACTTTTATCATCATATTATGTGCTGTTGTCTTTGTAGCGTTGCTAGGGCATTCTGGAAAAAGTCTTAGACTCTTGGTAAAATCAACAAACAACTGTTAATGACATTTGCTCTATACACTCTCCTCAGGCCCCCTAAGCTAGCAGCCTCTGTGCTGCTATCTTTTCTCCTCAAGCCAATACCATGTGACTGTTACATCATCATTCTTACAGTGGGAGGGGTCACTATCACTGGCTTCAGGATTAACCCTTTACATCCTTATACTACAGGTACAAATCTGAAGCAGAAGGAATGTGTCTTCTGCCATAGTCAATGATAGCATTCAAATATGCAACTTGTTAAATTGTTTCAGTTATTCATTGGGGGCACAAATTTATTTTATTCTCAAAGGGACCTATTCCATGGAGCATTATGATGCCACTTGTAAACACAATTCTTGGAATAAAGGGCCTCATTAAGGATCAGTACCTATTCAACATCCAATCAGATTGTGTACTTTTAATAATCTACTAATAGTTGGTTTATTTTGGATGTTAGATAGCCAAACTCTGATATTTGAAACCTTCATTTTATTTCATTTCAAAATACTTTTGGAAAAAATAGGCACGTTATTTATTCCTCCAAATGAACTGGAGAGTTCATTAAAATTAGACCACAAATGACAGCTGCAGTTACTGGAGGTTTATTTTCATACACCTTACATTATTATCACAGTCATAGAGTTATAGAGTGATACAGCACAGAAACAGGCCCTTCGGCCCATCGTGTCCATGCCAGCCATCAAGCACCTATCTATTCTAATCCCATTTTGCAGCACTTGGCCCGTAACCTTGTATGCTATGGTGTTTCGAGTGCTCATCTAAATACTTCTGAAATGTTGTGAGGGTTCCCATCTCAACCCCCTTCAGGCAGTGTGTTCCAGATTCCAACCACCCTCTGGGTGAAAAAGTTTTTCCTCAAATCCCCTGTAAACCTCCTGCCCCTTACCTTAAATCTTTGGCCTCTGGTTATTGACCCCTCCGCTAAGGAAAAAAAGTTTCTTATCTACCCTATCTATGCCCCTCATATTTATGTATATCTCAATCAGGTCCCCACTCAGCCTTCTCTGCTCTAAGGAAAATAACCCTATCCAGTCTCTCTTCATAGCTGAAATGTTCCAGCCCAGGCAACATCCTGGTGAATCTCCTCTGCACCCTCTCCAGTGCAATCACATCCTTCCTATAGTGTGGCAACCAGAACTGTACGCAGTACTCCAGCTGTAGCCTAACTAGCATTTTGTACAGCTCCATCATGACCTCCCTGCTTTTATATTCTATGCCTCGGCTAATAAAGGCAAGTATCCCATATGCCTTCCTAACTACCTTATCTATCTGTTCTGCTGCCTTCAGTGATCTATGGACAAGTACACCAAGGTCCCTCTGACCTTCAGTACTTCCAAGGGTCCTACCATCCATTGTATATTCCCTTGCCTTGTTAGTCCTCCCAAAATGCATCATCTCACACTTCTCAGGATTAAATTCCATTTGCCACTGCTCTGCCCCTCTATATCATCCTGTAATCTAAGGCTTTCCTCCTCACTACTTACGAGACCACCAATTTTTGTGTCATCTGTGAACTTACTGATCATACTTCCTATATTCACGTTTAAATCATTAATGTACACTGCACACAGCAAGGGTCCCAGCACCGATCCCTCAATATATTGATTGGGCCTGAACTGCATAGGTTTTTGCTTCTACTTCAATGCAACACTTACACTCTGGTTATTTTTTTAGTGCCGATTTGTTCTCAGTACATTTTAATTCTGATTTGAAATGTTTCTGTGGAATTTCTAAAGTTGTTATTGAGCAGATTGTGGAATGCCAAACGAACAGACGAGAGTTGCCAAAAGTTTATATTTACCGTCTAGATGTCCTATTTGGGGAATGAGACATTTTACCATATCACATTCTAAAAATTACTAGTGGCAATGCTTACAGTTCATCAGTGGATATGTTCCGGGGCTGGGGAGGGTATGGGGGGAAGGTAGTGTTCTGGAGAAATATGGCCATGTAAGTTGATAAGGCATTCATACAGATTTCTTGGTTTTGTATCTAGATGCAGAGAATAGAAAAGCAATATTGTCATTGCACAAGATCTTATTTAAGTTGCACATGCTGTATAGTGTACAATTTCGAGTACACCATTAAGGAAAGAATGTGAAATCAATGGAAAAGGCACAGTGGAGATTCAGCAGACTATTACCAGTCATAATGGTTTAATAGTTACATTGACAGGCTTCAGAAATTAAAACAAATGCAAAATATTTTGGATGCTGGAAATTGGAAATAAAAACGAAAATGCTGGAAATACCTAGCAGGTCAGACAGCATCTTTGGAGAAAATTAGAGTTAGCAGAATGCTTAAGGTCTCTAAATTGAATAGTGACAGATTATTTCCATGAGTCAATGAGGGCAGTAACGAGGGCATAAATTATAACTAGTTACAAAAGGAATTAAAGGGGAAGTTATAATTTGTTTCAGTACAAAGGGTGGTTCAGTTCTGAAGTTGCCTGCATCAAGCCACTATTGAAGCAGAGTCCATAAATTCTTTTGAAAGGCAATTAAATTGTTGCTTAAAAGGAGACATATTAAATGGTATGGAAGCTTGCAGAAGAGTCAGGTTAGATAAGGCAGCTTGTGAAGAAAAATAATGGCACAGTCTGAATAGTCTCTCTCTGCTGTAACATTCTTTAATTTCAGTCTCTTCAGTTGACAGAGAAATTTTGGAGTCCACATGAACTTGAGGGTCATAGTCTCACATAGGCACAGCCTTCCAAAAGATAACACTCTCTCTATTCTAATGTGCCTGGTGTGTCAAAGTTACAGAGCATAACCTGGCACTATAGGCTCGCCCACACACAAGCCAATGCACGCATCACACATCAATTGTATAACCCTCAATATGAACATGTCAATTTAATTTTCTAAATAAAGTACCACTCTATCCTCTTTGCCTGTTGTAATTCCAAATTCTGGCAATTTCACAAGTACATTGCCAGAAATGCTCAAAAATGACAGTTCATGCATTCACCGTAGGAATCATCATCCTTATCTCAAAAAGCAGCTGTAACTAAATAACTTTCACGTAATATGGTCTCCATATTACAAAAAAGATAGAAAGGCACTGGAGAAGGTGCAAAAAAGATTTACAAACATGATACCAGAATTGAGAGGTTATAACTATCAGGATAGACTAAACAGGCTAAAAATGAGGAGTCTGAGGGCTGACTTAATAGAGGTCTTAAAAATTATGGAGTTTAATAAGGTAGCTGCAGAGAAGACTTCTGGGGAAGTCCAAAACTGGTTGTCATAAAGATTAAGATGGCCACTAGTAAATCCAATGAAGCATTCAGGAGAAACTTCTTTACCCAGAGTGGTTAGAATGTGGAACTTGCTGCCACATGGAGTAGTTTGGGGGTGGGGGTGATGGAGGGGGGGAAGCATAAATGCATTTAAGGGGAATCTAGGTAAATGCATAAGAGAAAGGAGTAGAAGCATTTGCTGTTATAAAGGGCATAGACCTAAAATGTTAACTCTGTTTCTCTCTCCACAGATGCTGCCTGACCTGCTGAGTATTTCCAGCACTTGCTGTTTTTATTTCCGATTTCCAGAATCTGCCATATTTTGCTTTTATTATCGAAGAATTTGCTGATGGGGCTGGCTGAATTAGGGTGGGAGGAGGTTCAGTGTGTAGCGTAAACAAGAGTACAGACCATTTGGGTGGAATGGTCTATTTCTGTGCTGTACATTCTATGTAAGACAATAGCTGGACATGCTCAAATTGGTCCATTTGAGAAAGGTTTTTACAAGCTATACCTTAGCTAATTTGTTGTATGCTGTTTCTTTGGGAACAAACACTAAGTAAATACAACAGTAACTCATCATGAAACATTTCTGCCTCAAGTTCATGCTCAAAAAGAAAGTCATGGCTGATCCAGTGGGTCTGGAAGCCTCCAATTTCCATTTCTAATTGATCCAAGTGGTAAATATTGATGACCTCCAACCTTGGTCGCATTTCACAAAGAAAACACTTTTATTAAGTTGACATGGGTTAACCCTTGATTGCGAGCCTAAAACATTTATTGACCTGTGTCTTTCTGGGTAGAAATTAGGAACAACAAAAGAAACCCTCTACACTTCAAAGTATTCTTTCCTTGTAGTTCAACTGGAAGGCAGTGAAACTAGTCTATTGGCAATTACTTAAAGATATGCAAGGAAGACTTGCATTTATATAGCACCTTTCAAGATATCTCAAAGCACTTTACAGCCAATGAAGCTCTTTTTGAAGTGTTGACTCTCTTTATTTTGTTCTCCTATTACTGTCCCAGCTGATAGCAGTTAACTCAGTACAGAGGAAGATCAAATCTGGGTTTTCTGGACGATGTGTAAGGTACTGCACCAGGCAGTGCATTACCATGGATGCCTTTTCTAAATTAAAGCATTAAGAAGACACTGGGTTGGCCCAGTGTCATTAAACAAAAACAAACAAAAAATGCACTACTGATAGAAGACTAAATAAAGGAAACTTATCAAATTAAATAATAATGCTATTGCTGTATCTACTATATGCTCCAGTCCCTGTGGTGCCCATGGGCTGTGGAAGACCTTAAAGTTACACTGCACATACTCCTTCTCTAGGATCACCTGTACCTTTGTACGCCCTTGGGTGTTTGGTGGTGGGGGGGAGAGACACCTTACAGTACTTGTGTCTGCTGAACTACTGCAGTTGGTTATTAGAATTAACTTAGTTTAAATAAGTTTTCATTTGCATTAACACAAACAGACAGAGTGGTAAGTTCAAATAGAACAGCTTTAGCAAAGCTTTCTTCTGCCATTAACCCTCAAGTATCTAGGGATTTGAGATCTTGCTTTGTTAGATCCATTAGTTGCCTTGGAGACCTGAGCTGGGCCTCGGGCAGCTCCACATCTGCTGTTAGAACAGTACCAACTGATTAAAATAAATGGCATTGATATATCTTCTCACTGCAGGGCTACCCAGAGACCTGTGCTGTGCCTTTGATTCACAGTAGCAAAGCCTAGTAGTTGATTGTAAACCACAGTTTCTTTTGTAGCTTAGGCAGAAGATTTGAAGCTGATATGTAGGAACGTCGGGGCTGATAATAGGGCCTGCATCTCACTGTCCCAGTAGAAACCCATCCCCTAGTCTCATGTCTTCATGCATCTGTTTCAGTCCCAGATTCCCAAGCTTGTCAAAAATTTATAATTGTCAGGGCAATAGTACACAGTAAGTGGGTTAGGAATGTTCCAGAAAGTTTATAATGTGTGCGCGTCTGTGTGTGTGCGCGTCTGTGTGTGTGCGCGTCTGTCTCTCTGTGTCTGTCTCTCTGTGTCTGTGCGCGTCTGTCTCTCTGTGTCTGTCTCTCTGTGTCTGTCTCTCTGTGTCTGTCTCTCTGTGTCTGTCTCTCTGTGTCTGTCACTCTCTGTCTGTCACTCTCTGTCTGTCACTCTCTGTCTGTCACTCTCTGTCTCACTCTCTGTCTGTGTCCATCTCGTACTCTCTCTGGTCGGAATTTTACGTTGGGCGGGAGGGCCTGCTCATAGCCCAAAAAGTCAGGGGTGAGTCCACCTCCATTGCGCCTGGGGTCCCACGCCAGGATTTTACGCTCTCCAGGCCCTTAATTGGCCTTGGGCGTGAGTTCTGCCCCTCTGAGCTAGGGAGTCACGCCTAATGGGGCTGTCGGCCAATGGGCCGGCAGCTCTCAGTCCCAGCAGCGCCACCGGGTGCAGTGGCCACTGCTGGGACTGCGTCCAGCCACAGCAGGATCGTGGATGCTGGCCTGGAAAAAAGTTAAGTCTCTGGGGCCTCACCGGGGACAAACAGCCAGGCCCCGGCGAGGCAAGGCACGGGGTGCCCGATCGAGAGGGCCCCCGCTAGCCCGCGAGGAGGCTGCAGATTTTACTTGGCAGCCTTCTGGAGGGCCTGAGCCACCTGCCCACAAGTGGCAAAACACCAGTGGCAGCAGGAGGAGGTTCTTAAGTGGCAGTTAATTGGCCACTTAAGGGCCTTGATTGGGCTTGGGTGGACAAGGCATTTCTTTTTTTCTATTCATTCATGGGATGTGGGCATTGCTGGCTAGACCAGCATTTATTGCCCATCCCTAATTGCCCTTGAGAAGGTGGTGGTGAGCTGCCTTCTTGAACGTCTGCAATCCATGTGAGGTAGGTACACCCACAGTGCTGTTAGGAAGGGAGTTCGAGGATTTTGACCCAGCAACAGTGAAGGAATGGCGATATAGTTCCAAGTCAGGATGGGGTGTGGCTTTGAGGGAACTTACAGGTGGTGACGTTCCCATGCATTTGCTGCCATTATCCTTCTAGTTGGTAGATGTTGTGGTTTGGAAGGTGCTGTCTAAGGAGCCTTGCTGCAGTGCACCTTGTAGATGGTACACACTGCTGCTACTGTGCGTCGGTGGTGGAGGGAGTGAATGTTTCTCGATGGGGTTCCTATCAAGCGGGCTGCTTTGTCCTGGATGGTGTCGAGCTTCTTGAGTGTTGTTGGAGCTGCACCCATCCAGGCAAGTGGAGAGTATTCCATCACACTCCTGACTTGTGCCTTGTAGATGGTGGACAGGCTTTGGGGAGTTAGGAGGTGAGTTACTCGCCGCAGGATTCCTAGCGTCTGACCTGCTCTTGTAGCCACGATATTTATATGGCTACTCCAGTTCAGTTTCTGGTCAATGGTAGCCCCTAGGATGTTGATAATGGGGGATACAGAGTTGGTAATGCCATTGAATGTCAAGGAGAGATGGTTAGATTCCCTCTTGTTGGAGATGGTCATTGCCTGGCACTTGTGTGGCGTGAATGTTACTGCCACTTATCAGCCCAAGCCTGGATATTGTCCAGGTCTTGCTGCATTTCTACACAGACTGCTTCAGTATCTGAGGAGTCGCGAATGGTGCTGAATATTGTGCAATCACCAGCGAGCATCCCCACTTCTGACCTTATGATTGATAGTAGGTCATTGATGAAGCAGCTGAAGATAGTTGGGCCGAGGATACTATCCTGAGGAACTCCTGCAGTGATGTCCTGGGGCTGAGATGATTGACCTCCAACAACCACAATCATCTTTCTTTGTGTTAGGTATGACTCAAACCAGCAGAGAGTTTTCCCCCTGATTCCCACTGACTTCAGTTTTTCCACGGCTCCTTGATGCCATACTCTGTCAAATGCTGCCTTGATGTCAAGGGCAGTCACTCTCACCTCACCTCTTGAGTTCAGTTCTTTTGTACATGTTTGAACCAAGGCTATAATGAGGTCAGGAGCTGAGTGGCCCTGCAGGTCCCAAACTGAACGTCACTGAGCAGGTTATTGCTAAGCCAGTGCTGCTTGATGGCACTGTTGATGACACTTTCCATCACTTTACTGATGATTGAGAGTCGACTGATGGGGCGGTAATTGGCCGGGTTGGTCTTGTCCTACTTTTTGTGTACAGGACATACTTGGGCAATTTTCCACATTGCCGGGTAGATGCCAGTGTTGTAGCTGTGCTGGAACAGCTTGGCTAGGGGCGAGGCAAGTTCTGGAGCACAGGTCTTCAGGACTATTGCCAGAATATTGTCAGGGCCCATAGCCTTTTCAGTATCCAGTGCTTTCAGTCGTTTCTTGAAATCACGCGGAGTGAATCGAATTGGCTGAAGTCTGGCATCTGTGATGCTGGGGACTTCAGAAGGAGGCCGAGATGGATCGTCAACTCGGCACTTCTGGCTGAAGATGGTTGCAAACGCTTCTGCCTTATCTTTCGCACTGATGTGCTGGGCTCCACCATCATTGAGGATGGGGATATTTGTGGAGCCACCTCCTCCAGTTCGTTGTTTAATTGTCCACCACGATTCACGACTGGATGTGGCAGGACTGCAGAGCTTAGATCTGATCCGTTGATTATGGGATCGCTTAGCTCTGTTTATCGCATGCTGCTTATGCAGTTTGGCATGCAAGTAGTCCTCTGTTGTAGCTTCACCAGGTTGAGACATCATTTTGAGGTATGCCTGGTGCTGCTCCTGGCATGCCCTCCTGCACTCTTCATTGAACCAGGGTTGGTCTCCTGGCTTGATAGTAATGGTAGAGTGGGTATATGCTGGGCCATGAGGTTATAGGTTGTGGTTGAATACAATTCTGCTGCTGCTGATGGCCCACAGCGCCTCATGGATGCCCTGTTTTGCATTGCTAGATCTGTTTGAAATCTATCCCATTTAGCACGGTCGTCATGCCACACATCACGATGGACGGTATCGTCAATGTGAAGGCGGGACTTCATCTCCACAAGGATTGTGCGGTGGTCACTCCTACCAAAACTGTCATGGATAGATGCAGCTGCGGCAGGCAGATTGGTGAGGATGAGGTCAAGTATGTTTTTCCCTCTTGTTGGGTCCCTCACCACCTGCCACAGACCCAGCCTAGCAGCTATGTCCTTTAGGACTCGGCCAGCCCTTGCCACCCTCAGTGCTTCCTCCAAGTGGTGCTCAACATGGAGTACTGACTCATCAGCTGAGGGAGGGCGGCAGGTAGTAATCAGCAGGAGGTTTCCTTGCCCATGTTTGACCTGATGCCATCTTGCTGCCGCCACCCCTCATAAAATTGTAGCGGGGGCGGGAAGGCTTTGGAAATGGTCCCCCCGCCTCCCACTCAATTTTACGACCCTACCCCCACCACAAAGTCCGCTGCTGTGGGATGGGAGGTGGGGGGGGGAAACCATAAAATTTTGCCTCGCTCGCTCTCTGTCTCTGTCGCTCGCTCGCTCTCTGTCTCTGTTGCTCGCTTGCTCTGTCTCTCCATCTGTCTCTCCATCTGTCTCTCCATCTGTCTCTCCATCTGTCTCTCCATCTGTCTCTCCATCTGTCTGTCTCTTTCTGCTCTGTGTATGTGAGTGTGTGTGTGTCTCTCTCTCTCTGTGTCTCTGTCATTGGTGGTATCACTACAAAGAGTGCTGAGAAATTTTCCAACCAACATTACCAGACCAGGCCAGGATCTTACAATATCGAGTTCATTTTAAAATTTGCTGATTTTTCTCTTTGCTGCATTGATTTAACTCGGGTCTGGTTTTGTCAGGTGCTTCTGGTGTTTTTTCTGTGGTTAGTTATTGAGGGAAAATGTGAAGAAGTAAATGAGTGACAGAGGGAAGGAGAGATCGGAAGCAACACGAAAGTGTTATGATGAGACGATGGGGAGAAATAGAACTAGATATTAGGGGATATCGTAAAAGGCACCTCAAACGGAGAGAGGTGATCTCCCCATATGTTCCTACCTTCAACTACAAGCCTTGAATTTTCAGGGCTGTTTTTGAGCAGTCAGCTTTTCTGAAGTGTTGGAATGTTGTGCACACTTGCAGCTTAAGTTATGATAAGCCCATATCCTAATGCACACTCCGTCTAACTCAGCCTCCACGTGAAAACCTCATAACATGAGAGACCCGAAATAACTGTTGGTGAGAGAATGGTTGAACACGTTGCTCGCTCATATGACATTCCTCTGGTTTCAGTTTTAATGGAGAGTTCCTGTTAGAATAATGGACATAGGGATATTATGCAAACCTGTTGATTTTTCACCTATTAACACAAACTGTAATTTCTGGCCTGTGTTGCTGTTTTGACACTGTGAAAAAATATTACCATGTTGAAAATAATCATTACAAACTGCAATCATTCAAAATACCTATAAGTGCAACAGTGCTTTGAAGAAGCTGGCATAGGGAGTTGATATTACTGAAAGATTACCTCCAGTCTATGGTTTGCAATTTATTATACTTATTAATGTCACCTTCCCTTTTTTGCTATGGATTTTGATTAATGCAGATGGTGGGTGTTAACAAAGCTGACCATAATAATGTAAACAAGCTGAAAACAGCTTTCAGGGGTACAGTATCCAACTGGGCATGACAGTCAATCCATAAACCAGCCAGTGTTTGCATTATTCATTGCAGGGATATTGCAATGGAATGCTAAATATGTTTTTCCACAGAATAACAGGAAGACTCGAGTCAAGTACATTCATACCAGGGAACATCTTCCAATTTCAAAAACGTGGCTCTGATATGTTTTAAAATAATGCTTCAATTAAGATGGTTGGGTATGCCCCAGAAAATCACCCTGAGGAAAGTTAAAATGCTTATAAAAGTTGCATTTTATATTTTTGGGGATAAATGCTAAATTACCACACCTTAACTGAGCCTTTTAGAAACCATCAGCTCTTCTTAAAAAGTTTCTGCCTTAGGTTTATATTTAACTGATAGTGGGGAGGAGGGAAGTAAAGTTCTGCCAACTTTCAGTCTTGCCCTCCAACCAATTTGATTGATCAAAAAGCTGACACTCAGCATATATATCAAAGCAAAATACATAAATTTGCTCTAATGCTTTGGACAGTGAAGGACTCGTCATATAGGAGATGACTGAGTGAGTGGGAAAGGGTGATTGAGTAGTTGTAGGTCAGGGGGTCAGGCAGTGATGCGTTTAGCCCCTCATTCAAGTTCAAACCACAGATGCAGGGTAATGAATGAGCACCTTCCTCTCCTCCTTGCGATCTCCAATACAAAATAGAACAAAAGGGAACCACTGTCAGATACTAGCCTATTTTAAAAGGATAGATGGACACTGGGGGATGTAACTTGGGAATGTTGTGGTGGCTGGTGATAAGGCAACTACACTAGGCATTTATTGCTTGAAGATTAGACACCATTTGAGAAACCTCAAGCCAATTGTCTGGCAGTTGATGCCAGTGGTTTTTGATTGTGTAGGAAATGAACACTGAATAAAACATTTCATCAAGGAAAAAAACATCTAGGAAATCCCCTATAAGCATTAAATTGGCAATTTTAGAAAGAAGACCTTTTTTTTTCCCTTTTCAGCCTTCCTTGAGCACTAAACCAAAATTTCTACATTGGTGGGGGTAAGTGGGGAAAAGCCTTTGATCTGGCAACACAGCCACAGAAAGGGAAAGGCACAAATTATAATCCAATGATTGAGATAAACTCCAGAGGTGTATTTCTCAAAATTTAGAGAATGGAGATGCTTGGTAGTACAAAGATGCTTTTGTTTGTAATTATTTGGATGAGCAATGCGAACTGCTTTCAACCTTTTGTAGCTGTGATAATTAATATAAAATGTTACATATTTGTTTGTGCTGTGACATTTATCTACTTTTGGTTCTTGGTCATTCGGTAATATTTACTAAGGGGTTAATATTTTGTACTCAAAAGTTTTGCAGTTGTGTACATTGTATTTTTGTTTGCCTGACCGCATCTAAAATGTTTTGAACAGTAAATAAATAATTAGGCTGACTCAAGTCGTTAGCCACTGACATATTCAGTGACCATGCAGCAACAGATTTTCAACAAAATATCTTTGCCCAGTTTATTCTTCAAATCTGGCTATGCACTGCACTTGCAAAACATTCATGTAAAAAGATCTTGTACACAGATTATCATACTGATTATCTGGAGAGTAATTAAGTTCATGGAAACTTAAATAGGTGTGAGTTTTTGTTGATTTTGTTGATGGTTGCTTCCATGTTCTCTGTCACATTCCTGAGTCTGCATTTCAAAATATAGCACAGTAGCATAGTGGTTATATTACTGGACTAGTAATCCAGAGGCCTGGACTAATACTCCAGAGACAAGAGTTCAAATCCCACCACAGCAGCTTGGGAATCTAAATGTAATTAATTCATTAAAAGCTGGAATTTTTAAAAAGCTGGTATCAGTAATGGTGACCATGAAACTACTGGATTTTCATAAAAAGCAATCTGGTTCATTAATGTTGTTCAGGGAAAGAAACCTGCCATCCTTAGTCAGTCTAGCCTATACGTGACTCCAAACCCTCAGTAATATGGTTGGCTCTTAACTGCCCTCTGAAATGGCTGAGTCATTCAGTTGTATTCAAGGAGGCAGCTCATTGCTACCTTCTCAAGGAAAATTAGCAATAACTGCTGGCTTTGCCAGTGATGCTCCCAATTCAGGAATAAATTTTACAAAAAAATCTAAATTTGACCAAAGAATGACCATGGCATTCATTGCCTCCGTTGTGCAGTTTGAAATGACTAACAAATATATAGTTTCAATTATAATAAACAGTTATTTTTGAACAAGATTTATTTGCCATTTTATTTTTTTTTCCAGATTTTTGGTTATATATCTCTTGCCTGCTCTTTTTTAGCCTAGCCTCTTCTCAGTTCTTTTCTGACATTTGCATTGTCTTTTCTCCTCTCTGTTCATCTCTCCTATTTTCAATGCCTCTTGTTTCCTTTGATAGGCTCTCTTCTGCTCTCTTGATTGCTGTACTTTGTCCTGAAACTAATTTCAGTTTCTCTCGCTTTCACCTTTATTTCATTCCTTTTTTTGAAATGCCTGTTCATCTTAATTGACTCATGTTTTTTTCTATAAGTGCTTACTTTCACTTTTAAAACCATCATGACAATGGCAATTTCCAAACTGCCACCAGTTTTCTTTCATGTACGGATCAGTTACTAACAATGATCATCTATCTGATATATGTCGGTAGTAATTTCACCTCCTTAAAAAGTTGTGGATTCAAGCCCCACTCCAGGACTTGAGGACAGAACCTAGACTGATACTTCAGTGCAGTACTGAGTACTGCAGCGTCAGAGCTGCTATTTTTTTTTTGACTGAGATGTTAAAACCGAGGTCTTGTCCACCTGTTACAGTGAATGCAAAAGATCCATTGTACTTTTTGAATAAGAGCTGCAAGTTCGATATAAGAGAGGGGGAGCAATATCTAGACAGTTTGCTCCAGATGTCGGTCACACCTTGTAGAGAGGGCACATTCAGAACGGGTTGATATGACCGATAGTGTGGCACTTTGCAGCAGGCAGATGTCCAAAGATGGGATGAGGAGGAGGGGAAGCATAATGTGGTAGTTGCAGGGGATTCAATAATTAGAGGGATGGATAGCATCCTTTGAAGCAGCAGGATCGAGAGTCCCACATGGTATGTCCCTTACCTGCTGCAGAATGAGGGACATCTCGAACCAACTTGAAAGAACATTGAAGGAGGAGGATAAAGTCATTGTGATCCATGTTGGGACCAACAACATAGGGAAGAGTAGGCAAGAGGTCCTGTCTGGAGAGTACCAGGAACTAAGAACATAAGAACTAGGAGCAGGAGTAGGCAATTCAGCCCCTCGAACCTGTTCCGCCATTCAATATGATCATGGCTGATCTCATCTTGGCCTCAACTCCACTTTCCTGCCCATAACCCTTCAACCCATTACTAATTAAAAGTCTGTCTTTCTCCTCTTTAAATTTACTCAATGTCCCGGCATCCTGGAATTCCACAGACTCACAACCCTTTGAGAGAAGTAATTTTTCCTCATCTCTGTTTTAAATCTGCTACCCCTTATCCTAAAACTATGACCTCTTGTTCTAGATTGCCCCACCAGAGGAAACATCCTCTCTACTTCTACTTTCTCAATCCCCTTAATCATCATATATACCTCAATTAGATCTCCTCTCATTCTTCTAAACTCTAGACAGTAAAGGCCTAAACTTCTCAATCTCTCTTCATTAGACAAACCCCGCATCTCTGGAATCAATCTAGTGAACCTCCTCTGAACTGCCTCCAATGCAACTACATCCCTCCTCATGTAAGGAGACCAAAACTGTACGCAATACTCCAGGTGCAGTCTCACTAATGCCTTGTACAGTTGCCGCAACACTTCTCTACTTTTATACACTATTCCTTTAACAATAAATGCCAAAATTCCATTGGCTTTCCTTATTATCTGCTGCACCTGCATACTAGTTTTCTGCGATTCATGAACGAGGACACCCAGATCCCTCTGCACCAAAGCACTCTGACGTTTTTCTCCATTTAGATAATTTGCCTTTCTAATCTTCCGACCAAAATGGATAACCTCACACTTATCCACGTTAAACTCCATCTGCCAAATTTTGGCACATTCACCTAACCTATCCATATCCATTTGTAAATTTCTTATTTCTTTATTGCAACTTACTGCCCCACCTATTTTAGTGTCATCTGCAAATTTGGCTTTAGTACCTTCTATCCCTGCGTCCAAGTCATTTATATAGATTGTAAATAGTTGGGGCCCGAGGACCGAACCCTTTGGCACCCCACTGGTTACATCTTGCCAATCAGAAAAGGACCCATTTATCCTGACTCTCTGTTTTCTGTTGGTTAGCCAATCCTCTGTCCAAGCTAATAAATTGCCCCTAACCCCATGTGATCTTAACTTGTGTATTAACCTTTTGTGCGGCACCTTATCAAATGCCTTCTGGAAGTCCAGATATACTACATCTACAGGATCCCCATTATCCACTTTACTTGTTACATCTTCGAAGAACTCTAGCAAATTAGCCAAACATGATTTACCCTTCATAAAACCATGCTGACTCTGATGGATTGCGTTTTGACTTTCTAAATGTCCTGTTATTACTTCCTTTGATAATGGATTCTAATAATTTCCCAACGACAGATGTTAAACTAACTGGTCTATAGTTTCCTACTGTCTGCCTCCCTCCCTTTTTGAATATTAGCATTTTTCCAATCCACTGGAACCTTCCCTCCATCCAGGGAATTTTAGAATATTATAACCAATGGATTCAGTAGAAGCTAAATTAAAGAACAAGACCTCAAATGGTGTAATCTCTGGATGATTACTCCAGTCACGTGCAGTTGGTGTAGGGATAAGCAGAATTGTGGCACAAACATGTGGCTGAAGGAGCAATGTTGGAAAGAGGCGTTCTATTTCATGGGTCACCTACACCAATACTGGGACAGAAAGAAACTGTACAATTGGGACGTGTTGCATCTGAATTGGGCTAAAACCCGTGTCTTGGCAGAAAGGGCAGTTGCAAGGACTTTAATGTATGGGGAGGAGGGTTTCGGTGGCAAAGGTAGTATAAATAATTCAAAAACGGACAAAAAGGAAGAGTCAGAAATTGTGCTTTAGGTACTGCAGGTAATGGGAAGAGTAAAAGATCTAAAGTAATTAAACCAGGAGAGAGAAGTGAGAGACATGTGAGCAAAACATTTCGAGCAGAAGCACAGGTTAGGTTGTGTGGCTCAAATAAGTGGTATATAAATGCATGATGTATAAGGAACAAATAGAATAAACTGCAGGCACAAATTCAACTTGGAGAGGATGACATGGCAGCTATTACTGAGACATGGGTGTAAGACAGTCAGGACTGGGCACTAAATGTATTATAAGCTGTGTAAATGGAAGCATAAAATCACAAAGCGATATTGACAGATTAAGTGAATGGGCAAAACTGTGGTAAATGTGAGGTCATCCACATTTGACCTAAAAAGAATGGAAAGGGTATTTTCTAAATGATGAAAAGTTAGAAATAGTTGAGATCCAAAAAGACTTTGGGTCCAGGTGCATAGATCATTAAAATGTCATGAACAGGTGTGGAAAATAATCAAACATGCTAATGGAATGCTAGATTTTATATTTAGAGGAAAAGAATACAAGGGGTAGAAGTCATGCTTCAGTATACAAAGCCCTGGATAGACCACACCTGGGAGTACTGTGAGCAGTTCTGGGCACCACACCTTAGGAAGGCTGTATTGGTCTTGGAGGGAGTACAGCCATGGACTCCAAGGGTTAAAATAGATGAGAGATTACACAAACCAGGTTTTATTCCCTGGAATTCAGAAGGTTAAGGGGTGATTTGATTGAATTTTTCAAGATATTAAGGGAATAGATGGGGTCGATAGAGAGAAACTATTTCCATGGGTTGGGGAGTCTAGGACTAGGGAGCATAGTCTAAAAGTTAGACTATTTCAACAAAGAAATTAGGAAAGGCTTCTAAACATGAAGGATGACAGAAATTTGGAGCTTCCTTCTGCAAAAAAGCTATGGGCCCTGACAACAAACCGGCTGCAGTACTGAAGACGGGCTTCAGAGTTAGCCGTGCTCCTAGCCAGCTGTTGCAGTACAGCTGCAACATTTGCATCTACTCCACAATGTGGAAAATTGCCCAGTTATGTCCTGTACACAAAAAGCAGAACAAATCCAATCTGGCTGATTACTACCCCATCAGTCTATTGTCAATCATCAGCAAAGGTGTCATCGACAGCGCTATCAAGCGCCACTTAAGCAGCAACAATCTTCTCACTGGTGCTCAGTTTGGGTACTCAGCTCCAGCCCTCGTTACAGCCTTTGGTCCAAACATGGACAAAAAGCTGAACTCAAGAGTTGAGGGGAGAGTGATTGCCCTTGATATCAAGGCAGCATTTGACCGAGAGTGGCGTTAAGGAGCCCTAGCCAAATTCAAGTCAGTCGGAATCGGGCAAAACTCTTCACTGGTTGAAGTCATACCTGGCACATCTAGTGGTTATTAGAGACCAATTATCTCGGCCCCAGGGCATTGCTGCAGGACTTCCTCAGGATAGTGCCTTAGGCTCAACCATTTTCAGCTGCTTCATCAATGACCTTCCCTCCATTATGAAGGTCAGAAGTGGGGATGTTCGCTGATGATTGCACAATGTTCAGCACCATTCACAACTCCTCAGGTACTGAAGCAGCCCATGTCCATATGCAGCAAGAACTGGCATGGGCTGATAGATGGCAAGTTACATTCATGCCACACAAGTGCCAGGCAATGACAATCTCCAATATGAGAGAATCTAACCATCTCCCCATGACATTCAACGGCATTATCATCACTGAATCCCCCACTGTCAACATCTTGGAGTTACCATTGACCAGAAAATGAACTGGATCAGCCACGTAAATACTGTGGTTACAAAAGCAGGTCAGAGGCTGGGAATTCTGCAGTGATTAACCCACCTCCTGGCACCCTAAAGCCTGTCCACCATCTACAAGGCACAAGTCAGGAGTGTGATGGAATACTCTCCACTTGCCTGGAAGAGTACAGCTCCAACAACACTGAGGAAGCTCGACACCATCCAGGACAAAGCAGCATCCATCACCTTAAACATTCACTCCCTCCCCCACCAACACACAGTGGCAGCAGTGTGTATCATATACAAGATGCACTGCAGCAACTCACCACGCCTCCTTAGCACCTTCTAAACCCACAACTTCTTCCCCCTAGAAGGGCAAAGGCAGCAGTCACATGGGAACACCACCATCTGCAAGTTTCCCTCCAAGCAATATACCATCTTGACTTGGAAATATATCAGCATTCTTTCACTGTTGCTGGGTCAAAATCCTGGAACTTGCTCCCTAACGGCACTGTGGGTGTACCCTCATCAGATGGACTGCAGCAGGTCAAGAAGGCAGCTCACCACTACCTTCTCGAGGGCAATTGGGGTTGGGTAACAAATGCTGGTCTGAGATTTAAAATTGACAAAAGGTAGATGGGATATGCGGCAAAGGAGGCTAGATGGAGTTAAGTGACAATCAGCCATGATCTCTTTGAATGACAGAACAGGCATGAGGGGTTAAATGGCCTACTCCTGTTCCAATGTTCCTAGCTACTGCTACTAAAAACTGGTTAACTGATAACAGCAGAGGCTGAATGACAACTCTGTCATCTTGTCCTGCTCCCTCAGATCCTGATCCCCATCACCGAACATCAAGATATCTTTTCCCAGACTGCCACTGACCTCATCTCCTCTGCAGATGTTTCCCCCCCCCCCACCACTTCACCCATGGCCTCAATTCATAGTCTGCCAACCCCAGACAGCCCAGTCTTTCCTTTTTCTCAGGATACACAAACAGGACCGTCCTGATAGACCCATTTTTTTCAGCTTGTTCTTGCCCCAGAGAATTGATTTCTCTTTTATTTTTCTCTCCCCTTGTCCAGTTTCTTCTTACATCTGGGACTCTTCTGATGGTCTCTGCAAGTTTCTAGTTTCCCGGCCCTAACCATTCCCTTTTCACCATGGACATCTAGTCCCTCTACTCCTTCATCCCCCACTAGAATGCCCAGAGGGCTCTCCACTTTTTCTTTGAATGGCGATCCAACCAGTCCCCATGCACCACCACCACTGTCTGCCTGGCTGAACTTGCTATATCGACCAATTTCTCCTTTGACGCCACTCATTTCCTCAGTGGCGCAGTGGTTAGCACCGCAGCCTCACAGCTCCAGCGACCCGGGTTCAATTCTGGGTACTGCCTGTGTGGAGTTTGCAAGTTCTCCCTGTGTCTGCGTGGGTTTTCTCCGGGTGCTCCAGTTTCCTCCCACAAGCCAAAAGACTTGCAGGTTGGTAGGTAAATTGGCCATTATAAATTGCCACTAGTATAGGTAGGTGGTAGGGAAATATAGGGACAGGTGGGGATGTGGTAGGAATATGGGATTAGTGTAGGATTAGTATAAATGGGTGGTTGATGGTCGGCACAGACTCGGTGGGCCGAAGGGCCTGTTTCAGTGCTGTATCTCTAAACACAAAAACAAAAGGTGTTTATATGGGAACCCATATGGGTCCGAGCTATGTCTACCTTTTCATGGGATAAATAGAACATTCTTTGATCCAGTCCTACACAGGTCTCCTCCCTCGGTACTCTTTCCGGACTATTGATTGTATTGGTGCCACTTCCAGCTCCCACCTCTAACTGGAAAATTTCGTCAACCTTGTGTCCAATTTCCACCCCTTCTTTGCCTTCACATGGTCCATCTTTGACTTCCCTTCCCTTCCTCAGCTCCTCTATCTCCATTTTTGGGGATAGGCTGTCAACAAAGTTCTATTATAAGTCCACTGACTCCCACAAGAACCTAAATTACACTTTTTGTCCACCTAATTTCCTGTAATCACTCTCTTACATTCTCCCAGTTTCTCCTTCTTCATTGCATCTGTTCTGACTATACCACTGTCCACACCAGTGCTTCAGATATATCTTCCTTTTTCCCCTCTACCATTGTTGACTCGACCCTCAACCTTGTCCATCCCATTTCCTGCATTTCTGATCTCCCACCTTTCCTTCCTCCCAAAGCCAGGATAGGGTTTCTGTTGTCCTCACCTTTCCACCAGCTTCCACATTGTCCTTCACTTCCAGTATCATGCCACCACAAAACACATTTTGCCCTCCCACTTCATTACCTTTTAACATTCCCAAGGGACCGTTCCCTCCTTGACACCCTAACCCACTCTTCCATCGCCACCAAAACCCACTCCCCTTCCCACAGCACCTTCCCATGGAAGCACAAGAGATGCGACAGCTGCCATTTCAGCTCCTCCCTTCTCACTACCCAGGCCCTCAAACACTCCTTCCAGGTGAAACAGTAATTTATTTATATAACTTCCAATTTAGTATACTGTATTCGCTGCTGACAATGCATTTGCCACTACATTGGGGAGGCCAAATACAAGTTGGGTGATTGCTTTGCTGAACACCACCATTCAGTCTGCAAGTGTGATCCTGAGCTTCCAGTTGCTTCAAATTTTAAATCTCCATCCCATTCCCACTCTGACCTTCCTGTCCTTGACCACCTACACAGTTCTAATGGGGCTCAATGGAAGCTCGGAACAACACCTCATCTTTCAACTAGGCATTTTAGAGGTTTGCAGATTCAACATTGAGTACAGCAATTTCAGATTGTAACCATTCTTTTTTTTTTTCTCCAGGCAGAAAGCGCTGATAATGATTCTGTTACCTCCTCTGGACCCATATTTTGTTTCTTTACTTGTCTCATTGCCATCTTATTTTGCCTTGCACCATCATCCCTTTTGCCATTTATTCTCTCCTGCCTTCCACCCTATAACAGACCTTTTTCCCTTCTGTTCTTCCCCCTCTCCCCTTTCCCTGCCTGTTGCTTAAACTCTGTTATAACTCTAACTTTTGCCAGTTCTGATGAAAAGTCAGTGACTTGAAATGTTAACTGTTTCTCTGTCACCGATACTGCTTGACTTGCTGACTGTTGCTAACATTTTCTGTTTTTATAACTGGTTGTTTCGCATTTGCTGGTTGTTGGATTTTTTTATTCAAAGTGGCTGCTACAACCTTTTATAACAATGACTGTATTTCAAAAGAAATTAATTGACTGCAAAGCACTCTGAGATTTCCAGCGGGTATGAAAGCAGGGCCAAACTTGCCATATGGAAATTGGGAGATTTCCTTGGTAATCCAATGAATGGTTCCTTAGTGAAGTCTTATTGACATACCCGCTCTTTTCCATCAGAATTCTGCACTCTTTGGGGAGCTAGTTCATCTCTGTATAAAATACATGATATAAGTGTAACTTTAATAAAACCACACCATGATGTTTGACACTTGATCATCCCACTGTTGACAGCAAATCATCCACATGCTATGGTCAACTGACAATAGAATTATAAGAAAGTATTGAAAGAAAATCCATTTTCTTGTGCTACATAACTCAATTATTGTTGAAGCCATAGGCTGGTTGAGTGACGCATGCTGAATCTGGAATATATTAAGCTTCAAAAGCTGAAAGCTTTGTTGCTTAAAACCAAAATGTGATTTTATTCAACAGAAAGGATTCCTTCAAATTGCTGTTAAATTTTGAAAATCTTCAATGATCTTTCCCAATCACTGGGTGGGATAACTGTTATTAGCAATGTTGCATATCATTTTTATGTGTCCCAAGTCTTTGCAGTTGGTACTGTGGTACGTGGTAGTTGCCTTTGTTGAGCTTCCCAGTAGTTCAGCTGGTTTTAAGACTATGATTGCTGAGCCCTGCAGACTAGGAAGGCCTGAGGTTAGATTATCAGTCTATCCACATTTGTTGATCTCAGCTGGAGAAAAAACAATTTGCTCGAGTGTCCCTGGTTTAGGAGAGGGAAAATTGGTCAAGATTCCCGTTCCTGGCCAATAATCCTGCTGGAAGTGCCTGTGTGTGAATGTTGGATGAGGACTGGATTGGATTTGGTTTTGATCCCATTGCAGTCAGATAATCTGCTGAAACCTGGGGTCTTAGCTAACATTTGGGCAGGATAGTTGAGAACAGCCAATGGAACCACACCCCAGCAAAGAGTTGATGCCTTGAGGGCAGAAAATAGAAACAAATTGGCGGAAAAAGAAGGGAAAAAAGAAAAGAAAAATCACTTCATTTGCTTTCTTTAATTTCTACCTCCCTCTAGTACAGTTCATTTCCCTGTAAAACATTGTAAGCATTGCTTCCAACCATTCACAACCATAACTGCATAAATGGCTACTAGGTGATGCACAAAGATAGGCTGGAGTGATTGACCTCAGGATTGTCTCTCTCTCGCCCTCTGTTTAGCTTCTGCTTGTTCGCACGTGTGGTGGTATTGCTGACGTTGTGAATTCGTTATGTTGGGAGTAGTGAGTGTAAACCCACTCCTACTCCTTTCTCTATGCATTACAGGGGATTGCAGCTCTAGCTCAAAGCATTACTAGTGCCAATCTGAAGGTAGCAATCTGAGTATTCTACTTTTTAAAAAAAAATTGCATTTAAACAAAGTTGACAGCAGACATATGATGCACTTTTAACATTTTAATTGCTTGAATGCTGAGTGTTCTTACCTTGTCAGATTTTCTATTGTCTACCAAATCGAAAAAAAAACCTTTGATTTCTGGTGCTAAGTTGTCAAGCCACAACAATGAAGCCTCATGCTTGTTCAAGTCCCACTCCAAGACTTTGAGCGCTGAGGGAGCGCTGCCTTTTGGATGAGATGTTAAACCAAGGTCCCATCTGTCCTCTCAGGTGGACACACTATTTCGATGAAGAGCAAGGGTGTTCTCTCCGGTGTCCGGGCTGATATTTATCTCTCAATCAACATCAAAAAAGAATTATCTGGTCATTATCACATTGTTGGTTGTGGGAGCTTGCTGTGTGCAAATTGGCTGCTGCATTTCCTAACATTACAATAGTGACGACACTTCAAAAGTGCTTCTTTGGCTGTAAAGCACTGTGGTCGAGAAAGGTACTGTATAAATGCAAGTATTACCTTCTTTCCTTTCGCTGTCCTGACTAAATTGGTTCTACAGTTGAATGGTAACTCCCTTGGCCCACGTTTTGAGATGGTAATGATGATGAAAGTGTCAGCATTCACTGTCATTACTCCAATGAAACTGACAGCAATTTAATGTGTACGCACATGCGCAGAATTACACGGAAATCCAGAAGTTGCTGTCAGTGATTCTGTGCTTCTCTAGAGGGTGTGCTGTTGAGGATCCTCCAGAGTGCAGTCCCTAAGCAATCAGTGAATTCATGGAAACTTCTACTTTTAGGCTGTTAATCTCACTGTAAAAAAAAATCATTTGTAGTTACATAGAAACAAGAAATGCTGGAATTACTCAGCAGGTCTGGTAGCATCTGTGGAGAGAGAAGCTGAGTTAACGTTTCAGGTCAGTGACCCTTCATCAGAACTGGCAAAGGTTAGAAATGTAATAGGTTTTAAGCAAATAAAGCAGGGGTGGGGGCAAGAGATAACAAAAGCGAAGGTGTTGATAGGACAGGGGTCACAGAGAATAACTGACCAGAAGGTCATGGAGCAAAGGTAAACGGTATGTTAATGGTGTGTTGAAAGACAAAACGTTAGTGCAGAGAGGGTGTTAATGCCCAGAAAAATGAACAGCCCTAGCCCAAAGCACAAACAGGAAAAAAACAGTGGGCAGGCACGTGGTAAGAAAAATGAATGATGAAACAAACTAAAATAAAATAAAAATAAAAACATTTTAAAAAGTAAAAAAGAAAAAAATGCAGGAAATAAAAAGGGGAGGCCCATCATGCTCTGAAATTATTGAACTCAATGTTCAGTCCTGCAGGCTGTAGCATGCCTAATCGGTAAATGAGATACTGTTCCTCAAGCTTGCATTGATGTTCACTGGAACACTGCAGCAAGCCCAGGACAGATATATGGGCATGAGAGCAGGGGCGTGTGTTGAAATAGCCAGCAACCAGAAGCTCGGGGTCATGCTTTCAGACTGAGCGGAGGTGTTCCGCAAAGCGGTCACCCAATCTGCGTTTGGTCTCCCCACTGTAGAGGAGACCACATTGTGAGCAGCAAATACAGAACACTAAATTGAAAGAAGTACAAGTAAATCACTGCTTCACCTGAAAGGAGTGTTTGGGGCCTTGGATAGTGAGGAGAGAGGAGGTAAAAGTACAGGTATTACACATCCTGCGATTACATGGGAAGCGGACGAGGTGTTGGGGGTGATGGAGGAGTGAAACAATCCCTGACATAGGAGAGGAGAAGAAGGTGCATTAGGTAGTGGCATCACACTGGATGTGGTGGAAATGGCGAAGGGTGATCCTTTGGATGTGGAGGCTGGTGAGGTGGAAAGTGAGGACAAGGGGAACCCTGATGTGGTTCTGAGAGGGAGGGGAAGGGGTGAGGGTAAAGGTGCGGGAAATGGGCCAGACACGGTTGAGGGCTCTGTCAACCACATTGGGGGGGCAGGGGGGGGGGAATCCTCAGTTGAGGAAAAAGGAAGACCTATCAGAAGCGCTGTCATGAAAGGTTGCATCATCGGAGCAGATGCTTCGGACACGCAGTTGCACCTCGTTGAATGAGTTGTAATTGGGTTCTTAATGGTGTACTGACGTCATAATTACTACTAAATACCCTCACTGGCCTTGGAAAGCTAATTTTATATTTATGGAATGTCAAATTTTTCTAATGATAAAAATTCCACATTATTAGAGTAACTTTTTAAAGTTAGTTTGTATTGATATTTTAGCTTCTTCTTAAATCCAAACATAATCATTTATTTCACTAATTGAAAATTTTAAATAACATTGCGGGATAAAGTACTTTTAACTTCCTGGTTTGCTGTCTGTGAGAATACTTTAATGTGATTGACTGCTTACCCTGCTTGCTGACATCACTGTTGCGGCACACCTGGAGATCTGCTTGACTTGGTGCCAGATTTAAGCTGCCACCAGTAAAGGGGAAATCCACACCGCAGAGGTTCCTAGATTTTTGTGGGCAGCATTCTTCAATTCAAGGTCAGCGGCTAGCACCATTGCTTTGCTGTTGACTGCAAAATCTAGCCCCTTATTTTTTTTATATACCTCATTTGCAATTTCATGTTCCTTTACCACTTCTAAAACCAAACTGTTCCTCACTGAACTCCTAATACAGTTTTGATTATTCTTCCACTTTGTGTCTCCTGAAACTGATGGTTTCTTGCTCTATGCATTCCGTGCCCTTTGTTTTCTTGTAGAGTGCTATGAATATACAGCTGGTAAGGTCTGGAGGATTCTTGAGCTATACATCATATCACAAAGTTAAAAGATTATACATTGTCCAAATCTTGCCCTTATCTAATGTCCAGTTAGTCCTGCAATCCACATTTATCACCTCACAAGCCCTCTCAGCCGTGTCAACCCACAATAATTAGTGCTAACGGATACATTTGTAAGTACAATGCAATGTAAACTGCAATCTGTCATAGCGCAAGAAAACCTGAAACAAAGCTGAATTCACAAAAACAGGATATTGAGCTCACTTTAATTTCAAATGCATTCCATGCTTCTTTTAAAAAAGGACTTGCATTTATATAGCACCTTTCATAATCTCAGGACATCCCAAAAGCTTTTTACAGCCAATGTTTACTTTTTAACTGTAGTCACTTTTGTAATGTAGGAAACTTGGCAATCAATTTGTGCACAGCAAGCTCCCACCAGCAGCATTGAAATAAATGACCAGATCATCTGTTTTGGGTGTTTGTTGAGGGATGAATGTTTGCTAGGACACTAGGAGAATTCCCCTGCTCTCCTTTTGAATAGTGATGTGAGATCTTATACCAAACAGAGTTTTGGATGACATTGAGTTTACAGAGGGTAGAACATGGGAAGTTGGCCAGGAGAGCATTGGAATAGGCACCTCTAAAGGTATCAAAGGCCTGGACAAGGGTTTCAGCAGCAGATAAGAAGTGTGGTCCGGTCCATGGCACCAAATGGGCAAGGGACTGCACAGGAGGGAACAGCAAAAATGCAATCATTATAGGAGATTCCATAGTTAGGGGTCAGACAGGCATTTCTGAGTCATGAATCCCACATGGTGTGTTGCCTTCCTGGTACTAGGGTAAAGGACATCATGGAGACGGTGCAGAATACTCTGCAGGGGGAAGGGAATGAGCCAGGAGTTGTAGTACAAGTTGGTACCAATGACATAGAGAGGGCAGGATTGTGGTCCTACAGTTAGATTTGCAGGATTCTGGAATGGTCCCAGCAGATTGTAAGTTAGCAAATGTAACACTGCTATTCAAGAAAGGAGGGAGAGAGAAAACGGGGAAGTATAGGCCTGTTAGCCTGACATCAGTCGTCAGGAAAGTGCTGGAATCTATTATGAAGGAAGTCTTAACAATACACTTAGAAAACCACAGTATGATTAGAACAAGTCAACATAGTTTTATAAAAGGGAAATCCTGTTTGACAAATTTATAAAGAGTATTTTTGAGGATGTAACAAGTAGGGTATAAAGGGGAACCCATAGATGTAGTACACTTGGATTTCCAAGAGGCATTTGATAAGGTGCCACGCAAAACGTTAATGCACAAGATAAGGACTCATGGAGTTGGGGGTGATATATTCGCACGGATAGATGATTGGTTAATGGACAGGAAGCAGAGAGTAAGGATAAATGGGGCATTTTCAAGTTGGCAGGCTGAGACTAGTGGAGTACTGCAAGGGTCAATGCTGGGGCCTCAGCTATTTAAAATCTATATGAATGACTTAGATGAAGAGACAGAGAGTCATATATCTAAGTTTACTGACAATACAAAGCTAGGTGGAAATGCAAGCTGTGAGGAGGACACGAGCTGCAAAGAGATATAGGCAGGTTAAGTGAGTGGGCAACAAGGCGGAAGATGGAGTATAATGTGGGGAAGTGTGAGGTTATTCACTTTGGTTGCAAGAATAGAAAATCAGTATATTTTTTAAATGGCATGAAACTTGTAAATGTTGATGTTCAGAAAGACTGGGGGGTGTACTCGTACAAGGAATACAACAAAGTTAACATGCAGGTACATCAAGCAATTAGGAAAGCAAATGGCATGTTGGACTGTATTGCAAGGGGATTGAAGTATAAGAACAAAGAAGTCTTAATACAATTAAATGGGGCTTTTGGTGATGCCACACCTGGAATACTGTGTACAATATTATTCTCCATATTTAAGAAAGGATATACTTGCCTTGGAGGCAGTACAGCGAAGGTTCACTAGATTGGTCCCTGGGATGAGACGTTTGTCCGATGATATACTGAATAAATAGGGTCTGTACTCCATGGAGTTAAGAAGAATGAGAGGTGATCTCATTGCAACATACAAGATTATGAAGGGGCTTATCAGGGTAGATACTGAGACATTGTTTCTCCTGGCTGGGGAATCTAGAACAAGGGGGCACAGTTTCAGGATAAGGGACTGATCATTTAGGACTGAGATGAGAAATTTTTTCAATCAAGTGGTTGTGAATCTTTGCAGTTCTCTACCCCAGAGAGTTGTGGATGCACCATCATTGACTATATTTAAGGCTGAGGTAGATAGATTTTTTGGTGTCTCAGGGATTCAAGGGATATGGGAAGTGGCAGGATAAGTAGAGTTGAAGCCCAAGATCAGCTACTCCTGCTCCTATTTCTTATATCCTTCGGGAGGAAGTTAAAAAGTGCGATCTCGAAGATAGTAATCTCTCGATTGCTGCCAGTGCCATGCACTAGAGAGAGGGGAAATAAAAAGATAGGGAGGATGAATGTATGGCTCGAGCCATGGTGCAGGAGAGAGAGCTTCGGGTTCTTAGGGCAGGAGGCACCTATTCAAAAGGGATGGGTTGCACCTCAACAAGACTGAGATCAATGTCCTTGTGGGGAGGTTCACTAGTGTGGTTAGGGAGAGTTTAAACTAAATTGACTGGGTTTAGGCACCAGCATATAGAAGTAGAAAAGAGGAATAAGGTGACTAATGTGAGAATATTGGACAGTACTAGAGAAGGAAGTAGCACCATATTAGATAGGAGCAGGCTAAGAAGGATTTTAAGAAAGCATTTGATGAAATACCACATAAAAGTCTTGTTAACAAAATTGAGTGTCATGGAATAGGAGGATCAGTGTCAGCTTGGATAAAAAATTGGTTTAAAGACAGAAAACAGCCAGTCATGGATTAATGGTTGTTTTTCAGACTGGAGGATGGTAGACAGTGGTGTTCCTCAAGGGTCAGTGCGAGGACCAGTACTTTTTTGAGATATAGAAATGACTTGGATATCAAAATACAGAGTAAAATTTCAAAATTTGCGGATGATAGACAGTGAGGATGATTCCAGTCGACTGCAACAGCACATAAATAGGCTAGCAGAATGGGAAGACAAGTGGCAGATGGCATTTAATACAAAGTGTGAGGTGGTGATGCATTTTGGTAGAAGGGGTAGGGAGAGGCAATATAGACTTAATGGCACAGTTCTAAAAAGTATGCAGGAATAGAGGGATCTTGGGTCCAGTTGCACAGATCCTTGAAGGTGGCAGGATAAATTGAACATAGTTCACAAAACGTATGGGATCTCGGGCTTCATAAATAGAGGTATTGGGTATAAAAGCAGGGTAGTTATGCTGAAGTTTTATAAAGCTCTGGTTAGCCCCAACTGGAGTATATCGTCCAGTTCTGGTCACCACACTATAGGAAGGTGTGAGGGTCCTTCAGAGAGTGCAGAGGAGATTTACCAGAATAGTTCCAGGGATGGGGGATTTTAGCTACAAGGTTAGGTTGGAGAAGCTGGGGTTATTCTCCATGGAGCAAAATAGATTGAGGGGAGATTTGATAGAGATGTCCAAGACGATGACAGGTTTAGATAAGGTAGGCAAGGAAAAACTGTTCCCATTAACTGATGTTACAAGGACTAGGTGACACAGATTGAAGGTTTTGGGCAAGAGATGCACAGGGGATGTGAGGAAGAGCTTTTTTATGCAGCAAGTGGTAATGATCTGGAACTCACTGCTTATGAGGGTGGTGGAAGTGGAGATGATTAATGATTTGAAAAGGAAATTGGATAGACACAAGGGAAATAAACTTGTAGGGCTAAGGGGACAGGGCGGGGGAACGGAACTGACCAGATTGCTGCACACAGTCTGCATGGACTCAATGGGCCGAATCTCCGCCTCCTGTGCCATAATATAGTAATAAGCTGAGGCAGAAGTGGAGTCAGGCGAT
Source organism: Heterodontus francisci (assembly GCF_036365525.1). Taxonomy (NCBI): domain Eukaryota; kingdom Metazoa; phylum Chordata; class Chondrichthyes; order Heterodontiformes; family Heterodontidae; genus Heterodontus; species Heterodontus francisci. The sequence goes on from NC_090384.1 coordinate 68,862,614, forward strand.
GTAACAAAAGTCTTAAATGGTCTTAGTGATGGCGCAGCTATGTGATCAGAAGCTCATCTCGGCCAAATATGACACCTTGGTTCCAAGCAATCTGGTTCAGCCTCAGATAATTTCCAGGGAGAGGGGTGAAGTTCAATGCTCTGCTGTCCATGCCCTAACTCACAGCAGGTCCCATTCACCCAACTCCCCTGTGCTCACTGACCTACATTGGGCACTACATCAAGCAGTGTCTTTTAAAATTTTCATCCTTGTTTTCAAATCTTTTCAGGGCTTCGCCCCTCCCTCTCTATATAGTTTCTTCAGCTCTACAACCCTCCGATATCAGCACTCCTCCAATTCTGGCTTCTTGCTCATATCCCCAGTTTAATCGCTCCATCATTGGCAGCTGTGCCTTCAGCTGCCTGGACCCTAAGGTCTGGATTCCCTCCCTAATCCTTTCAGCCTCTCTACTGTGGGCACTTATTTTTATTCGTTCATGGGATGTGGGCGTCACTGGCTAGGACAGCATTTTTGCCCATCCCAAATTGCCCTTGAGAAGGTGGTGGTGAGCAGCCTTCTTGAACCGCTGCAGTCCATGTGGGGTAGGTACACCAACAGCGCTGTTAGGAAGGGAGTTCCAGGATTTTGACCCAGTGACAGTGGAGGAACAGTGATATAGTTCCAAATCAGGATGGTGTGTGACTTGGAGGGGAACTTGCAGGTGATGGTGTTCCCATGCATCTGCTGCCCTCGTCCTTGTAGCTGATAGAGGTCGCGGGTTTGGAAGGTGCTGTCTGAGGAGCCTTGGTGAGTTGCTGCAGTGCATCTTGTAGATGGTAACATAGAAATGTAGAAAATAGGAGCAGGAGTAGGCCATTCAGCCCTTCGAGCCTGCTCCGCCATTCATTATGATCATGGCTGATCATCCAACTCAATAACCTGTTCCCGCTTTCGCCCCATACCCTTTGATCCCTTTAGACCCAAGAGCTGTATCTAACTCCTTCGTGTAAACATAGTGTTTTGTCCTCAACTGCTTTCTGTGGTAGTGAATTCCACAGGCTCACCACTCTCTGGGTGAAGAAATTTCTCCTCATCTCAGTCCTGAAAGGCTTACCCCGTATCCTTAGTCTATGACCCCTGGTTCTGGACTCATCCAAAATTGGAAACATCCTTCCTGCATCTACCCTGTCAAGTCCTGTTAGAATTTTATAGGTTTCTATGACGTCCCCCCTCACTCTTCTGAACTCCAGCGAATATAATCCTAACCGACTCAATCTCACCTCATACGTCAGTCCCGCCATCCCAGGAATCAGTCTGGTAAACCTTCGCTGCACTCCCTCTATAGCAAGAACATCCTTTCTCAGATAAGGAGACCAAAACTGCACACAATATTCCAGGTGTGGCCTCACCAAGGCCCTGTATAATTGCAGCAAGACATTCCTGCTCCTGTACTCAAATCCTCTCGCTATAAAGGCCAAAATACCATGCTTACCTTCAGTAACAGGTGTACGTGAACACCCAGATCTCGCTGCAAATGCCCCTCTCAGTTTATAGCCATTCAGATAGTAATCTGCCGCCTTGTTTTTGCTACCAAAATGGATATTCTCACATTTATCCACATTATACTGCATCTGCCATGTATTTGCCCACTCACCAAATCACCCTGAAGCCTCTCTGCATCCTCCTCACAACTCGCCCTCCCACCCAGTTTTGTGTCATCTGCAAATTTGGAGATATTACATTTAGTTCCCTCATCTAAATCATGAATATATATTGTGAATAGCTGGGGTCCTCGCACCAATCCCTGTGGTACCCCACTAGTCACTGCCTGCCATTTCGAAAAAGATCCATTTATCCCTACTCTTTGTTTCCTATCTGCCAACCAATTTTCTATCCATCGCAGTACACAATTCCCAATCCCATGCACTTTAATATTACACGCTGATCTCTTATGTGGGTCTTTGCCGAAAGCCTTCTGAAAGTCCAAATGAACCACATCCACTGGCTCCCCCTCATCAACTCTACTAGTTACATCCTCGAAGAATTCTAGTAGATTTGCCAAGCATGATTTCCCTTTCATAAATCCATGCTGACTCTGCCTGATTCTACCACTGTTCTCCAAGTGCTCTGCTATAAAATCTTTGATAATGGACTCTAGAATTTTCCCCACTCCCGACATCAGGCTGACTGGTCTATAATTCCCTGCTTTCTCTCTACCTCCCTTTTTAAATAGTGGGTTACATTAGCTACCCTCCAATCTGTAGGAACTGTTCCAAAGTCTATAGAATCTTGGAAGTGGTTAGCACCGCAGCCTCACAGCTCCAGCGACCCGGGTTCAATTCTGCGTACTGCCTGTGCGGAGTTTGCAAGTTCTCCCTGTGACCGCGTGGGTTTCCGCCGGATGCTCCGGTTTCCTCCCACAGCCAAAGACTTGCAGGTTGATCGGTAAATTGGCCATTTTAAATTGCCCCTAGTGTAGGTAGGTGGTAGGAGAATGGTGGGGATGTGGTAGGGAATATGGGATTAATGTAGGATTAGTATAAATGGGTGGCTGTTGGTCGGCACAGACTCGGTGGGCCGAAGGGCCTGTTTCAATGCTGTATCTCTAAATAAATAAATAAAGATGACCACCAATGCATCCACTATTTCTAGGGCCATTTCCTTAAGTACTCTGGGATGCATACAATCAGGCCCTGGGGATTTATCGGCCTTCAATCCCATCAATTTCCCCAACACCATTTCTCTGCTAATACTAATTTCCTTCAGTTCTTCTCTCTCACTAAACCCTGTGTTCCCCAACATTTCTGGTATGATATTTGTGTCCTCCTTTGTGAAGACAGAACCAAAGTATGCATTTAGTTGGTCAGCCATTTCTTTGTTCCCCATAATAAATACCCCTGTTTCTGACTGTAAGAGACCTCTATTTGTCTTCACCAATCTTTTTCTGTTCATATATCTATCGAAGCTTATACAGTCAGTTTTTATGTTCCACGCAAGCTTGCTCTCGTACTCTGTTTTCCCCTTCTTAATCAATCCCTTGGGCCTCCTTTGCTGAATTCTAAACTGCTCCCAATCCTCAGGTCTGTTGTTTTTTCTGGCGAATTTATATGCATCTTCCTTGGATCTAATGCTATCTCTAATTTCCCTTGTAAGCCATGGTTTGGCTACCTTTCCCATTTTACTTTTGCGCCAGACAGGGATAAACAATTGTAGCAGTTCATCCATGCGCACCTTGAATGTTTGCCATTGCCTATCCATCGTCATCCCTTTAAGTAACATTTCCCAATCTGTCATGGCCAACTTGCGCCTCATACCTTCGTAGTTTCCTTTACTAAGATTCAGGACCCTCGTCTCAGAATCAACTATGTCACTCTCCATCTTGATGAAGAATTCTATCATCTTATGGTCGCTCATCCCCAAGGGGTCTCGCAACACTGGATTGTCAATTATTCCTATCTCATTACAATACCCAGTCTAGGATGGCCTGTTCTGTAGTTGGTTCCTCAACGTATTGGTCCAGAAAACCATCCCGTATACACTCCAAGAATTCCTCCTCTACAGTATTGTGACTAATTTGATTTGCCCCATCTATATGCTGATTAAAATTACCCATAATTACAGATGTTCCTTTATTGCATGCATCTCTAATTTCCTGTTTAGTACCATTCCCAACATCACCACTACAGTTTGGGGGTCTATATACAACCCCCATTAACATTTTTTGCCCCTTATTGTTTCTCAGCTCTACCCATACAGATTCCACATCGTCAGAGCTAGTATCTTTCCTCACTATTGCGTTAATTTCCTCTTTAACCAGCAATGCAACTCCACACCTTTTGCTGTTTATCTGTCCTTCCTAAATACTAAATACCCCTGGATGTTCATTTCCCATTCCTGGTCACCCTGCAGCCATGTCTCCATAATCCCGACTATATCATACCCATTTATATTTATTTGCGCGATTAATTCATCCACTTTATTGCGAATGCTCCGTGCGTTAAGGCACAAAGCCTTAAGGTTTGTCCCCTTCATGCTATTTTTCACTGTGGTCCTGTTTGATTCTGGCCCTTGATTTCTCTGCCTATCACTTTTCTTATTCCCCTTACTGTCTTTTGTTCTTGTCTTTGATCCCCTTCCTCTGACTCCTCGCAAAGGTTCCCATCCCCCTGCCATTTTAGTTTAAACCCTCCCCAACCACTCTAGCAAATACTCCGCCTAGGACATCAGTCCCGGTCCTGCCTAGGTGTAACCCGTCCAGTTTGTACTGGTCCCACCTCCCCCAGAACCGGTCCCAATGTCCCAGGAATCTAAAACCCACGCCTTCACACCATCTCTTCAGCCATGTACTCATCCAATATATCCTGCTATTTCTTCTCTGACTAGCACGTGGCACTGGTAGTAATCCTGAGATCACTACCTTTGAGGTCCTACTTTTTAACTTACTTCCTAACTCCCTATATTCTGCTTTTCGGACCTCATCCTTTTTTTTTTACCTACATCGTTTGTCCCAATGTGTACCACGACCACTGGCTGTTCACCCTCCCCCTTCAGAATGTCCTCTAACTGCTCTCAGACATCCTTGACCCTCGCACCAGGGAGGCAACATAGCATCCTGGAGTCTCATTTGCGGCCACAGAAATGCCTATCTATTACCCTTACAATTGAATCCCCTATAACTATTGCATTCCCACACTTTTTACTTCTCCCCTGTGCAGCAGAGCCAGCTATGGTGCAATGAATTGGGCTGTTGCTGCTTTCCCCTGAGAGGCCATTCCCCCCAACAGTATCCAAAGCAGTATATCTGTTTTGCAGGGAAATAGCCACAGGTGGTTGCTGAACTGCCTGCCTAGTCCTCTTGCTCTGCCTGGTGGTCACCCATTCCCCACCTGCCTATGGAGTCTGAGTCTGTGGTGTAATCACCTCTCGATACGGGCTATCCACGATACCCTCTGCCTCGTGGATGCTCCACAGTATCCCAGCTGCCGCTCCAGCTCTGAAACCCAGGCTTCCAGGAGCTGCAGCTGGAGACACGTCCTGCACACATGCTGGTCCTGGGCACGGGAAATGTTCCCGGCTTCCGACATGGAGCACGAGGAGCATACCACGGCTTTGAGCTCTCGTGTCATGATTTAACCCTTTAAAGTAAACCTTTTGGAAGATGCTTAAGATCAAATAATATCAATTACTGTTGACCTTCTTCCCTGGTCCTCGTTACTACAGAACTCCCTAAAAAACAGTACTTACTATATACGAAAAAAAACTGTAATCTTTTCTTACCTTTGATACTTACCCAGCTATTTAGAGCTATTCCCTCACAGCAGTGACTCACCAAGCAATCACCTTGCAGCTTTCCTGTGACGTCACTGTTGGCTTTTTTTTTTTCAAAACTCCGGCGCACTTGAAGAGATCCAACTGCTATCTGCTGCTGAAGGTAAGTGAAGGCCCCGGGCCTCGCGCTGGATTTATCTGCTCCCAGTTCTGGTTGTTTCCACATGGGTCCGACTGCTCTCTGCTCCTGAAGGTAAGTACACACTGCTGTGACTGTGCGATGATGGAGGGAATAAATGTTTGTGGATGGGCTGCCAATCAACTGGGCTGCTTTGTTCTGGATGGTGTCGAGATTCTTGAGTGTTGTTGGAGCTGCATCCATCCAGGCAAGTGGAGAGCATTCCATCACACTCCTGACTTGTATATGGTGGACAGACATTGGGGAGTCAGGAGGTGAGTTACTAGTCACGGGATTCCTAGCCTTTGACCTGCTCTTGTAGCCACGGCATTTATATAGCTACTCCAGTTCAGTTTCTGTTCAATGGTAACCCCCCAGGATGTTGATAGTGGAGGATTGAATGTCAAGGGGAGATGGTTAGATTCTCTCTTGTTTGAGATGGTCATTGCCTGGCATTTGTGTGGCACGAATGTTACTTGCCACCTATCAGCCCAAGCCTGGATATTGTCCAGGTCTTGCTGCATTTCTACACGGACTGCTTCAGTATCTGAGGAGTTGCGAATGGTGCTGAACATTGTGCAATCATCAGCGAACATCCCCACTTCTGACCTTTTGATTGAAGGAAGGTCATTGATGAAGCAGCTGAAGATAATTGGGCCTAGGACACTGCCCTGAGGAACTCCTGCAGTGATGTCCTGGTGCTGAGATGATTGACCTCCATCAGCTACAACCATCTTCCTTTGCTCTGGGTATGACTCCAACTCGTGGAGAGTTTCCCCCCTGATTCCCATTGACTCCAGTTTTTCTAGGGCTCCTTGATGTCATACTCAGTCAAATGCTGCCTTGATGTTAAGGGCAGTCACTCTCACCTCACCTCTTGTTCAGCTCTTTTGTCCATGTTTGAACCAAGGCTGTAGTGAGGTCAGGAGCTGTGTTGCCCTGGTGGAACCCAAACTGAGCATCAGTGAGCAGGTTATTGCTAAGCAAGTGCCGCTTGAAAGCACTGTTGGCGACACCTTCCATCACTTTACTGATGATTGGGAGGAGACTGATGGGGCGGTAATTGGCCGGGTTATACTTGTCCTGCTTTTTATGTAAAGGGCATACCTGGGCAATTGCCGGGTAGATTCCAGTGTTGTAGCTGTACTGGAACAGCTTGTCTCGGGGCTGTTTGATCCTTTTTAAGTACACTTCCATCAGCGTGCTGCACATTCTAGTTGGATAATTTTCAAAATGCCTGTCTTGTGACATAAAAAGAAACAAAATAAAAACCTGAGGGTTCTTATGATTTTGAAATACTTTATATTTTTATGTCCTCCTTTTGATGTCTTCATGTTTTTTGAATAAAGGTCATAAAATCAGTGACAGATTGTCTGATATGCATGATGGTAATTTGAAATGACCTGGTGGCAGAATTTGTAGGTGTGCACGTTGTTCGGCCAATCAGGAGTGTGTGCACGTCCTCCTCCTCCCCCGCACTGTGTATAAGTGTATAGGATTCGTGACTTGGTAAAGACACTGCAGCTGCATTATCAGGGGGAATGTTATCATGTCAGACAATGCAGTACCTTCATACATTTGGGAATACTTGAGCATCCTGTCAGCTTGACTGTAGAATCACAGTCAATTATTGGTTTCGCTTCTGTTCATTGTGATTACATTTTCAGAGGTCTTGATAATTTTTAATGTTTTTCTTCAGGAACTTTCTCCTTCTCTGTGACTTTTTCATGTTTCACCTTACTGTTTAAATACCAAAATGATTGTTTCAAGTTCTTTTACTAGTTTATCTAAGCATTCTGAAAAGAGGCCTTGTCTTTATGATGGCTTGTTTGGCATACCTTTCTCTGTTTGGGGAGGAAAAAGAGCCAGAGGACTACTTTTACACTGGGTGCTTTCTTGGTTGATACTGATGTCTATGACCTGGTTTTCTGAGACCAGCATCATGACTCACTGAAATTACACTAATGATCTTAATCTCAGCAACAGAATTGATGAAGGAAAAAGGTTACCCATGTTAGTCCCAGGAAGAGAAACAGGTCTTTTAGGGAAAAACATTGTCAGGCACAAATGCACCAGCCTTGAAGAAGAACACTATTTACTGTTCAGACTGAGCTGAATTAAAAGATAGAGTTTAGCTATTTTAGCTTTCAAAAATTCCTGATTTTGTGCCTTTTCAGGGTTGAAAGCTACCTGTCCCTACTAAAGTAAAAGATATGTGTAATCCTATTTGTATTCTTTTTGTCCCCAGCCTTATTCATACAGAGGACAAACATGTCTTACAGAATACATGCAATTCTTTTTCTTAAACCATATTTTTTTTTATTAGTTCGTGGGATGTGGGTATCACTGGCTGGGCTGACATTTAGTGTCCATCCTTAATTGCCCTTTAGAAGGTGGTGGTGAGCTGCCTTCTTGAACTGCTGCAGTCCATGTGGGGTATGCACACCCAAAGTGCTGTTAGGAAGGGAGTTCCAGGATTTTGACCCAGCAAGAGTGAAGGAATGGCGATATAGTTCCTAGTCAGAATGGTGTGTGACTTGGAGGGGAACTTGCAGGTGGTGGTGTTCCCATGCAAATACTGCCCTTGTCCTTCTAGGTGGTGGAGGTCATGGGTTTGGAAGGTGCTGTCTAAGGAGCCTTGGTGCATTGCTGCAGTGCATCTTGTAGATGGTACACACTGCTGCCACTGTGTTGGTGGTGCAGGGAGTGAATGTTTATGGACGGGGTGCAAATCAAGCGGGCTACTTTGTTCTGGATGGTGTTGAGCTTCTTGAGTGTTGTTGGAGCTGCACCCATCCAGGCAAGTGGAGAGTATTGCATCACACTCCTGACTTGTGCCTTGTTGATGGTGGACAGGCTTTGGGGAGTCAGGAGGTGAGTTACTCGCCGCAGGATTCCCAGCCCCTGACCTGCTCTTGTAGTCACGGTATTTATATGACTACTCCAGTTCAGTTTCTGGTCAATGGTAACGCCCAGGATGTTGATAGTGGGGGATTCATTGATCATAATGCCATTGAATGTCAAGATCAACTTCCTTCACATAGAATTGATAGACATTACAAAACAGAAACAGGTCATTCAGCCCAATCAGTCCATGTTGGGCTTTATCCTGAGCAGTAGTTCTAATCCCATGTGCCTACTCTATTACGACATCTCCTTTTTCCCTTCCCTTCAACCAATATCTAACATAGTCTTAAAAGTTGACATGGTTTCTGATTCAATTGCTACCTCAGGTTCACAAGCATCATAGTTAAAAAAAAAAGTTGCTCCTGCTGATTGTCCTAAAATCCTTACATTTTATCTTCATTTTTTTTCATGGGTTGTGGGTGTCGCTGGCAAGACCAGCATTTGTTGCCTTTGAGAAGGTATTGGTGAGCTGCCTTCTTAAACTGTTGTCTCTTCATTCACGACTCTACCGTTGCTGACACTCTTTCCACTGTGTCCCATTCAATCATAATTTTAAACACCTGTATCAGATCACCCCATAAATGCCACTGTTCTAACGAAAAGAATGCCAATTTTTCAAGTCCTTCTTTGAATCTATATTTTTTGATACCAGGCAACTTCCTAGTAAATCTGCACTGTTCCCTGCCGCAACATCCTTACTATATTGTGGAGCCCAAACCTGTGCATTCTTTTGCAGAATGCTTAGGGAATTTGGGAGTGAGTGGGTGAAGCTGTATGTCTCATCTCATAGTCTTGTAGTGTATGTTTATTCATATTTAAAGAATAAGATGGGGGAGGAAGAGGGCAGATTTTCATCCATCCATGACAATCTAGTCTGGAGGGGATATAAGTAGGTTGAAGTAAAGTATATCTTAATACTGCAGCAGATTATGCTTTACATTAGAGTTTAAATGTTTTTGAGTGGGGCACATTTTAGATGTGTTTTGTCTAATTACTGGAACAGCATTTACACACTCTGTTAAACTGTTTTGCAATTTAGTTGTGAGTGAAGAGAAAGTGAAATGATTTGGGTATTTCTGTCCTCTAGCTTTTCACTGATTTAAAATCATAATCACTATTAGTTTCTCATTTTGCATGTCTTTTTCAAAAGTGTTACAAGAAGCTCCTGTATTCTTACTGCTATTAGATCTTCTCTGGCATTGCTGACAGCCATTTGGAGGATACACTGTCTATTAAGGATAGGAACGTTATGGCACGTTACATAATGTGTTCTGCTGTTAAGGATGTACAATCTAATTATTTCTAATTTCTTTAAGCCCTTTCAAGGTTAATTGCTTTTGAAGACATTTATCATGATTTCAATAAGGTAACTTCTGCAGGTGGGATAATTTGTTCGCAGTTGAGAAATAATTGGCTTGCTTTCTCCCATTTTTGAAAAAAACTGTAACTCAAAAATCAGTGAGAAGGTTTCCTGTCGGGGCTGCTTGTATGTTGGGAAAATTGGCTTTATTTGTGTATCTTTTTTTTAAGAAGTGCGACAACTTTATATAGCCGACAGAATGTGACATCTGAAGTGTGATGGGCATGTCTTCAAACTTCAGGAGAGTTGAACAGATTGTTCATGGTGAACAGGCACAAAAGAAGACAGTATAGCATTCCAGCTATTATAGTCATTTCTATAATTTAACTTAATGACTCTAACATCACTTGCACAGAAGCTCAAATCAAGTAAACCACCAGAATCAGGCATTATTATAACCAAGAGTATCAAGTGAGCTGGAGTGAAATTCACAAAGTGCTGACAGGCAACTATGAGGTAATCGATGAAACATAGATACATAGAAATTAGGAGAAGGAGTAGGCCATACGGCCCTTCAAGCCTGCTCCACCATTCATTATGATCATGGCTGATCATCCAACTCAGTAACCTGTTCCCGCTATCCACCCATATCCTTTGATCCCTTTTGCCCCAAAAGCTATATCTAACTCCTTCTTGATAACATACAATGCTTTGGCTTCAACTGCTTTCTGTGGTAGCGAATTCCACAGGCTCACCACTCTCCGGGTGAAGAAATTTCTCTTCATCTCAGTCCTGAAAGGTTTACCCTGTATCCTTAGACTATGACCCCTGGTTCTGGACTCCCCCACCATTGGGAACATCCTTCCTGCATCTACCCTGTCAGGTCCTGTTAGAATTTTATAGGTTTCTGTGAGATCCCCCCTCACTCTTCTGAACTCCAGCGAATATAAGCGTAACCGACTCAATCTCTCCTCATACGTCAGTCCCGCCATCCCAGGAATCAGTCTGGTAAACCTTCGCTGCACTCCCTCTATAACAAGAAGATTCTTCCTCAGATAAGGAGACCAAAACTGCACACAATATTCCAGGTGTGGCCTCACCGAGGCCCTGTATAATTGCAGCAAGACATCCCTGCTCCTGTACTCGAATCCTCTCGCTATGAAGGCCAACATACCATTTGCCTTTTTTACCACCTGTTGGACCTGCATGCTTGCCTTCAGCGACTGGTGTTCGAAAACACCCAGGTCTCGCTGCATATTCCTCTGTCTCAGTTTATAGCCGTTCAGATAATCTACCTTCCTGTTTTTGCCACCAAAGTGGATAACCACACATTTATCCACATTATACTGCATCTGCCATGCATTTGCCCACTCACTCAACTTGTCAAATCACCCTGAAGCCTCTCTGCATCCTCCTCACAACTCGCCCTCCCACCCAGTTTTGTGTCATCTGCAAATTTGGAGATATTACATTTAGTTCCCTCATCTAAATCATGAATTTATATTGTGAATAGCTGGGGCCCTAACACTGATCCCTGCAATACCCCACGAGTCACCACCTGCCATTTGGAAAAAGACCCATTTATCCCTACTCTTTGTTTCCTATCTGCCAACCAATTTTCTATCCATCGCAATACACTACTCCCAATCCCATGCGCTTTAATCTTACACGCTGATCTCTTATGTGGGACTTTGTCGAAAGCCTTCTGAAAGTCCAAATAAACCACATCCACTGGCTCCCCATCATCAACTCTACTAGTTACATCCTCGAAGAATTCTAGTAGATTTGCCAAGCATGATTTCCCTTTCGTAAATCCATGCTGACTCTGTCCGATTCTACCACTGTTCTCCAAGTGCTCTGCTATAAAATCTTTGATAATGGATTCTAGAATTTTCCCCACTACCGACATCAGGCTGACTGGTCTATAATTCTCTGTTTTCTCTCTACCTCCCTTTTTAAATAGTGGGGTTACATTAGCTACCCTCCAATTCATCGGAACTGTTCCAGATTCTGTAGAATCTTGCAAGATGACCACCAATGCATCCACTATTTCTAGGGCCACTTCCTTAAATACTCTGGGATGTAGATTATCAGGCCCTGGGGATTTATCGGCCTTCAATCCCATCAATTTCCCCAACACCATTTCTCTACTAATACTGGTTTCCTTCAGTTCCTCCCTCTCACTAAACCCTGTGTTCCCCAACATTTCTGGTATGATATTTGTGTCCTCCTTTGTGAAGATAGAACCAAAGTATGCATTTAGTTAGTCAGCCATTTCTTTGTTCCCCCTAATAGATTCCCCTGTTTCTGACTGTAAGGGACCTACATTTGTCTTCACCAATCTTTTTCTCTTCACATACATATCGAAGCTTATACAGTCAGTTTTTATGTTCCACGCAAGCTTGCTCTCGTACTCTATTTTCCCCTTCTTAATCAATCCGTTGGTCCTCCTTTGCTGAATTCTAAACTGCTCCCAATCCTCAGGTCTGTTGTTTTTTCTGGCAAATTTGTATGCCTCTTCCTTGGATCTAATGCTATCTCTAATTTCCCTTGTAAGCCATGGTTTGGCTACCGTGCCCATTTTACTTTTGCGCCAGACAGGAATAAACAATTGTTGCAGTTCATCCATGCGCTCTTTGAATGTTTGCCATTGCCTATCCACCGTCATCCCTTTAAGTAACATTTCCCAATCCATCATAGCCAGCTCGTGCCTCATACCTTCGTAGTTTCCTTTATTCAGATTCAGGAGCCTAGTCTTAGAATCAACTACGTCACTCTACAACTCGATGAAGAATTCAATCATATTATGGTCGTTCATCCCCAAGGAGTCTCGCACAACTAAATTGACAATTATTCCTCTCTCATTACACAATACTTAGTCTAAGATGGCCAGTTCTCTCGTTGGTTCCTCAACGTATTGGTCCAGAAAACCATCCCGTATACACTCCATGAATTCCTCCTCTATGGTATTGTGACTAACTTGATTTGCCCAATCTATATGCAGATTAAACTCACCCATAATTACAGATGTTCTTTTATTGCATGCATCTCTAATTTCCTGTTTAATGCCATTCCCAACATCACCACTACAGTTTGGGGGTCTATATACAACCCCCATTAATGTTTTTTGCCCCTTTAGTGTTTCTCAGCTCTACCCATACAGATTCCACATCGTCAGAGTTAATATCCTTCCTCACTATTGCATTAATTTCCTCTTTAACCAGCAATGCAAATCCACCGCCTTTTGCTTTTTGTCTGTCCTTCCTAAATACTAAATACTGGATGTTCATTTCCCATTCCTGGTCACCCTGCAGCCATGTCTCCGTAATCCCGACTATATCATACTCGTTTACATCTATTTGTGCGATTAATTCATCCACTTTATTGCGAATGCTCCACGCTTTAATGCTTGTCTTTTTAACATTGTCCCCTTCCCGCTATTTTTCACTATGGCCCTGTTTGATTCTGGCCCTTGTTTTCTCTGCCTATCACTTTTCTTATTCCCCTTACTGTATTTTGTTCTTGTCTTTGATTCCCCCCCTCCTCTGACAACTCGCAAAGGTTCCCACCCCCCTGCCATTTTAGTTTAAACCCTCCCCAACCACTCTGGCAAATACTCCCCCTAGGACATCAGTCCCAGTCCTGTCCAGGTGTAACCCGTCCAGTTTGTGCTGGTCCCACCTCCCCCAGAACCGGTCCCAATATCCCAGGAATCTAAAACTTTTCCCTCCCCCACACCATCTATTCAGCCACATATTCACATATTCATCCGATATATCCTGCTATTTCTACTCTGACTAGCACATGGCACTGGTAGTAATCCTGAAATCACTACCTTTGAGGTCCTACTTTTTAACTTACTTCCTAACTCCCTATATTCTGTTTTTAGGACCTCATCCTTTTTTTTGTTACCTATTTCGTTTGTACCAATGTGTACCACGACCACTGGCTGTTCACCCTCCCCCTTCAGAATGTCGTCTAACCGCTCTGAGACATCCTTGACCCTCGCACCAGGGATGCAACATAGCATCCTGGAGTCTCATTTGCGGCCACAGAAACGCCTATCTATTCCCCTTACAATTGAATCCCCTATAACTATTGCATTCCCACACTTTTTACTCCTCCCTTGTGCAGCAGAGCCAACCATGGTGCAATGATTTGGGCTGTTGCTGCTTTCCTCTGAGAGGCCATTCCCTCCAACAGTATCCAAAGCAGTATATCTGTTTTGCAGGGGAATGGCCACAGGAGATTCCTGAACTGCCTGCCTAGTCCTCTTACTCTGCCTGGTGGTCACCCATTCCCTTCCTGCCTGTGGAGTCAGAGCCTGTGGTGTGACCACCTCTCTATGCGTGCTGTTCACGATACTATCCGCCTCGTGGATGCTCCACAGTTTCCCCATCCGCTGCTCCAGCTCTGAAACCAGGGCTTCCAGGAGCTGCAGCTGGAGATACTTCCTGCACACATGCTGGTCCCAGGCAGTGGAATTGTTCCCGGATTCCCACATAGAGCACGAGGAGCATAGCATGACTTTGAGTTCTCCTGCCATGACTTAACCCTTTAAATTAAACCTTTTGGAAGATGCTTAATATCAAATAATATCAATTACTGTTGGCCCTTCTTCCCTGGCCCTCGTTACTACAGAGCTCCCTAAAAAACACTACTTACTGTGTATGAAAATAAACTGTAGACCTTTTTTACCTCAGTTACTTACCCAGCTATTTAGAGCTATTCCCTAACAGCAGTTACTCACCAACCAATCCCCTTGTAGCTTTCCTGTGAGGTCACTGTTGATGTTTTTTTTCCAAAACACTCCGGCGCGCCTGGACTGTGTCTGTGTTCATCCTCTCCTCGTTCGGTGATTCTCCCCGCAGGTCCGCTCCACTCCGCTTGGCTCCTGGAAGGTAAGTAACCCAGGCCGCGATCCTCAGCCTCTATTTATCCTCTCCTCGGTTGGTGATTCTCCCCACAGGTCCGCTCCACTCTGCTCGGCTCCCAGAAGGTAAGTCAGGGGAATACAGGGGAGGCCTCTGTGACAGAAATGGAGTATTGCACGCAAATAAAAAATGGTGAACATACTTGTTAAGTGGTGTAGGACCAGCTACACTGAAGGCTCAAACAGACTTGCGACTGATGGACTTGACACTCAACCATGTCCAATCATTGCATAGCAACCATCAAGAAAATAAACAGAATGCTGAACAATTTTGCCAGATCAGTAGAGTATAAAGATTAAGCCATCATGCTGAAAATTGTTGGTGCTCTATTGAAGCTTATCTTTGAACCTGTGTTCATTTCTGATCATTAAAGTACAAAAAAAATCCAAGCCATAGAAACAGAGGACCATAAGACTGATCCATGTAACCAGAGGACTGACTTATGAAGAAAGATTAGAAAGACTCGGACTCTTTAGCTTTGAAAGGGAGCAGATGAGGGGGGATCTTGCAGAGATGCATAGGAGTGCAATTATGCTGCCCGTAGTGACCTGACAGCAATCACTCATGCTCTCTCGAATTTGCTGAGGTTGCAAGAATTCATTTGCATTGGCTGTTCCAAGCCCATTCTCACTTCCTTTTTTTTTCAACTTGAATGTGAAGCCCTGTCATATTTTGACATCATTGATGTTACTAGACTGCCCATTATAAGAAAGAAATGTTGGAACCCCTAGTTGCTGAAGAACACTTCTACAGTGCAGTCAGGGATTTGCATTTCAGCTTTGAAACCTCAAGCTGCTTCGAAGTGTGATTAGGAAATTTGAATTATCCAGTAATTTGAATTAAGAGGAGTAGACCATATTGATTTTAAATAAAAACAGAAAATGCTGGAAATACTCAGCAGGTCTGGCAGCATCTGTGGAGAGAGAAGCAGAGTTACCATTTCAGGTCAGTGACTTTTTTTGATGAAGGTGGGATTAGATTGGGTGGCTAGTTTTTGTTAGCCAGCACAGACATGATGGGCTGAATGGCCTCCTTCTTTGCCATAACTTTTCTGTGGTTCTAAGTGCTCGTCCCAGAGGAAACTCCATGTTTCAAAGGACAGATCTATAATTGTACTGCTGGGTGATTTTTGTAGTTTAAGTGGGCGGTTTTACAATTTCTTAAATCCACCATTAGAATTTTCTCAGAAGCCCTACGACAACCCTAAAATATCGTACCTTTCACTCTATGGTTGCCTTAGTTCCACATGGAGATTATTTTTCACCAGTATCGAGTGTTTTGCTTGAAAAGATGTGGGCACTATGTCTTTTATTGAATCTGTTCTCTGTTTTGTGTATATCTGAAAAATAAAAGTATTGTTACAAATCGTGCTTTACTGTGCACACAGTCACCAGCAGCCATTTTTGAGTTTGCAAGATCCCACAAACCGCAAACAAGATAAATAACCAGTGAATCATTTTTAGTAGTATTTTTTGAGGAATGAGTGTTGGTTATGATTTTGTTCCGATTACCTGGCTCATGGTTTGGATTAATGTTTTAGAGGTCATATTTAGTTTTCGGGAATTAAATGTGTTGCTATAAGAATTTCAACAGGTTGCAGACCACCCAAGATTTAAGGTTCAAATATCTCTCCATAAGTTCTTACAGAGACCGAGTTAGAGAGGTGTGAAGACCTTAAACAATGAGAACCTCTCTGAACTTCAGGGTTTAAAATATTCATGATTTCCCAGTACAAAGGTAAGATTTGGAGTTGGAAATCGCTTAAATTGCTATCTGGGACATTCCGCATGTACCACTATGCAATGGAGTTAGACATTGCCAGGGAGATGCCTTTTAGGTCAGGATTTTTTTGGGTGTGTTTGTGGACACAGTTAGCTTTTGGAAAGCTGCTGGCTTCAGATAGGCTGTTGGTCACAGAGAAAGTAGTTGGCTTTTAGAAGTCAGTTGGACTCTGGAACAAAGAGGCCATCAGAAACCAGGGGTATTTCTGTTTTGAGGCAGGCCTGTGCTCACGCTGTGATGTCCAGATTCAGGTGGTGACCTTATACCTCGGAAAAACGAAGGAATCAAAGTGAATTCCTAAGAGCTATGGTACACTTTGGATTAGTCCCAGGAGAATTGAACAAACCAGCAAGACCCTTTAATGTATAGGGGAACTCTTGGGTGGAAGGAACAATCAAACAGGAGTATTCTGTTGAGATTTAGAGTTTCAAGTATATGTTTTCATGTCCTGTTAAGATTTTAACTTGAAAGTATATGTTTCCAAATTGTAGTGTTATATTAGTCGTGTTTGGCTTTGTTTAACTCGTACAGTCAGGTGAAGTTTTTTGTTTAAAATGTGAAATCTTGTGTAATTCTTTCAATAATAACTGGGAATTTGACTTCCTCTTTTTAAAAGTTAATGGTTCCTAATGGGATCATAACAATATTGCAAGAACTTTGAATTATTCCATGTCTGAACTGGCAGACAAGGCTTTGTTTTTGCATCTCATCTGAAAGTCAGCACTTCCCAGCTATTGCGATGATAACTGGCCTGTTAAGCAGTCTTTACGATTGCACTCCTGCATATTTGCATTGTTATGCACTTGTACAATAGTGCTGTACACTTTTACTTTGATATTGTTTGACCATAATGTATCAATTATGGGTTCATTTCCTAATGCAAATACTCTTTTTTTTAAAAATCTCTTACAGTATTTTGAATATAAATGAACTGGATTACTTCTGTTAGTCAAGATATGGTATTAACTGATGAAGTGACTTGTGGACTGAATATCTGCTGCTCTAAGCAAGATTTTCATGTAAATTTCACTGGTCACTGCTCAAAAAAAATTATATTTATAGTACAGTGCTGTGTCCCAGGGATAAATATTATTTAGAGGAGGGAAAGCACAATTGAATAAACAGTAAATGTTGGTTTCTTGTGAAGCCTCAGTCAAGACTTTCCTAAGGACAATTGTGTTGATTTTTTTCTCCCTTCTGGCTGCTGAGCTGGTTAAAAGATGAGCTAAAAGTGCTTGCTGTACTCTGCTGTAAAATCTGGTTATGATGTGCAGTGAAATTAAAGTCTAAGAATTGAATCTGTCTTCCTAGCATCGTCAGACAAGCTTTCCTTAGTACCAGGATTAGAAAAGCAGAATAGATCTTCTGTAGTTTACGTCACCAACTGTAGTCACGAATTATGCTCAGCTCATGCTGCAGATTTCCGGAGAGCACATGCAGGTGAATGCAGTATGTTGGCTGGCTGTTGGGAATAAATTCTTGGCAAAGTATTTTGAGGAAGACAGTTGACAACCTTGTGTGATTTTAATTGATTACATGAACCCCAATAACTTGCTTGTATTTAGTTTTGACCTTATTTGTGATTTATATGGTTAAAATGTAACCTTTGCAAACATTAAAATTTGCCATACATTATGACTTTCTGGGTATGCTTTGGTGGAAACCATCCCTAGCTTCTAAACAAATTGGCAGAATTTAAACATTTTTTTCTTTTAAGTGGGTAGATATTACACACTAGTTCAGTTGTCAGTACTGTATTATACTATTAGGGGGCACTAACTGATGAAGTGGGTTGGACTTGAGCCTTTCATTTCTGAGAGTTCAGTTCATAATCAACCCAGAATGATGCAGCAAAGGTTTAATGTGTCTGCTGGCTAGAAAGATCCAAAAGTGAATGGGCTTGGGCAGTTCCTAGCGAGCATGAGCTCAAAGCAGAAAAAACTGTTCATAAAATTTGCATCGAATATGCAGTCTCACGTAGGATGGCTGGTGTGGAAAATGGTAAAAGGACAGACTGATGCAGTGGGTGGTGCTTGTTTGAAGTTAGTGAAGACATGTTGGGATTAGAGAGAATATTATTTAACATCTAGCCTCGTTTTTCTATCATGTCGGAGTGCTTTACAGGACAGTAGGATTGCTTGACACTAACACAGGGCACCCAAAATGAACCATAGAAAAGCTGCGGCCCAGAAAGAGGCCGTTCAGCCCATCTTGTCTGCGTTGGCTGAAAATACTAGCCACCCATTCTAATCCCACCTTCCAGCACATGGTCCATAGCCTTGCAGATTACAGCACTTCAGGTGCACATCCAGGTACCTTTTCAATGAGTTGAGGGTTTCTGCCTCCACCACTGATTCGGGCAGGAAATTCCAGACACCCACCACTTTCTGGGTGAAAATGTTTTTCCTCTTGACCCCTCAGTCACCTTAAATCTGTGCCACCTGGTAATTGACCTCCACACTAGGGGAAACAGGTCCTTCCTGTCTGCTCTATCTCTGCCCCTCATAATTTTGTACACCTCTATTAAGTCACCCCTCAGCCTCCTCTGTTCGAAGGAAACCAACCCTAACCTATCCAATCTTTCCTCATAGCTGCAATTTTCAAGCCCTGGCAACATTCTTGTAAATCTCCTCTGTACACTCTCCAGAGCAATTAGCTTCTTCCTGTAATGAGGTGAGCAGAACAGTACGCAACACTCCAACTGTGGCCTAATCAGCATTTTATACAGTTCCAGCATTGCATCCATGCTTTTGTATTCTATACCTCGGCCAATAAAGAAAGCATTCCATATGCCTTCTTCACCACTTTATCTACCTGTCCCGTCACCTTCAGGGAACTGTGGACATGCACTCCAAGGTCTCTCACTTGCTCTACCCCTCTCAATATCCTCCCGTTTATTGTGTATTCCCTTGATTTGTTTGCCCTCCCCAAATGCAATCCCTCACAATTGTCCGGATTGAATTCCATTTGCCATTTTTCCGCCCACTCAATCAAACCATTGATATCATTCTGGAGTCTACAGCTATCCTCTTTATTATCAACTCTGTTGCCAATTTTTGGATCATCTGCAAATTTCCCAATCATGTCTCCCACATTTCAGTCCAAATCATTAATATATACCACAAACAGCAAGGGACCCAACACTGAACCTTGTGGAATGCTACTGAAAACGACTTTCCATTTGCAAAAACATCCATCGACTATTAACCTTTGTTTCCTGTCATTGAGCCAATTTTGGATCCAACTTGCCACATTCCCCTGTATCCCATGGGCTTTTTCTTTTCTTACCAGTCTGCCATGTGGGACCTTGTCAAATGCCTTACTAAAATCCATGTAGACAACATCTACTGTACTACCCTCATCAATCCTCCTTGTTATTTCCTCAGAAAATTCAATTAAGTTGGTAAGACTTGACCTTCACTTAACAAACCCATGCTGACTATCCCTGACTAATCCGTGCCTTTTTAGGTGGCAGTTTATCCTATCTCAGAATTGATTTTAATAGTTTTCCCACCACCGACGTCAGACTGATTGGCCTATAATTATTTGGCCTATCCCTCGCACCCTTTTAAAATGTACAACGTTTGCAGACCTTTTATCCTCCGGTACCTTGCCTGTATCTAGTGAGGGTTTGAGAATGATCCTCAGAGTATCCTCTGTTTCCTCCCTGGCTTCCTTTAATAGCCTGGGATACAATTCTTCCGGCCCTGGTGATCTTTTCACTTTCAAGGATGTCAGACCCTCTAATACTTCCTCTCATGCTTATCGTATCTAAAATTTCACACTCCCCCTCTTTAACTACATCCTGTCTGCATTATGCCTCTCCTTTGTGAAGACAGAGACAAAGTACTCATTAAGAACCCTGCCCACATCTTCTGTATCCACACATAATTTACTTTGTGCACCTCTGATAGGCCCTACCCTCTCCTTAGTTATCCTCTTGCTTTTAATGTACTGATTTTTTGGGTTTTCCTTGATTTTATCAGCCAATATTTTTTCATGTCCTCTCTTTGCTTTCCTGACTTCCTTTTTTTACTTCACCCCTGCACTTTCTATACTCGTCTAGGCTTTCTAAAGTAATAACTTTTTTGTGACTGTCATAGCTTTCTTTTTATGCTTTATCTTATCCTGTATGCTTCTGGATAACCAGGGGGCTCTAGACTTGGCAGTACCATCCTTTTTTCTTCCTGTGCCCATCGAATCTCACTTTTGAATGCCTCCCACTGGTTTGCCACTGATTTTCCTTCAAGTAGCTGTATCCAATCCACTTTCGCCAGATCACCTCTCAGTTTCATAAAATTTGCCTTCCACCAATTTAGAACTTTTACTCCTGTTCTGTCTTTGTACTTTCCCATATTAATGCTAAATCTAACTGTATTCTGGTCACTATCTCCAAAATGGTCACCCACTGCGGCGGCACAGTGGCGCAGTGGTTAGCACCGCAGCCTCACAGCTCCAGCGACCTGGGTTCAATTCTGGGTACTGCCTGTGTGGAGTTTGCAAGTTCTCCCTGTGTCTGTGTGGGTTTCCTCCGGGTGCTCCGGTTTCCTCCCACATGCCAAAGACTTGCTGGTTGATAGGTTAATTGGCCATTATAAATTGCCCCTAATATAGGTAGGTAGGTGGTAGGGAAATATAGGGACAGGTGGGGATGTGGTAGGAATATGGAATTGGTGTAGGATTAGTATAAGTGGGTGGTTGATGGTCGGCACAGACTCGGTGGGCCAAAGGGCCTGTTTCAGTGCTGTATCTCTAAACTAAACTGCTACTTCATCTACTTGCCTAGCTTCATTCCCTAAGACAAAATCTAGAATTTTACCCCCTCTCGTTGGGCTTGTTACATGATGGTTAAAAAAGTTCTTTTGAATGCAGTTCAATAATTTTGTACCCTCTGTGCCCTTCACACTGTTTGTATCCCAATTGATATTAGGGTAGTTGAAATCCCTAACTATTACTGTCCTATTGTTTTTGCACTCAGAAATTTGCCTACATATTTGTTCTTCTATCTCCCTCTCGCTATTTGCGGGGTCTATAGTCAGAGTTTTAGAGTTATACAGTACAGAAACAGGCCCTTCGGCCCATCGTGTCTGTGCCGGCCATCCAGCACCCAACTATTCTAATCCCATATTCCTGCACTTAACCCGTAGCCTTGCATGCTATGGCGTTTCAAGTGCTCATCTAAATACTTCTTAAATGTTGTGAGGGTTCCTGCCTCCACTACCTCTTCAGATAGTGTGTTCCAGATTCCAACCACCCTCTGGGTGAAATTTTTTTTCCTCAAATCCCCCCCTAAACTTCCTGCCCCTTACCTTAAATCTATGCCCCCTGGTTGTTGACCCCTCCACTAAGGGAAAAAGTTTCTTCCTATCTAACTTATCAATGCCCCTCATAATCTTTTACACCTCAATCATGTCCCCCCTCAGCCTTCTCTGCTCCAAGGAAAACAACCCTAGCCTTTTCAGTCTCTCTTCATTGCTGAAATTCTCCAGCCCAGGCAACATCCTGGTGAATCTCCTCTGCACCCTCTCCAGTGCAATCACATCCTTCCTATTGTGTGGTGCCCAGAACTGTACACAGTACTCCAGCTGTGGCCTAACTAGTGTTTTATACAGCTCCATCATACCCTCCCTGCTCTTATATTCTATGCCTTGGCTAATAAAGGCAAGTATCCCATATGCCTTCCTAACCACCTTATCTACCTGTGCTGTTGCTTTCAGTGAAAGTGGAAAGGTTTGAGGAAATATCCAAAGAGTTTTTGATACAGGTCTTCGACCTCACTGTAGAGTCCTTGATTGTAGGTAGATCTTGCTTTTCATTGGGGCCCAGTATTCTTCTTAAACCTTTTTCGCTGTAGGAGACATTTCTCTCTGGGGTTCATGTGTCTTCAGTGGATTCAGTTCCGTGAGAAAGAGATGGGATCAGACAGGCAGACTGGAGGTCTTCTTCAGTCCAGGAACATTCAGCTTTCTGCTGGCTCTCAGTTCAAAACTGTACAATTCAGAAAACAAACCCAGACTGACAAACAGGTTAGTCATGTGACTAGCTGGTTTGACAACATCTGTTTGTGGATTGTATTGGAGCAGGGGATAGCTCCTTTGTTCCCAAACACTGTCTGTTAATATGCAAAAATGTCTTTCCAGCTAGGGGCTGGGAAACCCCTTGTCACAGGCCTTCTCTTCTTCCCAGCAACAATTTGAAATGTAATATCCATGTGGCGAAATTAATGTGCCTCATTCTTGGCAGGTGGGTCTTGCATGACAAGTAGTCTACGGTGACAAGATATTCAGTTCCTGCGAGAGTGAAGAGGCCTACTCCCAGCTTCATCCAAGGCCTGTCTGGGATGTCATGTTTCATCAACAGCTCTTTAGCTTGGATAGCTTGGTACTCGTTACACGCACTGGACTGGCTGATGTGGTCCTTGATTTCCTCAGACTCAACTCAATTCCTTGGTGGTTTGCATGGTTGTGCTTTAGCATCTCTCCTCTCAACTCCTTAGGGAAAATGACTCTATTTCCTTTGTACATGATGCCATCTTGGGCTGTCTATTCATCACTGTATAGCCAATATAGTCATGTGACCACAAGAGTGTCCTTGATGCTTTCAGACCATCCTTTCATCATTACTTCTCGAAACACTTGGGAGAGTTGTATCTTGTTGGGTAATTCGCTTGATTTGAGCAAGGCGCTTGTCAGTCAGATTCAATGAATTTGCTGGGCTGATGACTTCCAGAGCATGTCGAGCTGCAGCTTCATGTTGGATCTGGAAGATTTCACACTCTGTCCTCTACTTTTTTCATAGGGAGTGCTGTTCCCAGCAGCATGTCAGCAATGTACATTTGTTTCCCTTGTATGTCATGTCCAGATGATATCTCTGTAACCGGAGTAACATTATTTAGCGACGCTTTGGAGCAGATAGTAGCGGCTTGAGGAAAATGGTTTAGACTCCTAGTAGTGTGGCTGCCCCCTTTTATTTCAGAGCTCAACCCATATGGCCTCATTTGATGGTTCATTTAGCATATCATCCCTCCTCACAGCAGTAATTGATTCTTTAACCAATAATGCTGACCTCCTCCTTTTGTATCCCCCTCTCTATCCTGCTTGAAAACTCTACATCCAGTGATGTTGAGCTGCCATTTTTGCCTTTCTTTAAGCCAAGTTTCTGTTATAGCAATGATATCATGCTGCCATGTGTCTATCTGTGCCCTCTGCACATCAGCTTTATTTGCTATACTCCTTGCATTTAAATAAATACCTTTTAACACTGCCAAATTCCTGTGCTGCACACTTTTTAACCTTTGCTTCTTCTGTCTTTCAGAGTCACTTGCTAATTTTTTGCTTCCTGTTCCCTGCTCTGAATTTGTCCTATCTGAAACTTCTCTCAGGTTTCTGTGCCCCTGGCAATCTAGTTTAAACCATCCCCAACAGGACTAGCAAACCTTCCTGTAAGGATATTCGTCCCGGTCCTCTTCAGGTGTAGACCATCCGGCTTGTACAGGCCCACCTTCCCCACAACTGATCCCAATGCTCTAGAAATCTGACGCTGTCCCTCCTGCACCATCTCTCCAGCCACCCATGCATCTGGAATATTCTCCTATTTCCCTATCACTAGCACGTAGCCTTGGGAGTAATCTGGAGATTACTACCTTTGAGGTCTGCTTGCTAATCTCTTTCCTAACTTCCTAAACTCAGTCTGCAGGACCTCATCCCTTTTTCTACCTATATCGTCAGTACCAATATGGACTGTGACCTCTGACTGTGCACGCTCATCCTCCAGAATGCTCTGTAGCTGCTCAGTTGTATCCATGACCCTTGCATCAGGGAGGCAACGTACCATCCTGGAATCACGTCTGCGACCACAGAAATGCCTGTCTGTTGCCCTAACTATAGAATCCCCTACCACTATTGCTGTTGTGTCTTTTCTCCTTCCCTGCACAGCTGAGTCACCCATGGTGCTGGTCATGACTGTCACTGCACTCTCCAGAGGAACCCTCTCTCCCATCAGTACTCTGAACTGAATACCAGTTAGAAAGTGGGATGGTCTCTGGGGACGTCTGCACTAAATGTTTTGTCCTCCTTGTGTGTCTGGCAGCCACCCAATCCCTCTCTACCTGCCCTCTCTTAAGCTGTGGAGTGACCACCTCCTGAAACGTGCTATCTGTGTATCTCTTATCCTTGCGAATGCACCTCGATAACACTAGTTTCAAGAGTTTCAAAATTTGGCGCTCGAGGTTTTTGCATTTGTTGGCACTTTCTGCACATGTAGTTGTCCAAGACATGGGTAGGGTCCTGGAGGCCCCACATGGCACAGGATTTGCTTTCAACAGGTGTGAGCAGCCCTGCCATGCCTCAAATTATTTATTTACTGCACTAAAATTGGAAGTTAAATAAACACAAAATGGTTATAAATAGAACGAACAAACGAGTAACCACTTACCGATTACTGGTATCTACTTAGTAGATAGACTTAAATGTTAGAGAAAATATAAAAATCAGCTGAAAAAAGAAAATAAGAAAGTAAGAACATACCCACCGACTAGCTCCCTATGCTTTGCTGAGCTCCCTTACCCCAAGCGCTGTGTGTAGCTCCGAAGTCTCACCCAGCCAAGCACCTACCTACTTTCCTGTGATGTCACACCTCGATTTTTCTTTCCAGTCACATGCTGTGCTGTTGCAGATGTGGAGATGTTCTCTGCTGCTGTGTCTCTGCTGGTGGCTCCCGCATTCTTTTTAAATTCCTCTCTCCCGATGTGCTCTGCTGCTGTGTCTGTTCCAGGTGGTTCCCGCGCATTCTCCCCTTCAAGAGCGCACACATTCTTGAAACAATTTCTCACAGAAACCGAGTAGTGCAAGTACTCTGGAAGGTCATCAACTTGAAACGTAACTCTGTTTCTCCACAAATGTTGCCGGAGCTGCTGAGTATTTCAAGCATTTTCTGTTTTTAATCCATTTTTAGTCACTAGTTTCCTGCTTGAACTGATGCCCCACCCCGCTTCCAGTGCCTCACATGTTTTTCTAGCTGAGAAGTTGTGTCTATGCAGCCACTCAGTCTTGATTCATTCAAATGAAAATTAGATTGATTTCTTTAGGAGAATAATAGTTTGGGATACAGTTTGTAAGGACTTTTAAGATGTGACTCATGGTAAATGTAACATGCTTGGGAGGAAGATGAGACTTTTGACCTGCAGTTCCCAAAGCTTTCCACCAGTAGGGGTTTTCCTTGTTTTATTTCTGGGTCTGTTGTAGACTAATTGATCGAGATTGATTGCCTTGATTAGTCAACCTCCATTATTATTGCATCATGCGACTTAACAGGATGATATTTAGCAGTTCCTGTGTTCCAATACCTCCATGCATAGGAGGAATAAATTTGCTGATATCAAGAAGAAGGCAAAGGTATAAATGTGTAGCTGTTCTCCCTCATCTAAATCCTGTGGTGCATTTGGATTCCCAGAGGAATATTCCACTTCACTACTTTAGCGTGATTTAAGTGATGGAAGAATAATGAAGAAAAGTATGGGCAGAATAAAAATGCAGTAGAACATAATGTGAAACTCAAAACTCCAAACCCTTTTATTAGCAGCTAAATCTCCCTTCTAGGAAGCCTACAAGAGCAGTTCGGGTCCCAGGACTC
Source organism: Heterodontus francisci (assembly GCF_036365525.1). Taxonomy (NCBI): domain Eukaryota; kingdom Metazoa; phylum Chordata; class Chondrichthyes; order Heterodontiformes; family Heterodontidae; genus Heterodontus; species Heterodontus francisci. Next base: position 68,888,592 of record NC_090384.1, read on the forward strand.
CTTATATGAGCTGGGCCAGGCTGCAGATTTCTTAATGACTATAAACACAGCGCTGCTCTGTTAATCGCTGTCAAGAGATGTGCTCAGTGAGACAACCAAGTTTTTTTTTTCTTTCTCCTGTTTCATTTCCACCAGACACTCAGCCTAGCAGCCTGGTTTAAAATTATGACATTAATTTCAGCAGAGAACTTGAACTGTCTGTAAGTAATCATCTGACAGGCTGGAATGCCACTCACAACTAGGCCGCAAAGAATAGTTCAGTTGGGTCACAGTCTGTGATTTCGCTATTGACAATGGTGTTAGCTGAGGAACTCATCCTCTAGATTTTGAAAGATTAAAAATTCCTTTCCCTTTAAAGAGTAGATCACTAATTCTAAATACAGCCATGGTTGAACACAATGCTTTGCAACATAATGGGCAAGTGACAAAATGAGAGTTTGTAGAATCTGAAAATTGGACCTTGGTCAGGGAAATCATTTAGTCTTGCTTTCACTGAACTTTTTTTGAATAGGTAGATAATGAATTATCATCAGCTTACAGTTGGCCATATAATTATTCCTTCATAAAGGGAGAGATTGCTCTGCTAACTCTTGAGAAACTTTTCAAAATAATTGTGCACTTGCTATACAAGCAAGGATTTTTAATTTAGTGCCTGCACAGTGTTGCTTTTTAGTAGCATGGCACGGGCACAATAGGCTGAATGGACTCCTCTTGTGCTGAATGATCTAAGAATGACAAATTATATTTGTTAGTGTAATCCATCTGGATTCAGGTTCACTTCTTTAGTTCCAGGCATGGTGAGATCCTGATATTGTAGGCCACCTAAGGGAGGCTGTATACCAAGCAACAAGAGGAGAAATCAGAGGTCAGAACATCTTAGGCAACTCTTTCATGACTTCTCGTAGTTGATTAGGCAGTGCGAACACTGGTTTATGAAAGGGAAATCATGTTCGACAAATCTTAGAGATTTGTGAGGGTGAAACTAGCAGGGTAGATAAGGGGGAACCAATGGATGGCAATGGAGTTTCAGACAGCATTTGATAAGGTGCCACATTTGAGGCTTTTACAGAAGATTAGGGTTTATGGGATTGTGGTAATATATTATGGATTGGGGATTGGTTAACGGACAGAAAGCAGAATAGGAATTTTTGGGATAGTAGGGTGTAACTAGTGGAGTGCTGCAAGGGCCTCAGCTACTTACAATCAATATCAGTGACTTAGCTGAGGGGACCAAGTGTAATGTATCCAGGTTTGCTGACGATGCATGGTGTATGCAAAGAGGCTACAGAGAGATAATAGACCGTTTCAGTGATTTGGGATAAAGGGTGGCAAATGGAGCATAATGTGGGGAGTGTGAAATTATCCACTTTTCTAGAAAGAAAGGAAAAGCAGGATATTTTTAAAAGGTGAGACTAGTAAATGTTTATATGCAGAGGGTTTTGAGGGTCCTTGTACATGAATCACAGAAAATTAACATGAAGGCTCAATAAGGAATTACAAAGGCAAATTGTAAGTTTGTCTTTATTGCAAGGGGGTTAGAGTATAAGAGTAAGGAAGTCTTGTTGCAATTATATATAGGGCTTTGATCTGACCACACCTAGGGTACTATATACAGTTTTGGTCTCCTCGCCCAAGGAAGGATATACTTGCCTGGGGGTGGGTTGGGGGATGCAACGAAGGTTCAATAGATTGATTCTTGGGATGAGAGTACTGTCCTATGAGGAGGGATTGAGTAGAATGGGCCTACATTCTCTGGAGTATAGAAGAATAAGAGGCGATCTCATTGAAATGTATGAAATTCTGAGGGGGCTTGACAGGTTAGATGCTGAGAAGTTGTTTCCCCTGGCTGGAGAGTCTTGAACTAGGGGTCATAGTCTTAGGATAAGGGGATGGCCATTTAGGACTGAGATGAGGGGAAATTTCCTCACCGAGAGCTGTGAATCTCTAGATTTCTCTATCCAAGAGGACTGTAGATGCTCAGTTGATGAGTATATTCAATACTGAGATAGATAGATTGGTTGATTTATTTTTTGGGCACTAAGGGAATCAAGAGATTTGGGGATAAGGCAGGAAAGTGGAGTTGATGTAGAAGTTCAGCCATGATCTTATTGAATGGTGAAGCAAACTCGAGGGACCATATGGCCTCCTCCTGCTCCTGTTATTATAGAGAATTATTTTTCAGAGGACCATTTACACTTGTGGAATTGGAGAACAGTGTGCAGCAATGAATGATGCAAAGAAAGGGTTAATAAATTCCAGTCGGTGTTCAATATCCCATGTACTGATCCATACATGCTCTACATGGGTAGAGTTATGACCGCCAGCATTTTATAAATCAAAGCTGCACTTGTCAAATGCTTTATAGCACACCCAATTCATTTTTTATTGAAAGCAATGAAGAGCAATCAGGGTGGAAAAACTTGTATTGATTGGTCACATTGGGTCTCAAAAACCCAGAAGGCAAAAGCCCACATAGTTTTCAATAAGACAGAGATACAAAGATGGCCAACCTCTTGAAAGAATTAATCTTGCAGGAACTTGACCATAAATTGAAAAATAAAACATTCTTTTGAAGACTCTTATGTTAAGAATTCTTAAATAAATTTAGAAGTGTGAGTGTTTACAATAGCATTATGATTTTAGGAATGCAAACAATCACAGAAGGACCGTGGTTTACACAGTACATAAGTCAGTCCTGTTCCTTTGGTCTACAATTAGAACACAAATTCAGAAATTATCTAATCTCATTCCTTTCCCTCTATGCCATCATTTCTCTAGGGTTATGGTGCCAATACTGATGACTTTTCTCCAAAGTGGAGAAAGAACTTCATTAAAATTATAGGTTAATGCACAGATGCTGTACTCAACGGAAGCACAAGTTGGAGAATCAGTGCCTCTGAGTGTTTTAGCCTTGCCTCCAGTTCGTGTTCGCTTTATATGTTGCTCCCTGCTAAAACCATCAGATCAGTGAACTTACCCATGTATTCAGATTGTAGCAAAAATATTTATAAAACTATGCTTGAAAAAAACTATACTTTCCCCAAGTTCTGCCCTTTGTCTGTTGCATCTACCCTTCCCCACCATCAAAAGGGAATAGGTCCTTCCAATAAAATTTCTTGTAGATTAATAGTTACCTGGCAGTGATTATAACTTGCAGATCTCTTTGAGGGATTCAAATGTAAAATATATTGGATATCTAGAATTGCTTACAAGGCTGTCATCTCTCAGAGGTTCAGGCGATTTTGTCCTTGCTCTTATTTATCCGAATCATTTAATGAGATTAATGGCCTCATTAGTCCAGATATATATTTTCATAAGAGCGAGTCATAATTTATGGGGATGCTGTGACTCTTTTTTTTCTGCTTTTTTTCCTGACTGAGCTCCCCCATAGAATTCAGCCACCCATATGTAATGACTTCCACAATGACTTGCACCTTAATTGCCAAATCATTATGATGTAGATAAAGCAAGTTTATCAAGTTTTAGTGAACTGCTCATCACAGGAATTAGTGCAATCTTATTAAATGTAATCGAGTTAAGAGGGTCAGATGATAGCATCATGAATATCAGCTGTACCCAAGATTGCATTACTGGCACAAGTGGGTATGTGATCATTTTTGATGTACAAAATGATCATCTTCAGTTTTAAATTGGTTTTGTGGATAGAAGGCATTCTTGTTAGATGTGCAGCTTCACAATGCTATTTGAAGATTAAATAGTCCTTCGTCTCAAAGGGCAAAGGGTATCATCAGCTCAATCATGTTGAATCTGAAGGTGTACGATCATGTGACAGGAACTATAATAATGCTCGGTTATTTTAACAGTAAATCAGTAGAATGATCGCAATCTTGTGGAACAGAAAATCACTACCTTTCTCAAGGCTCCTAAATAGTCAGTCGTAGTTTCTCTATATTATCCAGATGCAACTATAGAAAATGCAATTTCTTCTCACCCTTACCTTTTCTGACATTCCTGTGTGTGTGTGCTGTAACAGTAGGCATTAAAGTCTGCTCGAGGATTTTGAAGGAAAAGCAAAGATTAGCAGTATGAACTAAATGGAGAGATGCTGAAAGGTGTGCATGAGCAGAGAGATCAAAGCATGCAAGTACATAATTCCTTGGAAGTGAGAATGCAGGCAGATAAAGCCATAAAGAGAACAATATTAGTTTTAGAGATAGAGCTATAGAGTTTAGGAGCAAAGTGGTGGTGAAGAATTTGTGCAATACAAAAGGTAGCCTACAGTGTGCAGTTTTGGACAAAAGGAATATTTAAGCCTTGGATTTACCAGGATGATGCCTTGGATCGGAAACTATAGTTTTGTGAATAAACTTACGATTCTGAGACTATTTCCACTGGAAAACAAAAGACTAAGAGGCCGTTTAACATATGTTTTCTTAAAATGGTACAGGAGTTTGCTAAAGTGAATAGGAAAGATTGTTCCTCAGGCTTGGCAGTTATTCAAGTAGAGTCATCGATTTCAAATTGTCACTGACTGAGAGGAGATTTAGAAGAATTATTTTGCATAGATTTGTTGGAGAATGGAAAGCTTTGCTATAGAGAATAGTTGAGGCAGAGACCATGGTATTTTTTAAGCAAAGTGCAGATAAACCCTTAAAGTAGGACAAGATACAAGCCTTCGTTAAGAAAGCAGGGTTCTGGGATTATTTTTGGATTATTCTAGCAAAGAGCCGACACATATGAAGGCCTAAGTGGCCTCTTGGTGATTAAACTGCCTGAGGTGAGCTTCTGCCCAGATATTCATGCCATCACTAAGAGCATCTATTTCCACCTCCATAACATTGCTCAACTTTGCTGCTGTCTCAGCTCATCTGCTCCTGAAACCCTCATTCATTCCTTTGTTACCTCTAGACTTGACTATTCCAATGCACTTCGGACTGGTCTCCGAGCAACTACCCTCCATAAACTTGAAGTCATCCAAAATTCTGCTGCCCATGTGTTGACTTGTACCAAGTTCCATTCACCTATGACACCTATGCTTGCTGACCTACAGTGGCTCCTGGTTAAGCAACGTCTTGATTTTAAAATTCCCATCCTTGTTTACAAATTCCTCCGTGGCCTTTCCCTTCCCTATCTCTGTAATCTACTCAAGACCCACAACCCTGAGATAGCTGCGCTCATCTAATTTTGGCCTCTTGAGCATCCCCTATTTTAATCGCTCCACCATTGGTGGCCACACCTTCAGTTGCCTAGGCCCCAATTCTGGAATTCCCTCCCTACACCACTCCTCCTCTCAATGCTGCTTTCCTCCTTAAGACACTTCTTAAAACCTGCCTCGTTGACCAAGATTTTGTAGCTCCATATCATATTTTGTTTTGCAATGCTATTGTGAAATGCCTTGGGACGTTTTGTTACCTTAAAGGCGTTGTATAAATATAAGTTGTTGTAAACTTCTAACAGAAAAGATTGAAGTTTGTCTCGATCGGTCAGTGGGTGATTGCTGAATGTGGCGTGCAGCAGAGGCCTAAAATCCTATGCCAGAATTTCACAACGAGGGAGTGGCCCACCCACCGGCTAAAAAATTGTTGGGTAGAGCTCACCTCCACTGGGCCTGGAAGCCACGTGGCAATTTTACGTGGCCCAAGCCCTTATTTGGCCTCAGTTGGGACTTCTGCTTTTCTGAGACAGGAGGTCCCACCTTCAAGAGCTGCCAGCCAGAGAGCTGGCAGCTCTTCAGCCCTAGCAGCGCCCTAGGAACAGTGGCCACTGCTGGAACTACACCCAGCATGAAGAGGAACGATGGACGTCGCCCTACAGGAAGGTAAGTGGAGTTCGGGCGTCGCTGGGGACAATTGGTTGGGCCCCAGTGAGCGGGGTGGGAGTTGGGGAGCAGTGCACGGGATAATTTTAGTGGAGGCAGCCCGTGCTGCTTGGGCGGCCCTCTGGGGAAGAGGGTGCCTGATCAGAAGGGCGCCCCCCAGCCAGCAAGGAGGCCGCTGGGTATTACTGGGCAGCCTCCTCATGTGCTGAAGTGCCTATCCGCCACTAGAAAGATACCAGCGGTGGAGGGAGGAGGCCTTTAAGTGGCAATTGATTGGCCTTAAGGGCCTCAATTGACCTGGGGTGGGCATGCCATTTGCCACCTTCTGCGCCACTGGTAAAATAGCAGCGTCGGCAGGTAGGCAATGGGGATGGCACCTCCCACTCAATTTCTTGCCACCCCCCCACCCCCACCTCTCAACCTGCTTCTGGGGGTGGTGGGAGGTGGAGAGGGAGGTTTAGTTCCACATTTGTGCTCAGTTAGCTGGTCTCGAGGAGGCAGCTAAAATTAATCTTAGCATTTCTAGACTAAAAGTGAGAAAAGGCAGCTTGGATTCCCATTCCTTTATTACTTTCCATTGCCCCTTGCTGGAAAGTGAGCACCAATGGCTATCAAACGAGAGCAGGATAGCTTTATTTGTGATTCATTCCTGCTAAAATTAGCTGCTGGTGAGGCAGATGTGTATAATGGCCACCTGTTCAGGTACTAAAAAGTGGCCAACATCAGTGGAAATATACATCTGAATGAGCCATCATTTTCAGGAGAAGTGGGGAGGAAATGGCAGGGTGAGTATGCCAGGAATGGGGAGGGGGAAAAGGAGATCAAAACTGTCGGAATGAAGTATTTCAGTAAAATTTTAACTGTTTAACATTTAGTGAGTGAGCTTATTTCCTCTTGCAGATCCTACACACACTGCATGCATCTGATTAATGTAAAGGTACTTGAGATTAAGGTATAGGTAGATATCTTGCAATGTGTGGAGAACAAGTTACAATCTGGATACATTTTTCAGAAAAGCTGATGGAATTGGAGAGATAAATACGAAGCTGCTGTCATGTTGGAAACAGCAGTCATTGCTGCTCAGAAGCAGCATTAAGAGGTTCTGTCAGTAATGGATGTTTTTTTCCATGTGATGATGGTGATGCAGTAATGAAGATATTCCTGCTGACAAAATGCTCAATAGAAAATATAGGAAATGAGAAAAATCACAACTCTGCTGTATCAATTTAAACATGGAAACCAGGCTGAACAGGGTTGGTTGGTGAAGTGATGGTGCTGAAAATTAGAGCTGGAATGTAGTTTGTGCCTTTTTCCTCATGGTAAGCAATATCTTTGTGGAATTGTACATCTCAGAAATCAACAACAACTTGCATTATTGTAGCACTCATTGCATAAATAATTTTCTCGCAATTGAACCTGGGACCTTCAGGATGGACCCTACAGCAATTACCTGCTGACTGAAGAAGACAGACTTAATAGCACAGCAGTAGAGAAAATGGGAAGGGATGCTGGGCGAGGGAGGGGTTGCACATTCAAAGCAAAATGTTTCAAGGAAATTTTTGGCAGGGAGGAAGGTGACGAGGTAAAATGATCTTGGGAGGAAATTTCAGAGGGTAGGTGCATCATGTCTAAAGAAATGGACACCCATGGAAAGGGAACAAGGAATTGGAAGTAAACTGGTGGTGGAGCAGCAGAAGAGGCATATGCGACATACAACTTCAGAACATCACAGTGTGAATTTAGCCTGCAGTTAAAGCGCATAAAAAAGATACTAACTGCACATTATGTAAGGATTGCTATGAGTTGGGGGGGTGGGGTGGGGGGGTGGGTAGCTGTCAGAATGTGATTGGCCACATTGTTGAGGTGTTGGGAAATCAACAGTCCAACTGCCCTTTCCTTATAATAGACATTTCCCTATTGTCCCGAGCTGTTGCAGTGGTGAGGTTTGGTTTAACTTCCAATTAAGGCAGTTCTATATCTCAGGTGAATTCAGAGGAACATCCTGAGCAGAGGTGAAGCACTTGACTCACTTGGTCTAAACTATCACTTTGCTGCACATGGTAGGGTCATTTACTGTGTGCCTGAAGTCTTAACTTGTTGTTGGTGTAATTTTTATAATGTTGAATTTCATTATTTAAAATTCCACCACAAGCTTTAGTGACGTGCATATGAATGAGTTAAATTTTGCTTGGAACTATATATAAAAGTAAATATAGTCACTGCTACATAATGTAATAGACAAGGTTTTCTGAAACCTCTATGTTGATTTTTGTTCTTGTACAGCAATATATAATGTCTGAACTACCACAGCTGTCCTAAACTTACTAGGAATCACAAATGATATCTACTCAGCTTTTTCAGCATTTAATTTTTGAATGTATTATCACTATTGAATTGTTGTGTTTTGACCATGTCTACGTAGATGCATAAAGTAAAAATTGTTCATAAATGAAAGCATAACATTCTCAAATATTAAATCACTGAATATATGTACATGAACTCAGATCTTTATAGATTTTCTCCTGTTAATTGCAAGACCATCTCTAAGAATATTTGATATTTATTTTGTGTGCTACTGTAACTGATAAGTGTGTTAGGTTTTGAGCTCTCATAAGGTTAACACTGCATAGCAGTGAAGATAAAGATATCTGTCACCTATGTTCAAAGAGTTAGTATCATTCAGCTGCGGTTCATTGTTCATGTTGTGATGGTACCATGCAAACAAGGGAATACTTCATTGACTCTCATGGTCCTTATGATATATGGATTGGGCAGCATACTACCCCTAAAATAATTGTGTAATGCCCTAGGGTCATATAATTCAATGGTCAGGCATTTTGAATGTAAGACCTGACCCTTTGTGCAGACCCCTGCTTGGGCCAAATATCCAGTCGTCATTGTTAAGGCCTACTCGGAGGATTTGCTTCAGTACAAATGCTGAAAATTGACTGAGATAAGTTAAGCAAGTAATGAGAATTTGAGATGTTCCCTGAAGGTTTCGCCTGCATAGTATCTCTTGATTGACTTCTTGTAACTAATTGAAGCAAGCTCTTATTGAATATTCAAACACTTGTGGAAACTGTTTGAATTTTTATATATATCAATAGATTTTGGCACAAGCAAAGTTATTGTTGAATAAACAAACTTCATAAACACTGATTATCTTTTTTTAAAAATAAAAATCTTTGTCTGGTATTCCACTATATCTTCTCACCATTTTGCCTTCTGTTATTGAAACAGGAAGACTTGTTTATGGATATTTCATTATCTAATGAAGCATTGTGTTATTTAGACATTGTAATCTGGGAATAAAACAAAAAGGCAAAATACTGCAGATACTGGAAATCTGAAATAAAAACAGAAAATGCTGGAAACACTCAGCAAGTCAGGCAGCATCTGTGGAGAAAGATACAGTTAACGTTTCAGGTCAATGATCTTTCTTCAGGTTTCTGACCTTTCTCCACAGATGCTGCCTGATGGGCTGACTGTGTTTGCAGCATTTATTATTAGGGTTTGGCATAGGATGCAAGGAGTCTTTCCTCAGCTTTGCATTGATTGGAATATAACTGCATCCTCTGCTAAGCCAATTTCTTAAACTTCTAAATTCAAGTATTAAGAGTCTTGGCATCCAGCCCCATCAAACATTTGCGCTTCCAGTGTTAGAAAACAAACAGGGCAAGACATTTTATAATATAAATTAATAGATATTTCAGAGGCTGGTAACCAGAACTCTGAGCATAAGTTTAAGTATGTATGCATGGATCCCTGCCCTTCTATAACTAGAGAGCAGGGTGATTGGGGCAATATAACTCTGCGCCTTCTATTGGCACCATTCTAAATACTGGTGCCTGAAGACTTTAAATGGATCATACACGCCTAAGAAAATAAAAATAAAGTCCAGATTGATGCATGCATACAGATGTTTTCAAAAAGATTCATTGATTTGATACACAATTTGTTTAAAAAATAATTTAATAGACACTTTTAAACCACATCAAAAACTGAAGAAATTACAAACTTAACTATTGTTAAACAAGGCTGTTGTGGAGTGGTTATTTTCTGGTGATTTTAAATTGAAAAGCACAATCTGCTGGTAGTGCTACTTGTGTTCTGCTTTTGTGAACAAGCAAGGAGGCATGACATTGACTTTTCTAAAAACACTGCAAAATACACCAGCTACAACAGGGGGAGTTAAATGGTTTTAATCCTTTTTGGATGTACCTGACCCATTCTGTACATCTATTTGATATAATTATCGAACTGATTTTTGTTAAATTTTTCCTAAAATGCGGATGATTACTTTTATTTAGATCCTTTTATTTTAACCCCTTTTTACTTAAGAAAGCACATTATTTCTGAAAGCTTCTTTGCCAAATTTTTTCCCCGGCAAATGCACAGTGCAATGATGTAAATCATGTCAAAGCCCATCAGTGCATCAATTATGTGCGACATAATTGGGATAGAAGTGCTAGCTGTTCCGGCTCCCCAGGCAAAGAAAGGTGAAGGTGGTGCCTCCCGAGAACTGCACCCAAAGTATGATGGCACATTAATCTGTCCAATTCACCAGCCAAGTGCATGATAAGTGAATATGTCACTCTGCAATTGACTAATAGACATAACACTTTGATCTATTTTTGTCTTTTGGTAATTAATGTAGAAAAGATGACTGGTGTACTGCAACATAATGCCTTCATATAATTATTAAAACAGTTAATCATACCAACAATTAAGCAATGCTAACAATCTCATGCTTGAAAATGGACATTCATATTTACCAATGGGTGGCTTATTTTAATACCACCTGCACTGTCTGCTTTCAGGTACATTTTGATCTTTACAAATATAGCATTTTAAAATAATCAGGATCTTTTTGTATTAAAACTTTTTTCTGTAAAGATTATTAAGATCTTAATAGACTCCCATGTCAGCAACAGTTCGGATAAACATTACCTTTAAAGGTAAACAGCTCAAGTTGCTTAGAGCCTTAAAGGTGTCCTTTTTATCACCTTGCTTGACAGCAACAATCAGCTTCTAAACCTAGGTTAATTGTGACACACTGAGATGCTTTGTCCTGTTTTTAGAAGGATCCCATTATAAATGAGCTTTCGAGGTTAGCTAATATCTCCAATAGAAATATCTTTAATAAATGACATTGAAACAGGCCTATTTTGACATTAATGAGGATAGATTATGTAGAAATTAATTAGAAATAGTTTGATGTCTTGAAATTCTATGAACAGATTATGGTGCAGTAAGGCAAGATCATAATTGAGCTCTCGTTTACTTGAGGTTTTAGGAAAGACTGATAAGCGGAAATGAGTATTGTTTTCTTTAGGGATGATTTTAATAATAGTTATTACCATTAACCTAATCAGTGTAGAATAAGACAGATAGCTCTGTAGCAATGTAGGCTGATCATTTGCATAGAGTTTGCAATAAGTAATCAAAACAGAATATAAAAAGCGTTCCTCCATGTATTTGATCTTTCAGGCTTAAAAAGTTTTCTGCTATTAGTGAATATCTTATTAGTGGTGTTTTTAAATTGAGTATTAATGAGAATGTATAAAGCAATCTTGGCTCCAACCTCTTTCAGTTTGGTTCCCCAGTTCCCTCCAATGCACACTTCTCCTTCCAGCCCCTTTCCCCCATGAAAATAAAAAGTGTAACATAAACTTCTGAAATTTTGCAACTTTGCTTTAAATAAATTGTACATAGGCCCACTGGATAAATGCACCTCCAAATGTACTGTACCATACAAACTAGAAGGTCCTGACTTTGATCTGCAGGTGATGATATTTATCTGGGCTGGTGAGAATAGCTTCATTGTCCAGGGGTTTGGGAGGGAAAATCATCCAGGATTTCTGCTGCTGATTGCTATTCAGTAACCTTTGCTAGAAAGTGCCCATGTGAGAATACTGGAATTAGGCATTGCTCTTAAGGATCAGACTTGACCATGATGCTTCCTCTGTTCAGCGTCCCCATGCCACCAGGCCAAACTGTTGTCTAAGTTCACAGATGAAGAATAGTAATTTGGGTGAGCTGGAGTAGAGTGACCATGGAATCACACCAAACAGGAGTCTTCGGAAGGTGGGGGTGCGGGTGGAGAAAATTGGGAGTAAGAAGTGTGCACAAAGAGCAATTGCCCTTTCTCTCTGCATGCACGTTTATATTGTTGTGCAAAAAATCATTAAAGATCTAGTAAACAGTTTATGACCGAATAGTGTGTTATCATGCTAGGCCCCCACCTGCTAAGAATGAAGCACATTAATTTTGTCATGAACATTGATTTTAAACTGTTACTGGAGTGAGGGGAGGACTTGTTGAACAGATCAGCCGTGGCTGGAAAAGACATTTGCATATTAACAGACAGTGTTTGGAAGGACAAAGCAGCCATTCCCTAACATTCAACCCACAATGGAATTCTGATCACCAAACGTTGAAGGTGGGGGAACTCGCATTCCAGGTTGACTGCTAAGATGGCTGAATACACAAATGGACATGGTCAAACCAGCACCAGCACCGGCACAGTGGCGCAGTGGTTAGCACCGCAGCCTCACAGCTCCAGGGACCTGGGTTCGATTCCGGGTACTGCCTGTGTGGAGTTTGCAAGTTCTCCCTGTGTCTGCGTGGGTTTTCTCCGGGTGCTCCGGTTTCCTCCCACAAGCCAAAAGACTTGCAGGTTGATAGGTAAATTGGCCATTATAAATTGTCACCAGTATAGGTAGGTGGTAGGGAAATATAGGGACAGGTGGGGATGTTTGTTGGGAATATGGGATTAGTGTAGGATTAGTATAAATGGGTGGTTGATGTTCGGCACAGACTCGGTGGGCCGAAGGGCCTGTTTCAGTGCTGTATCTCTAATACTAAAAAAAAAATACAGCTAGTCACATGACTAACTTGCTGGGCAATCTGAGTTTTTTGAATCTGTATAAACCGTTTGGGCAGAAAGCTCTTTGCTCCTGGACTGAGACGAACTCTCCTGGCTGGCTCGCCACAGCCTCTCCTGCCTGTTAGTCTGTTCCCATCTCTTTCTCACGGAACTCAAAAAGCCCACCGAAGACACATAAACCCCAAGAGAGAAAAGTCTCCTACAGTGAACAAGGTTAAAGAAGAATGCTGGGCCCCAATGGATCTAACTACAAGCGAGAACTCTGCAGTGAGCCCGAAGACCCATAATAAAAACTCTTCAGATATTGTCTCAAACTTTTCCACTTTATTTCTTCTCTTTTCTGCCCTATTGGCATGTGTATATCGCGTACGCATGCTAGCGTGGGCGTGTCATGTATCCGTAGGCGTTAACCGAATTGAAGTTTAATAAATTTCACATTTCTTCTTTAAACCTAAGAAAACCTGTGTATGTGCCGGTTTCTTTGCCTTATAATTGGAAAGCGGTGAACAAGGATTCACCAAGGGGGAGCTAAAAACAGTGTGTTTAAAAATTAAACGCTGTTACAGTAAGACCGGGTGAAGGCTGACAGGGAACCCTAGACCTCTTTCTCATCGTAACAGTGTGCATAATGAAATAGTCTGAGGAAGTTAGGGATTATATATATTGTATCTTAACATTTTAAAGTTTAAGCACTATATTGGAATGCTTTGCAAAACAATACAGGTTACCTAATAAGTGGTGAGAATGGTTAATAAAGGCATTCTTTTTGTAGATAGTACTTTATTGATTCCTAATCTATTTAAATCTATGCCAGTGAATGTGGCAGTTGAAGGCAACAGTTCTATTAAATTTAATTTTAAAAAGTGTCCATTGAATTGACCATAAATAATAAAAGGTTAATGACTAATTCTGACGTGGACAAAAATAAATTCCAATGCAGCTGGTTTCCACCATTCAGAATATGCACCTCGGAACTAAATGACTAAACTGGGGTTTTTTTCCAATAACGTATGAATTGAGGTTCTGCAAGCAGTTTTGACAGCACTGAGACATGAGTAGCAGCAGTGAGGCTCCAGTATTGCCCAGCAGAGTCTGTCGTGGATGCAGTTTTAGACTTGTCATACATGTTAAAGGGGATATTTAGACTATTCTTGCAGAGACTTTACATTACCAGCTAATGAGTTCAAGAAAGCTAATTTCTGCTTTCTTCAAATGTGAAATGCATTTTGAAATATTTGGTTCAGCCATTGAGAGCACACAGTTCCGAAGATACTTCTACCTTATGAATAATGCAATTAAATATAATGCATCTATGATAGTAATTTTTTCTTATGTAACTGAGCAAATTTGTAGGTTATCCAAAATTTTAGGGATACATCTGGATTTTTTGTAAGCTATGCTGAGGCTGTCGTGTCTCTCTTGAAAGCTGTGTATTTAAACTACAGATCTTAGTGTTTTCAATAAAACAATAACCTTTGGAAATTGGAAATGTATGGTTGCAAAACAATTTTCTGTATTCCCCAGGAAATTGTATGGAAGTACCTCCTGTCCTGCTCACAGTTTTAAAGAACCCAGGAATGATTCACGTGCAATGTGAACAGTGCTGATCGACAAAAACTAATTGAAATTCCTTTGTGACTTAAATTAGGTGTTAGGCTTTGAGAATTATTTGAATTTTTTTTTCCAGCCCCAAAAGTTATCAACTTCAACTTTTATTTAGATATGTATGTGTATCATTCAGTGAGCTGGGATGGTGTAGGATGTCAACTTCTCCATGACTGCCAACAGACCCCTGCCCCTTTCCCAATTTGTGTATGGTTGACAGGAGGTTTACTTCCACAAGGCTGGACTAATCCTGTCAATTCCTCCTCCCATCCCCAACAGAACAGAGCTCTCTGATCCTATGGAATACTTCATACACTGGCCTTGCCGACACTTGGCAAAGTTTTCTGAATGACAGCTGGTGAATACTAATCAAGGCTGGAATGTGATTTTCTCATTCTCTGGGCTGATAGTCCCACCACAAGAGATGTAAGACTACCTTTAATATTTTATGAACTTGCAGCATTTTGATATCTTGTATTTATAGTACAGGATATCAACTGGTTCTTAACTCTGTTCAGATGCCCAAGGTGGTCATTGCGCAAATAATTTATTTTGTCACTGAGGAGAGGTGTTATAACACTGTTGTCCAATGTTATGCAATCATTTGAAGCTATTGTCAGCTACAATAGCTGCGGTTTCAAAAGATTTTCGGTAGTCAATACACACAGCATTTGCAGTTGTCAATTCTGTAATCTTTTTTCGTGTCAGTGAATGAGAAATTGTGGACTTGAAGTAAGGGTGTACGACTTTGCGAAAACACTGACTTTAAGTCAAAAATAATTATGACAAAATGTTCAATGCTTGTACTTGGTTTACAATGAATTTCACTTCGATGTATGAGTGGGGAATAGGGACCTAATTCAAAGTCTTTCCTCAAATTGGGCACATTCCTCAATGATGGCAGAGCCCAACTCAGGAGTGCAAAAGACAAGGCTGAAGCAGTTGCAGTCACCTTCAACCAGAAGAACCCATCATGACGGAAGCTACTCTTCAGCCAAGTCGACTCACTTCACATGTTATCAAGAAACAGCTGAGCATACAGCAAAGGCTATGGATCCTGAAAACATCATGGCTGCAATGCTGAATACTTGTTCTCCAGAGTTAAGTATACCTCTAGCCAAGCTGCTCCAGTACAGCTACAGTACTGGCATCTACCCAACAGTATGGAAAATTCCCCAGGTATGTCCTGTCCACAAAAAGCATGACAAATCCAATTGGGCCAATAAATGCTCCATCAACCGACTCTCAATCATTAGCAAAGTGATGGAAGTGCTATCGAGCAACACACAAATGCTCTGTTTGGTTTTGCCAGGACCACTCGGCTGCATATCTCATTACAGATTTAGTCCAAACCTGGACAAAAAAGCTGAATTCCAGAGGTGTGAGGGAAGAATGATTTCCCTTGATATCAAGGCAGTATTTGAATGTGTGGCATCAAGGAGTCCTATTAAAATTAATGGGAAGTGGGGGGGGGGGGGGGGGATTTCTCCACTGGTTGAAGTTATACCTGGCACAAAAGAAGATGGTTGTGATTGTTGGAGGTCAATCATCTCAGCCCCAGGATATCACTGCAGGAGTTCCTCAGGGTAGTGACCGAGGCCCAACCATCTTCAGCTGCTTCATCAATAACCTTTCCTCCATTATAAGGTCAGAAGTGGGAATGTTCACTGATGATTGCACAATGTTTGTTTCCATTCACAACTCCTCAGATAATGAAGTGGTCCTTGCCCGCATGCAGCAAGACCTGGACAACATTCAGGCTTGGGCTGAGAAGTGGCAAGTAACATTTTTTGCCACACGAGAGCCCCGCAATAACTATCTCCAACAAGGGAGAGTCTAACCACCTCTATTTGACATTCAATAGCATTCCCAATGTTGCATGCCCACCCCCCCCCCCACCCCCACCACATGAACATCCGGGGATTCACCAATGACCAGAAACTTAACTGGACCAACCACACAAATACTGTGGCTACAAGAGCAGGTCAGGAGCTGGGTATTCTGTGACAAGTGACTCAGCTCCTGACTCCCCCAAACTTTCCCACCATCTACAAGGCATATGTCAGGAGTGTGATGGAATGTCCCTGGATGAGTGCAGTTTCAACAACTCTTAAGAAGTTTGTCACCATCCAGGACAAATTGATGCTTGATTGGCACCCAATCCACCACCTTCCATCACTGGCACACAGTGTCTGCAGTGTGTACCATCGACAAGATGCACTGCAGCAACTTGCCAAGACCTCTTTGACAGCATGTCCCAAACCCATGACCTCTTCTACCTAGAAGCCAAGGGCAACAGTGTGTGCGAACAACGCTACCTGTAAATTCCCCTCCAAGTCACACACCATCCTGACTTGGAAATATATCACCATTCCTTCATTATTACTGGGTCAAAATCCTGTCACTGCCTCCCTAAAAGCACTGTGGGGGTACTTTCATCCCTCGGACTGCAGTGGTTCAAGAAGGCGGCTCGCCACCACCTTCTGAAGGACATTTGGGGTTGGTATTAAAGGTAGCCTTGCCAGCTACACCCACATCCCATGAATGCAGAAAAAATCATGTCTCATGGTGAAGTTGCAAATGGCATTTCATGGAATATGGGTTTTGGAGTGAAATAGATCATGTAGTATAACACAGGTCACTTCTGTAGTGACATTCCCTACTATACACTATATATATTGTTATCATGGGAACTCCGGACTGAGATAGGGATCATTTAATGAGGAGGCTTTTTTTCTTGCCACATCTTTTGTTTTCCTCCTTATCCATCTCTCAAAAATATTGACTCCTTGCTATGATGATTCCACAGGTGCCTCAGGAACCTTGCCCACTCATTCATCATCTGTCAGCAAGCTTTTATTCTGTGGGTGGCACCATAGTTAAGTCTTATTCTGTCATCACCTGGCGTCTGCATATGCTACCATGAGTGTGAATGCAGCTTTATTTTCCCTCTTAATCATGGGTTACTAAACCTAATTATAGCACCCATAATATTAATCCTGATTAATTTATTAGACACACATCAGGGATCTGATCTGGGTTTTTCTCCTCTGTTTGACTCAGCCGCTCAATGACTAAACCCACAGAACTATCCAGGCAGCTACTGAGTTTTTTGTTGGAATCTTCTATTTCAGCGTGGATTGACTGAAGCTACAAGTAGAAGGACTCTTAAAACTATTAGAGTGGATCTCGTCAATGGTTTAGACCTCAATATGGTAGGCATCTTCAGAGGAGGAAATTTAAATTTTAGAAAGAAAGTTGGTGTCTGAAACCAAGAATGAAAGTTTTATTCAAGATAAAAGTTGGATTTTATTTTTTAAATTGCAGTAAGATGAATGCAAATTAGCTCATCTAGTTTCTTCCATTGAAACCTACAATCCCTCATCAGAATTTTTGACTTCACTATCTTACCCAGAGGACCATTCAGGTATATTAATGACTTTCTGTGAAGAAAGTGTCTCCTGACATCTGCCCTGAATTTGCCTTTTACCAACTTGTATCTATGACCCTTTTTCCTGCAGTGATGATTAAACTTGAAATTATGCACAAATTCGACTTTTAATAGCGTCAAAAAAACTTCTGATGTTGGAATCTCCTGATTTGAAGTTTTCTGATATCAGCAGGTATAGTATTTTAATTTAGAGTCATAGAGAGATACAGCGCTGAAACAGGCCCTTCGGCCCACCGAGTCTGTGCCGACCAACAACCACCCATTTATACTAATCCTACATTAATCCCAAATTCCCTACCACGTCCCCACCATTCTCCTACCACCTACCTACACTAGGGGCAATTTACAATGGCCAATTTACCTATCAACCTGCAAGTCTTTGGCTGTGGGAGGAAACCGGAGCACCCGGCGGAAACCCACGGGGTCACAGGGAGAACTTGCAAACTCCGCACAGGCAGTACATAGAACTGAACCTGGGTCGCTGGATCTGTGAGGCTGTGGTGCTGACCACTGTGCCGCCCATTTGTTCCAGCATCTATTGATTGACTCACAGTAGGTCTAATATATGCGAATCATACGTTGCTACCATTTCACTTATTTAGATTGCATTATACCCTTGTATTACAAGGTGGCTTCTAGGCTGACGCTCCCTACTGAAAATCTCTCCATTTTGCAGCTCTGTCCATAGCTAACCTTTACGCTTAGCCCACCTTCAGCAATCTCCTTTCCTGGACATCTTAAGACTCTTGCTCTGAATAGTGGGTATATTTTAATTCAATCTGCAAGTTTAAGATACAAACTAAAGCTACAATACAAAGCACATTGATCATCCCATGACCTCACGTTTTTACCTGGTTGCTCGTTCTAACTGCTGTTGTCCTCCTCATATTGGATTTCCAGTGTGTCTCTGCCATCAGGGCTGCAGTGGTCTGCTGGGCTGTGCTCGACCACTTGAATCTTTCAGTCTGTTCTAATTTAAGATAACCTGTTTCATGCTTACCTCCCACATGCTGCTGCGAGTCATTGGGCTTCTAGACTGCACTGAAGGGCACACTTGACTTTTCAGCTTTAAGCTGCTGCATTGGATCCTGGGCAGCAGTTTGTTTACTCCTGGGCCAAATCCTATTTGGAGTGAAAAAATCACTTGGTTTCCTTTCCTGATGGATAGCCAATGACTCCTGCTGGAAATATGCATGTTGGGTCAGCAGTGTTGTACCCCAAAGTTGAATTATTTGCCTACGTTACTGGCTGGTTTTATGTATGAAGAGTGGCCATGTGACTGAGGTACCAGAGCACTGCTGACAACTCAACTCATGTTGAAGCTTTTAGGAGAGGAAGAGAAACAGCAGTTTGTAAGTTAAGGAAATCTGTTCAATAATTTTAGGAGTAGCAGTGAACCATTCAGCCCCTCAAGCCATTTCTGCTATTCAGTTAGGTCATGGCTGAGCTGTACCTCAACTCCATTTACCCACCTTTTGCTCCATATCCCTTGATACCCTTTTAGGTTGTGAAATGTTGACCTATTTTTCAAAATAAAAAGCAGCTCATTTAGCCAGAAACTGGACTGTCATCTATTTGGTGGAGTTACTAATTGCCTTCTGAGCTCTCATCATAAGCTTACGTTATTCTCCGTTTGATAGGAGAGAAGCAAAGTCTTTTTGCTGTTTTATATCTATCAGATGGTTCTGCTCGGCTGAGCTTTAGCCTAAGCTTTACCGATGTGGAACAGATCTGTGGAAAGTAGCTTGGCAGGCAGCTTGACATTTCTGAATCCTCCGCATGATGGATGCACTCAAAACCGCTTCTTTAGAACTCTGTTCATCTCTAATTTTAGAGCTGCGGTCAATTTTAGAATATGTGCTTTGATCAATTCTAATCATTTACTGGGGTGCTTTTTTAAAGCATTCACCTTCATTAAAATCAGAGGGCTGACAGCTCAAACTGGTGATGCATGCACAATTTTTAAAAAAAGACAGAATTCAGCAACTGTATTTGTTTTAAGTTGTACTGAAACAAACAAGATGATCAAAAAACCCCAAAATAATGCACGTGATAGAAGCAGTATTTGACTGCTTATGTTCGGAATTAGTTAAAGGTAATTTGAAGCGGCAGCTTTTTTGACTATAATCTTTTCCAGTGAGTTTAACCAGTGAAACAGAGAGATCTTCTTTTTCCAGGCATGGTACTTGTTATCAAATGCAATCAGTGGTATTCCAAAGGGAGGAAGAAGCCCCTGTCTGACAATCTATTTTTGTGTAATGTTACGTAGTTATAAGTTCAGATTTTTCAATGTATCTTGAAATATTTTTAACAAACTTACAGTCTCTAAAATCAGGGGTATAATTTTCACCTTCACCTTATAACCTGCCTGATTTTCATTTTCATTTGCACCAGTGAAGGTGAAAATCACCTCTGTGCAATTATGTGTCGAGCAGGTTTTTCAGTTAAGGTTCATGTCATGGTCCTTTTCCTCCCGTTTTTCTGTGAGGGTTACTGGGGATGCCGGGAAGCAGAGACTCTAACATTTCATATCATTTAATGCCAGCTCTATTTGCCATCAACTGTCTGGAAGCAAGTGCAGCTAAATTTTGTTATAGATTTCAGTCTGCAGTTATAGTCTGCAGAAAAGCTTAAAAAGGTAACAGGAACTTGCAATGAGACAATGGGTCACCGAGCATTTTTGCAGTAATTTCACCAGTATGGACCACCTTTTAATTTTTAATACAGTTGTCTTCCTTTGCCTCTACATCTCTTCTGCACTCACTGATTCATACTGAGGAACAGTACCATGGGCATCTTTAGCTCACCATAATGCAAAGAACAAACCAGGCACGATGCTAGTTTAAATGTTTCAGTGCTACACCACGGGGCATTTATTCACTGAGTCACAGGGGAACACTCTTTTATTTTGGTTTTTTTTTAAACACTGTTCGAAGAATGTTAACCAACTCCTGTATCCTTTTGTCGCCTTTGGTTTCTATCTTTTTGATTTGAATATTTTATTTTTAAATACTGAGTGCTGTTCATATTGTTGGGAGATATGGCTTGAATTATAACAACAACTTGTATTTATATAGCACTCATAACATAATAAAACATCCCAAGCCACTCCCCAGGAAAATTAAAAAACAAAATATGACACCGAGCCACATAAGATATTAGGTCAGATGATGAAAAGTTTGGTTAAAGATTTAGGTTTTATGGAGTGTCTTAAAGGAGGAAGGAGAGGTTTAGGGAGGGAATTCCAGATTTTTGGGGCCTCAGCAGGTGCAGGCACGGCTGGCAACAATGGAGTGATTAAAATCGAGGATGCTCAAGAGGCCAGAATTAGAGTAGTGCAGATATCTGAGGGTTGTGGGGCTGGAGGACAGAGATAGGGAGAGGCAAGGCCATTGGGGGACTTGAAAACAAAGACGAGAATTTTAAAATCGAGGCATTGCTTAACTTGGAGCCAAATATACATCAGCAAGCAGGGGTGATGGGTAAATGGGACTTAGTGAGACTTAGCACACCGGCAGTAGAGTTTTGAATGACCTCAAGTTTATGGAGAGTAGAATGTGGGAGACCAGCCAGGAGAACGTTTGAATAGTCAAGTCTGGAGGTAACAAAGTCATGAATGAGGGTTTCAGCAGCAGATGAGCTGAGGCGGGTTGGAGTCGGGCAATGTTAGAGTTGGAACTAGGCGGTCTTCGTGATGGGGTAGATATATATGGTCAGAAGCTCATGTCTGGGTCAAATGACAGCAAGGCTGTGAACAGTCTCAGTTTTAGCCTCAGACAGTTGCCAGGGAGAGGGATGGAGTCAGTAGCTAGTGGCTGGACTTTGTGGTGGGGACTGAAGACCAGGGCTGGATTTTTTCGTTGGCCGGGAGGGCCGCCCACTCGCCGAAAAGTCGGAGGCAAGCCCGCCTTCACCAGGCCTGGGGAGCCAGGCCGGATGTTTCGCTCCCCAGGCCCTTAATTGGTCTTGGGCGGGACTTCCACCATCTTGAGGCAGGAAGTTCCATCTATTGGAGCTGCCAGCCAATCAGCGGGCCTGCGTTGTGCGTTGGGGGCAGTTGGGGTTTCGGGTTCTCCCCAGCTGGCAAGAAAGCAAACCAGGTGGGTTTCTTGAGGCTTTTGTTGTCCAGCCACTGAGGGTAAAATACCCACGGTGGTGGAAGGAGGCCCTTAAGTGCCAGTTATTTGGCCACTTAAGGGCCTCGATTGGCCTGGGGCAGGCGGGCCGTTTCTCGCCGCAGCCGCCCCGCATAAAATTGCAGCGGGGGCGGAAGGGGGTCGGGAATGGCCCCCCTGCCTCCCACTCAATTTTACTCATTCGTCCCCATTCCCGCCACGAGCCCACTCGTTTGGGGGCTGTAAAATTCCAGCCAAAGGCTTTGGTCTTCCCAATATATAGCTGGAACAAATTTCTGCTCATGTAGTACTGGATGTTGGACAAGCAGTGTGACAATTCAGAGACAGTGGAGGGGTCAAGAGAGGTGGTGGTGAGATAAAGCTGGGTATTGTCAGCGTACATGTGGAAACTGACACGTTTTTAATGATGTCACCAAGGGGCAACATGAGGATGTGAAACTGGAATGTGCCAAAGATAGGTTCTGGAGGACACCAGAGGTAACTATGCGGGAACAAGAAGAGAAGCTATTGCAGGTGATTCTTTGGTTATGGTTAGATGCATAAGGACAAAAGGTGAGTGCCGTCCGACTGGATGTCAGCGGATAGACGTTGGAGGAGGATGGTGTGGTGAATCAAGTCAAAGGCTGCAGATAAGGTTGAGGGAATAGGAGATGGGTCTCATGCACAAGATGAGCTCGGAGAGGACATGCGAGGAGGTAGGAGAGAAACTAGAGAAAGACGCAATGCACGGCTAGGGCAGGGAGGGAACCTTAAAGTTTGGCCCAGCAGGCTTAGGGGAAGAGGAGGAAGTGGCAGAGGTAGCTATTCAGGTGGTCTCTATCTTTGTGAGAAAGAAATCCATGAGCTCCTCCCACTTGTTAGCGTGAGGGCGGAGGAGACAGGGGAGAAGGGTGTAAGACAGTTTGCAGTAAAGAAGCCTGGGGTTATCTTTATATTCCAGCATGATCCTGATCAGTGAGTAGTTTGTGTAGATGGGAACAGAACCTGATGGTGCTTTACATGGTCCAGCCAGATCTGGCGATAAATGGCTAAACCAGGTCTGCGTCCCTTGGACTTAAGGGAGCGGAAATGAGGACCATACAAGGGAGGTAGGCTAGGATGAGTGAGAATAATGGTTTTAATGGGTACTAGAGCATCGAAGGTGGAAGTGAGGATGTGGTTGAGCAGATTGGTAGGTGCAAAAATGTCATGGTGAACAGATGACCAAAGGCTAGACAGTTGGGATTTTAAAAGTGCAGTTGCAATGAATTGGAAAAGTTTTTTTTTCTAGGGACAGTCACAGAAGGAATCAAATTTAGGAGGGGGGGGAAGGTGGATGTGGGTGAAGAGCGATACAAAGAAATGAGCATAGATGAGCTTACCTGAGACTGATCCAATGGGAATAGCAAGGCTCCTTGAAAGGGCAAGGTCAAGGGGGTGACCGTGTATAATGGTGAGTATACATGGAGGGAGAGATTAAGGGAGGATAGGAAGGCAGTGAACTTGAGAGAGCATGATGAGTTGAGATGCAGGTTGAAATCATCGAGGCTCAGAATTTGTTTGGTGCAGAGGCTGAGGGAAGAAAGGTCAGTGAGAAAACTGGCATAGTACTAGGGTGGGCAGTGCAGTGTGCAAATTTTAAATGAGAGCTGAGGGGGGTGGAACAAGGTGAGTTGCTCAAAGGAAGAGTACGTGCTAGAGGAGTAAGGGGACAGTTCAAGGTGAGGTTTGGTGATTTGAACTGTGCTGCCACTGCAACAGTCATTGAACATGATACAAGATTGAAGTACTTTGTATCTGCGTGATGATGCAACTGTTCTTAAATGGTCTGAGGTGGATGGAAACTTGCAAATCTTTTTTTCTGAATGGTTTGATGAAGATGGGCCAAATGGCCTTCCTCCAATTAAATATTGGAAAGACTGAAGCCATTGTCTTTGCTCCCTGCCACAAACTCCACTCCCTCACCACAAATTCCGTCCCTCTCCCACACTGTTCACAACCTTGGTGGTCAAATTTGATCCCGAGATAAGCTTTCAACCACATGTTGGCGCTGTCTCCAAGACAGCCTGTTTCCACCTCTGCAACACCACCTGTTTCCTGCCCTGCTTCAGCTCTTCTGTGGCTGAAACCCTCATGATTATTCTAACGCATTCTTGGCCGCCTGCCATATTCTACACCCCGTAAACTTGATGTCATCCAAAACCCTGCTGCCTCAATCCTAATTCTCACCAAATCCCGTTCACCCATCACCTCTGTGCTCGCTGGCCTACACTGGCTCCTGGTTAAGCAACACCTTGATTTTAACATTTTCCATCCCTCCATGGCCTGGTCCCTGTACAACTCTGTAATCTCCTCCTGCCCTACAAGAAATTTGTGCTCTTCTAATTCTGACCTGTTGAGCATTCCTGATTTTAATCGCTCCACCATTGGTGGCTGTGCCTTCAGATGCTTAAGTCCTAAACCCTGGAATTCCCTCCCTAAACTTTTCCACCTGTCTACCTTGCTTTCCTCCTCTAAGACACTCCTTAAAACCCACTTGTTTGACCAAGCTTTTGGTCATCTATCCTATTTTTTTTAAAATAATGCCTCTGAAGAAATTGGGACGTTTTATTAAGTTAAAAATGCTATATAAATACAAGTTGTCATTGTTTTGTCTTGTGACTGGTTTCATGCTAGACAAAAAGGCTAAAAGAAAGATGTACTTACATCTTTACATGTGCAGTAAAACTGGTTTAAAATACACTTAAGGGACTGAGTGATCTGAGTTTACAGTGCTCATTAATTCTGCTCTGCTAAAATGCAATTTCCTGCAATTCAGCCTAACCTTTTTCAAAAGTATTTTTATTAAGTTCAACTTTTGCCAATGCTTTGATTGGCTGAGGTCCAACTATTTACTGTACATCAGCGCCACCACACTGTGTGCCTAATTTAACTGATCTCGAGAGAGGATACAGCCTCCATAACTTGGGCAAATCAAATCTCTCGATCATCCCTAATGGATTGTTTCCACTTTCTGAAATACCTAACTGAGGGCGATATATCTGTGAGGAGATTTACAGTATTAAGATGTTGGGCCTGTGTGATTCAATCGCCAAACTGTAGCTTATGGATACAGCGCCTGATTGGATGTTGACTGTACAACTTAGAATTACTGGAATATAAACCAGATTATGGTCAATCTTACCCATTATATTGATATTTGACCACCATCACTCGTATCCAATCTGATCATTTATTATGTTTCCTGGTTGTGAAGCAAGGACAGCTTTGTGGCCTCGCTGAGTTTTAGCAAATATTCGTCATTCCATAACTTTTACCAACAGAGTTGAACTTCATCTAAAGATAACAGCAAATCCAGAAATGATAATGTCCAAATGGAGCAGACAGTCAATCTGAATGAACTATTTGAGTCTGTGCATCAAAAAAGATCATTCATTGATAAGTTAACAGGAAAATATATCTCAGCATATGCTTAAGGTCCATTCTCCAAATTATTTTTTTGTGGGCGTCGCTGGCCAGGCCAGCATTTATTGCCCATCCCTAATTGCCCTTGAGAAGGTGGTGGTGAGCTGCCTTCTTGAACCGCTGCAGTCCATTTCGGGTAGGTACACCAACAGTGCTGTTAGGAAGGGAGTTCTAGGATTTTGACCCAGCGACAGTGAAGGAACGGCGATATAGTTCCAAGTCAGGATGGTGTGTGATTTGGAAGGAAACTTGCAGGTGGTGATGTTCCCATGGATTTGCTGCCCTTGTCCTTCTAGTTGATAGAGGTCGCGGGTTTGGAAGGTGCTGTCTGAGGAGCCTTGGTGCGTTGCTGCAGTGCATCTTGTAGATGGTACACACTGCTGCCACTGTGCATCGGTGGTGGAGGGAATGAATGTTTGTAGATGGGGTGCCAATCAAGCGGGCTGCTTTGTCCTGGATGGTGTCGAGCTTCTTGAGTGTTGTTGGAGCTGTACTCATCCAGGCAAGTGGAGAATATTCCATCACACTCCTGACTTGTACCTTGTAGATGGTGGACAGGCTTTGGGGAGTCAGGAGGTGAGTTACTCGCCTTAGGATTCCTAGCCTCTGACCTGCTCTTGTAGCCACGGTATTTATATGGCTACTCCAGTTCAGTTTCTGGAGCTTAGTCTGTCCTATGGAACAATGGTACTTCCATCTTCCCAGATCACAATTTACCCCTCAGTCCAAAGGATGACATTGCCTACACCCTCCTCCCCCATTCCTAAATACAGAGCAGTGGTGCTTTAGAGAGGGAAAAGTAGTTCCACTGCTAGACCTGAACATAACTCCTCTTTCTTCCCACACTTTTGTCCTCTTTGATATAAAATATCTAAATGCCTAACTAAACTTCATTTGTCCTGAAATATTTCTCAATAAATGCAACCTCTGTCTGAAAATGACTGTAATTTAACACTTACCACTAAGATGGATTTAATTGTATTGTGCAGCTCATACATGGTATTTCAGCTGATGTGTTGCAACTGAAGCTCAAATGATGGAATTCATATTTTCAAGTAGAAGGGTTTTAGCTACCTACCCTGCTGTAATTACATCCACTACCCTTTCTCTCCCCTTTGCCCCCATTCCACCTTGAGAAAGAAAATAAATCAGAGGACCAGAGCCACAGAAAAGACAGGGAAAAAAACTGTGTAGTACAAGCTCAAACAATACTTACAAGTTCAATTCTGAAGGAGCCATATTGCCCAGCATTGGACTCCAGAAAATGTACTTAATGTAAAAGCAAACTACTGCAGATGCTGGAAATCTGAAACACCAAACAAGAAATGCTGGAAATAGGACCTGAAACGTTAACTCTGCTTCTCTCTCCACAGATGCTGCCAAACCTGCTGAGTATTTCCAGCATTTCGCATGTGTACTTAATGTACCTGTGTGCAAAAAATAGATGTTCAGCATGTGAGAAGAAATACACCAATTGGGCAGCTTGTTATTTTTGTTGGATGAGATGAGCTTGAACACAACATTTTCTCCCCTTTTCTTCCAGGGCTCCTCTGTTGAGAAGAATTTGAAGCTATTTGTGTTAGGCATATCAAACTGCTCCATTTCTACTGGCTCCTTATACCTGCTGAGAATACTAATCCATCAGTCTTTAAAGCAGCATTTCTGCAGATGAAACTTGTACAGAAGGATTGTAGCACAAGCCAGTTTCATGGTCCAGACACACTCTGTTCAGTTTCTCCTTTGGACTCACCAGCGCTCTTCAAACCAGTGGTACCGCAGTGCTGGCACAGATCCACAGTAGCCAGCACAGGACTTTTTCAGTACTGCACCAGCATTGAAATACTTCCTGCCTGCTGATTGAAAGCCATGTTCTTGGATTAACTCCATGTGGTAACTGTAAGCCATCTCTATACTTGTACAGTAGCAGACGTCTGAACAGCTTATTGAAAGCAAAAGGTTCAATTAAATATCCTCAGCAACCAAAAGTCAGAAAAATGTATGATGCCAAAAACTGAAGGTGCATTTGTAGCCAGAGGTGATGCCTTCTTCCCATATAAATTAAAATGTTCCTTTTTCTTTTAGCTTAAGCCATGGTCTGGTGAGATTGTTTGTTGTATCATCCTCCAAAGTACAGGAGATTATAAGGAACTAATGATGTGTGTAGTAAACTACATAGAGCAACAAGAGTTACTGTTGAACTCCTAGGCTTGCTATATTATCAGATGCTGTGTGTAAATTAGCATTAACAGAAAGATTTAAAGTATTTAATTGCACTGTAGATCAGCTCTGAAAATATTTTTAAAAGGTGATTCTTCTACTTGATAAACCAATGAAAAGTAATTCCAACTCCATTTCAGTTTTTGTATGTTGGAACTCAGTTGTGACTTACTGTGATGCAAGCATATTAACCCCAGCATTTGCCAATTTACCTATTCACATTTTCAGATTGATTCAAAGCCCTGTTTCCTGAAGCTCACGTCTACAGCTGTGGCTTTTGTACTTCAGGTCCTGGCACAGTGGAAATAGAGGCACAGGGAGACAGTAGGGACATCCACTTACTGCCACTATATTGGTTCCTGTCCAGCACGTTGTTATAGCTGCAAATCTTGGGTACAAGGTCTGCCATATCAATCTGATGATCAATACTTGGAATAAACTGTCTTGTGCTGAGTCATCTTGTGCTGGAGAACACTAATAAAAACAGAAAATGCTGGAATTACTCAGCAAGTCTGGCAGCATCTGTGGAGAAATAAGCAGTAAACATTTCAGGTCTATGGCCTTTCGTCAGAACTGAAAAATGTTAGAGAGGTAACAGGTTTTAAGCAAGAACAGAGGTAGGAAGGTGGGAGGGTGTAAATAAAATAGAATGGAAGACGGGAGAAATTAAATGATAAAAGGGATGATGATGCAAGGCAAAAAGAGCTGGTAATGAGACAAGTAAAGAAACAAAATCTAGCGGAGCTGTAAATGGGAACAGTAAAATCATAAAAGCAAAATACTGCTGATGCTGGAAATCTGAAATAAAAACAAGAAATGCTGGAAATACTCAGCAGGTCTGGCAGCATCTGTGGAGCGAGAAGCAGAGTTAATGTTTCAAGTCAGTGACTCTTCTTCAGAACAGTAAAATCATCTTCAACAGATGCTATTTGGAAAAAATGGGAGCAAAGGTAATGATCGGAAATTGTTGAACTCAGTGTTGAGGCTGGAAGGCTGTAACATGCCTAATCATTTGCACAGTGTAGGAGGCCAAGGTAAGAATAGGAGTAGAGCAGAGAAATAAAATGACAAGTGACCGGAAGCCTTCTCTGTCTCAGGCACATCTGTTCTGACAATGCCACCTTCCTCACCAGTGCTTCTGGTGTGTCCCCCATTTGTTCAACTGAGGGTTTCTCCCCCCCCCCCCCACCTCCCCCCCAACCCCCACAGTGATTGACAATGGCCTTGACCACGCCCATTTCATTTCCTGTACTTCTGCTCTCATGGCCACCTTCCCATAACTATGATGGGGTTCTCCTTGTTCTCATCTTCCGCCTACTCGCGTCTCCATCTCAGTTAGATCTGTTCTGAAAATGCAACCTTCCACACCAGTGCTTCTGATATGCCTTCCTTTTGTTCAACTTTAAAGCCGCACAGATTCAACATTGAGTTGAACAATTTCAGATCATAACCTCTGTGCCCATCTTTTTTCCAGACAGAAGCTGTTGGTGATAATCCTGCTGCACCTCCTCAAGACCCTTTTTGATTCCTTTACTTGTCCCGTTACCATCTCATTTGCCTTGCACTATTGTCCTGTGACATTGATCACAAGTCGTGGGAGTCAGTTGCCAGCATTCGCCAGAGCTGGCGGGCAGCCATAAAGGCGGGGCTAAAGTGTGGCGAGTCGAAGAGACTTAGCAGTTGGCAGGAAAAAAGACAAAAGCGCAAGGGGAGAGCCAACTGTGTAACAGCCCCGACAAACAAATTTTTCTGCAGCACCTGTGGAAGAGCCTGTCACTCTAGAATTGGCCTTAAGAGCCACTCCAGGCGCTGCTCCACACACCACTGACCACCTCCAGGCGCTTACCCATTGTCTCTCGAGATAAGGAGGCCAAAGAAGTATTATCCTTTTTGTCACTTAATCTCTCCTGCCCATTACAGACCTTCCCTCTACTTCTCCACACCCCCCCCCCCCCCTTTTCCTGTCTCTCTACTTGTTTAAAAGCTGTTGCATCTAACTTTTTCCAGTTCTGATGAAAGATCATCGACTTGAAACGTTAACTCTGTTCCTCTGTCCACAGATGTCCCCTGACCTGCTGAGCATTTCCAGCATTTTCTGTTTTTATTTGTTTTCCAGCATCTGCAGTATTTTGCTTTTATACTGGAGAACTGTGCTACTGATCATGTTATCTCATCAATATTCACAAGGTAACAGGTTTTATAGGAAGGGCATCCAGGCCAGCTCATCCATCCAAAAAAAAAACAGCTCTTCACCATCACAGCCTCCAGCTGTTTTTTTGAATAATCCTTGAGTTTTTTCTCCCTATAAATCTCCTTCAGTTGTTGATTTCCCCTTATGTGAAGAACAACTTCCTGACATCTGTCCCAAATGTGATTTTTGCTCATTTCCACCAGCATCTGATAATGTAGCAAGAATAGGAATTCAACAGAAACCCTTGTTGGTCGAAGTAGTTTGCTGGATACATCATGAGCCTCCTCATGATCTATGCTATGGCAAACAGTAGAATAAACACACAATTAGTCCATAGCTTCCTAAGCTATAAAGCATGAAAGATTTTTGTTTGCTTGGGAAGAATGCTCTGTCTATTCAATTGAATACTAAAGCCATAGATTATGGCTGCAGTGGCTTGAAGTCTTTCAAGCTGAATGCTAACTGGTCAAGATTTTATGGCCCCCACCCAAGTTGGGGAAGGAGGCGGTGGGGTGTGGGGGGGTAGGGGGTACAGAGTATCACGACAGGTGGTGAGGAGTGCAGCAGGGGGTGGAGGGCCCATCGCCTCCCGGTTGCCAAGTGATCTTCCTGGGGCAGGATAAGCCGATGATGGCATTCCTGCCCAGAGGTCAATTGAGGCCCTTAAGTGGCCTATTCTTCTTTGGCCTCCTTGTCTCGAGAGACAATGTGTAAGCGCCTAGAGGCGGTCAGTGGTTTGTGGAGCAGCGCTTGGAGTGGCTATAAAGGCCAATTCTAGAGTAACAGACTCTTCCACAGGCGCTGCAGATAAAATTGGTTGTCAGGGCTGTTACGCAGTTGACTCTCTCCTTGCGCTTCTGTCTTTTTTCTTGCCAACTGCTAAGTCTCTTCGACTCGCCACTCTGTAGCCCTGCCTTTATGTCCGCCAGCTCTGGCGATCACTGGCAACTGACTCCCACGACTTGTGGTCAATGTCACAGGACTTCATGTCGCGTTTGCAGACGTCTTTAAAGCGGAGACATGGACGGCCGGTGGGTCTGATACCAGTGACGAGCTTGCTGTACAATGCGTCCTTGGGGATCCTGCCATCTTCCATGCGGCTCACATGGCGAAGCCATCTCAAGCGCTGCTGGCTCAGTAGGGTGTATAAGCTGGGGATGTTGGCCACCTCAAGGACTTCTGCGTTGGAGACACGGTCCTGCCACCTGATGCTCAGGATTCTCCGGAGGCAGCGAAGAGGGAATGAGTTGAGACGTCGCTCTTGGCTGACATACGTTGTCCAGGCCTTGCTGCCATAGAGCAAGGTACTGAGGACACAGGCTTGAAACACTCGGACTTTTGTGTTCTGTGTCAGTGTGCCATATTCCCACACCCTCTTGGCCAGTCTGGACATAGCAGTGGGCGCCTTTCCCATGCGCTTGTTAATTTCTGCATCGATAGACAGGTTACTGGTGATAGTTGATTCTAGGTAGGTGAACTCTTGAACCACTTCCAGAACATGGTCACTGATGTTGATGGATGGAGCATTTCTGACGTCCTGTCCCCATGATGTTCGTTTTCTTGAGGCTGATGGTTCGGCCAAATTCATTGCAGGCAGCCGCAATCCTGTCGATGAGTCTCTGCAGACACTCTTCTGTGTGGGATGTTAATGCAACATCTTCAGCAAAGAGGAGTTCCCTGATGAAGACCTTCCATACTTTGGTCTTCGCTCTAAGATGGGCAAGGTTGAACAACCTGCCATCAGATCTTGTGTGGAGGAAAATTCCTTCTTAAGACTTGAACGCATGTGAAAGCAGCAGTGAGAAGATCTCAAACAGTGTAGGTGCGAGAACACAGCCCTGTTTCACGCCACTCAGGATAGGAAAGGGGTCTGATGAGGTACTGCTGTGCTGAATTGTGCCTTTCATATTGTCATGGAATGAGGTGATGATACTTAGTAACTTTGGTGGCCATCCGATCTTTGCTAGTAGTCTGAAGAGGCCACGTCTGCTGATGAGGTCAAAGGCTTTGATGAGATCTATGAAAGCAACGTAGAAGGGCATCTGTTGTTCGCAGCATTTCTCCTGTAGCTGAAGAAGGGAGAACAGCATGTCAATAGTGGTTCTCTATGCTCGAAAGCCGCACTGTGCCTCAGGGTAGACATGCTCAGCCAGCATCTGGAGTCCGTTTAAAACGACTCGAGCGAAGACTTTCCCCACCATGCTGAGCAGGGAGATTCCACGGTAGTTGTTGCAGTCACCGGGGTCACCCTTGTTCTTATAGAGGGTGATGATATTGGCTTCACGCATGTCCTGTGATACTGCTCACTGATCCTAGCACAGGCAAAGCAGTTCATGGAGTGCTGAGAGTATAGCAGGCTTGGCGCTCTTGATTATTTCAGAGATAATGCAGTCCTTCCCAGGGGCTTTTCCATTGGCTAGAGAATCAATGGCATCACTGAGTTCCGATTTTGTTGGCTGTTCGTCCTGCTCATCCATGACTGGCAGAGACTGGGCTGCATTGAAGTCGGTATCAGTGACAACATTCTCCCTGGAGTACAGTTCTAGGCAGTGCTTCACCCAGCGGTCCATTTGCTTGCGTTGGTCAGTGATCGTGTCCCCTGATTTAGACTTGAGGGGGGCAATCTTCTTGATGGTTGGCCCAAAAGCTCTCTTAATGCCATCATGCATTCCTCTGGTGTTTCCGGTGTCGGAGGCCAACTGAATACAACTGCATAGGTGTTGCCAGTAGTCATTTGCACAGCGCCTGGCTGTTCTTTGTGCAGCGCTTCTGGCTACTTTAAGTGCTACGGATGTTAACTTGCTGGGGGCTTTCTTGTAGTTCAACAGTGCAATGCACTTAGCAGCTGTGACAGGTTCCAGCTCTTCAAAGTGAGATTGAAACCAGTCTGCATTCTGCTTCTCACATTTGCCAAAGGTGGTCATTGCTGACTCATAGATGGCGTCTCTGATGTGGGCTCACTTCGTCTCTGCATCCCCTGCAGGCATGTTTAGAAGGGCTTTTTCAAGTGAATTTAGAAACTTATATAACAGCTGTGGATAAGAAATTCTGTCAGTGTTGATGCGCAGGTGGCCCTTCTGCTTGGAGTGATGTAGCTTCTTTGGTTTGAGTCTAACTTTGCTGCACACCAGGGAGTGGTCGGTGTCGCAGTCCGCACTGTGGAAACTGCGTGTGATTTGGACACTGTTTATCGAGGCTCGCCTTGTGACGATGAGGTCCAGCCGGTGCCAACGACGTGATCTTGGGTGCCTCCATGAAACCTGGTGACAGGGTTTAGTGTGAAAGAATGAGTTGGTGATGCAGAGGTTGTGATAGATACACAACTCCAGCAGTCTCTGTCCGTTCTCATTCATCCTTCCAATGCGATAGCGCCCAAGGCAGGAGGGTCATGAGTTATGGTAGGCCCCAACCCTGGCGTTAAAGTCCCCCAGCAGGAACAGATGTTCGGTATTAGGAATGCTACTAATGATATTATGGAGTTCCTTGTAGAACTGGTCTTTAACTTCAGGTGGGGAGCAGAGTGTTGGAGCATAGATGCTGAGTAGGTGTACTGGACCAGAGGTGGTGAGCAGTCGGATGGACAGTATGCGTTCCGAGCCATTTGAAGGTGGCTCTATCATGTTGAGCAAAGAGTTTCGGATGGCGAAGCCCACTCATGCTGTCTTTGTTCTTCAGGATCCCTATCCTGCCAATTAAGGGCCTTGTCCCACTGCTGCTGGGATCTTACCAGCGACAGTGGGGAAGGGGCATCTTCCATGTGGGAAGGACGCCTTGCAACGGAAGGCGCCTCCCTGCGGGCTTGGGAGGGGGCCCTCCTCCATGTGCAATTTCTTGCCTACGGAGGACCCCCACCAGGAACATCTTTACCCCCCTTCCCCTGGACCTCATGACCAAACCCCACCACCACACCCTCGCTGGGGCCCTCCAGAGTCGCCCCGGCGACCCTGCATCACCTA
Organism: Heterodontus francisci; assembly: GCF_036365525.1. Lineage (NCBI taxonomy): Eukaryota > Metazoa > Chordata > Chondrichthyes > Heterodontiformes > Heterodontidae > Heterodontus > Heterodontus francisci. The sequence goes on from NC_090384.1 coordinate 68,922,260, forward strand.
CCTCTTGTCCAAAGTTCTAGCGCTGGGCCTGTGTCCGAGGCCTCTGCAGTACCGGCAGTGGCCCCCGCTCCCGGTAGCTCTGCTGATACTGCTGAGTGGTTGGCCCTCTGATTGGCCAGCAGCTCATGGAGGCAGGATCTCCATCTTTAAAGGGACTGGGATCCCAGCTCGTGAATCTTTAGTTGAAAAACACTGGAGGATCGCTCCGGGGGTTGGGGGGGTGGTGGGGCAGGGGCTGCGAAAATGCTCAGGCAGGGTTCTCCCTGCCTTTTTCGTCCACGCTGGGAGCCCCACCTCCACAACAAAATCTAGCCCACTGTGTGGGAGTAACCAACATTTAACTTTACCAACTTCCTATACAACAATATATAAATAAATGTAAGTTCTGTGACAAAACATCATCGACCTGAAACTTTCCCTCTGTTTCTCTCTCCACAGATGCTGCCTGACCTGCTGAGTATTCCCAGCACTTTCTGTTTTTATATAAACAAATGATTAAAATTGAGACCAAAGCATCTGACTGTTATTGTTGGTATGACCAGTGCATTGTATAGACTAAGCATGACTTTGTATGACTTGTACTGTTTTGGTGACATAGTTAAAAATTCAATTTAGTTTGTTTATTTCTGCTTGGCTGTGAGCAATAAGTGCACTCGTACGTCTGGGTCTCTTAACTTCAGCTTTAGCTATTCAGTTCCTGCAGCAGGCACAACATTCATTTTCCTTTGTAAGTACAGTACTTTGTATCTGTCAATATTACATTTAATCTGGCACTGTTTAGCAATTTACATGTTTTATCTAATTCATAAGTTCATGGCTACCTCCTCACATTCAACTGTCTTCTCTACTTGCACCCCCCCCCCCCCCCCACCCCCACCTCCAAATTGATGAATTTGCTTTGAACTTTTGAGTTCATTTTGTGTCTGTAAATTAGATGATGCTATTTTCCGAACACTGGTCCCTGATATATTCCAATCAACTGCCCGCTCCCCGGCCTGCTGATTGGCTGGCAGCTTCATCTCTGAGGCAGGAAGTCCCGCCTAAGACCAATTAAGGGCCTGGGGACCAGAAAATCCAGACTGGATCCCCAGGCCCGGCGGAGGCGGGATCGCCACTGACTTTTCAGTCAGTGGACGGCTCCTGTCCACCATGTGAAAAATTCCAGCCCTCATCCCAGTTCTAAATGATCGACCCCTTATCCTGAGACGGTGCCTCTGTGGTCTAGATTCTCCAGCCAGGGGAAATAACCTCTCAGTATCTATTCTGTCAAGCCCCTTCAGAATCTTGTATGTTTCAATGAGATCACCTCATTCTTCCAACTGCAGAGAGTATAGACCCAGTTTACTCAGCCTGTCATTGTTGGATAACCCTCTCATCCCAGGAACCTATCTTGTGAACCTTGGCTGTACTGCCTCCAAGGCAAGTATATCATTCCTTAGATATGGAGACCTAAATAGCATACACTACTCCAGGTGTGGTCTCACCAAACCTGTACAATTCTACTGTGTGCAAGGTCAGATAATTTAAAAATACAGGTTGTGAAAATATAGCGTGTAGAATCTGAGATAGGCTGGAGGGGAGTCGAAAACTCCAGTAAAATTGGAAGTTAGGCCCAAAATAGCCATGAATATCTGGTGGAGTGGGCTGGAAAAAAGTCAAGAGATGGGGCCAGAAAATACATGAGGGGGCTGGGTGTTGGGAAATACCTAGGGTGGAGGGAAGAGGATTGCAAAATAGCTTGAATAGAGGCAGGAAACTACCTGAAGGAGGGACAGAAACCTGTTGCAGCAGCAGGATATAAAACCTGTTGCTTTAAAGGATGAATAGCAGCAGTTGGAAGCAGGCATCCTGGGCAATGAAGATCGCTGAAGGGTTGATCGCAGAATATTTTCCTGCCTGAAGCTGCTGATAGGCAATTTGTAGAATCCTTTCTTAATTGCACAGCAGAAAAAAAATAGATTTCTAATTGCTTCTGTCAAGGCTGATGTTTCAGACAAAGTTTGCCTGTTTACCTCTTAAGGTAATTGGCAAAAGAAGCAATGGAGACATAAGGAAAAACTTTTTCACACAGCAAGTGGTTAGGATCTGGAATGCACTGCCAGAGAGAGTGGTGGAGGCAGGTTCAGTTGAGGCATTCAAAAGGGAATTAGGTGGTTATCTGAACAGGAAGAATGTGCAGGGTTATGGGGAAAAGGTGGGGAAAATTGCACTAAGTGAATTGCTCATTCTGTGATTCTCTGATATTAAAAGCTTGTGAACTTAACCACTTGCTGGTTTGACAAGTCATGCAGTTAACTTTTCCCTCTTTTCTGTGGGATTAACTTGACAGATGCAATTCTGGTGTAAATAGTGGAATTTCTGGGAGAGCACCATTTGCCCTTGTTATCCTGTCATGTGCCTAATGCAGGGCTTTGAAGGTTGGTACATCTTCTGCTAGCAGGTACTTGTACTGGAATTTAATGTGCATTTCAGAAGGTATGTCACTCTGGTTTATCCAACTTGCACCTTAAATTCGATCCCCTCTGCCGGTGCCACCCAATTTTGCCTCTTAAAAATCTTAGATTTTCCAGTCCTTTCTTTGTATTCCTTGGTGTATAAGTAGCTGTCTAGTGAGTGACCAACTTAATTTGATTACTCATGGTTGGAAAGACACTGGGCTGAGTATTTGCCACAGAGGCAGGAAATGGAAGCTAGGTTTGCTTTTGGGTCAGAAATCTACCTCTGGTGGGAAACAGATTAAAGTTGGGATTTTCACATGAATAAGCTCTTAATTGATTATGGAGATAGGTTTCCTATCCACTTTGAGACAGTGAGGGCAGGGACAGAGGTGACTAAGGTGAAGTGTGGAACTGATTCAGACTCCTCACGGCAGCCATCACTGAGGCTACTGGTTGTCCTAAGGGAGAAATCTGATTGTGGCAAAGCCTTCCACAGCAACAGAGGGAATTGAGATGTCACAGGAAAGCTGGAGGCCTGGCACCCAGGGCAGGGCTGCCCCTCACTTCATTGATGCCAACCTGGATCTAATGCTGGAAGCCGTGAGGGAAAGGAGGGAGGTCCTCTTCCCGAAGGGTGGCAGGAGGATGCCATGATGCAGCAAGGGCATCACCCTCCACCTCCTCTTGCTTCTCCCCTCTTATCTCCTGCTCCTCCCCTGATGAGCTGTCTCCTACCAGGGCCATCCTCAAGGTCCACGCATCTCTGGAGGGCAATGTTATGAAAAGCACAGCAGACCACCACAATGATCGAGACCCTTGCACAAGGGTATTGGAGGGCACCACCAGGGACCAGAATTGCATCTTCAGAAACTTGATGGCCTGCTCAATGGTTGTCCTAGTGAGCAGATGGCATTAGCTGTATAGCCTCTGTGCCTCTGTCTAGGGCCCTCTTAAGAGTGGTGAGTAGCCATGTCTTCATGGGATATCTTTTGTCCCCTAGGATCCATCCATGCGCTTTGGGGTTTGGAGTAAAGGTTTGAGGCAGCATTGAATGGCAGAGGATGAAGGAGTCATAGCAGCTGCTCGGGAAGTGAGTGTACGCATGGAGGAAGCTGTTGTTGTGGTCGCAGACCAGCTGAATGTTGAGGGAGTGGAGGCCCTTCCTCTTGATGAATCTTAAGTGGGCAGTCGCTGGGTGTCTTGATGGTCACATCAGTGCAATCGATGATGCCCTACACCTAGGGCAATCCAGTGATGGCAGCAATACCCAATGCTCTCTATGCCTGTGAGGCCGCATCTGTCATGAAATGAATGTACTGTCCAGCTCTGGCAAAGAGGGGTTCAGTGATCTGTGAGATGCAGTGGCGTGCAGCCACTTTCAAAATGCCACTAAGGTCTGCAGCTTGGAAGAAGCCAGGAGTGAAGAAGTTCAAGGCCACAGTAACTTTGATGGCTACTAGCAGGGCATGGTGACCAGTGCTGTGAGGTCTTCAGCAATGAGGGCACAGATGACTGTGGCCATAGTGTCCTGCGGCATTGGGTCTAGATCATCTCCAGGTTGATCCGTCTTTGGCAGTAGATTCTATGTTGAGGGTATGGCCTCTGTTGCCTTCCTGCCTCTCATTCCTCTCCCATGCTCTCTTGCTACTCGGGGCTCCGCTTTTCTAGTGGAGGGTGTTACCCCTCATTTCCACTGGGCCCAAAATTTGACAGTGGTGCCTCCATTACCAGCTGCAGCCTTCCTTATGGACAGGTGGCTGCCCTGTTGACCTTGGCAGCCTTGCCCCCTGCTCTTCCGCCCCTGCATTGCGGGGGGTGGGAGGGGAGTGATGACCCCATTCAATGCCAGAGCGCTGAGTGCCCACTCTCCCCGCCACCTACGCAGCGCCAAGGGATTCTCCTGACCAAATGTCAATTCTCCCTTTGCCGTGTTGATCCTCATGGGGCCAGGGTGATGCCATGGGGAGCCATGACTGGCTTGCCACTCTGTGCCTGCATCTCTTCAGATCTGCAACAGACACCTCCTGAAACCTGTATGCCAGCTTTAAAATTCCACCTTTCAAAGTTGACAAATCTTAATGAGTTTATAAACAACTTTAATTGGCCTCAATATGGAGAAGATTGGGATTCCTGCCCTGCCCGCCCTGGTGAACATTGCCAGGGCCAGGAATGTTGTCTCACAGCCGGCTCTGCTAGTCTCGGTGCCACCCCCCCCCCATGCCTCCAATCCCACCCTCGGTGGGGTGGGGCTGAAAATCCAGCCCACTGCGTCTGCCTAATGGGCATAATTTTTTTCTGCTGCTAAAACCACTTCAATAGAGCAGATAGGCCACGTCTGTCCAGATGAACTGCTGGATAAGTTTTAGTTGCAAGGTGAGACAGAGGTGTTAAAAACAGTTAATATTGTCCTCAAGCGGCTACCACTCTCGGGGCAGCTGAAACTGGCTGTTTGATCTGACACTTAGTTGGTTAAGATTTATTAACCTACTTTGTGACTTCTTCGTGTAGGAAAACGTAACAAAGCAAGTTCAAGGTCTCTGTGCCGAAAAACACTCGGGGGCGGGGTGGGGGGTGGGGTTGGTTGTGGAGGTGGGAGGGAATAGTTTCAGTATTTACCTGGACTGTAGCAAGCCCTTCCACCTTCCCTCCAACACCAAACATTAAAGAATTTGCTTGCTTGACGCAAGTAGGTGGTCAAGCTTAGTTGATTGGGATTTCTGACTCACTGGGGGGGGGGTGGCGGGGGAAACTGTCTCGCAAGAGTTGCTTTGTTTCATTGGTAGAAGCATTAGAAAAATTGTCAGGCAGATGGTAAGGAATCTGGGATACATTTCTGGCCACTAGCATTAGGGTCTTTTGTCTGCTGCTGATGCCTTCTATGCCTGTGAGACCAACGCACCAGTCTGTAGATGTCCTGGCACAAGCTCAAAAAGCAGCTTCTTGGGTATCCAAGAGCAATCTCAGAGGGAAATAAGGTGTGAGGACCAGCAATGGCCCCTCCCAAAGTCTCGGCCTGTGACAACTGAAAGTGTTAGCTCAACATTCCCCATGCGCAGCAAAGAAAAAAATCCACTCGATATAATCTATCAAACTGTCTTCCCTGTCCATTGGAGAGACCAAGAGAGTGCAGGAGGTTGGTACCGTTTCCTGCAGGCTTATCAGTAACACGAGTTTATCATTCACGTTGGGTACACTGCGCGATCAGAAACTTTAGGGATGATTTTAACCCTGGCTGTCTGACATCGACCAGGCTGTTAAAGTGGCCGCAGTGACTTGTCACTAACGATCCAGCTTCCTTCCTGTGACTTGCAATTTTTACCTGCTATTCTGAACAGGCAGGAGGGATCCTGTTGGAAGGCAGCAGTTAATCTGCAGATGAGCCTTAATAGTGTCACCAGGTCCTGACTACCTGCATGAGGGTGCTCTTGTGGCTTGCTTGCCAGGTCAACTTGGTAGCAAGAGGGGTTAGGGCCAAAAGAGGCCCAGAAAGGTGATTTAAGTTTAATTTTTTTCCCCTTCTGGTCCAGGATGTACAGAAGTGCTCCTACTGGGCCCCACAAGTAAACTTTCAGCCTTCCCTGCCTGGGGCACTCGCCTGTAGCCCTGAACTTGATACCCTACCCACCCTCCCCCAACCCCCAATCATTTACGTGGCTACCGGCAACAGTTCCTTTGGGTCTCTGGCAGTGGCCAGCTGCTGTCCAAAATTCCTCTCCCGTCCATCAGCCAGCTACTGCTTCTCAACAGAATTGGGCGGGAGATTGACAACAGCGGAGGATCAGGCATTAAATCTCCCAGGCCTCGTGTTCAGGAGGGCTTGTCCGTCTTCCATGGGCCCTGGCCACAGAACCCCTGTCATGGGGATTTACCTAAGGTCACATTTCAGTTCATGAGAAATGAGGGACGGCTCATAGAAACGGCCATTTGTGCTAAACATGAGAAACCTATCTTATTCCAGGCCAGACCACAATGGCTATGTCCTGCACTTTTTTTTGAAAGATTGCGAGTCACAATTCTCAAATGGCAATGACATTGAAATAGCCGAAAATGTTTGTAGAAAAAAGGGTGTATTCATTTGTTGTAAAATTATGGGAAAGCAGTTTGGGTGGCCAGCTTCCTGATTCTCCCTCTAGAGAGTGACCTAGTTGCACCTTGGCATCATTCTGAGGTGGCATGGATGAGTGCAGGTGTTCACTGAGCATTGTTGCAGAAACCTAAATCCTATCACTGTGGCACAGCCCGACACTGGAGCTCCAATGTGCTGAGCAGCTTCCATTTGGTGCAGAAGGGGAGGGTGGAATGATATGTTGCAGCCCAGGTAAATGTGAAAAGCTATCTCCTCCCCCCTCCACTGCCATCCCATGCAACCCAATGCTTAAAATTTTCATTTTTTTTTTAAAAGAAAGAAAATCTCAATTTCTTTCTTCATCTTTTCAACTGCCATTGCCTTATGCACACAATTTTATACTGAATAGCTGACCTGAAATAAGGGGTATTTTACATGTACAATGTATGCAGCATTTTTACCCAAATAGAGATCCAAATCATTTTGCCATATTTCAACCATTGTTTGCTACGTTGAAAAATGGGCACAAAGCGAGCAGCATGTTACATGTAAATGCAAATTTCATGCGGTGGTAATGCGGCCAATTCTCAAATACTGGTTCATCTCCACAAATCCACTCCCCTGTGATTTGCTCTGCCACCCTGGTGGTAATTTAGTAGCTTTATTCACACTACTACACAATTCACATTGTAATTTACAGAAGGTATACTTTAGCAAAGAAAAGAGCATTTCAAAGCGATGAGGACAGTGTTCAGAATTGTTTCGCTGCGGAACAAGCTATGAAAGATCTCTTGATGTTTCACTTGCTGTGACACAGATTGGAAATTAGATGAGTTCTATTGAAATTGCAATGTTAAAAACAGAGAAACAGACGACTTGCCAGTCCTAATAAATGGATCTGTAGAAATGGAGAAATAAAGAAACAGGACTTGGGTTTATATAATGCCTTCATCATTTCTTTTAGGACTGTCTCAAAACACATTGTATACAATGAATTACTTTGAAGTCCAGTGAATGCTGTGCTGGCAAACATAATGGAAAGGCAGTTCTTCCATAAACTATCTACAGCAGCAGTTTGTTAAATGACTCATTCTATTTTAACATTTTTGAAGACTGTAGGAAAACTTGTAATTGGTGGCTCCTTCAATTGCTTAATGTGTAAGGTGAGGTAGGTTTAATAGTCTATCAGAAAAGGTACTAAGCTATACATACTAAGGAAGCGTGAGCTTCCATCCTTACTTTGTGCTGAGCTTTATGACTTTGGTGGAGTATCAATATCAATGAAACAATTGCCTTTGGGGAAAAATCAGCCAGACTTCGTGTTCCGGATTTGCTAATTACCGAAAGTCACTGGAAGGCGTGTGTGTGAAAATTGTGAGAGCGAGATTGGGCCCAGTTGTGATACCACCCACTATTATGTGCAAATACTCAAGTCTGTTTCACATGGAGAATGGTGATGAAGGCTAACCTTCCAGTCTTCAGGAGAGTTTGAGTGAAAAGGGTGTTGGGAGAGGTGGAAATTAAAATATCACTATATTTGTTTTATTCAAATATAGTAAAAAGAAAAATAACAGGCCTTCCACTTCCTCTAGCTTTGGTGATAGAAAAGGGTTAGAAATTAGATATGGAGATATGCGGGAGTCCTATCTAAATGTTGGAGCCTCCAGGATGGCCTTTTGGTGGATTAACCTCTGACTGTCCTAAATAAGCCCATTAGCATTAGCTGGGGGAAAGGATTCAGAATGCCACGGGTTCCTGTGTCCTCTGAGGAACTCTGAATAAGTCTCATTACTGACTGCCGGCAGAAGTCTAATCCACCAGGCTTTCCAGATTGACATCATGGCCTACAGAGCTGAAGAGAAACTACTTAAAAAAAAAAATTCAATGTGGCCTTACTGCAAAGGGGACCCCTGGCAACCTTATAAAATTATTTTGGTGCCAGATTGTACCTCTCCACAAGAATGTTCAGGCTTAATTCATAAATTAGGAAATGGTTTTAAAATTCAATAATTTCTCATTCTATTTAGCATTAGGATTTCTCTGCAATTTCCAAGTAGCTGCAAAGACAATTTGATCCTCGGTGGATTAGTTGAGGGGAATGCTTTCCCGTGTTCTGTACACTACTGCTGTAAACTAGCAACGATCCTAAAGTAAAAGAAATCCAGATCTATTGAATTGAGGCCTAAAGAGACTTGAAGCTCAGCTTTCCCCTATTAGTCTGTACATCTTTGGGCCTGGTCTGATGTTGTATAATACATCATCTTAAGTAAAGAATTAGCTTCAAAATTTCTCTGTGTGTGCGATAGAGAATTAAAGCCTACAATTGTACAATGTTTATTTTGACAATATAATCCTTTCTAATCTATTTCAGGTGAAAAAGACTAGTTTTAGTTGCTTGCATTAGATTTTGTTTAATATTCATTCTGGCAAAATTATTTTTGATCCATGTTTTGGCACAATGCAGAGTTTGGGTCCTTTTCTCTTCTCTTCCTCTCCTCCTTCCTCCATTTGTTTATAGCGTAGTCCTAAGGAAGGAATAGAGGCACTACCAGTGTGAGTGCTGTTATTTGCTTCAGTTTAAATGGCAAACCTGCTATGGTGACTACAATCCACGTACTTAACATATATCGTGTGCGTGCGTGTGACTATTCAGTCACCTAAGGACCCACAAGCTTGAAGTGGAAGAAAGTCATCCTCGTTCCCAAGGGACTACTTAAGAGAGAGGGAATGTGTTTATATGTATATATGGCAATAAAAGCAATGTTAAAGGATTTGGATTAAGTCCTGTGCATCATAATTTAACTCTTAATCTTTTTTGGAATAACCTCCATACTTCTCTAGCTGTATCTTGCAGCCATATTCCTCCTGGTATTCGAACAGGACCCATACCCCAACACAAAACAAGATAGACCTGCATTTATATAGTACTTTTCATGACCTTTGACTTTATAGTCAAAGTACTTTTTTTGAGTGTGGTCACTGTTGTAATGCAGAGAATGTTAAGGAGCCACATGACATCATTTGCTATTTGTCTATTTCCCATTGTGGGGCAACAAATAAAATAGGTTAACTATTGTTGTGCACAATGCTGATCAAACATTAATACGAAAGATAACATTCAGCCAGTATAAGTAACACTGCAGGGAATTACAAGAAGTGTAATGGCTGTTGCAATGGCATAATGGTGGCAGCATCACCACCACTATAGAATGTAAGCCATGGATTTTTGAACCGTAGAATCATAATGGACGGAATAGAAATGAAGTCACGTGCTCAATGAAGCAAGTACAGAATTGAGGAGAGTGACCACAAGTAAGTGAGATGCACTAAAGGACTGATCTAACTATTCACCATGAGTCCACCTTAGTCCATTTTATGGTTTTCAGTATTTTGATTACTAATCAAAGTTTTCCACAGAGGCTTAACATACAGGAGGCAGAGGTAGGGCTGAGGGGTTTTTTTGCATTTGGACGTTACAGTAAAATGCATTTATGAAACTACCTTGTTGGGTTGGGGGTAGGTGAACAGACTGAAGTTATTGTAACAACTGTACCATGAATGGAATCCTGTTTCTCTTTCCTCTCCCATCCCTCCCCTGTCCATATTGTACAATGTTATTGGTCTTTGAAATAAAAAGAAACAAGAGTAAGGTAGTAATTACAATGGTGTGCTTTTGGTTTATAAACCACTTTACAAGAAGTGAAATCAGACTTTATCAAAGTCTTAGTTTGGGAAAAGTGCGGGGGTGGAGGAGCAGCTGCTGAGAGCAAGATCGTGTGTTGTCACCATTAATTTATGAATGAATAAAAATACAGATTGTTCATTTTGAGGCATGATGTCATCAGCCGCCTGTCACTTCTTGTGTTCTTTTCTTAGTTCTAGCACTGAGAGTCCAAGCTGTCAGAATGAATGATGTTGGCTTGTCGGGTTTGATGGAGTGACACAGTTAACCTCCTTGATGCTGCTGCAGGTGAAATGAGTTATGGGAGTGAGTCAGCTTAATCAGGCAGGCCCAGGGCTCACTGCAGCTGCAAGCCCTTGCTCACACCTTCTGCTGTGTACAAATAATGTTCATTTCTCTGCCTTGAGACTTGAGGCTACTTTGAACATAAAATGAAAACATCTCTGGGGAAGGTACATGGCTGAATCGCAGATGCGATCTACATGAGGATTTTATTCTTCTGTGTTAAGGGAGCACGCAGAGACTTGTACTTTTATACTGAGAATAGGGCTGAGGCCTTTGGACAGTTTAGCTTGGAAGTGACATATACCACCTGCTTATTATATGTGCAATACACTGATAACCTGTTAAGAATAATGAAGTTAATCAGCCAAGTGTCAAATATTGCTTGGAACCTGATTTTTGTGATTTCATATGCAATCTGGACATTTTATTGTCTGCTTAGAACATATTGGCCCAGATTTTGCGGCTATAATAATGGCGAGGCTATCGGTGCTATCTCTTAGGTTAAATCGAACAGCAACTTCTGACATTCATACATGCGCAGTTAAACGTGGAAATCCAGAGACTGCTGTCAAAGATACCCCACTCTTCCACAGGGTACACTGTTGCAGTCCTCACTGATAGACTTGACATTGAAATGAACCCAACAGCGTGCACCTGCCCACTGGTTCACCATGAAAAGTAGTTGAAAAGGTAAGGGCTGGTACATTTAGGAGTAAGTGAGTTGTTGAACAACATGATAAGTGATAATTAATGCTGAAAAACCTCTCTGGCCCTTAAAAAGTAACTTTACAAGTATGGAACCTCATTCCTTCAGAAGAAAATTAGTGTTTTAAAATTTTAAAAAAACTTTTTCTGTATAAAAGCAAAATTCTGCAGATGCTGGAAATCTGAAATAAAAATAGAAAGTGCTTGAAATACTCAGCAGGTCAGGCAGCATCTGTGGAGAGAGAGAGGCAGAGTTAATGTTTCAGGTCTGTGACCTTCTGATGAAAGATGTATAAATAAACCTATAACAGTAAAAGAAATGGATTGTCCGGAGTAAAACTGGTGAGTTGCAACCTGGATTTTGAGGCACCATGCCTTGCTGTTCCTTGAATGACCATGTTTATTTTTCATCTTGCTTTTGCAGTTTAGATTGTTTTGTATATTAATCACATTATATCAACAGTAATTGGTATCACCTTTGGAATACTGTAGTATTCCTATGACTCTTATTCCCACTATCTTAGTCATTAATGGTCTGCTGCTCATCAAGGTCTGTTGAATTGAGAGAAAATGTTCCGACAGTATCCTATTTATGTATAAGGTTAGATTTGATTTGTGTGATCAATTTCCTACAAAATTGTATTTCTGATGCCTGATTGCTGCTGAAAATAAAGAACCACAGTGCATTAAAAACAATTTGCACTGTGGCCTGGTAGGTTGTCCTGATGATCAACAGACTGCTCCTATTCCAAGTGTTCCAGTCAGATCACCACTATGACTGATGTTCAACTCATTGAGCTGGATTCTGTTGTCCTGCGGCCAGGAGTGGTGGCGGGTGCAGAAAATGGCAGCGGCCCCGCATGGGACCTGCGCCACCACAATTATGCGGTGGGTGGCCACTTAACATATTGACGGCAGTTGCACCACCCCCCCCCCCACCCCCCGCCAATCACGTGGCAATGACAGCATTGGCGATGCCATTCAATGGCGTGATCTGAAGCTGGAGCAAGTGCTGGCACCATTTTTAAAAGGCTGCCAACCTTGCAAATAGTTCAACATAATGTGGAGTTGACCCTCACCCCGCCCCCCACCCCCATATAAATCATGCAGAGTTGACCCCTTCCCCCCTTCCCCATCTCGGTGGCGCCAGCTTCTCCTGGACGGAAAGTGAAGGCCCGTGAGTGCCGCATGACGAGCTCAAGATTGGGAACTGAAGGTAAGATCGTGGTGAATTAAATTAAAATTTATGCAGAGGTATTTTAAATATTTAAAATAGGGTCCTGTCACAGAGTGGCGGAAGTGCTGCCAATGGGAAGATCGGGCTGGTGGAAGGAATATATAACACCAGCTAGCAGTACAGGATCAACTGGGGAAGAAAAAGATTCCATCTTGATTGTAACTGGACTTCACATATTCTGATGCCTTTTTGGTGGACTTTCTTGCACAGACTTCAAAATGGAATCTAATTATATTTGGACACAATTCTTGATTTTTGAATGTGTAGGGGTTGACAATTTTCAGTTGATCATTTGTAACACATTGAAGAGTCTATTTTCCTTCCCAACGCACAACAATCTAATATGCAGATTGGGGCAGCTTGCAATGGTTGTATGTATTTTATTAATGGTACTAGTAAATTAAATGAAAATATAATGGTAAAGCTTTAGGGGATATTAAGTAAATTTTACTTCAAACTGTTACCTCAAACATCACCATAGCTTTGAGGAAAAATCCCTGAAAGCTTTCAACATTTCTTTCATGCACAGTTTGTTTTGATTGCGATTATATAGCTTGCTGTCATTGCAGATAGTAAATGGATTAAAGGTCTAGGCCGGCAGCCTTACTCTTTAATCAAGCTGCCTTTCTTCAGTTCCTGTTTGCCCAATGTGGCTTAAGTAAAAGATTCAACTCTAGAGACAACCCGGAATGAATTGTATTGGTTTGTAAAATTGTTTGTGTAATACTGTACATCAAACAATAGTCATAAGATAGGAAAGTACAAAACATTCTTTACTCACAATGATATCAAAGGATGAATGATAGTCACATGATATTTTGTGCTCCATTATCTTTATTTTGAATATTATCTCTTATTCATAGGTCATTCTATGAACATTCCAGTCAGCAATTTTTGTGAATTATCAGCAAGTGAGAGGATATATAGCCAATTAAAATTTGGGTGACAACTTGATGAATATCATGCAGATGTACAGTAAGGTCAAGAATATTTTCAGATTAAGACTTTGCTAAATCATTTAAATGTGTTCCCTAGTTGCAATCCAGTACAGTTCTCTCTAGATAGCCATCACAGCTGTTTTAGTTTCGGCCATATTTAATTGTTGTTAGCTGAGGCAAGGTTTTGGGATGTCTCAAGTGAGCCAGCGCTTAGATCAAATTTTTAGGTCTACCAGTTGCTCAAGTGTTGGGTAAGTTCTGTTGGTTATGATATGTGATGCACAACAGAAGCAATGTAGAAATACTATATCGAGATTAACTGCAGATAATCTGGAAGTATTTTTGGCTCCGACTGTACATATTTTAAATTAAAATTTCTGGATGCTCCAGCTACAGCATGCTTAAAATTTGTGGTGACTAATTATTCTAGCAATTCAATTATTTTATCCTATGCTCATAGTCATAAAGGGCTGGATTTTGTGCTGGAGATGGGGCCTTCGGCACCGGGCCGAAAAGGTGGGGGGAGCCCCGCCTCTGCCTTTTTGTGCCCCCCGCACAACCCGGTCTTTTTGAATCAAAGTTTTAGGAGGTGGGATCCCAGTCACTTTAAAGACTTTAAAGGGATGGGGATCCTGCCTCTGAGAGTTGCTGGCCAATCAAAGGGCCGGCAGATCAGCAGTATTGGCAGAGGTAGGTGATGTGGGGTTGTCAGGGTCAGTCCGGAAGCACCCGGTGAGAGGGCATGGGGTGGGGGGGTGGTTGTGCAGTCCAGGCCAAGAGGGGTGGGGGGTAATGTTGTACCTGGTGGGGGTCCTCCGTGAGCCACAAATTGCCCACAAATGAAGGACTGAACTCCAAGCCCACAGGGAGGGTACTTAATTTTACAAGGTCCCGCCAGCACCCCCGCACCCCCGCACCCCCGCCCCGCCCAGCAGTGGCGGGAAGAGGTCCTTAATTGACTGTTACGCCAGTATGGTTTGTGGAATGATAATTTTCTTTAATCTACTGACTGGAGATCTGAATATATATTTTTTTTAAAAAGACATTTAAAAAGAAAAATTACAAGGATTACTTTGCTGGCAGCTTAGGATGGTCACCTAATTTGCAACACTATATCCTACATTGCAAAGGACTATGAGGAGGAAATCGAAGGCTGTATTTCCCAGCAAGAATCTAGGCCCAGGAAGTTCAAGGGAACTGCTTGTTCTTTTGCTTTTTAGCAAGCGAAAAATCCTGCTAACTGCTATGTTTCGAATCACTGAGTTACTGTCATGTGACAAGCCCCTCCCCATCTGTGGTTTTAAGCTTGTGTCTTTCTGCAGCAGAGAGAGGAGAAGCAACTGGACTCTGACATGTGCTGACCCAAGTGGGGGTAGGGTACCCCCCTCCCCCCTCCCCTCCGTCGTGTCTCTTCTCCATTCCAGCTTGGAAGCTTTCAAATCCTGCCTGTTGACTGACCACCTTTGCATAATCTGGCTACAATCAGAAACCCCCTCGGAGGAAATCATCTGCATCGCTGTCTCCAAGAGACCCATCAAACCAGTCATCTACCTCTTCAAACTAAAAGCTTCAGGATCACCGAATTCAGTTAGAAGCCAGCCGAATCACCAAATCCCACAGACCCGACTCTAACGCAACCAATCTACCTTTCCCCACTCTGTAACCTATTTGTGTGTGTGTAAGCCTTGAGTGTGTGTGTGAGAGTAAAAGTTGGTGCATATTTATTTATTTCATTAGTTCAGTTTAGGTACAATAAAGTTAACCTCTTTCTTTCTTAAACTCAAGAAAACCTGTCCGATTGGTTCTTGTTATCATTGCAAGTAAGTAATCAACCACTACTGAATTGGCCAGTACATCCACTTTAAGAAAGAATTAAACCTGTTGTGGTCAAACAAGGAGAGGGAAAAGAAGGAAGCCCTTTGACCCCTCCTCACTTGACCGTAACAGAAATCTGGGGGCTCATGTCTGGGATCAAACCCAAAGACAAATGGGAAATTGGAAGCTGGAAGCCAGATTGATCCCTAGCAATAACTTAAGAACTTCAATACAGGTTTTCTTGTGGTTTCCAGTGCTAGAGTACTAAAATGTGCACATTTAACGCCAGTACCTTCCTGGAACAGATCCCTACAGCCCTGCAAGTTTATTTTGTTCAAGTGCCCATCCAGTTTCCTTTTGAAATTATTGATTTGCTGTAGAACCCCGATGGTACAAGCCATCCCCACTGGAGCACATTCCCCATTCCTCCCCCGCCTCCCACAGGGGCAGAGCCGATTGTCCCTGGAAAGGTCCCAACACTTACCTCAATAATTCCAGGGCCTCCTCCATTGCTGCTGCTCTCACTGGGTGCAGTGCAGTAATGGTCACCGCCCCCAGAGGTGCTGCTGGGACTGAAGAGCTGCCAGCCTGCTGATTGGCTGGCAGCTCTTGTAGGCGGATCCTACGAACATATGAATTAGCAGCAGAAGTAGGCCATTCGGCCCCTCGAGCCTGCTCCACCATTCAATAAGATCATGGCTGATCTGTTTGTATCTCGAATTCCACACTCCCATCTACCCCGATAACCCTTGATTCCCTTGCCTATCAAGAATCTATTTACCTCCACCTTAAAAATATTCAATGGCCCCCCCCTCCCCCACCACCACCTTCTGAGATCGAGCATTCCAAAGTTGCACAACCATCCAAAAGAAAAAAATTCTCCTCATCTCTGTCCTAAAAGGGCGACCTCTAATTTTAAAACAGTGCCCCCTAGTTCTGGACTCGCCCACATCCACCTTGTCAAGACTGTTAGGATCTTATAAACTTCAGGTAAGTCTCCCCTCACTCTTATAAACTCCAGTGAAAATTATACCAGTCTGTCCAACCTTTCCTCATAAGACAACACACTCATTCCAGGTATCAATGTAGTAAACCTCTTCTGAATCGCCTCCAATGCATTTATATCCTTCCTTAAATAAAGAGACCAAAACTGCACACAGTAATCGAGATGTCTCACCAATGCCCTGTATAACTGAAGCATAGCATCCTTTTATTTTCAATTCCTCTCGTAATAAAGGATAGCATTCCATTAGCCTTCTTTATTACTTGCTGTACCTGCATTCTAACTTTTTGTGACTCCTGCACTAGAACACCTAGATCCCTCAGCACCTCCGAATTTTGCAGTTGTTCTCCGTTTAAGTAATACTCTGCTTTTTTTATTCGTCCTGCCAAAGTGAACAACTTCACATTTTCCCACATTTTACTCCATCTGCCAGATTTTTGCCCACTCACTCAACCTATCAATATCGGTCGGCAACCTCCTTATGTCCTCTTCACAACATACATTCTTAGCTATCTTTGTGTCATCTGCAAATTTAGCTACCATGCCATCCCTCCCCTCATCTAAGTCATTGATATAAATTGGAAGAAGTTGAAGCCCTAGCACAGACTCCTGTGCAACTCCACTCGTCGCATCCTGACAATCAGAAAAGGACCCATTTATGCACACTTTCTGTTTTCTGCCAGCCAGCCAATCTTCTATCCATGCTAATATATTACCCCCTAATGCAGCCCAGTCTCTGCCAGTCATGGATGAGCTGGACGAACAGCTAACAAAATCAGAACTCAGAGATGCCATTGATTCTCTAGCCAGTGGAAAAGCCCCTGGAAAGGACGGCATTACCCCTGAAATAATCAAGAGTGCCAAGCCTGCTATACTGTCAGCACTCCATGAACTGCTTTGCCTGTGCTGGGATGAGGGAGCAGTACCACAGAACATGCGTGATGCCAATATCATCACCCTCTATAAGAACAAGGGTGACCCCGGTGACTGCAACAACTTACCATGGAATCTCCCTGCTCAGCATAGTGGGGAAATGCTTCACTCGAGTCATTTTAAACAGACTCCAGAAGGTGTCTGAGCGTGTCTACCCTGAGGCACAGTGTGGCTTTCGTGCAGAGATCCACCATTGACATGCTGTTCCCCCTTCGCCATCTACAGGAGAAATGCCACGAACAGATGCCCCTCTACGTTGCTTTCATTGTTCTCACCAAAGCCTTTGACCTCGTCGGCAGACGTGGTCTCTTCAGACTACTAGCAAAGATCGGATGTCCACCAAAGCTACTAAGTATCATCACCTCATTCCATGACAATATGAAAGGCACAATTCAGCACCCCTTTCCTATCCTGAGTGGCGTGAAACAGGGCTGTGTTCTCGCACCTACACTGTTTGAGATCTTCTCACTGCTGCTTTCACATGCGTTCAAGTCTTAAGAAGGAATTTTCCTCCACACAAGATCTGATGGCAGGTTGTTCAACCTTGCCCATCTTAGAGCTAAGACCAAAGTACGGAAAGTCCTCATCAGGGAACTCCTCTTTGCTGACGATGCTGCATTAACATCCCACGCAGAAGAGTGTCAGCAGAGTCTCATCGACAGGACTGTGGCTGCCTGCAACGAATTTGGCCTAACCATCAGCCTGAAGAAAACGAACATCATGGGACAGGACGTCAGAAATGCTCCATCCATCAATATCGGCGACCACGCTCTGGAAGTGGTTCAAGAGTTTACCTACCTATCACCAGTAACCTGTCTCTTGATGCAGAAATCAACAAGCGCATGGGAAAGGCGACCAAGGCCAATTAAGGGCCTGGGCCACGCGAAATCACAGCGTGGCTTCCAGGCCTGGCAGAGGCAGGCTCAACCCGACCTTTTGGCCGGTGGTCGGGACCTCTGGCTTGACGTAAAATTCCGACCATTGACTCTTAACTGTGATGTGCTGCATAATCTTTTAAATATCTTGCTTTCTATCTTTCTGATGTTGAAAGGAACTGAAACTCCATATGCACTTGTCATTCCTTCGCCAATTTTTATTCTTGTGGTAAAATACCGAGAGGCAGACATGCCGTAACAGGTAGGTGCTTGGTGAGACAGAGCATTGAGTCCTCATATATATGAGTGACAGGATTATGAGAGCCAGAGGATTTTTTTTTTAAATTTCATTGTTAACATATTAACTGAATTTATTGAGGCCCATATAAAGGGAAAACAATTCCTCTGTTCATGCCAAAGTAAAACCTGTTTTTTAAGCATATTTGCAATTTTGTTTATAAGAACATCTATGGTCCTAGCTTGCGGAGATGGCGATGAATGAAGCCCGAAACCATTTTTCAAAGTGCATTGTCCTCTTTATGGATTTGTGCATTGCAAGCTGTAAATTGCTGTAACATTTCCGTAGTAAGCAAAGTGGTAACTGTTGCATTTCCACTACAATCGTCTACATATTGTTGAAGTGACTTCAGGAACTTTTGTGTGAAAATAACACTCTTTTGGAAGTCCAGAATGGGTATTGAAAGATCCACGATCCCTCGCCACTTTAAACGATGTCAAACAAGTGGTTTGTTTTGATATATGAGCTTCTATCTTGCGAGCCAGCTTATCTTGGCTCCACCAACTTTATGCATCTATAAGAAATGAGTCACTATACAAATAACAAAATGATGAACTGTAAGATATGATTTATATCAGCCAATTAGTATTCCATTAAATCTTGCATATTCTGTTTATATCCCATTAGTTAAAACCTCAGATGTAATTTTAAACTCATGTGACTTGATGCACTGTGGAGTGTTGTCTTTTAAACTCACATAGTCCACTCTTTAGCAATATACACCCCTTTGTGAAATCTGGATTAAAAAATCATGGCGATGGCATCATGATGTGTGCTATTGTCAGTTCTTATCATTCTTTAAGGTATCTGCAAGGGCAAGGAGAGGCATTGAAAAGGGGAGCACCGAAAGCACAATAGTATGGTGAAAGGTGGAAATCTGCCTTCCTGACTCCACCATTCCCATGATTGTTGAACTAATACATTCTGAAAACGGTTCTGCAAGTTGCAGAGTACAGCACTCCTGACTTGAGTTGCATAAAAAATCAATGAAATACAATTTAATGCACCTAGCCAGAGAGTTCCTCTCCAGCAGCTCTGAAAACACATCAGTGTGCATTAGTAAATAGGAATGCATGAATTTCAGTTGAAGTGCTTTTTAAAGTAAGAGGAAGCATGGAAAAGTAATTTCCCAATGTATGAGCAATCTTGTCTCTACACATTCTATTTGAATGCAGTAACTGTAACTATGCAGATGTAAAAGGGTAGCATTATTTTAATGATCGATGGATATACAGAACCTTAGTTAGGCCACACTTAGAATATTGCATGCAATTCTGGTCGCCACACTACCAGAAGGACGTGGAGGCTTTGGAGAGGGTACAGAGGAGGTTTACCAGGATGTTGCCTGGTCTGGAGGGCATTAGCTATGAGGAAAGGTTGGAAAAACTCGGATTGTTTTCACTGGAACGACGGAGGTGGAGGGGTGACATGATAGAGGTTTACAAAGTTATGAGCGGCATGGACAGAGTGGATAGTCAGAATCTTTTTCCCAGGGTGGAAGAGTCAGTTACTAGGGGACATAGGTTTAAGGTGCGAGGGGCAAAGTTTAGAGGGGATGTGCGAGGCAAATGTTTTACACAGAGGGTGGTGAGTGCCTGGAACTTGCTGCTAGGGGAGGTGCTGGAAGCAGATACGATAGCGACGTTTAAGAGACATCTTGACAAATACATGAAAAGGAAGGGAATAGAGGGATATGGGCCCTGGAAGTGCAGAAGGTGTTAGTTTAGGCAGGCATCAAGATTGGCGCAGGCTTGGAGGGCCGAATGGCCTGTTCCTGTGCTGTACTGTTCTTTGTTCTTTATATATTGAAAGTGTTGTTAATCTGACCTTCTGTATCCTTAGGAGTGCTAACACATGAAGAAAGATGTGAAAATAGTCGTTCTCTTGATGTGCCTTGAGTATTTTTAACAAAACTGAGTAAAATGGTGGAGTGGAGAGGAGGAAGAGCTGGTGATCTGAAAACCCATCCTCTTCACCCTCCAATCTATCTCATCTTATCTCTCCACAACTCCAAACTGTGGCTCAATGCTCTTCCACCTCCATGGCTGGAATTTTATGCCCCCTCCAGAAGCGGACTGTAGGCTGGGGGACGTAAAATCAAGTGGGAGGTGGGGGGGGGGGGGGGGGCGCTGTTCCCGTCACCTACCCGCCCCTGCTGCCATTTTACCAGTGGCGCAGGAGTTGGAAAACGGCCGGCCGGCCCGCCGCAGGCCAGTTGAGGCCCTTAAGTGGTCAATTAATTGCCATTTAAGGTCCTCCTCCTGCCGCCACTGGTCTATTACCAGTGGTGGCTGGGCACTTCGCCAGCTTAGGAGGCCACCAGATAATATCTGGCGACGTCCTTGCGGGCCCAGGAGAGGCCCTCATGATCAGGCACCCTGTGCTCCACAGAGGGCCTCCCAGTGGTACAAGGCTTGGGCGCTGGACCATCTCTCCCTGCCCTCTCAATCGAACATCCCCCCACATTCCGCCCCCCACCCCTGCCTCTGGCTGACTGCTCTTGGAGGCATGACATCTTGCTTCAGAGGGGCAGAAGTCCTGACTGAGACCAATTAAGCGCCTGGGCCATGCAAAATCGCTGTGTGGCTTCCAGGCTATGCGGTGGAGGTGGGCTCACCCCTGACTTTTCAGCCAGTGGGCAGGGCCACCACCTTAACGTAAAATTCCGGCCCATGTGTTAAAATCAGGACTTACTGCACTGTCCTTTGCTCTAGGCTATTTTCCAATACTTCTAAAACATTGAAGCACTTTACCTCCTGTGATCTTCTCATCATCCGACAGTCATTTAAAACCCTACTTTAGCATCATCATCTTGAGTGAACTTGTGTTCTCTCTTACTTTCAACTTGGGTGGCATACTGCACGATGAGCATTGGCCCTTCACTCAGGTTTCTCATTTTAATGGGGGGTCGGGGGGTTGAGCCTGATCAGATTTAGGACATTATCCAAACACTAGGTGAAAAGAATTCTACACGTTTGCTGTCTGTTGTTCCTGCCACAGGTAACTCCACATACAGGGCTGGATTTTGTGTTTCCCCATGAGGCGGGATCAGAGGCAGGGGGGCATGGATTATGGCCCGGGGCGGAGGGCCCGTCATCCAGCGATGTTCCCAGGGGCCGTTGCAGAGTGATACTGGCTCCGAGTCACATAACTGCATTCTGGTACTTTGGCTCATTAGCATACTAAGATCTTAACGGGACATCACTCTTAAAGGCAATCATATAACAGACTCCACCTGAACTGGAAATCCTTCGCCTTAATTGTTGGACTCCTGCGCAGAGGCCAATTGAGGTCCTTAAGTGGCCTATTAATGGCCAATTAAGGGCCTCTTCCCACTGCCGCTGGGATCTTACCAGCGACAGGGGAGGGGGCCTCCTCTGCCACGCGGGGAGGACACCTTGTAAAATGAGGTACCCTCCCTGCAGGCTAGGGGCGAGGGTTTCCTTCATCGTGGGCAATTTGTGGTCCATCAAGAACCCCCACCAGGAACCAATTCACCCACAAAGGACCCACTCCCCCTGTACTGCAAGACCACCCCCAGCCGCACCCCCCCTCCCCCCCTGCTGTGGCCTTCCAGACTGGTCCAACAACCCCGCCTTCCCTACCTTTGATCTGGGTTCCAGTTCTGGGCCTGGGTCAGAAGCCTCTGCAGTACCAGCGGTGGCCACCGCTCCCGTGGCGCTGCAGAAACTGCTGAGCCGCCAGCTCTCTGGTCGGCAAATCATGGAGGCGGGATCCCTGTGTTTAAAGGGACGGGGATCCCACCTCCTGAAACTTTGATTTTAAAAACACTGGATGATCGCTCCGGCGGTGGGGAGGGGGTTGCACAAAAAGACAGAGGCGGGGTTCCTCCCGCCTTTTCAGCCTGGTGCCAGGAGCACAAAATCCAGCCCACAGTGTTGTAAGATGATGCAGCTATGAAGCAGGATTGCAAGTTCCCCTATGAGGTCAGAAGGGATCTTTGTCTCACATTCTTTCTTGTTGACTGTTAAAGCTAGACTCTATAGAGACCTGGTTATAAAATCAACATGAAAAGTAGTCACAGGTGAAGTGAGTGGAGAGTCCAACAATTAAGGCCAAGTCTGGATTTCCAGTTCAGGTGGAGTCTGTTGTATGATTCCTTTTAAGAGGGATGTCCTTTTAAGATCTTAGTATGCTAATGAGCCATGTACCAGGATGCAGTCATGTGACTTGGAGCTCGAGTCACTCTGCAACTGTAACACCCAGAGTAAGGTTCTGTAAATAGTTTGCTCTGTAGTGTACATAATAGGTTAGCTGTAATAAACCTGTTCGAGATTTTCAACCAACTGGATTCCATGCATCTCATTTATGTTGCATCAGACAACATATAGAACTTATTACAGAGCCCTGCGTTCCAGCCCCAGTTCTACAACAGCAGTAATCAGTCAGGCTGCCTCTCGGGCACATAAGTAAAGACCAAGAGGACAAAATAGGATGATGGACAGGGAATACCTTAGGCTGATTTATTTTGAAATCATGAAAAAAAAGTTTGTTCTTTTATTAGACTGGATGTAGAGAAGAGCGCTTAACAGACAAGGGATGAACTTTTTTAAGAAACGTAAAGAGTGAGACCGATTACTTCGAAGCTATATTTAAAATTTAATTCCAAAATGAGTGATCCATTTTCATAAAATAACATTAAAAATCTTATTTAAAAAATGTTCAGTTAAAATAAATTTGGCAGGCCTGTTACAGTACATTTTAGTTATGTCTACCCTGAAGTTTATACAGTTAAAATAAAAGCTTCATATGCAGTGGTTACTAACCCAGAGCTTTTTAATATATAGTGCCCCCTGATAAATTGCATCGCAAAGCACACTGGTGTCATTAGTTTTGTAGTGGCATCATCAAATTCATTGCATTTAGTCGAAGATATTTTTAACATTTAAGTGAAAACAATTGAGAATCCCAATTTATTCAAATATCTGCTCATGCTTTTAGTGTGATGTCTTTCCAATGGACAATGGTTGACAATTAGCGTAAGCTGTCCCTTAAAAATTAGTGTAGCCTTACAGAGGTTATTAAGCCAACTGCCTGCCTGCCCTCTCATTCTTTAGTCTTCCTGACCCAGAATGTTTTTCCCTACTTTGTTTAAAAGGATTAAACTATTGCTGATGCATTATAAACCTTTCAGAATGGATAGAAGAAAACTTCACCTGGTTAGAAAGGCTACAGTTATAGTAAATCATTTACTGCAGTGTAATTATATTCAGATTTCCTTAATGTCAATCTTAAAAAAAAAGGTGCCCACTTTCCCAACCTTTTTGCTTGTTTAGGCCTGTTCAATTCATTTTTGCCTGAATTTTAGTTGGAGCCAAATGTGGAGCAGGGATAGGATGGGTGGGTGGTGGTAGGGAGGAAAAGTAAAGAATTGCATCTCCTGCCAGATGATCATAAAGCAGCATCGACAGCAACTGTGGAGAAGTCTGAAAGTGTCCTACTGTGCTGCATTATGATGTGCAGTGCCGAGTAGTGTTGCTGAAAAAAAAATAATTGCTAAGTATCAGAATAGTTTTTGAGTTATAAAAAAGGCTTTGAAAGGCTCCAAGACATTTGTGTTTTGCACAATGTTTCTGCAGATTCATAATGATATGAGATTTTGGATTAAGCTAGTTTTATATTTGCTAGTAACTGTGCACTTCAGTAATAAGACTGACAACAGCTCTATCCTTTTATTATCCCTCATCATCCAACCATGACTTCCCTTACCATTTTTTTAATAAAAGGAATCTTTTGAAACTTTAGTTTTCAGTGGAAGAATGTATATGTGAAATGTTTGTTTTGTGATGCCTGTTCTTCTAATTGGAGCCCACTCTATTTCACATTGCTTGAAACCAGCTGCTGAAATGATTTGTTTCAGGCCTATCCTTAGCCTCCTGGCTTCCTCTGCTATTCGGTGATATTAATGGAGCATGTCCCAGTTCTTAAGCTGGACCAATACAGCTTTTATAGCTGTTCTAATGTACTTAAATTGGTTTCTAGCAGCAAGACCTGTACAGCATTCAGGCTTGGGCTGATAAGTGGCAGGTAATATTTGCAACACACAACTGCCAGGCAATGACCACCTCCAACAAGAGAGAGTCTAACCACCTCCCTGTGATATTCAACAACATTTCCATCACTGAATCCCACATCATCAACAACCTGGGTGTCACCATTTACCAGAAATTTAACTGGACCAGCCATATAAATACAGAGGCTACAAGAGCAGGCCAGAGGCTATTTTGCAGCAAGTGGCTCGCATCTTGATTCCCCAAAGACTTTCCACCATCTACAAGGCATAAGTCAGGAGTGTGATGGAATGCTGTCCACTTGCCTGGATCAGTGTAGCTCCAAAAACACTCCAAATTCAACACCATCCAGGACAAAGCCGCATATGATCGGCACCCCATCAACCATCTTAAACATTCACTCCCTTCACCACCAGCGCACCAGTGTGTACCATTTACAAGATGCACTGCAGCAACTTGCTAAGGCTTCTTCAAAGCACCTCCCACACCTGTGACCTCTCATCGCCTAGAAGGACAAGGGCAGGAGCACATGGGAATACCACCAACTGCAGGTTCCCATCCAAGTCACACACCATCCTGACTTGGAACTATATTGCCATTCATTCACTGTGGCTGGGTCAAAATCTTGAAACGCCCTCCCGAACAGCACTGTGGGAGCCTATATCACTTGGACTGCAGCAGTTCAAGAAGGCAAAGCACCACCACCTTCTCAAGGGCTATAAATGCTGGCCTTTCCAGAAATGCCCGCTTCCCATGAGTAAATAAATAAAACAAACAGGTTTTTTGTAACTACAAGAAACCTCTGAGGTAAAAATTTCCATTAATAATTTAAAGATGTAAAAGTTTTTAAAGGATTACTTGAGAATAAATCTATTACAGGGGTTCCTTTAAGTGTAGCAATGGGCAAATTACCTAATTTTATTGCATTTTTGAAGATCCCTCTTTTCTCTCCTAAGGATGCTGGGACAAGAGCGTAACATGTGGCCAGCCATCTCCAATGTTGTTCTGTTAATCACCTGGTAGCAGTCAAACTAACGTCATAAGGAAAGTCAACTACTTCTGATCTAGTTGCACCCATCACTAAGTATATCCTTATAAAATTACAACTAAAATAGGGAACTTACCCAGTGGAGTTGGAAATTTTCACTGACATGAATCTGAATCTTATTACTGTGGTGTGCTGGAGTACAGATACACTGTTTTGTGCCACCACTCATATTCTCCCTTTGCCTTTAGTCGAGGATCTTAGGTGTAAATGTTAGAGTTTTCACTTGATGTACAAGAGAAAAAAAAAGACAGCCTATATGTATTGCCCATGGAGACCAATTGCTACTCAGTTGGAGCCAAATACAATGAGATAGTCTTTGTACAGCTCTTTCACTTGGAAGAATGTAGACATAATGTGTGCAGCTCTAAATAGGGAATAATTTAAGTTTAAGAAATTGAAAAACATTGAAAAAAGCATGCCAAGGCAAAAACTGGGTGTTTATAAGTAAGCTGAAATGATGTTTTCTTGTAACATGCATTGTATGATCAATCTCTGTGAAAAAGTGCAATTGTTACAAATAAAACGATGGCTTTGATCATTTCAAATTGTTTCTGCTCTGGTAGTTCTCCATTGTTTCTTTCAAGGCAGAACTTTTTAATTTTGGTTTATGGACATTTGGACCAATTGTATTTGCTGGGCTGTGAAACAGGTTCTGATGTGCTATTAAATAACTCCCCCTCCCCTTTCCCATCCCTTTCCCCAGTTTTAAGCATTTATTTCCAATCTGTACTATCAACAGGATCAGTGATCTGTAAATTGTCCTTGTACAAAGTGTGTAATGTAGCATAAAATAAGAAATTCTGGGTAAAATGTGGTTGAAATTTCATAATTTGCAGTGTTAAGACACTATTACAAAAATTGAACTAGATTGCTTTTAAAAATATATGTTTGTGCTTTCAGACGTGTAAGTGTCTAGGACCTGTAACCCAAACTCTATGAATACCTACCACATACTGAAAGGCAATTCAAAATGAATATTTTTGTTAGATATTTGTAGAGTTGCATTAGGCACTGATATTCGTAAAATGTTCCTGGCGAGTGTGGAGGGGTCTGTTATAACCAATCTCACCTAGCCTGTGACCTGAGCATACTTGATCCTTCAAGTCTCCCTGGGCCTGCATTCATGGCTTGCCCAGATGAGGCATGTTGGTTTAGCTAGGCTTCAGTGCTGTTCCCTTTTCTTAGTATTTCCTTCTCTTCCTTTGTGATCAGAAGGCATGGCTAGTCCAGATACTCTACAACAAGTGAAAAAGGCTCCATTAGAACTGAGCTATCTAGTAGAACTATTGATCCCTCAGTTTTATTTAGTCTTTTTCTTCCTGTGAGAGGTGCCCATTCCATAGTACAACATGATGCCGTATTCTGGAGAGTGGCCCTGAAGCAAGGCATTAGTTGTGATTGTGGCCTCTTAAGAATACTTAGACTATTCTGACATGATTTTTGGAAAATAAATTTCAATTACTTCAGTAATACGTGTTGTATGATTGCCTTTAAGAGTAATGGCCCTTTAAGATCTTAGTATGCTAATGAGCTGAGTACCAGGATGCAGTCATGTGACTACAAGCCATTCTCTAACTCTGCAACTGTAACACCCAGAGTAAGGTTCTGTAAATAGCTCTGTACTGTATAATAGTTTAGCTGTAATAAACCTGTTTTAAGATCTTCAACCAACTGGACTCCACGCATCTCATTTATGTTGCATCAGACAACATAAAAGAACTCATTACAATATGCAAGCTGTTTGATTTTTGAAGTATATGAGTGTGAAGCATACAAAATCAGATACATTTAAGTATTAATAAATAAATATAACATTAAAAAGAAAAAAGAGTACAGGGGCTCGGATGGTATGATACGACAGATGTTTACACCAGACTGTTACCAACTTGATTATGTACTAAAATCTTTTAAAGTGAACCACAATTGTTAATTGTTCCTAGCAGTTCTGCCATTTGTATTAGTTGTGTGGGATATAATCAATATATATATTGACATGTTGTATGGATTCTACCTGTTTAACTGAACTGGCTCCCACATCAGCTCACCTCAGTGACAAGGTACTAAACCAGTGCTGGAACTCAGAAAATGGGACTGATCAAAAATTTAAAAAGAGTAAAATACAAATGCTGGGAGTTGGCAATAAAAAGACAGAAAACAGTAGAAATACATAGCAGTCTGTCAGCATCTGTTAAGAAAAAAGACCGATTAATGTTTCAGCTATTTATTACCTCTATCAAAATCTTAGTCTGGTACATTTTGAGCTTCGGCCTGATCTGTACCTGCAGGATACAGTTCATTCCCACTGCTACTGTTGACATTTGAACTTGATGTACAGCAGCATTGGGCGGTAAGCAACAAGAAGCATGCCAGCTTTTCCATTCAGTAGAAGGTCAAATACCACTTGAGCCGGCAGTTGATGGGTTCGAAGGTCATCTCTACCGACAGACTGCACCTGCTCTGCCGGAAAGCCTCCTTCAACAGGGTCCAAATCTTGTGATTTTTGTTTCCAAAAAAAAAAGGTTTGTGGCTCAGTGTGATTTAAGTTCATCAATATTCTTTCATTGCTATAAACATTTCTTATACACCTGATTGCAATCCCTTATTTGCTTCTGCAAATAGCACACATTATTCACTTATTGAGCTCACAAGCAATCTTTGCCAACCCATCAATACACATTGTCATCTCAGTGGTGAGAGGATATATTGAATAGTTTTCTGTTGTTGGCTTGTGTCTTGTGGAGAACAGACTGAAATTAAACTAATTTCATACGTGAGCATGTTTCAGATGTTTTAAATCATCTCTCTCCTCTATCCTGGTATAAATTTAAATTTAAAAATATTTTGCAATAAACACAAATATTAATTGTCCTTCAGTTCATTCTTGCTGACTTTAACATTTTATGGCAGCTTTTATTCTCTTGCTTGCATCTTTATATGTCTTAATACCGCATTTATTCACTGATCTTTACGCATGTTCTTGTTTGGCTCCACTTTAGTGGAATTGTATTGTGATAATGCAGCCCCCACCCCCCGCTCATTCCTGGACAAAGTACAAGAAAAAAACTCACCATTTGATGTGAATCTTAACTTCTCTCCCATCTCTAGCCACCAACTGTTTTCAACAACAACAACATATGTTAAATAGCCCCTGTAACATAATAAAATGTCCCAAGGTGCTTCGCACGAGTATGATATAGCAAAATATGACACCGTGCCACAATTAGGGCAGATGCTTAGTAGCTTGGTCAAAGAGGTAGGTTTTGAAGAGCATCTTAAAGGAAGGTAGAGAGGTTTAGTGAGGGAGTTCCAGAGCTTAGGGCATAGGCAACTGGAGACACGGCCACCAATGGTAGAGCAATTGACATCGAGGATGCTCAAGGCCAGGATTAGAAGAGTGCAGATATCACAGAGGGCTGTGGGGCTAGAGGATGTCATAGAGATAAAGGGTGGGGGGTGGTGAGGTCTTGGAGGTATTGGAAAAAACAGATGAGAATTTTAAAATTGAGATGTTGCTTAACCGTGAGCTAATGAGCGTAGGGGTGATAAGTGAATAGGTGCAAGTTAGGATGTGGGCAGCAGCATTTTGGATGACATCTGGCATAACCTTTCACATGTCGGGCCAGACCAGGTAAGCATGGCTGATTTCCTTCCCTAAAGGACATAAGTGAACCAGTTGGGTTTTTACAACAATTGACAATGGTTGCCACCATTAGACTAGCTTTTTAAAAAAATACCAGATTTTATTAATTGAATTCAAATTGCACCATCTGCCGTGGTGGGATTCAAACCCATGTCTGCAGAGCATTAGCCTGGGCTCTGGATTACTAATCCAGTTACATTACCACTACACCACCGCCTCCCCATTGCCCTCTTGTTTCTTACTAAGCTCCAAATCTGTCATCTTACATGCTCTCTTCTCTGTGTATGCTACATATATTAACAATAGTTAATGTTCTAGCACAAACTTTCCCAGGATCTCAAAGCCATTAAACTCCTTTCATCATCTTTTTATCCTACAATTGACAGGATTCTAAGACCCTATTGGGGTTGGTCCACAGCTATGCATGTACTAGGAGGGAGTTTTCAGGGAAGCCCATTGACCTTTTTAAGAGTGTTCTATTCAATGATTGTCTGTGTTTGAAAGAATTGTGAGAAAGAACAACTGAATGATACTGTTCTTCCTCCTTATGAGAAATCTGGCATTTTGTTTCAGACTGTTCTTATTGTAGTGCAGTCATACCAAAGTAATGAATAAAATCACATTCAATGGGATGCAGAGTTTAACTGTCTATAGTAATAAAAGTAGAATCATATTTGTACAAAATATCACATGAAAATGAGGGGCCTACCGTATACTCTAGGACAATAACTGATGAGGAAATATAATCTGATTACATTGACTTAGTTTGTTGGTATTTGAATACATCATTTTGTTAGGATTTTGAACAGTGTCTTATATATTAGGATGCAAGAGTACTCAACAAGATTCTCACTAGCTAAAAAATCCTTTACTGAAATGCTATCATGAGGGAGATACAGAGTTTAATGTCTGTCATGTATAGTACCTGCTGAGCATATTGTTGATCACAATATGTTCAATGGTTACTAATGCAATGATTCCAAAAGTATTTATGTTCAGTCGTCTTATACTTAAAACATTTGTGGTGGGTCCAGAAAACCTTTTGTTGATAGAGCGCAGATACTCTACAGTAAATCACCAGCTGTCGCAACCTGTTTTCCCAGCAAAGCTTGTCACCAAAGTGATTGAAATCCACTTGCGGTCCGTTATATTGTACTTTTTTTTCTGATGAGGAAATAGGAAACACGCAGAGAAAGTTTGTCTTCAGGGAGATTCTATATGATGAGTCTTTTTCTTTTTCACTTGCAGTTTAGCTGTTGCACAGCTGGTAAGGTGTAATTTTATGTTCCACCTCATTAGATGTCCAGCCCAAACAGGCTCTGTGCAGCTGAGACACTCAGCATGGTGGCTGGACGATTGTAGTTTAGATTTGTATCATGTGATCGGTGGTCATGGACTTGCTGTGTCTGAGGGTGGGCTAGAATTATAGTGGTCTGCAGATTTCTGATTTAAGTAGATTTAAATGTATATTTATTTACTTGGCAGCTTTTGGGAAGTGGAAAATTTATATTCTGAAAAATATTGATATGGAAAAAATTGTTATGAAAGGAGCAACAAAACATTGAGATCAATGTTAGTGGCTCCTGTGCAATTTCTACCCCTTTGTTGCGATGGGGTTCCAAACAAGGTATTTGATGGGAGAGGAAGGGTCGATCACAGCTCAGCACCGTCCTGCATCCATACACATACTTTGCTGAAGAGTCATTGAACGTTGATTAGGAATAGCAGCACTGGCTGACTTTTTTCCTTTTCCCATCACTTGCTGCAGAACACCGAGACCAAGTGCATCACTCCCACTGTTCCTGGTTCAAAATCAGCCCATACCAGGCTTTTCTTCCAGGTCTGTTTGGCTTCATACCGTACCATACTATACCATACAGTGCATTTACCAATGGAGCTATTGAGAAACTCAGTTTATGGTGCTTTAGAAGGAGGTTTAAGTTTGGCTGAGCCAACACTGCACCTTTGAACCTTGTGTAGTTTGCACAAATGCTGTATTGTTAATTACAATGTTGTATAGTCTTATTGGTAAAATATTAAAGAAAAACAACCATCGACAGCTGAATACCAAATAGTAATGTGTTTCTTTTAAAATTCCAATAGTAATGAGTGCATATGTTTTTTTTTAATTTGGTCCATGGAATAATTTAAGATTTAAAAAATATAACAGACTGAGGGTTTTCTAAAACTGTTAAAACTCTAAGGCATGGGAATTTCATTTCCTGAGCTTGACAATCAGCTTGCCTATTCTTACTGCATAAATTAGACAGTGTGCCTCGAGAGGTTAATGTAATTCTGGACCTTGGATACACACTATGTTAGCAATTATTCAAACAATACTTTTTTTTTTAAACAATATGTTAAAATCCAAAAGAAATATGTGAAATGAGTTTTCCATTTCCCCGTCTCTTCGTATTTATCAGCAAACTAAAGGTGGTTATCTCTGGCATAATTGAGATGCCTCAGGGTTTGCTGGGGGAAGAGTGCAAATGTGTACAGCATAGAAGCGGCAGACACATAATAACACGTAACAATATGTGGCCAAAATGCCCACTGTAGGGGGGATATGAATGGTCTCAAAGATGGCAGATGGACACAGCAAATTGATTCTATATTTAGCAGAGTCATTAGAACTTGAGCAGGTAACTGGTGGGTGGTCAATGCAAAGTCTTTTTGTGCTGCTCATTTCATAGAATTTGTTTCCCTGTCATGCTTACATTGTTATGCATTTCTGTAGTTGCACCTGCTGAGCACAAAGCCTGATATAGCTTCTGTCATTGACTTCGACTATATAGGATCCTACTCTCCTGGCTATTCCCACTTTTCGTAAGATGCAGATTTCTTGTGCTGTAGTTGCATTCTGTGTTGCTGCAAAAATGACCACCATTTGCTTTGCAGGGTGGTTGGACAGCACATGCTTAAAACATCATTGCTTCCTGCTTGCAGTTGCACTTTAAAACCACAGATCTTGGAAGTGTCATGTGTCTTGTGGTTCGGTGCATGGACTATTACATCTATGTGATGACATTGTGTGTTGCAAGGTACTTCACTTCTGATTTTGTATCAGCAGCACTAACTTCAATCGATACTCTGCAGAATTTATCTCCTTCTGGCAGCCTTGCTGTCAGCATCACTTGTCACATGCTGAAAATTGACAGCTTATATGGCATTGCTAATATCAGTGTAGAGAGCACAAGATCATGCAGCCCAGTGCCAAATGCACAATGCATTTGGAGTATTAGATATTGTATACTTATAGTGTGTTAGTGACTTTGGGAAAAACGATCACAATAAGGCAGTTTACATTCTATCATAATACTTCAAATTTTAGAAAGCTCAATTAGCTTTCTTCTTCTCCATCACTGCTCCAGAGGAGATAGCCTCTGAATCTATGCTTAGTACTGCAGTTTTCCCATCCCTGCTATCAACCAAATGAATCTACACTGCCTGCTCTCTTTGGCTTTCATATTCTTTTGATTATGAAGTGTCTAAAACTGAATGCAGTACTCTAACTGTGGCCTGACAAATGTTTTGCACAAGCTTCTTATTCCTTCTTAACATTTTAGCTGTGTGGCCCTATTTATAAAACCCAAAATGCTGCTGATCTCTTTTTTTTCTGATTTTTTTTTGTGCACTCACACTTTCAGAGAATTACATATTTGAGCCCCGATCCCTCTGTTCCATTAATTATATACTCCCTTGCCTTGTTTTTCATCCAGAGTGCATTATCTCACACCTGTCCACATTAAATAGCATCTGCCAATTATTTGTTTTGCTAACCTGGTTATGTCTTTGTGAAGTCTTTGGTGCCTTCAGCAAACTTTGAGATTCTGCCCCATGTGTCTAACTCCAAGTCATCAATTTATACTGAGAAGAAAAATGGATTCAGAACTGACCTCTGGGGTACACCAGTTCAGTCCTAAGATCTGTGCAATATATGTTTACCCTAATTCATTGTTTTTCATCTATCAGTCTATTTTCTATCAATGTGGCGACATTTCCTCTTGTACCCTGTGCCTAAATGTTTCTAACAAGTCTTATCAAATGCCTTCTGCAAATCCACATACATGACATCTTCTACATTCCCTTCATTTATCCAGTTAGTCACTTTAAAAAAAAACACAATTTCACAAGTGACTTGCTTTTAACAAATTCATGTTGGCTGGTCTTGATTCATTGATGCTGTTTCACTTGGTAGGAGTGACTGGGGCTTGGTATGGTGAGAAGGAAGGAAGTAAAAGGGCAGGTGATGCATCTCCTGCATTTGGATGGAAAGGTGCCGAAGGAAAGCAGGGAGGTGTTGGGGGTAACTGAGGAGTGAACCAGGGTGTCACAGAGGGAACGGTCCCTTTGGAATGCTGAAAGGGGAAGGTAGGGGAAGTTGTGTTTATTGGTGGCATCACGTTGCAGATGGCGGAAGATGATCCATTAAATACAGAGGCTGGTGGGGTGGAAAGTGAGGATCAGGGGAACTCTATCGTGGCTCTGGCAGGGAGAGGAAGAGGTGAGAGCAGAAGTGCGTGAGATAGATCGGACACGGTCGAGGGCTCTGTCAAGAGTGAGCGGTGTGTATGTTCTTGAAAGAAAAAATGTTAAGTTGAATGCTCAGTGCTTTTTCAATAAACGGCCAAGAACAAAGTGGATTCTGAGACCTGAACTTCCTCGTCAGTGTCTTGCTTAGGTATAATTCACTAATTCATTGCTGTTAGGAAAAATAAGGTGCAAAACCAAGCTTTGTGCCAGTTAATAATTATAATGGGCTTGTGTATCAAACACAGGTTAGTGATATCTGGGGATTGCTTCATCTTGTGCGTGGAATTAATGTTCCTCTTTACAACTCTATTTTTGTCTTTTTTTTACTTCTCCCAATCCAGGCACCATTCTCTGACAAAGGGGGCAGACTCCCAAGCCGCTATCCATGACATTCCATCACTGGCCACTTGGTGCTAGAGTGGTAGCTCGTCTGAAATTCCTCTTTTTTTCCCTAAAGAAAGCTCCTCATCTCTGCTGAGCCACCCTCCCAATTGGGAACCCGCTGTAGGCATGAATTCAGGTCCCAGCATTTAGAGAAGTTTCCATGACATTAGCAATCATTACAGCTAGGATCAGTAACTGCTTAAGTTGTTTCATCACTTGTCTAGAAGCTTTGTGTTTTGCTTTAGGAAGTACGCCTGGTGATGCTTAAAGACGGCACAAATCCTGTGCGATAGTCTGTTGCTTTCACTATTGATAGAGTTTGTTATATTTTCAGCTATTTACAAAAGCAGCTGAAAGTTGTTAAAAAGGCATATGGAATCCTGGGCTTTATAAATAGAGGCACAGAGTACAAAAGCAAGGAAGTTGTGATAAACAGTTATAAAACACTGGTTCAGCCTCAATTGGAGTATTGTGCCCAATTCTGGGCACCGCACTTTAGGAAGGATGTGAAGGCTTTAGAGAGGGTGCAGAAAAGATTTACAAGAATGGTTCTGGGGTGAGGGACTTCAGTTTCGTGGATAGGTTGGAGCAGCTGGGGTTGTTTTTGTTAGAGGAGAGAAGGCTGAGAGGAAATTCGATAGAGGCGTTCAAAATCATTTGGGATCTCAACAGAGTAGATAGAGAGAAACTGTTTCCATTGGTGGAAGGGCCAAGAATCTGAGAAGGCCAATTTAAGGTGATTGCAAAAGAAGCAATGGCGACAGGAGGAAAAACCGTTTCATGCAACGAGCTCTCAGGATCTGGAATGCACTGTTCGAGAGTGCGATGGAGGCAGATTCAATCGTGGCTTTCAAAAGGGAATTGAATAAGCACCTAAAGGGAGAAAATTGCAGGGCTATGGGGAAAGGACGGGCGAGTGGGACTAGCTGAGCTGGTCTAGCAGAGAGCCGACACGGACACCCAGTCGAATGTCGTCCTTTTGTGCTGTAACGTGATAAAGCAGTTAGCTGGAAGCACAACTGTAACTGTTGCCAGTACTGTATAAAGGAATGGGTTATGTGATTACAGAGCTTGAAGTGCTGTCAATAACAGTTATCACCATCACTACATTGTAGTAGTAATTGAAAGCAATCAATACAATAGGATTTTAGAACCTCCCCCACCCCTGGTTAGGCATTATGGCAGTACTGAACTCTCTGCAACATGCAAGCTGCAGTATCATCAATGGGCCAAAACTTGCTGAAGCGGGGCATCTCACAGTGTGCATCATAAGTTAGACTTTTTTGTGCACTCTTCAACTCGAATATAACTTGCTGGCAGTGTGAGCTGATAAGAGCATGATGAGGGCACCAGGACATTTGGGAGCTTAGTGAACAATGGAACCAATAGTCTATGTCCTTAACCAATAACGATTAAGGATTGAGAAAGAAATAATGGAGGAGGGTGAATTAGAGTCAAATAAGGCAGAAAAAGAGGAACAGACTGGGAAAGAAAGATTGCATTGAGAGAGAACAAAAAGACAAATTGAAAAATGAGTGGGTGGGAGCGAGTAGGGATCATTCTGTTTGCTTTATCGTTGAATAAAATTAATTGAAAACCTTAACAGAATGCCACAGTTATTGTAAGATGCAGAAGTAAATGGAGAATTATATTTTCAAAATTGGAACCTCTAATATCTGGGTTTATGATTTGCATAATTCCAAGCATCACACATAAAAGCCAACCTTACATTTTCTTCAATTTTTCCCTGAAGCCATAGATCTAGTCAGGATTGCTGGTATCTTCACAGTCATGCTCAGTGCTGTGAGTCTACTGTTTGAGTGTAGAATCTGCATGTTAATTTACTAGGGTCTGGAGTGGAGAGCTGCATTAAAACAGTTTTCATGCCAGCTTGCTCAATTCCTAGCTCACAGGTAGGAATTTGAGTTTCCGTCTTAGCAGACATTGCACCGTGGTTAGTTTGTGGGATACAAGAAATTTGACCAGGGTAGCAGGAGGATGTCCTTGATTGCAATGTAATTCCTCTTTTGTAGTCAGCAGTGCTTATATATGCCCATTTTTATCTCTCAGGACTGCCAAAGAGGAATTATGTTCCACCTGCAGTGATAGGTTAAGGGAGCATTCATCTTAATATTGCACGGTGTGACATATGAAGCAAAATAATACGAGTAAAAGACGTCATTAAGGACCCTGACTGGGATGAGAATCCTCACATGATAAATTTGTTTATGTTCTGGAAAATAAGGGCAAACTATCTCGATTATACCACCATCAAATTGGTCCTATTAATGCTGCAGGCCCAATGTGTAATGCGAAAATATAAATTGAATCCCACTGCTGGTGCTTAGGGGAGGCAATGGCTTAGTGGTGTTGTCACTGGACTAATAACCCAAAGATGCAGGGTATTGCTCAGGGGACATGGGTTCTAATGCCACCTTGGCAGAAGGTGGAATTTGAATTCAATTAATAAAATCTGGAATTAAAAAGCTAGTCTAATGATGGCCATGAAACCATTGTTGATTGTTGTAAAACCCATCTGGTTCACTAATGTCCTTTAGGGAAGGAAATCTGCTGTCCTTACTTGGTCTGGCCTCCATGTGAGTCTAGATCCACAGTAATGTGGTTCACTCTTAAATGCCTGCTGAAGTGGCCTAAAAAGCCACTCAGTTAGATCTAACCGCTATGAAACTGGACAGACCACCCGACATCAATCTAGGCACCGGAAACAACAACGGCAAACCCAGCCCTTTCGACCCTGCACATTCCTCCTTACTGACATCTGGGGGCTTGTGCCAAAGTTGGGAGAGCTGTCCCACAGACATAGCCTGACTCATGGATTCATACCTTACAGACAAAGTCCCAGACACTGCCATCACCATCCTTGGGTATGCCATGCCCCACCGGCAGGACAGACCCAGCAGAGGAGGCGGCACAGTGGTATAGTCGGGAGGGAGTTGCCCTGGGAGTCTTCAACATCGACTCTGGACCCCATGAAGTCTCATGGCATCAGGCCAAACATGGTCAAAGAAACCTCCTGATGATTACCGCCTACTGCCCTCCGTCAGCTGATGAATCAGTACTCCTCCATGTTGAACAGCACTTGTAAGAAGCACTGCGGGTGGCAAGGGCACAGAATGTACTCTGGTTGGGGGATGTCAATGTCCATCACCAAGAGTGGCTCGGTAGCACCACCACTGACCGAGCTGGCCGAGTCCTAAAGGTCATAGCTGCTAGACTGGGGATGTGGCAGGTGATGAAGGAACCAACAAGAGGGAAAAGTATACTTGACTTCGTCCTCACCAATCTGCCTGCCGCATTTGCATCTGTCCATGACAGTATTGGTAGGAATGACCACCGCAAAGTTCTTGTGGAGACGAAGTCCCGTCTTCACATTGAGAATATCCTCCGTCATGTTGTGTGGGCACTACTACAGTGCTAAATGAGATTGATTTCGAACAGATCTAACATTGCAAAACTGGGCATCCATGAGGCGCTGTGTGCTATCAGCAGCAGCAGAATTGTACTCAACCACAATCTGTAACCTCATGGCCTGGCATATCCCCCACTCTACCATTACCAGCAAGCCAGGAAATCAGTCCTGGTTCAATGAAGAATGCAGGAAGGCATGCCAGGAGCAGCACCAGGCAAACCTCAAAATGAGGTGAAAATCTG
This sequence comes from Heterodontus francisci, assembly GCF_036365525.1. Lineage (NCBI taxonomy): Eukaryota > Metazoa > Chordata > Chondrichthyes > Heterodontiformes > Heterodontidae > Heterodontus > Heterodontus francisci. The sequence goes on from NC_090384.1 coordinate 68,959,844, forward strand.
GTGAAGCTACAACCCAGGACTGCTTGCATGCCAAACCGCGTAAGCAGCATGTGACACACAGAGCTAAGCGATCCCATAGTGAACGGATCAGATCTAAGCTCTGCAGTCCTGCCACATCCAGTCATGAATGGTGGTGGACAATTAAACAATTAACTGGAGGAGGTGGCTCCACAAATATCCCCATCCTCAATGATGGAGGAGCCAAGCATATCAGTGCGAAAGATAAGGCTGAAGCATTTGCGACAATCTTCAGCCAGAAGTGCCGAGTTGATGATCCATCTCGGCCTCCTCCTGAAGTCCTCAGCATCACAGATGCCAGTCTTCAGTGAATTCGATTCACTCACGTGATATCAGGAAATGACTGAAGGTACTGAATACTGCAAAGGCTACGGGACTGACAACATTCCGGCAATAGTACTGAAGACCTGTGGTCCAGAAATTGCCGTGCCCCTAGCCAAGCTGTGCCAGTACAGCTACAACACTGGCATCTGCCCGGCAATGTGGAAATTGTCCAGGTATGTCCTGTACACAAAAAGCAGGACAAGTCCAACCTGGCCAATTACAACCCCATCAGTCTACTCTCAATCGTCAGTAAAGTGATGGAAGGTGTCGTCGACAGTGCTATCAAGCGGAACTTACTTAGCAATAACCTGCTCACTGATATCCGAAGAAGGGTCACTGACCCGAAACGTTAACTCTGCTTCTCTTTCCACAGATGCTGCCAGACCTGCTGAGTGGTTCCAGCATTTCTTGTTTTTATATCTGTTCACTGATGCTCAATTTGGCTTCTGCCAGGGCCACTCAGCTCCTGACCTCATTACAGCCTTGGTTCAAACATGGACAAAAGAGCTGAACTCAAGAGGTGAGGTAAGAGTCACTGCCCTTGACATTAAGGCAGCATTTGACCAAGGATGGCATCAAGGAGCCCTAGCAAAACTGGAGTCATTGGGAATCAGGGGGAAAACTCTCGACTGGTTGGAGTCGTACCTAGTGCAAAGGAAGATGGTTGTGGTTGTTGGAGGTCAATCATCTCAACTCCAGGACATCACTGCAGGAGTTCCTCAGGGTAGTGTCCTAGGCCCAATCATCTTCAGCTGCTTCATCAATGACCTTCCTTCACTCATAAGGTCAGAGGTGGGGATGTTCGCTGATGATTGCACAATGTTCAGCACTATTCGTGCATCCTCAGATACTGAAGCAGTCCATGTAGAAATGCAGCAAGACCCGGATAATATCCAGGCTTGGGCTGATAAATGGCTAGTAACATTCATGGCACACAAGTGCCAGGAAATGACCACCTGAAACAAGAGAGAATCTAACCATCTCCTCTCAACATTCAAAGGCATTACGATTGCTGAATCACCCACTATCAACATCCTAGGGGCTATCATTGACCAGAAATTGAACTGGAGTAGCCATATAAATACTGTGGCTACAAGAGCAGGTCAGAGGCTCGGACTGCTGTGACGAGTAACTCATATCCTGACTCCCCAGTGCTAGTCCACTATCTACAAGGCACAAGTCAGGAGTGTAATGGAATACTCTCCACTTGCCTGGATGGGTGCAGCTCCAACAACACTCAAGAAGCTCAACACCGTGCAAGACAAAGCAGCCCGCCTGATTGGCACTCCATCAACAAACATTCACTCCCTCCACCACCGAAGCTCAGTGGCAGCAGTGTGTACCATCTACAAGATGCACTGCAGCAATGCACCAAGGCACCTTCGACAGCACCTTCCAAACTCGCAACCTGTACCACCTAGAAGGACAAGGGTAGCAGATGCATGGGAACACCACCAGCTGCAAGTTCCCCTCCAAGTCACACACCATCCTGACTTGGAACTATATCGCTGTTTCTTCACTGTCACTGGGTCAAAATCCTGGAACTCCCTTCCTAACAACACTATGGGTGTACCTATCTCACATGGACTGCAGCGGTTCAAGAAGGCAATTCACCACGATCTTCTCATGGACAATTACGAATGGGCAATAAATGCTGGCCTAGTCAGCGACACCCACATCCCACGAACAGATAAAAAAAAAATGTGGAACTTGCATTCTAGTGCTGGGAGTAAAACACAATGGCATTTTGTAATGACCCTAAAAAGCCATCATGTATTCAGCATCAGCACCACAAAACTAATAACAATGGGGCCCATGCTATCAGGTAGGTTCTTCCTTTGTTGTATATGTATACCTTGGATTTCCATTAGCCTCAGGTATCCAGGAATCTAGACACTTTAGCCTACTCCAGATTGTTGGGCATTGCCAAAAAAAAGCCATGCTATAAATTATAATTTTTTTTGTGTATTAATAGAAATTATAATCTTTTATTGATTCCCAGTGTTATGTGAGCCATTTGTAAGTCTATTGGAATATTGCATAGAATTTAAAGCCAGAAACAGGCTATTTGGCCCAAACACCATGTCAGTGTTTATGCTGCACATAATCTCCTCCCACTCTGATATAACATTCAATTCCTTTTCTCTTGCATGTACTTATCTGGTTTCTCAAAATCATTTATACTATTTACCTTAATCACTCCATGCTGTATCGAGGCCCACATTCTCAATACTCTCTGAATAAAGAAGGTTCTCCTGAATTCCTTATTGGATTTATTAGTGACTATTGTACATTTATGGCCTTCTTCTTCTTATTCGGCCTCCTTGTCTCGGGAGACAATGGGTAAGCGCCTGGAGGTGGTCAATGGTTTGTGGAGCAGTGCCTGGAGTGGCTATAAAGGCCAATACTAGAGTGACAGACTCTTCCACAGGTGCTGCAGATAAAATTGGTTGTCAGGGCTGTTTCGCAGTTGGCTCTCCCCTTGCGCTTCTGTCTTTTTTCCTGCCAACTGTTAAGTCTCTTCAACTCGCCACACTTTAGCCCCGCCTTTATGGCTGCCCACCAGCTCTGGCGATCGCTGGCAACTGACTCCCACGACTTGTGATCAATGTCACAGGACTTCATGTCGCGTTTGCAGATATCTTTAAAGCGGAGACATGGACGGCCAGTGGGTCTGATACCAGTGGCGAGCTTGCTGTACAATGTGTCCTTGGGGATCCTGCCATCTTCCATGCGGCTCACATGGCCAAGCCATCTCAAGTGCCGCTGACTCAGGAGTGTGTATAAGCTGGGGATGTTGGCTGCCTCGAGGACTTCTGTGTTGGAGATACGGTCCTGCCACCTGATGCCAAGGATTCTCCGGTGGCAGCGAAGATGGAATGAACTGAGATGTCGCTCTTGGCTAACATATGTTGACCAGGCCTCGCTGCCATAGAGCAAGGTACTAAGGGCACAGGCTTGATACACGCGGATTTTTGTCTTCCGTGTCCGTGCGCCATTTTCCCACACTCTCTTGGCCAGTCTGGACATAGCAGTGGAAGCCTTTCCGATGCGCTTGTTAATTTCTGCATCGAGAGACAGATTTACTGGTGATAGTTGAGCCTAGGTAGGTGAACTCTTGAACCACTTCCAGAGCGTGGTCGCCGATATTGATGGATGGAGCATTTCTGACGTCCTGTCCCATGTCGTTTTCTTGAGGCTGATGGTTAGGCCAAATTCGTTGCAGGCAGCCGCAAACCTGTCAATGAGATTCTGCAGACACTCTTCAGTGTGAGATGTTAATGCAGCATCGTCAGCAAAGAGGAGTTCCCTGATGAGGACTTTCCCTACTTTGGTCTTTGCTCTTAGACGGGCAAGGTTGAACAACCTGCCCCCCGATCTTGCGTGGAGGAAAATTTCTTCTTCTGAAGACTTGAACGCATGTGAGAGCAGCAGGGAGAAGAAAATCCCAAACAGTGTAGGTGCGAGAACACAGCCCTGTTTCACGCCACTCAGGATAGGAAAAGGGTCTGATGAGGCGTCGCTATGCTGAATTGTGCCTTTCATATTGTCATGGAATGAGGTGATGATACTTAGTAGCTTTGGTGGACATCCGATCTTTTCTATTTATGGCCTATACTTTTGGAATCCTCTACAAGTGGAAACATCTTCTCGACGTTTACCCGATCAAACCCCTCAGAATTTTCATGTCGTCTTTCAGGCCGCTTCTCAGTCTTTGGTTTTCCAGAGAAAAGAGCCCCAGGCTGTTCAATCTTTCCTGATTGTTGTACCCTTACAGTTCTAGTATCGTCCTTACAAATAATTTTTGTACTTTTTCCAGTGCTTCTTTACCCTTTTTGTAATAGTTTGTATAGAACAGATAAAACCAGACAGATTGTCCCCAGGAAGGTAGCTCCACTGCTGAAAGGGGACTGATGAGGCGTAGCATATGCGTGTTATTAGACTCCTTGCTAACACTGTTTGACTAATGTCGAGAGAGTGTCAGGTAATTGGACTGCGTGCAAGGCGAGCACGAAATAGGGAGAGACTGATTTCAGACAGCCTGGATATTCATACTGGAGTATGACAGGAAAAATACAAGCATATAACCCATCAGAAGGATGGAGTTTCTGGTCTATTAAGTCCCTGGAGTTCAAGCCTGGCTACCCGACTGGACCCGACTCCATGTGTCGGGGTCGGGTCCATATTCCAAGTCCAGAATTCGAGGTTGGGCTGGACAGTGCTGCCTCCGGGAACTCACGGGATCAGACTCACCTATGATTCCCCACATCTCCATCTGCAGGAATAGCCTGCTGCTGGAAAGGATGAACAGGATCACAAGTATTACCATTTGGACAAGGTAGAGCACGATAATATGTTTAATATCGTTAAATTTATTGTGATATCCGTGTCGGGTCGGGCGCGAGAAAAAATGAAAGGACTCGGCCCGGTCGGGTTCGGGTTGGCTGTGGTCAGGTCGGGTTTCAATTTTATAACCGAGCAGGCCTTTACCTGGAGTGTCCACCACAGCACATTGTTTACAGTCACTACCAGATTACCCTGCTTCAGATGTCGCAGGTTTTTTTAAACAAAAAGGGAGAAAAAAGGGCAATCATTCGTCTTATTCCAGCACCAGTATATCGGGCAGCAAATCTAACAATAAATGTATTGGGGCTCAGCAGAAATTGACAAACTAGATTAAAGCAGTGTCCCTCTTTAAATGAAATTTGATTTTAAAAGCCTGTTGCTTTTGTCATTCACATTAAATAAGATTTCTGGCAAAATCACCCTCCAATGGTGAGACCATGTCAAGTATACTGGAGCTAGTGTAATAGTGCAACAGAGTCTTCCCAACAACATGTTAACTTTGTAGACCTCAGGCTATTTAAGCTGGGAAGGGATAATGTTCTACACGGGTATGAGTGAGATGATTTTCTTTCCTCAGGCTAAAGGCTAGGGTTATTAGTTCAGCACGATGTGACTCCTTACCAGGCGGCCAACTGAGAAGACTGCTTTAATCTAAGTACAGACAGAGCTGCCAACATCACAGAAATTTTAGTAGCGAGATTGATGATCAGAAACAGTGAGACAGGTTGCAAACACCATTTAAACCTATTTGAACCTCTGTTTACTTGAAGGGTTGAGATGCTTCAGAAGAGAGTCTGAAGCCAAGTGAGAGGCGGCTCAGCCTGCTAAGTCTGCAGGTTGAGCTGCACCAATGTTTTGCAACAGCAATATCAGGCTTTGTGCTGTTGCTGCATTAGGGTGCCACATGATTTCCAGCAAAGAGGAAATAAGGAAGGAATTTTGAACCCCAGAGAACATCTGGGTTGGGAGGGGGTGAGGTTAGAAATTATTGATTTTTAGAGCAAGGGTGCACCTCTGTTCTGACATGCCAACTTTTACAGAGATATATTTGGAATGCTAGCAATAAACTTACTTGCTAGAGTCGGGGTTTTTCTAATTCAATGCCCAGTGTATTTATTGCCTCAATTAACATCCTTAGGAGATGTCAGTAGGGTAGTTTTAAATCGTTTTTAACTTAGCTTCAAATTTTACTTCAGCAGGATGTGTTTCCCAGGGCTCAGGAAACTGACCAGGTAAACGAAGCCGAGTTTGAGCTGCAGTTCAGGTGGCTATTTAAACTCATCATTGTCCCATCTGAATAAAACCCTCAGATATTGCAGCGGGTAGTAAGAGGTGGAATGAGGCCTGTCAGGGACAAGAGGGTAATATATGCTTAGAGGTGCAGGGCAAGGCTAATATACTTAATGAGTATACTTCACTAAGGAAGAGGAATCTTACAAAATATTGGTAGAAGTGAAGAGAGTGGATGCAATGGATAGAGTGCAAATCGAGAGGGTGGAGGTACTAATTATGGCTGGCTATGCTTAGAGTAGATAAGTCACCTGGTCTGGATTGCTAGCATCCCAGGTTGTTAAAGGATGGAAATAGCGGAAGGGCTTTCCATAATCTTCCAATTGTCCCTAGATTTGGGGGAGGTGCCAGAGGCAAATGTAATGCACGTATTCAAGAAAGGTTGTAAAGACAGTCCTAGCAACCACAGGCCAGTTAGTTTAACATCAGTGGTCGGTAAGGCTTTATAAATAATAATAAGGGAAAAATATCAGTAGACACTTGGAGAGGTTTGATTTAATTGAAGATAGCCAGCACGGATTTGTAAAAGGCTTGACTAATCTAATTGAATTTTTTGATGAAGTAACAGAGAAGGTTGATGAAGGGATGCGGTGGATGTTGTTTATATGGATTTTAAGAATGCGTCCGATGAGGTGCCACATAAATGGCTGGTTTACAAAATTGAGGCATATAGAATAGGAGGGTCAGTGGATAAAAGATTGGCTTAACGATAGAAAAAGTCGTAGTAAATAGTTTTTCAGACTGGAGGATGGCAGACAGTGGTGTTCCCCAAGGGTCAGTGCTGCAACCACTGTTTTTTATTGTATATAAATGATTTGGATCTTGGAATACAGAGTAGAATCTCGAAATTTGCTGATGACACCAAACTTCGAGGTGCGGCAAACAGTGAGGATGATGTGAACCGCCTGCAACAGGACATAGATAGGCCGGAAGGATGGGCGGTAGATGGAATTTAATACTGACAACTATGAGGTGATGAATTTTGGCAGAAGGAAAAGGGAAAGGCAATATACACTTAATGGTGCAGTTCTAAAGAATGTGCAGGAGCAGAGGAACCTGGGGGTGCATGTGCATCGATCTTTGAAGGTGGCAGGATATCTTGAGAGAGTCATTAGTAAAGGGTATGGAATCTTGGGCTTCATAAATAGAGACATTGAGACAAAAGTAGGGAAGTTTCCATTTCTGGTCACCATACTATAGGAAGGATGTGAGGGTCCTTGAGAGGGTGCAGAGGAGATTTGCCAGAATGATTCCAGGAACGAGGATTTTAATTACAAGGATAGGTTGGAAAAGCTGGGTTTGTTCTCCTTCGTACAAAGTAGGTTGAGGGGAGATGTGATAGAGGTGTACAAGATTATAGCAGCTATAGATAAGTTAGACAAGGAAAAGCTGTTCCCATTAACGTATGGTACAAGGATTAGGGGCTACAGACTGAAGTTTTTGAGCAAAAGTTGCAGGGGGAACATGAATTTTTTTTATCCAGCGGGTGGTAATGACCTGGAACTCGCTGCCCACAAGGGTGGTGGAGCGGAGACAATCAATGACTTCAGAGGGAAATTGGATGGCCACTTGAAGCAAATAGACTTGCAGGGCTACGGGGATCGAGCGGGGGAGTGAGACTGACTGGATAGCTCCATGGAGAACAGGCTTAGACTCAATGGGCTAAATGAGCTCCTTCTGTGCTGTCAGTGACTCTATCATGGAGACAATGCGTGGCACATCTGTCCGTATCTGGCCAAGCTGCTGATGCACCTCTAGCATTTTCTGAAGTTCAGCATCTGTGTCCAGCTGAACAGAGCTTGAGATGTTAGTGCCCCCTAACAAACACAGTCCATGGCTGTCACCGCCACTGCTGTCTGCCCATGCTTACTTGTGAGGTGTGAAACACCAGGTGAAAATCTAACTTACTGGATTAAGTGGACCCATCCAAGTGTGTGTATCTTTGCTAGTTTTTTAATTATTTGTTTCAAGGGATGTGGGTGTTGCTGGCCAGGCCAACATTTATTGCCCATCCCTAATTGCCCTTGAGAAGGTGGTGGTGAGCTGCCTTCTTCAACCGCTGCAGTTCATGTGGGGTAGGTACACCCACAGTGCTGTTAGGAAGGGAGTTCCAGGATTTTGACCCAGTGACAATTAAGGAAAGGCGATATAGTTCAAGTCAGGATGGTGTGTGGCTTGGAGGGGAACTTGCACTTGGTGGTGTTCCCATGCATCCGCTACCCTTGTCTTTCTAGATGGTAGAAGTTGTGGATTTGGAAGGTGCTGCTTGAGTAGCCTTGGTGTATTGCTGCAGTGCATCTTGTAGATGGTACACACTGCTGCCACTGTGCGTCGGTGGTGGAGGGAGTGAATGTTTGTTGAAGGGGTGCCAATCAAGTGGGCTGCTTTGTCCTGGATGGTGTTAGTTTCTTGAGTGTTGTTGGAGCTGCACCCATCCAGGCAAGTGGAGAGTATTCCATCACACTCCTGACTTGTGCCTTGTAGATGGTGGACAAGCATTGGGGAGTCAGGAGGTGAGTTACTCGCTGCAGGATTTCTAGCCTCTGACCTGCTCTTGTAGCCACGGTATTTATATGGCTACTGCAGTTCAGTTTCTGGTCAATGGTAACCCCCAGCATGTTGATAGTGGGGGATTCAGCGATCGTAATGCCATTGAATGTCAAGGGGAGATGGTTAGATTCTCTCTTGTTGGACATGGTCATTGTCCGGCACTTGTGTGGTGCAAATGTTACTTGCCACTTATCAGCTCAAGCCTGGATATTGTCCAGGTCTTGCTGCATCTCTACACAGACTGCTTCAGTATCTGAGGATTCACGAATGGTGCTGAACATTGTGCAATCATCAGCAAACATCCCCACTTCTGACCTTATGATTGAAGGAAGGTCATTGATGAAGCAGCTGAAGATGGTTGGGCCTAGGACACTACCATGAGGAATTCCTGCAGTGTTGTCCTGGAGCTGAGATGATTGACCTCCAACAACCACAACCATCTTCCTTTGCACTATGTACGATTTCAATCACCAGAGAGTTTTCCCCCTGATTCCCATTGACTTCAGTTTTGCTAGAGCTCCTTGATGCCATACTCGGTCAAATGCTGCCTTGATGTCAAGGGCAGTCACTCGCACCTCACCCCTTGAGTTCAGCTCTTCTGTCCAAGTTTGAACCAAGGCTGTAATGAGGTCAGGAGCTGAGTGATCCTGGCGGAACCCAAATTGAGCGTCACTGAGTAGGTTATTGCTAAGCAAGTGCCGCTTGATAGCACTGTCGACGACACCTTCCTTCACTTTACTGATGATCGAGAGTATACTGATGGGGTTAATTGGCCAGGTTGGACTTGTCCTGCTTTTTGTGTACTGGACATTCCTGGGCAATTTTCCACATTGCCGGGTATATGCCAGTGTTGTAGCTGTACTGGAACAGTTTGGCTATGGGCACGGTAAGTTCTGGAGCACAGGTCTTCAGTACTATTGCCGGAATGTTGTCAGGGTCCGTAGCCTTTGCGGTTTCCAGTGCCTTCAGTTGTTTCTTCATATCATACGGAGTGAATTGAATTGGCTGAAGATTGGCATCTGTGATGCTGGGGACCTCAGGAGGAGGTAGAGTTGGTTCATCCACTCGGCTCTTCTGGCTGAAGATTGTTGCAAATGCTTCAGCCTTATCTTTTGCACTGATGTGCTGGGCTCCCCCATCATTGAGGGTGGGGCTATTTGTAGAGCCACCTCCTCCTGTTAGTTGTTTAATTGTCCACCACCATTCACAACTGAATGTGGCAGGACTGCAGAGCTTAGATCTGATCCATTGGTTGTTGGATCGCTTAGCTCTGTCTATTGCATGCTGTTTGCGCTGTTTGGCATGCAAGTAGTCCTGGGTTGTCGCTTCATCAGGTAGGCACCTCATTTTGAGGTATGCCTGGTGCTGCTCCTGGCATGCTCTCCTGCACTCTTTATTGAACTAGGGTTGGTCCACTGGCTTGATGGTAATGGTAGAGAGGGGGATATGCCAGGTCATGGCGAAGTTACAATCTTGACAGTCACCATACTCAGTGCTTTTAACTTATTACCATACTCAGTCTGCTCACAGTGCATGAGGTTACAGATTGTGGTTGAGTACAATTCTGCTGCTGATCCCAGTTTTGCATTGCTAGATCTGTTTGAAATCTATCCCATTTAGCACGGTGGTAGTGCCACACAACATGATGGAGGGTATCCTCAATGTGAAGACGGGACTTCATCTTCACAAGAACTGAGTGCTGGTCACTCCTACCAATACTGTCATGGACAGATGCATCTGCGGCAGGCAGATTGGTGAGGATGAGGTCAAGTAGGTATTTCCCTCTTGGTTCCCTCACCACCTGCCGCAGACCCAGTCTAGCAGCTATGGCGTTTAAGACTCAGCCGGCTCGGTCAGTGGTGGTGCTACTGAGCCACTCTTAGTGATGGACATTGAAATCCTCCACCCAGAGTACATTCTGCGCCCCTGTCACACTTCGTGCTTCCTCCAAGTGCTGTTCAACAAGGAGGAATACTGATTCATCAGCTGAGGGGGTGCCGTAGGTGATAATCAGCAGGAGGTTTCCTTGTCCCTTCTTTGACCTGATGCCATGAGACTTCATGGGGTCCGGAGTCAATGTTGAGGACTCCCAGGACAACTCTCTCCTGACTGTATACCACTGTGTCACCACCTCTGCTGGGTCTGTCCTGCCGGTGGGACAGGACATACCCAGGGATGGTGATGGTTGTATCTGGGACATTGTCTGTAAGGTATAATTTGGTGAGTATGACTGTGTCAGGCTGTTGCTTGTCTAGTCTGTGGGACAGCTCTCCCAACTTTGGTACAAGCCTCTAGATGTTAGTAAGGAGGGCTTTGCAGAGTCAGCAGGGCTTGGTTTGCTGTTGTCGATGCCGGGTTGTCTGTCTAATTTAATTCCTTATTGACTTTTTAGCGGTTAGGTGCAACTGAGTGGCTTGCTTGGCCATTTCAGAGGGCATTTTAAGAATCAACCACACACATGGAGGCCAGACCAGGTAAGGACAGCAGATTTCTTCCCTAAAGGACATTAGTGAACCAGATGGGTTTTTGCGACAATTGACAATGGTTTCATGGCCATTATTAGATTAGCTTTTTAATTCCAGATTTTTTTATTAATTGAATGCAAATTCCACCTTCTGCCATGGTGAGATTCGAACCCATGTCCCCAGGGGAATACCCTGGGTCTCTGGGTTACTAGTCCAGTGACAATACCACTATGCCACCGTCTCCCCCTAGTGCGTAGCACTTCATCCTATGATGGTGCACCCTCAAAATGAATGAGGTCCCGTTAGGAATCTGCCTCATGGATGTCCAGTGACACTTATTGTACACGTGAAGGCCCTGGAAGACAGAAGAAAAGGGTTTGACTTACTCATGGCGAAGTTACAATCTTGACAGTCATCATACTCAGTGCTTTTAACTTATTACCATACTCAGTCTGCTCATAGTGCAGTCAATGATGAAATGAAGTCAGCATTTGAGAAATATTTTTAATTCTGTCACTATCTATATGTGAGCTCCCAATATCTGAAACCCTGATTCAGAGGAACACAGATTTGCCACATATCTGTGCAACTGTGAGCTGGACTACTTGGTGGTGACCCTCTCCCTTGAATTTTGTGCTCTCTTGTCCTACAAGGGGCATAAAAACAGACCTGTGGGTGAAGCTGATGTATTCAACTGATGGATGCAGTGCATTAGGGGAGAGTGACTGTGACATGCATAAATATTGTGATGAGTGTCAAGGTGGATGGATAAAGGGAGAGATGATAAAGTGCATGGAAAGTGAAGACTGGGTGCTGCTGAAAGTTGAGTGGGTGTAAGGGGTGATGTGATGGGGAACACTTAAGACAGAATGAAAAGGATGGGGCAGCTTGGAGCACAGGATATAGCTGAATCACCAAATGTATTCACTTTTCCTGACCTGGTTAGATCATTAAACCACTTCCAGCATTGCAACTAAGCCTTGGGCAGAACACTCCTGCAACTGTCCTCCTCAGCTACCTCCAACCACACCTTCTTGGTGAGAGCCATGGGTTTCTTCCTGTCATTGCTGGGGACAAGTATGTCCCTCCTGTTCCTAACTGCACCCAGCATTAATTCCAGTGGTGTGCTATTAAATCTGAATGCTGCCTTATTCCATGTCCCCCATCCATACTGAAGACCTCCAATTTTCATTTTTTGTGCTGCCTTTTAAATCCAGCTGAAATCGCCTCATGCAGGTGTGCATCATGTCTGCTGTGCCTTTTGGAGATGTGAAACCTTGAAGTCAAAATTAATTGGTACAATTGATTTGAGATCTCATCGACCCACTTAGTTGAATTCTGGGTTTCCCCTGTGCAATCCTATCACCCAACCGCGGCGCAGAAACCCCTTCAGATTAATATCGCGACCAGACTGACTGAATTAAACTGTGGTTTGCTGAGCGGTAGTCTAGATTTAAAGAGGAATGGACCATTGACAAAATGTCTCAGTAGGTATTTTTTCATAAGACTGTGAACCACATAAATTGGTCTATTTGTGAGCTGAAACAAACTGGCTTATGTTTCATAAGTTTAAATGTCAAAATGCAAAGACATTCCAGAGTTCTGGGAAAGAGGAAATTTTGTGGTTTTGTCCATTTTCCAATCTGCTTTTTAAAGTTTGCTATTTTCCTGTCTTTGGGATTTGAGGTTTACTGGCATTTGAGACAGAAACCAAGTGTAAGTAGATTCATTTTTCTTTCCTCTGCACTGAAATAACTTGCATTTGTATAACACCTTTCACAACATCAGGATATCCAAAAGTGCTTTCAGCCAATTAGGTATGCTTGAAGTGTAGTCACTATGACACGGAACACAAAAGTCCGCGTGTATCAAGCCTGTGTCCTCAGTACCTTGCTCTACGGCAGCGAGGCCTGGACAGCGTATGTCAGCCAAGAGCAACGTCTCAATTCATTCCATCTTTGCTGCCACCGGAGAATCCTTGGCATCAGGTGGCAGGACCATATCTCCAACGCAGAAGGCCTCGAGGCGGCCAACATCCCCAGCATATACACCCTACTGAGACAGCGGCGCTTGAGATGGCTTGGCCATGTGAGCCGCATGGAAGGATCCCCAAGGACACATTGTTCAGCGAGCTCGCCACTGGTATCAGACCCACCGGCCATCCATGTCTCCGCTTTAAAGACGTCTGCAAACGTGACATGAAGTCCTGTGACATTGATCACAAGTCGTGGGAGTCAGTTGCCAGTGATCGCCAGAGCTGGCGGGCAGCCATAAAGGCGGGGCTAAAGTGTGGCGAGTCGAAGAGACTTAGCAGTTGGCAGGAAAAAAGGCAGAACCGCAAGGGGAGAGCCAACTGCGTAACAGCCCTGACAACCAATTTTATCTGCAGCACCTGTGGAAGAGTCTGTCACTCTAGTATTGGCCTTTATAGCCACTCCAGGCACTGCTCCACAAATCACTGACCACCTGCAGCCGCTTACCCATTGTCTCCCGAGACAAGGAGGCCAAAGGAGAAGAAGAAGTCACTATGGTAATGTAGAAAGCTGGATTTTAAAGACTCAATTTACAAAAGTGTATTTTATATTCATGAAGTTTGTTATATTTGTGTATAATTTCATTCAACTGTTTCTGGCTCTTGAAGAGCCTTTGAACATTATGGCTCAGCTTTGAAACCTCCTAATCCTCAAAGATATTCAGTCAGTCGAATGAATGATCAAGCAGATCAGACTGTTCAGATGCTGATCATTTGAAGTAATGCGTCAACAGACATTGAATTTTTGCTTTGTTGCAAGGAAATTCTTTAGGTCCTATATTGGGACTTGTGGTCGTTGAGAGACTTCACCATACTGTGACCAAAGCAAGATCTAAAGCTAAGTTATAGCACACACTATGTTTTTTTGATGGCCGTAAGTTATATTTTAATGACGCAGCACAAGGAACCTATTCTGAACACCATAAAAACCCACAAGTTGCCTAAAAAAAGCTGTTGAAAAGGCTCTAAAGGCGATGACTATGGGAATCTTATTGTTAGTTTTAACATGTTGCTTTAAATCAATACAGCACAGAAAATAATCCAAAGAAAAGACAATACATTCACTGAGTCATGAAAAGTGCTCACAATTCAGGAATTGTCCCTTTAGATTGGAAAATTGCAAATGTAACTCCATTATTTAAGAAAGTTGAAGGAGAGAACCAATACATTATAGACCTGCTAGTCTAATATCCTTTGTGAGGAATTTATTGGAATCTATAATTCAGGACAGAGTGGCTGAGCACTTACAGTAATTTGAGCTGATTAGAAAGAGGCAGCATGGATTTGTAAATGGGAGGCCGTGTCTAATGAATCTAATTGAATTTTTTCAGGAAGTAACTATAATAGTGGACAGGGGAATGTTTAAGGATGTAGTTAATCCAGAAGGCATTAGATAAGGTTCTATATAAGTGACTGTTAGCTAAAATTAAATCTCATGGAATTGAAGGCAGATGATTCACCTAATTACGAGATTGGTTAGACAGTAGAAGACAAGAGACAATAGGTATGTACTTGAATGGAAGGAAATGACTCGTGGTACCCCACAAGGATCTGTGTTAGGGCCTCAACTATTCTCCACATTAATGACTTGGATAACACACATTATATCCAAGTTTGCCAATAATGCAAAGATTGGTGATTGATCGATTAAGTGAGTGGGCAAAACTGCGACAGATGGATTTCAGTGCAGGTAAGTTTGAAGCTATCCATTTCGGACCAAAAAAGGATTGATCCAAGTATTATTTAAAAGGTGTAAAACTAGAAACAGTGGAGGTCTCAAGGGATTTAGACGTCCATGCGCACACATCATGAAAATATAATAGACAGGTGCAAAAAATAATTAAAAAGGCAAATGGAATGTTAACCTTTATTATTAAAGGGTTAGAATATGAAGGGGAAAAAGTTCTGCTGCGGCTATACAAAGCCTTCATTAGGCCACATCTGGAGTATTGTGTACAATTGTGGGCACCTCACTTTAGAAAGGATTCATTGCCCTTGGAAGGAGGGCAGTGTAGATGCTACCAGTGCTCCAACATGGTGAGATTACATAAACTAAGTTTATATTCCCTGGAATATAGAAGGTTAAGGGGTAAATTGATAGTTTTTTTTCGGATTTTGAAAAGAATTGATAGGGTAGATAGAGAGAAACCTTTTCTGCTGGTGGGGGAGTCTAGGTTAAGGGCACATTACCTTAAAATCAGAGCCAGACCAACCAGGATAGAAGTTAGGAAACACTTCTTCACGCAAACAATGTTAGAAGTGTAGAAATCTTTCCTGCAAAAAAAGCAGTAGATGGTGGCTCAGTTAACAATTTCAAATCTGAGATTGTTAGATTTTTGCTTGACAAGGGTATAAAAGGATATGGAGCAAAGACAGGTGGATAAAGTTGAGATGCAGATCACCCATGATCTTGTTTAATGGTGGAACAGGCTTGAGTTGAATGGCCTACTCCTGTTCCCATGTTCAAGGTAAGTTATGGACTAAAAGCATTGCAGTTGTTACAAAAGTTGAATAGTAATTAGTACATGGGATTAGGTACTAATGGCAATCATTTCACCAAGACATTTGTCAGGTATCAGAGGCCTAGTAGAAGTAAACAATACTAAGTTGCAACCCATAGTTGATGGTTTAAAAGAATTAGTTGCCTTTACTCTGAGATTGAAGGCAGCATCGGCTTGAGTTTCCATAATCAATTTCCATCTGATCAATAGTATCCAACCATGTTATTTTCTAATGAGTGTGAAATAACATTCCATAAATACAGTTGCTTGAAGATACATAGAAATCGCAGCTGCAATATTAAACTTCCTACTGTTGCTGAAAGGTCCAGCATATTAACTGCTCTTAAAAAGATTTCAAAGTAGGATTTCCCCTCTACAAGCTTGTATTCTTTAAACCAGAGACTGCAACCAACAAATATTACATTAATCAGCCATATTGCCAGTGATTAACCAGGAAGATCATGCATGCTTAAGGATTTCAGTGAAAATATGAAAAGCATACTTTGGATTAATAGGGCCATTTAACAAGCAGATACTGTATGCAAGCTAGATGTTGAAGATTCAACTTCCAGTAATTTGCAAAGATTAACACAATCATTGAAGAAGCAAGAAACACAAGTGATTTTAAAGAGCTCTGTTTTCACGGGCAAGTGTTTTGTAGACCTTTTCCTGCATTAGGGAGAAGGAGCTGCAGGTTATTTTTATGATGACATAATATGCAAGTGAAATGTTGATGCCTTTCAGTACAACTTACATCATTGTGCAAGGCCGTTGTAAAGAATTGAAAAAAATGTTTCTTTCATGGTGAAAGTACATGTGTATTTAAAAAAGAGAAATTAACCCCCACACCCCATTCCCACGCCTCGCTGACCACCGAAGAGGGAAAATGACGCTAATTTGTTACACAATGTGAGCTAGAATAGAATTTGAGTGTTTTGAGGAGAGTAAACTAGAACTGGAATTACCATCAACAATTCTACCAATACTTAGTACCGGTGAGAAGCTACAACCAGTAATGCAAATAGAATTGGTTAGTTTGGTACCTCAGAATGTATTTATGTATTATGTGATGTATGACTACATGCGAATATATGGGTATCTACATTGGGTTCTTAAGGGAATTATTCTAAATTCACTTTTACTGGCGAGATTTTACAAGGCCAGGCCAGTGAGAATCGCACAATTCACTGCATTGTCTGTGATGCGTAAAAAGAATTTGATGCATTGCAAGCGCAACAATGTCTTCAATGGAGAATTGCTTTTACTTGTACCAATCCGATGGCTAGCAGCCGTCAAGTGACTTCAGGGTATTTTGAAATGGGCACCTGTAAACAGCCTTGAATGCACAACAAACAGATGTTTACTAAAGGGACATTTCTTGGAGAATAAACTACTAGATACTCAGATCTGCAGTTTTCTATAATGTGCAAAAGCAAAAAAGTGCAAGTTAACAGCTCATTGTCATTTTGCCATGCATTTAACATGTAAATGTCTTAAGTTTGCACTCAAGATGAATGAACATAGGTGTAGTGCTTTGCTGTAATGGGCATTGTGAGGTTAGACTGCTGGCACCCTATTTTATCATAGAGGTAACAGATGTAATACAGCAATTGAGAACTAGAGTTCCAGACCCAGGAAAATTCTCCCGCATGTAATGGGCTTCTCCTTTGACAGAAGTGACAGCAGTGTATGTTAAGACTCTATCAAGTTTTTTCAGAAAACATAGCTTTACTTTCGTACATCTAAACCCAGGAAAATCACCCCTTTTGTTTCAGTTGCACTGCCACATTCAATTCACAGTGCTGAGATGGGAAGTGACTCAAAAAATGGGACCTCATTGAGGTATATAACATAGTAAATAATAAAGCTGAAGTAGACCTACTAAGCTGGGGTGTCAGCTCCATTTTGAAAGGAATCAAAAGTAATTTTAGGATTTAGTGATATTAAGGTTTTTTAATATTGTACTGGGAGCAGAAATATTTATCATATTCAATTTTTAAAAAAAAACAAAGTTATAATGGGAGATTTAGGTAACTAAAAAAAAACTGAGCTGTAATGGACCAAAAGATGTTTTTTCTCTCATTTTTCACTTTTGTTCTGTTTTTCATAGTCATTTGTCTTCTGTCTGAAAAATAGTATTCTATCCTTCAGATGCTAGTTAGGTCTTTTTGCTGAAGTATAGTTGGAATGTTTCTTTAAGGTAAAATGAATATATCCTGGTCATGTAAGTGAAGGGAAAATAATATCTTGCTATCATAGTGCTCGAATGCATTTTATGTACATTTATATAATTTGTTCAGGTTGCTCACTGTGCCACAGGAGGGTACATTTTGCATTTTGGTCTATTTATAGTGAGGGAGAAGATTAATTTGCATCACTGCAATTGTTGCTTTGATTCCTTTTGTTGTGAATTTATTGAGCTGCAGGGAGTTTATTGGAACAACCCACTACAGCCCTCAGTGGCGGAATGGGCGTATAGTATCTCCTCACAAGAAAACTGGACTGGGGTATACCGTTATGTTCACTTGGCCTTGTTTTGTAATGTGTCTCCTTATGCTGCTGTGCTGTGTGGTTGTAAATTGCTGAATTTTGGTATACTCGAATCAATATGTTACTGTTAACATTTAAAATAATGGAAACATCAATACTTGTATGTTTGAATATAAATAAAACATAAGGTACTTCATAGAAGAAAAACAGTATTAATTGTTTGGTGTCACTGCACTGAAGATGTACATACAAGGTCATAAACATATATATATATATAGTTCCCCCTTCTCCATTTGTGCAGTCACCTAGTTTTGGTTCTCCCTGTTGTATTACCTGCTAGTAATGGGTTAAATGTGTGCTATGGCCTCAGTTGTAGTTGTTAACCAGATACAGGTTGCTTCTTGGATCGGGGATTTTTGATTGGAGCTAGGAATCCATTTTGTTGCTGACATATTTCTTTCAGAAATATGTTCCAATTTTGCACACACGTTCCCCTAAGTCTAAACACCAATTGGTGCATGACATTTGAAGAAAGGAGAAAGGTATGGCTCACAGAGTGAATCTTCTCATTAGATATTTTAATTGAATTACTTCTGTTGTCTGACATTTATGAATGGACCACAGATTGTGCCAGGGGGTGGTTTGTGCATGTGGCTTAAATCCATGCACAGTCCCTTGATTTAGAGCAAAGAGTTCTCTGGTTAATTGAAACAAAGGCACCATTTTTGTCTGTAAATGTTTTGTAAACCTTTTCCATTACTTCCCAGTAGTTGTGTTTCAACTCACCATGTCATATGCATTTGATAGCATCAATCGGACAAAAATTACGCATGACTGTTTCGGCTCTCCTGTAACACCCCTACCCAAAAGAGGATTGCCAAGCATATTTCAGGAAGGTGATGTCCCCTTAAAAGCAAAACCCTTGAGTTTTTCCATTTTTAACACAGCCATCAAATCAGATAAGATGAAGATTAAAAAAATAAAGGCATTTTATAAACCTTCTGCAAAGACTAGTCACCCTGCTGTTAATTGATGTTTTCAAAGGACTTACTGCTCCAATACCCCTCCGACTGTTCACTTTTTTCTTTGCAGGTTTTTAATTGACATGGATAACAACCATATCTCACCTATTTAGATTGTATTTCTGAACCACTAGATGAATATAAATAGAGTTTGAATTATAGAGAATTCCAATTTCAGGACCAGTTAAAGCAAATAATATGCATTATTTTTCTTATGCATATTACCACAGCATCAGAGAATAGGCTGTTATTTATGGTGACATCATTAGCTTTATTATCGTACAAACTGTGATCGATCGAGGCAAAGACAGTGTATTATATTTATTTATTACTATTTTTTTGGGTTATTAAGTGAATGGATAAAACAGCACCAGACGCTGAGACTTATTCATTTTAGATCCAAAGATATGACTGTAGATCCACTCTGGGATGGATCAAAGCTTTGCAGAAGGTTGCCTCAGTAATATTCCAGAATGCCATCCTGCAAACAATCCCTTTCATCTTGTTGCAGGGCACCACTTTTGTATAGGCTCAATTTCAAGGCTAGATTTTGTGCCAAGGGAGTGCTCTAAATGCTCATGATGAATATGTTAGAGCTTTTAGGAAAGAAACAACATTTAAAGAGCTGGGTCCAGTAACTCCAATAGTACAGCTGGTGATGTCAAATCAAAGGGTCACAATTCCAATTCTTGTCACTCAAACTGGTGTAGTCACCTTGGCTAAATATTCAAACTGTGTTTAAAAAGTAGATGAAAATCAACAACTCTTCTAGTGCTAGATTGAGTGCTGTGGAACACTACTTAATTACTTCATGGGTGTGTGAGGGGAGGCAGTGGTTAAAGGCGAAAACTAGCAAGACCAATACTGCTGAGCGAAGGTGCGCTTTCCGTCACTTAACTATAGAAGCAGCATTCACAAAGCTTGCAGTCTCTACATCATCCAACCTCCACTACAAGCATGCTATAAAATCTCTTCAGTTTGTCTTTCCATTTTTCACCTGATGAACTTGATCCTGGTATCTCAAAAAATCATCTAGTTCACAATACGTTTTGCCAATCTGCTACAAAGATGGCATACAGAGTAATTTGGATGTTAATGTAAAATCTAGATTCTAGTTCGCAGTAATGGTTTAAAATTGCTCACACTTTTGTAGAGAATATGAAGGTGTCACTTATACAGCTGAATGGATAGTAAATCTGACCAAAAACTGTGCTGTCATATCACTGGTTTTAAATAGTGGAGAAGCGAATAAGGGGGCCAGTTATTTAGGACTGAGATAAGAAATCTCTTCATTCAAGGGATTGTGAATCTTTGGTACTCTGTGTCCCAGAGAGCTGTGGATGTTCAGTTGTGTGCACATTCAAAACATATTAGAACACAAGGAGTCTCAAGGACGATGTTTATTGCAAGTGCAATATTGGAAATGGTGAACTAAAGTTTGTGGTGAATTGCTATAATGGTAGTCAACATTATTCTGTATCATTTAATTCTAATTAGGGTACAATGGCATCTCTCCCCAGTTTGACAATGGTATATCAAATATCCATACTCACTTTTCAGCACATCTTGGCACAAATGCTTCGAGCGATATCTGGTGGTAAGTTTTGGTTTTCAGTTATCAATGTAAAATCAGGAGGCTATTTTTAGATTTTCTGTAGCTTTTCATTACTTAAATGCCACAGCAACTTGTATTTATATAGCATCTTTAACGTAGTAAAATGTCCCAAGGCACTTCACAGGAGCTTTATAAAAACAACATTTGACACCTAGCCTCATAAGGAGGTATTAGGCCAGATGACCAAAAACTTTGTCAAAGAATATCTTTAATTGTTGCTCTCAAAGTGTTCAATGAAATTAAGAGCTGAAAATTGGATCAGTTTTACTTTTTTCAATTAAAAGACTGATTAGAAGAGATGATTAGGACAAACTAATTTTTTAATAATAGAAGTGACTCTGGACTCTGTTTCAGTTTGTTAAGCTGTCTGTATCACCATTTTATTTTCCTTCCATTACTGTTCTGGAGGTAGTGCTTTGTGCTGGAGTGCAATTCAGCAGTGGCTGTAGCCTGCTGGTACCTCACCCAAATGCATACATGCAAGCTTAGGTAGCAAGTGTAGGCAGACTATTGATTAGTGTTGAACCCAATTGTGTGCTTCTTCCTGTCCATGCATATGCTGTTTCTAACAGAGGCCCTGGATATTGATCACACCGGGCTGATTTTTCTTTCAACTGTCGAGCATGGGAACATAAATAGTAATTATAGCGCTTTAGCTGAGAGCCCATTTCACATCAGTGTTCTATGAAGGAAAAAAATTCTCTTTATCTTTAGTTTTGCTTATATCTTAATATATGCTCCTTTCTTCTAGCTCTGCACTCCCAATACAAATCAACTATCTATTGCATCTTTTTTGTAATTTGTTCTTGGGATGTGGGGGTCGCTGGCAAGGCCTGCATTTATTGCCCATCCTAATTACCCTTGAGAAGGTGGTGGTGAGCTGCTGCCTTGAACCGCTGTACACCCACAGTGCTGTTAGGAAGGGAGTTCCAGGATTTTGACTCAGCGACAGTGCAGGAACAACGATGTACTTCCAAGTCAGGATGGTGTGCGACTTGGAGGGGAACTTACAGGTGGTGGTGTTCCCATGCATCTGCTGCCCTTGCCCCTCTAGGTGGTAGAGGTTGTGGGTTTGGAAGGTGCTGTCCAAGGAGCCTTGGTGAGTTCCTGCAGTGCATCTTGTAGATGGTACATGCTGCCTTGTGTGCCAGTGGTGGAGGAAGTAAATGTTTAAGGTTGTGAAAAGGGTGCCAATCAAGCGTGCTGCTTTGTCTTGGATAATGTCGCACTTGAGTGTTGTAGGGCTGCCCTCATCCAGGCAAGTGGAGAGTATCCCATCACACGCCTGACTTGTGCCTTGTAGATGGTGGTAAGTCTCTGGGGAGTCAGGAGGTGCAGAATTCCCAGCCTCTGACCTGGTGTAGCAATAGTATTTATTATCCATAAAGTTTTCGGTCAATGGTAACCCCCCAGGATGTTGACGGTGGGGTATTCAGTGATGGTCATTCTGTTTAAATTCAAGGGGTAATGGTTAGATTCTCTCTTGTTGGAGATGGTCATGCCTTGCATGTGTGGCGTGAGTGTCACTTGCCACTTATCAGCCCAAGCCTGAATGTTGTCCAGGTTTTGCTGCATGCGGGCACAGACTGCTTCAGTGTCTGAGGAGTCGCGAATGGTACTGAACACTAGGCAATCATCAGCAACATCCCCTCTTCTGACCTTATGATGGAGGGGAGGTCATTGATGAAGCAGCTGAAGATGGTTGGGCCTAGGACACTACCCTGAGGAACTCCTGCAGCGATGTACTGGGACTGAGACGATTGGCCTTCAGCAACTACAACCGTCTTCCTTTGCGCTAGGTATAACTCCAACCAGTGGAGAGTTTCACCCTGATTCTCATTGACTTCAGTTTTGCTAGGGCTCCTTGATCCCACACTCGGCCAAATGCTGCCTTGATGTCAAGGACAATCACTCTTGCCTCACCTCTGGAATTCAGCTCTTGTCCATGTTTGGACCAAGGCTGTAATGAGGTTTGGAGCTGAATGGTCCTGGCAGAATCCAAACTGAGCATTGGTGAGCAGGTTGTTGCTGAGTATGTGCCGCTTGATAGCACCTTCAATGGCAGCTTCCATCACTTTGATGTTGATTGAGAGCAGATTGATGTGGCGGTAATTGGCTGGATTGGATTTGTCTTGCTTTTTGTTGACAGGACACAACTGGGCAATTTCCCATATTGTTGGGTAGATGCCAGTGTTGTATTGGAAGTATTTTAAAGACATGAATCATGTCACCTTTCAATCAACTGGGACTCTAGTTTTAAAAGAAGGTAACTGAGAAGGGAACGTATAGAGAAGATGCTAAATGCCATATGAAGGGTAAATTTGGAACACCACCTCCTTGTAAGCTATGACAATGGGCCAATGATCCATAGTGCCTATTGGGTCTACCTACAGGCAAATAGGTTCCTCAGCAACGGGTAAGTTAGTGCATCAGTCATTGTTAGTTGAAAGAAAATACATTTTCCTGTAATCACATGGCAAAGTGCAACCCTCCCAGCAAATGTGTACTGACCCAATG
Organism: Heterodontus francisci; assembly: GCF_036365525.1. Classification (NCBI taxonomy): domain Eukaryota; kingdom Metazoa; phylum Chordata; class Chondrichthyes; order Heterodontiformes; family Heterodontidae; genus Heterodontus; species Heterodontus francisci. The sequence goes on from NC_090384.1 coordinate 68,983,015, forward strand.
TGCCAGTGTATTCTGCTGTAAATACTAGACAGCAAAACTGGAAGTAACTTTACTAATACTTGCTCAGGTTTTTTATCTTTAAATAAAACAGAATTCAAAGTCCATACACCTAGATTATCACCACAAATTATTTTAATTATTTTTAGTAAAGTCAGTTACTTTCCATGCTTTTTTAATTGTGCAGTGAAACAATTCCTTAAGTGGCACTGCGGAAAGACGTACTGAGGAATCAGCTTTTTGGCTTTAGTGCATGTAGAAGTGCGTATTTTATTCTGGATTTTACTCCATCCATCAGAGCTTTCCTAGCACAAGGTGAAAATAAAATCAGCTCACATTTTTCTTCATTGTCTGTGTAAAGCATTCCCACCCAGCCATCCCTTTCCAGCAGCACATTCAAGTGGGCAGGATTGGAGCTTATGTGCTTTTTCTGGAGTATTTCATCAAAATTTCTCCCTTGAGTTCAAAAGTAATTATACAGCTTTCAGATTATGGATATTCTAGTCCTTGAGTTGACTCTATGGAAGTTTTCAGAGTTGACACCAATATCCTTAGACATTGAGCCCATAACATAGGCTGACCCGATGGTAAATTCAAATGTTATAAATTTTTGTTTCTCCTTCTCTATCGACTTTTTAAAAGAAAAATGTCTAAATTGTCAATACTGGTGACATTGGCTTGAAGAAATTAATGAGCCTATTGGTGTGAAGTTACATTGATAGAAATAAAGTCATTAACTATTTGGTTGTAGCATATGAACTGGTTATGTTCATTCAGTTCTCACGTTGAGTTTACTAGCTCCTTTGTTTATACCATTTATGCCATCAGCAATTATGCTTTGGATAGCATTGATAGACATGAAATAATTTAGAAAATTGTTAAAATAATCTCAACCTTAATGTTATTGTATTTTAAGGCCTGCTAGTTTGAATCTCCAATTATAGCAGGGATAATCCGTTGGGGGAACAGAGAACAGCTTCACGTGAATTACTGAATACTGGTGTCCATCCTGCTCTTAATGGAATAGGGGAGAGAGAGATGAACAGCTACATTTTCTGCAGCTGATGTAAAATAAAATTAAGGATATCACCTCCGCGATGTATTTTAAAGGAGTACATTTTAATGTGAACACATCAGTATTTCATTAATTGATTCCATCTGTATGTCTGACATTCTCAACTGATATTGTTATGTTTTACAGTGTTTGATATTAGCCCTGTCTTTTGATTAGGCAATGCTGAACCACCTTAATTATTCAAAATCCTTCCATCTGTCATTTTCTGACCAGATGATTGGCTTTTACATTTATGAGAATGGAATTGAAAGTGCGTGTGATTTTTTTTATTAGCTCACTACTTCAGGGCTTGAATTTAAGCACGGTCTAAAGACTAATTGCTCTCAGCTCTGAAATGATGAGATACTTCCTCTTAAAACCACACATCTGAAAGACTATATTTACCTTCCACTTAAATTGTCCCGTAAAACTCGTTCAAAGCCTTATTCACTTCCTGCAGTAATTTTCAAAGGTGCTTTGCTCCCTGCCCATACCAACTAACTGTATGCAGATCTATAGTCAGTGGTTTGCTTGTTAATCTAATGGACTTTTTCTGAAAAATCCTATGTGAACACGTTGGAGCTCTAAGATGGCCACCCTTAAGTGATATATAGAATTATGCTGCTGGCTGAGGTACAGGCAGAATTAATGGACAAGATACACTTATCGATAGAGCTGATAAATCTGAAATGTGAATAAGAATTTGCAATACAAGCCACTAAAAATAATTATATCACAAATGCAGTTAGTTTAGTACTGCTCCAAACACTAACATCTAGTTCCCATTTATTTTGAAGTACTACTTTAGAAGTAGTACTGACTTCAACTTTACTAGGTTATTTAAATAAATGATGCATGGTTTTGAGGAAAACCTTTCAAAGCATTCACCTCATTAACGGGTAAAGTTCCAACATCTAACTTGAGTTTTACTGAGCTAATTATTTTAAAATTAAAGCAATGCCTTTGAAGCTTTCTGTAAAATGCATAATTAAAGTATATTGTGTTCTGTCACATGATTAAACAACTAATTGAAAATCATATTGTTTCTGCATAACAAAAATTAGTTATGCATTTTTGTACCACTGAAACATGTTAAGCTCAGTGTTCTGTGAGAGACTAGGAGCGCTGTGGGAGCAAAGGGATTTTTGGTGCCCATGTCACAAATCACTCAAAGCTAGGTACAAAAAATAATCAAAAAGGCTAATGGAATGTTGGCCTTTATCTCAAGGGGATTGGAATACAGAAGTGAGCAAGTGGTGCTTCAATTGTATATACAGCCTTGGTCAAACTCCATCTAGAGCACTGCCCTCAGTTTTGGGCAATGCATCTTAGAAATGATTTAGGGTAGATTAGATCTGATATCATCAACTTCTAACTATTAATCTAGAAAGATGGTACTCCCCTCAGACAAAAACCTCTGAATTCAAAAGAATATATAGAATAATATGCAGAATAATATTGCTGAAACAATCTCAGTGGCAGTCAGCACCAGGTTTGCTTCAGATTACGGTCTATAGGAACAACCAAAGCAAAGAATAATACAACTCTGAGGGACACTGGGAGGCCTCCAAACTATAACTCAAGAAAATATTTCTAAATGAGTCCAAGTATCCTTGAGCCTCAACTGTGTTAACTGAGTTTGACCTCCACAACTATGACTCCAGTGGTTGTTCCTCCCTCTGAGGTCTCCGCATACTCAATTTCAGGAAAGGAATTAAAGGAAATTGAGGCAGAACAGGCTCACGTCCTGGAGCAAATGCCAGAGGATCACAGAGCCACTGGATAATCGGTTCAATTCCCTAAATAAGATCACCAATAGTATTGACAAAAGCCATGTTGTCACTTGGAGGGTGAGGGGTAATATTTCATTTTGAATCCATAGACATTCCGGATGATAGTCTGAAATACACTCAGTGGTAAATAACTTTCAATTTCCACAAGATATTCATAGGCTTATAATACAATGTGTAGTGTACAAGGGTGTTTTACTTCAGTGAGTCTTGTTTCATGTGATATGAAACTCCGTTCAATGGGAGCTCATACTGGAGCCATTTCATGCTTACATGATACATTTGGATTGTTAGCAGCCATCCATTGATGTCCAGTATTAATTACTTAATTCACATGTTCGAACCAGAGAGGTTTAAGAACAGAAGAAGACTATTTGCGTCAGTGCTAGCACTTTGTTAGAGGAGTTGCAAACTAATTTGACTGGTAGGCCTCTCTGTTCCTGACAGTCTGCAGCATCCTTCCACAGCATTGATATTCCTCGGCGTTATTTGTCCATAATGCTGCACCTCATAATTCTCCATATTAAATTACACTTGTCGCCTATCAGCTCATTTCATTAAGCTGTCTCTGTCCTCCTGAAGACTTTTACAATCCTTTCTGTGTACTATGCCTGCTATTTTGTGTCACTAACAGCAGCAATTTGTATTTCTAGAGCATCCTTAACAGGGGTGTTAGAAAGCAAAATTTGACACCAAGTCACATAGAGATGTTAGGTCAAAGAGAGGGGTTTTAAGGAGCGTCTTAAAGATGGAAAGGGAGGCAGAGGGGTTTGAGGATGGAATTCCAGAGCTTAGGGCCTTGGCAGTTGAAGGCATGGTCACCAATGGGGGAGCGGTTAAAATTGGGGATGCTCAAGAGGCCAAAATTAGAGGAGTGCAGATATCTCGGAGAGATGTGGTGCTGGAGGGGATTACAGAGATAGGAGGAGCGAGGCCCTGGAGGGATTTGAGAATATTAAAATCAAGTTATTGCTTAACCAGGAGCCAATGTAGGTCAGCGAGTAAGGAATGAGTTGGGCTTTGTGTGAGTTCAGACATGGGCAACAACATTTTGGATGAGCTCAAGTTTACAGAGGGAAAAAAGTGGGAGGCCAGCTAGGAGTGTGTTCGAATAGTCAAGTCTAGGGGTAACAAAGGCATGGATGAGGGTATCCCAGCAGATGAACTGAGGCAGAAATTAAGTCAGGCAGTGTTGTGGAGGTGGAAATAGGCGATCAGAGTGATGGTGTGGATATGTGATTGGAAGCAACAGTTTTAGAATTCAGCAAAGGAGGACCAAGAAACTGATAAAGAAAGAGAAAATAGAATATGAAAATAAAGTAGCGATATAGAAAGCCTTCAGGAAAGCATTCCCACTTGGACAAAATGTTATAGTCTGGAGTTCCGCCAGGTTGTGCTGGTTATGCAGTTCATCACAAATCGGCAAAAAATCAGGAAACTCGGGCATAAGTTGTGTCCAGCACAAATTGAACTACTGTGATCTTTTGAGCTGGTTTAAAAAATCATCTTGCACAAAGCCAGTCCTGCCATAAAACTGACCTCAACCCCCCAGAATGAATTAACCACCATGACTAATTGTGCCCATTTGTGGATATTCAAGGGGCCTTCTAAATTTAAAGTGGAAAGCACCCGCACCTTTTTCAAAGCTTTTAAATATTTAATTTAGTGAGAGACTCACTATTATACACCAACGAAACTAGTAAATGGTTCTGTATCATGTTGTGAAGTCATTTTCAGTTATTTAAGATTGGGCTTCTTGCAAGTGCTGGAATAGACTCTCTGATTAAAAATACTTTTTGTGATGACTGATTATCAACTGGATTAAGAAAAGTGCACCAGATTACCACACTTAACTTTTTTTTTGCATTAAAAATATTCCCCGATATATTTATGTTCTGAAATGCTGCCCGATTGCACTGAATCATAGAAGATTTTACATTTGGCTGGATACCAATGAAACATAGAAACATAGAAAATAGGAGCAGGAATAGGCCATTCGGCCCTTCGAGCCTGCTCCGCCATTCATTATGATCATGGCTGATCATCCAACTCAGTAACCTGTTCCCATTTTCGCCCCATACCTTTTGATCCCTTTAGACCCAAGAGCTATATCTAACTCCTTCTTGAAAACATACAATGTTTTGGCCTCAACTGCTTTTTGTGGTAGCAAATTCCACAGGTTCACCACTCTCTGGGTGAAGAAATTTCTACTCATCTCAGTCCTGAAAGATTTACCCCATATCCTTCGACTATGACCCCTGGTTTTGGACTCCCCCATCACCGGGAACATCCTTCCTGCATCTACCCTGTCAAGTCCTGTTAGAATTTTATGGGATTCTATGAGATCCTCCCGCACTCTTCTGAATTCCAGCGAATAAAATCCTAACCAACTCAATCTCTCCTCATACGTCAGTTCCGCCATCCCAAGAATCAGTCTGGTAAACCTTCGCTGCACTCCCTCTATAGCAAGAACATCCTTCCTCAGATAAGGAGACCAAAACTGTACAGGTGTGGCCTCACCAAGGCCCTGTATAATTGCAGCAAGACATCCCTGCTCCTGTACTCGAATCCTCTCGCTATGAAGGCTAAAAAACCATTTGCCTTTTATACAGCCTTTTGGACCTGCATGCTTGCCTTCAGCGACTGGTGTACGAGAACACCCAGGTCTCGTTGCATGTTCCCCCCTCTCTGTTTATAGCCGTTCAGATAATAATCTGCCTTCCTGTTTTTGCTACCAAAGTGGATAACCTCACAGCTATCCACATTATACAGCATCTGCCATGCATTAGCCCACTCACTCAATTTGTCCAAATCACCCCGAAGCTTCTCTGCATCCTTCCCACAACTCACCCTACCACCCAGTTTTGTATCATCTGCAAATTTGGAAATATTACATTTAGTTCCCTTATCTAAATTATTAATGTATATTGTGAATAGCTGGGTACCCCACTAGTCACTGCCTGCCATTCGGAAAAAGTTCCATTTATCCCTACTCTTTGTTTCCCGTCCGCCAACCAATTTTCTATCCATCGCAATACACTACCCCCAATCCCAGGCGCTTTAATTTTACATGCTAATCTCTTATGTGACACTTTGTCAAAAGCATTCTGAAAGTCCAAATAAACCACATCCACTGGCTCCCCCTCATCAACTCTCCTAGTTACATCCTCGAAAAATTCTAGTAGATTTGTCAAGCATGATTTCCCTTTCATAAATCCATGCTGACTCTGCCCGATTGTACCACTGTTCTCAGTGCTCTGCTATAAAATCTTTGATAATGGACTCTAGAATTTTCCCCACTACTGACGTCAGGCTGACTGGTCTATAATTCCCTGCTTTCTCTCTACCTCCCTTTTTAAATAGTGGGATTACATTAGCTACCCTCCAATCTGTAGGAACTGTTCCATAGTCTATAGATTCTTGGAAGATGACCACCAATGCATCCACTATTTCTAGGGTCACTTCCTTAAGTACTCTGGGATGCATACCATCAGGCCCTGGGGATTTATTGGCCTTCAATCCCATCAATTTCCCCAACACCATTTCTCTGCTAATACTGATTTCCTTCAGTTCCTCCCTCTCACTAAACCCTTTGTTCCCGAACATTTCTGGTATGATATTTGTGTCCTCCTTAGTGAAGGCAGAACCAAAGTATGCATTTAGTTAGTCAGTCATTTCTTTATTCCCCATAATAAATTCCCCTGTTTCTGACTGTAAGAGACTTACATTTGTCTTCACCAATCTTTTTCTCTACAAATACCTATAGAAACTTTTACAGTCAGTTTTTATGTTCCCCGCAAGCTTGCTCTCGTATTCTATTTTCCCTTTTTTATTCAATCCCTTGGTCCTCCTTTGCTGAATTCTAAACTGCTCCCAATCCTCAGATATGTTGTTTATCGTGGCAAATTTATATGCCTCTTCCTTGGATCTAATGTTATTTCTAATTTCCCTTGTAAGCCATGGTTTGGCAACCTTTCCTGTTTTACTTTTGTACCAGACAGGGATAACCAATTGTTGCTGTTTATCCATGCGCTCTTTAAATGTTTGCCATTGCCTATCCACCGTCATCCCTTTAAGTAACGTTTCCCAATCCATCATGGCCAACCGCGCCTCATACCTTCTTAGTTTCCTTTACTAAGATTCAGGACCCTAGTGTCAGAATCAACTAAGTCACTCTCCAGCTTGATGAAGAATTCTATCATATTATGGTCGCTCGTCCCCAAGGGGTCTCACAGCACTAGATTGTCAATTATTCCTCTCTGATTACACAATACTCAGTCCAGGATGGCCTGTTCTCTAGTTGGTTTCTCAATGTATTGGTCCAGAAAACCATCCCATATACAATCCATGAATTCCTCCTCTTCTGTATTGTGACTAATTTGATTTGCCCAATCTATATGCAGATTAAAGTCACCCATAATTACAGATGTTCCTTTATTACATGCGTCTCTAATTACCTGTTTAATGCCATTCCCAACATCATCACTACAGTTTGGGGGTCTGTATACAACCCCCACTAATGTTTTTTGCCCCTTTGTGTTTCTCAGCTCTACCCATACAGATTCCATATCGTCCGAGCTCATATCCTTCCTCACTATTGCGCTAATTTCCTCTTTAACTAGCAATGCAACTCCACCGCCTTTTGCTTTTTGTCTGTCCTTCCTAAATACTGAATACCCCTGGATGTTCATTTCCCATCCCTGGTCACCTTGCAGCCATGTCTCCGTAATCCCGACTATATCATACCCATTTACATCTATTTGCATGATTAATTCCTCCACTTTATTGTGAATGCTCCACGCTTTAAGGCACAAAGCCTTAAAGCTTGTCTTTTTAAGCATTACTTGCTCCCTTCCGACTATTTTTCACCGTGGCCCTGTTTGATTCTGGCCCTTGATTTCTCTGCCTATCACTTTTCTTATTCCCCTTACTGTCTTGTGTTCTTGTCTTTGATCCCCCCTCCTCTGACTCCTCGCAAAGCTTCCCATCCCCCTGCCATTTTAGTTTAAACCCTCCCCAACCACTCTGGCAAATACTCCCCCTAGGACATCAGTCCCGGTCCTGCCCAGGTGTAACCCGTCTGGTTTGTACTGGTCCCACCTTGCCCAGAACCGGTCCCAATCTCCCAGGAATCTAAAACCCTCCCCCTCACACCATCTCTTCAGCCACATATATCCTGCTATTTCTACTCTGACTAGCACGTGGCACTGGTTGTAATGCTGAGATAACTACCTTTGAGGTCCTACTTTTCAACTTACTTCCTAACTCCCTATATTCTGCTTTTAGGACCTCATCCTTTTTTTTTTTTACCTATGTCGTTTGTACCAATGTGTACCACGACCACTGGCTGTTCACCCTCCCCCTTCAGAATGTCCTGTAACCGCTCTGAGACATCCTTGACCCTAGCACCAGGGAGGCAACATATCATCCTGGAGTCTCTTTTGCGGCCACAGAAACGCCTATCTATTCCCCTCACAATTGAATCCCCTATAACTATTGCATTCCCACACTTTTTACTCCTCCCCTGTGCAGCAGAGCTAACCGTGGTGCAATGAATTGGGCTGTTGCTGCTTTCCTCTGAGAGGCCATTCCCCCCAACAATATCCAAAGCAGTATATCTGTTTTGCAGGGGAATAGCCACAGGAGATTCCTGAACTGCTTGCCTAGTCCTCTTGCTCTGGCTGGTGGTCCGCCATTTCCCTCCTGCCTGTGGAGTCTGAGCTTGCGGTGTGACCACCTCTCTATATGTACTATCCACGATACTCTCCGCCTCGCGGATGCTCCACTGTGTCCCCAGCTGCCGCTGCAGCTCTGAAACCCGGGCTTCCAGGAGCTGCAGCTGAAGACACTTACTGCACACATGCTCGTCCCGGGCACTGGAAATGTTCCCGGCTTCCGACATGGAGCACACCACGGCTTTGAGTTCTCCTGCCATGACTTAACCCTTAAAATTAAATCAAACCTTTTGGAAGATCTTAATGTCCAATAATATCAGTTGATGAGTTTGAATGGAAACTTCAGCAACAAATGAAATTCCAAAAACGAGTGCATTTTTCACTCAGTTTGCTGAGTGCTGCCCAACAAGGAAATTTTACGCCATTATCTTTACCCTAGCCTATCTTAGGATAGTTCACACGTGGAAAGCTGCACTGTTGTCCTGCCAATCGATTTGCCACCCTTGCTGTCGGAACTGGAATGCCGTTGTCACTGTCAATGCTTGGAGAGCTGTGAATTGTGATGTCGCTTGAGCAGAGTAATTTAGGAAATCTCAGCAGTTCTTCATTTCATGGGTTTTTGCCCGGGCTTTTGCCCCCTAAGACAAACCAGTGACGAAGCAGCGGATGGTTGAGTGCATCTTGCATTGCTATATCTTGAAGGGAACATGCTTGGTTGTCAGGTTAAGGTTCATTCCATCCATACCATGACTGCCGACTGAAGATCTGTCAATCAAGCTGCAAATGGAAAACTATACAAGGCTGTCCTACATAGCAATTCTTATACATTTTACTAAACATTGCTATTTCTATTTAACTGTAGCTTGTAAAAGACCTCTTTAGAAGCAGGCTTTCAGAGACCTACCCTCTTCTAAATTTTGAACTACTTTGGAATGCTGCTAATGTTTAGAATGAAATGAAAGATACACACCTTGTGGGATTATTGTAATTCTTTGAATGATACATATCCGCCACACACTGATCCTAACACTAGAATCTGCAAAGACACTGCAAATGTATAATGGCAAGTAGTTTCTGGTAAAAATGACTTATTACAGTGGGACAGATCTCGGGGCTTTATATGATATAGGATTTGAGGGGGCCATGTGTGTCATGTCCTATCTGCAATATCCTGACAGGATGGTCATGTCATGCTTAACATGTCAGTGCATGTCTTCTCCAGAGTTTGTACTGAAATGGTGTGTGAAAGATGTCCATCCATTGTAGGATGGTGAAGATCTTACCAGGTAGCTTTTTTTTGTCTGTTTCTTGCAAATAAAATAACGTAGCTATAATATCACTCGATGCTTTGTTAGTGATGCCTTGAAAGTGATGCAGTTCAATCCAAAACTAGGGTCTTGAATCTAAACACAGGAAACTACGAAGTTATGAGTGGTAAATTGGGAAACTACATTAAAAGGTATGATAGTAGACAGGCAATGGCTAGCATTTCAAGAATGAATTAACAGTTTACAACAAATTTTACATTCCTTTGAGGCACAAAGACCCTGCAGGAAAGGTGATCCAATCATGGTTAACAAGAAAAGTTAGATTGTACTAGATCAAAGGAAGAGACTTATAAAGTTGCCAAAAAAGTAGTAAGCCTGAGCATTGGGAGTATTTTAGAATTCAGCAAAGGAGGACCAAGAAACTGATAAAGAAAACAGAATATAAAAGTAAACTAGCAAGAAATATAAAAACGATCTGATGAAACTTCTATAGGTATGTAATATGACACATGTGGGCCTATTACAGGCAAAGACAGGAGAATTCATAGTGAAGAATAAGGAAATGGCAGAGAATATTAAACTAAACAAATACTTTGGGGGTAATTTTATGCTGGCGGCGGGGTTCTCAATGTTAGGGGAAACTGATGCCGAGATCCCCGCGTCACCTTTTCTCCAGAAGGCCCGTCGAATTTAGTGCCAATTAGGCACTTAACTGGACAGCAGCGGGCCTTCCATAGGATTTAGGACCCCGATGTCAGAAGTCCTGGCCTATCAGAGCTGCCGGCCAATCAGAGGTGGAATCTCACCGTGGAGGCGGTGGCTGCTCCTGTAGTTGCAGCGACCAGACACCTAGGAGTGGAGCTGCAACCAGGCTTAAGGTAGGTTACAGCGGGAGGAGTATCATGAGGGGTGGAGTGGGGAGGGGGGGTGGGTAGCAAGGGCAGGGGATGGCCCTCAGCAGCCCTCAGCCCTCAGAACATTGTTCAGACAGTAAGTGCCTTTGAACGAGGGAAACCCCCATCCCGGAGCCAGGAAGTAGCCTGCATGATTTTCTGTGCTGTGCTTTCCCATGCAGCGAGAGGGCCGCCTGCTGCATGGGCAATTGCGGCTGTGGTGGGAAGAGGCCCTTAATTAGGGGTTAATTACCCAGTTAAGGGCCTCAATTGGCGGCGGGGCAGGAAGGCCGTTCACAGGCCTTTCTGCCCTGGACTAAATTTTGGTGGAGACGGGATGACCACCATCCCACCAGATTTTATGCTTTCCCTATCTCCAAACCTGCCCCGGGGAGACCATAAAATTGCTCCCTGTGGCCGGAATTTTATGCGACTCCAATGAGCCAGATGGGGGTAGGGGGAGAGGTGGGGGTGGTGTAAAATGAAGCAGGAGGCTCTGAGAGGCTTTCCCGATGCGCTCCCGCCTCTGCCCCCCCTTTATGTAGGGCAGGGGAGCGCAAGAAATGGCCTGCCCATCCCAGAACAGTCAAAGCCCTTAAGGACCTTCGCACGCCTCCACACGGATTTTACGCGTGGCAAGCGGGTGTCCTGGAGCTGGGAAAAGCAGGTGACTTCTGATCATCTCGGGGGTGGGGTGGGGGGGGGTGAAGCATGCTTACCGAGCACAGGGTGCCCGATGGAGGGCTTCCTCCGCTGCCCCAACAGCCCCAAGACCCAACACGCTCCCCCTTCCCCCCCAACCGACCAGCCTTGCCTCGCCAGGGCACGACCGATTACCCCCAGCGAGGCAGCCAAAACTTACCTGGACTCCTGGCTCCATGTCTTCCTCTGTGGTTGGCTGGGCTGCAGTCCCAGCAATGGCCACCGCTCCCAGTGGCGCTGCTGGGACTAAGAACTGCCAGCCCGCTGATTGGCCGGCAACTCAATGAGGCAGGACCTCCTCCCTCAAGTGGGTGGAAGACCCGCCTTGGAACATTTAAAGGCATGGGGACCCATAAAATGCGGGTCAGATCCCCAGGCGAGGCGGAAGTGGGTTCAGCACCGACTTTTCAGTCGGTGGCCGGCTCCCGTCCGCCCAACGTGAATTCCCGGCCTTTGTGCCTGTCTGTGTTCACGGAAGAGGGTACAAAAAACCTTCCAGGAATACTAGCGAACCAAGGGACTAGCGAGAACAAGAATCTGAAAGAAATTAGTATTGGTAAAGAAGTAGTCCTGGAGAAATTAATGGGATTGAAAGTTGATAAATCCCCTGGACCTGATGATCTACATCCCAGAGGGTTGAAAGAGGTGGCTGTAGAGATAATGGATGCACTGGTGATCATCCAAAATTTTATAGATTCTGGAACGGTTCCTGCAGATTGGAGGGTAGCAAATATAACCTGACTATTTAAGAAAGGAAGGAAAGAGAAAAAGGGAACTACAAACCTGTTAGCCTGACATCTGTAGTAGGGAAAATGCTAGAATCTATTATATAGGATGTGATAATTCGACACTTTAGAAAATAATGGTAGGATTGGGCAGAGTCAACATAGATTTATGAAAGGGAAATTATGTTTGCAAACCTTTTGGAGTTTTTTTTGAGGATCAACTGATCTAATTCACCAACTATTGTAAGGTGTAAGCTTAGCTCAAAGTGCAGGATAATTACAACATTTTAAAAGTATTTCTTTTAACTTTTTCAAAAACTTGTGCTGTATTTGTCCATGGAAGTGTGACTGTTGCGAGAGCAGTTCTTTCAGCTTTGTAACAAAACTGTGATCAGTGAAACAGAATTCTGTGGATCTTTGATGGACCTTTTAAATATATGCATACCATAGTCAGGAAATTGATCTGTACCTTACAATTTTAGCAAGTTGAATCTGTAAAGCTTGAAGTGTGAGTTATTACTATCAACGTGAATCCAATTAATATGATGCTTATAAATAAATCAGATGTGAATGTGGCGTTTTCAAAGAAAATAGGATTGTACTTTATTAATATTTTGAAACCATTGAACACCATATGTTCTTTATCTCAACACATTAAGGATATTTCTGTATTGGAATAAACACTAACAACGATTACTAATTTCCAGTGTTAGTCATTAACTATAATTGATAATGCTTTGAATGTTTTATCAAAGCAATTTGTCCCTGTACAGGAATTTCATTGACTAATCATTTGTAGCCTGCAGCATATGAAAGTGTAATCCTATCCAGCATTAAAATATTAAATGGCAATTGTTTTAAAAATGCAATTTAATAGTTTGCATACACAAATTAAAATAATTGCCTTTAAATAATTAAGACTTCAGAATACTTAATCCTGTGAAAACATTTACTTTGAAATTTCTTCTTCAGATTTTAAAACAGTACAGTTTGTTTCAACACTCAAACATGTTGAAAGATGTATACTGACACAGAGTGATGTTTCAACGTTTGTCAATCAAGGATGGCATTGTTTCTTGGGGAATTGTTCCTTGGGGATTTTCAGCAGATTGGTAAAGAAGTAGAATGTAATGTTGTGACTGGTTATGATTAGACAATGCATTTATTAACTTTAAGGTAAAAGATATACCCAGCATTTTCCCACTGAATAAAATGAATGAATGCAGGGAGAGTGAGTTTGAACTGCAGCAGGTACGAAGTCTTCTATTGTGGAAACTCCCCCTGGTGGTTACTGGCAGACATTGAAGAGAGTACTCAGGACATCCAGTCCAAGAGATTGAAAAAGCCATCCTGCCCACTTTGCTGCTATGATGGATGTGCAAGTTGTTCACTGAACCAAAAGTTGGAAAAGAACTCTAGAAATTACTGTTCTTGTTTCAAAGGAAAAGTTTAAAATAATCTGCTCCAAGTTTCTGACTTTATAAAGAACTCACCTGTCATTTTAGAAAAAATACACCCTAGCGCTTCAACTCCCTGCCCCCTCCCTGTCATAAATAAACAAATACAAAATACATGAAGTATGATTTTGATCTAATCGAATTAACCACCAGATCTGGATCAGGTAAGCTGTTTTTGGCCGCGCCTTGCGTGTGTGCGTGAATGATATAATTCACATTTATTGTCTGTAATCACAGAGCACTTATCTGTTGTAGTTACACAAAAAATTTATTTTGCTCCAAAACAAGAAAAACATATTTGTGACCGTTCCTTTAAATCATTATCGGTATGTGATAGCGATTTTTTTTCATTGGTGTATGGTAATTAGTGCATTAAAATGCACCGTGGCATGGTTTAGGGTGCTTATTATTCACTATCGTAGCCTAAGAGCACAACCTTATTCTGTCAAGGTCACATCAGTATAGACGTGATCTTTGTAGATGGGTACAACTGAATGATTCAGTTCTGCTCTGTGGAAACTGTGATTGGTTTGTGACATTACTCAGCAATATATGGCCAGAAGGTCATTTAGTTCTGAAATCGCCAATATGTCAGTAAAGTATTTGAGGGTGGAGTGGTGTTGGTCACACTACATCACAACTATTCAATAAGAAGAAGAACGTACTAGCTGTTCTTCAGAAAATCACTCACCCAATAGATTGCCCATCGGCCTCAATTGAAATGGTGACTGCTGGTTTGGTCCATGAAAATTGAAATACTGGTGAATAATCTACACTGGTCAGCTATGTCGTTTTATTGCTAAAATACCTGTTTGTTGCAAAACAGTATTTTTTAAATGGCAATGAAATCTCTGATTGATGCACACTTTAATATAATAAAATAATAGGTTGAGCATCTTTGTATGACATGGTGGGTAGTCCTATACAAATGAATGCCCCAGCACATGTCCTTGCATGTGAATATTGAGGTCAAAATTCAAAATAGTTTCAATTGCTCCTGAGGATGCAGTGGGCTTTTGGGTTTTGCCATGTGGAGATCCTCACAAAGCCAACATCTGTAGCTTGTGGAAATTTGTTAGATTCTGCTTTTTCATGTTTCCTCCTTTTAGAAGATGCTTTAGGCACAAAAACCAGAAAAATAAAATTAATTCTCAAAATGCAACAAAACACGCTTATTCTCAAAAGCTACAAAAGAGCAAAAAATGAATAAGGGACCCCTCTGATAACATGTCTTGTGTATATGTCCCACAATGCAGTTTGAATATCAGCTTGCTAAATGTTTCCTTGATAAAGTCCTTGCCTCTTGGACATGTGCAGTAGAATGGTTTTTGTTGGGCGCATAATGACTTGGTTAGAGGTATTATACCATTCAGACATTGAACAAATTATGTCCATTTTACTTGATGCACATGATGGGCTCTTGAATAAATGCCTGGACATCCACATGCATGCAGTCAATGGTGCCTTGTATCCTGGGGAATGCCACATCTCACACAAAAATTATTAGGATCTCCTGCAGGCTTATGCTCATTTAAATGCATTCATCAGTTTGTAAAAATAGATTGTGTGATCTGTGTAATGCAGTGATAAATGCAAAACTTGCTGATCTTTGCAAACTCTCTTTCCCTTGCCTGGAACAAGCTTGTGGCAAAAAGTTAAGTGCCATTGTCATATTTGCTGCTACCAGTAGCATGGTGCCAATATGACTCCAAGCTGAACTTCCAACCCCATATTCTCTCCATTACAAGTTTTGGAACAGTTGTACTTTACTACAGTCAGAAAATGCACAGCCAGGCAGGAGAGCATTGGAATCGTCAAGTCGGGAGGGCACAAAAGGATGGATGAGTGTTTCAGAGGCAATTGGAAATAGGCAGCCTTTATGATGGAGAAGATATAGGTTTGGAAATGCGGCTCAGGGTTGACTAGGACATCAAGGTTGATAACAATTTGTGTCCTCCTAATATAGTGACCAAGGAGCGGGTTGGAATTTTTTTTTAATTCATTCATGGGATGTGGGCATCGCTGGCCAGGCCAGCATTTATTGCCCATCCCTAATTTCCCTTGAGAAGGTGGTGGTGAGCTGCCTTCTTGAACCGCTTCAGTCCATGTGGGGTAGGTACACCCACAGTGCTGTTAGGAAGGGAGTTCAAGGATTTTGACCCAGCGACAGTGAAGGAACGGCGATATAGTTCCAAGTCCGGATGGTGTGTGACTTGGAGGGGAACTTGCAGGTGGTGATGTTCCCATGTATTTGCTGCCCTTGTCCTTCTAGTTGGTAGAGGTCGTGGGTTTAGAAGGTGCTGTCTGAGGAGCCTTGGTGCATTGCTGCAGTGCATCTTGTAGATGGTACGCACTGCTGCCACTGTGCGTTGGTGGTGGAGGGAGTGAATGTTTGTAGATGGGGTGCCAATCAAGCGGGCTGCTTTGTCCTGGATGGTGTCGAGTTTCTTGAGTGTTGTTGGAGCTGCACCCATCCAGGCAAGTGGAGAGCATTCCATCACACTCCTGACTTGTGCCTTGTAGATGGTGGACAGGATTTTGGGAGTCAGGAGGTGAGTTACTCGCCTCAGGATTCCTAGCCTCTGACCTGCTCTTGTAGCCACGGTATTTATATGGCTACTCCAGTTCAGTTTCTGGTCAATGGTAGCCCCTAGGATATTGATAGTGGGGGATTCAGCGATGGTGATGTCGTTGAATGTCAAGGGGATATGGTTAGATTCTCTCTTGTTGGAGGTGGTCATTGCCTGGCACTTGTGTGGCGCGAATGTTACTTGCCACCTATCAGCCCAAGCCTGGATATTGTCCAGGACTTGCTGCATTTCTACACGGACTGCTTCAGTATCTGAGGAGTCACGAATGGTGCTGAACATTGTGCAATCATCAGCGAACATCCCCACTTCTGACCTTATGATTGAAGGAAGGTCATTGATGAAGCAGCTGAAGATGGTTGGGCCTAGGACACTACACTGAGGTACTCCTGCAGTGATGTCCTGGAGCTCAGATGATTGACCTCCAACAACCACAACCATCTTCCTTTGCGCTAGGTATGACTCCAGCCAGCAGAGGGTTTTACCCCTGATTCCCATTGGCCTCAGTTTTGCTAGGGCTCCTTGATGCCATAAGTGATATGCATGCAGAGTTTGCTGGAGTTTCCTGGAGTAGCGAGAGGCCCAATTGGCTAAACTAGTTTATATGCCAA
This sequence comes from Heterodontus francisci, assembly GCF_036365525.1. Classification (NCBI taxonomy): domain Eukaryota; kingdom Metazoa; phylum Chordata; class Chondrichthyes; order Heterodontiformes; family Heterodontidae; genus Heterodontus; species Heterodontus francisci. Next base: position 68,999,775 of record NC_090384.1, read on the forward strand.
ATACATGCAAGTCCGCATCCCTTGGACTTGGAAAAAGCGAACATTGCATTGAAACTTAAAGCACAGAAACTGGCCATTTGGACCGACTGGTCGGTGCTGGTGTACATGATACACATGAGACTCCTCCAGCTGACTTTATCTCACCCCATCAACATAACCTAATATCATGTCATGCTGCCAAAAAAAATGAGTGCCTGGACAGGAAAACACCAGCAAGGGAAATGTTGATTATTGTGATGGCATTTATCCAAAACCACCAACTTCAAAAGCCGACACATAAAAACTGTTGTGGCATTGATGCCCACAAGAAGATAGTAATGGGTTTTCATTATCCAAGTTCATGCTAAATTGGTCTAAGCAAGGGCCCAGAGGGCTGACTATTCCCCTTGGAGCTATAAACCAGCATGAGTGAACACCTGCAGCACATGGCATGGGGAGCTAAAATAAACTGGCGCAGTTTTTGTGCTGCAGGTTCATGGCCATTAGGAATTAGATTGAAACTGCTGTCAAAAGCATTACATCTCACAAAGGAGCCAGAGAGAGAGAGAGTCACCCTGACCGTCTGGGCCAATTTGAACTCAGAGCTAGGCCTGTCCCAGCACTGCTTCTCACCATGAATATTTTATGGCATTATGTCATTGTATTGGAAGGTGATATATCACATGGCCATTCCAAACCTATAAGACACCCAATTTAATGCAGAAGATCCCAACATCTGCTACACCTGTTGTGGAAGGGGACAAAACGCAATCTCTACACAGCTTGAGTTTCCATGAAGATAAACTGGGCTGGACTGGGCTATGTCATATCACTGGGCTGTACTTATAGATTTCACTCACATTTAATTGTAAACCAGAGAATAACCTCACTCACTTTGAGAACTAGGGAAACAGCAAAAAGAAAATCCTCTGTTTTGCAACAATTATCTTTAGAAACTTGGAAATATTTTTATAGTTTTACGAAAGGACAGAGGCACGTATTTCATTGATAAAGTTGTCTTTCAATACATAAAATGTTAAATTCTCTTGTGTTTAACAATCTCTTTATTATTTTTATTAAAATTTTATTTTAATATCAAATTTCATTTCTTTTTTACAGTGAGATGATTAGAAGCTTACAGGATGATTTCACAACAAATATTGTAAATAAATTAGAAAAATGTTTTTTTGTAAGATTACCAAAGTTCTGCAGTAAATCTTGCCCTGATTAAAAGAGGTCTTGTATGGAAGGGTAGCCCATCATGGTAAGCGTGGGGGAGGGCCTACTTTACATTCAAAAGTCGCAGCCTGAAGATGTCATTGATGCCACAATGTCATTGTAACATGAAAAATTCAGGAGTCTTGCAAGGGGCCAAACCCAACAGCAAAACCTGGTGGGAGTTTGTGGCGTGGTCAAAAGAGGCCAGGGTATTTAAATGTAACTATTGTTAGGATTCATTGTGGGCTAGGAGGAGCAGGAGCCCACATGTTAACCCCCTCCCTACCCAGCACTAAGTTCCCTTGTCGTCCTTGAGCTCCCATCCCAATTTCTGTTCCCGCCCACCAGCCCTGATGTCATTCCTGCCAATTTCAGCCGAGAGATAGCGTTGCAGCATTTGAATGAGGCGCAGGAGTTAAAATGGCCTGGTCCTCAAGGTGCAGTCTTCACAGAGGTTTCTCTCCCACCCTGAAAGTGACTCGAGTTTACTAAAGTGCTTCGAGAAGATTACACACATGCTATTGTAAAAAGAAACAAAAAAAGTTTGTTTTCACATCTACTGTACCTGGCATTTTATCATCCAATTGTTTCGAATTGGTCGTATCTGCCAAGGTCAAGAGACACTCTTCGTTCAGAAACACATTTTATAAATGCCTTTTATGAACAGGATGTGCTTTATATTTTAGCTTTTGACTCAGAAGGACCAGTTTCCTTGTGGTTCCTGCACTTGGTAAGATTGAATAATTAATGCTCTGGTTTCTCATGCCTTGTCTGCTTTGAATTTCTGCTATTGCTAGAAAAACACCATGGAGCACCTTGTTGCTGTGAACAACTGGAATGACATGTACTTTAGTCACAATTGAGATGTTAGATAATTTTAATTGTGGTTGGATAGCACTGAAATTATGCGAAGAGCATGAAGTACATCTTAGCCATTCAGAACCCATGAACATGGTCAGCTGACTGAGTTATTTATGAGAGCTTTATCATTGATTTGTCATTTATGTACTGTATAAAATGTCAAAGCTTGAAAGAGCTCCTGGTGTGTTGCCCATAAACCCATTTTAAACATCACACCCTGATGGTCGAGGTGCTATGGTGGGTAAGCGCACACCCATTCTCCCTGTCAGACCCAGATGTGAACTTCGCACAGAACAATCTCATGGAGACCCTCACTGGCACAGGAGATCCAGTTAAAAGAAGAGTTCGGACAGTAAACCAGCATAAATATCAATTTCCAGCTTTTCAAGTAGGTGGCTTTTCAAACCATGCATCACCCTGCCAATGTTTACAAGAAAAAATAACTTTTTAAAATAGAACTACAATTCGAAGTTGCCATCCATTCAAATCAGTTGGATGGCAGGGCTGGAAATTGTCAGACCAGGCAAATTGGCCATTTATTTTAAATGGATGAACAAAATAGCAGACAGATGGAAGTTATATAAACATACGTAGTAATTGTTTGCTATTATAATCATTTATAACAGCGAGTATTTGAAATGCACTGCAGGCTAATCAGCTAAAAGGAAATGACAGGTTCAAGCTTGGATGTGACACTTTATCAGAACTCAGTTTTGAGGTTTTATTTGAATGAGATTATTCATCCTTGTGCCTCTTAATATTGCTTCAAAATAAATGTGCCTTGTTTAAATAAGTAGTATAGCCTCAATTCGGGTATTGTCCACCTGCCTTGGACAGAATCACAGAATTGTTACAGCGCAGAAGGAGGCCATTCGGCCCATCATGTTCGCATTGGCTCTTCGAAAGAGCAATTCACTTAGTGCCATTACCCCGACTTCTGCCCGTAACCCTGCACATTCTTCCTTTTTATATAACAGTCTGATTCTATTTTCAATGCTTCTTCTGTGGTCTGGTGGACAGCTGCAGAGGCAATAGTGAGCCAGTTTTGTCTTGTCAATGTAGAATACAATGCCATTTGTGGTTACATTTGGTGTTCATTGTTAAAAGATTCCATTTCATAAATCACCATAATGCATCAGGAGTTCTGGATCATGTAGAGTTATATTGAAGTCCCTACAACTATTTTTCATTTCATATTTGTAACACTTCCAGGAGAATTTTATTTTTAAAAGGCCGAGTTACATATGGCTCCAAAACACTCGAAAAAGCATTAGGTAAATGTCAAACGTTGTAATTTTACTGAGGTGTGGGTTGGGGGGACATGCCTGGGTATAACTTCAAGGATCTACCCAACATTACATCCCTCCTTCAACAATTTCTATGTCCACCACTGGTGTAAAAGGTATGTTTGCTTATTTTAGGTTTCTTGCTCCTGGCATAAAATGATGTAAAATTGTGATAAACACATGTATCAATATAATTCTTTGCTTGCATGTATCATGAGGCCTATATGTTTTTGAGTTATCAACCTTTTGGGGTTATGCCAGCTTTTCTGAAGCTATTGGTCAGCAGTTTGTTAGATTTCTAGGTTGGTATTTTTGAACCAATTTCTAGAGCATGTAGGTTGAGAGCATAAAACTGTTTCTAATTTAGTACTAAAATAGTCAACCTTACTAGACATCTCAAGGATAGGAAGTGCGGGAAAGGCACGTGGCAAGCTGGTGCAGTAAGAGGTGAAGGTCCATTGTTGGAATTTAGTACAGCGTGCTTTACTGTACATCTATGTTGTACCTGACCTTTGCAGTGTTTCTTGCAAATGCTGGTGCTTGTAATGGGAAAAAAGCTCCCCAGAAATAATATTCATTGCCTTGATGATCTGAAATAAACATCGAGAATCTCACTATGGTATCTGACAAATTACATTCTGAGGGCTTACCTGGTTGGACTACATCACCTTTAACAATGGAGGAACTGTCAGTAAACTCATATCTCTTCCCATCAGAGAGAAATGAAAATGACTCATTTAAAACTATTGGTTTCGATTACTGTATGACCTTGTGGTATTATTTACTTATCAAGTTTCCCATCTCCTTTTGCTGGTTGACGAAACAGTACACTTAGAAAACGTAACTCCATAATGAAAAGAGCATTAAATTGCCCATGCAACTGCTGCTAACTTCTACAATGTGCAGAAATATGTTCTCCCAAACCACATGTTCCATACTAGCTGGACATACACATCTGAGTTGACTAATTTATTCAGTGAAAATTACCTGGTCTATGACTTTATCATTTTTCAGTTGTCGAGTCACATGATACAATGATATTGCAGTTGTTGACTAATTGCAGCAATCAATCTCGATCAGTTAGTCTACAACAAAGCCAATGACGCAAAGAAAACTCCAGTGGTGGAATGGTTTGGGAACCATAGTCTAAAGTTATCTGTTTCTTCCAAGCATACTACACGTACCACATGTCATGTCTCAAATTACTGTATATCATAATTTTTCAATATATACAAAATATGTCTCTTCCCTGTGTGTAAAGTAGGCTTCCTAAAATGTGAGCCAAGGAAGTGAAACGTCAGGAAATAACCCAGATGAGAATTTACTGAAAAAACTCCCTATCAATAATTTCTATGGATTTGCAATTTAAACTTCTCTGGAAAAAATGGAAATATCGATTTTTTTTCAGGCCTGATTCATATTGCATGATGTGATTCCATAATTATTTACTATATTTTATCAATGAAAACATTTTTAGAGGGTTTGATGTGTCGATATGAATGGAAACCAGTTGTTGAAACAAAAACAGTCTAATTGAAATGTGTGTAACAGCTGTTGTCCCCTGATAATGGTGTCGAGCAGAACAAGGGATTTACTCTGTTGTCCATGCTTATTAGTATTGATTTGTGACAGATCCTCTGTGGAACCTGAAATCAGCCTCGTCCTGTTGGCACTCTACAGACTTAGCTGTTTGACATTGGGGATCATGTCATAATTTATACACTTGTAACTGTTCAACAGTAATGGGTTAAATGGATTCTCTACGTAAATGGGATACAGTGAGAAACAGTGTAGTATTGCTTCTAGTCAGGTGACTTAAGTAGATTCTGAGTGCTATAATCCACATTTTGAGGCAGGTTATAAACAATTCCCTTGATGTTTTTACGTAGCATTTTATTCTTTAAATGCATCTTCTAGAGCATGGCAGTTTTGACGTGTTATCATGAATATGTTCATTAAATACCAAATGTTCCAGGTGTAACCGCTAGTTAACAGGAGAAAACTGTGGAATTGAAAGAATGGAAATTGTGGCAAGTGAAAGGTTATTGAGATGACAATCTATTTCTTGTTGTAGATTGCATGTTTTTGGCTTAAAAAGAATGCTAATTCAGTAGGCAAAGGGTTAAACAGTACTAAAAGATCAAAATGATTTCCTTGAACATTCCTGAATTAGGCTGACATTTACTTTATGCACATGCAAACTTTGTAGATATTTATTTTCAACTTGTGTTGACTAATAACCCCATTCTCCTTACCTCGCAATAGGGTTACTATTGTCGATGTTTTATTAAATTTATATTCCTTTAATAAAAAGATCCAGTGTTTGTTCAGTATGTACTGTAAGATTTGTAGAACAAAATATCTCCCTCATCTCTGAACCTCAGGAAACCATAGAACCAGAGAACAATTATGGCACTGAAGTAGGCCATTCAGCCCATTGTGTCCGTGCTGGCCAAAACATTGCAGTTTAATTGTATTTTGGCTCTCTAAAGGAGAGAGAGAGCTTAATTTACTATTTATTTATTAGAAGGCAGGTCACTTGTTCTGAATTTCGGATAATTCCTGTTGTACCTGCTGGTAATCACTTGATGGAGTCAGAGAATTTGACTGTCCTGTGCGTGTGGTGCACTTTGAAGAACCTGAAGGGTTCTGGTAAAAAGTACATCAATGAGCAAAATTGGCAAGATGTAGACGATTGCATTTCTGCTCCAAATTATCTGTGCACTGATACTCCCAAGTATTAGCCTCTGCACAACATCAGCCTTTTCAAATGTCAGAACTAATTTACCCTATTCTATCAGCAGTTTCGCTTGGAATAGGTTTCATCAGTTTGGATTGGTAACTCTTTATAGTGTCCATCAGTCCAACAATGCATGGTCGCTTCGCATTTTGACAGAACATTACCTCTGACTTTTATTGTCCTAGTGCTTCAATTGGTAGAGTTTCCAATAAACTCAAAAGAAACTTCTATCCACATTGGGATTCAGTGTGCAAGATGAATACTTTAACCAAGATCTACTATGCACATCATGCTAGTTATGGAATTAATTTTATTCAGGTAATGGTTCTTTCTTAAAACATTTTATTATCAGCAATTACTTCTGATTCGTATGCAGTTATTACACATGAGTTCTTGATTGGAGAATGAGGGAAAATTTGAAATACGTGCAGTCAGTTTCTTAATAAATTGATGTCATGGAAATGTGTTATTGTTCAGCATATAATGAGGTTGTATTCTAATATTCTCATGATTTTTCAGTGGGAGTGTGAAATTGATTCACATCTGTGATTGAATGATACACAGATTTGTTGTTGTGGTCCATTAGGCCCATTATATTTTATTTATTGTACTTGCTGGGAAAGTGGAAGCCTTTAATACTGTTATATTCTGTGGTGGATAACCTGTGTTTAAAACAAAATGAAATAAAGGGATAAAGAATGGCTCTAGCTATGTGAATTTGTTAACAACTCCTTGTACTTATATAGGGCTTTTAAAATAGTATAACATCCCAAAACGCTTCACAGGTGGATTATAAAACAACATTTGACACCAAGCCAAGATGACAGAGAGGTAGGTCTTAAGGAGCATCTCAAATCCCTCCATGGCCTAACCATTCCCTCTCTCTATAAGTTCCTCCAACCACACAGCTCGCTGAGATCTCTGTGCCCCTCTAATTCTGGTCTCTTGAGCATCCCTGATTTCAGTCACTCCACCACTGGTGGCCATACCTTCAGCAGCTGTGGCCCTAAGCTCTGGAATTCCCTCCCTAAACCTCTCCTCCACATCTCTACCTCAGTTTTGTCCTTAAAGATGCTCGTGGGTCACTGATATTTCTTGATGACCTGTTTTACTCATTCTTTGTTTACTATTCTCATTAGACTTTGGAGGACTAAGGATGCAAGTCTGACATTTATTTTTCAGGAAGGCATCTTGCAGCTATGCTTTGGGCACTAATTATTTTCAGCAGTAAATTCTTGTGGGAAGTAGAAATAATTTTAAATTCTAGTCAATGCTTTTGTACTTTGCATAATCTATATAGTAGCTTCTTCAAGAGAATGAATCTTCTGTTGCAGGTCCCATAACTCTATCTACTGTATTACCCCTCAGGCTTCACACTTGGAACTAGATGAAATGTTTTTCGTTGAACTGAACCACAAGAATTTAACAGATATTAGCAGGCTTCCTAATTTAATGAGCTGTGCATCATCATCATAAGTGCAATATATTACCAAAACAAAACTAAATAAGATGAACAGTATTGGTTCATCCATTTGTGGAGTTGCTCTTTGCTGAAGCTTTACTGATGAATTTTGGTTTGAGACCAGACCTACTGGCCATCTTTGTGGTGTTAGGGATTGTTATGAAAAAGGAATGGTATTATTCTAATTAGTTACATTGTCCTACATCAGATGATGGTTTTCCCAGGGTTCAGCAGGCAGATCAATTTGGGTTTTAAATTCAGAGGGTCCAGAAGATTAAGTGCAAGAGGAGAAAGAGCCTCTACACAACTGCTAGAGTGTGGGTATGTATCTTCAATTACACCAGTTCGAGCACAAATCTATTCTCTTTCCCACCAGAGAAGGATAAATACCAACTGAAATATAGTTACATGTATTAAATGACCACAGTTAAAATAATCCTGTGTAGCAGTTTATTTCTGTAATAGCCTCAGTCTTTATCGAATTGGTGAGAATATATTGGAAGGTATTTGTAAGGTGGTTTTATAGATTCCCCACTGTGGGTTCTAATGCAGCTTAATGAATCCTGAGTTATCAGTTCAAATGTTCTGATATGATCATGCATTTGCTTTTCATCTCTATCCATGCTGTGATAGCCCCTGTTATCCCAGTGTCGGAGGGACTGACTTCTGTTTGTTGCAGTTTTTTACTTATGTATTCACTTTCAGTGCAGAGCAGATCAACAAGGGGAAAAAAAATCTGTGCAGCATGAATCCAGTTATCAATAAGCACCAGATTAAAGGCAGCCCTTCAGGAATAATGAAGATGGAACAGTTGCTTAAAAATGCACCTAGCAATGCTCACAGTGCACTAGTCTACTGATTGCTTTAACGCTGATACCTAAAATTAATTATTATTTTTTTCATATGATTAGGATTGATAATATAGGGAGAAAAACACTTCTACAAAATAGCTACCAATCAGCACATTTAGATAAAAAAAGGGATTAAACCTGTTGTATGGTGGTTCATGTGTATAGATCTTTGAAGGTGGCAGGACATATTGAGAGAGTAGTTAGAAAAGCATATGGGATCTTGGGCTTCATAAATAGAGGTATTGAGTATAAAAGCAGGAAAGATAAACTGAACCTTTATAAAGCTCTGGTTAGGCCACAACTAGAATATTGCATCCAGTTCTGGTCACCACACTTTGGGAAGGATGTGCGGATCCTTGAGAGGGTGCAGAGGAGATTTACCAGAATAGTTCCAGTTCCAGGGATGAGGGATTTTAGCTACAAGTTTAAGTTGGAGAAGCCGGTGTTGTTCTCCTTGGTGCAAAGGAGATTGAGGGGAGATTTAATAGACACGTACAAGGTTATGGCAGGTTTAGATAAGTGAGACAAATAAAATATTCCCATTAGCTAATGGTACAAGGACTAGGGGATACAGATTGTAGGTTTTGGGCAAGAAATGCAGGGGGGATGTGAGGAAGCGCTTTTTTATGCAGCAAGTAGTAATGGCCTGGAACTCGCTGCCTACAAGGGTGTTGGAAACGGAGATGATGAATGATTTCAAAAGGAAATTGGATGGGCACTTGAAGAAAATAAATTTGCCAGGCTACGGGGATAGAGTGGGGGAATGAGACAGATTAGATTGCTCTAAAGAGAGCTGGCATGGACTCGTTGGGCCAAATGACTTCCATCTGTCCTGTAATGACTCTCTATGACTTTGACATTTCAGATTCTTTTATTTAGTATTTAGAGATACAGCACTGAAACAGGCCCTTCGGCCCACCGAGTCTGTGCCGACCAACAATCACCCATTTATACTAACCCGACAGTAATCCCATATTCCCGATACTAGGGGCAATTTACAACGGCCAATTTACCTATCACCTGCAAGTCTTTGGATGTGGGAGGAAACCGGAGCACCCGGCGAAAACCCACACAGACACAGGGAGAACTTGCAAACTCCACACAGGCAGTACCCAGAATTGAACCTGGGTCCCTGGAGCTGTGAGGCTGCGGTGCTAACCACTGCGCCACTGTTATTTTCCTGTTATGGTCAAGTATATTGTAAATCTGCATGAAGCTAGAAAAAAAGGAAAGGTCTTGCATTTGTTTAGTGCCTTTCACGATCTGAGGGTGTCCCAGTACAGTCAATGAAGTACTTCTGAAATGTAGTCCCTGTTGTAATGTAGGAAACACGGCTGTTCTTTCTGGGGTTTTTCTTGCCTCTTCCAGCATATTACATGGCTGCAGGTGTAAGGGAGGAAGAGGGGTGTTGGGAGTGGGAAACGGCTAGTCATAATGCTGTAGCCATTGTGCGTGTGGAACAAGCTTGATGGACCAACTGGTTTTCTGCCCATAATTTTTGAATGTTCCTAACTTGGTATAAGCTATGGATTATACTGAAGCAGTGGTAAATTAAATGATGGACCGAACTGTGAATAATGTGAGACTGACTAGTATGCTTTGAAATTGAGAGGCTGAAGACAAAACAGAAAGAGGGCCAGAGATGCCTACATTTTCGAACTTGATAACTAAGGGTCTTTGAGCTGCTATGTCGAAGGCCTTAGATAAATCATAAAGGGAGGCAATAATGATCCTTTTATCAAGAGAATCAGAGCAACGATAAAGGACTCGCTATAGGAAAGAAGAAACACTTGAAACATTGAAAAAGAGGACTGAATTCCTTTTAAAATTGAAGAGTATTAGAGTTAAATTTTGGGGACAAATAAGATGATAGATAGATAGAGAACAAATGCAATAATATAACAGTTGGATCCAGAAAAAATGTGCTTAGATTTGTAAATAGAAGCATTCCATCCTTGCCACCTGGGGCTCAGCTTTGTGACAGAGATAAGGGTGAAAGGTCCAAATGCGGAAGGCATAACAGCTAAACCTGTGCTTTTAGCTTTAGTACTGAGATGCCATCTGGTTGAACTGCAGAACTAATTTAGATTTTCACCCCTTGTTTTCGCTAGTTATCTTTTCTCCCTCTTGTCAGGGTTCTGTAGGCTACACCCCATTCATTGGCCAAGGAATGGTAGCCTGACTTCAGTCATGTTCAGTGTTGTATTTTAGATTGGCTAACTCAGGCCAGACCAAAGCAGGGACCACCTTCTCAATAGCTTGATATTGCATGATGCAAACAGGAAAAGAAAGGTGAGAAAGGACTATCAGGTCCATCCTTGCTTGGTTGAGTTATTAGTTGGTGAAACCTTGTGCAGCACTCTTCTGAAATGTTAGTAATGCTCACTAACTTTTCCAGGAGAAATTTTTCCTGCCTCTCAAACATCCTTCAGTAGACCACGATCAACAAACTTAAACTATGTGCCTGAGGAACAGAGAACTGTAGAGGAACAGAAAAAAACACATACATCTGGATTGTTTAATTTTATGTGATGCTGGAACTCGCTGCCTATGAGGATGGTGGAAGCAGGAACAATCAATGATTTCAAAAGGAAATTGGATGAGCATTTGAGGGAAATCAACTTGCAGGACTACGGGGAATAGAGCAGGGGGAATGGGACTGATTGGATTGCTCTATAAAAAACTGACATGGACTCGATGGGCCAAATGGCCTCCTTCTGTGCTGTTATGACTCTAATTTTTTTTCTTGCTTTTATGAAGGAATTTCTAATCAGCTGTCCAGTTATAATCCAGAGTTTAAATTTAGTGTCCCAATTAATGATTTTTGAATGGGATGGAGCTGTTTATTTCAGACGTAAAATTCACTGGAGCAGGCTTTTTTTGTATTGGAGTCTGATGTGTGATAATCAAATCAGATGCCAAGTGGCAGCTGTGAAAGCTTGAATACATTTACATTTGGCACTGATCAGCTGCAGATTTTTGGCGGTATGGACTGTTACTATATGATTACAATAATCACACACCAAGGGGTAGTTCAGAGGCTCCAATCCAGTTATCTTCAGTTCTAACTAGAAACAAAGTTTTGCAGTAAGATTTTTGTATGTACACAAGAGTATGAGATATCTCCATATTAAAAAAAAACAAGCAAACAATAGTAGATTAAGCATTACATTTACATTAAGCAAGTGCTGTACACCAACCCATTCAGAATATAGCTGGTCAGTGATACTGAATTCACATCCAAACCGAGACACAATTGTCAATGATATAAGCCTGAGTTTCCCTTTTGAGATAAATATAGCATGTAATTTTTTTTTAAACTGGTGAGTAAAACCTGTACTTTCAGTAAGTAAATCCTATTCTTCCGGTGAGTAAAACCTATTCTTCCACTGGCTTTAGTTCATCTTGTATTTTCTGTAACCTATAGACTCCTCATCCTGTACATTCTACTCCCTCAGTGTTTGCTGTTTCTTATAGATGGGGGCTGAGCAACTGACATAGTCCATGTCATTCAGGTTCAATGTGCTTCCCGTGAACTTAGCTGTTGTAACTGAAGGAGGTTCCAAGGAGACAGTTGGTTATGAAAGAAAGAGTTAAGGCAGACACAACTTGCTGCAATGCTTTCTGGCTTGCTCTGCACCACTTTGGTAATGAGTAATGATTCTCTTTTATACTGAAAAGGTGCCTGTCTCTAAGGCTTTATATTAGAACCCGTTTTACGTAGACAGTAAATGCAATATTGACTCTTTTCTTTTCAAAACACAGAATGGTGAATTATTGTGCTTAGGACTTAACTTTTTGTTAAGTACGATTCTTTGTGAGAAAGCATAGAGATATTTTGGGCAGCCACATTTATCATTTGCATTTTTATGGGGAAAATATTAGCCTTTATGTTTAATATCATTTTCATGTCTAAAATCTGGAAAAGATTGTACTACATTGATTTTTACTTTGCTTTCTATTAATTGAGTTTGTAATACATTTAACAATAATTATCTCTTGCATTGTTACAATAGTTCATTACCATTAATAAAAAAACAGATTTATATCTCTTAACTTTAACAAATTCTAATTTGAGATTTGGATATTTAACTATGTATTTTGTTAATGATTCCTATTTTCAACTAATCTAATTTGGTAAATGCAACAGAGCATAACCTGAACCTTCTAGCATTAGATGTATTTTAGCCTGTGCAATGGAATTTTTAAGCAGCCTTGTGTAGTTGTGATGATGCACATGGGACTGATGCCTATTGATTGGAAGCCATTTATGTCAAGTCTGCTGCTCTTAAAAAAAAAATCAATTCTTACCACCAAATGCCGATTTGCAATTCTAAAAGCAGCAACCCTAAATATTAGTACTGGCACTTCTATAATGCACCTGCTGTTTCCAGTGAGTCCATGGTGCAGTTTACTTCAGCTATGCACAGCAGAGAGCACATTGGTTTAATGTCTTGCCCAAGAGACAGTGCCTGCCTAGTGCTGTCTTATCCTTTGTATTTCATAACCACTCTTGTACATTCTGTATCCCATAGGTTCCTCATCCTGTTCACTCCCTCATGCCATGTGATGCATTTTTATGGGGAAAATATTAGCCTTATGCCTATAAAATAGCAGTTGACCAGCACATGTACTTCGCAGTTATAACCACCATTGTCATAAAGTATCCTTCTCACCGATCAATATCAAAATTATTGGAAATAATCTCTGTTTTAAAGCTTATTCCACAACTTCATTCAATGCTTTTGATAAAGGGCATCAAGCAAAGTAGGAAAGCTGACAGAGGCCATGTATTTTACTGTCACAAGTTTCTATATCAGAGAACACCTGCAGCTACACTGATGCAAGTTGAACATCTGTATTTACTGACACAAACAAGCTGAATTTTCTTTCTCTCCATCATTTTTAATTTCAGTTTGTGACTAAAACTAAGGAGAATGGGTTGGTCTTTGTTAATGCAATACTGAAATTTGACATTTCTGGTTATCTAATCATCCTGTCCTCTATTTCTTAAGCTTTTTGCTGGCGTTGACATCTATTTCAGAAATGCTCGCCCACATTGGTGGAAATAACTATTAAGTGAGAAATTAGATAACTGGAAATGGGAGGGCATGAATTATCATGTTTTGGGAATTAGAATTAATAATGGCAAATAGAGATATTGTAAGGCAAAGTTTCAGCTCCCTTTTGGAGGGTGCGAGAGACACAGCAAGATTGGAAAAGATGACCAAATATCTATAATTCTGTTGTCTTTTGTTTCTGTACAACATCAGAAATGTTGTTATTGAAAATGTCAAAATACTGAGATATATAAACCTACAAAATGGGGACAACAGAGGGATTCATGTGGAGCATCATGTTTGGTGATCACGAAGGGTAAAATGGAAGTAGCTTACTAGTGATAGATTCCAAGGGCACCTGTAGCAAAGGGAAATGTTGCATTTTTTGGTTGTTTACAGGGATATTTTAATATGGCGACCAAAGAAAGGGAACCACAAGGTACCACAGACATTGAGAAGACTGTGAATTTATATTTTACAGCATTTTATTTGTAACTTGATGCTATATATTTATGGAGAGTAAAGATTGATGGCGAGCTTATGGTTTTTGTGTTCTGTAACCAGAATCTGCTCAAAAGTTGTCCACGAAGAACTCTTCTTGTTTTCCCGTCCCCAGGTAAAAATCTGGTCTTGGCTTCATGGCTCTGCATACTGATTGTGTACTCCCCAATGCAGCCTGACTCCTGACCCTCTTCTCCTCATGCAGCATCAGGTTGGAAGTTTGCAGAGTTTGGTAAGAAGACCGGGACTTCAGCCTTCCTCCTTTTGATGCACATGATTTTGAATCAGCAAAACAATAAGAAAACTTTGTCAGCTCAAGTTTGCTTAAAAGCTTAGTATCTCAGTAAGAGAAGTTAGCAGACGGAATTTTATCGTTTAAAAACGGGACTCCTCCGAGGCGCCCGAGATGTAAATGGCGGGCAATTACATCGGGTTGGGTCCCCGACGTCATGACGCACAAATTCCATTTTCTGCTGGTCGGACAGCGGGCGAGATCGAGGTGCCGATTGCCGTCCACTGCGAGTCAATTAAAGAGCAATTGAGGTTGTTAAAAAAAATAATTGACAGCCATTTTACGTTGGCTGTATTATGTTGGGAACCCGGCAGGTTTAAAAGAGCAGCAGGCAGTGTATCTGTGAGGGAGTTGGAGGTACTGTTATGTTGGTTCTTTGTTCATTGTTATTTTTTTGTATGACTTTAAAGTTTGTGGTAGTTTCTGCTTGTTCAGCAGGGTTCATCTGAATGTTACTCACTCTTGGTGGGGCCCCAGCACTATTGATTTCTTGGGTGAAAGGGAGGGGGTTGCATGTGCCTGTCCTTACAGCAGGCTTGTAATACCTGAAGTAATTGCATCTGTGGGACACGGCAGCAATGGGAATTGTGCACTCAGGAGGCGGCTCATCTAATGAGGATGACTGTGCCCCAAGGAGGGACAGGAGGACAACTGGCCAGGGAAACCCGCAACCTGCTGGCGCAGTGCAGCCTCATAATGGGGGAGAAGGTAGCAGATTGGCCCGGGTAAAGTCACTTGTCAGGAGACGAGCCTACCCAGCAGGCAGGCTCTACTGCCTGCGCTTCAGCTTCCTGCAACTGTCAGAAAGCCAGTGCTGAAGAAGAGCGCCTTTCACGTGAGACTGTCACATCTCTGTGTGAGATGCTGGCGGCAGAGGTTGCTTCAAACTGCGTGGGTGGCCATCCAATGCTGATCGCACTGAAGCTAACAGCACTAAATTTCTATGCATCAGGCTCGTTCAAGGCTTCATCGGCTGACGTGTGGAATCTCCCAAGCATCAGCGCATCACTGCATAATGGTTGTGACTGATGTCATTTTCAGGCGCGCCAATCAATTCATCAAGTTCAAGACGGGCACCGCCAGTCAGGCCGAGAGTGTGGTCCGGGGCTTAATAGAATGTTCTCGTGGTCAGGGGTTCCACTCAATGAATGTTCAGCTCATCTGTGACCATCGTAAGGGAATCATGCAGGTGTGTGCACGTTACCCTGGGAGCAGCCACAATGCTTTCATTCAACGGAACTCCCAGGTGCCAGCACTATTCAGCCCTCCTGAATGCCTGCAAGGCTGGGTACTTGGCGACAGGGATTATCCACTGCAGGCATGGCTGATGACACGGTGAGGAACCCAAGGAATGAGGCAGAGGAACGTTACAATGAGAGCCATGCGACCATCAGAGTGACCATAGAACAGACTATAGGTCTTCTCAAAATGAGATTTAGGTGTCTCGATCGCTCAGGTGGAGCCTTCCAGTACTCGCCAGCAAGGGTTTCTAGAATTATTGTCATCTGCTGTGCCTTATATAACCTGGCGATGGAGAAGGGAGAGGCCCTGGAGGATGATCAAGGTCAGTGCGAAGCATCCTCAGACGAGGATGGTGATATGGATGAGGAAGAGGGGCTGCAGCCACCTGAACGGCTGGGAGGGGTAGCTGGAGGTCTGGGGGAGTTAAGTGCAAGAGAGACCCGGGAGGCTCTAATACTCAGACTTTCTCCTGAACAGAATCTCATCAACCGGAAAGTGACATGGCAGTCTGAGATGAGGCATTAGCAGGAGCTGGAAGCACAGAGGCACTCGCCTTCAGGGGGAAATCTCAGCTGATACGGCCCACCTTTCCATCAAACACCACACAGCCCTAATGTGTCACCTCTCAAATAATCCTTCTCATGCAGATCAAAGATAACGCCTAAAACATTAGCAATGGCGTGTGACATGTGAAAATGCCAAGTGAAAAATTTAATGACATTTCGTGCATTTATACGTCAAATAAATATTTACAAGTTGCACCAGTGACCCCAGAGACCTGTTACTATGATTTTTTGAAACGTTTGCGAGTGCGCATGCATATGGACAACCCCTCGCTGCCAGCCACACCAGAGGCAGGTGGCTGATCAGGCTGCCATATTGCTCTGAATGACTTTGGCAGGCGTCCTGTGCCTGCCTGAGGCCATGTGAGCCGCGGCATCTCAAGGTGATCCTGAGGAGTCTCAGGAACACCCTCTGACACCCTGGGAGTATGCGGTGCTGATGTCACTGGCAGAGGGGACAAGGAGCTGCAGGATGCATCAGGAGCGCCCTGAAAAGAGCTCCCATATGATATTCTGCTACTGCCCCTGTGCCCTCCCGAGGCTCAATTGGTCCTCTCTGCTGACCTCAGAATGATGAGTAGCCTCAAACTGTCACCTGAGCATCAGAGTCAGATCTGTAATGCTCTGGTCCATGGAGGCCACAATCCTTGTGAGGTTATACATGGCCTCTAGGATCAGGCCCTCCACTGCAGCCACCAGTCTGTCAATGACGGAAGCCAGATGGACAGATGATAAGGACTGTGTGGTACTCAAGCCCTGGATGGACATCTCCGAAATCTGAGTCATAGCATGCAAAGTTTCTGGTAACTCCGCCAGATCTCCACGCACCACACGCTGCACTTGCAGCGTCTCCCGCCGAATTGATGTCATCAGAGGCTCGTCGTGAGCTTGTGGCTCTGCACTGGCCTGGTCTCCCACAATCCTTCGATTGTCAGAGGCATCGGCCGGTACTGCCTCTGGCAGCTGGTCTGGCAGTTGTGTGGTGCTGACAACAGGTTGTGACCATGATTCCGAGGAGAGACACATCCCAATCGAGGTGAATGTCTCTGAGCTGGCGCTTGGTGCAGGGTGAGGATGTGATGCTGCACCCTCTGAGGTCCCTTCCTCATCCTCAGAGGTGGACGAATGAGCCCTGGAGATGCTTCCGGGCCGCTGTTGTTTCACTTGCAGGGAAAATCAGAATGATCAGTTGTAATCAGCACTCCTGACTGGAGGACATGTTACAGACTGCAGTGTGGGCATTTCTGTGTGATATTACGTTTGAGAGCACCCTTCAGTGCCTGAGACAATCACCGCACCACATCCCCCCCAACCGCCCCCACCCCACCCCTCGACCACACACTGGGGAGTTCACTATCCTGGCCAGGTGTGCCAGCTTTGCCATCAGCGATAGTGCGTCCTCCGTCCTCCCCTGCCAGCATTAATGCATCCTCCTCCAGTCTGCTCACATATGCCAGTTTGGCCACGCCACCACCGGTGCAGGACCTCTCACGAACATTATGTGCCCTCTTCTCATGTGTTGACACAAAGCAATTAGTTAAGAAATATTACTGGAAAGATCACCCACTCATCTCTTGGGCTGAGTGCTGCATCTCAAACCAATGCCAGTGAAGTGCATGAATGGAACACATCTGGACCACTGTGTGTCACAGATGTGCCCATTATACGGCCCAAGGCATGGTTGCAGCCAATCACTGACCATGGATGGCTTCGACCTTGCAGCATCAGCACCCATTGACTCTCCCGTGTCTCATAAAAGTTGTGATGACTGCGGAATGCCCCTTACCCTGGCAGAGTGCAGAAGGTCATTGACCCGCTTGCGGCACTGGAGCCATGTCCTCCTAACTACTGCGCAGCTGCTGACCTCCGCTGCTACCTCCAGACACGCCTTCTTGCTGACCTGGGGAGGATGGGAAGAGGATCTCCTACCTTGCCTCAGCCGCCTGGAGGAGGACATGTAAGGAGTCCTCTGAGAAGCGGGGGATCATGAGGCTACTTCTCCCTTCCATTGCTGCAAGCAGGTTCTGGTGGGGTTCTATTTTATTTTCAATTCTTGGATATGAGGGCACTTTAAGTCCTCCTCCAGTCCTTTCACCCTCAGTCTCTTGTTTTTCCTTTGCATCTGTTGCTCCTCCCGACGTCCTCCTTGCTGCAGGTAAGCCTCTCTGAGCCACCGAGGTTGCGGAAAGCCCTTTTAAATGGCTTTCAGCAACCTCTTCCGGCTCTCGCCCCACCCCCACCGACGCTCAGCCTCCCGCCTACTCATGCCCTTTTCATTCAGAAATACGCCGTGGGGCCGCTAATTGGCTTCCTCGCATGCAATAGTGGCGGCAGCAAGGGGCAGAGAAGGAGCGAGTCCTTCACCCACTTCCGCCTCCCCGAACTTGGAGCCGCCGACTACGGTTAAATTCCATTTGGCATCTCTGTTACATGCTTCTTTGCAAACTGTATTGACAGAATGTCATTTTCTACGCCATTAGATTGATGACACACCACCAGCAAGAGGGACTTACCACTGGCAGAGGAAAATGTCAGTGATGGCAAACTTAACTGACGGATAAACACGGACTGACTCGTAAACATATAGCCATTACCTATTTGAAAATTCAGGCCTCCCATGATTTGTGTGTGCATGAGAGAAATATTATTTGTATAGTAGCGTAAAAGTAATTTAATTTTCAAAGGAAAAGGGTTCACATTTTGCTTCTCTGGTTGTACAGCAACAAGGTAGAATTGGTGGCATCTTGATCTGAAGATCATAGAATCATACAGCATCGAAGGAGGACATTCAACCCATTGTGCCTGCACCAGAGAGATGTAACAGAACATTTGGCCCTCTGGATTAAGTAAAAGAAGCACGTAACTAGCTGTACATTCGAAAACAGTCTTGTTTTATTTCCTTGCACTAATAAGTTAACTGAGTTTAGCTGCAGCAGCAGTAGCAGCTCTGGAAAGGAAACATGAGCCAGATCTCTCATTCCTCATTATTGTCTAGTAACCCCTGTTGGCATGAGTGCATGTATGGATGTTGGATGAAGACCAGATAAGGCTTGGTTCTAATACCCCCTTCCATTTCTCCTGTTACCCAGAGTGAAATAGCCTGCCAAACATTCATTACCTATGCTCTCAAGGAAAAGAAACTTGGCCAAGGTACCAGAAAGCAGCAGGTGTCTGTGAACCATGTCCCAGCAAGGAGAAAATTGGAGCTCTGGGATAAAAGATACAGCACTTTCTATTTTGGTAGCAAGTCCAATCAAACTCAGCTGAAGGATGGCTCGTCAGATGTTCACAGTACAGTGGAGCTGAATTACTGTCACACCACCCTAGGGTTTTGCAACATCAAAGGTTTTTTTATCCATTTCTTCAGAATAAAAACTTTCATTTCATCAGTGGGAAAACACTTGTACAGATTACTTATGATCGATCAGTAGGAAGTGTACCTACTCGATATTATGACGTGAAATTAAGTTTCTTTTTTTCCTCTTCCTTATGGTACTGTGAAAATCAATCTGGAAGCAAATTAATTACTCACTTGTATTTGTGTTTGTGGAGGAGGTTATTTTGCTCAGTTTGAAGTCGAGCGTTGGTTATTAAAGAACTTAAATAACCAAGAGATTGGAGCACATCTGGTAATCTTAAACAATGGATAATTAAAATAAAATATTGGTTCTGGTCACGATGCAGTGGTTAGACTGTCAGTCAAATCGTATGATTAAAAGGGGTATCTGGATGATGAGAGCTCTGCTTTGTGCATCACCAATTAAGTTAATTTCAGATTAATTGCAGATAATGAATGCTGATATTACTCAAGTAATTACAGGCTGATTTTCTTTTCTGGCTGGATGCTTATTTCAATGTAGATTTAGCAGATCAGTTAAAGTTTTTGGTGTTGGCAATTGATGACTAATTTAAAGCAAACTGTTATTTCTGAGTACTGAAAGCTTTGGTGGCATTCTGATGAGACCAGTGGATAGCCTGAGCATGGCCCCATTGTACTGTACATCCGACAGGAGCCTGTGCACAGCACTGTGTGTCTGGTGATGAAGGTTCAGTCATCTGGAGTATTGTGTGCAATTTTGGTCTCCTTATCTGAGGAAGGATGTTCTTGCTATGGAGGGAGTGCAGTGAAGGTTCAACAGACTGATTCCTGGGATGGCAGGACTGATGTATGAAGAGAGATTGAGTCGATTAGGCTTGTATTTGCTAGAGTTTAGAAGAATGAGAGGGGATCTCATAGAAACCTACAAGGTTCTGACAGGACTGGACAAACTAGATGCAGGAAGGATGTTCCCAATGGTGGGTGAGCCCAGGACCAGGGGTCATTAGTCTATGGATAGATGAGGAGGGATTTCTTCACCCAAAGAGTGGTAAACCTGTGGAATTCTCTACCACAGAAAGCAGTTGAGGCCAAATAATTAAATATATTCAAGAAAGAGTTGGATTTGGTTCTTAGGGCTAAAGGGAACAAGGGATACAGGGAGAAAGTGGGAACTGAGTTTGGATGATCAGCCATGATCGTATTGAATGGCCAAATGGCCTACTCCTGCTCATATTTTTTTCCATGTTTCTATGTTTGTAGCCGATTCCTGGGCTAAGGGCATTGTTCCATGAGGAGAGATTGAGTAAAGTAGACCTGTATTCCCTAGAGTATAGAAGAATGAAAGGTGGTCTCTTTGAATCATAAAATTCCTAAGGGACTTACTTGACAGTGTAGATGCTGGGAGGATGTTTCCCCTGACTTTGGAGTCTCAAACTAAGGGATACAGTCTCAGAATAAGGGATCGGCCATTTGGAACTGAGATGAGGAGAAATGTCTTCATTCAGAGGTTGTTAATCTTTGGAATTCTCTAATCCAGAGGACTGTGGTTATTCAGTCCTCGAGTATAATCGAGACAGAGGCCAATAGATTTTTGATACTAATGGATATGGCAATAGAGCAGGAAGGTGGAGTTCAGGTAGATCAGCCATGATCTTATTAAATGGTGGAGCAAATTGAAGGGCTAAATGGCCTACTCTTGCTCCTATTTCTTATGTTCTCGTGTAGTATAAATCTGTCAGAAGCGTAGCAACTGATTTCTGGCAGAAGGCTTGGCTGTCTCTGTTGTAATTGTGGCAGAACTCTAGTCTCTGTACTGTATGGCAGGCAGCAGTGAGGCCTTCTGGTCTTGTCTGCGCAATGGGATCTTGGATTTGCTGTGCTATAACAAGGATAAAGGCACAATCTCCCTGTACAAATTTCTGGCAGGAACCAGGGCTGCTTGTACTATAAGCTGTAGAGCAGAAGGCCTCACTCTGTGATAATCTAACAGGAAATTTATGCCTCTTTCTCCTGTTAGTATAGCTTTGTTTTTTTTCAACAATTAATTTCTTGGAAAAAAAAATGCCTTTTCTTAACCATAATTTTTTCTTGATTTTCACCTGAATTTTCCAACTTCTTATTGATGTATTATTCTCTGATTAAAATCCATTTTTTCTATTGATTGAAACTGAAAATATTTCCAGTTTTCCAAAAAAAACTTTATTTTGCGATCCTAAATAATTCTGCTTTCTGATTCTGAAACACCACCACCTCAGCCAGCCCTCATCTTTATGCTTAGGAAACAGGAGACTACATAGGGATTGTAGGAAATAGGAGCAGGCGTAGGCCATTTGGCCCATCGAGCCTACTCTGCCATTCAAACAGATCATGGCTGATCATCTACCTCTACGCCATTTCCCCCCCACTACCCCCATATTCCTTGAGGTCATTAGTATCCAGAAATCTATCAATTTCTGTCTTGAACATGCTCAATGATTGAGCTTCCACAGCCCTCTGGTGTAGAGGATTCCACAGATTCACCACTCTCTGAGTAAATAAATTCCTCATCATCTCAGTCTTAAATGGCCTGCTCCTTATTCTGAGACTGAATAGATAGAGCATTACAAATACCTCTGTAAAACAGGCAAAGTCTGGCAGAAGAGCAATGATCAAGGAACTTGTCTGCAAAGTTAGTTTACATGTTGACAGCAAAACAGACTGAATTGGCCAATATCTTTCTTTCTTGCAACAAGATGTTAAACTGTAGGCCGAGGATGAAGCTCACAACAAACAGCAAGGCCTTCCTCCAGCACAGCACCAGGCAGAATGCAGTGTTACAGATCTTGTAAAAGAATCTGTGTTCTGTGCTTAGCTGGACCACACTTGTACCTAGCTGAAGGGCCCACTGGCAACTTTGTGCCTTAGTGGTGCCCTGCTACGAAAACATTTCCAAATACTTAGAAGCTAACCCAAAAATACCTGTTTGAACATTACATTCAAGCATTGATTGCAAAGATGCACATTGAAGGTAACATTGGCCTAAATCTTGTTGGAAAAGTAACGGTGTGTTCAGAACACCCACTCTTATTAATGCGCAAATCAGTCAGCAAGTTCAGGAGAATAGTGAGTTGCGAATTGGCAGAACTTGCAAGTTGATTTGTGCTGTTCCACTGTTTGCTTTGCACAAGTGGCAGCTCATGCTCAAGCTTTCCGTTATTTTTAAGAACTTTCCAGATTTGCACATTAAGCTTGAAATAAACTCACTGCAGAAAGTTAGAGCTGGTACTTAACAGCGTAACTTTTAACAAAGTGATAATTGTCAATGCAATGATAATGAATCAACTTCTCCGGCCCAGAAAGGGAACTGTTTCATCTGTTGAGTCTCGTTCCTGCTGCTGTCAATTCTTCTTAAAGATTTGATACATTTTAAAATTAAAATAAAATTATTCAATTTCATTTCTATTTTCCTCGTATTTCAATCTTTCCCTCTCATTTCTCTTTCTGTGCCTGATTTGACACTCGTTCACCCTCTTTTGTAATTCGTCTGTCTCTTATTCAGTTTTAAACTTTCATTTGTTAAAGAGATACATTGTTTGTCCTGTCATTCCAAAGATCTCAGATGTCCCATTACCCTGACCACGCAGTTATCAGCTCGCACTCCCAGGGCAAAAATCTTTTGAGCTGATGAGTGCAGGAAAAAGTCTAACTAATGGTGCACACTGTGAGATACCTTGCTCTAGTAAGATTTAGCCCAATGTATCAAGTGTTCATTGAAACTTGAGATTCTTTATTTTTATGATTCTATTTTCTTTCTGATTTTTATGGCAAAAAAGCAGCCCCTGCCTGGTGAAAACCTCTCCTGTCATCTATTCTAAGTGAACAATTGTAGTGTTCACTTTAGCTGCAGCAGGTCTGAACTTGCAGCAAGTAATTTTTGGCGTGGATTCAGCTGTTATGTGGTAATGCAAGCATGAGAAATAAAGCTCACTGCTAGTCTAGCTCTTTTTTTCAGTCCCATGCCCACTGCACCTATTCCACTACAAGCTCAGCAAGTTCATTTGGAGGACTGAAGAATGTTGCAACCCTTTCAGATTGTGTTAGCTTGGTGTTTAGGCATACACCTTAAATGCAGAATGCTCCAACAGTTGGTCCATACGTCTGGATGAGCCTCTACAATACATGTTCTGAAAGCGGTAAAAGCGCTCGCATACATTGAGTAATCTGCAATTCAAAGAATCAAAATCAGAGATGTTCAAACAGCTTGTGAGAAGTGTGAAACAAAGCAAGTTCTCAGGACTAGATAGAGTTAATGATTGAAAACCCTTATCCTGGCAACAGTGCATAAACAGATGGAAAATTTCCTCAACCAGCAGATTTCTTCACCGTTCTCCGCCCCCTTGTACTCGAGCTTTTTGCTCAGTTGCGTTCCAAGATGGGAAATATACTTTGGATTTATGCAAGAAATATGCTAAAATTCATGCCAGTTTCTGCATCAAATCTTGCTGAAGGAACTTGCGTGAAAATTTCATGTGGAGCTCATTTGCCCATGCCGGAATGTGAGAACCGGAGAAAAACGAGCACAAAAGCAGTAATACCAATTGTTGCCGTAAGCTATTTTTAAAATGGAGTATTCCCCTCAGAAAATAACTACTGACTGTATTGCTATTTAATGGAGGTATTTTTGTCGCATCAGGAAGCTTCACAGCAGCCATCCTGCCTCATTCAGTGGTCTGACAAGAACCATCAAACTTGCGAAATGAGGACAAAGCAGTGTGAATCTCAGTTAAATCTGGGTTTAAATTCACAGTTGTCCACTTTGGATCCCTGATACTTTGACCACCAGGCCTACTGGAAAGGAAAATGTTTCTTGTTTCACCTTTTGTTCCTACATGTGACTAAAAACCCAGCAGCATCATTGCTACAGCCAGTAACTAAAAAGTTAATTTGCACACTTTCACCCTGATGTCAGTTTGGGCAGCATTTAACACCAGCGTCGCATAGTCATTGTTATCATTAATAAAGTATGAATTATTAAAAATTTTCTTCTGAGGTTAACATTCCTACAGAGATTTGATTTTACTTTTGGGCGATGCTGTGTTGTTGTGCTTGTGACTTCCCCCTGTCAGGCCCTTCTGCCTCGGCGCCTCACTCTCACAGCCTCTTGCTTCTGCTGCTTTTCTTCCTGTTCCATTATTTTGAAGATCGAGGGTGTGTCCATGGAAAGGCCATTTAGTCCTTCTGAATGTCTGATGGAGTGTCTGAAAAATGTTGGCTGTACTGATGCTGACAATGCCTTGGTTGTACGTAATGCAGGTCTCAGTAAGAAACAAAATAGAGAAGAAACTTGCAATCAAAATCCATAAATCTCAATTTCACCAATATAAGGTGACTTCAGGCCGAACTGTGCTGAAACTTTGGGGCATAAATCTACCCCAGCGTATTATTTGTGTGAATTCAGAAAATTCAGGTGAGATAGCCTTTTGCACGGTGGCAGAGCTAAATGTATGGCAGATAGTTTGACCAGACATATCTCGGAAGCAGTGCAAAGTTTCAGGGAAATTCCTGTGTGGCAATGTTTCAGAGTAAAACGGGCATAATATGTGACAATTAAGAAAGTGGCTGTAGTTACGCTGAAATGTTCCAGGGAATTGCAGGCTACAGTTTCGAAATCTAACACTTTGAGGATAATCAAACTGAAAAGACCCAAGATGTTGCCATGTTTGGGTGTTTGATGTAACAGATTGGAGGCCATTGTTGTCTGCAGCGTAAATCTGAAAGTTTTTCATGCTGATACTCCTACTCAAATGCCATGCAATTATTTAAATTCTCCTAAAGCAAAACTTTGTTATGCTGACTACCAACTCCACTAGTGAGGGTTCTGTGCATTCACAATT
Source organism: Heterodontus francisci (assembly GCF_036365525.1). Taxonomy (NCBI): domain Eukaryota; kingdom Metazoa; phylum Chordata; class Chondrichthyes; order Heterodontiformes; family Heterodontidae; genus Heterodontus; species Heterodontus francisci. The sequence goes on from NC_090384.1 coordinate 69,025,022, forward strand.
CCTGAAAGAATGAGAAAATCCTGAGGTGAGCTGCCAGTATGTGAATACCAATCTTCCAATGCTACCAGTTCTCCAATGAATATCTGACAATTGAATGAGAGATAAAGAATAAGAATAAGCTCAAAAGGGGAGAACATATTCAAATCAAATTTAGAGGAGGAAGATACTATTGCCCGATAACTTGCTTGAAATAATTAAGTTCTTTCAAAGATAAAACTCTGTGATTAGATCTCAATGGAACTGCTGAAATGACTACTGTGTACATTATTCTGAAAACCAATTTCATTCTATTTCAGCAGCAATTCTCTGTTCTGTAATCTGTATACAAGAAAGGATTTTTTTTCACTGATTTAGGGATGTCAACATTTTAATCTTTGCTAGCATCTTCTCCCAATATAACACAAATATCTGTGAACTCTGATCCCTGTGGCAAATGCAGTAGCTCTGAGATGTTTATGCATTTGGATGCTTTTCAAGACATTTTTTAATAAGCTAGTTAGTAATCTCATAATTATGAATATCTATTGCTGCTGGACTTTAAAGATGCTGATATTGAAAAGGTTCTTAAATGGTTCTTAATTAGTTCTTCTATGTTTTTCTTACAATAGGATTGGTGAAGCTTGGAGTCCACTGTGTAACATGTCAAAAGGTCGCAATAAAGATTGTCAACAGGGAGAAGCTCAGTGAGTCGGTGCTAATGAAGGTAATGGCCTAATGGGAGGGTTCAATAAACTTCTCCACTTTAAGGCTACCTCTTAACAAAATGAATTTTGTTCATTATATTTCACAATTAATGGTAATAACCCATATGGTACCTGCGTATTAATCCATAATTATTGCAGAGACACCATGGAATCAAATACTGCATTAATCTTGTTGGAAAATGATGCACTATAAACTTGTGCCCGATGGGTACAGTGCAATAAACTGAATTTAATTATGTTGTGTTTTTGAGTTTTGCTGATGCTAAATTTTGTATCCAGTTCCTCAAGTTTACTATTAGTGCACAACTTTCCATTGCCTATATAAACAGTATATTGGGAAATTTACACATAGCAAAATATTTGCAGAAGGGAGCTTGGGGACAGATTCACATTGTTTAGCTTGCACACCTAACGTATGCAGGCTGGTAGAATTATTGACAGGAAGTAAGTATGCAACGGGGTTCTTTTAATGACAAATAGACTGACACAAAATTTGTGAATTTAAAACCCAGGTGAAAACAATCCACTTTTACAGTAGATAGTTGTGGGGTAACTCTAAGGAGCTAATTAAATCGAGGGAGTTCAGGTAACACCGTCTATGACGTAAACAGTTTTGACTGTCAGTTGAACTCTAGATATTGAAAATCTGTTTTAAATCTTTAAATGCATCTTCCCCCAGTGTTGTACATGATATTAAGACATTATCAGTGTTCGCTATTGTTCTATTCTAACTGTGCCACATGACCAATGAACTCTATCCTGTATGGTGCTGTTGTTGTATGGCGTACTGACCTCTGCCTTGCTCAGTGCCAACTCTCAGACACTTCTTCCTACTTTCCCCGCACCATGACCCCACCACCGAACATTAAGCGACTGTCCACAGGACTGACATTGACCTCATCTCCTCTGGTGATCTTCCCTCCACAGCTTCCAAACTCATAGTCCCGCAATCCCGGACAGCCCGCTTCTGCCTCCTTCCCAAAATCCACAAACAGGACATGTCCCGCCAGACCCATTGTTTCAGCCTGTTCCTGCCCCACTGAACTTATTTCTTCCCATCTTGACTCTATCTTTACTCCCCTGGTCCAGTCTCTTCCCACTTACATCCGTGACTCTTCTGATGCCCGACATCATTTTGACAATTTCCAGTTTCCTGGACCCAACCACCACCTCTTCACTATGGACGTCCAATTTCTCTGCACCGCCATCCCCCACCAGGACGGTTTGAGAGCTCTTCCTTGAACACAGACCCAACCAGTCCCCATCCATCACCACCCTCCTCCGCTTGGTTGAACTTGTTCTCACATTGAACAACTTTTCCTTCAACTCCACTCACTTCCTTCAAGTAAAAGGTGTTGCTATGGGTACCCGCATGGGTCCTAGTTATGCCTGTCTTTTTGTGGGATATGATGAACATTCCTTGTTCCCTTCCCCAACTGTTTTTCCGGTACATTGATGACTGTATCAGTGCCGTTTCCTGCTCCCGCCCCAAACTGGAAAACTTTATCAACTTTGCTTCTAATTTCCACCCTTCTCTCACCTTTACATGGTCCATCTCTGACACTTCCCTTCCCTTCCTCAACTTCTCTGTCTCCATCTCTGGGGATAGGCTGTCTACTAATATCCATTATAAGCCCACGACTCCCAGAGCTACCTCGACTACACTTGCTCACACCCTGCCTCCTGTAAGGACTCCATTCCATTCTCCCAGTTTCTCTGTTTGTGACGCATCTGCTCTGATGATGCAACCTTCCACGACAGTGCTTCTGATATGTCTTCCTTTTTCCTCAACCGAGGATTCTCCCCCACTGTGGTTGACAGGACCTTCAACCGTGTCCGGCCCATTTCCCGCACCTCTACCCTCACCCCTTCCCCTCCTTCCCAGAACTACATCAGGGTTCCCCTTGTCTTCACTTTCCACCCCACCAGACTCCACATCCAAAGGATCATCCTCTGCCATTTCCGCCATGTCCAGCGTGATGCCACGACCAAATGCATCTTCCCCTCCCTTCCCCTGTCAGCATTCCGAAGGGATCGTTCCCTCTGCGACACCCTGGTCCACTCCTCCATTACCCCCAACACCTCGTCCCCTTCCCATGCAACCGCAGGAGGTGTAATACCTGCCCATTCACCTCCGCTGTCCTCACTATCCAAGGCCCCAAACACTCCTTTCAGGTGAAGCAGTGATTTACTTGTACTTCTTTCAATTTAGTATACTGTATTCACTGCTCACAATGTGGTCTCCTCTACATTGGGGAGACCAAACGCAGATTGGGTGACCACTTTGCAGAACATCTTCACTCAGTCTGAAAGCATGACCCTGAGGTTCCGGTTGCTGGCCTTTTCAACACCTCCCTCCCCCCCCCCCCCCTCCCCTGTTCTCATAGCTACATATCTGTCCTGGGATTGCTGCAGTGTTCCATTGAACATCAACGCAAGCTTGAGGAACAACACCTCATTTACCGAATAGGTACGCTACAGCCTGCCAGACTGAACATAGAGTTCAGTAATTTCAGAGCACAATGGGCCCCCCTTTTTATTTTCAGCTATTTTTCTTCTTTATTTATTTTATTTCATTTTGTTTCATCATTTTTTCCCATGTGCCTACCCACTGCTTCCTTTTGTCATGTTTGTGCTTTTGGCCAAGTTGCCCTATTTTTCTGTCAATTAACACCCTCTCTGCACTGTCTTTCAGCATACCGTTTGCCTTTGCTCCATGACCTTCTGGTCAGTTATTCTCTGTGACCTTGTCCTATCAACACCTTCTCTTTGGTTATCTCTTGCCCCACCCCCACTTTATAGCTTAAAACCTATTACATTTCTAGCCTCTGCCAGTTCTGATGAAGGGTCATTGACCTGAAACGTTAACTCTGCTTCTTTCTCCACAGATGCTGCCAGACCTGCTGAGTATTTCCAGCACTACTTGTTTTTATTTCAGATTTCCAGCATCTGCAGTATTTTGCCTTTAATTTATTATAACTCTGTATCCACTGTTCTTTAATGACTTTCTCTCATCATGTTTCACAGCTGGAACAAAACGAAAGTGGCGGAGACTTTAGAAGTAATTCTGCAGTAATTGTAAATAATAACTTAGCAGTAAAGTGACTACTTGAAGTTCAAATGAACTTTATTCAGACTAAAGTAGGAAGCAGTAAAAAGAATGATCTAATTTATAACCATTTTTGACCTGAATAATAAGCCTTATCATGTGACTAATGCTGCAATATAATCCCTTACATTCATTGAGACAGAGAAATTTTCAGCACAGAAGGAGGCCACTTAGCCTGTCACACCTGTGCTGGTGCTAGCTCTTCAACTGGAGCTATCTACTCTAATCCCATTTTCTGTCTCTTTCCCCAAGGGGCACTTCAAAGCTTTATGTTCTGATAGCATACATTCATGGCCCTGTTGACAATACAATCACAAGCACAAGCATTTTTGGTCAGCTAATTACCAGTTTTCTACCAATTTTACACAGTTAAAGGTCTATGTCCTTGTGACAGCACTAGAGTAACAGTAATTTAACTTTAAAGTGACCACATCAAAGTTGAAATAACTTTTACAATCACTAGTAACAAATATAGGGCTGATTTTATTGTGTAGTTGTGTGGTTTGAAAGTGCTATGAAGGAACATACTGCTTTATATTCTGAGTAAAGACTAGTATTTTTCAATAAATGTTTATTGAAAGCTAAATTTCTTCACATTGAGCTGTGTTCTATTTCGCTATCCTCCTCTTGAACTCTCAATTAAATAAATTGTTCATATGCTAATGCACAGAAAAGGCCCAAGCACAGCCTCTGATGTGACATCCTTCTCTGGAGCATACTTCATGACAAGATATTGAATATGGAATTTATCCCACAAGTTATTAGGAACTCCATAACTCAAGTGCCTGAAGTGAATGATGGGAGACATATTCTGAATCTAATTATCTGCTCTTAGATATTTAGTTTGTACCACAGACATCTTTTTGGGTTATTATAAATACAAAAGGTGCTATAATATTTTGTGCCTTTGTGGGCTTTTAACTTAGTCTGCGTGCATATAGTATTGGTAGATTTTATCTTGCCATTATATTTCACAACCTCTTTCAGGTCCAGTATGGAACAAAATATTTGGAAAATCACCAAAATGTGAACTATTGTGCATTTTATTTTAAAAATCAGCTGATTGAGACAAATCTTTTGTGCGGGTTGAGGTCAAAAGAGCATTCCTGTGCAAAATATATGAAGATACTTTCATAGCCTCACCCCTCCCTATCTCTGTCACCTCCCTCAGCCCTGAAAACCCTTTGAACTCTCAATTCCTCAGACTCTCTACGTTTCCCTGTACTCCTTTCACCCAACTATTGTCAGATGTACATGTACCTGTTGAGGCCTTACAGCCAAGAATCCTGTCCTAAAACCCTCCACCTCACCACTGCTTTCTCCTTCTTTTAAAAACCCACCTCTTTGACCACTCCTAATTTCTCCTACTTCAACTCAGTATCAATTTTTGAGAATGCATATGTGAAGCACATTGGTTATTTTTTTAACATTAAGGGTGCTGTCGTTTTATATTCTTATTTTGGACATTAGGGGTTGGAATTTGCTGAAAACATTGGCAGCCCACCCGCACATCATGGAGTCTCCTCGATATTGAATACGGCAGCTCATTTAAATAGCCGGAGAAGACCGCCCACCCCGATGACATGGAGGGGGTGGACAGTCCATCCCCAGCCATGGTGTCAGGCGCTGATGCCATTTTTAAAGAGCTTCGAGCCCTATTGTTAAATTTAAACATTTAAAGAATTGATTAAAAAAACTTAAATAAATGTATCTTGCCCCCTCCCACCCCCCGCAATAACCATAGAATTAATTACTTGCCCTCTTCCCACCCACCCCCCTTGTGCACCTGACCTTTCCCCCCACCCCAAAGTGCATAAACATTACACTATAACCCTTCCCACCATCCCCTACACCAATGAGTTTGAGCCCGCTCCCCCACCTTCCGCACAGAAAAACTTACCTGCTCCCCCCTCTCCACCAGTGTTCCTCCTTGGTTCCCCGGATGGGGATCTGAAGGCGCAGGTAAGTTTTTCAATGCAGAAGAGCACATTATTTGACAGTCATTTCTTTGTTTAGTTTATTCGGGAGTCTGTAAAATTCAGCCCTAGAAATTTCAGTTACTGTGGAAAAAATGGTAGTCAAAAATTTTTCATTGATTCAAGACCTTCTCCTTTCACTGGTTAGTTCTGCTGACTGATCATTTAATAAATCCTAAGTAGTTTCTCTTCAGTTTTCTAGCTACTTTCAGCATTTTTGATTCAGAGATTCTGTTGCCCCACATTCCTTAAATCCAGCATCCCTGCTCCAGTGTTGCCAAATTTTCAGGACCACGACTCCAATTCTGTCAAACCACTGGGCTATCCAGTGTTACTAAAGCCGTGATTGCCTTCTGTGCTGACACACTCCATGATCCTTCTTTTCCAGTACTGCTAAATATCAGGCAGCCTACTTCCAACCTGTTTTATCTTGCATATCATTTCTTATAGCATCCAGAAGTTAGAGAAAGAAATTTCAATTAGCCCAAATCTCGTAAAAATTTAACATATTTCTATTTGGAGCTTCGACTATCAGAAATCAGATCCAGTCCACACACCCGAATAAACTATACAAAGAGACGACTGTTAAATAATGTACTCTACCTATTATGATTGGAAGTTCTGCACCATAAATCCTTAAAGTTTCAAAGCACAAGTTTATACTCTTTATCATATGGCACGATTGTCATCTTCAAACAAAAATGTGGCACTATAATGATTGGAAAATTAATTCAAAATAAAATCATAGCTCATATAGGTGTGGTAGAACAAGAACAGAGGCATCTCAGTGAATTATAAGCCAGTCGTCCAATTTGGGGCTCAGTGAAGACCATAATCTGCTGGTGTTATGGCCTCGTAGGTATTTATATTATTCAAACCCCTCAATTACATTGTTATCTTATAGCTCACTTTCAGGGATCCAATGTGCTCCTTTTGTTTTGCTCTCCAATTTTAGTTCCTTGCAGTGAATTAGGATATGTCTTGCTTTAATTAGGATTTTCTTTTTGGGGTTTGTATGTAATTTTTCAAGAGATTAACATAATTATCACCAACAGAGAAAAGATAATCTGTATCTGGGCTTGTCTCCAACTCTGTACAATCAATGAATATCGCCAAGCATGTTGCTGGACTTGTTGGGCTGTCCTTAGTTTTACTGGCATGTTCTCTTAGTACAGTCCCCAGCAGAAATTTTCTTACAGTTGATTTTGGATAGGACAGGAAACTATCGGGTTTTCTGATAGTGTTAATAGTTCACATCTATCAAGCTGAATATATACTTTTAAAAATCTAGTGAAGCAATTGAACAAATGTGCATTGATACCACAAGTTTAACATCCTTTCAAAGTAAATCTGAAGTCAGGCCCCAGCCTGACTTTGTGGTAAGATGGAGTGAGGTAGTCGTCTCATGTTGCTTTGGTTTGACACCACATGGAGTGTAAAATCCACTGTGGTGCAAACCAGGTTTACAAACTGCTTAGGGGAGCCACTGGACGCCTAAGCACTCTGTAAATGCACCAAACTAAATTAAACATTCACAGAGTGGCGATTCTCCCATTTCTGCTTTCTAAGCATTTCTTTTGTCTGTTGGAAAAGAGCTATGCCTGTGAAGGAGATGGGAACAGTTCTCTTCTGGGCTGGACTATTACAGTTCTAGCTGGGTAGAAGCCAGACAATGTAAATGTTGTGATTCCTGCCTGAAATCTGAAATGCAGTATAAACTTGTCCTGACAAAAACAGGTGATTAGAGTTGCCCTGTGCTGCAAGGATGAAAAGCGTGAAGGTGCTGAATTACTAACCCTAGTTAAAATTGCACAACAATTGAATCTATCCAGCTTAATGATTATACCTCAACCAGAGTTACTACCATTTCAGTTAATGTTGAAAAGGGGCAATAAGCAGAAAGTGCCACTCAATAAAAGATCAACTGGATTCACTGTAATAAGAATTTTAATGCAGCGTGCCCCAGTTTTATTGTTTGATAATGTCAGACGTTTTACTTCACAGTTGATTCACTTTGGTATTTGATGCATATGCACAATTAAAGTGGAACGTGCAACAGACATGTAGATTAAGAAAAATTAAATAAAGATGTCTGTATAGCTCGTCCTCTTTTGCTAGAAGGATATTACTGTAAACTGACCGTGTGAACCAGTAAATAGTAATTTAATAATCTCATTTTGATAACTTCCCTTCCCAAGTGCAATATGTGTCTAATTCCACTCAAACTTTCATTGGTTTAATGCGACAGCCATGTGATTAGTTTTTCATGTCATGACTATTTAAAGTGATTGTGATGTTTCCAATATGCAGCTGGGTATGACTTGTGAGAAGGGAGTTTTGATGCTTATGCCTCTGCCCAACAAACTCACTGTTTGAAATACAGCATTCTGAATGAGCCTGCCCAGAGTTGGATTCCCTTTTCAAACACTCCATTGTATGTTGAGGTATTAACCAATCAGAAACACAGCCAGGCCTGTGTGAGAATGTCCGTACCAGACACTCCAACAACCAACTGGTTGTTAACTGGTCAATCCCCTCATTAGTCACTTGTCAGCAACAGTGAATGATTCTTCATTTCTTGGTTATCTGTTATCCTGTGTAATGTTTGAGGCAGGGTAGTATCTATGTGTAGCATCCTGTAAAATTCGATAAGGCATGGTATATTTTTGGGCAGTGTATTCAAAAGAGAAACATGTAAATTTTATGCTGAGTACTTAGAACAGCCAAGTTAGTTACAGTTCCAAATCTCTCATATTGCCATAGTCAGCAGCAAAATGAAACGTCAACATTAGACTGTAGCACTGCATATTTGGATGGCAATTTGTATTGGGAAATTTATTGTGTTCAGCAGAAAATGTGAATTTTACTCTGAATATAGCGCCTGAGGAAACATTAGAATATACACATCTATCCAGACAATATCCAGGCTTGGGCTGATAAGTGGCAAGTAACATTCGCGCCACACATGTGCCAGGCGATGACCATCTCCAACAAGAGAGAATCTAACCATCGCCCCTTGACATTCAACGGCATTACCATCGCTGAATCCCCCACTATCAACAGCCTAGGGGCTACCATTGACCAGAAACTGAACTGGAGTAGCCATATACATACCGTGGCTACAAGAGCAGGTCAGAGGCTAGGAATCCTGAGGCAAGTAACTTACCTCCTGACTCCCCAAAGCCTGTCCACCATCTACAAGGCACAAGTCAGGAGTGTGATGGAATACTCTCCACTTGCCTGGATGGGTGCAGCTCCAACAACACTCAAGAAGCTCGACACCATCCAGGAAAAAGCAGCCCTCTTGATTGGCACCCCATCTACAAACATTCACTCCCTCCACCACCGACACACAGTGGCAGCAGTGTGTACCATCTACAAGATGCACTGCAGCAATGCACCAAGGCTCCTTATACAGCACCTTCCAAACCCGCGACCTCTACCAACTAGAAGGACAAGGGCAGCACATACATGTGAACACCACCACCTGCAAGTTCCCCTGCAAGTCACACACCATTCTGACTTGGAACTATATCGCCGTTCCTTCACTGTTGCTGGGTCAAAATCCTAGAACTCCCTTCCTAACAGCACTGTGGGTGTACCTACCCCACATGGACTGCAGCGGTTCAAGAACGTAGCTCACCACCACCTTCTCGAGGGCAATTAGGGATGAGCAATAAATGCTGGCCTGGCCAGCGACGCCCACATCCCATGAATGAATTTTTTAAAAATCCCTTCCTTTTGAAGCTTGGAATAGGCATGAACTTGGCTCAACATTTACTTGTTTCTATAAGCACTAGACCTTGAATGCACAATCGAGAAGGAGCATTGCACAATGATCACACTTAAAAGTGCAGTAGAGAAGTAGAATCTGACTGTGAAAGAAGCCACAGATTTAAGGTGACTGGCAAAAGAGCCAGAGGCGACATGAGAAAAGACATTTTAAACAATGAATGGTTTGGAATTGGAATACATTGCCTAATAGGGTAGTGGAACAGATTCAGTCGTAGCTTTAAAAAGGGAAAGGGATAAATACTTGAACGAGAAAAAATTGCAGGGATGTGGGATTAACTGGATTGCTCTTCAAAAGAGCGGGAGCATGACTTAATGGGCGAATGACTTCCTTCTGTGCTGTACTATTCTATGATTCCATGAAAGACTTAAAGGATTGTTGGAGAGTAAGAATTGCAAAGTATAATAGACTTCAAAGCAATTCACCGATATAAAGTCCATTCCAAATGTTGATCACACTGTGGAAATAAAACGTACTGATGCCAATCCTACAGCTACCAGTTTGAGCCGTGCCCCTTGTGCTATAGAATTTAGCAGGGCTGTCACTGCGACAGCAGAAGATCTCTGCTGCTGCACTTAGGAGAAGAATAGTCCTAATTATGATAACTTATAGTAGGCCTTCTCCGTCAATCAGGAGACATCAGGGCCATTGCCACTTTTAGTCTACCATCATGTTCTATCAACCTCAGTACAGCAGGACGGGGTGTGTGAGGAAATAGGAAAATGGGTTGGAATTCAAGTCCTTGCCTCCCTACCTGTGCAAACATTCAGCAGGTGGGAAAAAGATGGCCAGCCACGGCCCCAGCAGAGGAGAAAATGCAAAGTCGTGGTGTGGATGCAGCAGTAGGCCCCATTTTCCTGCCTGTTCTGGAGCTATCCCACCTGATTTTGGCAGCGGGGAGGATAGTGGGAAAAATACCAAGACTGCTAGGTATTCAAATTCTTCCTTGGCTATTTCAACACCATTCATGAAATATGAGTATTGCCCATTTTTCCTTCCTATGCGCAATACCATACACTTGTCTACATTAAACTTCAGCTGTTATTGTTCAGTCCAATCATATATCTTGTTGGTGTTAATTCTCTAAGGTATCTGTTGATCTTCCACCAAAGTTCCACTAGGAGAAGTCCTGTAGAAATTCTATCACATTTCACTTGTCTTCCACTAAAATATTGCCAAACGCTCTACCTCAATCAATTTGTTTGATTCTAACCGCAGTACATAAATAGGTTTAATATGTTTTTGATGCTGTTAAACGCGACAGTTACTTACATGATAGAAACTAACTTGACCAACCATATAAATACTGTCTACAGGAGCAGGTCAGAGGCTGGGAATTCTGCAGCGAGTAACTCAGCTCCTGACTCCCCAAAGCCTGTCCACTATCTACATTGCACAAGTCAGGAATATTTGCCTGGATGAGCGCAGCTCCAACAACACTCAAGAAGCTTGACACCATCCAAGGCAATGCAGCCCGCTTGATTGCCACCCCATCCACCACCTTCAACATTCACTGTCTCCACCACTGACGCACGGTGGCAGCAGTGTGTACCATATACAAGATGCACTGCAGCAACTCACCAAGGCTCCTTCGACAGCACGTCCCAAACCTGCGACCTCTACTGCTAGAAGAACAAGGGTAACAGATGCATAGGAACACCACCACCTGCAAGTTCCCCTCCAAGTCACACACCATCCTAACATGAAACTATATTGCTTTTCCTTCACTTGTTGGGTCAAAATCCTTGAACTCCCTCCCTAACAGCACTGTGAGTGTACCTACACCAGATGAACTACCGCAGTTCAAGAAGGAGACTCACCACCGCCTTCTCAAGCGCAATTAGAAATGTGAGGTGATGCATTTGGCAGAAGGGATAGGGAGAGGCAATATGGACTTACTGGCACAGTTCTAAAGAGTGTGCGGGGACAGAGGTTCTGGGGGTTCATGTGCATAGATCTTTGAAAGTGGCAGGACATATTGAGAGAGTAATTAGCAAAGCATATGGGATCTTGGACTTCATGAGTAGATGTATTGAGTATAAAAGCAAGGAAGTTATGCGGAACCTTTATAAAGCTCTGGTTCGGCCACAACCAGTTTTGATCACCACACGTTGGGAAGGATGTGAGGGTTCGTGGGAAGGTACAGAGGAGATTTCCCGGAATGGTTTCAGGGTGGGGAGACGGTGGTAGTGCCACTGAACTAGTAATCCAGAGGCCCAGGCTAATGTCCTGGGGCACAGGTTCAATTCCCACCAAGGCTGCTGGTGCAATTTAAATTCAATTAATAAATAAAAATCTGGAATTGAAAGCTTGTCTTAGTAATGGTGCCATGAAACTATAATCGATTGTTGTAAAAACCCATCTGGCTCACTAAGGTCCTTGAGGGAAGGAAATCTGCCATGCCTACCTGGTCTGGCCTATGTGTGACTCCAGACCCACAGCTATGTGGTTGACTCGTAACTGCTGACTGAAATGACCTAGCAAACCATTCAGTTGTCAAGGGCAATTAGGGCCAGCATTCGTTGCCCATCCCTATCAGCAGCGATGCCCATTTTCTATAAAAGAATAAAAAAAGGGGATTTTAGCAAGAAGTTTAGATTTGAGAAGCTGGGGTTGTTCTCCTTGGAGCAAAGGAGATTGAAGGGAGATTAGGACAGGTTTAGAAAAGGTAGGCAAGAAAAGCTGTTCCCATTAGCTGATAGTACAAGGACTAGGGGACATAGATTTAAGGATTTGGGCAAAAGATGCAGGGGGCAATGTGAGGAAGAATCTTTGTAAGAAACGAGTGGTAGTGACCTGGAACACTCTGCTTTTCAGGGTGGCAGAAGGGAGACTATCAATGCTTTGAGAAAATTGGATGGGCACTTGAGGGAAATAAATTTGCATGACTTTGGGGATAGAATGGAGAAATGGGACTGATTGGATTGCTCTATAGGGAGCTGGCATGAACTTGATGGGATGAATGACCTCCTTCTGTGCTGTAATGACTCTTTAAAAAGAAAAATTAGGGATGGGCAACCTCACATCCCAAGAGCAAATAAGAGAATAAAAAAGTTCTGTGATCTATTCACAAGGATGCTACAACTTCCGTTTTCCAGATCACTTGTTAACACCAGGTCCAGATGAGCACTGCCTCTCACGGCTTCCTTACTCAGAGTCATGAAGTAGTCATGCATTACATTTACCAATTCCTGTTTTAAATGACTTGGGTTTACCAGTTTATATTTGATTGACTGAAGTCTTACATTAAAATAACTGCTCTTCTCACACAGCCTTCATGTCTCTTCATAGAACAAAATGCTCTCTTTCTTGAGCTGACTTTGTGGTCTGCAGTATAAGCCAATGGTAAACTTTTCACATTAGAGATTTAATCCAGAGTATTTTTTTTCTGCAGCTTATCCTTTCCATCAACTTTCTTTACCTCCTGGTTGTCCCTGAGATATACTGCGGTCGTACCTCCATTTCTGTCCTTTCTTTCCTTTCTGAACACTCAGTATTTCAGGATGTTAAATTCATATCAATCATCTAGATTAAGCCACTTTTCTGGTCATTCACCCTAGTTCTCGTCAGTATAATATTTTGCCTCAGCAGTGCAGTGTTCTATACCTTGGGGAAAATTTACCTTTTACACTGTTGACCATTAAGCCACAGATTGATTTAGTGCTGCAAGCCACAGAGGACTGTGTCCCGTCCCACTCAAGGAAAATAGAATGTAAGAGTACCTCTGATGAGAAAAAGGAGATGCATGTAATTAAAGTTGTGAAAAATTCCAATTTTGACCAGTGTCATGTGAGACATGCTGTCTTCAGTGCAATAATTCCTATGGGTGTCCTTCTAAAAGAAATACTGTTAACAGAACACCCTGGGATGTTTTGTAGCAGGAGATTGTGTGTATAAGCTGAATGGTTTTGTCATTCCTGTGGTTTTTATTAATCTCAGTGTTGGTTACACAGTAGTTTAATTATTATAGTTTTACTCCCAAACTAATCAGATGGCAGAAGTCTGCTTTCTGTGAAACATTGTGGAAAATGGTTTGTCAATATCATGCCAGATGGTGTCAACTTGATAGCAATAGAAAGACATTTCTCTTTCAAGATTACTAAATTGCTTTGGAGGCTGGACAGTGAGTTGCTCACAACATTACAAAGTAGAGTATTGTTGTATATTGAAAGGAGATATGACACAACAATTGTTAATCTGGAAGTTATGTACCTGTGTGTAATTTAAAATGAATACTGCCTTAAAGTCTATTGTATGTAGGTGTACAGTGTATGTAATAACAACTCGCACCCTTCTTAAAATTAATCACTTGGTTTTGTATTAAGACTCCATCTATTCTGAAAGCTCATCTCTGGTCTGTCCCCAACGTGGCTGCTGTACCTACTCCATGTTTAGATTTAAGTTCAAGAAATCCAGGACAAGAAATAGTCTCGCATATGTTCTGTCACTGGCGTAGGAGGTAGTTTAAATGTTTAAATATGAGGAAGACAGAAGCCATTGTCTTTGGTCCCTGTCACAAACTCCATTCCCTTACTACTAACTCTATTCCTCTCCCTGAGTGAGGTTAAACCCGACTGTTCACACCCTTGCTGTTATATTTGACCCCGAGATGAACTTCCTATCATATTAGCACGGTCACTAAGACTACCTATTTTCAACTCAGTAACATCGCCCGACTCCACCCTTACCTCAGATCATCTGCTGCTGCAATCCTTATCCATGCCTTTGTTACTTCTAGATTTTTCCAGTGCAGTCCTGGCTGGCCTCCCTAGTTCTACCCTCTGCAAACTTGAGGGCATTCAAAACACCGATGCCTGTATCCTAATACACACCAAGTCCACAAACCTACAGTCCCACCACCACCCCACCTCCCCAGACCATCCCCCCCCCCACCCCCCTCCAATGCTTACTGGCCTACACTGGCTCCCAGTTAAGCAAAGTCTCATTTAAAAAAAAATTCCCCCCTATGACCTCCTCCTCATTTGGGCTGGATTTTATCACCCCCCCGAAATAGGGTCGGAGGCGGGGTGGGGGGGGCGGTGTGGTGGTGGTGGGCACATAGAATTGTGATGGGGGGCACAGGGCCCTTCGCAAAGTGATGTTGTCAGGGGCATGATTGGCCGACGTTGGCCTTTTCACCCAGAGGCCAATTGAGGCCCTGAGATGGCCAATTAACATTAATAAGGGCCTCTTTTCTCCCCAACGCTGGGGTTTAACCAGCGGCGGGGGGTGGCCACTGCCACGTGGGGAGGTTGCCCGGTAATATGAGGTGCCCTCCCTGCTGGCATGCGGGGAGCTGTCCCTCCTCCATGGGCAAACTATAGTCCACAGAGGACCACGGCTGAGAAAAACTCCAATTCCTTGGACTCTTCCTTCCCCTGCACTTAATGCCCATCCTCCCATTCCCTCCCCTCAGCAGCGCATTCCAGACTAGCTCCAGTGACCCTGCATCACCTACTTCTGGTCTGGGCCTCCCGTGCTGGGCCTGGGTCCAAGGCCTCTGTCGTACTGGCAGTAGCCACTGCTCCCGGTGGCGCTGCCAATATTGCTAAGCTGCTGGCCCTGTGATTGGCCGACAGCTCTTGCAGGTGGCATCCCTATCTTTAAAGGGACGGAGATCCCAGTGCCAGGCACAAGTGCTGGAACAACGTGAGATCTTGCCGTGAGGGCTCGGAAAGGCCCAGGCGGGCCCCCCACCCCCTGCCTTTTTGGCCCAGCGCCGGGAACCCCGTCAACGCCACAGAATCCAGCCCTATTTCTACGATCTCCTCCAGCCTTACAATGCTCCAAGATACCGGCACTGCACCAGTTCTGGCATCTTGAGCATTCCCAATTTTAATTTCTCCGCCATTGGCGGCCATGCCTTCAACTGCCAAGACACGAAACTCTGGAATTAAATCTCTCTGTCTCTCTTATTCCTTTAAGATTCTCCTTAAAACCTACTTCTTTGTCTAAGCTTTTGGTCACCTGGCTTTATGTCTCCTTATACGCTTGCTGTCAAATATTGTTTGATAAAGCTGGTGAAGAACCTTGGGCCATTTTATTATGTTAAAGGTTCTATATAAATGCAAGTTGTTGAAGGCTAAGATGAGATTTGATAGAGGGATTTAAAACCCTGCAGAGTTTAGGTGAGTAAATAAAGAGAAACTATTTCCAAGGACTGAAGGATTGAAACCAGGAGGCATAGATTTAAGGCAATTGGCAAAAGGAGCAGAGGCAACGAGAGGCAAAACTGTTTTTTTATAAGTGAAATAAAAACAGGAAGTGCTGGAAGTACTCAGTAGGTCTGGGAGCATCTGTGGAGAGAGGAGCAGAGTTGATGTTTCAGGTCTGTGACCTTTCATCAGAACGGACCTTTCAGGTCACAGACCTGAAACGTAAACTCTGCTCCTCTCTCCATAGATGCTGCCAGATCTGCTGAGTATTTCCAGCACTTCCTGTTTTTATTTCAGATTTCCAGCATCTGCAGTATTTTGCTTTTATATAATAAGTGGTTAGGTTTGGAATGCACTGCCTGATAGCGGGATGGAAGCAGATCAAAAGAAAATTGGATAAATACTTCCAGAAGAAAAAATTGCAGGGATTTGGGGAAAATACCAGCAAATGGGACTAACCAGATTGCTCTTCAAAAGAGCCAGTGCAAACTCAATAAGCCAAATGGCCTCCTCTGTGCTGTACTATTCTATGATTCACAGTACCCTTTTGACAAGTGGTAATTGATAAGTGATAATGACTGCCAATCAACTTCTCTTGCCCAGGAAGTGAACAATTATATATGTGGAGTCTCATTCCTTCAGGTTGTGAATTGTTTTACGAGCTTTTAAAAATATCAGATTTTTAATTTTACGTTTCCTTTCTGTCTCTTTTTCTATGAATATTAATCCACTCTTTCTTTCCGCACCTCATTCAACTTTGAATTCACTCACAGTAATTCACCCTCATTCTCAGACCTGCCTCTGTTTATTTCCCAATCCTTAAATCTCATTGGTTAAGGAGATACACTGTTGATGCTCTCATTCACCAAGGTTCCTGATGCTGTGCTGTGCTCTCCGTGCCATTATCAACTCGAACTTGCAGCAACTTAATCAAAACTTTTTAAAACCTAAACATGGATGAACAAGTCTAACTAACGGAGCACGCTATGAGATGGCCCACCCCAGCAGAATAACCCCATTATCCTCATACAGATGAATTATGATTTCTAAAAAGATTAGTGAACCGACACTTCACTTTCTTAACTCAGTTGCACCTCAAAACAGTTACAGCCAAGAGCTCTCTTTAGGTCCCTTGGGGTTGTGAGTCCGGTGGCCTGATACTCAAACTCTTCAGTCATTGTTGTATTGAACTTTGCTTGGTCTTAGCTGGGCTGCTGGAAGTAGTGTATTTTATAATAGTGAATCGGGTCGTAGTAGCAGAGGAGGATTGGAGTCACCAGGAAAACAAATTGGTGGTATGCAGAACAGTATTGAGCATGAGATTTTGCAGAAATCCTTAGCTCAAATACTCCGAACTCCATCAAAGCTCAGTTGAAGCTCAGGAAAGATAGGGTAAAATACTTTTACATTTTCAAAACATTATTGAATTTTAGAACATTCTTATTGGAGCATGGTTGCTGCAGGGTTTTTTTTCTCCCAAGTGATTTTTTTGCATTACTCAAGAGCACTCAAGTGATGTAGTGTATTATGAAAATATGGTTGTAAACCTTAGAGACACAATTGTTTTTGTGATGCGGTAGCAGTTTGAGAAGAGCCCTGCTATTCATTTCTTTCAATGGTTTTGAAGAAATTTTGTATTAGTGTTTTTGTATTAGTTGGTGATTTTTTCCAGCACCATCTCCTGTCATGCATCATATTCCACTGTCTGCTAGTCTGAGCCCCATTAGGGAAGCAGCCTGCATCTTAACACGCTTCAGTAATCTTTCTTTGGTGCTGTGCTTCTTGCTGTAGTTAGTTACCTGTGTCAATATCCACAGGCATGTATAAAATAACTGATGAAGAGATAGCTAGACCTAGCACTTCTGGTCATTAGCTCATTATGAATAGCTGGGCATTCAGGCGGTGACAGTGTGTCACATATGATACCTGACCTGCAGAATATAACTGATCATGCCTATCTGTAACCACCAAGACATTAAGACAAATGATTACCTCTCTGGATAAGGTCACAAAGCAGTGCAGAGGTTTTTGGTACCATGGGCAGATAAACCATGCTATTGTAGCTGGCTGCCATAAAATATGAAGAATAGCTTTGGTCTTGATGTGGAGATGTCAATTACTGTCACACGATGCTGCAACCTCTGAACTGATTTTTTTTTTGACAAACACTGAAACCTTCCATATAATGACTATGTGGTTCACTTTGGAGAACAAAAAGAAATCAGAAGACCTTGCACCTCTTGAGTTTGAAGGCTTTGGATGGATGAAAATAGATCAGGCCAAAGGCTGTTATTTTTAGTTTTAAACAGTGCAATTATAAGGAAATAATAAGCCTTGCATTGATATGGGACCTTATCATGCAAAATTATCGCAAAGCCCTTCGTACTATGAATTACCTCTTTAGTGAAGTGTCTTTTATGTAAGCAAAGAATTAACATTTTCTGAAAGAAGCTAGTGTAATACAATTCATCTCTGCCTCCTGGCAGCATCTACTACACCCATAGGGTGCTGCCACATAATGGAAGTGTTCCCACTATCTGTGTCACACACTTGTACTCCAAATGAGTGTGCAGTTTTTCTCTTTTCCTCTTTTCAAACTTGGTACATATAAGTTGAAGTGTAAATCTTTCAAAAATATGGTCAGGAGTGGGCAGTCAGTGCTGAATGAATTTCTATTTAGCCCTGGGACCTCTGGGTCACTTGTATCCTAACCACCATATAGGCAAATTTTTAAATTTGGCATGGTAAAATAAATAATTCAGTACAATGTTATGGCCTGCAGATCTGTTTGCTAATGAAGAACACCAGGCCCTTGATTTTCTTTGGTTTTGGGCTGTTGGAAGGTGAGGTGAGTTGGCACTGCAGAAATTAGATCTGGACTATTTTAATTCCAGGTCCTCATTAACATGATGCAGATCAAATTCCCACCTGCAGTGGGTGGGAAGTGGTTGCTGGTCTCCAGAAAATTGGGCAGCCCATGGCTGACTACTGGCACTCAGGTAAATATGGGAAAAGGGATTGCAGGAGGGAACGGGAATGAGGGGAGGGTGAAGTCTGGGATATAGGAGGCCTTTTCTTGTGGAGCCTGGGAGACAAATAGTCCTCTGAACCCTGCAAAGAGAAGATTTTAAAAAATGTATACCTGTTTGGACCTTTTCCTCTTTCTGGCAGGCCCCGACTTTGTGTTAAAATTGCAATCGGGGCCCCCGATATCATGTGTTCTACAAAGCATAACCATGATATAACCTCTCTCTCCAAGCAATGACTTAGATTAAAATGTTCACCTCTGGCTGTGAATAGCGGTGATGATTGACACATATCAAATAGAATCTGCTAAATAAAGCAGTTAGATCTGTCCAATGTTAGGGAGATTGCTCAGGTTCTTTGATGTGAAATGAGTGTTCCTACATTGTGAATCAGATAATTAAATTTTGAAAATATGATTTGTGGAGATGTGGACATGTTTTTGCCTACAATTTGTCAATTTTTTCTCTTTAGTCCTTCCCTTGCTCATGATCTAAGTGTCTGTCCACGTTTAAGCTATTTTTCCCCAGCTGGGTGAACCACAAACACGAGTGGCTTCCCGTGCTGATGATATCCATGTTTAAATGTGTCTAAGTAAGATGGGTAGCTATCAGCCGAAGGTATGCTTTAATTTCGAGTCCAGTTGCCAACTAATTAAAGTAATGAGGTTTTAAAGTCATTAAAGGGGGTATGGTGTCGACAACAAAGCACTCAGCAAAGTTTTCTTTATTCGAAAAGGGAGAGGAGCAGTATGCCATTTTTTGCTGCATTGATATCAAATACAATGGAGTTTTGCCCTGATTTTTGGATTTTAAAAAGTTATTAAATGCATTTACAGCAATTTCAGTTTAACCATTGTGCTGAACTTATGAAGAATACCAGGATATAGACATATCTACAGTAAGATTGCATTTAAGTACTTCAATTAAACCCATATACGTAGTTTACTTTCAAAAACAACCTGAGTCTATTCTTGTTATACTTAAGGCAGACTTGAAAACAAATCTGTGGCACAATATATGTATGCTGCAATCTTTTTATATGAATATGGAAATAAAGGGATTCGCAACTTGGCTAATGAGGAGGGAAAGTGGCAGTGGTATCATATTGTAGCAATGTATCAAACACTAGCAACAGTATTCTAACCAAACACACTCAACAGCCTTCATGTTATGCTAGAAAAATCAGGCGATGCTGGTGGAGCAGTTGGCTTTTTATCCTACCTGCACACGCTTACACCTATCTTCATTTTTTTAAGACTCGCTTTAATTTGGCAGCAATATACAGTGGCGGTTGTGCCATTCGAGAGGGGGAAATTGTACAAAGATTTTGTATTTTGATAAAACCTGGAGAATGGAGCAGTCCTGGCCTCACTGATGCACTGTGTCCACTTGTCTCCCCAATGGTGCAATGAGTAAGTATATCAGTGACTGCATGTAAGCATGCCGGATGTGTGTTACTCTACCGTATTGTGCTGCTGAATAGCATGCTGCTTCTACAATGTGCTTCATGTTATATATTGGCGTCTGTGCCAATGTTGACAGTCTTCATGATTATGGAAGCTTCCCTCGCCTCTGTGGCTTCCTTCATGTAGTATAAACATAAAGAAAGTACTTCTACAAGGACCTTCTTGGGACATAAAGTACTATTTTGAGAAATCAGTGATGGGTATGTAATGAGAAAAAAAAATTGTCGTTTTTAAGTGCAAATATCTTGGAAAATGTTGATGGTTTGTTGCTGTGAAACTAGATTTTCCCTTTCTTAGTTCCCTATAAAGACCAAATAAACAAAAATAGTGCTTATCACAAAATATTTTGTTTTTTAATGTGCAAACATTCCTTTATGACTGCAATGAACTGGTAAGGCTGGAATTATTTCATACTGTAAGTCTATGGTTTCCACAGTGAATTAAATGCAGTTTTAATTGTTAATAAATGATGACTTAAATACCAGTTAAGATGATTATTTTTTGGGTAGATCTAATTAAGTTAAGCCAAACATTCCATATGAAGTACCATGTGCACAGCAGTCCACAGTTAAGGTGATAGGTTGGTTGACACATGTCAGCAGTTTCATGCTAACCTGGAACTCTTTAGTTGCTTTAGTGTTTACTGAAACCTAATAGACAACTGTATTCTGATGCCTTATTGTGCACCATGCCCAGTTGCATCCCAGAGGGCACAGATGCACTGTTAATGGGCCTTCCAGATTTATTCAGTGCCATCAAGTGGAAGAGCAGCAGGTTTTACTTGAAATAATCTACGTTATGGCTATAGTGGATGTTAGCAGTCAACCTTCTTCCTCAAGATATCTTACAGTGGATTGCTCTCTCAAAAAATATGGGACATGATGTACCCAATGTGCTGTATCTTACCCCATGAAACTTGAGTATTCCTTCTCCATGTGTGGGTAATTGGTTCTGTTTTGCACCAACTCCTTCCAACCTGGCAATGTAGAATAACATTAATGTCTGCCTAGGAGAGAGAGCAGCCAAACTCAATTCCACATCAGCTCATGAATAAAGGCAGTTAGACAGGATAGGTAACATATTCACAGCCATTTTTCTTTCCACTGGTTTGTGATTTCAACCCTCATGCCCTGTTATTATCTTATGTATTGATATATATTCTCATACTGATGAGACGTATACAGTGGAACTGATGGAGGTCTTTTTTATTTTCAAATTGTCCAAAATTCCAAAGGACTAATTCTAATATTTGTCATATGCCATCTCTGGCACTTGAGATTTGTTTTATCTCCTAGACGTTCTTTCATTCTTAGCTTGTGAGGACCACAGGAAAGAAGTTATCATGTGTGAATATCTGTTATTACCTAAACACAGTATTGCAGGTTTTTTAAGTCAATATATTAACTTGAACGCTGAAGTGGATGGAATAGGACGCTCAGCCCATCTGAATTTGGGGTCATTTTAATCTCCCCTGCCCCCAATGATAGGCAGGACAGGGTCAGTGGGGGGAGGTTAGCATCGCAGCCTCACAGCTCCAGCGACCCGGGTTCAATTCTGGGTACTGCCTGTGTGGAGTTTGCAAGTTCTCCCTGTGTCTGCATAGGTTTCCTCCGGGTGCTCCGGTTTCCTCCCACAGCCAAAAGACTTGCAGGTTGATAGGTAAATTGGCCATTATAAATTGCCCCTAGTATAGGTAGGTGGTAGGGGAATATAGGGACAGGTGAGGATGTGGTAGGAATATGGGATTAGTGTAGGATTAGTATAAATGGGTGGTTAATGGTCGGCACAGACTCGGTGGGCCGAAGGGCCTGTTTCAGTGCTGTATCTCTAAATCTAAAAAAAATCAAAACCCATCGCTAATTCAGCTACTTTCAGCTTGGAGGCATCCAAATAACTCACTTTGGAGAGGATGATCTGTGATTATAATATTTAAATGAGGCTCCGTTCTTCAGATTTTGTCAGCCATTTATATTTAATGTTGGACAGCTGAGTTTTCACAGGCTCAAGAAACTAAAGGGAGGTAGGAGCAGCCAGCTGCAGCAGGTAACTGCTTTTTGAAGCACTGCTTGTGATCCAGGAGGAGCAGGCCTGACCCTCAAGCGAAGCTGCTGCTACCATCTGCCCCCCACCCAACTATATTCAGACCCCACCACACACCACACCCCCCACTGCACCCTAATCTTTCCCACCGCCCCTCCTCGTTGCAGTGCTCCAAGCAACCTCCTTCCTGCCCCCAAGCACCATGATCTTTACCTCTCTCATTTTTCAGCATTTTCTCTCTTAATTTCAGATTTCTAGCATCTGCTGCATTTTGCTTTTGACTTTGTTAACCAGAGCTGTTAGGCAGGGAGTTCCAAGATTCTGATCCAGCGATATGGAAGGAACAGTGATATATTTCCAAGTCAGGATGGTGTGTGACCTAGAGGGGAACTTGCAGGTGCTGATGTTCCTAGGCATCTGCTGCGTTTGTCTTTTTAGTTGGAAGAGGTTTCTGGTTTGGAAGGTGCTGTCAAAGGAGGTGTGGTTAGCTGTTACAGTGCATCTTCTTTTGGTCAATTAAATTATAAAAGCTGCTGATCAGAGGTATGAAAACATAAAATGAGAAAGATCTGTCAGTTCATTGCTCAGACCATGTACAATCTGTTCTATCATAATACGATAGGAGGTGGGGGTGGGGGCGAGAAAAAGCTTTAAATCTGAATTGAAAATAGAGAATGTTGGAAATGTACAGAGCATTGGTCACAGATAAAGAAGTTAACATTTAGACAGTCATTTCATAAATGGAGTATAACTACAGCATTTAGTCATCTGAAACTGTGAAATTGCCTCAAACAGTTGGATCGCAGGCTACTTTTTGTTAATTGTCCCATCTGTTCAGACCATAATTTAAGCATTGTGTCCGGTTGAGATGGTCATAAGCCAAGCTTGCTATGTTTTCACTCTCGTACCTGTAGTATAACAATGGCCTACATTAGAAGATGAGATTTGTATTTGGTGTTCTAAAACCTGTTAGCACACATAAGCATTTAAAAACCATGGTATCACACAGTGTAATTTAGGATCCTTTTTATCTCAACCACCATTTTGAATGTCCTTTCTACATCATAAATGTGTGTGTGAATTTTAGTAAATAGAAAGGTTTCAATTTAATATTAACATTAGTTTTACAGAGAATATGAATGCTATTTTTGATGACATGTAATTATTATTTTTTATATATAAATATGAGAGATTATATCTCTGTGTATGTAATATTGTATTGGACATAATATTGTATCTTTCTGATATTATACTTGTATTTGATACCACACTTGTGAGAGGCAGGGGAACATAGTTTGTTCCATGAGTTAGGAAGATCTTTGGCACTCACAAATGACCAGCAGAGAAATAATAACCTCCTATTAGATTGAGCCTTCAATGATTTAAAAAAAAAAAAATCCCAAGGTGCTTTACAAATGGAAACTAGGTGGGGAAATGACCATGAAGGGAGAGATTGGATCCGGTGACTAAAGTTGAGTTAAATGGAAAATTTTTAGGGTTTTAAAGGAAAGAAAAATGGAAAGGGTGAGGAGTTTAGGGAGAGAATTGTAGAGATTAGCGTCTAGATGGCTGAAGGCATCCCCCAGCCATGAGGTGGAGGAAAGCGAGGGTCAGAGTCCGAGAACTAAAGAGTGTGGGTGAGATATAAGACTAAAGGAGGTTGCACAAATATGGTGGAGTGAAACTGTGGAGGGACTTGAGGACAAAGACTTTAAATTAAAAACATGGGGGGATAGGGAATCAACATATATCACGAGAACAGCAGTGATGAGCCAATGTACCTTAGTATGTGACCATGATGTGAAGGTTTTATGTATCAATAGCATTGCCACTTAAGCTCATCTAATGCTAGCATTTAGACTGACATTTTGTAAATGGAGTATAACTAGAGATTTTAGTCACCTGAAACTGTGAAATTGTCTCAAACAGTTGGATTACAACAACTTCTTTTTGTTGATTTTTCTCATCTGTTCAGACCAAACTTTAAGCACTGTGTTCAGTTGAGATGGCAGTGAGTAGATGGTCATAAGCTGTGCTTGGCTGAGCTGGATGTATTTCATTCTCATACCTTTAGTATATCAATGGCCTAAACTAGAGAGGAAAGGTTTTCTGAATGAGTTTATAACTAAGAGTAATATTAATGACTGGAATTAAATTAAATTGAATTAAATGTATTATCCTGCAAGAATAATGCAAGCTTGGTACTGTTTTGTAAATGGCTCAAAGTGTACTTGATTTTAATGTCCTCATCTTTGTTTTTAGTTCCCTCCAAGGACTCTCCCCTCCCTTCTCTGTAACCACTTCCAGCCCTACAATCCTTTGAGATATCTATGCTTTCCCAACTCTGGTTTCTTGCTCATCCCCAATTTTAATCTCTCCACCATTGGTGACTGTGCCTTCAGCTGCTTAGGCCCTAAGCTCTGGAATTCCCTCCCTAAGCCTCTCCGCCTCTGTACCTCCATTTCTTCTTTTAAGACGCTCCTTAAAACCTACTTTGACCAAGCTTTTGGTCATCTGCCCTAATATCTCCATATGTGGCTCAATGTCACATTTTGTTTGATAATGCTTCTGTGAAGTGACTGGGACATTTTACAATGTTCAAGGTGCTAAATAAATGCAAGCTTTTGCTGTTAGACTGAAGGAACAGGTCGCATTACTGCATCTGGAGCAGAGTTCTGTCCTTGAAAATATGTTTTGAGCATAAAATAAACAAACTGTGCATAAAGAAGACCCTATTTTGTACCCTTCATTGAAGTGGGAGCAGAGGAGGCTCACAGCAGTACTTCTACTGAAAACCATGACAACCCTAATCATTTTGTGAAAGATATTCCACCTAGGACAAGATTTGTTACTCCTGGCGGTTTGTTCTCACTGATTGCTGGTTAAGTCCTGGGCTGTGGGCCTGCATGAGAATGGGATTTTCTTTTTCACTGCTTGAGAAGTTGCACTTAAACATGGGTTTTCAGATCTTGAACAAACTACTTGAACACAGGAGAGAAGCATTTGGTTCAAACCTCCTCTACTGTATAAAAGACTGTTCAGGTTCAGGAGCTCCAAATTGCACAAATCAAAGAAATTGAATGAGAAGAATTACGACACAAATATAGTTAAACTAGAGAGTTTATTTTTAAGAATCTTCTAAACATTGCCATGACAATAACCCTGGAGAACTCAGAAAATGAATGAGTAAAGAGGCTGAATCATAACTTACAGCAGGAACCTGCCATTTTCCTTTGTCAAATTCAACTATAAATTTTATATATTTAGAATTTTTCGCAAGTATTTACTTTTGGAATATGTTTGTCAGGTGTTTATGGTAGCCACTGTCCAAGGACCAGAAACAACTTAAAGGTTTTCAGCTCCATTATGTTGTGTGTATGAATGATCTTGACAGGGAGCAATAGTCTGCACAAAATAAGCAACTATGGGCTGGATTTTACCTTAGGTGGACGGGAATTCGCCAGCAACGTAAAAGTTGGTGGCGAACCCGCTTCTGCCTAACCCCAGGATCTGTCCTGAATTTTACGGGTCCCCAGGCTTTAATTGTCCTGCTTGAGGGAGAAAGTCCTGCCTCAGTGAGCTGCCGGCCAATCAGCGGGCCAGCAGCTCTTGCTCCCAGCAGCGCCACCGGGAGGGGAAGTTCCTGGCCTCCACACTGGAGAGATTTTCTAATCATAATTATTTCCACTGTAAATATCAAACTGGAGAAAATATTTAATACACACTACACATGGCAATGGGGCGGCGCAGTGGTTAGCACCGCAGCCTCACAGCTCCAGCGACCCGGGTTCAATTCTGGGTACTGCCTGTGTGGAGTTTGCAAGTTCTCCCTGTGTCTGCGTGGGTTTCCTCCGGGTGCTCCGGTTTCCTCCCATATGCCAAAGACTTGCAGGTTGATAGGTTAATTGGCCATTATAAATTGCCCCTAGTATAGGTAGATGGTAGGGAAATATAGGGACAGGTGGGGATGTTGTAGGAATATGGAATTAGTGTAGGATTAGTATAAATGGGTGGTTGATGGTCGGCACAGACGCGGTGGGCCGAAGGGCCTGTTTCAGTGCTGTATCTCTAAACTAAACTAAACTAAACACAAGTGGTAATTCTGAAAGTTAATTCTGGAAAAACTTATTGAACGTCATAAAGAGATACAGCACCAAAACAGGCCCTTCGGCCCACACCGACCATCAACCACCCATTTATACTAATGCTACATTAATCCCATTTTCCCTCTCACATCCCCACCTTCCCTCAATTCTACCACCTACCTACACCAGGGGCAATTTTTTTTACAATGGCCAATTTACCTGTCAACCCGCAAGTCTTTGGCATGTGGGAGGAAACCCACACGGTCACAGGGAGAACTTGCAAACTCCACACAGGCAGCACCCAGAACCAAACCCGGGTCGCTGGAGCTGCGAGGCTACGGTGCTAACCACTGCGCCACAATGTGTTGTTACTTTTGTCTTTCCAATTTTGCTGCTTAGCCTTGACTCAATGTGCCAGTGTTCATTGCAAGTGTGGGATGGTGTGGATGCATTTTATTAACCAGGAGCAGATTGCCTGTGAATGCTGATCTCTTCAGATTTTCTGGTTTAGAAATCAGAAGTGATCAGGGCTTTTACCACCACACAAACCAGGAATTGCATTTTTCTCTTGAACTTGCTTGAGATCTGCTAAATAGGTGGGGTTGAGATATTGAACTTTTATTGACAAGTTCTCAGTCCTCCCACGCACCTACTTGAAAATTCCCCCCACAACCTTTGCTTCATATTATCCATGTATTCTATTAGTCTGCCAGAAGTGAATATTACAAGTGCCCAAGAATGATTTCTTTGAGTGCTCAAAGCACTAAGAGCTCATAGCTTTAATAATTTATGATATATATAAAGGCACCCAGATAATATATCCAACTGCTCAGTGTCACCCACACTTGACAACATTACAGAAGAGATTTATGAGGATGTTTCCTGAACTGGAGAATTTGTTATAAGGAATGAGGGATAGGCTAGGTATATTTTCTTTGGAACAGAGGAGGCTGAGAGGAAACCTAATTGAAGTGTATAAAATTATGAGGGGTCTAGATAGAGTAGATTGGAAGGCTCTGTTCCCCTTGGTTGAGGGGTCCAGAACCAAGGGGCATAGAGTTAGGGTAATAGGTAGGAGGTTTAGTGGGAATTTGAGGGGAATTTTCTTTTATCCAGTGGGTGGTGGGGATCTGGAACCCAATGCCTGAAAGGGTGGTAGAGGCAGAAACCCTCATAACATTTAAAAAGTACTTGTATATGCACTTGAGGTGCTGTAACCTACAAGGCTGTGGACCAAGAGCTGATAGTGGGATTAGGCTGGATGATTACTTGTCAGCCGGCTTGGACACAATGCGCCGAATGGCCTCCTTCTGTGCTGTAAATTTCTATGATTACATTTCCTTCTTGATTCCTACTTACACTATCTCCATTTCAAATGTCCACACCACATGCCATCTCAGCCTGCTATTCCACTCATCTCTTATACCTACAGCACCACCATTCATTGCAAAGGCCCTTCAGCTACTGGAGCAAATGTGAGTTCACAATGCAACCACTGTCCGGTTAGAGAATGTATCATGCACCAGGAATTGGATGTGAATAGTGTGTTAATATCTAATTTTTAACAGCCCAACTGACAGCTTATGACATCCACTATGACCCATAAAACATGACTGTGACCATTATCCTCAGTTTATACAGAAATGATCTGAAATATTTTAGAAAGTAGAGATGTTCCCAGTACCAAGACTGTGTAGGTTTAAGTTCTGTACTGCCCTTTGTTTCTTTCATAGCTTCTTATTTAACCCAGCCCACCTGTATTTCACAAGTCAACATACTGATGAGCTTATTCTCAGTGGTGTGTGATATGATAGACAGGATTGTCTGTGCTTGGTAATTTTGTTTTATTATAGATGAATCCCGACTAATGCTGTGTTCAAACCATTGCTGATACGGCTTCGAAGAATGACTTCTCCATCCTCCTGTCACAACATTCTGAATATGTAGTAGGTCTTGGACAGATGCTGATGTGCTTAGGGGATCCCTTCATATCTGTTTCACCTACATCTGGCAGGCATGAATTCTACATCAATCCACATAAATGCCAAATTTAGAGCAGCGTGGCTTTGTTGCTGTGTGGTAAATTTAATTTGAAAATGTGAGAACAGATGCATGTAATGAAATACAGTGACATGATGGACTGTTTCAACCCTCTACAAATGCACTCCAGACGGTGATCTATTTGTCTTCTGTATTGGCGTAAAATTAAAGAATAAGTTTTTTTTTCCTGAGGAAATGTCACAAACTAAATAGAAAAGAGTGAACTATGTTGTCAGTGCTCAGTTTCCCAGTTATAAAACCCATCCCTGAAGAGACTAAATGTTGTTGTGTTATCGTTTCACTCCATAAATTTTAATTGAGGGTATGTTTTTTCTTAAGTAGTGGTATAATCATTACAGGAAACTAATTAATAGAAGATGGCAGTACATGCTTTCTGTATTTTCAGTGTATTTGTCTCATTTTGTGTAATACTTTGGACAGTATGCAGTAACAAATGACCAAGAAGCCCCTTAGTGAAATATGGATAACACTCAAAATAGTTGCAATGTGTGCAGACACCTCTGGCCCATTGATGCCCACTAACCAAAACATTGATTATTAGTGGGTACCCATTGCTTTATGCTCCATATAAGAAACAATTGGTATTTTAAATTAATTAAATTATATAATAAGTGCAGGGATTCTTTTGTTTCTATAATATGATCGTAGTGTATGGCACA
The DNA here is from genome assembly GCF_036365525.1 of Heterodontus francisci. Lineage (NCBI taxonomy): Eukaryota > Metazoa > Chordata > Chondrichthyes > Heterodontiformes > Heterodontidae > Heterodontus > Heterodontus francisci. The sequence continues at coordinate 69,054,096 of NC_090384.1, forward strand.
GAAAGGAAAGCAGAGCTTAGGATCTGAAACTCAGGGCTGTGTATAGTTTCTGGTTTGGATGGATAAAGGCTCTGAGCCAAAAATAAAAAAAAAAGTGTATTTTTAAGAACCTTGGCCAGTATGGGATTGGCATTAACATGGTGTGCCGTGTGTGTAGGGCATAGGCTGAATCCCCACTCAGTTCTCAATAGTTCCACTGTGAAGGGTGAAGCAGAGCGGAACATTGGGAATTGTCAGTGAACAGTCCACTCCTGACATAATGATTGAGGAGAGTCATTAATGAACATCTTAAGACAATTGGGCTGAGAACACTTCCATCACTTTACTGATGTTTGGGTGGAGGCTGTTTGGTAGTGATGGACTTGGTTAGATTGGTCTTTTTTGTAACTTCTTGTGCATAATACTGATCACCATGAAACGAAGTCTCTGAGCTGTTTTACTGATCAGTTATAATTCTTAAAAATTGGTTTGGACACTAAAGATGGAAGTTGCTTAACTGATAAATATTATTTTTGCCCATTGATTATGATTGTCATTTTATTACTGTGCTGAAAACTCTTCTGATGAAGGAGGACCAAAGCTAGCTTTCATTCAAATAATGAAACATAGGTGTAAAATGCTGTTGACTGTACAGAAACTAAAGCTTACAATGCAAGAAGGGATGGTAGTTAATGCCAAATATAGGCATTTAATGGTTAAGACATGACTGCAGAATTCCATTTGATTTGCAAGATGGATAAATTGAAACAGCACTTTACAATTACAATGCTGTTAATTTTCTTTGTGTCTATTGAACTGAACCAGTGATAGAAATAATAGTGCTAATCTTTTGTGTCTCTGAATGCTGTATTAAATTGCAACCATTATAGCTTTGTTCAGCACCAGCTTTGCAGCGACTCTACTAAGCACCTTTTGTTTCACACCTTACGGAACATATATCAAATTCTATTACAACAACAAAAACAACTTGTATTTATATAGCACCTTTGAAGTAGTAACATAGAAAATAGGAGCAGGAGTAGGCCATTCGGCCCTTCAAGCCTGCTCCGCCATTCATTATGATCATGGCTGATCATCCAACTCAGTAATCTGTTCCCGCTTTTGCCCCATACCCTTTGATCCCTTTAGACCCAAGAGCTATATCTAACTCCTTCTTGAAAACATACAATGTTTTGGCCTCAACTGCTTTCTGTGGTAGCGAATTCCACAGGCTCACCACTCTCTGGGTGAAGAAATTTCTCCTTATCTCAGCCCTGAAAGGTTTACCCCGTATCCTTAGATTATGACCCCTGGTTCTGGACTCCCCCACCATCGGGAATATCCTTCCTGCATTATTCCTGTTAGAATTTTATAGGTCTCTATGAGATTCCCCCCTCACTGGAAATGCTTCACTGGAGCATTATAAAACAAAATTTGACACTGAGCCACATAAGTAAATTTTAGGTCAGATGATCTAAAGTTTGATTGAAGAGGTAGGTTTTAAGAAGTGTTTTAAAGGAGGAAAGCAAGGTAGAGAGACGGAGAAGTGTAGGGCAGGGAATTCCAGAGCTTAGGGCCTGGGTAACTGAAGGTATGATCACCAATGATGGAGCAGTTAAAATCAGGGACGAGCAAGAGGGCCAGAGTTAGAGGAGTGTATATAACTGAGGATGGTAGGGCTGGAGAAGTAGACAGATAGGGAGTGGTGAAGCCATGGAGGGAATTGAAAACAAGAATTAGAATTTTGAAATAGATGCCCAGCTTAAAGGGGAGCCATTAGAGGTCAGCGAACACAAGGGTGATGGGTGAATGGGACTTGGTGTGAGCTAGTACATGGGCAGCAGAGTTTTGGATGACCTCAAACTTAGGGTAGAACAGGGGTGGGGTGGCTGGTCAGGAATAGTCGAGTCTAGAGGTAACAAAGGTATAGATGATGGTTTCAGCACCTGATGAGCTGAGGCAGGGTCAGAGATGGGTGATGTTATGGAGGTGGAATTAGGCAGTCTTAGAGATGACTCGAATATGTGGTTGGAAGCTCATCTGGGGCTCAAATATGAAACCAAGGTGGCAGAGCCTGGTTCAGCCACACAGTTGCCAGGGAGAGGGATGGAGTCAGTGGCTACAGAACAAAGTTTGTCGTGGGGACCAAAGATTTATTTATTTTATTTTTTATTTATTTAGAGATACAGCACTGAAACAGGCCCTTCGGCCCACCGAGTCTGTGCCGACCAAGAACCACCCATTTATACTAACCCATATTCCCATAGTAATCCCATATTCCCTACCACCTACCTACACTAGGGGCAATTTACAATGGCCAATTTACCTATGTGGGAGGAAACCGGAGCACCCGGCGAAAACCCACGCAGACACAGGGAGAACTTGCAAATTCCACACAGGCAGTACCCAGAATTGAACCCGGGTCCCTGGAGCTGTGAGGCTGCAGTGCTAACCACTGAGCCACTGTGCTGCCCTAATGGCTTTGGTCTTTCCAGTGTTTAATTGGGGGAAATTTTTGCTCACCTAGTACTGAATTCCTGGAATTCCTGACAATTTAGAACCAATTGTCTTTTTAAAAAAAATATATTGTTTGTATATACACTATACAGAGTAATAAACATAAATTACTCTATTACCAGGAAATGTGTTTAACAGATATTACCTTTTTTTTAGTCTGCTCTGTTTCTAACTACAGTCATGATGCCTGTGAATTAAATTTGATTTTTGGTTCTCTCCCTTCCAACTCTCCTGAAGGCATCAACTTGCTGCTGGGATACAATTCCATGGATGCCCACCACTATCTTCCCTATTCCTGGTTCTTCATGTGTGAGCCTAGACTGTAAATGGCAGCAGGCTTTGCAGTCATGCAGAGGGGTGGGGAGGGACACCAAAGATGAAACCTATCCTTTCCTGCCCACCTGGACCTATGACAACAATCAGGAGGTGGAACTGTGGCTCATTTTCTTTCCTCCTCTTGGGATATTGAGGCCTATTGCAGCACCTCGACTGCCAGCTTGGGTGATTGGCAAAGATAGCATAGACTGGGGTCTTGAATTACCATCACGTTCAACACTGGGTTAACACCTGGGACATTCAGTAAGGAATACAATCTAAATTACCTTGATCTGAATCAAGGTAAATTGACTATTTGCCATAACCAGAATAATCCAGTCCTTTCTATTTTGAAAATGCTGCTCTTTTTTTTTTAGACGTTTCAGCTTCATCAGCTTTTGTCATCAAGCTCACGAAGGAAATTATCTTTTAAATATACACTAAGCTTTTTAAACTGATTTTTGAAATATTCGTGAAAAATGTACATTGCAGTAGGAATAGAAGTTGTACTTTGTACATAGTATTTTTTAGGGAGAAAGTACTACAAAATTTTTCACTGACAATTTCATGTTTCTATTAATTTCAAAGGATTTTTACAGTAGATAAGGAACATTCCTGTTTAAAACTTGAAACTAAATATATATAGTCATAAAGTTTAACATTTTTGGGAATAGTCAAGATGTTCCCTAATACCATTTCCTTTTACCGTGGAGCTTGAAAACCAATGAAAAGATCATCTACAAAATACTTAGCTATTTAACACCTTCCAACAGAATCTGAACAAATCTATGTTTTGCTGACCTGCCCAAACTGGGCCTCTCCTGGGTGATCGTGCAGCTGTCTGTTCTTGTTTCTTTGACGGATTCCTTTCTGTCCCTGGTGGTCCACACTTCTGTTCCTGGGGAGAGGCAGCTTCGTGGAACCTCTTTAATCAGCAACATTTTGAAAGTTCTGCAGTTAATTAGGTTCCAGAATGAGGCATTTCTCAGTGAATAAAGGTACAGCTCTACAAAGAAGCCTGTGCGGGAAGGGTATCCTGTGAGGTCTGGGATGGATGAAGACAAAGTGAAAAAGAACAAAAGAAAGAAGTGAGGAATTTGAATCCAAACAGACTACCAGGGCTTGGATTCATTTTTTTAAACTTTGAGCTGTTGAGCTGCTCTGGGCTTCCTTTCTGCTTTTTCATTTGTAATTCCTCTTTTTCTAATTTCATTGCATTTTGTCTTTGCCCCTCATTCCTGTTAGCTACATTTTCTTGTTTTCCCTTCCTATTTCTTTCTGATGTTTTTCACTGTTGTTTTTGTTTAATTCCTTTATGTTTTTTTGCTGTCTTTACACTCGCTTTTCTCACTGGCTTTAATTGCCATGGATTTTATAATCTAGCGGATTTCAAGCATTCCTGTTGTGGGAGGTGGGGTTGGCGGACATATCTGCTGAAAACGCAAACTGTTATTGAGTAATATCTTACGTGAGATAAGAAGTCACAATTTTGTTGTGTTTGAAGAGTTCTGGGGACGCTGGGAAAAGTTCTTTTCAAAAATAGTGTGCAAAGGAAAACCACAGGAAGCTGCTTCCCACCTATCTAGGCTCCTTTCTCTGGCTGCACTTTCCACACTGCTTCTCTTTTTTGTGTGCCTGGCAGTCTCTGCTTATTTGTGGACGAGCAGTACCCGGTTCCCCAAAGCCTGCACTTACCACCAGTGTCATTACTAGAATTTTCAAAGATTTTTTTTTCACATCAATAATAGTGTGAATTTGATGCAAAAGACTTATTAAGCAGTTGAGTGGGAGTGATATGGATGTGTTGCCTCCAGTGAGACCATCTATTGTGGATCGTTTAGTACTGTGCAGTAAAACAGTTGGAGTTCAGGCAGTGCCCCACAAACCAATGCAAACCATCAAGTCACAACGTTCACGACATGCAGGGAAACTAATTTATCTACTTTTTAGTGAGAATTTCCTGCCACATCTCCCTCCCATTTGGGTTGAGAAACTTGTATTGCTAGATTTAAATGTTTGCAGCCTGCTGATAGCCACCCAGAATATTTTATTAACCAATCTCACAGCTAAGTCTGGAGCTGCGTTTGAGTGGCATAACCCTTTAAGGCCACCAGTCAAATATTCCCTAGGAAAAGTGATCTAAGTAGGTAAATTCAAGTAGTTATGCCTGTTGTACACTCTTGAAGTCAATTGTATCTGTTTGTAAATCTCTAGCTCCAGGGCAGAAGAACCGAGCATCTTGGAGGTCAATCTTTGAAATTCAATCTGAGGTAAATAATATAGGAAAGTTTAATCAGGATAGAGAAAGGTATAATGGAAGTCTAGTGGCAGGTAAACCATGAGAAAAAAGTGTTACGTGACAGGAATACTAGATGTTTAATATTAATGAATACATGTCTTATGATGTCTGTGGTAAGTTACAGGTGTGGATGCATGGGGTAAGATATCCAAAGACTTTTGGGAGCAACTCAGTTGGCCCTGCTTTGGCTCCTTGCTATTGGTAGCTGTTGTCGATTGCCACTTTTTGACTGGGCATTTTTCTTTTAATTTTTTTGGTTACTTCCACTGTCCTAAGATTGGTTTCCCAGGGATTTCTGTTCTTAATAATTCTTGACTGGGATGGGTAAAGCTTACAAATAGCAAATTCTGGCATGCTTTGTGAATGGCCACTTTTACTGTCAATCATAAAAACATTCTTGTACATGGGATAAGTCCTAGAAGCTGTCACCTGATAGTTTGCGTTTACTTGACAGTAATGGATTGTGATGTTGAGGTAGAGACTGCCAGTGACAGAATTTGGAAAGAAGTTTGTAAAAGATTCCTAGATGCAGTAAAGCAAGTGCTTTCGATTGGTACCTCGAAAAAGTGTTTCCTTTCTCACCAGAGATCAGTAGATAAATATCACAGCTACATCACTAAACCTCTACCTGTAATATGGTGGCACACCCACCAAGAGCAATAACACTCAGAATTACTGCAAAGGCTTCTGTGTCCTGTTCTCTAAATGATATGATTACATGTAGAAAACTATAGCGATTGATGCTGATTGGTTTCTCCAAAGTGCATATTCTAAAACCATGATGTACTGTGAATTGTAGGAATAAGTTTGGGAGCAACATTCTCAACTCCTTATAGAAGTATAGGACTCCAACATATGAAACATGTAAAAAGCAATTCTACAAAACATATTTAATAATTTCTTGTACATTCTGTAATTTATTTGACTGCTTTATTACATTATGAACATTTTTTTCTTGCAGGTGCTTAGCATAGTGGACAACTCGATGACAGTTGGTAAGGTATCCAAAGACTTTTGGGAGCAACTCAGTTGGCCCAGCTTTGGCTCCTTGCTATTGGTAGCTGTTGTCGATTGCCACTTTTTGAGTGAGCATTTTTCTTTTAATTTTTTTGGTTACTTTCACTGTCCTAAGATTGGTTTCCCAGGGATTTCTGTTCTTAATAATTCTCAACTGGAATGGGTAAAGTTTACAAATAGCAAATTCTGGCATGCTTTGTGAATGGCCACTTTTACTGTCAATCATAAAAACATTCTTGTACATGGGATAAGTCCTAGAAGCTGTCACCTGATAGTTTGAGTTTACTTAACAGTAATAGGTCTGGGACCGAACATGAACTCGAGATTCCGGCTTCTCACTCACATAGATACAGGCCTCCAATGGAAAGCAGTGAGAGGCTGTGTTCCCTCTAAACTGTGCAGGTGCGTGGCCGAGCAGCTATCTTGAATGTGCACAGTGCAACAAACAGGCCACACACAACAAAGAATTAGAGGGAACTTCAGTTATAGGCATTTGTAAGATGGAAAATGATACTGCTTGATTATTTTCTTGTAAATTTCATTACTTTTTTAATATCTGTATCTTTACAAAACTTGTTTGCAATGTTAAGCGCCCAGCTTAGTGGAGAATCAAAGATGGCTGTTGAAAGGATTATCAAAATATGTTTTAATTGATGTTTGCAATCTCTGTTATTGTAAGTTTCTGAAATTCATTAGTTATTTTCATTGCTAAATGCAGTCTTGCACATTCCCTACCTACTTGCGTTTATTTCTTTTTTGCTGTGAGCCATTTGGGTGATTGTGCATGAAATTTGCAGTGATTTTACATTTAAGTGGTAATTTTCTGACTTAATACTCTGGTGGAGAGCTTCCTCCACCAAGAATGCATGTGGGAAATTTAGGTGTATTCTAGGCATGTTTTGTCAACAATTTGAATAAATAGGGAAGAAAAAGAACATGCATTTATAGAATTATGCAACACCCATCGTACCTTTTGAAAGCTCATTGAAAACGTTTTTCAATTAGTCTCACTCATCCACTCTTTCCCAATAGCCCTGCATTTTTTCCGTTTTCAAGTATTTATCCAATTCCCTTTGAAAGTGAATACTGAATCTGGTTCTACCACCCATTTAGGTAGTGCATTCCAGATCGTCATAACTTGCTGTGTAAAATTAAAATTCTCATCTGCCTGCACCCCACTCCCCCAGTTCCTTTGTCAATTGCCTTAAACATAGTGCTTTATTACATTCTCAGTACATTAGAAAGCACGTCACAGCTAATAAAGTACTTTTGAAATGCAGTTGCTGCTGTTATATAGGCAACAGTGGTAAATTAATGGTTGGAAGATATTGCTCACTGCCTGTTCAATCTTCTAAAATGTGATCCTGGCAAATGAGGCTCCCTGCCCAGACTGCCAAGTCAGAAAATTACCCAGTTAGTGTTAGTGTGGTTTAGTTGGTAACATTCTCACCATTGAGTCAGAAAGTTACGGGTTTAAGCCTCATTCTCACCTTCAGCATGTAATCTAGGCTGACACTTCAGTAAAACACTAGGGAAATGTTGCATTGCTGAAGGTGGCATTTTTCAGATGAGACATTAAACCGAGGCTCCATTCTTCCTCTTCCTCTAGCACAGTTCTAAGAAGAGTCAGGAGATTCTAAGTGTCCTGGCCAATAGTCCTCCCTCAACTAAAAACCCAAAATAATTAATTGCCTTTTGTGGGACCCAGTTGTGTGCAAATTTGCAAGCTGTGTTTGCCTAAGTAACAGCAGTGATTACACTTCAAACAAGAAATGTATTGGCTGTGAAGCACTGTGAGAGAGAGGTCTTGTGTACTACATAAATATGAGTGTGTTTTCTTACCTCGTGAAGACATTGGCTTCTTGGCATTGTATGATTCCATCCTCAGTACTTTGCTAGGTGGCCAGCATTAATGCGAGAATTACAAATTTTGCATCTCTGGGGGCATCACAGCCATGACATGTGCTTGCTGATTGTTGGCACTTGCATCATGCATACTTCCAGCAACAATTGCAAGATAGCAATCGGTATGAAATGACCAGTTTTTTCCTTCCCTTAATGATGAGGGAACTGAGGCCAATTGTATTTTTGCGCTCGGTCAGATGAGCTGTCTCAGCACAGACTGGGGATGGGGATCACATTCAAAGTCTGGGTGGCTCACTCACCTGCTGAACTCACTGAGCCATTAGTGACCTTCACAACATATAAAATGAGTGATGAACTTCATGCAGAAAGTTCTTCCCTTCCTTCTCCCACACTCTCTTTCTTCCCCCCCCCCCCCCCCCCTCCACCATCGCCCCAAAACAAACCGTTTTTCTGTCTCTGTTTTCAATTCTATTGCTGGGGACACTGAGCAAATTTCCAGTAAAATGTCATTGTCCTTCAATTTTAAAATGCGTAGAGAAATTCATGTGTATAGCATGTGCATTTATACCTATTTTTATATCTTAAGAGTTTGTGGAACGGTGGGAATCAAATACGCAGGGGAAAAGATAGTCACTAAAGGAGGAAGGTTTTGTATTGTATTGAATGTTCCCGTTCAGCTTTTTTTCACTCCCCACTCAGTTCTACATTCCTTGCCAAGATCATTCCCATACCATTTCCAATTTCTGACAAAGTTGAATGGAGGAAGTTTTACAAGAGAGAGTCACAGTTCAATGACTACTATTAGTCGTGTGGTAGGATTCCCTAAGGCCCTTGTGCCTGCTGATTTTAAAGCCATTGCACATGTAGCCACAAATATAGTAATGTGCATACAATATTCATTACAGCATTATACAGTGTAATGTGGATCTGGAACTAAATATAGGAACTGCAGAAGGGAGTTAGAGGAGCTTGTTAGTCGGAGCTCAGAGCATTCTGCGTCTTGGGTTCCTGTCAATTTTGAGGCCTAAAGCACAGAAGCAACATAATAAAAAGGTACGAGAAATGAATAAAAAGCAATCATTTGGGCAAGTTCAGTGTTCTTGCAGGAGTTGGTGTTACATTGGATTAGGAAGATCATTATTACAAAATGTAGTTGAATTTTTTTGACTTCAATAAAACATAAATAATTAATTCTTGTTTGAAAATCAAAAATCTTTGTGTGTTGATGTAGTGCTTTAAAAACAATGTGCCATGTCCCACCTCTTGCACAGTTCATTCTCTGATATTGTTGTCTTTTGTGGAATGTTTGGAGTATAAGCAACAATTTCTACTGGAGTAAATGGTAAGGAACATTGGCAAGGAGCAGTGGACAGCAGTCACCGGGTTTAATCTAGGGAAGAATATGGTAAAAATATTCATGTACATCCTTGATTGAACTCTACTATGTGCCATGTACAATATTGTACAGTAAAAACTAGTGTATGGATAGAACTGGTGTAAAGCGTGTTCTCCGTTTTCTCCACAGGTTCAACCAGTGTAAAAGGATTAATTGTACCTATGTATAAATCATATTCTCGGACAGACAGACCGCAGAAACTCATGTAAAAGAGTGATCGTCTAATCAGTTTAAAAATGCATAATTTTTGGAGAAATTTGGTTTGTAAGCTAAACCCTTATTAACTTCATGTTTCCATTATAGTTGAAAAATTGGGAATGGGAGTCTGTATTTCAAATGTGCCCTCCCATTGACCAAGGCTCATCATTTGATTGTGCAGTAGGAAATTTCCCTTGTATCTTTATAATGCTTCACTCAAATAACTTTCCCCATCTTTTTAAAGCTATGTTTTATAATTTTTGTCAAAATGCAAATTATTTGTGTGATCCCGCCCTGTTTAATAATCTATGTAACTTTTTTCTGTTGTAATACTTGTGCAACATACAGTAACATTTTGCATAGTTTCCTTGCCCTGAAACAAATAAGTAACTTGTTCTGATTAAAGGTAATTGACCTGAAACGTTAACTCTGTTTACTTCTCCACAGATGCTGCCAGACCTGCTGAGTATTTCCAGCATTTTCTGATTGTGTTTCAGATTTCCAGCATCTGCAGTATTTTGCTTTTGTGTTGAAGTAACTTGGTAAATTGTATTACCATTATTGGATTTTTCAGGATTTAAATGTATTTGGTCCGTCTTCAATTATCAAAATACCAAGGTATGAACATACAAAATCGATGGACAGGGAAAAAGTTTGCCCCACTGGCTGGAAAATCATGACTAAACACTCCCTCCTCTGCACCGACCACCCCCCTGCTCCCCCTCAACGTCCCAGCCATGTAATCTCCTGGAAGAAGCAAAAAAAAAAGAAAAAAACCCTGGGACAATAAGGGACAAAAATATTCTGGAAAATACTTCTCATGCCTTGGAATTGAAACCAGTCCAGATCACATGGACCAAGTGTTATATATAAAGACACTTACCATTTATATGGTGCGATCTCTGTCCTAGTCAAGAATTGGTGCAACTCCATCTGGAAGGTGTATGGAGAGTCATCATCCACCACACCAGCTAGTAACCATTCCAGGAAAAGAACAACCACCTAACATTCGGTCTGTTCCTACTCTTACATAGTTTAAATGAGCAGGAGCAGGGTACAAGCAATGTATTAAAGTGGAATAATCTGTTAATAGCACGCTATCCAGCCCTTTATCTCCATTACTTCTAAGTCTATATTGCTCTAAAGTAAATATAGTCAAAAGAACCAGAACCAATGTCCTTTTGGGGCACTTTGCTAGGGCTGTTGGGGAGGGTTTAAACTATCTTAGTGGGGGATGAGAACCAGAATGTACCAATAGAAAGAAGAAGCAAGGTGCACAAAGGATTGTGAGAGAGAGATAGCACTAGAGTAAGAAATAGTAAGATGTTAGGTGGGATCAGAGTAAGAGGGAATGCAATAAGGCCTAAATTAGCTTCATTGTATACATATGTAAATGCACCAAGTGTGGTAAATAAGGTTGGTGAGCTGCAGATAACCACATGGGATTATGATGCCACGGCAATAAAAGAGACCTGGCTCAAAAAAGGGTACTAAATATTGCTGGATACAAGGTGTTCAAAAAATATAGGAAAGGAAAAAAGGAGGAGGGGTAGCTGTATTGATTAAGGAGAATATTGCAATGCTGGCGAGAGAGGATGCCATGGAGGGTCATGAGCAGAAACATTTGGTTAGAGTGAAGAAACAATAGAGGTACCATTACACTACTGGGCATATTCCATAGGCCACCAATTGGTGAGAAAGATATCGAGGAGTAAATTTGAAGGGAAATCAGAGGTGCAAAAAACTGTAGAGTAGTTATAATGGGGGACTTCAATTATCCAAATATATACTGGGATAGTAATAGTGTAAAGGGCGGGGGGGGTGGGTGTGGGGCGGTGGGGAAGAGTTTCTGAAGTGCATTCAGGAACATTTTCTTGATCAATATGTTTCTGGCACTAAGAGGAAGAAGGCAATGCTGGATCTGATTCGGGGAAATGAGGTGGGCCAAGTAGATCAAGAGTCAGTAGCGGAACATTTAGGTGAGCATAGTATCATAAGGTTTAGATTAGCTATGGAAAAGGACAAGAACCAATCTGGAGTAAAAAATACTTAATTGAAAATGGACTTGCCCCAGTAAATTGGAAGCAAAGATTGACAGACAAAACAGTAATGGAACAATGGGTTGCCTTTAAAGAGGAGATGGTTTCGGTACAGTCAAGGTACATTCCCACAATGGGGAAAGGTAAGACAAACAAAGCCAGAGCTTCTGATGAAAGGTCACAGACCTAACACGTTACCTCTGCTTCTCCCTCCACTGATGCTGCTAGACCTGCTGAGATTTCCAGCACTTTTTGTTTTTATTAAAGCCAGAGTTTCCTGGATGATGAAAGGGAGTAAGATAAAGCAGAAAAGGGTGTATATGACAAATGTTAGGTTGATAATATGAGTGTGAATGAGGCTGAATACAGAAAGATCAGAGGGGAAGTGAAAAAAGAAATGAGAGGCAAGGAGAGAGTATGATAAGAGACTGGCAGCTAAGGTAAAAGTCCTCTATAGGCGTATCCATAGTAAAATGGTAGTAAGAGAAGGGGTTGGGCCGATTAGGGACCAAAAAGGGGATCTATACGGAGGGAATGAATGAAGTATGAAATGAGTACTTTGCAACTGTCATTACCAAAGAAGAAGATGCTGCTGAAGTCATAGTGAAAGAGGAGGTAGTTGAGACATTGGATAGGCTAAAAATTGATTTAAAAAAAAGGAATGTTACACCAGTGTGTTTTGTTTTATCCACTGACTGGAGATCAGAATTTATATTTTTTAAAATACATTTTTAAAAAGACAAGCTGCCAGCAAAGCCATCCTTTCAACTTAAGATGATCACCTAGTTTACTACACTGTATCCTACATTACAAAGGACTGTGAGGAGGGAGATAAAGTGTCTGTGCATTTCCTCAGCAAGAACCAAGTCCCAGGAAGTTTAAGGGAACTATTTTTTCCCTTTTAGCAAGAAGGAAAAATACTGCTAAATGCTACATTTGAATCACTGCATGACTGTCATGTGGTAAGCCCCTCCCCATCTGTGGTTTTAAGCTGATGTTTTCTCTGCAGCAGAGGAGAAACAACTGGACTCTGACATGAGCAGACCCCAAGTGTGGGGGGTGGGGGGGGGAGACCTCTCTCCCCCTCTCCCCCTCTCTCTCCCCCTCTCTCTCCCCCTCTCTCTCCCCCTCTCTCTCCCCCTCTCTCTCCCCCTCTCTCCCCCCCTCTCTCCCCCCCTCTCTCCCCCCCCCTCTCTCCCCCCCCTCTCTCCCCCCCCCTCTCCCCCCCCCCTCCCCCCCCTCTCTCCCCCCTCTCTCTCCCCCCTCTCTCTCTCCCTCTCTACCTCCCCCCTCTCCCTCCCCCCCTCTCTCCCTCCCTCTCTCTCCCCCTCTCTCTTTCTCTCTCTCTCTCCATTCCAGCTTGAAAGCTTTCAAATCCTGCCTGTTGACTGACCACCTTTGCATACTTCGGCTACAATTAGAAACTCCGTTTGCGGAAATCATCCACATTGCTATGTCCAAGAGACTCACCGAACCAGTCATCTACCTCTTCAAACTAGGACTAAGGACTATTGAATTCAGCCATAAGCCAGCCGAATCACCAAACTCCACAGACTGTATACCTTTTTTACGGACTCTAACACAACCAATCTACCTTTCCCCACTCTAACCTATTTGTGTGTGGGTGAGAGTGAAAGTTGGTGCATTGTTTATTAGTGTATTAGTTCAGTTTAGGTACGAAAAGGTTAACCCCTTTCTTTGTTAACTCAAGAAAACCTGTCCAATTGGTTCTTATGATCCTAGCAAGTAAGTAATCAAACACATACTGAATTGGCCAGTACATCCACTTTAAGAAAGAATTAAACCTTTTGTGCTCTAACAAGGAGAGGGAAACCCTTCAACCCCTCCTCGCTTAACCAAAACAGGAGGTATTAGAAAGGTTGGCTGTTCTTAAAGTTGCTAAGTCACCAGGACCGGATAGGATGCGTCTGAGGGTACTGAAGGATTTAAGGGATGAAATTGGGGAGGCACTGGCTATAATTTTCCAATCCTCCTTAGATACAGGTGTGATGCCAGAGGATTGGATAATTGCAAACATTGCACCTTTGTTCAAAAAAAGTTGGAAGAATAAACCTAGCAACTACAGTATACCCTCCATGATGGAAAAGCTTTTAGAAATATTAATCTGGGACAAAATTAACAGCCACTTGGACAAATGTGGATTAATTAAGGAAAGCCAGCACAGATTTGTTAAAGGCAAATTGTGTTTAACAATTTGATTGAGTTTTTTGATGAGCTAACACAGAGGGTTGATAAGGGTGATGCAGTTGATGTGGTGTATATGGAATTCCAAAAGGCATTTGATAAAGTGCCACACAATAGGCTTGCTAGCAAAGGTGAAGCTCATGGAATAACTGGGACAGTGGCAGCATGGATACAAAGTTGTGCTGAGTGACAAAAAACAGAGAGTAGTGATGATTGGTTTGTTTTTCAGACTGGAGGAAAGTATACAGTGGGGTTCCCCAGGAATTGGTACTAGGACTACTGCTTTTCTTGATGTATATAAATGACCTAGTGTACAGGGCACAATTTCAAAATTTGAGGGTGTGCAAAACTTTAAAGTATTGTGAACTGTGAAGAGGATAGTGATAAATGTCAAGATTATATAACAGGCTGGTGGAATGGGTGGACATGTAGCCAATGAGATTTAATACAGAAAAGTGTGAATTGATATATTTTGGTAGGATGAATAAGGAGAGGCAATATAAAACAAAGACAGTTCTAAAGTGGGTGCACAAATTGTTGAAGGTGGCAGGGCAGGTTGAGAAAGTGGTTAATAAGGCTTATGGGATCCTGAGTTTTATAAATAGAGGCATAGAGTACAAAAGCAAGGAAGTTATGATAAACCTTTTTAAAACACTTGTTTGTTCTCAACTGGAATATGGGGCTGGATTTTACCCTAGGCGGACGGGAATTCGCCACTGACTTTTGCGTCGGTGGCGAAACCGCTTCCGCCTAGCCCGGGGAGCCATCCTGTATTTTACAGATCCCCGGGTTTTAATTGTCCCGAGGCGGGACTTCCACCGGTCAGCGGGCCGGCAGCTCTTAGTCCCAGCAGCACCACCGGGAGCAGTGGCTACTGCTGGGACTGCAGCCCAGCCAATGCCATGGACCCTAGAGAGTGGGTAAAGTTGGGCATGCCTCACCAGGGGGATCGGTCGTGTCCTGGTGAGGCTAGCGTGGTCATTTGGGGGGAGGGGTTGGGTTGGGAGGTAGGGGCGGTCCTCAATGGGGCACCCTGTGCCCGACTGCCATGCCCCCCCACTGGGGCACGGACAGGCCGGCAGCTTTCACTGGGCGACCTTTCATACCCCCAACATGCCTGCTTTCCATGGGTAAAATACCCGTGGAGGCGGGCAAGGGCCCTTAAGGGGCCATTAAGTGGCCCCTTAAGGGCCATGATTGGCCTTGGGCGGGTGGGCTGTGTCCTCCCCACGCCCAACCGCCGTAAAGTTCACCGGAGGTGGGAGTGGGGCGGGTAGGCCTCCTGGAGTCTCCCGCTCAATTTTACGTCGCCCCCACGCCATCATCTGGCCTGCTGGGGCGGTGTAAAATTCAGCCCATGGTGTTCAATTCTGGGCACCACACTTTAGGAAGAATGCGAAGGCTTTAGAGAGGATGCAGAAATGACTTACAGGAATGGTTCCAAGTAAAGGCCGGCTCGGGTCTGCAAATGAGACCCAACCCAAGCCCGACAGAGCCCCATCCGACCCCGAACCTGACCCGGCCTGAGTCCTTCCATTTTTTCCCGCACCTGACCCGACCCAACCATCAGTTAACTTACCTTCCATTTTTCACTTTGTTTCTTACCTGCACAAGCTTAAAATAATTGTAACAAAACCACCTTTAAAGTCCAAAAAGTAAATTAACATTAGAGTCGCTTATCTGAGGTTGTGAGAAAGCATGTCCGATCCGGCCCGACCCGAGCTGAGCCCGAATGCCGGAGCCGGAAGTGCGACCCAACCCGCACTCGACACGTCATCAGGTCCCGTCGGGTAGCAGGCCTTTAGTTCCAAGGATGAGGGACTTCAGTTACGTGGATAGATTGGAGAAGCTGGGGCTATTTTCCATCGAGAAAAGAAGGTTGAGAGGAGATTTGATAAAGGTATTCAAAATCATGAGGGGTATAGACAGAGTAGATAGAGAGAAGCTGTTCCTTTTGATGGAAGGATTGAGAACCAGAAGACACTGATAGAAGGTGAATGGCAAAAGAACCAATGGCGACATGAGGAGAAACTTCTTTTAAGCAGCGAGTGGTTAGAATGTGGAATGCACTAGCTGAGAGTTTGGTGGAGGCAGATTCAATCGTGGCTTTCAAAATGGAATTGGATTTACAGGGCTACAGGGAAAGGACAGGAGAGTGGAACGAGCTGATTTTCCCTTGCAAAGAGCCGGCAGGGACATGATGGGACAAATGGCCTCCTTCTGTGCTGTAACCATTCTATGATTCTATATGATTCTCAGACCAAGGTCCTTGAGCCTTTCCGAGCAGCTGAGGTTCTTAAAGCTGGAAATCATTCTTGTAGCTCTCCCCGGACCTGTTACAAACCATTACATCACCCATCATGGAGGGGGCGCAAGAACCAAAACTGAGCACTGTACACTAGATGCAGTCTGATCAGCAACCTGTTTAGTGATAAATGGTCTCCTTTGTTTTACACTGAGTTGTTCCATTAATACAACCCAATACCTTGTTAGCTTTAGCTGCAATTTCTCTACATTGGTCATGAAACTTTAGCGATCTGATCAAAATAACACCTAAATCAATTTCCCTCTAAACCTCTTTCATAACATGGCTTCCAGAAAAATAGGTTGTGCTGTACAAATTTGATAGCCTAGTGGCTTCCTCAATAAACTCTAACAGATGAGGGGAATACTGTCTACTGTACTTTCAGAAATCCTTTGATAAGATAACTCATGCTAGGTTATTTCACAAGATAGAATCTTGTGGTATCAGTTGGAAGATGTGACCCTGGATTCGGAATTAGCTCCAATTCCGCAGCCAAAAAAAAACTGATGTGGTTCAGCATAGAAGCACATTACTAGTGATGTCCCCCAGTCAGCTGTCCTAGGCATGCTACTCTTCATAGCCTTTATTAATAACCTGGAGAGTGGTGTTGGGAGTATGGTTATAATTTTGCAGGTGACGCCAAAACCTGTGCAAAGGTTTAGACAGTCGGGGAATGCAATCAAATGCAAAAAGATTTAGATATGCTAGAGAAATGGGCAACATAATGGCAATGGCATTGAATTTAGATAAGTGTTGCATCATGCATGTTGGTAGGACCAACACAGAAAACACATCATTTATAACAAAAATGCAGCTTAGGGTCATATAGTATTCCAAGGTTGTGCACAGTCTGGTTCAGCCTTCAGACAGTGAACAGGGAGGGGGACAGACTTGGTGACTAGGGAACGGAGTTTGTGGCATTTGACTCTGCTGGTTTTTACACTATTATGAAGTCATCAATGTCAAAAATCCAAATACATTAAACTGCCTGTCCAGCATATATTTCTCCTCAGCAGAAAATGGCAGGAAATTCTCTAGTGCTTATGCTACATCAGCCTCCAGAGAAAAGGTTTTACTGAGTTTCTCCCTCAAGCAAAACTGTAGAAAATATCTCTTGCCTTACATCCTTTGTTTCTACATTGTTGACTGGTTGCCTTCCCCAGCCTGATTATTCTATGGTCCCACGAGTTCAGGAGCTATTATTCTCCATAAACAATGTGATTATCTTTAAGCTCAACTTAATCTGCATAACTCTTCAATCCCATTCATAACCAGATATTCATCCAGCTCTTCTTTTAAGAATAAAAGCAAAATACTGCAGATGCTGGAAATCTGAAATAATAACAAGAAATGCTGGAACCACTCAGCAGGTCTGGCAGCATCTGTGGAAAGAGAAGCCGAGTTAACGTTTCGGGTCAGTGACCCTTCTTCGGCACTAGCAAATATTAGAAATGTCAAAGGTTATAAGCAAGTGAGCCGGGGGTGGGGCAAGAGATAACAAAGGAGAAAGTGTAGATTGGACAAGACCACGTAGCTGACCAAGAGATCATGGAGCAAAGGCAAACAATATGTTAATGGTGTGTTGAAAGACAAAGCATTAGTACAGATTGGGTGTTAACAAACTGAAGATTGAACAGCAGCAAGAACAAACATGAAAAAAACAGTGGGGAGGCAAACTGAACAAACTACAATGAAATGAAATAAACAAAAGAAAAAAAATTGTAAAAAAAGAAAAAATAACTAAAAATAAAAGTTAAATGGGGGGCCCGTCATGCTCTGAAATTATTGAACTCAATGTTCAGTCCGGAAGGCTGTTGTGTGCCTAATCGGAAAATGAGATTGCAGGGGAAGGTGCCATGGGACGGGTATGAGGTGGTGGGGGTAATGGAGGAGCGGACCAGGGTGTCGCGGAGGGAACGATCCCTTCGGAATGCTGACAGGTGAGGGGAGGGGATGATGTGTTTGGCAGTGACATCACACTCGAGGTGGCGGAAATGGTGGAGGATTATCCTTTGGATATGGAGGCTGATGGGGTGGAAATTGAGGACAAGGGGACCCCTGTCACAATTCTGGGAGGGAGGGGAAGGGGTGAGGGTAGAGGCGCGGGAAATGGGCCGGACACGGTTGAGGGCCCTGTCAATAACAGTGGAGGGGAATCCTTGGTTGAGGATAAAGGAGGTCATATCATGGAAGGTGGCATCATCAGAGCAGATGCGTCGGAGATGGAGAAACTGGGAGAATGGAATGGAGTCCTTACAGGAGGTAGGGTGTGAAGAAGTGTAGTCCAGGTAGCTGTGGGAGTCGGTGGGCTTATAATGGATATTAGTAGACAACCTATCCCCAGAAATGGAGACAGAGAAGTCGAGGAAGGGACGGGAAGTGTCAGAGATGGACCATGTAAAGTTGAAAGAAGGTGGCCTTACGTCAGTGGTAGGGAAATTATTAGAGAGGATTCTTCGGGACAGGATTTACTCCCATTTGGAAACAAACAAACTTATTAGCGAGAGGCAGCATGGTTTTGTGAAGGGGAGGTCGTGTCTCACTAATTTGATTGAGTTTTTTGAGGAAGTGACAAAGATGATTGATGAAGGAAGGGCAGTGGATGTTATCCATATGGACTTCGGTAAAGCCTTTGACAAGGTCCCTCATGGCAGACTGGTACAAAAGGTGAAGTCACACAGGATCAGAGGTGAGCTGGCAAGATGGATACAGAACTGGCTCAGTCATAGAAGACAGAGGGTAGCAGTGGAAGGGTGCATTTCTGAATGGAGGAATGTGACTAGTGGTGTTCCGCAGGATCTGTGCAGGGACCTTTGCTGTTTGTAGTATATATAAATGATTTGGAGGAAAATGTAGCTGGTCTAATTAGTAAGTTTGCGGACGACACAAAGGTTGGTGGAGTTGCGGATAGTGATGAGGATTGTCAGAGGATACAGCAGGATATAGATCGGTTGGAGGCTTGGGCGGAGAAATGGCAGATGGAGTTTAATCCAGACAAATGTGAGGGAATGCATTTTGGAAGGTCTAATGCAGGTGGGAAGTATACAGTAAATGGCAGAACGCTTAGGAGTATTGACAGGCAGAGAGATCTGGGCGTACAGGTCCACAGGTCACAAAGTGGCAACGCAGGTGGATAAGGTAGTCAAGAAGGCATACAGCATGCTTGCCTTCATCAGTCGGGGCATAGAGTATAAAAATTGGCAAGTCATGCTGCAGCTGTACAGAACTTTAGTCAGGCCACACTTAGAATATTGCGTGCAATTCTGGTCGCCACACTACCAGAAGGACGTGGAGGCTTTGGAGAGGGTACAGAAGAGGTTTACCAGGATGTTGACTGGTCTGGAGGGCATTAGCTATGAGGAGAGGTTGGATAAAATCGGATTGTTTTCACTGGAACGACGGAGATGGAGGGGCGACATGATAGAGGTTTACAAAGTTATGAGTGGCATGGACAGAGTGGATAGTCAGAAGCTTTTTCCCAGGGTGGAAGAGTCAGTTACTAGAGGACATAGGTTTAAGGTGAGAGGGGAAAAGTTTAGAGGGGATGTACGAGGCAAGTTTTTTACACAGAGGGTGGTGAGTGCCTGGAACTTGCTGCCAGGGGAGGTGGTGGAAGCAGGTACGATAGCGACGTTTAAGAGGCATTTTGACAAATACATGAATAGGATGGGAATAGAGGGATACGGTCCCCGGAAGTGCAGAAGGTTTTAGTTTAGGCAGGCATCAAGTTCGGCGCAGGCTTGGCCGGCCGAATGGCCTGTTCCTGTGCTGTATTGTTCTTTGTTCCCCTTGTCCTCCCTTTCCACCCCATCAGCCTCCATATCCAAAGGATCATCCTCCGCCATTTCCGCCACCTCCAGCGTGATGCCACTACCAAACACATCTTCCCCTCCCTTCCCTTGTCAGCATTCCGAAGGGATCGTTCCCTCCGTGACACCCTGGTCCACTCCTCCATTACCCCCACCACCTCATCCCCGTCCCATGGCACCTTCCCCTGCAATCGCAGGAGGTGTAATACCTGCCCATTTACCTCCTCTCTCCTCACTATCCCAGGCCCCAAATACTCCTTTCAGGTGAAGCAGCGATTTACTTGTACTTCTTTCAATGTAGTATACTGTATTCGCTGCTCACAATGTGGTCTCCTCTACATTGGGGAGACCAAACGCAGACTGGATGACCGCTTTGCGGAACACCTCCGCTCAGTCCGCAAGCAAGACCTTGAGCTTCCGGTTGCTTGCCAGTTCAACACTCCCCCCTGCTCTCATGCTCACATCTCTATCCTGGGCTTGCTGCAGTGTTCCAGTGAACATCAACGCAAGCTCGAGGAACAGCATTTCATTTTCCGATTAGGCACACTACAGCCTGCCGGACTGAACATTGAGTTCAATAATTTCAGAGCATGACAGGCCCCTCATTTTACTTTTATTTTTAGTTCGTTTTTCTTTTTTACATTTTTTACAATTTTTTTTCTTTTGTTTATTTAATTTCATTGTAGTTTGTTCAGTTTGCTTACCCACTTTTTTTCATGTTTGTACTTGCTGCTGTTCAATCTTCAGTTCGTTAACACCCAATCTGTACTAATGCTTTGTCTTTCAACACACTATTAACATATTGTTTGCCTTTGCTCCATGACCTCTTGGTCAGCTATGTGGCCTTGTCCAATCTACACCTTCTCCTTTGTTATCTCTTGCCCCACCCCCAGCTCACTTGCTTATAACCTTTGACATTTTTAATATTTGTCAGTTCCGAAAAAGGGTCACTGACCCGAAACGTTAACTCTGCTTCTCTTTCTACAGATGCTGCCAGACCTGCTGAGTGGTTCCAGCATTTCTTGTTTTTATTTCTTCTTTTAAGAAAGTTGTCAATCAACGCAAATGCTCAGGAACATTTTATTCTGAAGTACACAGGCAGTGTTACAGCATGATAAAGGTGTACCACATGCATAGAGGTGTGATGTCTATGTGCTAGGGCCTCTCTTTGTTTAAAGGTTAAATCCTGAAGTGGATGGAACTGGGTCAAATTCACATTCAGAATCGAAAGTTAAGAGAGCCAATTCAGGTTATTATAGCTTTTGGTTTGATTCAGGTTACGTTCCTTACATGTTAACTGCACCTCTACATTTTCAGAGTTGCTTTCAACGAGCAAATGCTCCTTGAACTCAAGTAGAGCAAGAACTTAAATGGCATTACTTTGAGCATTTTTAAAAATTTGGAAAGCAGAAATATGCTGGAAGATGTTAGCAGCGGGTTATTATCAATCGTTGCAGTTATCGTTAGAAACTGAGGTGTGCTTGATTATTAATTGAAGCCTGGTTCCTTGGGGAGTTGGGTGAAATTGGGTTAAGTAATCAATGTCTTAGCACTTGTCACACAAAAATAATGCAATTCGCACCCATAGAGAGAAGGCCAGCGTGAAGATCTTTTCACTTCTATTTTGATTAAAAATAGCAAGACTATTTACTTCATGAAGAAATACCATTGGACTCTGCAAGTAGCTTTTTATCCAATGTTATAAACTCTAAACCTGCAGTCAGTAAATTGTTCTCGGTTGTGCAATGACATGGCCTGTAAATAGGTTTGATACTGCAACTAAGAAATTTGCAGGAGGCGGTGTTTGTGAGGTTTTAAAGAAATGTTATGCATCTGGACAAGTGTACATTGGTGATGACGGAAGCTTCATCAGTGCATTGTTGGTTCTTAAGTTGAGCACTCCATAATCACAGTTCTATATATAATTTACACCTTTAGTGAATGATACACTCTCAGTAAGGTGTACCAAACTCCTAGCTTTGATAAGGCTCCACATGTTCACAAAAGTGAAAACCCATGCGATCCAAGGCTAAGTGGCAAATTGGATCCAAAACTGGTTCAGAGGCAGGAAACAAAGGGTAATGGTCAATGGGTGTTTTTGAGATTAGAAGGCTGTTTCCAGTGGGGTTCTGCAGGGCTCAGTACTAGGTCCCTTGTTTTTTGAGGTATATATCTTTGGACTTGAATATAGAGGTTATGATTAAGAAGTTTGCAGACAATGCAAAGATTGGTTGTGTGGTTGATAAAAAGAAAGCTGCAGACTGCAGAGAGATATCATTGGACTAGTTGTATAGGTGGAAGAGTGAAATGGAGTTCATTCCAGAGAAATGTGAGATAATGCATTGGGGGAAGGCTAACCAGGCAAGGGAATACAGAATACATGGCAGGATACTGAGAAGTGCAGAGGAGCAGAGGGATCTTTGGAGCTCATGTCCCTGAAGGTGGCTGGACAGGTAGATAAAGTGGTCAAGAATATGCAGGATACTTGCCTTTATTAGCCAAGGCATAGAATAGAAGAACTGGGAGGTTGTATAACTGTATAAAACACTGGTTAAGCCACAACTGGAGTACTGCGTGCAGTTCTGGTCACTGCACTGTAGGAAAGATGTGATTGCACTAAAGAGGGTAGAGTGGAGATTTGCAGGGATGTTGCTTGGACTGGATAATTTTAGTTATGAGGAAAGATTGGATAGGCTGGGGTTGTTTTCTTCTGAACAGAGGAGGCTGAGGGGAGACTTAATTGAAGTGTATAAAATTATGAGGGATCTAGATAGAGTGGATAGGAAGGCCCTGCTCCCCTTGGTTGAGGGGTCCATAACCAATGGGCATAGATTTAGAGTAAGAGGTAGGAGGTTTAAAGGGAATTTGAGGGGAACGTATTTTACCCAAAGGGTGGTGGGGATCTGGAAATCACTGCCTGAAAGGGTGATAGAGGCAGAAACCCTCATAACGTTTAAAAAGTACTTGGATAGGTACTCGAAGTGCTACAATGTTATGGACCAAGAGCTGGAAAGTGGGATTATGCTGGATGGGATGGGCCAAATGGCCTCTTTCCATGCTGTAAATTTCTATGATTCTTCGTTTACGTGCTGCGATGAAATCAATTGAGGAATATTGCAAATCAACAGGACGGACAGGAGCTTTTATTCTCAACAGCTTTTGGATGAATGCAGTATAGCACTGAAGGGTTAACCCTTGGCAAACAGGACTGCGCAAGTTAAAATTTATGCTCTTTGCGTTTCATGAATTTTGTACTATAAAGAAACCTACAGCAATTAATGACAAACTTTTAATTAAGAAAATTCATTGACCTTCAAAAAAAATTGTGTGCTGACTTTTCAAGCCATTAAGGACAGTTTTTCACAAAAACTCTCGGCATTCTCTATGCAAATGCCTTGTTAATGTATTCTAGGACTATTTAAAATGCTTCAAATTCCCAGGTTGTGATTTGTGTCCTTGATTTGGGAATTGCCCCTTACGCTATAGTCTTGCAGTATATTATTAGCATATCTTCAGTGCTTTTACACCCTGCGTAATTAAAACTAATTACTCTAGATACAGCTTAAATACAATCCATTCTTAAAAAAACAGATTGCGCAGTAAAAATGAATCCTTCATATATCTTTCTGCATTCACACAGTCAAATATTTAGCTTGAAGTTATTTAATTAAGTTGGAATCCAATTGCAATTGCATGCAAATATGTCATAGTCCCAGATGCTATACCTGCTCACTTCTTTTCATATGCAAAATTGCAAATTTACTGGTTAATGACTTGGATTAACATTTTAGAGTATCTATTTGAAGCCAATTGTTGAAAGTTAAAGGCCAGAAATAATTTTTAATGCTGCACTAGTAATACAGCACTATTGTTGGAGACAGCTCCACAATGTTAATGACAGACAAGCGCTTAGGACACAGAGTTTCAGTTTGAGGGATGATTTGTCTTTGCATCACTTGGGAAGAGAGGCTGGCGAGCGCTGTCATCTTTGGTGGTGATAGATCCACAGCCCACTTCTGTCTTTAGGCTGCAGAAGGGCTGAAAGTTGAACCCAATTATGCAGGTCAACAGTGCAGTTTTTACATTGCTGGCCTTCACAGACTTTCCTCCCCACATTCAGGAAGGTTCACAAGCAGAAACTAAGTCATAATGTAACCAACAATCAGTAAAGCATGCACAAATATTTGCCCTGCCTTAGTGATAACACGCCTCTGAGTTGGAAATCCCACTGAAGGACTTGAGCACATATTCTAGGCTGACACTTCGGTGTAATATTAAGGCAGTACAGAATTGGAGGTATGGATAAGATGTTAAACAGAGGCCTAATCTGCCCTCTTAGGTGGGGTGTGAAAGATCCCAAGGCATTACTCAATGAGGAGTGAGGACTTCGCCCAGTGCCGTGGCCAATATTTATCCCTCAGCTGAAATCATTAATACAAATCATCTGATTATCTCATTGCTGTTTGTAGGACTTTGCTGCGTGCAAACCAGGGGCCAAGGGCCAAATGTCCCTACATGTATCATGCAACTAGCTAGATTGTAGAAGGAGAACTAGATGGCTATTGGTCTCTTTTTCACCAAGCAATTCCTATGTTCCTATGTACATTTCAACTGTAAAGTAATTAATTGGCTGTGAAGGACATATTGGGATATCATGAGAGCATGAAAGTCTTGAATGCAAGTTATTTCTTTCTAGCCAAAACAATAGAACGTAAGTCAGAGGAGGTAATGATCAAGCTGTATAATGATCTGGTCAGACCACACCTTGAATACAGTTCTATGTTGCTAATCCAACACCATTAACTGGTGTCATAAGAGTTTGGTTTCTTTTTAAAAACTAAGAGTCTGTGTGCCTTTAAGACTGGAAAAAAAAGACTGCGAACAGTGACTGAATGTTGACATTTGGTATTTGGAGTGCAGGCTGCAAGGCAATTTGTATCCAAGCAATAGGAAGCTTTTACGACAGTCTTGTGATTTCTGTTTTTTTTTAAAAAGGCTTTCAGTTTCATTTTGGCAGTGAAAGAGACCAGGGGAGCTGTGAGCAGTTAAAAGAGTTACTGCTGGGAACTGGCCAGGAATACAGCCCAGAAAAAATTATTTCTCTTGAAAAATAATTCCTATATCAAGTAAAATTCAAATATCTTCATGAAATCAAAAGAACTTTGAAGGAGTTGCAAATCTAATGTATGGGAGCCTTGTTGCTGTTTATGCTTGAAGAGAGGAAGAGACACAAAGAAAAGAGGAATTACTACACTCTGTGGAGAAACACTGCTTTGGGGAAAGGAAGCTTGTGTTTCAGGTGTGTCAGGTTGCTGTTGCCTCCTGTCAAAAATCCCTACCTGAAGAGTGAGTTCTGTAGTTGCTGTGCTCTGTGGAGAAGCCTCCTTTGCTGTTGACTTTTGTGTTTTGGAGGTTCCTGAACTCTCAGGAAAGTCTCTACTGTTAAACTACGACTTCAGAATTTAAATAGACCTGTTGATACAACCTTTTGCTGACAGATCTGTGTGATGCCTGCTGCAGACAAACTACCTTGAATGCCTACTCACCACAGACTGTTCATTAATTTCACCTGGAGACTTCTAGTGGCATCTGACTATTTGACTCTGGGACACCTCACCAATCCGGAAATACTACCAGAAGTTACAATCCAGTTATCTTCTTATTCCTAAGAAACTGTTGTAAAGTCAATATATCAGT
Organism: Heterodontus francisci; assembly: GCF_036365525.1. NCBI lineage: Eukaryota > Metazoa > Chordata > Chondrichthyes > Heterodontiformes > Heterodontidae > Heterodontus > Heterodontus francisci. The sequence continues at coordinate 69,079,738 of NC_090384.1, forward strand.
TTTCCCTGGTTAACCATTGGTAATTGAATGTATGTATGCATGAGGGTTAGGAAGATTAAGGAGTTATAAAATCTTTTCATACACAAATTCATCTCATTATTATTTAAAACTTGGTTCATTAATAAATAGTTAATTTTATTGCTGTTTAAAGAAACCTGATTTGGCATGCTTCATTCTGGAGATAAATAAAGTGTTTAACTTGGCTATTTTCTGGTAGGTGGGAATCTTTACTAATATGCTGTGACCTGTGGAGTAGTGGGACTTAATTAACAGTGCAATATTTCTGCTTTTGTCGTTACACTGGTTAAAATAGATTTCTTTGGCCTCCTTATCTCGAGAGACAATGGATAAGCTCCTGGGGGTGGTCAGTGGTTTGTGAAGCAGCGCCTGGAGTGGCTGTAAAGGCCAATTCTAGAGTGACGGGTAATGCTGGAAATACTAAGCAGGTCTGGCAGCATCAGTGGAGAGAGAAACTGAGTTAACGGCCAGAATTCTACGCCCCCTCCTGGAGCGGACTGGGAGGCGGGGAGGGTGTAAATTCAAGTGGGAGGCGGGAGCTTCTGTGCCCGTTGCCTACCTGCCCCTGCTGTTATTTTACCAGCACCAGGGAAGGTGGCAAATGCCCTGCCCATCCCAGGCCATTTGAGACCCCTAAGTGACCAATTAATTGCCACTTGAGGGTGTCCTCCCACTGCTGCTGCTATCTTACCAGCAGCAGACAGACACCGGCACCTGAGGAGTACACTCAGTAATACCTGGCAGCCTGCTTTCGGGCTGGAGGGAGCCCTTCTGCTCTGGTACCCTGCGTAACATGGAGGGTCCCTCCAGCAACAGGGATCGTCCCACCCCTCCCTTCCTACGGTCTGATCTCCACCCCTTCGTGGGGGTCCCCGGCGAGGCCTGAACTCCACTTACTTTTCTGAAGGGCGACATCCATCGTCATCTTGCTCTGTGCAGTCTCAGCAGTGGCCACCGCTCCCAGTGGCGCTGCTGTCCCTCTGATTGCCCAGCAGCTCTTGGAGGCGGGACTTGCTGCCTCAGTGGGATGGAAGTCCCGTCCAAGGCCAATTAAGGGTCTGGGCCACGCAAAATTGCTGTGTGGCTTCCAGGCCAGGTGGAGACGGGCTCACGCGACATTTTGGCCAGTGGGCGGGACCACTGCCTCAATGTAAAATTCCGGCCAACGTTTAAGGTCAATGACATCTCATCAGAAAGTTCTGAGGAAAGGTGATTGGCCTGAAACGTTAAATCTGTTTCTCTATCTACAGATGCTGTCAGCCCTACTGAGCATTTCCAGAAGTTTCAGTTTTTATTTCAGATTTCTACAGTATTTTGCTGTTACAATTAACTGGTTATTTACCTCATTGCTATTTGTGGGGCCTTGCTGTATGAAAAATTGGTTGCTGAGTTAGTCTACAGAATTCTTTCTTTTCTTTTTTCTTTTGTGCCTCCTTATCTCGAGAGACAATGGATACGCGCCTGGAGGTGGTCAGTGGTTTGTGAAGCAGCGCCTGGAGTGGCTATAAAGGCCAATTCTAGAGTGACAGGCTCTTCCACAGGTGCTGCAGAGAAATTTGTTTGTCGGGGCTGTTACACAGTTGGCTCTCCCCTTGCGCCTCTGTCTTTTTTCCTGTCAACTACTAAGTCTCTTCGACTCGCCACATTTTAGCCCTGTCTTTATGGCTGCCCGTCTACAGAATAACAGTGGCTAAACTTCAAAATAATCTGGCTGTCACCTGCTTAGAAGTGCCGTGGGGCTTTGAAAGGTGCTGTATGAATGCAGCATCTTTTATTTTTAGATGTTCCGGAAGTGCTCTAAACTAGGCTAATTCAAAGAAACAGCATAATTAACATGTTGCAGAAATGTTAACACCTGCTTTAAGATGACAGTTCAGTTGTATGCGGTCACAGTAGTTCCCCACAGTGGCGAATCCCTGCTTTGAATAGGCCTCTGGGAAGGCATCTCTTTGAAAGAGACAGAAATTTGAAGACCAACTAAACCAGCAGCAACTAAATTTGTAACAAATGGTACAATAATAAAATGAGTATGGGGGGGGGGGGGCGGGGGTGATGAGGAGAAAGAGACTGGGGGTGTAGGTACACAAATCTTTGAAGGTGACAGGACAAGTTGAGAAGGCTGTTAAAGCAAGCATATGGAATCCTTCGCTTTATGAATAGATGCATAGGGTACAAAAGCAAGAGGTTAAACTCATCATTTCTAAAACACTGGTTCGGCTTCAGTTGGAGTATTTTGTCCAATTCTGGGCACCATGCTTTAGGAAGGATGTCAATGCCTTTAGGAGAGAGCAGAAGAGATTTACTAGAATGGTACCAGAGTTGAGGGACTTTAGATATGTGGAGAGACTGGAGAAGCTGGGATTGCTCTCCATAGAGCAGAGAAAGTTAAGAGGAGATTTGATAGAGCTGTTCAAAATCATGGATGGTTTTGATCGAGTAAATAAAGAGGAACTGTGTCCAGTGGCAGATAGGTTGGGTAACCAGAGCACACAGATTTAAGGTGATTGTCAAAAGAACCAGAGACGACATGAAAATAAATTATGCCATGAGTTGTTGTGATCTGGAATGCACTGCCTGAAAGTATAATGGAAGCAGATTCAGTAGTGACTTTCAAATTAAATTGCGTAAATACTTGAAGGTAAAATAATTACATGGCTAAGGAGAAAGAGTAGGGGAGTGGCATTAATTAGATAGCTCTACCAAAGAGCTGGCAGACGCACAGTGGGCTGAATGGCGGCTTCCTGTGCTGTATCACTTTATGATTCACTCTTGCACATAACTGGCTGTGTTAAAGTGACATTGCCAGAGGACTGAGAGCTAGTTGTCTGCAGTGATGAAGTGTAAAGAGTCTGTAGTTATCAGCAATCTAATGGCACACTTGTATTAGCAGTTTTCTGCCTCCAAAAGAAGAAAGAACCTACATTTATGCAGCGCCTGGAATGTCCTCATGACAACCAGTGAAGATGATTGCAAATTTGCAAAGCAAACAAGCTAGTATTCCTAGAGCTGGTGACACTGCACCAACAAAGTGTCTGGTTTCTGTAAACATCTTCAAAGACAGTGAGTGCCCTCTTAGATGCCCACGATAAGTGCAGACATCCTATGCAATGGCCTGAGTGAAACATTCCCACTACCCTATGTACAGACCAGTGTATGGACTGAAGCTCCCAATCCATTTAGGAAGCTACTGGTCTCAGAGAAATGCTGGTTATTTGAAAATGTTCTTGTTGCTAATTCCCCTTTTCCTTTCCTGAAGGTTGACACCAGTGTTGGTGGCTGATGTTTCTATAAACACACCTGCTCCCTGTAATCTCACCCAAATGGCCACTTTTCATTGATTCAGCTTGTTACGACTGAGGTGGGAGGAGTGCACTGTTTAATCTAGTCCCACTTCTCCACAGATCACAACATATATTTTTAAATTTTACCACTTACTGAGAAATATACTCTATTTCTCCCCAGAATAGAACACACTAACCATGTTTCTTTAACGAACAACAAAATTATCAGTTTATTATAGAACAAATCTTAATTAGTAATGAAGTAAAGCATAAACACACAGATTAAAAATTTTAAAGTCCCCTTTTTACCTTAGTCCCTCACACTTATACACATACATATACCGGTTAACCAGAAAAATAAAAGGGATTTTTTTTAAATTCAGAGCTCTGTTACCGACAAAAAAAAAAACACTTGGGCTGATTACTTGCTCATTTTTGGAGAAAACAGCAGATGAGATATGTTATTTCAAAACTGGCATACAGTCTAGTCTCCGAGTACACGTAGACAGGTCACTGGCATTTTTTAGAACAGTTCTCTTCAGGCGGCATTGAGAACTAATTTAGCAGGCTTTCTTCAAAGACAGGAGATGAGATGAATTGACACTGTGGACTTCTCAGGGTCTTTTAGAGAGGTGCTGGAAAGCAAGCTCAGTTGTGGTCTTCTCACCTTCCTTCACTTCAGCAGCAGACTAACTTTATCCGCCGCTCACTCCAGAAGGTAAAAGATACTGACTGCTATAACCAAAAGCCTGCAAATTTTCTGCTCTCTCTTAGGTGTGCTCTGCTGCTGCTGGGCTTGTCCAATCAAAGAGTGCTACTGACTTACCAGCCCACATTTTTCCCTGTTACCAGGGTTTCTGTTCTATTTTTCCCCTTGAGTCATGTGACAACGAGTACATTGTTGCCAAAACAGTCCTTTCAGTGTCCCCTGATGGCGTCCATGAAAAAAAAACTGGTCCAACATTTATTCAGTTTGAATATGAATTCCTCAAAAACATTTTAACCAAAAAAACCATCATTTTTCTAACAAGCTGTGGGGAGCATCATAGGTAAGGTAAAAATTTCACTTTTGCCCATCATCTATGGTGTTTCCGAGATGGATAACTAACAGCAATCGGGAGTTGAAACGCTAGCTGATCCTCCTTTTACCCTCCCTACAACCCAAGTTTACTAAGGGCAGTTTTAATGTCATTATTGGTGCCCTGGCTGAGCTCAGAACTCTGAGTGGAGCCTGCAATTTAAGCTTGGCTCCTTCCTGGTCTGTGTGGCTCAGCAATTCACTGGAGACATTTGCTAAGCCTTTGGAGGACCCCAGTATTTTTTAAAACATTGCAGCCTGTGCCTGAGCAGTTCAAAGTGAATTTGGCTACTGTGGAAACCTCACCAGCATAAGAAGAGTCAACAAGGGAGTAGAGGAAAGGTGGTGGAAACTGGTATTAGACCACCACTACAGAAAGCAATTGTAAGTGGAACTTGCATCTTGGTTGACCAGTTTTGCTTGAAAATGCTGCAAATTAACTTCACTTACAATTTATTGCCAACAGAAAAAGCTCAGGAAGGTGCTTTTGAAGGTGCAGTTGTTTGATACAAAACTAAAGAAATGAAAATTTAAGAGAGACAAGAGGTAGGCAGTATAAAATGAGAGTATTACTCGAATTACAGTTGGCAAGTAACATTGGAGACTAGGCTTTATTTTCATCAAATCCATTTCAATGTGTATATCTGTTCAAGGGAGGAAATTTAAGAAGATTTTTAAAGAAATTATCTAATAGTATTTGTCAGTTAAAAATTATTGTCACGTGGCAATTTAAAAGATTTTGATGATTGTGCTGGAGGTGTGGTCAGGAACGGACTCAGGAATGAAGCTGTTAAATGCATCGCCAGTTTATACCTAAAAGCTGAGGAAGATTGCAATCTGCCTTATTTGTGGACAGGCACCTTGCAGAAACAGAATCTTCTCTGGGAGGGAACCATGGAGTTTGGCAGAGGACAACTGCTGCTTCATGCACTTTTCACCTCCAAACTTAACTAGTCTAATGCTCTTCTAGCTGACTTCCCATCTGCCACCCTCCATAAATGCAGCTTGTCCAAAACTCTGCTGCTCACATCCTATGTGTTCTGCTCATCTGTCACACCTGTCCTCACTAAATCCATACTGGTTTGTGGTCTACCTGACTCAAATTTAAAATTCTTATCCTTTTGTTTATATCCACCCATGGCCATGCTGCACACTATTTCTGTAATCTTCTCCAGAGCTACAATACCCCAACCCTCTGAAATTTTCATTTGTCTAACTTGGACAACTTTTGCATGCCTCCTCCCTTTGCTCCTTCATTGGCTGCCATGTCTTCATCTGTGTTGGCCCATACTCTGAAAATTCATCCCTACGCCCCTCTGTCTCTCCACCTCATTACCACCTTTAAGATATTCTTGAAAACCCAAATTTTTGACCAAGCTTTCGGTTACCCTTCCTAATATTGCTTTTTATTTTGGCTTGGCCTCCATTTTTCCTTCATGAATACATTTCCTGTGTAAATGTAAGTTGTTATACTGCTGTGTTTTCAGCCAGTGCTGTCTTTTCTCCAGCTGAGATAGCTTCCAGTTATTTATTTTTGGTTGGTCCCTGATGAGAGGGGCAGTTATTGACATGTTCATTACTGAAATCAATTTCCTGGTGAAGAGCGAACCTTGGAAAGTTGTATCTTCATGGAACCTGGGATCAATCTTGAAAAATAAGGATCTGCCCTACCAGCCGCCTTGTATACTTTAAATAGAAGCTACTTGACGCTTTTCATTTTCATCCATGGTTTAAATTCTATTATTTGATCTAACCAATATAACCTGGCCGCATAAACCTATTTGCAGAGCCACATTATGCTTCCTACACACACTGCATGCCGTTTCCCCTAAAATTCAGACTGCCATGAATCACACTGCATTATGTGTTATGCACATGTCTGCACATGTGTTACAATCAGTCAACTTTTGAAAGATGCCAGAGGCATCTTACCTACCTTTCCATTTATCAATTAACCCAAGAGGTCAATTCTCTCTGACTGGTACAAATGAGAGCATTTTGGCATTGGATGCTGCAGGACTGTATAGGTTCCCCATGTTGCACTGGAGGTGACTCATGACTGTTCCCAGATGACCACTTGGTGTTAGTCTCAGTAGGGGTGACATGGTTGAGAGCAGTTTTTGTTAAGAAGCCCTATACTTGAATTTTCTTTTCACAGTGGCAATCCTCACAGTATTAGTATGGTTAAAATCTCCAAGTGCACACTATGCGAGTAAACCAATCAGGAACAACACTTGGCATTTTCACCCTCTGCTACGTATGTCTACTAGGCTTAATACTTTAAGTAAGTGCCTCTCAGGCAGGTCCTATTTGTGCAGGCTCACATAATTGATCTCAGCAATAGTAAAGATGGTGCTGTGAAGATGGCACAATGAACCCAAGCAAACTCTCCTTCAGGGACTGATGGGACAGCAGGATGGTTTGTGTAAATTATATGGAGCGTTGCTGATAGAGGGCACAATTGCTCTCAGAAATGAGAAGTAGATATAGAGAAAACCAGATTAGGCCAAAGCTCCATTAGATTGAGAATTAAATGCTCAACACCCTTTCCCAGTGTCTCAGTTGTTTCCACAATAGAATGCAAAATCAGAAAGAGCAAGGAAGGTGCATCTATAAATAAATATTGTCAAATTTTGGAGCTCTATTCCCTAAGAGTCAAATTGAATTTGTGAACTTTGGCATTTAGCTCTGGACTCTGCTGATAAATACAGAATGTTTCTGCTTGTGACAATTCATTTTAAGTTGCAATTTTTTTGTTTTTCCCATTTTCTCATACACCACTGGTATCGAACACTCCCAGGTCAAATGCAACATGTGTTAGCTGCAATGTAAAGCTCCTTTTACACTGCTTCAATAACGGCATGTCACCCCAATGTCACTAGAATGCACCCCATTGTAACATTTCCCTTTTCCTTACATTCAGTTCTTAAAGCCTTTCCTAGTACCCTATATGGAAAAGCTAATCGAATCCAATCAGTCTGTGAAAAATGGGCAATCATGCTTCTGCCCTTCTTTTGCTGGCATGCAGTTTTATCTCTCTTGCATGTTTGCTCTGCGGTTAAAAAAAATACAGACTTTTTTTATTAGTAAAAGCATGCACTTGTGCTGTGTACATATACAATGCTCATGTCCTGCGTGCACATGAACAGTAACGAACTGCTCTGTTTTGCGCCATGTGCTTTCTAGGAGCAGAGCAAATCACTATAGAGGCAGGCAAACTGAGAATGGGAAGCTGAGAGTACTGCCTGCTTTCTTATCTCTCTTATTTATGGAGTTAACCTGCAGTATTAAGAAGCTTCTTGAACAAAGAAAAACATAGTCAAATGCTGAGCCCACATTATGCCACTGGCTCTTTGCATTTACCAGGTGGAGTGAGATTTCATACATTTAATGCAGAATGAGGGTCAGTTTTATGCTTTGGTCTCATGCCTACTAGTAAGTTGAGCTCTTCAAATGAAACTATAAAACAGGAGAATTTAGTTGAGTCAGCTCTATAAAATAAACTGATCATTGATGTATCTATTGCACTCTTAAGGAAATTATGAAACAAATGGGTGTGGCTGCATGCTAAATGTTCAGCTTGCTCTTTCAAACAAGGCTGTATAATCCATTTGTAGAGAACTCAAATATTTGATTTTGTGCAACAAGTATTGTGGTCTAGCTACCAAAGAATCATGGTTTGGTTAGACCCTTTGTGATTGCAGAAGACTGGGACAGTTCTGATAATTATATTTATTCAATTGATTGAGTTTTACAAGAAAGAATATTGGATAAAGAGAGTAATGGATGTTTGGGAGGGATTTATAAGACTGTAATTTAATTGTGGTGCTGATGACGTAGAAATGAAAGCTTGACTAGTTTATGAACATCACATGGCATTGCGATTGAATTGCAGCTGTCAGCTCCTCGCCTGATATCTCCCTATCCCATTTTTTTTAGGATTTGTTCAGTGTCTTTTCTTTCCCTGCCCCCTGCATCAAGGCACTGTTGCCCAACCAGGAGGAAGTCAGATGACTTGTTTTTAGGTCCCAGGTTCTGCCCTGTTGAACCAGTTGATAGGGTGTTCACAAGTGTACTCCAGAATTACTTACTCTTCAGTATTTTATCTAATCAAGTGACAAAGTGCCACGCTTCTGCCTGTTAATGATACAATCCACTGTGTTTTCTGGTACAAGTATGTGCATCAAACTTCATAAGTAATAAAAACAAGAAATGCTGGAACCACTCAGCAGGTCTGGCAGCATCTGTGAAAAGAGAAACAGAGTTAACGTTTCGGGTCAGTGACCCTTCTTCGGAACTGCACTTTCTCTTTTCACAGATGCTGCCAGACCTGCTGAGTGGTTCCAGCATTTCTTGTTTTTATTTCAGATTTCCAGCATCCACAGTATTTTGCTTTTATTTTAAACTTCATAAGTAGTCATGTTACATATTTTTGAATTTGCTGCTCAGCTCTGTATTCGTAAACTATCTTGGTCCACGAATAGTATGTGAGGATGGCCTGGTATTGTTCCACTTCCTTGGCTCCTCTATTGTGAAGGGTAACCCTTGTCTTACCACGGCATGATGTGCTTTTGAACCATACAGACCCTGCAGGTCCCAGGCTGATCGCTGATGAGTACTGAGTAATTTGATCTCAATGGGGTTGTGGTGGAATATTTTAGTCAGCTATGGCTCAGTCGGTAGCACTCTTGCCTGAGACATAAGGTTCCAGGTTCAGGTCCCATTCCAGGGCTTGAGCACAAAAATAAAGGCTGACACTCCAGTGCAATACTGAGGGAGTGCTGCATTGTCAGAATTGCTGTCTTTCGGATGAGACGTGAAACTGAGGTACTGTCTGCCTGCTCGGGTGGATGTAAAAGATCCCATGGCAGTATTTTGAAGAAGAGGAGAGTTATCCTTGGTGTCTTGTCCAATATTTATCCCTCAATCAACATTACAGAAACAGATTATCTGGTGATTATCACATTGCTGTTTGTGGGAGCTTGCTGTGCACAAATTGGCGCCTGCGTTTTCTACATTACAACAGTGAATATGCTTCAAAAGTGCTTCATTGCTGTAAAAAGTTTTGAGATATCAAATGGAAAAGTGCTATATAAATGCAAGTTTTTCTTTTTTCCCTGGGTGAGGGATGGGAAACATTAACCAAGGATTCTGCTGCCAATAGCAACTCAGTGACCTACTGAAGAATGCACGTTTTTAGGTATTGGGTAAGGACAGGATCTGGCTCAGTTGCAAGTGCCCCATTTTTGAACAACCTGTGGAAATTCCAGGTCTAGGCTCGCACAAGACAACTATCTAAAGGAATAAGGCTTCCTCCGATTTTGATGATTGTTACAAACTGCATGAATTTCACTTGCGTGATTTGGGATGTCCTCTAAAACCCTGAATGTCTCACTGCCTTGGAATATGCTTCTGGGTGAAAGCAAGAAAAGTTAGCTAAATAAAGCCTTCTAAATTTCTAAAAATGAAATATCACATTCGCTGTGCATAGCTATGGTTCTCAAGTCCTCATAGTATATTTTCCTTCTGTTAGGTTAACTGACATGTCAACACATTAAAAATTGCCCAAGCTTCTGTGAACTAAAGTGTGTGCTGTTTTAAAGGCCTTTGGAGACCTATGGAAATGTAAGAGTTATAGCAATTGCAGTATACCATAATGTGTGGAACAGAACAAGTGTGCTGGGGGCATAATAGGTATATAGTAATCGATATACTGACAGAAGGAGTGGTGAATAAATAAGGATATTTTTAGATATGACATTGTACTTATTTGGCTTTAAGAGCACTCTATTATAGTCAATGCAATTGCATAGTTCAAGTGAAATATGAAGCACAGGTTGTGACGTACAAAGTGTCCTTGTAGCTTCTTTATTATAGGACTAGAGAAAACTAGATTCAAAAGTGCTAAGTATTTATAGTTTTCAAAATATGCATATTTTACAGGCTATTATATCTGTAAGGAAGGACTGCTTGTAAGTTTCAACTTGTAATATCCAGTTCCTCAAATGTACAGAAACATGGAATATATCTTGATCTACAGTCATGCCTGCTTATTTGCAACTCACTTATAATTGCAAATCCCATTTTAATGCAGCCATTTCTATTGGCACTTTTTTTCCCCTCTTTGCTTCCAAATGTGGATAGTTTGTGTTGTGTATTTTTTTTTAAGAGATACAGCACTGAAACAGGCCCTTCGGCCCACCGAGTCTGTGCCGACCAACAACCACCCATTTGTACTAACCCTGCAGTAATCCCATATCACCTACCTACACTAGGGGCAATTTACAATGGCCAATTTACCTATCAGCCTGCAAGTCTTTGGCTGTGGGAGGAAACCGGAGCACCCGGCGAAAACCCACGCGGTCACAGGTAGAACTTGCAAACTCTGCACAGGCAGTACCCAGAATCGAACTTGGGCCCCTGGAACTGTGAGGCTGCAGTGCTAACCACTGCACTACTGTGCCGCCCCATTGTTGTAGTGTAGATCGAATGTTGTTTAAAGAAGTCTCGGGTTCGTTGTAGGGCTAAAGATATTATTTGCCCTCTTTTTTTTTATTCGTTTGTTGGATGTGGGCGTCGTTGGCTGGGCCAGCATTTGTTGCCCATTCCTAATTGCCCTTGAGAAGGTGGTGGTGAGCTGCTTTCTTGAACCGCTGCAATCCTTGGGGTTCAGGTACACCAACAGAGCTGTTAGGAAGAGAGTTCCGGGATTTTGACCCAGTGACAGTGAAGGTATGGCGATATAGTTCCAAGTCAGGATGGTGTGTGGCTTGGAGGGGAACTTGCAGGTGGTGGTGTTCTCATGCATCTGCTGCCCTTGTGCTTCCAGGTGGTAGAGGTCATGGGTTTGGAAGGTGCTGTCAAAGGAGCCTTGGTGCATTGCTGCAGTGCATCTTGTAGATGGTACATACTGCTGCCACAGTGCATCGGTGGTGAAGGGAGTGAATGATGAAGGTGGTGGATGGGGTGCCACTCAAGTGGGCTGCTTTGTTCTGGATGGTGTCGAACTTCTTGAGTGTTGTTGGAGCTGCATCCATCCAGGCAAGTGGAGAGTATTCCATCATACTCCTGACTTGTGCCTTGTAGATGGTGGACAGGCAGTGGGGCGTCAGGAAGTGAGTTACTCGCCTGAGAATTCCTGGCCTCTGACCTGCTCTTGTAGCCACAGAATTTATGTGGCTGGTCCAATTCAGTTTCTGGTCAAAGGTAACCCCCAGTATGTTGTTAGTGGCTGATTGATTCAGTGATGGGAATGCCATTGAACATCAAGGGGAGATGGGTAGAATGTTGTCGGGGCCCATAGCCTTTGCAGTATCCAGTGCCTTCAGTCGTTTCTTGATATCACGTGGAGTGAATCAAATTGGCTGAAGTCTGGCATCTGTGATGCTGGGGACCTTAGGAGGAGGCCGAGATGGATCAGCCACTCGACACTTTTGCCTGAAGCTGAATGCAAATGCTTCAGCCTTGTCTTTTGCACTGATGTGCTGGGCTCCATCATTGAAGATGGGGATATTTGTGAAACCTTCTCCTCCTGTTAGTTGTTTAATTGTCCACCACCATTCACGACTGGATGTGGCAGGACTACAGAGAGATCTGATCCGTTGGCTGTGGGATCGCCTAGCTCTGTCTCTCACGTGCTGCTTCCGCTGTTTGGCATGCAGGTAGTCCTGAAGTACTCTCCACGTGCCCAGCACACCTCATGCTGCTTCTAGCTTCTTCCCAGCCAAATACCCATGTGACTATTACATCATCATCACGACAATGAGAGGGGTTTACTCTCACTTTGTCAAACATTACCCTTTCAGGCCCTGATACATCTCCCCCCAAGTCTTTGTCCATCACAGATTCAGCCTATTGGGAAGCTTCGTTACTCTCCCTGCTCATGCTCTTATCGGGGCAGAAGATCGGTAATCTTGCTTGAAAGTCTTTTTGAACGACTTGGATGGCCTTGGCCAATGTTTTTAGTATCCTGTTGTCTCTGGGTTTCTTGATCATCTGGTTCATCCAAACAAATGATTGATTGTTGCTTCTGTGGAATAGGGATGATATTTCTCCTATTTGGTCATGTAGTACTCTCTGCTATGTATATTCAATATGATCTCTGATCATTTTCATCTTTTTGGATGACATCACCTTCCTTTCTAGGTCTCATATCCATACCTTCTCGCCTGCCTTCAGCTGAGGTAGGTTTCTGGTGCAAAATCTTTTACTGTAATTTTGAGCTTCTTGTTTCCTCAAAGGGTGTGGTATCATTATGGGTGTAAAGATACAGACCGGTCTGACATCTTTAAGCGTAATTCTGTACTCTGTCTTCAAACTTCCTAGACCCCAGAACAGTTTGGGATAGTCTGCTTGAAGGTGACTGTTTGACTTTGGCTGTTTGACTTCATCCACCTTTTTGAGTAGATGTAGGTCTTAGTATGCTTTTCTGCTTAACAAGGAAAATTCATGATTTTTCAAAATGTATAGGGTTTTGATATTCTGTCTTTCTTTATATTGGAGAGTTGCTTGTAGCTTACCCTTCACCTTCAGTTGGATCCCTCCTGGACCATGTAGCTGTGTGTCCGCTGTTTATAAGCAATGTCTCATCAAAGATGGCACTTGGTCTGACAGAATTGTGAAACCTCTAACTGTGTCCAATTTCCCTTCGGAAGTCTCCTGGTTTATCTTCCACTGGAAGTTGTTCCAACTCATTCACCGCTCTATGCGTGAAGGCTTTTTGTTTTGTACATTTGAGAGAAGAGGTCTTGCTCTGGCACATCTTTCTGAAGTGGCTTGTCTTTTTGCACTGATCATGTTTGTGAGCCTTTCTGGCTCCACAGCGCTGGCATTTTTCTGATCCAAGGCCTCTCCTCAGGCCACAGAATAGCTCTGTTTTGTCAACGGACTTCTGCCTGTCGCACCATCTGAATTACTTTCTCAAGTGTGTGGTCATCTTTGGACTGTAAGATGTCTGACAAGGACTCATCAGCTATTCCCACTATTATTTGGTCCCTGATCAACTCAGACTTCAGTTCTCTGTATTTGCAGCCCTCTGCCAATCTGTACAAATCATTAATGAAAGCATCTGAACTTTCATTAAATTTTGCTCTTTCCAGGATCATCATACTTCTCAAATTAAAATATTTGTCGAATGCTTGTAACACGTCATCAAATTTGTTTGAAGCTTCATTTATGCCTTTACGATCATATCATCAGCAATGGCACCCACAGAGTCGTCGTCTTCTTCTTTGGCCTCCTTGTCTCGAGAGACAATAAGTAAGCACCTAGAGGTGGTCAGTGATTTGTGAAGCAACGCCTGGAGTGGCAATAAAGGCCAATTCCAGATTAACAGACTCTTCCACAGGTGCTGCAGATAAAATTGGTTGTTGGGGCTGTTACACAGTTGGCTCTCCCCTTGCATTTCTGTCTTTTTTCCTGCCAACTGCTAAGTCTCTTCGACTCGCCACTCTTTAGCCCCGCCTTAATGGCTGTCCACCAGCTCTGGCGATCACTGGCAACTGACTCCTACGACTTGTGGTCAATGTCACAGGACTTCATGTCACGTTTGCAGACGTCTTTAAAGCGGAGACATGGACGGCCGGTGGGTCTGATACCAGTGACGAGCTCGCTGTACAATGCGTCCTTGGGGATCCTGCCATCTTCCATGCGGCTCACACGGCCAAGTCATCTCAAACGCCGCTGGCTCAGTAGGGTGTATATGCTGGGGATGTTGGCCGCCTCGAGGACTTCTACGTTGAAGATACGGTCCTGCCACCTGATGCCAAGGATTCTCTGGATGACGTCACTCTTGGCTGACATAGGTTGTCCAGGCCTCGCTGCCGTAGAGCAAGGTACTGAGGACACAGGCTTTGAAACACTCGGACTTTTGTGTTCTGTGTCAGTGCACCATTTTCCCACACTCTCTTGGCCAGTCTGGACTCAGCAATGGACGCCTTTCCCATGCGCTTGTTGATTTCTGCATCGAGAGACAACCTAGTTGAGCCTAGGTAGGTGAGCTCTTGAAACACTTCCAGAGTGTGGTTGCTGATATTGATGGATGGAGCATTTCTGACGTCCTGTCCCATGATGTTTGTTTTCTTTAGGCTGATGGTTAGGCCAAATTCGTTGCAGGCTGTCGATGAGACTCTGCAGACACTCTTCAGTGTGGGATGTTAATGCAGCATCGTCAGCAAAGAGAAGTTCCCTGATGACTTTGCGTACTTTGGTCTTCGCTCTAAGATGGGCAAGGTTGAACAACCTGCCACCAGATCTTGTGTGGATGAAAATTTCTTCTTCTGAAGACTTGAACGCATGTGAGAGCAGCAGTGAGAAGAAGGTCCCAAACCGTGTAAGTGCAAGAACACAGCCCTGTTTCACGCCACTCAGGATAGGAAAGGGGTCTGATGAGGCACCGCAATGATGAATTGTGCCTTTCATATTGTCATGGAATGAGGAGATGATACTTAGTAGCTTTGGTGGACATCCGATCTTTTCTGGTAGTCTGAAGAGACCACATCTGCTGACGAGGTCAAAGGCTTTGGTGAGATCAATGAAAGCAATGTAGAGGGGCATCTGTTGTTCGCGGCATTTCTCCTGTAGCTGGTGAAGGGAGAGAACGGCATGTCAATGGTGAATCTCTCTGCTCAAAAGCTGCGCTGTGCCTCAGGGTAGACATGCTCAGCCAGCTTCTGGAGTCTGTTTAAAACGCCTCGAGCAAAGACTTTCCCCACTATGCTGAGCAGGGAGATTCCACGGTAGTTGTTGCGGTCACCGCGGCACCCACAGAGTATAAAAGAGTATTAACTTGCTCAGCCTCTGATTTAATGTGTAGCTGAGAATCTATTGTAAATCTTTGAAATCTTTTTCTCCACTTTGACCAGTTTTGTATCTGATTGGGTTCTTCCCAATTCTGGAAGCGTTCAGGCATCATATGTTTCGAATCCAATCTTTGCTAGACTTTTTTTAGGGTGTTCCCCTTTCTTTAAGAATTTTTTTTAGGCTTGTTTGCTTTAATGGAAGTCTGCCCGTGCTTTTCAGGGATTTCCGGCTCTTTTCGGGAGTTCTCGTGCTTTTCAGGGATTTCCTGCTTGTCACCCTTGTGGACAGCCCGAGCAAAGGATTTGTTTTTATTTCTGTGTGCACAGTGTGCCATTAGAAAATTACTTCACCCTTTTCAAAGGGTTTCTTATCCGATCCCCGACTGTCAGTACCGTGACTCGGCCGATCACTGGATTCTTCTCACAGGCCACCACGCCTTTGTGGTGCAGCCTGTATTGTCTGTGCACTGACTCATCGACTATCCATGTCGTCCTTCGGCTATGGAACAGCTCTGGAGCACTTTACCGTTTCTTCTGTAGGTAAGCAGTTTTCTTCAGTCTTCTGGCTGTACCGGGCAGTATTTTTCTTTACTTTTTTTTGTTGTTTGTAGCTGCCACCATATTGTGTACTGTAGTGTAGATCGAGTGTTGTTTAAAGAAGTCTCAGGTTCGTTGTAGGGCTGAATATTAACTTGTTTATTATATACATCTAATTATTTACACTCACCACAAGCCTATCTAGCCAGCACACCTCATGCTGCTTCTAGGTTCTTCCCAGCCTAATTCTCATGTGACTGTTACATTCTCACTACAGTGGGAGGGGTTTACTCTCACTATCTCAAACATTAACCCTTTCAGGCCCTTCTACCATAGTTTGCTTTTTTGCTGTTTCATTATTGTAATTCTAACTTATATGCATGCAGAAATCCTGCTTTAACAATATCTTTTACCTGAGAACCTGAGGCTTTCACCTCACAATCCTGGTTTTGTTGGTTAAAATGTCTAATAACCAGTTTGACCTGGTTTCCATTCATTGCTCATGTCTGTTGGTGTTATTTGGGTGAGGGAGGAAATTAAATCGGAGATGGCTGAACAAAGAAAGTGCCGTGACTTGTCGTTGCCTAAGCAACTGAATGTTTTGAACATCATTACCACCCAAAAATCGGATGAAGAGCTCTATCCAAGTGTGATGTGACGATGCACACAGATGAAAATAAAGTAGGTGGAAAACAATATTTTTTTTTGTTCATTCATGGGATGTGGGCGTCACTGGCCAGGCCAGCATTTATTGCCCATCCCTAATTGCCCTTGAGAAGGTGATGGTGAGCTGCCTTCTTGAACCGCTGCATTTGGGGTATATTGTTATAAATCAGATGTTCTGTTGTTAATTATTTAAATTCAACTATAAAACACATTTCCAAAAGGTCTGATTTATACTGAGCTGTGCGAATGTGCATTGATGCATGGGACTGCACAAGAGCTAATCATTTCCAATCCTCCATCATTCACTCCACAAACAAAATGATACCGAGATCAAATCTCTGATGTATTGGAAAAAATTGCAGCTATAAGATTCAAGAATGATGAGGGATGTAAGATGGAATTGAAAAAGAACTCCTACATGAGATGTTGGGAAACGCAGCTCATTCAAAGGCTTGCAGTTTAGTTCCACTGCTCAACTGACATTCCAGCTCAGCTGCCCTTTAAGGGTGAGTTTTGTCACCTGTCAAATTATTTAATATGTGATGATTCCTCCATAGAGGAAAACCTTGTATTTTACTGTTGTGGGCGGGGTGAGGGGTGGGTGGGTGGGTGCCAGTGGAGTGATATCATCAGATCCATTTTTCCTATCGATCGACATGGAGCTGGATTGAAATGGCCACAGAGAGGTTTGCTGCTCAGGCAGTCTCACCTTTCTGCCTGGATAAGGACAGTGTGAAGGGAGACAGACTGCCGGTATGGATGTAACATGAAAAATGACAGGGTGGAAAAGCACGATGAAAGCAAAAGGAGAGCTGGTTCTCCATATGCAGAAGGCTGCATTTGCTGACAATGCCACCACTAGGTGGTGCAGTACTGGCACATGCACAAATGCAGCCTCTTCCACTGAAATGTTACTGTCTGTGACGTTTCAGGCAGCTGCCAGGATTAAAGATGGCGCTGCTCAATTTATGACAAAAAACAAATTCAACCCGCAAATCCTTTCGGTGGCTGCCATTGCTGCCTCCATCCCACCCTCAACAGTCCCCCGCTCCCTCCTGCCATTGCGCTTCCCTTTGCCGCTCCCTCCTACACCGTCTGCTCACCACTGGCTCCCCGCTGTCTTCCCTTAGCCAATCGCTCCGGCCTTGGCTCCCCCAAGCCTCCGGCCGCTTGCTCCCCGCTCTTTCCCCCCACCCCCCCACCCCGCCCCCCTCTCAGCCGCTTGCTCCAGACTGCCAGTGCACCTCCCTTCCCCTCAGCCAATTGTACCCCGCTCCTTACTTCCCCCCCCCCCCCCCACCCTGCTCTCCAGCCGCTCGCTCACTGCTTCTCTCCCCCCCCCCCCCTCCAGCCGCTAGCTCCAGGCTGTACCGCTTCCCTCCTCTCGGCCACTCGCTCCCATCTTCGATCGTTGTCTGCCGTGCCGCCCGAAGAAGCAATGCAGGCCGTGAGGGGTGGCGGGTAGACATAGGAGCGAGTGGCCGAGAGGAGGGAAGCGGCATGGCCTAGAGCTAGCAACTGTAATCGGGGGGCGGGGAGGAAGCAGGGGGCAGGCAGCCGGTGAGTGGGATGGGGGGAGGGCGAAGCGAGGAGCGGGGAACGATTGGCCCAGGGGAATGGGGGTGGGGGGAGCAGTGACGAGGTCTGGAGCGAGTGGCTGAGAGGGAGGGAAGCAGCCGTGGGGAGGAGGAAGGGAGAAAGCGTCGAGGGCAGAAGCGACTGGCTGAGGGGGGGGCTTGCAGCAAGTGGCCGAGGGGTAGTGCGGCCAGTGGGGCGGGAATGAGTAGCTGAGGTGGGGGAAGCGGGTGGGGGGGTGCGAGTGGCTGAGAGAAGGCAGCTGCATGCTGGTGATCGAGTGCGAGAAAGTGGCGATTGAAGCAGGGATGGTTGGAGGGAGTGGGGTACTGTTGGGTGAATGGAGACAGCTATTGAAGGGTGAGGACATAATTGCATGGTGACATCATGCGCACACATGCACGCATTCATATTGGCAGGCTGGCAAATGTTCACACACATTGATGACACCCGCAATCACTCTGTGCCTGCTTTGTGTTGTCAGGAGTCACTTTGTATGTGGAAATTACAGAATAGATACATTTCAATGAGAAAGAAAAATTCCAAGGGGGTCCCGCCATCTGTGGTTAACTAAAACAGTTAAAGATAGTATTAAACTTAAAGAAAAAGCATATAATTGGTCAGAAGATTGGACAGAATATTAAAAACAGCAAAGAATGACTAAAAGATTGATAAGGTAAAATCAGAGTACGAGAGAAAGCGAGCTAGAAATATAAAAACAGATAGTAAGAGTTTCTACAGATATTTAAAAAGGAAAAGAGTTAACAAAGTGAGCATTGGTCCTACAGAAAGTGAGTCTGGGGAATTAATAATGGATAATATGGAGATGGCAGATTAGCTGAACAGGTATTTTGCATTGGTCTTCACTATAGAGGATACAAGTAACATCCCACAGTATTAGCTGTAAGTCAGGAAATGGAAGGGAGGGAGGATCTCAAGAAAATTACAATCACCAGGGAAGTGGTACTGAACACATTGTTGGAGCTGCGGGTTGACAAGTCCCCGGGTCCTGATGGATTTCATCCTAGGGTGTTAAAAGAAGTGGCTAGTGAGACAGTTGATGCGTTAGTTTTAATTTTCCCAAACTTCCTAGATTCAGGGTAGGTTCTGCCTGACTGGAAAATAGTGAATGTAACTCCTTGATTCAAAAAGGGAGGGAAACAGAAAGCAGGAAACTACAGGCCAGTTAGCTTAACATCTGTCTTAGGGAAAATGTTAGAAGCTACTTTTAAAGACGTTATAGCAGGGCCCTTCGAAAAATTCAACGTAATCAGGCAGAGTCAACATGGTTTTGTGAAAGGGACCTCATGTTTGCTCAATTTATTGGAGTTCTTTGAGGGAGTTACATGTTCTATGGATAAAGGGGAACCGGTGGATGGTAGATTTCCAGAAGGCATTTGATAAGGTGCCACATGAAAGGTTATTGCAAAAAATAAAAGCTCATGGTGTAGGGGGTAACATACTGGCATGGATAGAAGATTGGCTAGCTAACAGGAAACAGAGAGTAGGCATAAATGGGTCATTTTCTGGTTGGCAAGGTGTGCCACAGGGATCAGTGCTGGGGCCTCAACTTTTTACAATTTATATAAATGACTTAGATAAAGGGACCAAAGGTATGGTTGCTAAATTTGCATATGAGACAAAGATAGGTAGGAAAGTAGGTTGTGAAGAGGACATGAGGCTACAAAGGGATATAGATAGGTTAAGTGAGTGTGCAAAAATCTGGCAGATGGAGCATAATGTGGGGAAAATGCAAAGTGTCCATTTTGGCAGGAAGAATAACAAAGAAGCATCTTATCTAAATGGTGAGAGATTATGGAGCTCTGAGATAGAGGGATCTGGGTGTTCTTGTGCATGAATCGCAAAAGGTTAGTATGCAGGTACAGCACGTAATTAGGAAAGCTAATAGAATGTTATCATTTATCGCGAGGGGAATTGAATACAAAAGTAGGGAGGTTATGCTTCTGCTATACAGGGCATTGGTGAGACCACATCTGGAGTACTGTGTACAGTATTGGTCTCCTTATTTAAGGAAGGATGTAAATACATTGGAAGCAGTTCAGAGAAGGTTTACTGGACTGATACCTGGAATGGGCGGGCTATGCTATAAGGAAAGATTGGACAGGCGAGGCTTGTATCCGCTGGGATTTAGAAGAGTAAGAGGTGACTACATTGAAACATATAAGATCCTGAAGGGTCTTGACAGGGTGGATATGGAAAGGATATTTCCCCTTGTGGGAGAACCTAGAACCAGGGGTCACTTTTTAAAAATAAATTTGAGACAGAGATGAGGAGAAATTTTTTGTCTGAGAATCATGAGTCTTTGGAACTCTCTTCCTCAAAAGGCGTTGGAAGCAGAGTCTTTGAATATGTTTAAGGCAGAGGTCGACAGATTCTTGATAAGCAAGGGGGTAAAAGGTTATCAGGGTAGGTGTAATGTGGAGTAATCAGTTCAGCCATGAACTTACTGAATGGTGGAGCAGGCTCAAGGGGTCAAATGGCCTACTCCTCCTAATTCGTATGTTCGTATTCAAATTAATTAAGTAAATAGATCTAATAGAAAACTACACATCAAAAGAAAAGAATACAAAATTAAACAGCATGACAGCTGACTTCTGGTATAAAGTTAAGCACTGTTCATTTACGTGTAAGTGTGTGCTACATGTATTGCTTTCCTGGATCTGCTTGAAGTGTCTTTATTCCATGCACACTGTCACTTTGTTTTGAGCTAATCCCTGTAGTTTGGGAGTCCAGTTCAGGTATGTGTGACAGTTGATAATCAGGCAAATCATATCCACTAGATTACAGGTTGTGTGTGCCTAGTTCCGATTTTGCACAGTCAAATTGAGTCACATGTAGTAATATGTTGGTGCAAATGAAAGGATTACATCACTCAGCCATATGATAATTAGAGCTAGGCTTCTCCTCTCCAGTGAACAGGAGGTTTGTATCAATTGCAGTGTTAACCATATGCTTAGAGTTAGAGCAAGCCAAATTTTAAAATCCATCAGTAGATGTTGTAAACAGGCTATTTGAAATAAATGTGTGTAATTCCATTTCCAGTAACAACTATATAAAGGAGATATTGCAGTTTGGGAGAAACAAAGTGTCGAAATAATGAACACAAATGAATATACTTCATGCATAAAATGAGGGTCCCCCATTATTTATAACAAAATTTATAATTGTTCTGATTACTGATACTCACAAGTCCTTGCTCTTGACTTTAACAATACACTTGATACATGACACTGCAACCTTCCACAGTTTTGTCACTTATACCTTTTACATCTTGCAGAAGTGAGTAAAAACTCCTGACCCCTGACCTTTCAGTCACCCTGCTGCACTACAAAAAATTCAGAAAAGTAAGAGGTTGGGAAGAAGCCCATATATATAGTATGTAAAAAAACATAGTTTTGAATTATCATCAGTTTTCAAAGTGTGCTGCATGAAATACATGTGCTGTGAAAATTGTCTTGACCTTCAACTCGTTGGCAGGAAGATGTCACTTAACTTAGTGCTTATGTTTGGAATTCACCTTGCTCCAACTTTTATACAGCTCAAAAATCTCTGATGCATACCACGTGAACCTTGGATTATGGAAAATTGTAATGATAAATTCTATTTTTGTTCATTTGTTCTTCCTGTTCCTTTCTGAAATTTGCTTGTGTAGCTGTTTACTGTCCACATGGCCCTAGAGGAGTATAGAAAGTGTAGGGGGGGTACTTAAAAAAGTAATTAGGAGAGTGAAGAGGGGACATGAAAAAATACTGGCGGGCAAGATAAAGGAAAATCCTAAGGTGCTTTATAAGTATATTAAGGACAAGAGGATAAGCAGGGAAAGAGTAGGGCCCATTAGGGACCAAAGTGGCAATGTGTGTGTGGAGCCGGAGGATATAGGTGAGGTTTTAAATGATTACTTTTCATCTGTGTTCACTATGGAGAAGGACGATGTAGGTGTAGAGATCAGGGAGGGGAATTGTGATATACTTGAACATATTAGTATTGAAATGGATGAGGTATTAGCTGTTTTAGCGGGCTTAAAAAGTGGATAAATCCCCAGACCCAGATGAGATGTATCCCAGGCTGTTATGTGAGGCAAGGGAGGAGATAGCAGGGGCTCTGACACAAATTTTCAAATCCTCTCTGGCTGCAGGAGACGGACCAGAGGACTGGAGGACAGCGAATGTGGTACCATTTTTCAAGAAGGGTAGCAAGGATAAACCAGGTGATTACAGGCTGGTGAGTCTAACATCAGTGGTTGGGAAACTATTGGAAAATATTCTGAGGGACAGGATTAATCTCCACTTGGAGAGGCAGGGATTAATCAGGGATAGTCAGCATAGCTTTGTCAGGGGGAGATCGTGTCTAACTAACTTGATTGAATTTTTCAAGGCGGTGACTAGATGTGTAGATGAGGGTAAGGCAGTTGATGGAGTCCACATGGACTTCTGTAAGGCTTTTCATAAGGTACCACATGGGAGATTGATTAAGAAGGTAAGATCCCATGGAATCCAGGGCAATTTGGCAAATTGGATCCAAAATTGGCTTAGTGGCAGGAGGCAGAGGGTGATGGTCGAGGGTTATTTCTGCGTATGGAAGCCTGTGACCAGTGGTGTATCGCAAGGATTGGTGCTGGGACCCTTGCTATTTGTAGTGTACATTAATGATTTAGATATGAATATAGGAGGTATGATCAGCAAGTTCGTGGATGACACAAAAATTGGTGGTGTCATAAATAGTGAGGAGGAAAGCCTTAGATTACAGGACGATATAGATGGGCTGGTAAAATGGGCGGAGCAGTGGCAAATGGAATTTAATCCTCTGAAGTGTGAGGTGATGTATTTTGGGAGGACTAACAAGGCAAGGGAATATACAATGGATAGTAGGATCCTAGGAAGTACAGAAGGTCAGAGGGACCTTGGTGTACTTGTCCATAGATCACTTTCGGCAGCAGCACAGGTAGATAAGGTGATTAGGAAGGTATATGGGATACTTGCCTTTATTAGCCGAGGCATAGAATATAAGAGCAGGGAGGTTATGATGGAGCTGTATAAAATGCTAGTTAGGCCACAGCATTGGAGAGGGTGCAGAGGAGATTCACCAGGATGTTGCCTGGGTTGGAGCGTTTCAGCTATGAAGGGAGACTGAAAAGGCTAGAGTTGCTTTCCTTAGAGCAGAGAAGGCTGAGGGGGGACATAATTGAGGTATACAAAATTATGAGGGGCATTGATAGGTTAGAAAGGAAGAAACTTTTTCCCTTAGCAGAGGGGTCAATAACCAGGGGGCATAGATTTAAGGTAAGGGGCAGGAGGTTTAGGGGGGATTTGAGGAAAAGATTTTTCACCCAGAGGGTGGTTGGAATCTGGAACACACTGCCTGAAGAGGTGGTAGAGGCAGGAACCATCACAACATTTAAGAAGTATTTAGATGAGCACTTGAAATGCCATAGCGTACAAGCTGGAAAATGGGATTAGAATAGATAGGTGCTTGATGGCTGGCACAGGCACGATCGGCCGAATGGCCTGTTTCTGTGCTGTATGTCTCTATGACATGGCTCAGGCTGCATTTTGATTTTTTTGGTATATTTCATTCCCGCTTGCCAGTATTTTTACAGTATTTTTAAATGGATCTCTCTGTTCATTTTCAAAAGTTAATAATGTAATTTACTGTCAACTCCTACCCTATGCTTTTTGTTGTTTGCGGGGTAAGGGGAAGAATTACACTTCCATTTAAATGTCATTTTATTGTTACCATCTGTCAGGAGCAAGTGCTTGTAACTCCTTGTAAATGGACAGTGCAGTCCAGATCTCCATAGAGGTCTGTTCGTACTCACTGCAAAATGTGATCCGTGTGCTTTACAATGAGCTTATTGCACTGTAGTTCATCTTGAATGTTTCTCTGAGGAAAACATCATCAAATTAAGTGAAACCCTGTTGTCGTCATATTCTAGTTATCATTGCTTTTATAGCTGGGAAACTTAAATGTGATAGTAAGAGCAATCTCCCCCATTAATCACCTACATAGTATGGGATAGTGTTCCTGTATTATGGCTAACTAGAGAGCAATATTTCTTGGTTATTTCCATTTTTTTCTTAAGATTTCACTTCTGTATATCTTTCCCTACATTACAATTGTGACTATACTTCAAAAATAACTCATTGGCTGTGAAGCGCTTTGAGACCGGAGTCCATGAAAGATGCTATATATAAATCCGCCGCCTTCTTCAACATTATAATTTTACAGCTTGACATTTATGATTGTATTTTGAAGGAACATGATTATCACTGCAGAGGTAGACCAGGAGCCAGTCTGCAGAGATGCAGTGGTTTAGGAATTAGCATCATCATCAACATCAACTTAAGTCTACTTTAAAATGCTCAATAGTGCAGGATCAACGTTGAGACCAGCAGCATGCTTTTGTTCATATGCGTATTGTCAACTCAATAGAGAATTTAGGCAGCTGGCGTTCCAGACAATTTTGGGTATATGCTCAGATGGTCATAAGATGAGAAAATCCAAACTTATAAACATAGAAATGTGTAGGACTGGAAGAGACCAAATGGTTGACAAAACAGACCCAGCCCACCATAGATCCATCGGTTTCATACCAAATAATGAATTTGTTTATCAGGACTAAACTTGGGGATTATGCACTTAAGACTGCATTGGGATTCAGAGTTAAACCTGGGAATGGAGGAAAAATTGGCTGAGAGTAGAATCAAGAGATACTTGTTGGAGGATTGATGTTAGGATGGGAGAAGTGCTGACTGGGATGTTCCAGAGATTGGTGTTGCAATTTTTCTTCTTCCTTTCTTGGTTGGTAGGAGTAGTTGAACCTGAGGAACTGGATGTACATATTCTATGAATGATGTACATACAATTCACTGGTGGTTGTACAGGAATATAGAACATGTCTGAATTTGTATGATAGGACTTGATTACATTTTTGTTTCTGAAATTAGTCTGAATGTTATTGTTCTATGGTCACAATTGCATAGAATTTCAGCTGTTTCTACTCTGTGGATAGTATCTGAGTTACTTACAAGAATCAAGTCTGGAGAGAAACAATTTCATGGGTCCCTCACAGATTAGCTCTTTCCCCACCAAAGGGGTAGCTTTAAGGCAGGCTTTCCCCCAACCTTCTGCATTTCCCAAGCTCCCATTCCCAATTCAACTTAGCTAGCTACAAGCCATGTGCCCTTGGAACTATCCATTATTGCCAATCTGACGCCAGCAAACTGCCTCTGGATCCCAGTTTGAAGCAGGCTGCTTGCCGGCTCCATTTAAATGTGGTAAGGTTAAAATAGGCTGGGCCTCCTGCTGTACCTTAGAGTCATAGTGTTATTCTTTTGTTCCTTTTTCTTTTGGGCCTCCTTATCTCGAGAGACAATGGATAAGCGCCTGGAGGTGGTCAGTGGTTTGTGAAGCAGCGCCTGGAGTGGCTATAAAGGCCAATTCTAGAGTGACAGGCTCTTCCACAGGTGCTGCAGAGAAATTTGTTTATCGGGGCTGTTGCACAGTTGGCTCTCCCATTGCGCCTCTGTCTTTTTTCCTGCCAACTACTAAGTCTCTTCGACTCGCCACATTTTAGCCCTGTCTTTATGGCTGCCCGCCAGCTCTGGCGAACGCTGGCAACTGACTCCCACGACTTGTGATCAATGTCACAGGATTTCATGTCGCGTTTGCAGACGTCTTTATAGCGGAGACATGGAATGCCGGTGGGTCTGATACCAGTGGCGAGCTCGCTGTACAGTGTATCTTTGGGGATCCTGCCATCTTCCATGCGGCTCACATGGCCAAGCCATCTCAAGCGCCGCTGACTCAGTAGTGTGTACAAGCTGGGGATGTTAGCCGCTTCGAGGACTTCTGTGTTGGAGATACGGTCCTGCCACCTGATGCCAAGTATTCTCCGGAGGCAGCGAAGATGGAATGAATTGAGACATCGCTCTTGGCTGGCATACATTGTCCAGGCCTCGCTGCCATAGAGCAAGGTACTGAGGACACAGGCCTGATACACTCGGACTTTTGTGTTCCGTGTCAGTGCGACATTTTCCATAGTGTAATATAACACAGAAACAGGCCCTTCGGCCATCGTGTCCATGCCGGCCATCAATCTCCTATCTATTCTAATCCCATTTTCCGGCACTTGGCCCCGTAGCCTTGTATGCTATGGCTTTTCAAGTGCTCATCTAAATACTTCTTAAATGTTGTGAGCGTTCCTGCCTCTACCACCCCTTCAGGCAGTGTGTTCCAGATTCCAACCACCCTCTGGGTGGAAAATCTTTTCCTCAAATCCCCCCTAAACCTTACCTTAAATCTATGCCCCCTGGTTATTGAAACCTCTGCTAAGGGAAAAAGTTACTTCCTACCTACCCTATCTATGTCACTCATAATTTTATATACGTCTATCAGGTCTCCCCTCAACCTTCTCTGCTATAAAGAAAACAACCCTAGCCTTTCCAGTTTCTCTTCATAGCTGAAATGCTCCAGCCCAGGCAACATCCTGGTGAATCTCCTCTGCACTCTCTCCAGTGCAATTGCATCCTTCCTATAGTGTGGCGACCAGAATTGTACACAGTACTCCAGCTGTGGCCTAACTAACGTTCTATACAGATCCATCATAACCTCCCTGCTCTTATATTCTATGCCTCGGCTAATAAAGGCAAGTATCCTATATGCCTTCCTAACCACCTTATCTACCTGTGCTGCTGCCTTCAGTGATTTATGGACAAGTACACCAAGGTGCCTCTGATCTTCTGTACTTCCTCGGGTCCTACCACCCATTGTATATTCCCTTGCCTGGTTAGTCCTCCCAAAATGCATCACCTCACACTTCTCAGGATTAAATTCCATTTGCCACTGCTCCGTCCATCTTACCAGCCTATCTATATCATCCTGTTATTGAAGGCTTTCATCCTCGCTGTTTATGACATCACCAATCTTTGTGTCATTTGCGAACCTTGTGGAGATATCTGGGACCTATCTGGTAGATAATGTTATCCCTTCTGAGTCAGAAGGCAGTTATGCACTACATTAATGAGCTCAAAGTCCTTCCCACTTGGGCATGTAGTTGATAGTGAAGAGGATAGCTGTAGACTCCAGAATGATACCAATGGTTGGGTTGAGTGGGTGGAAAAGTGGCAAATGGAATTCAATCTAAAGAAGTGTGACGTAATGCATTTGGGGAGGGCAAACAAAGCGAGGGAATACACAATAAACGGAGGATATTGAGAGGCGTAGAAGAAGTGAGAGACGTTGGAGTGCATGTCCCTGAAGGTGGCAGGACAGGTAGATAGAGTGGTGAAGAAGGCATATGGAATGCTTTCCTTTATTGGCCAAGATATAGAATTCAAAAGCAGGGATGTAATGCTGGAACTGTATAAAATGCTGGTTAGGCCACAGCTGAAATATTGCATATAGTTCTGGTCACCACATTACGGGAAGGAGACAATTGCTGTGGAGAGAGTACAGAGGAGATTTACAAGAATGTTGCCAGGGCTTGAAAATTGCAGCTGTGAGGAAAGATTGGATCGGCTAGGGTTGTTTTCCTTAGAAGAGAGGAGGCTGAGGGGTGACTTAATTGAGGTGTACGAAATTATGATGGGCCTAGATAGACAGGAAGGACCTGTTTCCCCTGGCAGAGAGGTCAGTTACCGGGGGCACAGATTTAAGATGATTGGTGGAAGGATTAGAGCGGAACATGAGAAAATTCACTGGAATTCACTGCCAGGAACGGTGGTAGAGTCAGAAACCCTCGACTCATTTAAAAGGTACCTGGACATGCACCTGAAGTGCTGTAACCTACAAGGCTATGGACCAGGTGCTGGAAGGTGGGCTTAGATTGGGCGGCTAGATTTTTCAGCCGGCACAGACACGATGGGCTGAATGGCCTCCTTCTGTGCCATAATTTTTCTATGGTTCTGTTCTTTATGTTGGGCTGTTTCAAGTCCTTCAACAGTACTACTATTTTTTTCTAATAGTGTTCCACAGTTCCTGTTCTTCCTATATAATCTTGTGTCCTTGTATGTTAAATTTATTTCATTTGTCCTAGGTTAGCCATATGTCTGGGATTCGTGATATTTTAATTACTAGTTGTCACTGGTACCTCTGGTATTTTCAAGTACTTCTAACATTCATTAATATACATCTAATTTTCGTCCTTGTCTCCTAAACGTCCATCTGTGTTCTGTGGGCAATATGGTATTCTTGTGACACTGCATTCTGAGCCTTGTTCCGATCGTTTTCATTATCTGATTAGTTCTTACGCACTTTTTGTACCCCACCTTGACTCCATTGTTGGGCAGTATTTTAAGTATATTCACTACCATTCTCTGTATAAAATGATTAAACCTAAACTACATGTTCAACTTCACTTTTCTGAGCTTCAGTTTTGCCTCCTTGTCCAGAGTTTGTGGCTGAATTAATTATTGGGTTACATTTAGTTTAGAATACTTCAGTAGTTTCTGCAATACTCAAGCTTGAACATCTTTCCCATTTGTGCCCCCTCTACCTTCATCATGGTGGGGCATGCAAAACAAAAGAAATCTATACTCCTAGTGGGTCAATTGAGAAGCTACATGGGCAATGCCTGTGAAGATGTCCAGAGTTTAGACTTTCTATTAGACTTTCTATGCAGGAATGGAAAGGGAAGGGAAATAAAGCTCATTATCACAAAAAAGACTGTTTACTGAGAGATTCCACTTCCTTCTGTCACCGCTCCAGCTGGGGACCAATAGGACGCCCCCAAGGAGTTCCAGCTCCAGAACTAGTTATTTTTCTGGAGAAGGATGGGATTAACATATATGGTGAGAAGCCTGAAGTGAAAGCAATCAAAAGTTACCAGCCTGCCTGGCCAAACAGCCTATTCCTGTTCCTGAATTACTTAGTTGGGTGCATGTTGTATGTTTTTTCTAAAATGAACTTTATTGTGCCCCCACTCCTCCAGACACCAGGAGTCTTGTAAAGGGTAGTTGTAAGTTGCGTCCTTTACAATGCACAAGGCCTCTATCATTTCTGGCAGTTTCTGAATTGCCTTTTAAAGGGCACAGTATGCACCTGCCCATTATGAGGCTAATGTTGTCTGGAGGAGGGTAACACAGCTAGGGGTAAGAATTCCCTCCCATACAGTGCATCTGTGCAGATGGTGAACTGAGTGAGTGGAGATGCTTCTATGCTGGTGCTTGTGCTCACCCACGCCATACAAATTAAGTGCCATTAGGTGCCAGGAATTTTGGAATCATTATTGTTATTTGAAAGCATTTAAACTATTGCCTTCGATAGCTTTTCCTTATTTCACATATTTATTACTCTTTGTGTAAAACAGTTCTTCTTAAATTTCTGATTCATAAATTTTGGTGTCAGCTGTGGTTCAGTTGCTCACACTCTTGTCTCTGAGTCAGAAGGTTCCAGGTTCAAGTCCCATTCCAGAACTTGAGCACAAAAAAAACACAGCTGACACTGCAGTTCAGTGTTAGAGATGCCGTCTTTCAGATGAAACATTAAAACAAGGCCCGGTCTGCCCTCTCTGGTGGACGTAAAAGATCCCATGGCACTATTTCGAAGAAGAGCAGGGAAGTTATCCTTGGTATCCTGGCCAGTTTTTGTCCCTCAATCAACAGCACAAAATCAAATTATCTGTTCATTATCACGTTTGTGGGAGCTTGTTGTGCGCCATTTCACTGCCACATTTCCTACACAAAGTGATTCCTGACAACGCAGCCGGCCACTGACGTCATCAGGCTGCGCCAAGGTGTGCACTTGCGCAAATGGGCTCCTGCTCTGTGCGCGTGCGTTGCGTTCCGACTTGCCAGGCCTGGTTAGCACATGCGCTGATGACATCATCGCGTGACGTGTGCATCTTCGGGCAATGTGCCTGGTCAGCTTCTGCGCATGCGCTTTACGCATACAGCAATGCAACGCTAACGTATTCACCCATGCATCAAGCTTTGCTCCCCCCTCGGTGCTCTCTCTGGCCGCTCCGCTCTGTCCGGCCTCTCCGCTCCCCCTCGCTGCTGTCTCTGGCCGCTCCGCCCCCCCGCTGCTCTCTCCGGCCGCTCTGCTCCCCCCCCCCTCGCTGCTCCGCTCTTTTGGCCGCTCCGCTCCCCCGCTCGCTGCTCTCTCCGGCTGCTCCGCTCTTTCGGCCACTCTGATCCCCCCCACATTCCCCCCTTTCACCAGCCCGCTCTGCTCGCTTTCTCCCTCCCGCCATTGTGTGCTGCCATGTGTTTAGGTCAGATTGCCTTTGTGTGATTATTTGAGCAGCGCCATCTTTGGTCCTGGCAGCTGCCTGAAGTCGCAGACTGTGACGTTTTAGTGGCACATGCTGCATTTGCGGATGTGCCACTGCAGCGCCACCTACTGATAGCGCTGTCAGCAAACGCAGCCTTTCCTATATTACAACAGAGACTTCACTTCAAAAAATACTTAATTGACTGTAAACTGCTTTGAGACATGCTGTGGTCATGAAAGGCACTATATAAATGCAACTCTCTCTTTCTTTCCTTCTTTAAACTAGGATCTGATGTAGGGTCACCCAAAAGTTGTTTTTCTCAGTCATACACTTGGCATATTTGTGCACTTTCTGTTTTTGCCTCAGGTATAAAAGTTCATTGTTTTTTTTATACAACTCAGTGCATAGTGACAGTACGGCCAGAAAGGGGATATACGTGATCAAAAAGTAATTTGCATAAAATCTACATACATGTTTTTTATATTCGAGGGTGTAAAACCAGCCAGGAAAGTATTTGTGTCATTCTGCAGAGGATTTGTGGATTGATCATGCTACACAAACAAGATTCCAATAATGGATAGGCAGAGTCAGGCCATCCACTGAGATTGGTTAAAGTATATCAGAAATGCATTTCTGTAACAAATTGCTTATGGGTTCTGGAGAAGTTAATCTATTCTACACTATATAACCTATGCATAGCTGAGTAGTATGGTCTCAGTAGAATGAGTTTCTATACAGGGGATGCTCAGTCTGTTGCATGCTCAGCTGTTACGTGGACCATGTGTGAAAGTGATTTTCAATATGTTGAATGGCACAGCTCCTCTGGCATTTCGCAGCACTGCACCTTTTTAGTAGCGCACATCATTACCAAGCTGATTTCAGAACAGATTCCCTCTGGAATGTTGAGAGAATTTGCTGATAGGCCTTGACATCAGAGATTAAAGAAAGGAAGGCAGTCATGGTGATGCGACAAATCTCCATGGCAGCAGTAGTAATAATTGTAGCCTGAAGCTAAAAGCACCAAATGCATACACTAACCACCCTCCATCTCCCAAAATGCTATTGCTGTCTCAGTGACTATTAGTTTGTTGGGCATTGCACATACAGCTTTCCAGAAAAAAAGCACCAGTGTTAACATATTTATCAACACAATTGTGAGCCCCAAAAGTCATATCCTTAGCAGCTAAAATGCAACCTTTTAAGCAGTACTTGTACCATAACATATTAAGCAGTATGCTGTGGTGTTTTCATTAACATGTAGCTTCCTGGCTGGCATTCTGTAAAACCATAATTCTGAATATCATGAGGAAAAAATCAAAACAAGCGCAGTGAACAGATTGCTGTTTTAATGGTTGTGGTATTTGGGGAAAAATTATGGATGCATTCATGTTACACAAAATACTTTCTTACACTGTTTATATTTGGGGGTGTTTCTACATCTGACTTGATTGGTTGGCTGCCTTTAATTGAAATGCAACATGCATATGTGACAGTCAGAGTTCTGTTGAAAGGTCACAGACCTGAAATGTTAACTCTGCTTCTCTCGCTACATATGCTGCCAGACCTGCTGAGTATTTCCAGCATCTGCAGTATTTTGCTTTTATTATTATGCAACATACATTTGTATCACTGTTTTCTTGTTCTAATTCAACTCATTGCTTTAAACACCATAGACGTGGTGGGCCGTAGGGCCTGTTTCTATGCTGTATGACTCTATGACCAAAGAACACACAAATGCATTCTAACAATGCAGGCATGAAAGAGTCTGCAAAGGGATATCGATAGGTTTTTTGAGTGGACAAAAATTTGGCACTTGGAATATAATGTGGGGAAAATGTGAGGTTATCCACTTTGATAGGAAGAATCGAAAAGCAAAATATTATTTAAATGAAGAGAGACAACAGAATGCTACGGGACAGAGGGACCTGGGTGTCCTCATACATGAAACACTAAAAGTTAGCACACAGGTACAGCAAGTAATTAGGAAGGCAAA
The DNA here is from genome assembly GCF_036365525.1 of Heterodontus francisci. Lineage (NCBI taxonomy): Eukaryota > Metazoa > Chordata > Chondrichthyes > Heterodontiformes > Heterodontidae > Heterodontus > Heterodontus francisci. The sequence goes on from NC_090384.1 coordinate 69,111,917, forward strand.
TGGAATGTTGGCCTTTATTGCAAGGAAGATGGAGTATAAAAGTAGGGAAGTCTTGCTACAACTGTACAGGGTTTTAGTGAGACTACACCTAGAGTACTGCGTACAGTTTTGGTCTCCTTACTTAAGGAGGGATATACTTGCACTGGAGGCAGTTCAGAGGAGGTTCACTTGGTTGATTCCTGCGCTGAAGGGATAGTCTTATGAGGAAAGGTTGGGCTTATCCTCATTGGAATTTAGAAGAATGAAAGGTGATCTTATTGAAACATATAAGATTCTGAGGGGCCTTGACAGGGTAGATGCTGAGAGGATATTTCCCCTTTTGAGGGAATATAGAACTAGGGGGCATTGTTTCAGAATAAAGGGATGCCCATTTAAGATGGAAATGAGGAGAAATTTTGTTTCTCAGAGGGTCGTTAATCTTTGTAATTCTTTGCCCCAGAGAGCAGTGGAGGCTGAGTCATTGAACATATTTAAGGCTGAGTTAGGCAGATTTTTGAACTATAGGGGAGTCATGGGTTATGGAGAACAGGTAGGAAAGTGGAGTTGACCAAGATCAAATCAGCCAAGATCTTATTGAATGGCGGAGTGGGCTTGAGGGGCCGTGTAGCCTGCTCCTCCTATTTCTTGTGTTCTTAGGTCTTTATTGAGATATCCTACCTCACAATTCCAGTATGTGTGCTTAGGTACATTATACTTCACAATTCTATTGTGAGTTCAGCATACAGAATCTCACTTACACTTCGAATACTAATTTAACCTTTGATCTTTGCATTCCATGCATACCACCAATGAATCATAGTGCATCAAAGATACTTACAAGTAACAGCAGAATAGCAACATGGAGCCAACAAAGTGCACTTAACCCTCTCAATCTCTTCTAATTGTTTTGTTACCTTAGTTAAGTTGCCCTCTTAACCCTTTAACATCATTTTATTGGCATAAACACAATTGACATATTCCAGTCCATCATTGACATGACTGACTGTGAGACATTCCATCACGCTCTTTTTCTGAGAAGATATCCTTGCCTCAGGTGTGCTTACGCAATGCATCCCTTCCTCAGCAGAAAGCTGTTTAAGTTCATTGTGTGCTGATCCCACAGATAGCCCAGGACATTAAGGGACTCATGTAGTGTGAATGCCTATTCCCACAACATTGACAACCCAACTTCACTCCTTTCCTCTCATCCCACAATGCAGATTCCTAAAGATTACAGGTTTTTTTCCCTATACTCCTGCAATGAAATAAAAAAACATTGAGGTACAGGCAGCCTTAAAAGAGCATGTAACAAGGCTAACTAATAGCCTTACCATAACATATATATTCCATATAAAAATAAAATATTGGCATTCACTTAACCTATTTTTAGCATTAAAAATAGATCTACAAATGACTCACTTCCTGATTTTAGCTATCGCTTTTGCACCACTTGCAAGGTTTGGGATGTTAGGAATGATAAGCTGTGACATCAGCGGCTTGCCTGATGCTCCAGCTGCCGAATTGAAGTTTTCACATTTATGAAGGGAATTGACCAAATCGTCTCCAACAAATTGTTCATTACGGCTTCGAACAGTTCAAGTACCAAGAGATGCAAGTTAGAAATGAGAAAATTAGGAATAGTAACCTACAATTCTGTAGTGCTCCTCATACAGAGGAGGACATCTCAAAGCACTTTACCTTCACAAGGAAGAATAGTGGCTGCCAAACAGGAAGGTGCAAGAGAAAATAGAGAAGGATGTGTGGGGTGGAGGTAGGGAGGTGGTGGGAGAGATCCAAGGCATAGTCAAAAGGAAAGGTTTTTGATGGGATTTCTGAAAGCAAGGAGGGAAGTCGCAAGGCTGGGAGTTAAATGACGAATGCACAGATTAGGATTTCAGTGGTGGAGAGTTAGGAGTGGACAGAGGCTATTTAGAACATTACAGCGCAGTACAGGCCCTTCGGCCCTCGATGTTGCGCCGACCTGTGAAACCATCTGACCTACACTATTCCATTTTCATCCATATGTCTATCCAATGACCACTTAAATGCCCTTAAAGTTGGCGAGTCTACTACTGCTGCAGGCAGGGCGTTCCACGCCCCTACTACTCTGAGTAAAGAAACTACCTCTGACATCTGTCCTATATCTATCACCCCTCAACTTAAAGCTATGTCCCCTCGTGTTTGCCATCACCATCCGAGGAAAAAGACTCTCACTATCCACCCTATCTAACCCTCTGATTATCTTATATGTAGCAGAGCTGGAAGAAAGATGTCTTCATGATTGGATGGATGGAGGGAAGTAGCTCAGTTTGGGGTCCAGTATTTTGCTGAGGTTTGGCACATGTTAACCCAAGGTTGTCACTGGAGAGATTGATGGAGTCAGGGCAGAGGAATACAAGTGAAGCTGACAGCCTTCGTTTTGGAAACATTAAGCTAGATGGTATTTTGGCTCTTCTGCCAGAGACAAAGTTGAAATGTGGAGCAAACAGCCTTTCGGATCAGTGGAAGAGGTAGAGAAATAGTGCTGGGTGTCATCAACAGTGCTTCCAGATTATGTTGTCAGCGGTAGCATATAAATGATAGAGAGGAGGGGAGCAATCATGAAGCAGTAGGATATTGTGCAGATTATCCTGCAAATTGAGGAGGATAAGCAGTTGAATGTAATCTAAGGGGGCAGAGTTTTTGCTTTGGGTGCAGTTGACTATCCAGGCGCAAAATGCATCAGAAATTGCGCCAGCTTTGAAAAGTGTATATTTTCTCTTGAGTTTCTGCTCAAACTCATTTACATATCGCCAACTGCTGTGAGCCAGCACAATCAGGTAACGTTTTAAAACATAATTTATTAAATTTAAAAAATTGCTTTAAAAGTATTCCCTGATATATTTTAGAGTGGCAATCTGGTAAAGCGTGATTAATATAGCTGAAAATGGATTCATCACAAAAAATAAGCATTTTTAATCCCAGTGTCAATCCACTAACTGTGAGTAACCTGATTTTAAATGATTACAAATAACTTTATAAATACAGAATCATTTACTAGCTATATTGGGGTACAGTAGCCAGTTTCTTAGTAAATTAAAAAGAATGACATTCAAAATCTTTTAAAACATACCTATTAGTGTCCTTCCACCCAAAAGAACCAGCTTAATTTTTAGAGCCTCTTCAAAGGCCTGCAAACAAGTGTAATTAGCGGAAGCTCACAATTGTGAGTCATTCATCCAGTGGGCTGGGCCAGAATCTAGCACAATTTTTTTTATACCAGCAGAAGGGATTGCAGTAACTCGATTTGCGCTGAATGTGGTTTGTCCTTAAAATTCTGCAATCATTGGTACGGGTTTGCTGATTTCAGGTGAATTGAAAAGTGTAGTAAACAACCTTTTGGAGCAATGGAAGAGGTACAGCAATAGAGCTGGGTGGCATCAACATATATGTACGTGCAGCGAAAAACAAGCACAAATGAGTGGAAACTCTACCCCAATGTCTTTATTGTGACTGTTAAGAACAGAACCTGGAGAAAGTAGTATGATGGAAGTGGATTATAAAGGAGGATGCAGTCATTTATGGTGCGAGAGATTAGGAAGATTAAGCATAATGAGAACAAACTATGATGCATATACAGTGGAAGTCAGGTGAACATTTTAATATAAGTACTTATGGGATGAGTTAAAAGAATATATATGCAATACACAGTATACATGGTCAATTGGTATATTGTGTCATTTTGGGTTTCAGAAGCAATTAGTTGTGTCTCTGGGGAGAGAATGAATTAAGAGATATGATGAGAATGTACACATGTAGGATTCGTCTCTTAAACAATGGTTATTTTGAGCCCAATAGCCTTTTTCTTGTAGTTTTCTTTATCAATGTTTCTTGATTGAGCATTTGTAAAATCTCCTATGCAGAATTTCAGTCATCGTAGCGCCTATATATTTTCAGGTCTTTTTTTTAATTCTTTCATGGGATGTGGGCATTGCTGGCAAGGACAGCATTATTGCCCATCCCTAATTGCCCTTGACAACTGAGTTGCTTGCTAGGTCATTTCAGAGGGCAGTTAAGAGTGAACCACATTGCTGTGGGTCTGGAGTCACGTGTAGTCCAGACCAAGTAAGGACTGTAGATTTCCTTCCCTAGAGGACATGAGTGAACCAGATGGGTTTTTACAACAATCACAAAGGCAGTGGTTATCACGGTGTACGATGCAAACCAAGCAATTGAGAAAATACTATATTTTTGTTTATGAAACGTTCTGTAGGCAGAAGGTGCCCATGATCAGTTAAATCTAAAATCTTGTAATTGTCTTATTGTTAGAAGAGCATTTTTTCATGAAACAAGTTTCACAGTTTGATTGTCTCTTCCCTCACGTTTTCAATATCTGGATCAATCTAATGTGGAAAAAGGTGCAGATGCCAATGCACTTTGCAGAAATAACTGAAAATTACAATTGATTCTCATGTTATCAGCAGTATGACATGATGACAATGCATTTTAATGGTATTAAATTGAGTGGGAGTGGTGCTCTGGCCTGTTCGTTGCTGGCTATAATTAGAATTTTGCATGGGCTCTTCCCATTCTACAGTTTGATGGCACAGAGCTGTAGCGTTAATCTGCTGGTGTGCTTGCAGTGCTCTGCATAGCAAAGGCCTTTCTGTTCAATTGAATACTTCAATCTTCTGGGGCATTTAGAAAACTACTCACTTGTCACTAAACGTGAACTCAATCAAATTGTGTAATGATTTCAGATGCATGTTTACTTGTATGATCTGTGAACAAAAGAGTGATAATAAAGGCAAAGAAAATCCTAACATCTCTCTGAAGTTGAATTTATTTCCCTGAAGTAAATTACATCTAATATAACAGTACCTTGTACAATATGTAGCTAGTTTATGATTGGACCAATGTTAATATAATCCAACAGCTTTTCTGAATCAAATATTTTTGAGGCCTCAATGGGGCAGCCTTCCCCTCCTTATTAAGCAAACTGTCTCAATAGTCCTTTTTTTTCTGTAAATATTTTAATGTTTAGAGTGTGAATTAGTGTCCAACTGATATAATTCCCTGGTGTATACCACACTTCATGAATTGGTTCCATTTTCAATATTTAACTTGACCTCCTGGGGCAGGGGAGAAACATTTGAAAACCATATATACCAATTATCCCAATTTATAATTGATTTTTCTCCCAATTATCATCTGACTGGCTGAAAGGTGAGTTACCGGCCTCTACCTCTATCAGCCTCTTCCTGTTTCTGACTTGAATAACCTGCATTTATCTACAGTTTGGGCCCCTTAAATTCCTAAGGGCAGTGGTTTTTACGAGAGGCTTTAGAGAATACTGGCACAGATGTTTCTAGGACTAATGATTCGTTACAAACAGAAGTAACAAGGGCGGCGCAGTGGTTAGCACCGCAGCCTCACAGCTCCAGCGACCCGGGTTCGATTCTGGGTACTGCCTGTGCGGAGTTTGCAAGTTCTCCCTGTGTCTGCGTGGGTTTCCTCCGGGTGCTCCGGTTTCCTCCCACAGCCAAAGACTTGCAGGTTGATAGGTAAATTGGCCATTATAAATTGCCCCTAGTACAATAGCCTAGTATAGGTAGGTGGTAGGGGAATTGAGGGAAGGTGGGGATGTGAGAGGGTAATGGAATTAGTATAAATGGGTGGTTGATGGTCAGCACAGACTTGGTGGGCCGAAGGGCCTGTTTCAGTGCTGTATCTCTAAATAAATAAATAAAACAAAGCTCAATTTATTTTAATGCAGGGATGCAACTGAGGTCTTTCAAATGCTGACAGACATTGATTGTACAGACAAAATGGGCTATTTAATATGAATGATAAAATGAACATGCCTCAAGTGATCCTGAAGATTAAAGATTCATCCCCCTAACAGAGTCAGCAGATGTCTGGAACCAACTCCCACAAAAAGTTAAACTGTCCAAAAAAAACCTATTTGGAAAAATAATGAGTCAGGAATAGGATTGCAAGGTATGTGAATATTCCATTAAACATGATGGTTCCGGTATTGCTATTTCCAAGGAAATGTTATCTGTGAAAAATAACCAGCAATGGATTGTGGAGAAATGCGAATAGATAGATGTTTTGGGATTTAGTTTAATTAACATTGGGCTCAAACAGGAATTTTGTGAAGCTTTATCTTGGCAGATTGATAGGTGCTTGATATGGTCTAAATAACCTTTCATCATCCATGTTCACTTCTGTTCTTAAATTAGGAGAGGAAGATTCATGAATTTGCCTTTATGACCTTAAGTGAGGGAGAAGGGAACACTGTCTTAACTATTATCTCCCCTTCCTACCTGTTACTACTAAGTAACATGGTCTCTGGTTGTAAACTAGTCTGCTGCCTGTACTGCTCTGACCAAAGGTGATCACATAGTTACATACATCTCCTGTGGGTAATACAAGAGGCAAATCAGGACAAAACATATATCTTTACAGCATTCCTTATGTTACAATTCATGGAATAATCTTTGAAGTAATCTTGCTGGGGCTCTGCCTCATAGTTTTTATCAGACTGAGCACATAACCTGTTACTACTGCTAAATGAGACTTGCCTTACCTTTCTTCAGTATTCATAGTTTCTCACTTTTCAAAGTGCCCTCTTTTTACTGCTGTTATGCATTTCTGAATATAGCACGCAGGAGGCACTATGCCTCCAACTTTGAGCATTTCAAAGGCATGCAAGGATGTATTTTCAGAAAATTACCTATCCAGTAGGGCACCCAGTATATAAAGACTCTTGAAGTTAACCCCAAAGGTGGTAATGGCAGACGTGTTTCAGATATTTGAAATGATTATCAAGTATAGCTAATCTAGTAACTTTGGAGATTTGAATATGCAGATAGTTGAGAATGACATCATCAACTTTCACTTGATCAGATCGGATCTCTTTAGGTAACTTCTGCTAAGTTGCTGTCAGTGCAGAGTTCAGATTTATTGGCCATGGGAGGAGGGAAGGAGAATGGAGAGTAGGGCAGGCTGAAGAACAAGCTATCACAAGCGACTGAAGCCTAACTTCTGTTTGATAATGGAGCTGAGCTGTGGCACAACAATGTATGAATAACAGGGAGATGCAAGAACAATTTAAAGATTTGAAGACAGGAACAAGTTATGCCACAATAAAGAATGCTGGGACGTGCCCCCCTTACACACCCCCAAACATGGTTGTGCCTATGGAACAGTGTTGATGAAACTTGTAAGGCAAGAAATACAGAACCCAAACAGCACTAAACTTCCCACTGTTGGAGGGAAAGGAAAAAATACTATTTATCACAAATTCTATGGAAGCATTTTTAAAAATCCAGCAATTGCAACCCTCTTCTGGTGATACATAAATAGGGCCTATATTGAAGATGTATTAGAAAAATACAAGGCAATCTGAAATGTATCTATGAATTGTATTACGAGAATACTTCTATTTTTTTCATAAAATATGTTTTAAGGACTTATAGTTAAATTATGGACATTGATTCATCTGGAATCTTGAAGAGATGCTGAACTTCATGTTTTTCTTTAAAAGAAGTTACCAGAAGGTTCCTGGATTTGGCTTGTAAACAAGTTTTATTGGAAGGCACCTGTCTGTGGATAATCACCCAGCTGGGTTGTTTTTGACTTGGGGTGATGTTTACAAAGAAGTGACAGGTCATGATTTATAGAGGTCAGGCGGCTTGACTTCTGGACTGTTTTTCATTTCAGTTTGAACTGTTACAACAGACAGTTAGTTTTTGCTGGCCAAAGAAGGCCCAGCTTTCTCTCTCTTGAAAAGAAATCTTGCATGCAATGTGTCCGTTTCCTAGTTCCAACTGTATTTGAAGAAACCCTGCATATCAAATCTGTGGAAACTGAAACCTTGTTGCCGCATTTCTGCTGTAAGATCTGTCTGAAGCCTCTGTAGCTGCATTTCTTGGAAAGCCTACCCAAACTGATCTTCAACATTGCCTGGAAAGAACTGTTCTAGAAAGATCCTATTGACAGCCGTCTATACGCATTTGGGATGCCCAAAACAAAACCAAGGACAAGTATTCCACCTAAGTGTTTTTTATTGTTTCCTTTATAGCAGTAATATCAACGAAAATCCCTTTTATTTTCCCCTGTAAACCTGTGTATGGATGGGTGTGTGTGAGGGGCTAGGATAAATAAGGGGCTTTAATATTTCAATCTGTGTTTACTTCATTGTTGGTTTAGACTTATTTTATAATCTGATAATTTTGTTGTTTATTAAAGAAACCTGGTTGGTGTGTTTTATTCTGAGATAAAAAGAGTATATGATTGACCGTATCGGTAAGTGGGAAAATTTAAATATATGTTATGACCTGTGGAGAAATGGGACTAGAATAAACAGATCGCTCCTCCCACCTCAGTCAGAACAGTTGTGGAAGCTCCAAGTCACTGACCACAAAGGTCAGATAATTTGGCAAAATAATCAGAAGTTAAAAATGGTAGGATATGAGTCTACAGAACAGTCTGAAGAAAACTGAGAGGAGATTAAGAATTTTGCAACTTTGAAAGAAGGTAGACCCCCTTGAAAAATATATTAATTGTGATGGTGAAGATAAACCTGTATTGCTACATCAAAATAGGTGCAGTACATTAGGCAAGATGAATGGAAATTAGTAAAATATGAATTTAGAATGGATATCAGGAACCTTTCTTTACCAGAAGAGTGATAAATGTTCAGAATCATCTATCAAACAAAATAAAAGGAGGAAACATATCAGAATTATTCAATATATAACCAGATGCATTGATTGTAGAGTTAATGTACTAGAGGGATATGCCAGTGATCTTTACTGATCCCTAATTTTTCTTGTGTTCTAAAAATGCACCAGGACACACCTTCCTCACTTGATTCATCAGATATCTCTTTAGGTGGAAGGTAAGAGAGGCTATTTACCCACATACTGCCTAATTCATGTGTGATGTACTTTCTTCTTCTCAAGTGCATTACATGCTGCACATTCCCATTGGGCATTTTACTTTGTTCTACTACTCGATATGGATTCATCTATTATTCTTTTCTGGGGTTTCAGATGATGGTCTCAGAGTTGAATCTTTATCAGTTTACAAATAAACATAAAAATAAAGCCTACCTACTCTTTCATTCTTTCTGCCATCAGTTTCTATGGGGCTGCAGCAAAAAAAATGGACGTTTTAATTCATGCATAACAACTTCACAACAAATTTGTTTGTTATGTCTTGCGATAAATGCACATAGAACATTTTAGTTGAGACAGGATGTTGAAACGATTGAAGATATTATGGCAAAATTGGAAATTCATCCTGTATCCAGAAAAAATTTCTGTGATAGCTTTTCATTTAAATTGTAATGAGGCCAAGGCACTGGGATTTTTAAAATGGAAGCCATGGCGACTCCTCTGTCAAGTTTATTTTTGTCATCTTAGCACGAGAGCCCATAGGTAGAGCAAATATAGGGCTCTGACTAGAAGCATTAGATGTCAATAATAAACAGCAACTGGTTCCAGTTTGTTACATTCTCAGAGAGATTTCTGTAATCTTTGTGTAGGTTGAGCCAAAAAGAGGCTGACTGGAGTTAGGTGCTAGCGTTAATAGACTGACCATTTCTGACTAGTAATTACTTGCTGACTGACCACTGTCAAGACAAATTTGGTCCAATTAATTTGTCAAAGTATGCAGTTTGTCACTATGAGAAATAAACAGCTGTTATCTGTAATAGTTGTCCTTTCAGGGGTGTTTGCTAGGAAAGTAATTGTTGTCTCAAAGTTAATGTCTGTGACATAGAATCATAGAGAGATACAGCACTGAAAGAGGCCCGTTGGCCCACCAAGTCTGTGCCGACCATCAACCACCCATTTATACTAATCCTACATTAATCCCATATTCCCTACCACATCCCCACCTTTCCTCAATTCTCCTACCACTACCTACACTAGGGGCAATTTACAATGCCAATTTACCTATCAACCTGCAAGTCTGCGGCTGTGGGAGGAAACCAGAGCACCCGACAGAAACCCACACGGTCATAGGGAGAACTTGCAAACTCCACACAGGCAGTACCCAGAACTGAACCCAGGTCGCTGGAGCTGTGAGGCTGCAGTGCTCGCCACTGTGCCACCCCAGTGTAAGATGAAAAGCTTCTTTTGGCAGAAGGCCTTGAATTTGCTGTTCATCTTCAGTTCAGTCAGGTCAACAATGTCTCCAGATCATGTGACAAGACAGATTTCGATGAGTGCCAAGCTATGCGCTTGTATAAAAACTCATTAAATAATTCCAATTAAATAACGTGTGAGGGAGGGTGTGGTGGGAGGGAAGGAAGATCTTCAATTATTTCAATGCCATGATGTATCAGTTTCAGGAAATGACCAGAGTATCCGAGACAGTTAGGCATTTCTATCATTGGCTGCCAATTTAGCTGCTTTCTACTTGATAGATTCTCTTGTTGCTTCGATGGATAAGTGTTCAACAAGGAGACTGGTTATTCATTGTCCAGGTTGGTGTAGTCTCATATGTGATGTGAAACCAAATCTTGATTTCCAGATCCAATTGCAAATATTATAAAAGCAAAATACTGCGGATGCTGTTCCGAAGAAGGGTCACTGACCCGAAACGTTAACTCTGCTTCTCTTTCTACAGATGCTGCCAGACCTGCTGAGTGAATCCAGCATTTCTTGTTTTTGTTGCAAATATTATATATGGGGCTGATATTTATGAGCCCACCGCAAATCGTAGTGGCATGCTCTGATCTCAGCGGTCCGCTGGTGCGGATCCACTGTCATTATCTCCCCACTATCGTGGGGGCTCATTTAAATGGAAGGGGTGGAGCACCGACCCTGATGACGTAGAGGGGGCGGCCACTCCGTTCCCACCAATGGCGTCTGGTGCCACCGTGCAGGCACTGCCGCCATTTTTAAAGAGTTTCAAGCCCTTAGAAAAGATTTGAATTTGTAAAGTTATATTACTGTGCATTTTAATTTTAAAAAATAAAAGCTAGAGACCCTTTCCCAACCCCCTCCCAATGTTTTTTTATTGGGCCTTTATGACGAAAATAAACATTATTCCCAACCTGGACTTTTCCCCCCTCCAAACTCGTAACATTTGCCCTTCAACCCCTTCCTACCACCCCCACAGCCAATATAAAGTGTTTTTCCCACTCGTCGCCCCCTCTTCCCCTCTGATAATTTCACTCCTCCCCTCTCCTGATCAGTGTCACGCCTCAGAACTCTGAACAGAGTTCCGAAGGCGCGAGAGTTCCGGCCAGTGGCCGTAGTATCGACGTGTGACAGCTGCTGGGGCCTGGTCAGTTGATTTGCATCTATTTAGCTTAATTTTAATATTGAAATGAAGGCCCTGCTGCCGAGCGGGAGGGTGGGGGGGTTGTGGGGGTGCACACCAAAGACTCGCCGCTGCCGGTAAAATGCAGCGGGGCCTTCTTGGGGTTGGGGGTTGTGGCGGGTCTCCGGATGAATTTTCCAGGGCCCACCTGCCACGACCCCCGATGCCGGAGGCCTCATAAAATTCAGCCCATGAAGTCACTGTTGGAGGAATGAGTGAAGACACTGGCTTTTCAGCATGCATGCTTGTCCTGTAGGGACCTGACTCTCTCCTCCTCAAATGTTGAGATTGCTTGATAACAGACTTCTCCATTTGGATCTGTCCATAGTTGTTGTTTTTTCCCCCCATGTGCTGGGGTCCAACTTACAGGCTCTGAGATTGGCTTTCAGAATGTCTTTGTATCGAAGTTTGGGATGTCCGATGGTGCGGGTTCCCGTGCTCAGCTGGCTGTAGAATACTACCTTTGGTATGCAGAAATTCTCCTTGCAAACCAGATATCCGACACAGTGAAACTGAGTTCTGATGAACATGTGGCATCTTTCAAACACTGCGGTGTTAAGCATTTTGTCCTGCCACTTGATGTTGCAGATAGAGCTTAAGTAGCGAAGGTGGAATGCACCTAGTTGCTTTGTGATGCAGGTAGGTTATCTATGCCTCTCAGCCATAGAGAAGTGATGTGAGAACCACTCCCTGGTAGACTTTGATCTTTGTTTTGAGAAAGACTCCATGCTCGTTCCAAAGCCTGTTGCTGAGCCTGCCAGATGCTGAGCTTGCTTTTGCCAAGCGATGGACGATTTCATCATCCAACGTAATGGCGTTGGAGAGGATACTTCCAAGAAAGCAGAACTGCTGAACTGAGTTGAGGGGTGCATTGTTGATTGTGACTAAGGAGTCTTGGCATTTGTGGTCAGAGGCAGGTTGGTACAAGATCTTCTGTCTTTTTCAGACTTATTGTAAGGCTGAAGCATTCTGAGGCTTGGGAAAAGTGGTCGACAAGCAGCTGGATGTCCTCCGGAGTAAGTGCTGTGAGAGCACAGTCATCGGCAAACTAGTTCATTTAGTCGCTGCTCTTTGGTCTTTATGTGAGCCTTGAGCGCTTGCAGATTGAAGAGGTTGCCGTCTGTCTTGAACTGAATGTGTACACCTATGTCGAGATGTTTGAGTCCATACAAGAGCAAGGCAGAAAAGTAGACGGCAAACAGAACCATTATGCAGCCTTTTTTAGTGCCATCGGTGACAGGAAAGGCATCTGATAAAGCACCACTCTGCGTGACACTGGCCATCACGCGGTCATGAAACATCATGCTGTGGTGAAATGAGCAGATAACCCTGATTATCTTTCAGGGCAGCCATATTTGTATAGCACCTTGCACAGGTCTTCATGATTTACTGTGTCAAAGGCCTTGGTCAGTTCAACAAACAGGTTCTGTTTGCAAGACTTTTCTGGAATTTTATGCGCCGCAAAGATCAGGTCAACCATTTCTCGTCCAACACGAAAGCCACACTGTGATTCTGGGTACACCGAGTCTGTAGGATGTGTGACAATCCTGTTGAGAAGACTTGAGTGCCATGATATCTTAGTTTCAGAAAATGACCAGGGTATTTCTATCATTGGCTGCCAATTTAGCTGATTTTTGTGTATATTTCTTGTAATAAACAAGTACAGCCTGAAATATATGGCCTGTTCAGTGTGGTGTTTTCCCATTAATCCATAAGGAACACAAAAGTCCGAGTGTATCAGGCCTGTGTCCTCAGTACCTTGCTCTACGGCAGCGAGGCCTGGACAACGTATGCCAGCCAAGAGCGACGTCTCAATTCATTCCATCTTCGCTGCCTTCGGAGAATACTTGGCATCAGGTGGCAGGACTATATCTCCAACACAGAAGTCCTTGAAGCGGCCAACATCCCCAGCTTATACACACTACTGAGTCAGCGGCGCTTGAGATGGCTTGGCCATGTGAGCCGCATGGAAGATGGCAGGATCCCCAAAGACACATTGTACAGCGAGCTCGCCACTGGTATCAGACCCACCGGCCGTCCATGTCTCCGTTATAAAGACGTCTGCAAACGCGACATGAAATCGTGTGACATTGATCACAAGTCGTGGGAGTCAGTTGCCAGCATTCGCCAGAGCTGGCGGGCAGCCATAAAGACAGGGCTAAATTGTGGCGAGTCGAAGAGACTTAGTAGTTGGCAGGAAAAAAGACAGAGGCGCAAGGGGAGAGCCAACTGTGCAACAGCCCCAACAAACAAATTTCTCTGCAGCACCTGTGGAAGAGCCTGTCACTCCAGAATTGGCCTTTATAGCCACTCCAGGCGCTGCTTCACAAACCACTGACCACCTCCAGGCGCGTATCCATTGTCTCTCGAGATAAGGAGGCCCAAAAGAAAACAAGTACAGCCTGAAATATATGGCCTGTTCAGTGTGGTGTTTTCCCATTAATCCATAAGACCAGGAATATTTGGACAACCTGTAATATTTCCAGTAGAATCCAATGTTAAATGTGCAGATTGTTTACCCTGAGGCAACACACCCGGTTCTTTATCTGCCCATTGTAAGAAGCTTTGGACTGCTTATGGATGTTGCCTTTTCCTTTGAAAATAAAGAAAGAGTATTAGGACATGACCCTAACCCTTTGGGGAGATTTAACAAAGTTGCTTTTAACTAGAGTTTGAAGCTAACAGGAATTGACACACCTGAACCCGCAAACTGCTGCTCCATAGTGCGCGATGGACAAGATCCCATATTTGGGATGTGCAGCGTCACAAAATGTATACTGGTCTATCTTCCCTGAATTATTCCTATGCTTCTTTATTTTAAAATGAATGTTTAAAATGAATTGCAGTGACTGACGTGTTCACTATTTAACCACATGTTAATTGTACAGGAGTCTAAATACTTCGGGAGGCACAAAACAGATTAAGCATAAAGTGTTAATTTTCCACTGTAATATCATTCTCAATATCCATCTAACTGTGGTGTACTTGTCAAGGTGGAGACATTTATCTGTCTTCTGAAGTCTTCTGCCTTAATTCAACAGTCATTTTGACATTATAACATCAAAACACCCAGGTCCAGGTCCATTAGAACCGTGTCTGAAGCACATTATAACCCAGTTTGGCAGCTTCCTCCATGGCCTGCAGCTTTAACATTTGCAATTTTAAAAAAGATATTGTAATATACTTTTTTATTTTATATATGTGGGCTTACATTTCTTGTTAACTACAAATATTATTTCGAGGCATTGTAGAGTAAGCAATGTGCATAAAATAAATAACTATTTCATAAGTAGAGGATATATTCATTGGATACTAACTGAAATAATACTCTACAATGATATGGTGTGGCATCTTTTGAGTTTCTTGTTAAACACAGGATCCCATATTGTTATTTCATTATTTTCTTTTCCAATATTAAAAAACTTGTTCTTGCTCTTGGTTGGCCTCTCAGTTGGAGACGCCATTTATGTGCTCTTTCCGAAATCTAAGGAGGCTGGGATCACTGAAGCATAACATCTCAACACCTAATATAGTATTCCTAATATGCCACTGCTGCTCACTATGTCCTCTGGAATATTTTTCAGCTTCTGACAGCTCCCTATAGTTGTTTATATGCCCAGCATGTGCTGCAGTTTTAGGGATTCCATATATAAATAGTTATTTTTGACAAAGGCAGCCTCTACATTCAGGAGATGGAAAATTGCTTAGATGTTGGGGAAGGAACGGGAGGTTATGAGTTTAACATGAAGAAACCTCCAGCAAGGCCAGATTAAAAAAAAAGACTCCAAACAAAAAGAGAGGGAATATTGTTTGAAATGCACAAGCCCGGGTTGAATCATGGAGATGCAGGACTGGAGAAATATTTGAGAGTTTTGCTCAATTTACTTTGGGGATCAGGGAGCATTTATGTGCCACTTTCCCTCAGTAGGTTAAACTGTTGAAGTAGAATCAAGTTGTATTCAGCAGGAATCTCCCTTTGGATCTTGCAGTTTCCTCATGCTGTGAGTATGGACAATACCAATAATTCCAGGTACTTTCCTTGCTTTTCCTCAGCAAAAAGTGAGAGAGAACGAGACGCAGCACTGGAGACAGATCCATCCCAACATTCATAGCAATAGTAAAGGCTGTCTGAAAGTAGCAAACCAGCAAAGTTATACACATGGTCAGATGGGAAAATATAATACACGAAGCTGAATTCTGTCATTTGTTTCATAAAACTTGTCTGATTACAGTCTAACACATAAGCCCCAATTTTAACCCTGCCCATCCAGCAAGAATGGTGCAAGTGTGGAGTTAAAATGGTGACGAGGTGCAACCTGCTGCATTCCCACCACTGGCATGGCACCCGCCATTTTAACTTCAGGGTTTTTGGGAGCACAAAGACTGCCAGCTGCAGGCGCATGAGGCTTCATTAATATGGAAATGTCAGGTTCCGATGTAATTCGGCTCCAACAAGATTTTAACTCTGTTTTGCAACTGTGATGCTCGGTCCCAATGCTGCTTGGGAAAGCTGGCGGCAGGCAGGATTTGGGGACACGAGACCCAGATAAGATTTTTTTTTAAGTTTCTCCTCTGGGCCCTACAAGGAATCCTTGAGCCCGCCCTCACCCCTCTCTTACCTTGCCAGGGACTGTTTCTGTGGCTCCCTGGCAGTTGTCTGCATTTGTGCGATTTACCATCCCTTTCTATTGGCCAGCACATCATTCCTGCCAAATTTGGGACAGATTCCAATTTCTGGCATTTAAGTGAGGCCTGGAAGTTAAATGGCCCATGCCTCACACTGCAATGGCACTTCCCTCCCACCCCAGACCCTGCATGTCACACTTTTGCTCCAGGTTTAAATCAGCAGTTAAATTCCCAATCAGGACATAAATGAAAGTTAGGCTGGAAAAGGCAGCCAGTGTGAGCATAGAGCTTCTTAGCAAGCTTATTTTGTTATCTTACATTTATGTTGCAAAGATGCTTTATGAGGCATTGGTACTTCTCCAACTCTATTTCTAACTGCACACAAATGAGCCAAACCTTTAACACCCTCTTGTCCATCCTATTGATCCTTTTCTTATACCTGTTTCTATTCAGATTATAATCAACTAAAAATTTTAGTTGACAAATGAATCAATACAAAAATAAAAAGCCTCAATAGTTTTGAGGAGTCATGCAAGAGATGTTGTGTATATCCCTCTCCCTGTCCCCGACCCAACCCGTGTTGAAACATTGAAGAAGAGTTATAATTCTGGAGAGGTTCGGAGTATGCTTTTGATGGAAGATTTCAGATATTTAAATTAGTGCATTTCCCTATTATGTTTATTGATTTCTTTCTGCTTGGAGCACAAGTGGGATCCCAATGCACAGAGAGCATCCACTTGCCTGATTCATTGATCCTGCTGGGGTTAGGTTTGGCTCCCATCCATTCTTATTTTTTATAGGTTCAATAAAAATATCTCTGTTACTCTCTCACTTTCCCTGTTTCTCAACCTTTTAGTATCTCTGTTGATATTCATCCTTTCTCAGTGTTATTCCCTTGTTGCAACCTGTTTTTCATCCTTCATCATTTATTACTCTAGCAATCTCTAGGCTGTTCCAACTGTGCTCTTGTCCTCCAGTGATCTCACCCAACTTTGTTCTTCATCAAAACCTGAGAAATGCACATACCATGTGAAGCTCCTTGGTCCCCAAATGGCTAATCAGTGCTCATGTGCCACATGGCAAGATTTGAATGGTTAAATCATAATGCTTATGCATGTGGTAAGTGTAGGTTTCACTGGTTGTACACACAAAATCAAGCTCCACTTTTGTTGACTTGATTACTTTGGTCAATGGACGTGCTGGATTTTTTCTTATTGGAATCTCTCTCCATCAACGCGGTGAAAATACTGGGGAATGGAATATTGTTATCAAACACCATTAAGTTGTAAAGCTTTCCTCTACTGTGTATCAGCCTCAACCTTGTATATAAAAAAACTACCGCAACTGTGTAACACTTTTCCCCTCATTTTCCACTCAAGCCATCCTTGCTTCTAAGTGACGGTGTTTCGTCAGAGTAATTCTGTGTTAAGATCCCAAATGCAGTTCACAGGGGACATGTTAGCCTGCAAACACAGAAACTTTGGTCTCTGAATTGAAAGGCTAATTCAATTCATTGCACTATACAGTTGTCAGATTTAACATTTTTAGTATCTCCAATCTTATTGGGCAAACAGATTAGTTTAGCGATACAGCATTGAAACAGGCCCTTCGGCCCACCGAGTCTGTGCCGACCATCAACCACCCATTTATACTAATCCTACACTAATCCCAGATTCCTATTACATCCCCACCTGTCCCTCTATTTCCCTACCACCTACCTATACTAGGGGCAATTTTATAATGGCCAATTAACCTATCAACCTGCAAGTCTTTGGCATGTGGGAGGAAACCGGAGCACCCGGAGGAAACCCACGCAGACACAGGGAGAACTTGCAAACTCCACACAGGCAGTACCCAGAATCGAACCCGGGTCCCTGGAGCTGTGAGGCTGCGGTGCTAACCACTGCGCCACTGTGCCGCCCATCTTAAGAACATAAGAACTAGGAGCAGGAGTAGGCAATTCAGCCCCTCTAGCCTGCTCCGTCATTCAGTACGATCATGGCTGATCTTGTCTCGGCCTCAACTGCACTTTCCTGCCCATTCTCCATAACCCTTCAACCCATTGCTAATTAAAATCTGTCTATCTCCTCCTTAAATTTACTCAATGCCCCGGCATCCACTGCACTCTGGGGTAGTGAATTCCACAGACTCGGGACCCTTTGAGAGAAGTAATTTCTCCTCATCTCTGTTTTAAACCTGCTACCCCTTATCCTACAACTATGACCTCATGCTCTGGATTGCCCCACAAGAGGAAGCATCCTCTCTACGTCTACTTTGTCAATCCCCTTAATCATCTTGTATACCTCAATTAGATCTCCTCTCATTCTTCTAAACTCTAGAGAGTAAAGGCCTAAACTGCTCAATTTCTCTTCATACGACAAACCCCTCATCTCTGGAATCAACTAGTGAACCTCCTCTGAACTGCCTCCAATGCAACTACATCCCTCCTCAAGTAAGGGGACCATGTCCAAACCGTTCCTCAGTACTAACTTTTCCTTCTGTAGTCTCTGTTCTTTCCTCTCTTTCATTCCTGGCCTGCCATTTTGTTTCCACTGGCACAATTATTATGGTAGAATTTTTTTAATGTCTATTTGATAACAGTGTAAGCAAAATGGTTAACTCCCAAAGAAAACAGAGAATTATTAATTGAGCAAGTGATTTTATGGATGGTGCAGCCCTATGTCACTCTTTACATACAATTTCTTGCAAACCACTACTCCCTGTCATGTAATCCTTTATATAAATATTAAAATAGATTGTGATTGTAGCATGTCAGACATTTTCTGGATTAGAAGACTTGTGTCATCTTTAAATCAATCGCGATTTTCCTGAGATGCAGAGAAGACTGAATAACTATTTCGACCACAGCTGAAAGTAAGTGCAAGAGGAGGTTTATTTTCAACTGTAAGTGACTCAAAAGACATTGAAAGTAACCACAAATGGAATATTAAGTAATTTTGTAACTTGTTTTAAAAAAAAAACTGGATAGTTTTAATGAATGCCACTGTCTTTATTATCAGTCCCACTGGTGTAAATTATTTTCTACTTGATTGCAGTTGGCAATCAGCCCATGTCATTGATAAGGTCGTGTTTGCTTAAGTTTAATAGAAAATTATGTGCAACTATAAATAGCACGGTGAAGGGTTGTGAAATGTACTGACATTTCAGTTTGGATTTCCAGTATTGCAGGATAAATAGTTGGGATCTACCTTATTTTGTTTACTTCTGTCTAAAAATATAAATATATATGTGAATGAAATTGCTGAATATTTTATGTAAAATATTTCTATAGTTTTAAAATTTCAATTTGATAGTTGTAGGAATAGAAACTAATAGCTTGATGTGTTTTTTTTCCAAATGTCTAATACTATGCAACATGAGAGAAAATGGTCTGGATCTTGATGAAAAATAATAATAGCAGCTTTACAAAGTATTTCGTTATTACTGTACAAAACAGACAGCAAGTTCAAGGGATTAAGAGATACACCATGAGTTGCAAATCTCCAGAGCTTTCTGGTTTGTATATGTCGCTCTGCTTGCTTGTTTTGCACAATTGGCAGCTCGCTCTCAACCTCCCCATTATTTTTAAGAACCTGCTGGATTTGCACATTAATTGCCCATTAAACTCACCACAGTCGAGTAATTAAAAGCAGAAGTTCTTTTTTTAATAGTGGATACTTTTTAATGCAATGGCAATTAACCCCTCTGGCCAAAAATTGAACCGTTTAAACTGTGGAGTCACATTCCTTCAGATGTTAAATTGTTTAGAGAGATGTTTAAAATGTCATTTTTTTAAAAAGACTTACTTTTCCTTGTCTTTTCTTTCTTTCTCCCTTAATCCAATCTTTCTTTCCCACTCCTTATTTCTCCTTCTACACCTGATTTGCCTCTGATTCACCTTCCTTCTCCATCATTCTCCTGGTTCTTTCTCAATCCTTAAATCTCATTGGTTAAGGAGAAATACTGTAGGTTCTGCTGTTCACTGAGGCCCCAGATGTCCTGTTGCCCTCGCTGCACTGTTATCAGTCCGCATTGCCAGTAAGTTCAGGCACAAAAATGTTTAGCTGAAGTGTGTTGAAAAAAAGTCTACCTAATAGGGCACACCACGAGATTTCTTTCTCCAGCTAGATCCAGCATAATACGTCAGTTATGACCCTACCAGAGGAAGGAAATACAGAAAGCCATCGTCCAAACTTTGAGACAGATGGTAGTGCCAGAGCTATCAATGTTGGGTAAATACTGGGTGTAAGATTGAGTTGCAGGTCAGTCATATACCCGGGGCATTAACTTGCACCAAAAGCATAAACATGTTTAAAAGTAGCAAATTATATCATTCTAATGCATGGTATGCCCACCCTGAAAGGGTGGTGGAAGCAGATCCAATAGTAATTTTAAAAAGGAAGTTGGATAAATACCTGAAGGGAAAGATTTACAGGACTATGGGGAAAGAGCAGGGAGTTGAACTAATTGGATAGCTTCATCAAAGAGCCGGCACAGGCATGACAAGCCAAATGGCCTCCTGTGCTATATGATTCCATGATTCATGTGGTTCACAGGAGTCGTATCATAATCAGTGCTTACTTTCTTGTTGCTCCTGATGTAACCGTTCCAAATCATTGCTTTTCTTCTGTTCACATCAACATATATACTGTCCCTCAGAATTTTACAACTGTATTCAGTATTTGTGGAGTTGTGTCCATAGTTGCTACAAAACTCATGCTTCCCGCAATGCCTGGCCCCTGTTCTGAGATTGCCTCAGAATACTGTGTAATTCTCTTCTGTACGAGGAAATATGAGAGCACATGGGTCCTGTACTGGATCCTGATTTGGCATCTGGGTAGCAGGTAAGATAATCATTGTTCACATTGAGCAATGAGCCTTGTGCTACAGGCCTATCAACATTAATTAAGTAACTAAAAATACACATTCTTAATCAATCGTAACATTGCAGTATATATTGGTACAAAGTAGAGGGTGCTACTTAAATATGCTAGTTTGCTTGAAGTGCATGTAGTCTCAAGAACCAAGTGTGTGGTTTATGATACAAAGCATATTTTAGTACAGCAAGAGAAATGTTGAATTTAATAAAGCTCTGTTTTAGCTGATCTAGCACAATAATCTGACATGTTCCTCCGATATTGCTTTCTAGAGCTTTTGGATTTAATGTCAGTGTAGATTTTTAATGTCAGTTAAAGGACTGAAAATATTCACATGCTAGTAACTAACCTCAACTGAGGGCCCTTGGTGCAAGATTAAATGTAAGAAATTTAGAACGGAGGGCAGGAGAAAGTTCTTCATGTAGAGTTGTTAGGCTGTGGAATTTACTTCCAGGGTTGGTGGGCAGGCAGAAACTATGTTGATATTCAAGATTAGACTGATAGGTGGATGAAGGAAAAAGGGTTGAAGGGCTATGAAAATAGGATGGGTAAACGTGATTAGAGCCATTTGCCTGCTGACACAGACTGGTTGGGTCAAATGGTCCATTTCCATACTATAACTTCAATCTAATTCTGTGCAAAGGGAACTGATGCAAGGTTTTGTCATTGCTATTTTATGTGCAAAACGTTAAGCAGCAGTAAAATGGTTGCCTTATGCTCTTGTAATTGCATACGTACCAGCTAACAGCATTGACAGAACTGAGTCTACATGTTCGTATTTGTTGACAAAAATCAGCACTTCTCCCACTGCCTGGCTCCTCTTCTGAGGTTGTCCAAAGGTGCCCCACAGATTTGCCTCAGACCTGGTCTGCATGAATGGTCATATGACTGTGATGAAATGGCACCAAAGGGCTGTACCTGGTTTAGACTTTATACTGCATAAACCGATCAGGCAAATTATGTTGGAGAGGGAAAAGACATGGCCAGAATTTTATGGCCCCCTTATTGGAGCGGACTGGTGGGGGGGTGGGGTGGTGGTGCTGTTCCGGATGCCTTCCAACCCCTGCTGCAATTTTATGCAGGGGCACAATAGCAAGAAATGGCCCACCTGCCCCAGGCCAATCAAGGCCTTTAAGTGGCCAATTAACTGCCACTTAAGCGCCTCCTCCTGCTGCCACCAGCATTTTATCAGCAGCGGCCTGGTGGCAAAGGCTTCCAGAACTCCGCCAAGTAAAACCTGGTGGCCCTGTTGCAGGCTGAGGGAGGCCATCCTGATCGGGCACTCTGTGCCCCATGGAGGGCTCCCACCCCACCGCCCAACCATCCCACAGCACACCACACCTCCTCACCAGTGAAGGGCCTGGGGAGCGAAACATCCCGGCCTAACTCCCCAGGCCCGTCAGAGGCAACTTTTTGGCTGGTGGGTGGGCCTCCCATCCAACGTACAATTTTGGCCCATGTAAAATGTATCAAGGGATGCTATGCAACAGAAATTGACGTTATGACCTCAGTGAGACTGTTGATGTGAAAATACCAAATATGAATCCTAGACCAATTTAAAAAATTGCGCAAGATTTCACGTTTTAAGACTTATTATAACAGCTAAACTAAAAGAAATCCCTAATTAACTGAATAGTATTTTGTAAGTGGCTGATACCCCAAATTACAAAGAAAGGTATTTTCTTTACTGATTAACTTCACACCACACTTTTATGTTACACAGTCCTTTTGATAAAATCCTTTGAGGTTAAAAGTCCTAAACTGCTCCCACTTGCAATAGGTTGGATTTCCCAGATCTTTTCAAAAATCATTGTTCTCTTCACTCACTTCTCTGAGCTCCTCCGACTTGGACGTCCGTAAATAAGGCATTTCCTCGTAATCCTGCTGGACTTCTACTTCTCCATAAGCTTCGACTCTCAAAACAGGTGTAAGTCTTGGCAGCCTTTCACTGTAACAGGCTTCTGAGAGCAGGTATCTCCTCTCTTTCTTGCGACCGCAACCACTGGTTTCTTTTCTTACAGCCTGCTGTGAGGCTATAACTGCCAAGTTCCCTTCTTCCAGCCTGCCTTGAGGTCACAACCATTGGTTTCTTCTCTTACAGTCAGTTTTCTTTCAGAAAGTCTGTTAAATTTATCTGGACTTAGAAGTCAATAGCTTATTTTATTGTTCCAAAAATGCCAAGTCCACAAGTCTGGTTTTACAAAGCCACTTGGACCTTTCCATTGTTCCCAGGTGCTAACAGCTGTCCGGTACATTTACATCTTCCGAATTACTGACTCCTTGTTTTATGACCTGAAAGGCTAGGAGGGCAAAACCCATTGTTCTTCTGGTGTTAGCCCTGCCACCTCTGTTTTCCAAAAGAAAGTCTTTGATCTGTGTTCTCTATAACCTTTCACAGAATGGTGATGAGGTCATCTGACCTTCCAGACTCCATCTTCAACTTTTAAAAATCACAATTTTTAAAAACCTAATCATGTTACAATGTTCAGCGTCATAATAATGTAAAATGTACTGCAGAGAATGATGTAAAATGTACAATCTGGAAGGTGATATATATGTGCCAACTATCAGCATGTGACTGCTGTTTTAGGCATAAGGAGAATTGTAACAATCTTAGTGATAACCTTGAAGTCTCTTCTGTGGCTGGTCAATGAGATTATGTTTAAGACACATATCCTTGGTATTCTGAGTGCAGCTGTGTTTCCAGGGGGAATCCTAGCAAGTTCAAAAACTACAGAGGAGTCTTGTTAGTATCGGTGACTCTTAAAGTAAATATTCCAGTTATCATGGCATGCATATTGGCTGCTTTGGAGACCTGGAGAGAAATCAAATATGAACAGGCTGCATTTTAATCTCCAAAGGAATGTTCAGGGCAGCTTGTGGCTTTATATCAGATTGTAAAGCATTGTAAGATTAATGGAAACCTAATTACATTGATTTCATTTGGGCATTTTTTGAAAACAATTGCAGCATTCCTTTTCATAGCTGATATTTTGATGTTGCCAGACTCACCTAGAGATGTATTATGCTGTACTCCTGTTTCAAGATCCTTTTAAGGATAGATCGGAGACCCACTGAATTATCTCATCTTCCAAAATACATCATATGGTACAGTCTGGTAGAGTTTGTTCTGGGCATCACCTATTGAAAATCATGGAAAAAGTCAGCTCATGGCAAGAAGGAGTGGCATTGACAATCAGTGTTAACAAACACATTTTAAATAGTGAACATGGGTTTACCGTATAACTCTTGAAACATACCTTGTACAATATCCCAAATAGATATGTGTGAATGCATGTCTGTTCCGATATTTACAGCCCCTTTTTGCCAGTAATACAAAGCTATTATACTCCACACAATCTGACATATGGTGGTTATTACTGTTAGTCAGGAGCATTTTTGGTATCTCAATTTCAAAAATTAGCTTGTACCAAACAACTGTTAATTCTGTTCAGTTGCTAACACATAATACTCTTTGGGAAAGGTTTTTCCTCCCTCCAAAGTTTATTGTAACAAGGCTATGAGAGATGCAGAGCAAGCAACCTTGAGCAAAACAAACCTGAAACCTGCAGTTTGCACCAACAGTTTGTTGTTTGTGTACTCAATCAGTCCACTGTAACACTAATTTTCAATGGATTAAGATAAAACACAGTCGTGTAATCCTCACTGCTTGCTGTGTACATTATGCTTTTTGAGTCATGGCTTTCATTGCAATAAATCCTTTACAAAAGCATTGGCTACAGAAGGCCTATTAAAATTCAGAATTCAGTAACTGCTTGAGGGAAGAAATACACCCATTTTGTTTCCTTTTTATCCTTTATTTGTTCCTGTAGCCAGGTTGCTCATCCATGTGTCAACACAAAAAAGTAGTAAAAGCTGACCAACAGCTTTAAAAAAGACGATGGTTCTAAAATAGTCTGCGATTTAGGCATATAGAATGCGAAAGGCAGGAAGTTAGATTGCCGTTAAGAAGGTGGTGTTGAACCACTGAAGTCCTTGTGGTGTAATACACCCACAGGAAGGGAGTTCCAGGCTTTTGACCCAGCGACAGTGAAGGAATGGTGATATAGTTCAAAGTCAGAATGGTGTGTGACTTGGAGGGGAACTTGCAGGTGGTGGTGTTCCCATGCATCTGCTGCCCTTCTCCTTCTAGGCGGTAGAGGTCATGTGTTTGGAAGGTGCTATCATCGACAATAATCCTAACTGGCAGCGCATTCTACATAGACGAGATAAAACTCACATCCTATCCCATCTGTCCTTGTTCTGGACCCTGTGGCATTCTGCAGCAGGCAGGGGATTACCTGGATTAACAGAAAGCTGATTTAAATATTTTAAATAAACAATCTTTATTTGCAAGTAGCTGCAGAAGGATAAGACTGAGTCAATATCATCAAAGCAAAACCCTAGAACTGAATTCTGATTAAGTATCACATCCAACATTAACCCATCCTTTCCTCTTTCGAATGCTGACAAAACCTGCTGTGCATTTCAAATATTTGCACGAGGTCAGAATTTATCTTGATAGTAGAGAAATGCTTGAAGTGTAAATGGGTTAAAATAGAGGAGAGGGGAATGTCAGACACCAGGGGTCGAGTTTCTGCTTTGGGGGCAATCGGCATTTCCAGCACAAATTGCAAACAAAATTTCACCCTTTTTGAAATGTGCTTTTTCGCCAGTTTTCCTCTCAAACTCATTTGCATATTGCTGAACGCAAAATTTGCCATGAAACAGCACAGGGCGGCACAGTGGCGCAGTGGTTAGCACCGCAGCCTCACAGCTCCAGTGACCCGGGTTCAATTCTGGGTACTGCCTGTGTGGAGTTTGCACGTTCTCCCTGTGTCTGTGTGGGTTTCCTCCGGGTGCTCCGGTTTCCTCCCACATGCCAAAAAGACTTGCAGGTTGATAGGTAAATTGGCCATTATAAATTGCCCCTAGTATAGGTAGGTGGTAGGGAAATATAGGGACAGGCGGGTATGTGGTAGGAATATGGGAATAGTGTAGGATTAGTATAAATGGGTGGTTGATGGTCGGCACAGACTTGGTGGGCCGAAGGGCCTGTTTCAGTGCTGTATCTCTAAACTAAACTAAACTAAACAATTGGGCAGTGTTTTAAAACATAAATTAAAAAACAATTTTTAAAAATTTCCTTGATAATGAGGAGTGGTAACTTGGTAAAGTTTGATTAATACAGCTGAAAATGGGTTTATCACAAAAAAATAAGCATTTTAAATCACAGTGCCAACTCACCATCTGTGACTAACCTGATTTTAAATGATTGAAAATGACGTTTTAAAAATATATAAAACTATTTTCTAGAGTTTCAGGTCAATGACTTTTCGTCAGAACTGGAAAAGCTTTGAGGTGTAACAGGTTTTAAGCAAGTACAAAGGCAGGGAAAGGGGAGAGGGGGAAAAAGAACAGAAGTCAGGTCTGTGATGAGGTGGAAGGCAGGAGAGGTTAAATGACAAAAGGGATGATGGTGCTAGGCAAAAGAGGATGGTAATTCGACAAGCAAAGGAACAGAAAATGACAGTTACTGGTAATGATTCTGCTTTTGCCATTTTCAACTGCCCTAGAGCCATCTTTTGTTTCTTTTCTGGTCTGATCTGCTGTGTATTTTCCGCATTTTCTGTTATTATTTCAGGTTTCTAGTATCCATTGTGTTTTGCTTTTATGAAATTATTTTCTAGTTAGATTGGGGTACAGTAGTCCGTTCCTCTTGTAAATGTAAAAAAGATTCAAAACCTTGGAAAACTTGCTGATTTGTATCCTTGCACCCAAATTTTAACTTTTGGAGCCTTCCTAAAGGCCCGCAGACGAAAGCACATAATGGAAAAGCTCAATGCAGATTAATGGCCTGCTTCTAATGTGATGTTTTTTAAAACAAGTGCAAAAGATTGGTGCTGAATATAATTTGTGCTTAAAATTCCATGATCTTTTAAGCAGTTTTGCTGATATCGGAATTGTGGTGTAAAACCAGCGCAATTGAAGTGAAAGTCTAGGCCTGAAAGTCTGTGCACTATTATTGCCCACAGTAATTGTTCATTGTTGTTGCTCTTTTCATCTTGTTAGAAAGGTTTTTTTTTACTGGAAATAAAGGTCATTTAAAAAGAAAAATACACTCATATCTCCTGGCTGTTTTCTGGTTCCCATATGTTGGAAATAAGCACGCTTTAAACTTGGAAAGGCTTGAGCTCTTTGTTTAATCATTCAGCCACCATGCTGTCTGGTATAGAACTATTCAAGGCTGGTGCCTTTTTACACATCACATGATGCTCGTGCAGCCATGAATGTGGCCCCCCGGAACACTTACACATAACAATTAGTTCCTAGCACTTTACAGATAGTATAACAATATATAACATCCCTCTTTCTTTAATAACATAATGCCCCTATATCAATATAACTGTCCCAGTCATTAACTTTTCTTTAAACTAAAGAAAATTATCAACTGTCTTTTGGAAATGATCTGAACCCTCTTTTATAGTATGTATTCCTTTCTAAAGGAATTATTCATGGTATCGCTTAGGTGATAAGATGTTGTACCTCCATCTTGTAGATTTGGCATTTATTGCTCTCATTGGGAGTTGGCACGCTGTACATGCAATATTGTGTCACCTGCTGGTGATAATGTTGTCTCACTGGATAGTGATATTTCTGGTGGTGTTGATGGTCTTTTCTGTTGTTCCAGCTCAGGTGTAGGTCGAATATGGATTCTGTTCCTTCTCATTTGTTTAAGGTTTCGGTCTCAATTATGTATGATGTTGGAGTTTCAGTTTCACCAACAACTTTTGTTCGGTACCAGGTTTTCATGATTGGATCCTATACACGTACAGTTTGTCCTTTTAACAGCTCGGGTAGGGATTTAGCATGCTTGTTGAAGTGTTGCTGTCCTCTTACCTGTGCTTCAGTGAGTTGTTGCCTTATTTCCTCATGGCCACTTGAAGGATGTATTTTGCTTGGCAGAGTGGTCTTATATTTTCTTCCATACAACAGCTCTGCAGGTGATTTCATGTCAGCCTTGAAAGGTATGGATCGGAGTGACAATAAAGCCAGGTTTGGGTCTTCCTTCGTCTCTTGACATTTCGCAAGATTCTTTTGACCGTCTGGACATGTCTTTCTATAAACCCGTGTCCCTGTGGGTGGTGTGGTGATGAGGTGATGGTGTTGAACCCATACTGGTCAGCGAATTCCTTAAATTCTCTGGATGTGAATTGGGTGCCATTGTCACATAATAATCTTTCAGGAATCCCTTGCTCAGTGAATAGAACTTGTACCACTGAAATGATTGTTGTGGCTCTCAAGTATTTCACCTTCCAGATAAAAGGGAACTTTGAGTAGTAGTCTGTGACTATGAGATACCATTCTTGATTACGTGTGAATAAATCGACTCCTACAGTATGCCATGGTCTGGGTGGTACTTCAGTAGCTATCATCTCTTTCTGTTGTGAGTTTCTATACTTCTGGCATACATTGCATGTGGACACCATAGTTTTGGTCTTGTACATGCCTATCCAATACACAACTGATCTGGCTCTGAGCTTACACTTCTCCATTCCCATGTGGCCTTCATGTATCTTTTGAAGAAGCTCTTCCTGCATAGTTTTGGGTATGATTATTCTGGATCTGGTCAGCAGAACACCATCTTCTAGTGAGATATCATCTCTGATAGACCAGTATTGCTGGTTGTGTGTGCTGTATCTTTTCAAATCATCCCTGGATCACTTGCTGAGATAGCATCTGTAACTTCTCGTCTTTGCTGGTCTCATCTCTAATTTGACTCTGTTTCAGTGCTATTACATTCACTAGGTGATGAATCTTTATACTTAGATCTTCTGCTTCATGTTTCTCTTATGGCAACAACTGAGATAGGGTTTCTGCCAGAACCATTTCTCTTCCTGGCTTGTATTTCAGAGTGAAATCGTAACTCTGGAGTCTCAAGAGTAACCTCCGCAGTCTTGCTAGTGCTTTACATAGATTTTTCTCGTCGATCTGCTCCAGTGGATGATGATCACTCTCCACTATGAACTTCCTCCCATAGAGATATGTGTGGAACTTCTCACATCCATACACGACTGCGAAAGCTCTCTTTCTATGTTGGCATATCTTCTGTCAGCTGATATTAGAGGTTTGGATGAAAATGCTATTGGCTTTCCCTCTTGTACCAGGGCTGCTCCCAGTCCTTTTGTGGAAGCATCTACTTGCAGAGTGACAGGTTTCTTTCTGTTGTAGTATGACAGACTTGTCTCCTTGCATACTACCTTTTTGGGTTAGTTGAAACTCCTGTTGTGTGACTCTGACCATTGGTCCTCTGCATCTTCTGCAGGTTTGCTATGTGTTCCAATATGTGTGGTATGAAGGAGCTCATACACTGGATCAAGCCAAGAAAACTTTTCAACTCTCTCTTATCGCTTGGGGCTTCCATCCCAGAGATGGCAGAGATTCTTTCAGGACTTGGCTTGACTCCATCAGGTGTGTACACCATTCCAAACAACTGGCATTCTGTCACTTTCACAATGCATTTGTCTGCATTTAGCTTGATCCCATTATTCCTGTTTCATTCCATGGCTTCATGTAGATGGTTGTCATGATCCCTTCCATCGACACTATATATCTGGATATCATCTGTTATGCTGACTGCTCCTATGCATCCCCTGCATGTCTCGTCGACTTTCTGTTGGAACACATCCTGGCTGGCATTAAGGCCAAAAGGTAGACGCAAGAATTTGTACCACCCAAACGCTGTGTTGAATGTTGTCAACAATTAAGATTTTGTGTCTAGCTTCACATTCCAGTAGCCATTTCTGGCATCAAGCTGGCTGAAAACTTTTGCCCCTGCCAATTCTGGCATGATCTCTTCCAATGTTGGAATATGGTAGTGATTCCTCTTTATTGCTTGATTACGATCTTTGGGATCTAGGCAAATTCTTAGCCATCCATTTGGCTTCTCTCTCGTCATGATGGAATTTACCCAATCTGTAAGCTCTGTGACTCTGGCGATCACCTTCTTTTCTTCCATTTCTTGGAGCTCTCTTTCAAGCTTTCTTTTTATTGGTACTTTACGTGTGGGATGAATCACTGGTTTCATCGCTGGGTCAATAGTGATGTGATACTCAAAATCTTCAAAGCATCCAACCATCTCATCAAAATGCTCTGGATACATTTGTACCTGATATCCTTTGCTTCTGATCGGAGGGCGCTTTTCAATGGGTGTCTCTTCAACCCTCAGCATTACCTCCTTCACCTCATGGTTTACTGAAATAATCTGCAGCTCTCCACAACTGCCCTACCCCAGGATAGCAGGACCATCTGTTTCAGTGACATAGAACATACAGTTTATTTATTTTCCTTTGTGTGTCCCTCTGATTTGGGTTGTTCATAGTTGTCGAATCTCAGTTCCCCCGTATGTTAGCATGCAGTTGTTCGGTTTCAGAGCACCTTTCCTTGGATAACCATTTTCTTCCAGATTTTCAGGAAAGATCCTCTGGATTAATCTGAGAGGCATGATGTTACTCTGTGCTCCAGTATCAATCTTCTCCTTCAGATTTATCATTGTGGGCTTATTTCTCACCCTCTGAATAGTTGTGCAAATTTCTTTTCTCTGGGAACTGTTGAATTCAGCCATTTCATGCACTTGTATGGTTCTTGTGTCTATGATATTCTCAAACTGTTCGTCATCTTCTGGGGTGTGGATGTTTTAGTTTCTTTCACTACTCATTTGCCCTGTTATTCTGGCTCTAGTAACTCGTCTACCACCTTCTTCCCTTGTTCTGTACATCTTTTCCCGGTGACTGGTCTTTCCACAAGCTCTGCAGATTGATCCATATGCAGGACGTTGCCTTCTTTCTGTGAATTCATGTGGTTGTCCACAGCTCCTACACGTCTCTGTTTGGTGTATATTCTTTCATTGTTGTTTCATTGCATCAACCCTGCTCCTTTCTCTTGGCTTAACTGAAGGCTAGCTGTTTGGTTAGTGAGTGTCTTCATCTGTCTTTTCGTGGCTTCATGTGCTGTGACAGTGTCTACAGCCTGCGATATTGTGAGCTTGTCCTTTTCAATTAGAGCTTTCTGTACTTCAGGATGTGCAGAACCCCAAATTAGCTGATCTGTCAGCCATTCATCTGTATCTTTAAATTTACATTTTCTGGCTGCATTTCTCAAACTTGTTACAAAATTGTCAGTAGACTCACCTAGTTCCTTTCTAAGGCCTTGAAAGTAATATTTGATTATTTGATTTTAGCTGGAGATGGGTGCTGAACCGTTCAAAAAATTTTGTCTGGGTTTCTGTTGTCCTCTCCACTTAACTTCCAGCTGTTAAATACATTTAATCCTTTATTTCCTATCCACAGAAGGATATAGCTAATCCTCTCCTCTTCACTAGTGCCTTTTAGGAAACTACTGAGTGGCAATCTGTACTTTTGTTTAAACTTCTCACATGCCTCTACAACATTAACAGCTTCCCAATTCATTATGGGCTGTAGCTGTGCATTCCTTGCTGTGCTGGCCAACATTTTGGGTTTCTTTTTTGCACGATTCACACAGGTTTTCTTTCTCTCTCTATGGCACTGATTTGGGTCATTTTTTTCCCCAATCTAATTCAGCATTAATTCATTTAAAATGGGTAGGTTTATTCACGAACACCTGCTTCCACCATATTGTGTCTCCTGGTTGTTTAATGGTTCCTATAAGAGAGAAATAATCACACTTTAAACTTAGAAAGGCTTGACCTCTTTGTTTAATCATTCAGCCACCATGCTCTCTGATATAGGACTGCTCAAGGCTGGTGTCATGTTAATGTCACATGCCTCTCTCGTGCAGCCATGAATGTGGTCCCCTGGAACACTTACACATAGCAACTAGTTCCTAGCTAATTGGCTCCTGGCACTTTTCGGGTAGTATAACAACACATAACCTACCCCAAAACTTGGTTTGCAGGAACAACCACAGAGAGTGAATGTTGGGCTCTTGGCTAAACCTGGCTGGCTGCCTCTCATCTGGGGTTTACAATCTGTGATGCGCTTACTGATTATTAATATCATGCCTCACATGTTGATTAGTCTGAAGTTAAAGATAGCATCAAACGGAAAGCAATATGTACAATTCTGCGAAGAGTAGTGGCAGGTCAGAAGATTGGACAGATTATTTTTTTTAAAAAGCAAAGAATGACTAAGAGAATAATGAGAGAGAAATTAGAGTACAAGAAAAATCTAGCTAGAAGTATAAAAAAGGATAGTAAGAGTTTCTACAGATATTTTAAAAAGGAAAAGATGATGGGTTCAGGATGGGTGTAATTGACACCTCTTAGCTTGGAATGTATCATTTTGTCCTTAACAGACAGTAAGACAGTTTGAATATACAGGGCCAGGTCATTTGATCTTCAGTGGCCATTTTGCAGCACATTGTCCACTTTGTTTTAAGGAAAAGTCAATTTTTCTAACTCTTTAGTTTGGGTTCTGTATTTTCAATCACTGCGCTTCACATGAGCATGACATCCTCAATACCTCTATTTATGGAACCTAAGCTGACACTGAACCTCCTATTCCATGAGCCTCGATTTTGTTAACCAGCCTTTTATTTGGTACTTTGTCAAACGCTTTCTTAAAATCCATTTAGATAATATCCTTTGCATTCCCTTCATCAACCTTCTCTGTTGCTTCATCAAAAAAGTCATTTGGATTAGTCAAGCATGATTTGTGTTTTACAAATCCATATTGGCTGTCCTTTATTATCTCAAATGTCTCCAAGTACCATTGTTTTTTTCCTTGATTTTTTTTTAAAACTTTACCCACCATTGATGTTAAACTGACTGGCCTGTAGTTAGTAGGAATGACCTTACATTACATCCTTTCTTGAACATGGGTATCACATTTGCCATTCTCCAATCCTCTGGCACCTCCCTCATAGCTAGGGAAGATTGGAAGATTATGGAAAGCCCTTCCGCTATCTCGACTCCACTTCCTTTAGCAACTTGGGATGCAAGCCACCCGGACCAGGTGACTTATCAAGTCTAAGCATAGCCAGCCTTTCCAATACATGTTGCCTATCAATTTTCACCCCATCCATTACCTTTACCATCTCCGCTTCTACTGATATTTTGTCAACATCCTCTTCCTTAATAAACACCGATACAAAGTACTCATTAATTATTCTAGCCTTGCCCTGCACCTCTAAGCATACATCACCCTCTTTGTCTCTAACTGGACTCACCCCGCGTCTTATTACCCGCTTGCTATTTATTTGTCGGTAGATAATTTTTGGGTTCCCTTTTACGCTAACTGCAATTCTATTCTCATATTCTCTCTTTGCCATTAGTTTCCTCTTCACTTTTTATTTTATTTTATTTTATTTTATTTAGAGATACAGCACTGAAACAGGCCCTTCGGCCCACCAAGTCTGTGCCAACCAACAACCACCCATTTATACTAATCCTACATTAACCCCATATTCTCTACCACATCCCCACCATTCTCCTACCACCTACCTACACTAGGGGCAATTTACAATAGCCAATTTACCTATCAACCTGCAAGTCTTTTGGAGGTGGGAGGAAACCGGAGCACCCGGCGGAAACCCACGCAGACACAGGGAGAACTTCCCCTCTCAACTTATTTTGTTTGGTCTGTTCTGTCTTGACGAATTCATGACATGTATCATATACTGTCCTTTTTTTTGCTTCAACATATTCTCTATCTCCTTCTTCATCCAAGGAGCTGGAGCCCTGGCTTTGGTTCCCCTACCTTTTGCCCTTGTTGGAATGTACCGAGCCTGTACCTGAAACATCTCCTCTTTAAAGATAACCCATTGTTCCGTTACCATTTTTCAGTTGATCTTTGGTTCTATTTTACCCTGGTTGGATCCCCGCTCATCCCATTGAAGTTGGCCTTCTTCCAATTTAGAAGTTCTACTTTAGATTGTTCTTTGTTCTTCTCCATTACTAATTTAAAATTTTAGATACAATAATCATTCTTACCTAAGTGTTCCCCCACAGATACTTGGTCCACATGGCCCATCTCAATTCCAAGCACCAGATCCAGTGATGCCTTCTTCTGAGCTTGACTGCAACATACTAGTCAAATAGGTTCTCCTGAACACATTTCAGAAATTCCTCCCCCTCCTTACCCTATAATGATTGCACATCTCTGTGATTTCCCTGCAGATTTGCTCCTCCTCCTCTCTCTCACTATTTGGAGGCCTACAGAATATCCCCAGTAGCATGATCATACCCTTTTTTTGCTTCTCAACTCTAGCCAAATGGATTCTGCCCTTTCCCCCTCAAGAGAAATAAATTAATGTTCATTCTGCTGTTCTTTGAATTCATATTGTTCCACAATTCAAACCTTGACCCTGGAGGCAGTATTGAAATTGATGAGTTTGTGAATGACTATTGCAGAATGAAATATGCTGTATGATCAATATTTGACCCTTTTGAATGCCATTCAGTTTCTAGGTATGAAACAAAAGGTCACACAAGATTTGAGACAAATGCATCAACTTGCTTTTGACATTTTCTTCTGCTGTGGGAAACACTGATGCTAACTTTAAATGTTGAACATTTGGTCCAATTAAGGATTCAATAGTGTGTGACAGTTCATCTCATCATATCTGTCACCTTCACAACAACATATCTGTGCTGTTTCATTGTGAGGAATTGATTCAACCTGTGTTAATGTTTAATTGTGTGACTGCTTTTGCCATTTCCATTTTGTCATGAGCTCTCTAACATAACTGAAATTACTTGTTCTGAATTCACATTACAATATTGTCTCTAGTTTAGACAAAAAGCTTGCTGGATTATCCCTGTCAATTATGTATTCCTGTGTAACGTAGTTTGCTGAAAGCTGAAATTTTCCCCTCCTGATGTCAGTAGAATCCTGTTTCTATAACGTGAATATATAATCCTGAGTACTGGTTGCATCCATGCAAAAGTTGCATCCCAAAATGTTTTGAGTTTATCCCAGGTTATCAAATAATTAAAAAACAAATAAAGATGTGACTTGCACTTCGAATTTTAACAATCATGATGGGGCTAATACCCTGTTAAAATTGTATAGTTTTGTAGTTTCTTCACTTCCAACCTCACTTTCACCATTATGACAGAGTTGCTAATTGTGTTTTTTTTGTTGTAGACAGTGTAAATATTGTATCTGCAAATTCTCCAGCAATCCTCTGCTCTTAAGCTAGTGCAACTATTAAACCACATTTTGTTTCTAAGGAATGTAGTGATTGCACCACATCTAAGTTAGGCCAGAGCTAGGTTATTTTTTGCAGTTTTGGTCACCACATTTTAGGAAGGATGTTATTGCAGTAGAGTGGGTTCAGAGGAGATTTATGAGGATGTTGCCAGGACTAGAAAACTTTAGCTATGAGGAAAGATTGGATAGACTGGCTTGTTTTCTTTGAGACACGGAGGCTGAGGGGAGATTTAACTGAGGTATATTAAAATTATGAGGGGCCTACATGTTAATTTGTTAATTGTGTATCTTCTTCTTCTTCTTTTGGGCCTCCTTATCTCGAGAGACAATGGATACGCGCCTGGAGGTGGTCAGTGGTTTGTGAAGCAGCGCCTGGAGTGGCTATAAAGGCCAATTCTGGAGTGACAGGCTCTTCCACAGGTGCTGCAGAGAAATTTGTTTGTTGGGGCTGTTGCACAGTTGGCTCTCCCCTTGCGCCTCTGTCTTTTTTCCTGCCAACTACTAAGTCTCTTCGACTCGCCACAATTTAGCCCTGTCTTTATGGCTGCCCGCCAGCTCTGGCGAATGCTGGCAACTGACTCCCACGACTTGTGATCAATGTCACACGATTTCATGTCACGTTTGCAGCAATTGTTTGATTATATGCAGGTGGAGGGTGTTAATTGGGGTCTTACTTGAGCACTTATAAGCAGACACTTACTGAGACTGGTGGAGGGTTTTGAGTGAGGAGCTACATGTTTGTAATCCTTTTACTCTGTGCAGTAAATGTGAAACTGAGTAAAGATAGGCTTCAGCATTATCCTTCCATAACAAGCTTTCTGGAGTTTAATACTACATTGAGTGGACAGGAAGGACCTATTACCCTTAGCAGAGAAGCCAATAACCAGGGGGATAGATTTAAAGCAATTGGTAGAAGGATTAGAGGGGAATTGAGAAATATTTCCTCTAGAGGGTGGTAGGAGTCTGGAACTCACTGCCTGAAAGGGTGGCAGAGGCAGAAACCTTCAAGGCATCTAAAACATATTTGGATTTGCACTTGAAGTGCAATAAACTATATGGTTACGGACCAAGAGATGAAAAGTGGGATTAGACTCTCTTTTGACCAACACAGACTTGATGGACCGAATGGCCTCCTTCTGTGCCGTAAATTTCTACGATTCTGTAGTTTTTGCTGCTTGTAGAAACTCAGTTAAACACTTGGCAAGCGTGCCATCTACTACTGTTGCTCATTGACGTAGGCTGCATTTTCATTGCAGTCTGAGGCTTATTTAGCCTTGCCGATGCTTCTTCAGCCATAAGGGTGAGAAGGCATTGTATGCAGATATCTCTATGGTTCATGTTGTTGCTGCTGTGCAAGAAGGTGAATTGCTGTCAGTGGACTGATTCTTCTTGTTTTGATATGCAGTCATTGGTTTTAAACCAAATGACAGGCGTACCCAGGTTCAAAGATTAGGTGAAACTTGGCTATGAGCTTTAGATCATCAGAAATGGCTAGCCATTGCTCTGTTACTAGAATGCTGGCTCAGCCTTATCAAGCTCCTTTTTAAATTCCGATAAAGGCAGTGGAGAACTTCCTCCTGTCTAGAAAGTTAAGTTGCAGTTCCAGGGCTGTCTATCACTCCAAACAATTGTTCAGGTCTAGGTCCCAGTAACTAGATGGAGTACTTCAATGAATGAGGAAAAATTGCACACACCTTGAGCTAGATTTTATTTCCCTGCCACCCGTAAACAATGGCGGCCCACATGTGCTGGGTGCGCACCGACACACTGCCGCAATCTTGAGTGCAGCGATTCATTTAAATATGCAGGACAGCTGCCACCACCAAACATGTGGTGAGGGCAGCATCGGCGACCCTGTGAAAGGCATCAGCTGTCTCTGCACATGCCCAGTGCTATTTTTAAAGGGCTGCCAGTCCTGCTTATAGAATGCAGAGCTGCCCCATTTTCACCCCTCCCAATACACTAAAAATAAATGTTTGGCCCATCTGCGTTACCCCCCCCCCCCCCACCCAATGCACTGAAATTGCAAGATCTGACCCCTTCTGCCCCCAACTGCACAAAGTGCAGAGTTGACCTCCACCCCCCCACCCCCCCCCCCCCCCCCATCCCTCCACTACACTAAAAATGCTCTGATCTCCTTTCCCCACCTCGGTGCTGCCAGCTTTCCCTGGACGGGAAAGTGAAGGCGCGAATGTCGCCCGTCGCACTGAAGATCCTGATCTGACAGTAAGATCACAGGGAATTGGATTTAAATGTATGCATAAAGTTACTTTCAATATTTAAAGTCGGTCCTGCTGCCAAGCAGCGGGGTTGCCACCACGGAGCCTCGCTGCCACCAGGAATATTGGGCCCGGCAATCCCGGTGTTGGGCTCCTTGGGGGCCACTGCTGCTGCAAGCGTCTTCCCCCCCCCCACCCCACCTGCCATGGAGCCCGACAATGGGAGCTCAACAAAATTCAGCCCCTTATTTCTAAGCTGCACCTCCAGTTGGATTTTCGAACACCGTTTATGGTATTTTCATAAAGCGTTCTCTCCTCTGCCCTGCTG
The DNA here is from genome assembly GCF_036365525.1 of Heterodontus francisci. Lineage (NCBI taxonomy): Eukaryota > Metazoa > Chordata > Chondrichthyes > Heterodontiformes > Heterodontidae > Heterodontus > Heterodontus francisci. The sequence goes on from NC_090384.1 coordinate 69,149,460, forward strand.
GAGATGGTACTAGTAACATAGGATACCTGAGGGACACTGCAGTGTTAAGGATATTGCCTGATTCTTTCTGAACGACTACACTATATTGCAATGGTCTAACAAGGATTATCCACTGACGGCTCGATCCCTTCTGCAGTCTTTCAATTTAACTTGCGGTTCTGGTAGGAAAGGCACCTGTCAGTGACTGGCAGGCTCTGCTAATTATGCAGATCAGGCTCCACTGATGGCATGGGAGTTATTTTAACCAGTGGCCTGAGCAGGAAAGCAGTTGTGGATTTGCCACCAGGAAAGTTAGTGAAAGAAGGCTCGGGACCCAAAGGGACTCAGCGGGTACGCTTTTAAACTTTATTTAAACATTTCTTGTCGGGCCGCGAGGAGTAGGAGTGTTGCCCCATATTTTCTCTCCCACCCGCCAGCTTACCCTTCCTACCAGTGTCAAGCAGGAACTTCACCTTTCACAGCAGCAGTAATGTCAGCCATAGAGCTAAAATCCTCCAGGCCTCGTGCCGCCGAGGGCAGTACAGTTTGCTGCTGGTATTCGTACACTGCTGGCCCAAATCCTGCTCTGAATTAAAATCAGGCCTTTTGTTTTAGGCACTGAAGCATGACTATAAATCACCGTCTTTCTTTTTTACATTACTTGAGATAAGAACATAAGAAATAGGAGCTGGATTAGGCCATTTGGCCCCTCGGGACTGCTCCGCCATTCAGTAAGATCATGACTAATCTGATGGTGGCCTCAACTCCACTTTCCTACCTGCCTCTCATAACCCTTGACTCCCTTGTAGATCAAAATCTGTCTAACTCAGCCTTGAATATATTCAGTGATTCAGCCTCCACTGTTCTCTGGGGTAGAGAATTCCAAAGATTAACAACTGTCTCAGAGAAGAAATTCCTCCTCATCTCTGTCTTAAATGGGAGACCCCTAATTCTGAAGCTGTGCCCCAGTTCTTGATTTGTCCACAAGGGAAAACATTCAGCATCTACCCTGTCAAGTCCGCTCAGAATTGAATATGTTTCATTAAGATCACCTTTCATTCTTCTAAGCTCCAATGAGTATTGGCTCAACCTGCTCAACCTTTCCTCATAAGACAACTCCTTCATTCCAGGAATCAACTTTGTCTGAACTGCCTCCAATGTAAGTGTATCTCTCTTTAAGTAAGGAGACCAAAAATGTACTCAGTACTCTAGGTGTGGTCTCACCAATGCCCTGTAAACGTCCCTATTTTTATACTCCATCCCCCTTGCAATAAATGCCAACATTCCATTTTCCTTCCTAATTACTTGCTGTACCTGCATGCTAACTTTTTGTGATTCATGTACAAGGACACCCAGATCCCTCTGTACTGCAGAATTCTGGAGTCTCTCTCCATGTAAATAATCTGCTTTTCTATCCTTCCCACCAAAGTGAACAACCTCACATTTTCTCGCATTATACTCCATCTGCTAAATTTTTGCCGACTTATCCTATTTATGTCGCTTTGCAGACGCAACTTGCTTTCCTACCCAGCTTTATATTGTCAGCAAGTTTGGCTACAATACATGTGGTCCCTTCATCCCTTCATTTAGATTGTAAATAGTTGAGACCTCAGCACTGATCCCTGTGGCACGACCACTAGTTACAGTTTGCCAACCCGAAAATAAAGCCTGGCTCAGTTATAAAAATAAAACCTGACCCCCATTCGGCCTGACAACAGCCAACCCGAACCCGGTCCTGGCCCAATTCCTTTAATTTTTTTAAATGCCCAACCTGACACGAAAATAACAAACATATTAATGAAACAGATAAAAATCGTAGATTAGAACAAAAACAATACGAAACAAAGCAGTACAGTCCAGCCTGACCCGACCCTGAATGCTGGATGCAGAATACAGACTCGACTCTACCCGAATCCCACACATATAGTCGGGTTTATTCGGGTAGCCAGGCTTTACCTGAAAATGACCTATTTGATCCCAGCTCTGTTTTCTGTTAATTAACCAATCCCAACACCATGAACTCTTATCTTGTAGCCTTTTATGTAGCACCTAATTGAGTGCCTTTTGGAAATCTAACTATACTACATCTACTGGTTTTCCCTTTATCCACCCTGCTTGTTACATCCTCAAAGAACTCTAATAAATTTGTCAAACCAGATTTTCTTTTCACAAAACCATGTTGACTCTGCTTGAATTTATTATAATTTTCTAAATGTCCTGCTACTACTTCCTCAATAATGGATTCTAGCATTTTCCCAATGACAGATGTTAGGCTAACTGGCCTATAGTTTCCTGCTTTCTGTCACTCCCCCCTTTCTTGAATACATGTGTTACGTTTGTGGTTTACCAATGCATCTAAATCTTGCTGCCAAAGAGCTGCTAATGCCTTTATTTAGTATAAAAGCAAAATACTGCGGATGCTGGAAATCTGAAACAAAAACAAGAAATGCTGGATTCACTCAGCAGGTCTGGCAGCATCTGTGGAAAGAGAAGCAGAGTTAACGTTTCGGGTCAGTGACCCTTCTTCGGAACCGAAGAAGTTCCGAAGAAGGGTCACTGACCCGAAACGTTAACTCTGCTTCTCTTTCCACAGATGCTGCCAGACCTGCTGAGTGAATCCAGCATTTCTTGCCTTTATTTAGTATCTGTGTACGCTGTTTGCAAGAAACAAACCAATGTTTCAGTATACTTATTGTCCTTTCCCAATACATAAGCAGCACTGCCACAAGGTTAGGAAAACGATTTATATATGTTGACGTCCATCCATACTTGTAAAGGCTCATTGCCTGACTTTTGTATTGATAAAACTCCTACTTTAGCGTCTGAAAGCACTTTCTGGATAATCCTTGTATTACAGAGGGAAAAGGCGAAAATGGTTTTGTCCACTCCACAAACAGAAGATTAAATTCCAGCATTACACAATTTCAATCTAAAGATTTAGATTTTAGTGGATAGAGGATTAGCAGGAATGTTTGGGAAATGTCATGTATCGCAGTTTGTCACTTCTAAATGTTAAAAATAAGCTGTGCAGTTTTCTTGCAGAATTTCCAGAGTATAAATACCACAACAGAAGCTAGCAAGGAGGGAAAGAATTAGATAATAGAAACTCTGTGACTGTAGTATATACTCTGGGGTAGATACAGTGGTAGTATGCACCAGGGAAGTAGATGCACAACACACTGCAGAGGGATCATAGAATGGGAAAGCTAGCTCTGTGCCCATTTCTTGCTGAGCTGCAGTTCCACAGTCTGCTGCATTCTGTGTGCCAGAATATTTGAAACCATTTTGTGGCTTAGCCTAATTGAGGCCAGGTTTGGTGCAGATGAACTCTGTGAAAAGTTCTGCAAGATTTGTCTGCAGGTTTGCTCTTTTTGAAATGGCAGCAAAGTTCCAGGGGAAAATGTTGCAATGTTTACAATATTTTTAGTGCAATGTTTTTATTGCATTTCGCCCCCCCCCCCTCCATATTTGTGAAATTTGATTTATTTTTGAGGAGGGAAATTGGACACTTTTTTTTTTAATCCTTCAGATAAATTTGGTTTCTAAGTGCCTGAGGTACAGTATTTTATGTTTGAGGGATGCAAGACGAAAGGAAGAATGGCCAGGTGGTGAGTCAGCACCAGACCAAATCTGCAAACCTTGGCACACCCGACTGCCAATGACTCTGGACAACTGCTTCAGCCTGCTGTGTGTGGAGCCAGTTGTAGAACCTTGCAATCTGCAGCAAAGATACCTGAAGCCAGCATGTAACATAAATTGTGTTGCCAGTGTTTGGCAAGGCTGTCTTTGTCCTCAATTCTTCTCCCTTGGCCTAATATCAGCTAATGAGCTGCAGAACATATATCAAGTAGGCAACGCTGGACAGTGTGGTCATTTCCTTACAAACTGATCAGAATGACCACACTGTCCAATGAAATTGCACTGGTATATTTTCCAAAGTACAAGAGATTATTGATGGCTGACAAAAATGCCAACTTGAAATCCATTCAGTATGTCAGTAAGTTTGAATTATTGTGTTGCAGTTGTTTGATGTATGAAACTCTTGGAACTCGGGAATATGATGTAGATTTTAAGTTGCGGCTTGAAATTGTGCCCTGCAGAGGTTGACGAACAACACTGTGTGGCATGCACTCCTGGTTTGTAGTATTGTTGGGTAATTTTACCTTGCCAAATTCACTGAAGTATATTGTCTTGTTCCACATCTGTTCCCATGTCCTGCAAGTACCTTACACATTATTAACCATGGCTGATGTCTCCTGCAGGTCATGGTGCACTGTTGTCTATTGGGGAGGGTGTTTAGTTCTAAATAGCACAGTCCCTCACCCAGCTCATGCAGCAGCACATCAACTTTACTACCTATCAAATCGGGTCTGATGCACTTGTACATAGACTCTGTTTCCTGTTTCTCAGAAGTGAAGTAACTATTGTTATATTTCCAAAGAAGAACATTGCTTATGGTGACTCTTTTGGAACATAACCCTTTCTTTGTGGTTTAGATTTGGAGGGAGTTTTTGTGAAAATGAATTGCTTTCAAGGCTTTAGTGGTCTTTGAGGGATGGCTGAAGGGACCTATTGGGGATGTGCACCAGTATCCTGATTGAAAATGTGTTGCCATTGGTTAGATGCATTTTGCATTAAATGAAGTGAGATTCAACATGTACATGATGCCAGTTTATTTCACAGTTGCACGGAACTATAATGAAGGTCATGCTTGATAGCATATTATCCACCTATGTGTTTTCAAAGTCGCTAAATGGCATCGAAATCAATTCGTCAGCCTTCTCAAAAGAATTTTGGTTCACATTGTTTGTAGGAAAAAAATAATGGTGTAGTACGGGGCTATCCTTTTAAGTTCTTGGAAGCTGCAATGCCCTGCAGAATACATTTTTGATATGTAGGTAAGGGTGAATAAAAACAGAAAAAGCTGGAAACACTGAGCAGGTCAGGCAGCATCTGTGGAGAGAGAAACAGAGTTAACGTTTCAGGTCGATGACCTTTCATCAGAACTGGAAGATGTTAGAGATGAGCAGTTCTTAAGCAAGTTTAGAGCCTGGCGTAAACGTCCGAGAAATCTTTTGAATTTGTTACTGATATTTTCCCACTAGTCTTATCGATATTTTTGTAATGGTGCTATGTTTTAGACCATGATTTAGACATTTGTGTTATATTCCTTGGTTCTTTCTTGGGGGATTTGCCTCAATATTTGGTAAGAATCTGAGGGCCAAGATGAGAAATGAGCTGGGTGGCTACCGAAGTGCACATTCCAGAAGTCATTGTAGCTTTACAACCTTCCAAAAACTCATTCCTTGAACTCTGGCCCTTTGTGTCTCCCCCAATTCCTTTGCTCCACCATTGCTGGTCACGGCCTTAGCTCTAGAATTCCGTCCCTAAATCCTCTCCATCTCGCCTCCTTTAAAACTGTCCAAATTTTAGGTCACTAAATGTCTCCTTCATCAGCTTGGTGTAATCTTTTGGCAAATTATTCTCCTGTGAAGTGCCTTAGGATGTTTTACAATGCCAAAGGTACAATATAAAGGAAAGTTGTTTTTTGAAAAAAAAAATAGCTCGGAGGAGTTAATGGTTTGGGAGTACATGGAAACATACGAACATACATACGGATTAGGAGCAGGAGTAGGCCATTCAGCCTCTTGAGCCTGCTCGCCATTCAACAAGATCATGGCTGATCTGATTGTAACCTGAACTCCACATTCCCGCCTACCCCCGATAACCTTTCACCCACCCTCCCCCTTGCTTATGAAGAATCTATCTACCCCTGCCTTCAAAATATTGAAAGATTCTGCTTCCACCACCTTTTGAGGAAGAGAGTCCCAAAGTCTCACGACCCTCAGAGAAAAAATTTCTCCTCATCTCTGTCTTAAATGGCCGATGCCTTATTTTTAAATAGTGACCCCCGAGTTCTAGATTCTTCCACAAGGAGAAATATCCTTTCTACATCCACCCTGTCAAGACTCCTCAGGATCTTGTATGTTTCAATGAAGTTGCCTCTTATGCTCCTAAACTCCACCAGATACAAGCCTAACCTGTCCAACCTTTCCTCATAAGACAACCCGCCCATTCCAGGTATTCATCTAGTATCCACCAGTCATATCTAAGATTTGCATTCTCATTGTAATTATCTGTGGCTGCACCCTTGTGGCAAGTGACATGAATAAATAAAATGTTGTTTAAAAGCTAGTTCTTTGTCATTGAGTTTTGAAAAGGGGAAATAGTTTTTAGTCACTCTTTAAGATTGGCGCTTTTCAGCAGAACGCAGGAACAGCAGTCTGATTTACTTCTGCATGAATGATGTTTTGTTTAGGGACTGTACATTGTTCATCAAGTAAGATTTGCATTAAACCCCAATTTATACAACAGAAAAATTCATCATTTAAATTTATTAGAGGGATTATTTTTCATCAGTGTTACCAGAAAATATTAGTGTTATTATGATTGACTATACATCTCTCAAATGACCAACAAAGCCATCTGCTGCTGTACTGAAGACAGAAAAGAAATAAAACTTAAGCATTCCTAAGTGCAGTTTAAATTTTCATCAGTTTCCAAAGTTTTGCTTGCACAACTGCTTCCTTGAGTGAATCATTGCAAAATATTTGTGAAATTTTTGTTTGTCTGTATTGCCTTTTAGAAACTGGTAAGTGTTATGCCTTCTAATTCATATTTGGAACATTGTCATATAATAAAACAGACTATCCTGCATTTTTAAGATTTCAGAGATTGCAAGAATGTTGTTACTGGCAACCTTCATCATTGAAGAAAGAGTGAAGCACTTATTAAGAAGACCAGGTTGCTTTGTGCCTAAAACAGTATACGAGTCAAGAAATCATACCTTTATCAGATATTTTTTAAATTTTTTTTTTATTTAGAGATACAGCACTGAAACAGGCCCTTCGGCCCACCGAGTCTGTGCCGACCAACAATCACCCATTTATACTAACCCTACAGTAATCCCATATTCCCTACCACCTACCTACACTAGGGGCAATTTACAATGGGCAATTTACCTATCACCTGCAAGTCTTTGGTTGTGGGAGGAAACCTGAGCACCCAGCGAAAATCCAGCAATAACTGTTCTTTTAACTCTCAGTGCAGAACTAGAAATCATCAAAAACATGAGAATTTTTTTTTTTACTTCTTTGTATAAGGGCATTGCTGGCAAGGCCAGCATTTTATTGCCTGTCCTTAATTTCCTTTGAGAAGGTGGTGGTCCTTGAACCACTGCAGCCCATGTAGTGAAGGTATTCCCACAATGCTGTTAGGCAGAGAGTTCCAGAATGTTGACTCAGTGATGATGATAGAACTGCAATATATGTACAAGTTAGGATGGTGTGTGACTTGGAGGGGAACTTTGAAGTGATGCTGGTCTGATGCACCTGCTGCCCTTGTCCTTCTAGGTAGTGGAGGTTTGGGAGGTCCTGCCACAGAAGCATACATACCTTTATAGATGGGCTCCATGGTGCAAATATCAGTTGTAAGTTAGTAAGGTTTGCCCACCCCAAATTTATTAAGGAAATGTAAGAAAAATGTGTGTAACTTTTAGGGAAAGGTCTAACCATGACCTGATGGTTTTGCTTTAAAGCATGGCTTACTTATCTTTTATTGGAGTAGTATTTTTGCTTTTCACATTTATGTTGTCTTTCAAATGACTTGCATCCTGACGTGAATCTTCTTGCAGTTATTAAATAGCTTTGTCTAGAATCTCTGTTTAGGAAAAATATAAATTGGTTTTCAAGGCATTGCAGACTTAACATCTCTGCTTTTGTGCAGCTTGCATTTTTTTTAGGTAGTGTTATTAGATCACAGAAGTAAGGACAGATGAGGGCTGCCAATTGGTTCATCTAGCTCATTCTTCATAGGGACCCAAGAGTTTCTCTGTTCCAGTGCTTAACTGCCTCTTGAATGATTCCAGTGTTTTTGCCTCCACATTTGTTAAGAAGTATTACAAAAACAGAAACAAAGACAAAATGATTGAACTTTGCAAAGTTGCTGCTGCAGTTCAGAGCTCATGACTTATATAGCTTAGTTTATTCACTTTTCTCATTAACGACTGGCTGGGGAAAAAAATAACACTTTAATGATTGGGCTGGTGAAACATTACCAAGTATATTGTAATCACTTGACATTCTTTATCCATTGTCATTTTTTTCTGCGTTTAACGCTTTCATTTTATTATTTTCTTCCCCCCGCCCTCCTTTTTCCCTCTTCCTTTAGATTTCTTCAAGGCACACACTGTTCCATATTCAGAAGGTCATATTGACAACCTGTCTGTCCATATTATCAGCACTGCCTTCCTCATAACACTGAAAATAGCCTTCATTTCTGTCACAACATAATTGGAGCTCAGTATGCAGTGGTAGCCTATGCAAACTGTGTGCTAGACAGAAGGCTTCTTCCATGTATAACTCGAGCTTTAAATGTTGCTTTTGAGTTCTGCACTCTTCAGAATCTTTTGAGCTCATGATACATTTCGATGTGTTTTGTACAGTGGTGAAAAATCCCATTTTTAGCTCTCTGCTCACTAGTGCAATTGGTAAACCAAAATACAATTATTACAGTGCCCATTATAAAGCTAGTTGAAGTTTGCTGTGTCACTTGTTAAGCATTCTGTCTACTATAGGCACACAACCTTGGGGGAGTAATAAAGCAAAGAATTTTACAGCTAACAGTCCTTTAAATGGTCTATAAAGATTTTAACCAGTGTATTAAAGAGATATTTTCAGAACATTGACATGAAATATTAAAAGTTAAGATGATTTTGATTAACAACTGTGTTTTAGTAGCATTGCCACTGGCAGATTTAGTGGCAATGCAACTAGATGATTCAGTATCCTTTTTCTTAACCAACTGTATACTTTGTCCACCAATTCATTATCCCTATCATTAATACCATGGGCATGAATTGATTTGTTGTCTTGATGGCATAGGCATTGGCCAACAAAGTATCATTATCACTAAAATATTCAGTATTGTGGCTATTGGCCAGCTTAATATTCTTGCCAATAATACCATTGGCATAAGTTGATACAATATGATTGATTAATCCCATGGTATCAATGGCAATGAATTTTAATTAATACCATGGGCAACAGATGAACCAGTACTATTGTTGTTCAGATAATAGGCATTGACTGACCCAGTGGCCGGAATTTTTCGCTTGACGGTTCGGGGGACCTGGATTTTACGCTCCCCGGGCCCTTAATTAGTCTTGGGCGGGACTTCCACCTCATTGAGGCAGGAAGTCCCACCTAATGGAGCTTCCGGCCAATCAGCGGGCTGGCAGCTCTTGGTCCCAGCAGCGCCATCGGGAGTGATGGCCGGTGCTGGGACTACACCAGCCTCAGGAGGAAGATGACAGACGGCCCTGTAAAAATGTAATCTTTTAGGACCTTGCTTGGGACAATTGGTTGGTCCCCAGAGAGGCAAGTGGGGTTGATTATGAGGGCGGGGGTTGTGTTGTGCGTTGCGGGCGGGTAGGGCTTCAGGCGGCCCTTCATGAGGGACAGGGTGCCCGATCAGGAGGGCACCACCCCCCAGACCGCCAGAACACCACCTAGTTTCATCAGGCAGGCTTTCTGAGGTATCACCTGCCCGCCAACCAAGGGTTAAATACTCGTGGCGGCAGGCGGAGGCCCATGAGTGGCAGTTAATTGGCCACGTAAGAGCCTTGATTGGCCTGGGGTAGGCAAGCTGTTTCTCACTGCCGCCACCCCACGTAAATTGGCAGTAGAGGTGGGAGCAAGTCGGGAAGGGCCCGCCAGCCTCCCACTCCATTTTACGCCCCTCGCCCGCTCTTCTGGGGGGCATAAAATTCCGGCCTGTATCTTTGTTAGTGACTTGACTGATAACCAGTTATTACTATCATTGTTATTGACATTATGGACTCCACCCAAATCAATATCATTTCAATTAATACTGTGGGTATTGGTCAATTCAGTGTCATTGTCATTAATAGTGTGGACACTGGCTAAGTCATTGCCATTAATATAGTGGGAAATGGTTCACTAGCTATTATTGTGGTTACTACTATGAGCTGTTGTAAGTAATACAGTGTGGACATTTATCAACTCATTCTGTGTCAGTAATAGTATGAACATCATTCATTTCAGTGTCATTGTCATTAATACCATGAATTTGACAAGTCAATGCCATTTGCTGTCAAGAAGTTTTGCTAAATTTTATTTAGGGAAATTGGACTACATGGAGTACCGTAACTGTAACACCACAATTGAGGACTTTGCAGTGACTTTCCACAGGCTTGCCAATTGATTGCATATTCCCCTTGAAGGCTGTTTTAGGTTGTTTAGCTATGTTTGTTAATGAGTATATCACACTAATAGTGCTATCATGCATTTTAATAGGTACATCCACTACTGATGCTAGTGACAATAGAATCATAGAATGGTTACAACACAGAAGGAGGCCATTTGGCCTGTCCAGTCCGTGCTGGCTCTCTGCGAGAAATTCAGCTAGTCCCACTCCCCCATCCTTTCCCTGTAACCATGCAAATTGTATATCTTCATTTGCTGATCCAATCTGCTTTTGAAAGCCACAATTGAATCTGCCTCCACCACCCTCTCGGGCAGTGCATTCCAGATCCTAACTACTTGCTGCGTAAAAAAGTTTTCTCATGTTACCTTTTGGTTCTTTTGCCAATCACCTTAAATCTGTGTCATCTGGTTCTTGACCCCTCCACTAAAGGGAACAGTGTCTCTCTATCTAGTCTGTATAGATCCCACATGGTTCTGAATACCTCTATAAAATCTCCTTTCAACCTTCTCTTCTCTAAGCAGAACCACCCCAGCTTCTCCAGTCTGTCCTTGTAACTGAAGTCCCTCCTCCCTGGGACCATAATCTTGTAAATCTTTTCTGCACCCTCTCCAATGCCTTCACAGCCTTCCTAAAGTGCGGTGCCCAGAATTCGACACAATACTCCAGTTGGGGCCGAAGAAGTGTTTTGTAAAGGTTTATCATAACTTCCTTGCTTTTGTACCCTATCTCTATTTATAAAGCAAGGATCCCATATGCTTTTTTAACCACATTCTCAACCTGCCTTGCCACCTTCAATGATTTGTGCACATATACTCCAAGGTGTCTCTGTTCCTGCATCTGCTTTAGAATTGTATCCTTTTATTTTATATTGTTTCTCCTCATTCTTCCTACCAAAATGAATCATTTCACAATTCTCTGCATTAAATTTCATCTGCCACCTGTCGCCCATTCCACCAGGCTGTCCGTCCTCTTGAAATCCATCACTATCCTCCTCATAGCTTACCATACTTGTAAGATTTGTGGCATCTGCAAATTTTGAAATTGTGTCCTGTACATCCACGTCTAAGTCATTAATTATATATCAAGAAAAACAGTGGTCCTAGTACTAACCACTGGGGACCCCCACTGTAAGCTTTCCTCCGGTGTGAAAAGCAACCATTTAACATTACTTTCTGTTTCCTGTCACTCAGCCAACTTTGTATCTGTGCTGGCACCATCCCTTTTATTCCATGGGCCTTAACTTTGCTGACAAGCCTGTCATGCGGCACTTTATCAAAAACCTTTTTAGAAGTCCATATACACCACAACAACCGCATTACCCTCGTCAACCCTATCTGTTACCTCATCAGAAAAATGCCATCAAATTAGTTCAGCATGATTTGTCTTTAACAAATCTATGTTGGCTTTCCTTAATTAATTCACCATTGTCCAAGTGACTGTTAATTTTGTGCCAGATTATAGTTTCTACAAGCTTTCCTACCACTGAGGTTAAACTAACTGGCCTGTAGTTGCTGGGTTTATCCTTGCACCCTTTTTTGAACAAGGGTGTAATGTTTGCAATTCTCCAGTCCTCTGGCACCACCCCCCATATCTAAGGAGGATTGGAAGATTATGGCCAGTACCCCTGCAATTTCTGCCCTTACTTCCCTCAGCACCCTCAGACACGTCTCATCCGGTCCTGGTGACTTACCCATTTAAGTACAGCCAGCCTTTCTAACACTTTCTCTTTATTAATTTTTAGCCCATCCAGTGTCTCAATTGCCTTTCCTTCACTATGACCTTGGCAGCATCTTCTTGGTAAACACAGGTGAAAAGTATTCATTTAGTAGAAGTCATCAAGAGTATTATTTATGTTTTCTCAAACCATTTATAAATAAGAATCTTGGTAGCTGAATATTTAAGTCTTTGGCACCTCTGTGCACCATTAGTTTAGTAAAACAGCCAATATTGAAAATGGACACTGATGCATAGAGGTTAAGATTAAGGCAGCTAGTTGGAGAAGAGTGGAGGGAGCTTTGTTCTGCAAGAAACTATGCTGTATCTGACCTGAAAGCATTTGGCTAGTTCTGATAAGAGGTCACAGAACTGAAACATTCACTCTGTTTCTTTCTCCACAAATTCTGCCAGACCTGCTGAGTATTTGCAACATTTTCTGTCTTTATTTCTGAGTGCTAAAAGTTTAAAAATAAAATTCCATTCCTCTGAACTGACATCTTCCATGCCAAGCACTAAAAACACTACAAAATATAAATTTCATTTTATATTTCACATGCCAGTCATAGTGTGCATGTCCACTGGATATTGTTTACAAAAAGTGTCTACACATTTCTCGAAACACTACTCATCAGTAGCACTGGAAATTTATAAAAGTATACAGTAAGTGAATTGCAATGATCTGTGCTCCCGAGCAGTAAAATATAAAGGCTACATTATAATGGCGCTGAGTGATTAAATTCTCTTCTGCACTCCAGCGCTTTTCCTCTGTGCATTACAGGGAGCATTGACTAATAAATGTTTTCCCTGTTGGGAGTTCCAGTGCAAGTGACGTTAGCGTTTGTGAATGTGCTTCAGTTTCTTCTCGAATACAACCAGTGCCTTCATTAATCACTGTAACATGACTTGCTCCTCCACGGAAAGGGCACAGTATTGTTGGTGTGATTTGGCATTTTGCAACTCCTTTTTCATCTTTCCAAATGAGAATTAACAGATCTATTAATGCCCAGTAGATAGCAAATCCCAGCAGGCGTTTCTGTCATAAATAACATCCCAGGAATTCAATCCAGAACAAACGTCCATAATCCTGGCATTGAATTGTTCTGCCTTCAGTTAAGGTGCAGATGTGCAATCATTGTTGGAATAATTACCTTATCAATGTTTGAAAAGGTATTATTTATTGTTTTGATATTCTGAATATTATGTAACCCCATTTCCGTCGCACGAATCTATAATTAGGTTAGAACCCTGGTGATACCATACAAATTTTTGTTTGGAAAGCTATTTTCATTCTACAGCAGAGTCTGTAACACCTTGTGGTTGTGAGACTTGTGATTCTGTGAATGAAGTGCCTTGTGATATGGAAATAATTAAATAGCAGTTTTAACAGAAGTTAGTCATGAACTGTTGCAAAATAATACCATTTCAATCCAGCTTCCTACCTACTAGAACCGGATCCAGTGAGAAAAAGCTTATAAGGCAATGACTGGAGAAGATGCTGAACCTTATTATCTTTGTATCTTTGAGAATTTTAAAATCATTTTTGCTTGAGCTGGTAACTTTTAGAAATGTCAGAAAAAAAATTGTTGCCGTTTTAATACTTTTTATTTTTCATCCATTGAGGCAAAGTTTGGTACTTTGGTTTATATCAATTCCTCAAGCTGCATTGGAAAATCAAAATACTGCAGATGCTGGAAGTCTAAAATAAAGTCAGAAAATACTAGAAATACTCAGCAGGTCTGGCAGCATCTGTGGAGAGAAACGGAATTAAGGTTTTAGGTCAATGACCTTTCATCTGAACTGTTTATTTTTGTTGCTAAATGCAGTTCTGACAAAAGGTCATCAAGCTAAAACTTGAACTTTGTTTCCCTCTTCACAGATATGGCCTGAAGCTGCCTAGTTGAGCTGAAACATCTGGTTGCCTATAGTGCTGCCTTTATTTGTCTGTAGTGCAATGTCTGGCTGTTTGCAATGTGTGCAATTTATAACATGTTCTACTCCACAGTGTATTTTGTTGCTGAGTGCATTTTCCATGTTCCCATGTAATATGGAAACAGAGCCAATTAAAACTCAGAAAGTAAACTGTGTACAGTCCTTTACATTATAATGGAAACACTTTTTTTTTTCAGAATTAGCACCTTGGAGGAATTCATTTAAAAGTTTAAATGTGATGATATCTAAAGGTGTAATTTGCCGCTAGTACTGAAATCCATCATTCAATCTGAAGAGTTACTGATGGGCTGTCCTTGAAATGACAGTGTCAGGATATGTGTGGCGTTCTGTGCTTTTTTAAAAACCTGACTAATGAGTGAAATCTTCAGTGACTAGGTGGGTAATTTATTCTTCTGCCCTGTACATCATAGGAAAAGGGAAGATTGTGTTGCCACTTAATTGCTATTTAGCAGGAGGGAAACCCCTCAAGTGAATGTATTTCTACATGTTGGCCTTCATATAGCATCTGGAGAGGAAATGCAATATTCAGGACTCTGTTAACCATTTAAAAGCATTGTCACTATTATTTGCAGCAGTATATTTCAGCCTACCTTGGTCTTGTTCCAGGTCTTTTCTTGAGGTTGCTGCGCTCCTGACAAATAATTCCTCTCTCATACGGGAACAGTGCAGTATTGTGCATAAGTTTGCTTCTGGATCTTATGAAGCCACCATTAGTAAATGTCTCCCTGAAAATGTTGGGTCTTTGGACACATTGGATGTATAAAAGCTACACTAATATTGCAATATCAACACATTTATTGTACACTTGTAATCCAAAAATAATCTTTCAGTTGGTATGTGAACTCACAGTATAAAGAGATTTTAGCAGTTCCTATGAAGAACTCACTATTCTCTTTTGGGCTGAGATGTGAGATTTATGGTGTTCTGAGACCTGCCTAATTTAACAGTTCATTTTGTGCATTAGCTCAGCTGAGAGTAACTAGTTTGTCAATGGGAATGTTAGTATTGGTTCTATAGAAGTGTGCACTCAAGGTGCCATTGTTCCAGTGCAAATCTACAGAATTCCACAGAGGAAAGAACAGTGCAGTAGTATTTGAAATTGTGGTGATCATGATGATTCAGTGTTCCTGAGTCATGTGCTCTAAAAACGTTAATAGAAACTCAGTGGACTGCTATGACGTTCCCACAATACCAGCAAAGAAAACGTTTCAATATAGTCTAATGCTTTCACAGCCAATTTTTCCTTTTCCTCACTCCCCGTGCCACACACTATTCCCTGGCTGAAAAGACAAGCAAATGAGATGTTCCCAGCCAGTTACCGGTGCTACTGTGCAATCAGGAGTTGAATGAGAGTGCCCCAGATGACTCATTTGACAATTTTCCATTACTTCTTTTAATGTGGGCATTTAGCCTGTGCTTCGTGTCTCTTCCTAATGGCATAGTCGATAAGGGTAATTGTAGATGGGATTCTACACTGACTGCTTTATAAAAGCAGCACTGCGTCCCAACATTTTGCACCACCATGATGCCTAGCAAAGAATATTCTGTTATTTACTCCAAATGTTAAAGATTTGGAATAGTATTATATTACTTACTGTTTCTCAGTTTTTTTTATTCATTCATGGGATGTGGGCGTCACTGGGAAGGCAAGTTTGTATTGCCCATCCTAATTGCCTTTGAGAAGGGGGTGGTGAGCTGACTTCTTGATCACTGTAAGATAAGTATGCAATACTAGATAATTACTTGACCTCAGTAAATGTGTGCAAGTGACTCTGGCTGCTATAGCAGGCACCATTTGCATGTTACTTGTGGAATTGAGTTCTGTTCAGTATTGCATCCATTCAGGTTGACAGATAATGGGACAACAAAGCATTAACAATGTTCAGTTTTGGGAGATCATGATGTTGTTTACCATATCTGGAACAGGTTTGCCTCTGGGGAAGAAACTTTGCAAAGTACCGGAAAACTCCGATCGTGTTTTTGGGATCCTTAAGGGGGAGGGGGAGCACCCCCAAGTCGTGGTCCACATAGGCACCAACGACATAGGTAGGAAGAGAGATGGGGATTTAAGGCAGAAATTCAGGGAGCTAGGGTGGAAGCTTAGAGCGAGAACAACCAGAGTTGTTATCTCTGGGTTGTTGCCTGTGCCACGTGCTAGCGAAGAGAGGAATAGGGAGAGAGAGGAGTTGAACACGTGGCTGCAGGGATGGTGTAGGAGGGAGGGTTTTGGTTTCCTGGATAATTGGGGCTCTTTCTGGGGTAGGTGGGACCTCTACAAACAGGATGGTCTTCACCTGAACCAGAGGGGTACCAATATCCTGGGGGGGAGATTTGTTAGTGCTCTTCGGGGGGGTTTAAACTAAATCAGCAGGGGAATGGGAACCTAAATTGCAGTGCCAGTGTACAGGCTGTTGAGAGTAGTGAGGTAGGGGATAAGGTTACAGGGACGCAAGAGGGCACTGGCAAGCAAGAACTTGGTTTAAAGTGTGTCTACTTCAACGCCAGGAGCATCCGGAATAAGGTGGGTGAGCTTGCAGCATGGGTTGGTACCTGGGATCCTGATGTTGTGGCCATTTCGGAGACATGGGTAGAGCAGGGGCAGGAATGGATGTTGCAGGTTCCGGGATTTAGATGTTTCAGAAAGAACAGAGAAGAGGGTAAAAGAGGGGGGGGTGTGGCATTGTTAATCAAGGAAAGTATTACAGCGGCAGAAAGGACGTTTGAGGACTCGTCTACTGAGGTAGTATGGGCCGAGGTTAGAAACAGGAGAGGAGAGGTCACCCTGTTGGGAGTTTTCTATAGACCTCCGAATAGTTCCAGAGATGTAGAGGAAAGGATAGCGAAGATGATTCTCGACAGGAGCGAGAGTAACAGGGTAGTGGTTATGGGGGACTTTAACTTTCCAAATATTGACTGGAAATACTATAGTTCGAGTACTTTAGATGGGTCTGTTTTTGTCCAGTGTGTGCAGGAGGGTTTTCTGACACAGTATGTGGACAGGCCAACCAGGGGCGATGCCACATTGGATTTGGTACTGGGTAATGAACCCGGCCAGGTGTTCGATTTAGATGTAGGTGAGCACTTTGGCGATAGTGATCACAATTCGGTTAGGTTTACCTTAGCAATGGGCAGGGACAGGTATATACCGCAGGGCAAGAATTATAGCTGGGGGAAAGGAAATTATGACGCGATTAGGCAAGATTTAGGATGTGTAGGATGGGGAAGGAAACTGCAGGGGATGGGCACAAACGAAATGTGGAGCTTATTCAAGGAGCAGCTAATGCGTGTCCTTGATAAGTATGTACCTGTCAGGCAGGGAGGAAGTTGTCGAGCAAGGGAGCCGTGGTTTACTCAAGAAGTTGAAGCGCTTGTCAAGAGGAAGAGGGCGGCTTATGTTAGGATGAGACGTGAAGGCTCAGTTAGGGCGCTTGAGAGTTACAAGCTAGCCAGGAAGGATCTAAAGGGAGGGCTAAGAAGAGCAAGGAGAGGACACGAGAAGTCATTGGCGGATAGGATCAAAGAAAACCCTAAGGCTTTCTATAGGTATATCAGGAATAAACGAATGATAAGAGTTAGAACAGGGCCAATCAAGGATAGTAGTGGGAAGTTGTGTGCGGAATCAGAGGAGATAGGGGAAGCGTTAAATGAATATTTTTCGTCAGTATTTACAGTAGAGAAAGAAAACGTTGCCGAGGAGATTACTGAGATACAGCCTACTAGGCTAGATGGGATTGAGATTCACAAGGAGGAGTTGTTAGCAATTTTGGAAAGAGTGAAAATAGATAAGTCCCCTGGGCCAGATGGGATTTATCCTAGGATTCTCTGGGAAGCCAGGGAGGAGATTGCAGAGCCGTTGTTGTTGATCTTCAAGTCGTCATTGTCGACAGGAGTAGTGCCGGAGGACTGGAGGATAGCAAATGTTGTCCCCTTGTTCAAGAAGGGGAGTAGAGACAGCCCTGGTAATTATAGACCTGTGAGCCTTACTTCGGTTGTGGGTAAAATGTTGGAAAAGGTTATAAGAGACAGGATTTATAATCATCTTGAAAAGAATAAGTTCATTTGCGATAGTCAGCACGGTTTTGTGAAAGGTAGGTCGTGCCTCACAAACCTTATTGAGTTTTTCGAGAAGGTGACCAAACAGGTGGATGAGGGTAAAGCCGTGGATGTGGTGTATATGGATTTCAGTAAGGCGTTTGATAAGGTTCCCCACGGTAGGCTATTGCAGAAAATACGCAAGTATGGGGTTGAAGGTGATTTAGAGCTTTGGATCAGAAATTGGCTAGCTGAAAGAAGACAGAGGGTGGTGGTTGATGGCAAATGTTCATCCTGGAGTTTAGTTACTAGTGGTGTACCGCAAGGTTCTGTTTTGGGGCCACTGCTGTTTGTCATTTTTATAAACGACCTGGATGAGGGTGTAGAAGGGTGGGTTAGTAAATTTGCGGATGACACGAAGGTCGGTGGAGTTGTGGATAGTGTCGAAGGGTGTTGTAGGGTACAGAGGGACATAGATAGGCTGCAGAGCTGGGCTGAGAGATGGCAAATGGAGTTTAATGCGGAGAAGTGTGAGGTGATTCACTTTGGAAGGAGTAACAGCAATGCAGAGTACTGGGCTAATGGGAAGATTCTTGGTAGTGTAGATGAGCAGAGAGATCTTGGTATCCAGGTACATAAATCCCTGAAAGTTGCTACCCAGGTTAATAGGGCTGTTAAGAAGGCATATGGTGTGTTAGCCTTTATTAGTAGGGGGATCGAGTTTCAGAGCCACGGGGTCATGATGCAGCTGTACAAAACTCTGGTGAGGCCGCACCTGGAGTATTGCGTGCAGTTCTGGTCACCGCATTATAGGAAGGATGTCGAAGCTTTGGAAAGGGTGCAGAGGAGATTTACTAGGATGTTGCCTGGTATCGAAGGAAGGTCTTACGAGGAAAGGCTGAGGGACTTGGGGTTGTTTTCGTTAGAGAGAAGGAGGAGGAGAGGTGACTTAATAGAGACATACAAGATAATCAGAGGGTTAGATAGGGTGGATAGTGAGAGTCTTTTTCCTCGGATGAGGATGGCAAACACGAGGGGACATAGCTTTAAGTTGAGGGGTGAAAGATATAGGACAGATGTCAGAGGTAGTTTCTTTACGCAGAGAGTAGTAGGGGCGTGGAACGCCCTGCCTGCAACAGTAGTAGACTCGCCAACTTTAAGGGCATTTAAGTGGTCATTGGATAGACATATGGATGTAAATGGAATAGTGTAGGTCAGATGATCGGCGCAACATCGAGGGCCGAAGGGCCTGTACTGCGCTGTAATATTCTAAAAAAAAAAGAGCTGCATTTTGCTCATTAAATTGATCAGTATATGGAAAATATCTCACTGAGCAATTTCCCAGAGATTTTCAATGACCCACAAAAACATTAAAGGCAGTAATCTTTTATTAAGAAAGAACTTCCAGTTATGTTGCACCTTTGATGAATCTAGAACATCCCGAAGTACTTCATGTCTGAATTATTAATCTATTGTTGGAGCTGTCATTAGATGGTGACTGCAGGAGGTGTGTTAGTTGTCTTGTTCATTCTAAAACAAGAAGCAGACTTTTTCTCTAATCTGTTCAGAGCTGAACAGTGGAGGTTACTATCCTGCCACAATATTCATTCAAAATGGCCACAAAGGTGCTGAATTTCACAGAGGGACAAGAAGAAGAATACAACAAAAATTTGATGAATATAGTTATTTATCTATTCTTCAGTAACATAACATTTAACGTGGCAACTGTTTAAACACTTAACTCTACCATGTTTGCTCCACAGAATAGCGTGTCTGAACATTTCAATTTAACCCTTAACCAGTTGTCAGGCTAGGCCTCCACCTGCCAAACATGAGGCACATTAATTTTGTCATGAACATTGATTTTAGCGTGTTACTGGAGTGAAGAAAGGACTTGTTAAACAGATCAGCCGTGGCTGGAAAAGATATTTGCATAATTAACAGACAGTGTTTGGAAGGACAAAGCAGCCATTCCCTGACCCATTCAACCCACAATGGACTTTTGATCACCAGACATTGAAGGTGGGGGAGATCGCATTCCAGGTTGACTGCTAAGATGGCCAAATACACAAATGGACATGGTCAAACCAGCTAGTCATATGACTAATCCTGCTGATCAACCTGAGTTTTTTGAATTTGTACGAACAGTTTGGGCAGAAAGCAGAATGCTCCTGGACTGAGAAGATCTCTCTCCTGTCTGCTCCCATCTCTTTCTCACAAACCTCTGAATACACATGAAATCCAAGAGAGAAAAGTCTCCTACAGCGATCAAGGTTTAAGAAGAATACTGGGCCCCAACGAAAAGCAAGATCTACCTCCAATCAAGAACTGTACAGTGAGCTTGAAGAACCGTAACAACAACTCTTCAGATATTGCCTCAAACCTTTCCACTTTATTTTTCTTCTGCTCTTTCCTGTCTCTATTTCCATGTGTGTATTGCATGTGCATGCTAACGTGGGGCATGGCGTCTATCCATAGGCGTTAACCGAATTAGAATATAAGTTTAATAAATTTCAACTTTTCTTCTTTAAACCTAAGAAAGCCTGTTTGTGCTTGTTTCTTTGCCTTATAATTGGATTCACCAAGGGGCAGCTAAAAACACGGTGTGTTTAAAATTAAACGCTGTTACATTTAGACCAGGTGAAGGCTGAAAGGGACCCCTAGACCTCATTCTGACCTGGTCATAAGACAGTTTTCAAAAGCCCCAGGGAAGAATTGTTCAAACACACAATTTGTTTTGTATTTTCTGATAAATGTGAAGATCTGACAGCAGCAACTCATTGCAGAAATAGTTGATAACCCTCCATGATGGTGAAGGTGAGACTGTTGATGGCAATTTTACAGTCATATGGAGCAGGCTCGATGGGCTGAATGGCCTACTCCTCCTATGTTCCTATGTATGTACTATGAATGGTCAAGGTTTATATAAGAGGACCTTGACTGGCACTGCCGGGAGGAACACAACTTAGAAGACTGAGCAATACTTGGTGCAGAATATTCTTGATCATGATCTCAATGCAGATCAAGTGCAAGAAAAGCCTAGAATAGAAATTATGGTGTCACTTCATTACTGTCCTGAGGTCTGGAAACAGTTAAAGTTCAGAAAAATGTTAAATGCTGCTTGGAGGGTCTATATTTTGCTTCTCCATGCGTACATCTTCTTCTTTTTCTTCTTCTTTGGCCTCCTTGTCTCGAGAGACAATGGGTAAGTGCCTGGAGGTGGTCAGTGGTTTGTGAAGCAGCGCCTGGAGTGGCTATAAAGGCCAATTCTAGAGTGACAGACTCTTCCACAGGTGCTGTAGATAAAATCGGTTGTCGGGGTTGTTACACAGTTGGCTCTCCCCTTGCGCATCTGTCTTTTTTCCTGCCAACTACTAAGTCTCTTCGACTCACCACACTTTAGCCCCGCCTTTATGGCTGCCCGCCAGCTCTGGCGATCACTGGCAACTGACTCCTACGACTTGCGATCAATGTCACAGGACTTCATGTCGCGTTTGCAGACATCTTTAAAGCGGAGACACGGACGGCCGGTGGGTCTGATACCAGCGATGGGCTCGCTGTACAATGTGTCCTTGGGGATCCTGCCATCTTCCATGCGGCTCACATGGCCAAGCCATCTCAATCGCCGCTGGCTCAGTAGGGTGTATAAGCTGGGGATGTTGGCTGCCTCGAGGACTTCTGTGATGGAGATACGGTCCTGCCACCTGATGCAAAGGATTCTCCGGAGGCAGCGAAGATGGAATGAATTGAGACGTCGCTCTTGGCTGACATACGTTGTCCAGGCCTTGCTGCCGTAGAGCAAGGTACTGAGGACACAGGCTTGATACACTCAGACTTTTGTGTTCCGTGTCAGTGCGCCATTTTCCCACACTCTCTTGGCCAGTCTGGACATAGCAGTGGAAGCCTTTCCCATGCACTTGTTGATTTCTGCATCGAGAGACAGGTTACTGGTGATAGTTGAGCCTAGGTAGGTGAACCCTTGAACCACTTCCAGAGCGTGGTCGCCGATATTGATTGGTGGAGCATTTCTGACATCCTGTCCCATGATGTTCGTTTTCTTGAGGCTGATGGTTAGGCCAAATTCGTTGCAGGCAGCTGCAATCCTGTCATTGAGTCTCTGCAGACACTCAGTATGAGATGTTAATGCAGCATTGTCAGCAAAGAGGAGTTCCCTGATGAGGACTTTCCGTACTTTGGTCTTCGCTCTTAGATGGGCAAGGTTGAACAACCTGCCACCTGATCTTGTGTGGAGGAAAATTCCTTCTTCTGAAGACTTGAGCGCATGAGACAGCAGCAGGGAGAAGAAGATCCCAAACAGTGTAGGTGCGGGAACACAGTCCTGTTTCACGTCACTCAGGATAGGAAAGGGGTCTGATGAGGAACCGCTATGCTGAATTGTGCCATTCATATTGTCATAGAATGAGGTGATGATACTTAGTAGCTTTGGTGGACATCTGATCTTTTCTAGTAATCTGAAGAGACCACGTCTGCTGACGAGGTCAAAGGCTTTGGTGAGATCAATGAAAGCAACATAGAGGGGCATCTGTTGTTCACGGCATTTCTCCTGTAGCTGGCGAAGGGAGAACAGCATAAAGCAGACATTACTTGCTTGGATCAAAGTTGAGATATTGCACAATACTTTAGTAAGGGTTCTGCTGTAGTATATTGCGCTATTTGAGAGAATTCAGTTAAGAACCTGCACTTTCAGCTGAATTTGCCCAAGTAACCCAATATAGTAGCACAACAGTCTTAAAACAGTGACATTTGGAGTCAAAACTGCTAAGTGCGTATGGACAATTTTCTATCCTGTGGATTCATATATTTCTTAAAAAAGGGGATTATCTGGAGAATTTACTTGCCTTTGGGAGGTTTGAGCCTGCAAGAAAGATGTTCCTGAACAATAAAACTGCCTGCTCTGCACCTTCTAATGTGACAGTAAATAAGTTTGCTTTTCAGTCTTGCTCTTTTTGAAGGGTTTAATGTTTTTTCAAGTTGATCTTGTTGAGTCCTTATGGATG
The DNA here is from genome assembly GCF_036365525.1 of Heterodontus francisci. Taxonomy (NCBI): domain Eukaryota; kingdom Metazoa; phylum Chordata; class Chondrichthyes; order Heterodontiformes; family Heterodontidae; genus Heterodontus; species Heterodontus francisci. Next base: position 69,172,442 of record NC_090384.1, read on the forward strand.
GTAATGGTTGTGACTTTTCATAATATTTTGGTAAGGTAATATTTTAACCCACCTTTCCTGTGAAATGGGGCAGGGCTCCTACACCTTGATAAGTTTACTTTCTGCTGCTCTTTAGGGAACAGTACAGTTCCACAGGTGGCAGTTGCTCTCTGGCACCATTTCCAACTAGTATTAGCCTCATTACGGAGTGTCAGCAGATAATTCGGCTGTGGGGAAATTGTAGTTGTGCCCTGACCTGGCTTCACTCCCATCCAGACAGGTGCCTTTTCGTTATTGGTGACTGGTTAGCTGTCAGAAGAGGGAAACCATGGCTGACTATTTCTTCCCTATACTTAAGGGCAGTGAGGCTAATTGTAGCACTACTACCACTGCCTTGCCTGAGATAAATTAACTTAGCACGGAGTTGGTATTAAACTTGGGAGTATCTCTTAGCTTGTTCATTATTACATCCAGCGTGGGATGTTATCCTTTCTCAAAGTTGAAATTGTTATTAATACGTACTGGATCGCCTGCAATAAGATGTAGGAAAAAACCATGGCTCATCTTTTTATTCAGCTCCTTATACCTGCTGCAAAGAATTCAAAATTTTCACTCTTTTCCAATTTTCTGCAATTTTCCAATCCGCTGAATGCTAAATGGAAATTGCAACTTTTCCATTTTAGCTGTATTTTTATTGCGGAAAGCTCTTTTTTAAAAACTTAATTGTATTCCTTTACTATTCCTCATCCTTCCACCAGTCACTTTCACCACACGTTAAATTTATGGGGCTAAAACTCCACAGGGGATAATTCCAGCACTTATTCAGGGATTGCAACTGCTGGTGCCTGCCAGCACTTACCTTGCCAAAAATTTGCAGGCTTGGATAGGGGAAGGGCATCTTGCCTACATTGGGGTGGTAATGTCCCACACCACTATTGGAAGCTCTGGCACCCCCAGCTATCCTGGCAGAGGAATGCCCAGAGCCAAGCCACTCCCACCCTCCCCACCCCAGCCTTCAGCCCACAAGAAACTCCATTTTGTGCCTCTCTGGCATCCTGAGCAAGAGGACTGATGTTAACTATATTCCCCACCATCGGGGCTCCAAGGTGTTTCCCTGGTCTGGAGCTTCCCCTTTCAGTGGAGCCTGCTTATGCCCTCCTGGAGGCTGGAAAACTTCATCTGATACAATGTACTGGCCTCCAGTTTTTTACTAAATTCCTTATGAACTGGGAAGTGGGAACTCCAGAATTCAAGCATCTCTGCCCCAACCTTATTCTCTCTGACATGACTGGCATTGTAAGGGGTGGGCTAAGGATTCACTCCGCACAAGTTTGAGTGAAGTTTCCCAAAGGAGGTCGGGTCTCAACTGTTACATGAAAGAATAGCCAAGGAAATTCAGCCCCTTATTTTAAACTTGTGTTGGTGTTCTTGAAGTCCAAAGTCGAGAACTTATTAAAGTTTAAAATGAGCAATATTCTGATTTTCTGACAAAAGGTCATCAACCTGAAATGTTAACTCTGTTTCTCTGAGTGTTTCCAGCATTTTCTGTTTTTATTGTATATGCAGCAGCATTCAGTAGCTCAGGCTGTGCTGACAAACTCCACTTTCAGACCTCTGCTCGAGTCCTTCATCCCAGTTGTCCAGTTGATGCAATATCAGAGACTGATTGTTAAGGCGATGTTTTCGATTTGTGTACTTAAGGTGATTGTAGTTTGTAGGTGATTGAAGTAGTAGTTGGCAGGAAAAAAGACAGAGGCGCAAGGGGAGAGCCAACTGTGCAACAGCCCCAACAAACAAATTTCTCTGCAGCACCTGTGGAAGAGCCTGTCACTCCAGAATTGGCCTTTATAGCCACTCCAGGCGCTGCTTCACAAACCACTGACCACCTCCAGGCGCGTATCCATTGTCTCTCGAGATAAGGAGGCCCAAAAGAAAGAAAAAGAAGAACTTAAGGTGATATGAAGCTTTACTGTAGTACAGGAACCTCCATAAATGTTAATATCGTATCATGGTAAGCACCATTCCTGTATGAACTTTGACATTGTGTGTCAGTGAGCCACATAATTGGAGAGGAATTACAGCCAAGCCTAAATCAGTCCTCATCAAATGACAACACATTTAGTAGGAATCCCAGTTTAGCGACTGGGAGCTGGAACCCTGGTGGATTTTTCCTTGCCGAATTCAAGGATGCTGAGGCTAGCTGCAGTGTCTTTATCACTGTACTGGTTCAGATGAGCTGAATCAATACACAACAGGCATCCAGCCAGGTGCTTTAATCCTCTGTACAGCTCAGCTACTCACTGCTCAAACTTGCCTGAGCCATTGGGAGAGCCAACAGTTTAAATTAGGTGTTAATCATTTATGTGAGTGAGAGAAAGAGACAGTAAGTGAATATAGATGTGATCAACTCAAGCCTAATGACCACCATTCGAACAACTTGTAATGAATTTAACTAGTCTAATTGAATCAAAAATAATCAGTGGAAGGGACTAGGAAGTGAAGGAAGCAAGAAGAGGATAAAGAAAGACAAACAGCAGAGAAGATAAAGTTTTTGGTAAGGAGAATCAGAGAGACTGAGAAGAAAAATGATGAGTAGGTAAACAGGAAGCAAAGAAAACTTAGATTTTCGACCTAAGGCTAAATTATATGAAAGATGCAGTAAATGTGGATGGAGATCTAAATCCTACCCCCAGGATGACAGGCTTTCAGAAGAAACAGGAGTTCACAGGGCAAGCAGCTAGAGTACTTCAAGGAAATATCATGTAACATTGTCCAGAAAAGGAATTCATCTTCTCGTAGAACCTATACAAGTATACATGACATACTGTAATATAGATTATTACTTCATGAAGCAATCTCACCTATTCTGGATGTTTCCTTCCATGAGGGAATCTAGAACTGGAGAGCATTGTTTCAAAATAAGCAGTCTCCCTTTTAGGATGGAGATGAGGAGGAATTTCTTCTCTGAAGGTCCTTAATCTTTGGAATTCTCTTCCCCTGAGAGCAGTGGAGGCTGGGTCATCGAATATATTCAAGGCTAAGTTAGACAGATTTTTGATCTACAAGGGAGTCTAGGGTTATGGGGGACAGGTAGGAAAGTGGAGTTAAGGCCACGATCAGCCATGATCTTATTAAATGGTGGAGCAGGCTCAAGGGGCCGAATGGCCTACTCCTGTTCCTATTTCACATGTTCGAGTCTCACACTCTGCAACAAAAGGTCATCTCAGGCTAATTACACTCCAGCTCACCCTAACTAATCAACCTCCCGACTTCAGACACTTCCCTACTTGGTTAAAGATTATACACCACAATTTAGTGTCCACGTAAAATCCACAAGTTTCATCCCTTCTTACCAGACAACTGCTGAAGAGACTATGGCCAGAAGGAAACCTTCCTAACACATATTCTGGTCATTCCCATGCATTCTGCCATTCTTGTCTCACATTTCAGATGATCAAGTTCAGTGCTTGTTTGATCTACACGCTGGAGGAGGCGAGCCCTGCAAATGAACAAGGTTAGCACAACTCTTGCTACTTAGTTGCAAGAAGATGTACCCCTGACGAACTGCAGGTGACCCCACAACAAGTATCGCTTAAATATATATTCTGGTCAGGGTGAGTGCTGTTTGGCCTCCAGCTGGAACTAGGAAATTCTAAACATGCCCAATCATGAAAGCCCAACCCAGCACAGAAACCCATCCACTGACCAGGAAGGACAACAACACCACCATTGAAAATGAGCACCTCCCTCGTCCCGAGAATTAATCCTTCTCAGAAACCAAGAGCAAGTTGCCTCAACCTCTTCATCTGCGTGGCTTCCCACACAGGCACAGTGATACCAGAAAACCAGGTTCGATCAAAGTACTCCTTCCACATGCAGTGTGCAATCAAAACCTTTTAGTGCCTTCATAAAATATACATGTGAATCTACACCTTTGAGAATTCCATTAAAAATATCCCTTTAAGAAGTAAAATATTGAAACATTTCATTGTCCTATACTTCTTGCATTAGCACTCCATTCTATATAAATTAAAATGCACAGAAAATATGCAGGGATTTTTTCTTTTAAAAAGTCACGTGATTTATAGGGAAAGTCTGATGAAGATATCGGAGCACTGAGTTTAAAATTATGGACAGAAATTTCCAAACAAATACTTCTGCCATAGGGATCCTAAAGGAGGTTCTGTATATCAATCCCTGCATTTCAAGCATGAAATCACTATATTAAATACAGAATATATTGTTCCTAGTAAGACCAGAATTCTGTTCATACATTTATACTTTAATATTGTTCTTAAACAGACCTACATTTAGCACAGTTATAGCTTACTTAAGTTGCTGTACGCAGTAATCCACAGAGGAGTACTTTTCGAGAAATTTGCTGTGCTCTAGCCTGTATGTGTACTCTGCTCCTGTACTGTTCACAGGTGTTGTATAGAGCCGATTCACACCTTGTTCCTTACATTGTTCTCGGGCATACTGTGGAATTTGTCTGATACCAGTCATTCCAATCCCACTGCCCATCAGATCCAAGTCATACTGCTGGCTCTTACTTGGGGACACTGAGGATAGACTGCACTTTTGCAACTCTCAGCATTTTGAATCACAGAATGTTTAGAGAAACGTTTACTCTTTCCCTCACTTGACCTTCAGAAGGTAATTATTCAAAGTTTGAAAAGGCAGCAAGAAAGGCTTGGCACTGCACAAGTGCAAGAAATAGGTACAAGAGTGGAAGCATTCATCAAAGTAATTTACTCATGCTAAAACTGAAAATATAAACGGTTCCTCTGATTCTATGAAATATAACAGCTTTTGGCGCTCACTGATCAAGGCCTTAATTTCTTCTGCTTCCAAACTGTCTTTTTTTTCTATTCCATTCCTTTCTTCTTCCTGATTGAAATTCTCGAAGCTTATCCTAGTTCACTTGGAACAGTCCATTTCTTTTGGCTGTCTCCCCTACTGGTCAGATGAGACAACATTACATTTTAGCAATGAAGCAAACTTTTTCTTGCCACAATATGTGGTGCAAATAAAGCTTAGCGCAATCATATGGAGCAATACGGCTTTATACCAATACTTCACATCACTTTTTGTATTCTGCCATGGTTGAGGGGGTAGCATAGTTGTCAGTAATCCACTTTTGTGCAAATGGGTGGCTTTCCACCTCCCATTCATACTGTTCAAGGTATGGGATGGGGTTGGGGGGAACTGCTATTCTACAACCTGCTTGTAAACTCCTTGGTATGCTGCTTAGGCATGGAACTGATCCAAATGGAGTCACCCTTTGCTTTCATTTGACATTTTGTGGAATTCTTTGATTCCAGTCACTCCAAGCAATGTTGGCTTTGGGTAAATGTGATCAAATTTCTGCTATCTCTCTATCAAACACTCACCCAGGGACTCCTAACTGGGACTCCTAATTGTGACATCAGGTTAATAGTTTTCAGTCTTTTGCAAAATCTTTTAAGGAAAGGAGCTTTTCTGAATGTAGTCCCTAGTTACTGGTTCATCTGTTTGTGGAACGCACTTTGTTTTGCCTTCAGTTGTTTGAGACCTATATTGGTCAGTGTCTTTGCATTGGTAGAACATAGTTACCAATTATCTGCTTTTGGAGGGGTCATCACAATATGTGATTCGCCTCTTGCGAGAAGCTCACCTAATGACCCTTCCACGCACTTGGCCCATGACTCTCCAACTCCAAGCTCAGGGCTCTAGCCATTACATGCAGGCACAACTTGTGACCCCACCTCCCTCTCCAGTGTGGTCAGAAGTCGTCTTGTGCCAGTGTTCCCTCTCCTTGCAGCTTAACTCCAAATTTCTATCCTGCTGCATTATTCGCCTGAATGCTTCCCATTCATTCGTGGTGAAGTACACTTGTTCCTTTGGGGTGTTAATTTCAGGGCAGTTGAGCAGCATTCAGCAGATATGGAACTGGGCTGATCCACAAGATCTCTGGGATGGTGAGAGGAGTTGACAACATGTTACACCTTGTTATCGATAAACATATAAAGTAAAGAACATGTTATAAAAAATAAAACCAACAGCAAGACGAGAGCAATGTATTTGTGGGCAAACTACATATGCCTAACGTTCTTGTCATATGATTCACTCCATGATAATTTGATAATCAGCAATGTTTACTGATCAGTCCATACATTCAAGCTGCAATACACACCGTTCAAATATCGATAGTAAAATTTCAGCCCATTTCAGAATGTCATAAGAGATGCCTTCACGTCGAAGCCCTTTTATTGTGTCTTCAGAAGCTTTCCAGCACCTGTTAGTGAATGCAATTCCATGTAAGAATTGTGGAATGCAATTCCAATACATTATTTAAAAAAAAATTAAATCCAAGGTAATAAATGTATTTGATTGCTTTGAAGAAGGACTTTATTCAGGTCCAGTTGTATATTCTTTCAGTTGTCAGGTTTTTGAGGATGTATAACTTTTACCGAAGTTTTTTTCCATATTTTTTGAAACTATTTGCCAGCTTCTCCAATTTCTGTAGGCTGGCATGTTCACTAACAGTTCCTTTCAGAGTCAGACCTGTAGATACCGCACTATCACAATGGATGGCGAAACTGTTATTTCTGGACTACACATTTTGTAAACTTCTAACAAATGTATACAAAAGAACTTTAAAAATAGTAATATAGCAGTTTACTTTCTTATAATTCACTCATTTTTTAGAATTAGGGCTTGTACTTTGGTTGCTTTTAAAAGGAAATGTTTTATTGAGGAAATGTATTCTCCACAAAGTAGCAAAACTGTGTTAGGTTTCCCACTGATTGTTAATCTTATTTGCCATTGTAAAGAATGAACAACGTTTATAATTGATGACTATAAATACAGTGCCCTACATATTTCACCATGGCGTTTTAATGATAGAAAGCAATTGTTTTATAGGTTACTGTGTTGAGCTTGACATTAACTTGACAAGTTAATTACTGGTATGGTGGATTTGTTAGGCTCAATAAATAGATTCTAAAGCTAAAGCACTTTGAAAACCTTGCCATTATTATCTGTTTGTCTGTGTGTATATGTATATAATAAATAAGAATGGACAATAGTGATTCCCCATTGTAATTTGATGAGGCATTACAATCAATTTTATTTAGCAAACAATAACTTGTGTAATAAGGGCAGAAAATGCTGGAAATATTCAGCAGGTCGAGCACGATCTGTGGAGCGAGAAACAGTTAACGTTTCAGGTCGGTGACCCTTCGTCAGCACTCACACGGACCTGAAACGTTAACTCTGTTTCTCTCTCCACAGATGCTGCCATACTTATTGAACATTTCCAGCATTTAGTGTTTTTATTTCAGCTTTCTGGTATCCGCTTTACTTTGCTCTTGTATTATTAATAAAAGTTATATCAGACAGGTGCACAATTTTTTAAATAGAATTCCTTTAAGCACCTCATTTGTGTTTTTAGGTGGGTTGTTGACTTGCTTTTGACCCACAAGGTACAAACTCTGGCTGCTTAATCAGGATAGAGAGTTTATTAAGTACAACAAGAATATACAAGCAATACTTAACCAACGGCAGTAGTTATACAGCAGGACATAGGGTGTCCTCGGTCTTTGCATTCCGAGCTACAGTGGCGCCATCTTCTTGAGTTTTTTTTCTCTCTCAAAACTATATTCATAAAAATCTGTTTTAAAAAAAACATTACAAACAGTTCAAAACAGCACCAAGTTGACATTCCAGAAAGTGCAAAGGAAATCACTTTTCTTCAACACAGGAATGAATTGTCTCACAACCCTTCCATTCCATTTTACATACAATGTACATTTTACAGCAAAACCATATTTGGTGTATACAGCCCGAGGGGTTTTCCATGGGTCCAGCCCCTCAGTTCACTATGGCGGGAGGATCTTACACAGTGGTCTTTCCCCATTGAGCCTTTGCGATGGCTGCCCCAACCTTTAGTGTGTCCCTCAGCACGTAGTCCTGGACCTTGGAATGTGCCAGTCTGCAACATTCGGTCGTGGACAATTCTTTGCACTGGAAGACCAGCAAGTTTTGGGCAGACCAAAGAGCGTCTTTCACTGAACTGTAGACCTCCAGCAGCAGTTGATGTTTATCTCTGTGTGTCCCGGGGAACAGCCCGTAGAGCACAGACTCCTGTGTTACAGAGCTGCTTGGGATGAACCACGACAAAAACCACTGCATCTCTTTCCACACCTGCTTTGCTTTGGCACATTCCAGAAGGAGGTGGGCAGCAGTCTCTTCCCTACCACAGCCATCTCAAGGGCAGCGTGTGGAGGGGGTGAGACTCAGGGCATGCAGGAAGGATCTGATGGGGAGGGCCCTCCTCACCACCAGCCAAGCCTCGGCTTGGTGCTTGTTTGAAAGCTCTGGTGATGAGGCATTCTGCCAAATGACTTTGGCAGTCTGCTCAGGGAACCATCCGACAGGATCCACCATCTCCTTTTCCCATAGAGCCTTGAGGACATTCTGTGCAGACCACTGCCTGATGGACTGGTCGTCAAAGGTGTTTTTCTGCACAACCTTTCCACGAAGGATAAGTGGTACAGCATGGTCCAACTGGTTAGAACATTTCGCGTCAATGTGGCCAGACCCATCCTTCACAACACCGGGGACAGATAGAACCTCAGCACGTAGTGATACTTGGTGTTTGCATACTGGGGCTCTACGCACAGCTTGATGCAGCCGCACACAAAGGTAGTCATCAGGATGAGGGCAATATTGGGTATGTTTTTTCTGCCTTTATCCAGTGGTTTGAACATCGTGTCCCTCCGGACCCAGTCCATTTTGCATCTCCAGATAAAGCGGAAAATGGCTCGGGTGACCGCCACGGCACGGGAGTGGGGTATGGGCCAGACCTCTGCCACATACAGCAACAACGTGAGCGCCTCGCACCTGATGACCAGGTTCTTACCCATAATGGAGAGAGATCGCTGCTCCCACATGCCCAGTTTATGATGCTACTCACTCCTTCCAGGTTTTGGCGCACGCCCCGGCCTTTCCGAACCATATCCCCAGCACCTTCAGGTAGTCTGACCCAACGATGAAGGGGACAAGAGATCGGTTGGCCAAGTTCCCAAAGAACATGGCCTCACTCTTGCCGTGGTTAACTTTGGCTCCCGAGGCCAGTTCAAACTGGTTACAGAAGCTCATCAGTCTGCGAACGGACAGCAGATCGGAGCAGAAGACGGCGACGTCGTCCATGTACAGGGAGGCTTTGACCTGAGTGCCTCCGCTGCCTGGGATTGTCACCCCTCTTATGCCCACATCCTTCTGAATGGACTCAGCAAAAGGTTTGATACAGCAAACAAACAAGACAGGAGAGAGAGGACAGCCCTGTCTGACTCCAGGTTGGATTGGGAAACTTTCTGATTCCCACCCATTGATTGAGACTGCGTTACTGATGTTTGTGTAGAGACCTTTGATCCAATTGTGGATTCCCTCCCCAAACGCCATTTTGGAAAGCACGTCCATCATGTATGTGTACGATATCCTGTCAAAAGCCTTCTCCTGGTCCAAGCTGATGAGGCAGGTGTCCACCCTCCTGTCCCATACAAAGGCGATCGTATCCCTGAGTAATGCAAGACTATCCGAGATCTTCCTGCCGGGTACAGTACAGGTCTGGTCAGGGTGAATCACCAATTCCAGAGCAGACTTGACCCGACTGGCGATGACTTTGGACAGAATCTTGTAGTCTACATTAAGCAGTGAGATGGTCCGCCAATTTCTGACTTCTGCCCTCTCCCCCTTCTGCTTGTAGATGAGGGTGATGATGCTTTACCTCATGGATTCTGACATGCTGTCGGCCAGAAGCATACTCTCGTACACTTCCAGCAGGTCCGGGCCGATCCAGTCCCACAGAGCCGAATACAACTCAACCGGTAAGCCATCGCTTCCGGGGGGTTTACTTGTCTCGAAGGACCTGACGGCCTTTGTCAGCGCATTCAGAGTTAGCGGTTTGTCCAGTCTCTTCCGCATGTTGTCATCTAAGACTTCCATGATAGATGAGAGGAAGGACTGGGAGGCTGTGCTGTCCGTGGGCTTCACGTCGTACAGCCCAGCATAAAAGGATTTGCTAATCCTTAGTGTGTCAGACTGCAAAGACGTTACTGAGCCATCCTCTTCCTTCAGGCTGCTGATCACAGAGCTCTCTCTGTGTACCTTTTGGAAGAAGTAACGTGAGCATACCTCATCCTGCTCAACGGAGCGGACTCTGGACTGCAAGATGATCTTGGAGGCCTCCGTGACAAAGAGCGAGGCCTGCTGGCTCTTCACCTCTTGGTGGTCCTCCTTGATCTCGACCCCCATCGACTGCAGCCGGAGCAGATTTAGCATTTTTTTTTGGAGACGGGACATTTCCCTCTGTCTCTCTCTTGCCCTCTGAACACGTTTGAGGATAAAGAACCTCTTGATTGCCTCCCGCCAGTGCACTGGAGACTCAAAGAGGAGTTTCACGGTTCTCCAATCTTTGTAATCCTTTTTGAGTTCCTCAGTGTTCTCTGGGGTTATCAGTGTAACATTCAGCTTCCATGTCCCCCTGCCAACCCGCTGGTCATCCTGTAAGTGACAGTGGGCCAGTAAAAAGCAGTGGTCAGAGAAGAACTCCAGCTTAACGTCAGTGGACCTGACTGTGAAAGCATGGGATACAAACAGGAGGTCAATCCTGGAATGGGCAGACCTGTCTGAACTTGACCAGGTGTATCCATGCTGCGGTCTGTCTGCAGGGCTGCTGAAGACATTGTGCAGTTTGGCATCTTTTACTGTTTCCATTAGGCATCTGGACGTATCGTCCAGTTTGCTGTCGTCACTGCCGGATCGTCCAGCTGCATCAATGATGCAGCTGAAGTCACCGCCAAGAATGACCGGCCTGGATGTCGCCAGCAGCAGTGGGAGCTGCTGGAGGACAGTCAGTCAATCGCTGCATTGAACCGGGGCGTACACGTTGATTAACCGGAGCGGAACATTGTTGTACATTACATCTGTTATGAGGAGGTGACTGCCCACCACCTCCTTAACTTCGGAGATGGTGAAGTTGCCGCCCCGCAGCAGAATACCCAGGCCAAAGGAATGGGAATCATTTCCCCTGGACCAGATCGATGGCCCATGTGACCACCATCGTGACCATTGCCTGTAGGTGCTGAGGTGGGAAATTCCACATGCTTGCAGGACAGCAGGTCAGCTTTGACCTTGCTGAGGTAGTCCAAGGTCGAAACACATTGCATAGTGGATTTAACGTTATGCATGTTAATCAAAGCAATCCTTATACCCATTTTAAAGTTGGGTGTTGCTTACCACACCAGGTGTCCTTGCTAGTCCCAGTCGTTGGATATGTTCCTGCATACCCATAGTGTACACAAGCTGTTTCACATTTGTTGGGCTCAGAAACCCTTCCTGGTTATTCATGGGGGTTTTGTTCCTCTGGGGTGACATCAGAGGGTGAGGGGGGAGCGGTTCTTATAGGCAGCAAGGCTTGAGCTGTCCTCTGCTGGTGGAGTCTTTCCCCTCGGTGCCTCTGCGAAGACATCACTGCTCCCAGTTTCCCGGAGCTGGAGTGTGCCAGATGCTTTGCTGCTCTCGGTCTCCCGGAGCTGGGGTGCACTGGGCATCTTGCTGGGTTCGGCACTTTGGGGTGGGGGCGCACAGGGCTCGTCCCTTTGAATTCTGCTGCTTCTTTTGTGGGTGCCGTCTTTCCGGCCCTTCCTCGTCCAATTAGGTCTCAGACAGTAGCCTCCTCTTGCCACTGATTTGGGTGGTGACCTGTTTCTTTTTTGGAGGCTTCTTCTTTGTGGTGTTCCTTTTTACCGCTTGCCACTGACCAGTTTGTCCATCTGCTGCTTCCTCCTCCATTGATTCTGTCTGTAGAGGAGGAGTTTCCAGGCATGGGGTAGGTGTTGGGTCGCTGGTTGCAGCTGCCTCCCTTTTCTTCTCCCTCTCAGATAGATTTACCTCGCTATGGGGAGGATTGCTTGTCTCCCTCCCAGCGCTAGTCACGTTCGCCATTCCTTCTCCTAGCCTTTACTTGGACCTTGCTGCCTCTGCATAACTGAGGCAGTGGGGCAGGTTTTTGTAGAGGTGGCCTGCCCCACTGCACAGGTTGCAGCACTTACTCTGTTTACAGTCTTTGGTCTGATGGCTTTCCTTCTTGCAGTTCTTGCAGATGACTGTGCTGCAGTTAGCTGCCACGTGACCAGATTTGTCACAGGTACGACAAACTCTGGGCTGCCCTGCATAGACCAAGAAGTCTTGACTTCCCCCGATAGCGAAGCTGGAGGGTGGTTGGATGATGGCTCAATTGGCATCGACCTTCAAGGTCACCTTGACCTGCTGCTTGCTGGTCCAAATCCTAAACGGGTCCTTGACATCAGTGCTGCTGCCGGCCACCTCGGCGTACCTGGGGAGGAAGGTGAGTACATCCATGACAGGAACGTGGGGGTTGTAGAGGTAGATTGTCACCACCCGGTCGCGTTGCGTTGACAGCATGAAGAGTGGCTCCACTGTGAGGATTGACAGCGGCGTCTGGTTTCCTCTATCCTTGAACACCTTCAGGAACTTGATGCATCCCGCCACATCCCAGAACATTATTTCGAAATATCCACCGCTGCGGAAGTTCTGCAGGCAGAAGATGTCCGCAGCTTGGAATCCACATCAATCAATAAGGATTTTCTTAATGAAGAAGGTACGGTCAACCGGTGCATCTCCTTCATTATCCTTCACCACCACACTCCCTGGCCTGAAGCTCTAGAATTGGTTACAGCCATTTTACTCAAAAACTTACCTGGAACAGGATTAAAGGCCACTGATCATGGTCTCTCCCCTGCCAGGTAAGAATGTGTTCTGTTGACTCTAGGTTGGTTTCTTGAATCGGTGCATGCCGTGTTGTCCCAGCACCTGTCATTTATGGCCCCCTCCGTGGGTTCCTTCCTTCCATATTAGGTTATAGTCCACCTTAACCCTTTGGTCAGGTTTATCCTCACCTTCTGTATATTGTCTCTTATTGATTAGTTTATAGTAATCAGATTCCAGCAGATATGACCCTATCCTCTGTGCATTGTCTCTAAAGACAGCTTGATGGCCCAGTCGTTGTCACACAATGGGTAATGTTTGCTGTCAATTCAAGTCTTGAACGATCTCTGAATATCATTATTTGTATTATCATCCTTCATGAGGCCTACCAAGTCTATCCCTTATTGTGTCTTCGTTTGAAATGCTGAATGGGCATCTGGTCTCATAGCAACGCTACTTCTGGTATGGTTGTGAAAATAAACACTGTCTTCCACCTTCTCCCCACGACAGTATACCAATATACATTTCACATTTAACATGATTCTAAACACAAAGTCCACCACTTAGTTCTCATCTAATACATATATATCTATAAATACACATATATATATATCTCTATCAAAGTATAACTATTCCAGAGCATAACCGCAACATCCTTTGAAATCATTCTAATTTAAAACGTAGCATCTTGTGAGTTTTATAAGACCATTAGTTATATAAATTCATCCAACAGATAAAACATGGAAGATGTTAACCCTTTACTTCCTACAATTGATAGTGTTTAGTTTTGCTCTTTCCCATAAATGAAAACACTCTCTCTGAGTCTCCTCTATCAAATACTTTCATAATTTTAAAGACCTCTATTAAGTCACCCCTCAGCCTTCTCTTTTCAGGAGAAAAGAGACCCAGCCTGTTCATCCTTTCCTGATAGATAACCTCACAGTTCTGGTATCATCCTTGTAAATTGCATATGGAAATTGGAAATTATAAATTATAATGTCTTTCTTTGGCCTCCTTATCTCAAGAGACAATGGGTAAGCGCCTGGAGGTGGTCAATGGTGTGTGGAGCAGCGCCTGGAGTGGCTATAAAGGCCAATTCTGAGTGACAGGCTCTTCCACAGGTGCTGCAGAAAAATTTGTTTGTCGGGGCTGTTACTCAGTTGGCTCTCCCCTTGCGCCTCTTTCTTTTTTCCTGCCAACTGCTAAGTCTCTTCGACTCGCCACACTTTAGCCCCGCCTTTATGGCTGCTTATAATGTACCAAGCGCTTATGCGGTAACTTGTCAGAATTGTTGTCAATCAGAAATGAAAGAGAATAGAGAAAGATATGAATAATGGTGTGATAGAGATTTGAGAATGTGCCTGACATGGTTGTGATGTGCCAGCATCAGTGTAACAATTAAAACAGACATAGCACCCATGATGAACGATGTACAAATTTGCCCTTGCAACACCCCACCCCTCATTATGCAAGCCACCAATTTGCACTGATACATTAATGTGTTTGGTTGGGTGAAACAGAGCAGACACAGGGTGCTCTGGTTTCCTATGAACCCAAGGTGCCACTGACTACTAGCCAATGTAACTCGATGGTACAAGTGAAGCGACATATTTAAACCCAGCTCTAGCACTGGTATTTTTAATTTGACTATTGGAGAAGACTAAGATAATGGAACTAAGGGCAGGGAAGAAAATTAGATTAAAATCTGTTTTTAAAGGAGAAAAAGGGCAGGTATTAAGGAGAGTTTCAAGGAGTGGTTGCAAGTATCTGACACGATTCTGCTCTGGGAACTTTCACTGTGTACATCAATGATTTGGATATAGGGCAGGAGGGAATCATATCAAAGGATCTACCTGATATCCGGGGTAGCGGCAGACCTGAAGGGAACAGGGCTGAAGAGCTATAAAAGAAAGAGTGGGGCTCGAGGCCCTTCTCCTACCTGATGTCCATTGACAGCGGTGGACTCTCTGACTGTTTCTGCGCGCGTTCTGTTCGGAGGAAGTGAAAAAAAGAATAGTGGCATCACTGAAATTCTATGTGCTGATTGGTCGGTGGGTGGCAGCTGTTATTGCTGAAATAGTTTGGTGTAAAAAAAAAGGTTCTTTTTAAATTAAAGCCCTTGGATAGCTACCTGTAAATTATTAGTATTTACTGGCGATACTAGTGCTGTTTGCACGGAGTGAAGCTGTAAATTGCGTGTGGGTATTTTCGCTGGCTGGGGGCGGTGGAAGGTGTTCTTTGGACTTTTTCTTTCACAGCCTCAAAGGTACAGAGGCTAATAGCTGGTAAGTTATTACACTAGCAAGTTTTCTTTGTAAAGTTAAGTAATGGCAGGGCAGCTTGGCCAAGCGGAATGTGCCTCCTGTGTAATGTGGGAAGTCATGGCCATGCCATGTGACCTTGGCAAACATGTCGGCAGAAAGTGTCTCTTGTTGCAGAAGCTTGAACTTCGGCTTTCAGAGCTCAAGCGGCGGCTGGAGCCACCGTGGTGCATCCACGAGGTGGAGGACTACGTGGATGGCATGTTTCAGGAGGTAGTCAAGCCGGTGCCTAGGCGAGCACAGTTGAGGGGGGGACTGGATGACTGCCAGATGGACAAAGAAGGTAATTCAGGAGTCCCCAGAGGACAGATGGGAAAGACGGTTCCTCTGGAGAATGCACTGAGAGTCATAACCAGAATATCATTGGTGACTCAGCTGTGCTGGGCTGGAGAAGAAAGGCAAGAGGGCAGGAGTGGTAGGGGATTCTATGGTTAGATGAATTGATAGGCGTTTCAGTGGCCGTAGATGTGATTCCAGGATAGTATGTTGCCTCCCTGGTGCAAGGGTCATGGATATCACCGAGCAGAATATTCTGGAGGGTGAGGGTGCACAGTCAGACGTCCTGGTCCACATTGGTACCAATGACAGAGGGAGAAAGAGGGACGAGGTTCTGCAAAATGAATTTATGGAGCGAGGTAGCAGATTAATAAGGACCTCAAAGGTTGTAATCTCTGGGTTTCATCCGGTGCCATGGGCAAGTGAGTATGTGAATAGGAGGTTCGAGCAGATGAATGCATGGCTGAAGAGATGGTGCAGGAGGGAGGGCTTTAGTTTCCTGGATCACTGGGTCTGTTTCTGGCGAAGGTGGGATCTGTATAAGTTGGACGGGTTGCACCTGAACCAGAATGGAACCAGCATCCTTGCTGGGAGATTTGCTAGTGCTGTTGGGGGGCTGGTTTAAACTAATTTGGTAGGGGGATGGGATACAGAGTGGAAGCACAGCAGGGGGTGATGTACGATCAAATATAGAAGAGAAGCTAAGTCAGTCTGGAGGGCAGAATAAATGTAGACCTGTTAAGGCTCAAGTAAATAATACAAGGCTGGATTATATCTATTTTGATGCAAGGAGTCATACTAGTAAGGCAGATGAATTGAGGGCATTGATTAACACATGGGATTATGATATTATTGCTATCACTGAGACATGGTTGAGGGAAGGGCAGGACTGGCAGCTCAATATTCCAGGGTATAGAATCTTCAGGCATAATAGGGGAGGGGGTAAAAGAGGAGGTGGCATTGCACTGTTGATCAAGGAGTCAATTACTGCAGTAAGGAGGGATGATATCTTAGAAGGTTCCTCTAATTAGGCCATATGGATAGAACTTAAAAACAAAAAGGGAGCAATCACTTGTATGGGAGTGTATTACAGGCCTCCAAACAGTCAAGGAGAGATAGAGGATCAGATATGTAGGCAAATCTCAGAGAGATGCAAAAATAATAGGGTAATCATTAGGGGATTTCAATTTCCCCTATATTAGAGGGGATAGTATTAGTGCAAAAAGCTTAAAGGGGGCGGAATTCTTCAAATGCATTCAGGAGAGCTTTTTGAGCCAGTACGTAGAGAGTCCTACAAGAGGTGGGGCAGTACTGGATTTAGTCCTAGGGAATGAAGCCGGACAAGTGGTAGAAGTGTCAGTGGGGGGAGCATTTCGGGGATAGTGGCCATAACTCCAGGATTTAAGGTTGTTATGGAAAAGGACATAGAGGGACCAGAAATAAAAGTACTGAATTGGGGGGAAGGCAGATTTCAATATGATAAAACAGGATCTGGCCAAAATGGACTGGGAGCAGCTTCTTATAGGTAAGTCTACATCAGACCAGTGGGAGTCATTCAGAAAGGAATTAGTGAGAGTTCAGGTCCAACATGTTGCCATAAAGGTGAAGAGTGGGACCAACAAGTTCAGGGAACCCTGGATGTCACGGGATATAGAGGATTGGATAAAGAAAAAAAAAGGAGGCTAATGGCAGATTCCGAGTGCTGAAAACAGTGGCAGCCCGAGAGGAGTATAGAACGTGTCGGGGAGTACTTAAAAAAGTAATTAGGAGAGCGAAGAGGGGGCATGGAAAATCACTGGCAGACAAGATACAGGAAAACCCCAAGGCGTTTTATAAGTATGTTAAGGGCAAGAGGATAACCAGGGAAAAAGTGGGGCCCATTAGGGATCAAAGAGGCAATCTGTGTGTGGAGCCGGAGGACACAGGTGAGATTTTGAATGATTACTTTTCATCTGTGTTCACTATGGAGAGGGATGATGTAGGTGTAATCAGGGAGGGGGATTGTGATATACGTGATCAAATTAGCATTGAAAAGGTATTAGCTGTATTAGCAGCCTTAAAAGTGGATAAATCCCCAGACCCAGATGAGATGTGCCCCAGGCTGCTATGTGAGGCAAGGGAGGAGATAGCAGGGGCTCTGACACAAATTTTCAGATCCTCTCTGGCCACAGGAGAGGTGCCAGAGGACTGGAGGACAGCGAAGGTGGTACCATTATTCAACAAGGTTAGCAGGGATAAACCAGATAATTATAGGCCTGTGAGTCTAATGTCAGTAGTAGGGAAATTAATGAAAAAAAATTCTGAGACAGAGGATTAATTTCCACTCGGAGAGGCAGGGATTAATCAGGGATAGTCAGCATGGCTTTGTCAGGGGGAGATCATGTCTAACAAATTTGATTGAATTTTTCGAGGAGGTGTGTAGATGAGGGTAAAGCAGTTGATGTAGTCTACATGGACTTCAGTCAGACTGTTGATAAGGTCCCGCATGGGAGATTGGTTAATAAGGTAAGAGCCCATGGGATCCAGGGTAATTTGGCAAATTGGATCCAAAATTGGCTTAGTGGCAGGAGGCAGAGGGTGATGGTTGAGGGTTGTTTTTGCAAATGGAGGCCAGTGACCAGTGGGATACTACAGGGATCGGGGGGCGCTGGGACCCTTACTGTTTGTAGTGTACATTAATGATTTAGACGTGAATATAGGAGGTATGAGCACTAAGTTCGCAGACAACACAAAAATTGGTGGTGTCGTGAATAGTGAGGAGGAAAGCCTTAGATTACAGGACGATATAATTGGGCTGGTTAGATGGGCGGAGCAGTGGCAGATGGAATTTAATCCTGAGAAGTGTGAGATGATACACTTTGGGAGGTCTAACAAGGTAAGAGAATATACAATGGATAGTAGGACCCTACTAAGTACAGAGGGTCAGAGGGACCTTGGTGTACTTGTCCATAGATTACTGAAGGCAGCAGCACAGGTAGATAAAGTGGTTAGGAAGGCATACGGGATACTCGCCATTATTAGCCGAGGCATAGAATATAAGAGCAGGGACATTATGTTAGAGCTGTATAAAATGCTGGTTAGGCCACAGCTAGAGTACTGGTACAGTTCTGGTCACCACACTATAGGAAGGATATGATTGCACTGGAGAGGGTGGAGGGGAGAGTCACTAGGATGTTGCCTAGTGGAGCATTTCAGCGATGAAGAGAGACTGGGTAGGCTGGGGTTGTTTTCCTTGGAGCGGAGAAGGCTGAGGGGGGACCTGACAGAGGTATACAAAATTATGAGGGCATTGATAGAATAAAAAGGAGGAAACTTTTTCCCTTAGCAGAGGGGTCAATAACCAGGGGGCATAGATTTAAGGTAAGGGGTAGGAGGTTTAGAGGGGAATTGAGGAAAATGTTTTTCACCCAGAGGGTGGTTGGTAGCTGGAACACACTGCCTGAAGGGGTTGTAGAGGCAGGAACCCTCACAACATTTAAGAAGTATTTAGATGAGTATTTGAAACGCCAGAGCATACAAGGCTACGGGCCAAGTGTGGGAAAATGGGATTAGATCGGACGGGTGCTTGTTGGTCAGTGTAGGCGTGTTGGGCCAAAAGGCCTCTTTCTGTGCTGTAAAATTCTATGACTGTAAAGTTTGCAGGTGATACTAATAAGAGGCATAATATTTCACTTTGAGAACTAAAGAAAGCTACAAGAGAATATTAATGAGTTGGAGGAATAGGAAAACAGTGACAAGTGGAATTCAGTGTCAGTAAGTGTAAGGTGGTAAATTTTGATTTAAATAAAAGTAATAATTATAATTTGAATAAGAAAATGTTCAGTGATGTGGAGAAGCAAAGGGATTTGGAGGTCCAGATTCACAAGCCATTCAAAAGTAGCACTTCAAGGGCAATGAGCCCTCTAGGGTGTGTGGGGACATGGCAGGGCTGCAAGCAACAACGTACCGTGCAGGGAACAAACAAGTCATGCATGATCAATGTTTCCTTTGAGATGCTCGCTTGTGTGACTGCGTGGCAATCTTAAAGGGACCACGCAGATCAACAGGAAATTAAATGGAACATTGCTCAAAGAGTAAGGTCATAACAAAAGCTAATTGATTACACATTTGTGGCAAGTGGTATAGAATATAAACATCAAGATGCATTGGTGAATCTATAAAATCTAATGATGACAGTTGGAGGATTGTGTGTAGTTTTAGGCTCTACAGTATAGAATATTTGTCGAGACAATGAAGAGACAGTAAAATATGCTGCCTGGTATGAGGAAATATGAAGAAAGACCTGGAAAAATCAGCGTTATTTTCATTAGAACAGAGGAGATTACGGATTGAGTTGATAGAGGTGTTTAAAATTACGAAGGAATGGGACAGAGTTGAATAAGTTCAGATTGTTTCCAGTGATAAAGGGCTTTACTACAAGAGGACCTAAACATAAGATTAAATGTCAGTAATTTTGGACAAACAGCAGGAGAAACATTTTTGCACAAAGGATTTTGAGGCTGTGGAATGCACTACCAAAGTAAGTTGATGGTTGATGGAATTGGGAAATAAAGGGATATGTGAATGGAGTGGGCACGTGAGATTCGGAAGAATGGTCATTTGGAAGATAAAAACCAACACAAATTGGTGTGTTGAATGGCCCATTTCCATGTTTTAATTTCTATGTGATTCTATATAACATGACATGGGCATAAATCACCAGCACAGCTCAATAGAATTTCCTAAGTTTAACAGAGCTAAAGGAGAAGGAAAGTATAATATGGCTGAGCATGCAAAAAAAGGTAGGTAGTAAATTGCTATTGGAGACTGATATAAGAGATTGTTCAGATTTCTTTTGAGATAGCATCAAGGAACTTAAGGGCTACATGCAATCAGTGGAGCTTTCTGTGTGTCTGACAGAGAATTAACTTGTTGCTGTGATAGTCAGTGATGAGGCAATCCAAGCTATTGAGATTTGTATTGAAACTTTCAGACTCCGTGTTGAAGGTTGGACCTCCAGGCAAATGGCTGAACTGAGCCTACTTTACTGATGTACTGCTCATAAAGCAAGCCAGCCAAATGAGTTATGCTCCAGAGTGGCATAGAAAAGAGAAGGGAAGACTTTGGAGAGTTGAATTAAGATGTTCATAGTTAAATTTAGATGATTTGTATAGCTCACTGCCTTTGGCAACAGCAATTTGCATAGTGTGAAGTTCATCATCTTTAATTCAGCTGAATTACTTTGGCTGGAATTTTCCACTCATTGATCATCAGGAAACAATAACAGCCAGATTGTTAACTTTTCTCTCCATCAACCATACATCCTTTTGCACAACATATACAATTTTCATTTTGTCTATGATTAATTAGTTGCGCAACTAAATGTATCTTGAGGACACCTCTATCTACAAGGTCCATTTCCTGGCATGGGTTTTGAGTTTTTTGGTAGAGTGTTGAAGGTTGTTTTGCTTGTAAACGTTAATTGGATAGCAAATGTCAGCTGCACCTTGGGAGCACACATGTTTTAAAATGTTAGTTGCCAGTAGCCTTATTTCATGTTCAATCTATGTACATAATGACACTCTTTTCATTGTCTTTGATCAGGAGACATACTGCTGTGTCCCACCATACATTTGATGGTGTAGTTCACTCCTGCACATCTGTGATGGGGCAGAGCTATTGAATGACTAACTTTGGTACAAAGGCGCTGGTGAATGAATACCCTGATGTGATGGCAGTCAGCTGCCGCCTGGTAATGCAAGTTGTTGTAGAACGCCCGCTGGGGCTCCAGCACATAGTGTGAACAGTGTAGTCTGTCCCCTGTGAATTGCATTACAGCTAAAAAGAAAATGAACAAAAAGCAGTGAAGGAGAAAGACATAAACTGCTCTCATTTCTTCCAGTCGATGATGAATTTGTGCCCAGCAGGGTTGGAGGTTTTATGGGTAGTTCCAGTAGAGCAGGGCATATAAGGCAATTTAAATATAGAAAGCAACATCACTGTGACATACTTTGTGTGTCCATGCATTTGTAATTGGAGTGTGAATTTCAAGTAGCTTGTAATGAGGATCAATTTTGTACAGTACTGTGAATTGGATCAGGTGGAAATATACTTGTATGAAAAAGAGAGAAAGATGGTAGCTATGGGAGGCACAAGTTGTGTGGTCGTTTGACTGAACAAAATCTCAGGCTATCAGTGATTGACCCCCCTCTATACAGAGAGTAAAAGATCAGGCCCTTCAACATGCTGACCTTGCCCTTTTAAATCAATAATCCAGACTGGGTTTTCATGCGTCAATGAATAATCCCAAACCAAGTTGTCCATCTGGATATTTCAGTGATTTAATCCAAAAAATGGTTTATAATGAACACTGCTTCAGGATTATGCTTAAAATGGGTGCTGCCAATAACTTCAGTTGTCTAAATTATCTCCCTTAAGTGCCAGTGATTACATGCTACAATCTATGGATAGATAGCTTAGTCCCTTTAGTGGCAGGTGATCCCCTCACCTCATCTTCAGGACATTGAATGAAACAGTGCATAAATTCAGCAATAGGTGTACATGCTCTGATACAAACTTCTTGATCTCATTACATTGGGCATCCCGCAGGCCAAGAATGAGGCAGCAATGCTGCAAACCGTGGAGAAGCTCACAATGTACCCCGCTTGTCCTGGTAAATACATACGTATGGAAAGTGTCAGGCTTGGGATAAAAAGCAGGACTTCAAAAGAAAAGTCAATCTAAAGTATGACCATGCAATGATTTTGTGGCAGAACTGGTAAAATGTAAAATACTTACTGTGCGAAGAGATCACTAGACAGCTGAATTTCATTTTTTTTCTCCACAGTTGAAAAGAATATTTTGAAAAGGAATATTATACTTTTAAAGTTATGCAGTGGATGATTCATATCCCTAACCTTGTTAAATTGTACAGTTTAGAAACGTGATAGTTACTCTACATAATTATACCATAGTGAAGTTTCTGATGTGTCAGCTCACACAAATGTAATGTGTGGTTCACATTATTCCACTCAGCAGAGTTTGCTTTGAAGTCTGCTGCAATCTCTGAGACACTTCAGCGAACAGCTACTTCTATTTCCTGATCAACTGAAGAAGCAGACATCATTCTACAGAATCCACACAGCAGGTCTGTTGTCGGCCTAAGCATCTCACACAGTGCGATTGCCACAGAAAAGAAGTACCCTGATCCCCATTCACACTGGGAGCTTACTTCAGAATGTTGATACATCTGTACAAGGCACAGACACCACAACCTTGGTTTAATGCCAAATATTTATGTCACAGTAGGATTGCAGCAGATTTTCTCATTATTTTTAATTGGCAATGCTGCCAATTTCCAAGAATGGAACTCTATTAAATGGTAGTTTAAACTGGGCTAGATTCATTCTCTATTCCCTCAATCCACAGCAAATGGTGAGATGTCGAAAATAAGTGATAACATCAGTGGGTACAAGTTTTATTGGGAAGATAATTTGCAGTGAATTTTTTGAATTTTATAACTATTGATTTTCAGTTTACTTTTGTGAAAAAAATGACTTTTAATACACGGAGCTGCGTTATAGTGCAAATGAATGGAGTTTCATTATATCATTATAGTGCAAGAATACGGCATAAAGTACAGACCTAAAAATGTTGAGATTAGAATAGCGTATTGGAGCTCTGACTGTTCGAGCATGACACTTGGGGAATTGAAGGAGATCTGGGGTTAATCTTCAACACTGCTAGGTTGTCAATCTCAGCAGTATGTATTAGAGAAAGTCCTGAGTGGATGGCAAGGTACATCCCTCCAGAGGAGACAAGAAAAATCAAAGGTGACCCAGGGCACGGTCAAACGCTTCCCAGCAGAATAGAATTAGCAGGGGCCTGCAAGCAGGTCCTTTTTAGCCTCATCTGATGTGTGTGGCATCAGAAAAAATAGAGGGACTTGCACCTAATCAACAAAAATAGTTCTATTTTCTGCAATTGTTAGAACTGGCATAAACCTGGTCGGCTCATGAAGTATCATCTAAAAGTGGATCCTTTGCAGTGTTAAATATAATATGCTATAAAATGATAATGAATAAGGGAAGATCAAATGAGGGCAAGCCAATGGTGCAAGATCACATCTGATCTTATGTCATAATGAGTCTTTAATCAGATCAATAGTGCTCAATATCACTAGCTGGCTATTGGAGAATGAGATAAGAAATGAAGGAGATATTAAAGCATTAATCCAATGCCTAGGATATTTATTTACTAACCGTGTGAATAGCTGGTGTGATCAGTGGCTGTGCTCTTGTGTTATAAGATCTAGTGCAGGTCATGTGATCCTTAATAGTTAAATAACAGCAGTGTTCTCCTACATGGTTCATTAATTCTTCCTTTCTTCCATTAATCTCATGCCAGAATGAATTGATTTTATAGAGTTCATCTAATGCTGAGTGTGCAAATATTTCTGCAAGTCCTCCTGCTGTGTCCTCCACTCGTATGTACAGGAGTCACTGGGAGACGAGAAACTGACCTTTTCCATTAAAGCAAAGAAATGTTTCTTTTTCTCCTCTCCCCCTTTCCTTTCCTTCTCATCTGTTCTAAATGTGTGATACATGCTGTGGTATGATTTCATAGAAAGTAAGAAAACTTAGGGCACAGAAGGAGGCCATTTGGCTCATCATATTTATGCTAGCCAAGAAAGAACAATGAATAATGTTCATTATTCTGTCATTTAACACCCTCTCTGCACTAGCATTTGTCTTTCACCACACCACTAACACCCTTTGCCTTTGCTCCATAACCTTCTTGTCAGTTATTCTCTGTGACCCTCTGTTCTATCAACACATTCCCTTTTGTTATCCTTTGCCCCACCCCGGCTTTATTTGCTTAAAACCTATTACATTTCTAACCTTTGCCAGTTCTAATGAAAGGTCACTGACCTGAAAGGTTAACTCTGCTTCTCTCTCCACTTATCAATAAGTGGGGAAAAATTATTTTTAGATTATATATATATATATATATAATGTTGTGACCTGTGGAGAATTGGGACTAGAATAAATATTGCACTGCTCCCACCATGGTCGTAACAGTACCAAGCCATTGTAAGTTGCTGCAATGTAAAAAAAAAGCTCTAATTTATCAAATCTGTTTTAATTCTAATTTATTCGATCTAATGATGTATTCCACAATCCTTAGCTAACTTTTCGCTTACTACAAATTTCATAAATGTCCATCACATGCACATGTGAATTATGTGGTGCATTTTATGCAAAAAGGAATCTTTATTGAAAAGGGAAACATTGGCAGGAATTTATGGACCCCCCCCCCCCCCCCAACCAGCGGGACCGTTCGCAACACCTTCCCGCCCCCACTGCAATTTTACGCGGCAGGGCGGCGGCGGAGACAAACGGCCTACTTGCCCAGGCCAGTCAAGGCCCTTAAGTGGCTAATTAGCTGCCACTGAAGGGCCTTCTCCTGCCGCCACTAGTATTTTACCTATGGCGGCCGGACAACAAAGGCACGAAGAACACCGCCATGTAAAATCTGGCAGCGTTCTTGCAGATTGGGTGGGGCCCTCCTGATGGGCACACTGTGCCCCACAGAGGGCTGCCCCCAAAGCCTCAACCATCCCCACCACACACGCTCTTCCCCCTACCCCCCCCCCCAATCCCCAAACCGACCCCCCTTGCCTCGCTGGGGCCAGCCAGTTGTCCCCAGTGAAGCCCCATAAACTGGCATTCGTTTCGGGACCATCCGTCCTCTTGCCTCTGTTGGCTGGGTGTAGTCCCAGAAATGGCCACCGCTTCCAGTGGCGCTGCTGGGACTAAGAGCTACTGGCCTGCTGATTGGCTAGCATCTCCATTAGGCGGGACTTCCTGCCTCAAGGAGGTGGAAGTTCCGCCCAAAGCCAATTAAGGGCCCGGGGAGCAAAAAATCCTGGCATGGCTCCCCAGGCCCCGCGGAGGTAGGCTAGCCCCCAACTTTTCGGCCGGTGGATGGGGCCTCAATGTTAAATTCCAGCCATTGACTGTGTTACATGTTTATCCTTCCTTCCTCTACCTTTGGGCTTTGACCTTCATGATGAAAAGATAAATCTTGAAACTGGTGGTCCTGTTTAATCTTTGGCTGATGGCATGACAAATCATTTTTGCCAACCAACAGAAGGTTTGCATTTATTCTCATACAGAAAATAAAAGAAGTAGCTACTGCCAAAACACCAATAGATAAATGGGCACCTCCAGGCTTATTATACAGACAGGAACCTTAATACACTGTGCCAGTTCTCCCATTTGGCAAGAAACATCTTTTTTAGCTATAGAAACCTTTCTTATCATTTGCTAACATTTCACATCTTCAGTTGAATCTTGCAGATGCTAATTAAGAAAGACTGTATAGATAAGGGAAGTTTATTAGTTGATAGACTGCCTCAATGATCCAACTAATGATCAGAACAGCCTTTGATCATACTGTTTCCAACCCATCTCCTACCAGAGCTAAAGCTTTTTCCCATTTCCCTTGGGATCAAAACTGCACAGGACAATTGCTTGAACCGGTCATCAATTCTGTACGCTGTAATTTTATTCTGATGCTGGATATCTATGCTCTAGCCGCTGTAGTATTACTGTTTAACCCTATCTCTATCCCCCTCTTTGTTCATGATCTATTTCTAAAGCATTTTTTTCAAAAGCCATGTTTTAATCGTGACTTATCAATATGAAAATTTATAGGCTAGTCCTTCCTGCACAATTTTGTAAATGTCATATACCAATATAGACTTGACTTTGGATAGCTTAGTTGAAGGAAGTAGAATGGGGTTAGTCACTGATGGTGTATGAAACACCCAAGGTTTCATCTGCTTATCCAAGTAGATGCAAAAGATCCCATGATACCAGTTTGGAAGAAAATTCTCTTGGTGATTTGGCCAGTAATTCTCCATCAGTTAATATTGCCATAAACAGATCAAGTAATTATACCTTTGCTGTTTCTGGGATCTTGCGCTCAAGATTGGCTGTCGCAATTGTCTTCATAGCAACAGGAGCTGTACTTCAAAAGTATCATTGGATGTAATGTCACTGTGAATGTCCTGAGGCACTATATAACTACAAGTTTGTTCTTTGCTTCTTGTTTCCTTCCTTTGCTATTCCATCCTTATTTCTTTCCTCTTTTTTCCTTTTTCTATCGTTTCCTGGAGTAACTAGTTGAATTGTGAGCTCTTGCAGCTTTGTTGTAAAACAGTGTGCTTTTGGTGCATGTCACCATTGCTGCTTATACGTAGAGGATATTTTTAATAGCTTCCCATTTTTTGTCATGAACCAATAGCCCTTCCAGGGTC
This sequence comes from Heterodontus francisci, assembly GCF_036365525.1. NCBI lineage: Eukaryota > Metazoa > Chordata > Chondrichthyes > Heterodontiformes > Heterodontidae > Heterodontus > Heterodontus francisci. Next base: position 69,199,094 of record NC_090384.1, read on the forward strand.
TAAAGGCTGTTGAATGCTTTAGATGACTGATGTGCAGTACCCACACTGTTGATGACACTTCTTAAAGTAATAAAAATGACCACTGGAGTCTCGGGGTCCTTGTTTGAATGCTGCTCCCACGAGACCACTTTATATAATGTACAGTCTGCCATAAAATGTCCTCTGCTGCACTACAATGTGTCTTTTCTCCTTGAATTTTGACCTTTAAGAGTCATTGAGTCTAAATTTTGAATCTATGATACCCATTTCATTTACTTATATACAGCACATTAATTCTGTTTAATTACTTTTTATGTGCATCACTTCAGTATTCAAAGACTTAAAATTACTCATGTGGTAAATGTAGATCTATTACTGTTGTCAAGGAAATCCCCACATTTCAGCAATCTCCGCAGCTGTGTCAGTAATTCCTGCTGTTGTGCTGGGTTGGTGTCTGTGTTTTGATGATAATCCTGAATATCTCAGCTATAACTGCTAGTTGCTAATACTCTGCACAAAATACTGCTTTCTTTTGTGCTTTGCGCTGACTGGAGGAAGCAGACGTTAAACTGAGGTCCCGATTGCCCTCTCAGGTGGACATAAACTATCCCATGGCACTATTTTGAAGAAGAGCACAGGGGAGTTCTCCCCAGTGGTCTAGTCAATATTTATCCCTCGACTAACATCACTTTGATAAAAAAACAGATTATCTGGTCATTATCACATTGCTGTTTGTGGGACCTTGCTGTGTGTAAAATAGCTCCTGCATTTCCTCCATTAAAACAGTGATTACACTTCAAACTACTTCATTGGCTGTGATGTATTTTTGAATGTCCTGAGGTTGTGAAAGGTGAAATATCAATACAAGTCTTTCTTTTTCAGATTGTACTGCAATATTAGGTCTGCCAGCCAGATATTGTGGATCAGATTATACAATGTTTATGGAAGAAGCCAACACATAGAATCATAGAAAGTTTAAAGCACAGAAAGAGGCCAACTTGGCCCATCATGTCTGCACCGGCCAAAAAAACGATCCACCCATTCTAATCCCACCTTCCAGCATTTGGTCTGTAGCCCTGCAGATTATGGCACTTGAGGTGCATATCCAGACTCCTTTTGAATGAGTTGAGGGTTTCTGCCTCAACTACCCTTTCAGGCAGTGAATTCCAGACCCCTACCACCCTCTGGGTGAAAAAGTTTTTCCTCATCTCCCCTCGAATTTTCCTAGCAAACTCTTTAATTCTATGCCCCCTATCACAGACCTCTCTGCTAAGGTGAATAGATCCTTCACCTCCACTCTATCCAGGCCCCTCAAAATTTTGTACATTTCAATCAGATCTCCCTTCAGCCTTCTCTGTTCCAAGGAGAACAACCCCAGCCTATCCAATCTTTCCTCATAGCTGCATTTTTCCAGTCCTGGCAACATCCTAGTAAATCTCCTCTGTACCCTCTCTAGTGCAATTACATCCTTTCTGTAATGAGGTGCTGTGCTAATGACCTTTTTTCACACAGTTGTAAAAGACAACCATTGCAGTTTTCTGTGTGCATTGTCTTATAAAAATTGATTCTAATAACTGGATTCATCTAACTAAGCCAGTTTCCTGAATAAGAGAACATGTGACAATAAAATGAAATCTATGTTCTATGACCAGAACTGCACACAGTACTCAAGTTGTGGCCTAACCAATGAATTATACAGTTCCAGCATAACCTCCCTGCTCATATTTGTTTAAGCTTTCACATCGAACAACAATAGCTTGCAATAAAAACAAGAAATGCTGGAACCACTCAGCAGGTCTGGCAGCATCTGTGGAAAGAGAAGCAGAGTTAACGTTTCGGGTCAGTGACCCTTCTTCGGAACTAACTTGCATTTATGTAGTGCCTTTAACATAAAAAAAAAAGTTCCAAGGCACTTTACAGTGGTGTGATCATAAATAAATGGTGCTGAGTCAAAGAAGGAGTGCCGAAATAATTAGTCGAAAAAGTGGGCTTTATTAAAGGTATTAAGCAAGATGAGGCAGACTGAAAGACAGAGGAGCTTAGTCAAGGAATTGGAGAACGTGGTGACTGAAGACACAGCCACCAATGGTAGGACAAAGAGAGGGAGGGACGCACCTAGAGGCAGTGGACTGGAGAGTTTGGGACAGCATTGTAAGGCCGGAGTAGGTTACAGTGAGATGGAGGGATGGATCTTCTGCAACTGAAGGAATTGCAGCATGCAAGTTGGCACCTTCCGTGCTGGAGAAGTAAGGAGAGAAAATTGGGGGAGAGTGGGAAAGATAATTTCAGGGTTCAAGCAATATCAAAAACTGAGCACAAAGCTTGCACACCTTGCAAGTATCTGAATGCTGATTTCATTGCTCTCTTGAAACATTCCTGGGAATTTATTTTTCTAGAAACATAAAATATACTAAATGTATTTGAATTAGGTCACAGTGATGGATAGTGTACTGCAAAATCTGATTGGTGACCTAGATTGAACTGTGGAAGGAGCAAGAGACAGTAATATCCTGAATAGCTTGTGCTTTTTAATATCATTACTGGAGTGATGTGTTGCATTATTTGTTGAGGATTGTATAATCTTGTTTTGCACTTTGATGCTGAAGAGTTTTTATTTGTATATTATCCTGTAATCTAAGGCTTTCCTCCCCACTATTTACAATACCACCAATTTTCATGTCTTCTGCGAACTTACTGATCATACCTACTATATTCACATCTAAATCATTATTGTACACTACAAACAGTAAGGGTCCCAGCATCGATTCCTCGGTACCCCACTGATCACAGTCCTCCATTCGCAAAAACAACCCTCGACCATCACCCTCTGCCTCCTGCCACAAAGCCAATTTTGGATCCAATTTGCCAAATTACCCTGGATCCCATGGGCTTTTACCTTCTTAACCAATCTCCCATGTGGGACCTTATCAAAAGCGTTACTGAAGTCCATGTAGGCTACATCAACTGCTTTACCCTCATCTACACATCTAGTCATCTCCTCGAAAAATTCAGTCAAATTGGTTAGACACGATCTCCCCCTGACAAAGCCATGCTGACTATCCCTGATTAATTCCTGCCTCTCCAAGTGGAGATTAATCCTGTCTCTCAGAATTTTTTCCAAAAATTTCCCTACAACAATTAGATTCACCTGCCTATAATTACCTGGTTTATCCCTGCTACCCTTCTTGAATAATGGTACCACATTTGCCGTCCTCCAGTCCTCTGGTACTTCTCCTGTGGCCAGAGAGGATTTGAAAATTTGTGTCAGAGCCCCTGCTATCTCCTCCCTTGCCTCACATAGCAGCCTGGGGTACATTTCATCTGGCCCTGGGGATTTATCCACCTTTAAGCCCACTAATACAGCTAATACTTTCTACTTCTCAATGCTAATTTGATCAAGTATATCACAGTCTCCCTCCCTGATTACTACACCTACATCGTCCCTCTCCATAGTGAACACAGGTGAAAAGTAATCATTCAAAACCTTATCTGCGTCCTCCAGCTCCACACACATTGCATCTTTGATCCCTAATGGGCCCCACCTTTTCCCTGGTTATCCTCTTTCCTAACATACTTATAAAACGCCTTGGGATTTTCCTTTATCTTGTCTGCCAGTGATTTTTCATGTCCTCTCTTCGCTCTCCTAATTACTTTTTTAAGTACCCCACTACACTTTCTATACTTCTCTAGGGCCTCTGCTGTTTTCAGTGCTCTGAATCTGCCATAAGCCTCCTTTTTTTCTTTATCCAATCCTCTATATTCCTTGACATCCAGGGTTCCCTTGACTTGTTGGTCCTACCCTTCACCTTTATGGGAACGTGTTGGCCCTGAACTCTCGCTATTTTCTTTCTGAATGACTCCCACTGGTCTGATGTAGACTTTCCTATAAGAAGCTGCTCCCAGTCCACTTCGGCCAGATCCTGTTTTATCGTATTGAAATCTGCCTTCCCCCAATTCAGTACTTTAATTTCTGGTCCTTCGATGTCCTTTTCCATAACAACTTTAAATCTTAGAGGTCTGGTCACTATCCCCGAAATGCTCCCCCACTGCCACTTCTACCACTTGTCCGGCTTCATTTCCTAGGATTAAGTCCAGTACCGCTCCTCCTCTTGTAGGACTCTCTGCGTGCTGGCTCAAAAAGCTCTCCTGTATGCACTTGAAGAATCCCGCCCCCTTTATGTTTTTTGCGCTAATACTATCATCTCTAGTATAGGGGAAGTTGAAAACTTCTCCTATTATTACCCATTTAGCGCGTCTACCCTGAGGCACAGTGTGGCTTTCGTGCAGAGAGATCGACTATTGACATGCTGTTCTCCCTTCGTCAGATACAGGAGAAATGCCGTGAACAACAGATGCCCCTCTACATTGCTTTCATTGATCTCACCAAAGCCTTTGACCTCGTCAGCAGACGTGGTCTCTTCAGACTACTAGAAAAGATCGGATGTCCACCAAAGCTACTAAGTATCATCACCTCATTCCATGACAATATGAAAGGCACAATTCAACATGGTGGCTCCTCATCAGAGCCCTTTCCTATCCTGAGTGGTGTGAAACAGGGCTGTGTTCTCGCACCCACACTTTTTGGGATTTTCTTCTCCCTGCTGCTTTCACATGCGTTCAAATCCTCTGAAGAAGGAATTTTCCTCCACACAAGATCAGGGGGCAGGTTGTTCAACCTTGCCCGTCTAAGAGCGAAGTCCAAAGTACGGAAAGTCCTCATCAGAGAACTCCTCTTTGCTGACGATGCTGCTTTAACATCTCACACTGAAGAATGCCTGCAGAGTCTCATCGACAGGTTTGCGTCTGCCTGCAATGAATTCGGCCTAACCATCAGCCTCAAGAAAACGAACATCATGGGGCAGGATGTCAGAAATGCTCCATCCATCAATATTGGCGACCACGCTCTGGAAGTGGTTCAAGAGTTCACCTACCTAGGCTCAACTATCACCAGTAACCTGTCTCTAGATGCAGAAATCAACAAGCGCATGGGTAAGGCTTCCACTGCTATGTTCAGACTGGCCAAGAGAGTGTGGGAAAATGGCGCACTGACACGGAACACAAAAGTCCGAGTGTATCAGGCCTGTGTCCTCAGTACCTTGCTCTACGGCAGCGAGGCCTGGACAACGTATGCCAGCCAAGAGCGACGTCTCAATTCATTCCATCTTCGCTGCCTTCGGAGAATACTTGGCATCAGGTGGCAGGACTATATCTCCAACACAGAAGTCCTTGAAGCGGCCAACATCCCCAGCTTATACACACTACTGAGTCAGCGGCGCTTGAGATGGCTTGGCCATGTGAGCCGCATGGAAGATGGCAGGATCCCCAAAGACACATTGTACAGCGAGCTCGCCACTGGTATCAGACCTACCGGCCGTCCATGTCTCCGTTATAAAGACGTCTGCAAACGCGACATGAAATCGTGTGACATTGATCACAAGTCGTGGGAGTCAGTTGCCAGCATTCGCCAGAGCTGGCGGGCAGCCATAAAGACAGGGCTAAATTGTGGCGAGTCGAAGAGACTTAGTAGTTGGCAGGAAAAAAGACAGAGGCGCAAGGGGAGAGCCAACTGTGCAACAGCCCCAACAAACAAATTTCTCTGCAGCACCTGTGGAAGAGCCTGTCACTCCAGAATTGGCCTTTATAGCCACTCCAGGCGCTGCTTCACAAACCACTGACCACCTCCAGGCGCGTATCCATTGTCTCTCGAGATAAGGAGGCCCAAAAAAGACTATCATCTCTAGTATAGGGGAAGTTGAAAACTTCTCCTATTATTACCCATTTATTTTTGCACCTCTCTGAGATTTGCCTATAAACCTACTCCTCTATCTCTCCCCTGACTGTTTGGAGGCCTGTAGTACACTCCCAGCCAAGTGATTGCCCCCTTTTTGTTTTTAATTTCTATCCATATGGCCTCATTAGAGGAACCTGCTAAGATATCATCCCTCCTTACTGCAGTAATTGACTCCTTAATCAACAGTGCAATGCCACCTCCTCTTTTACCCCCTCACCTATCACGTCTGAAGATTCTATACCCTGGGATGTTAAGCTGCCAGTCCTACCCTTCTCTCAACAATGTCTTAGTGATAGCAATAATATCATAATCCCTTGTGTTAATCAACGCCCTCAATTCAGTGTGGTTTCATGGAGCCACTTGGGCTTTCCATTTTTCCCAGGTGTTAACAGCTGCTTGGTACATTTGCATCTTCAAAATCATTGACCCCGAGTTTTACAACCTGAAAGTCTATGAGGGTGAAACCCATTGTTGTTCGGGTATTATTCCTGCAGTCTCTTTTTTTTTTCCAAAAAGAAGTCTTGTCCTTCAGCAGAGTGGATGTGAGATCACCTGACCTTCTGGACTCCATCTCAAACTGTAAAGATCACAATTTTTAAAACAAATCATGTTACAAGGTCTAGTGTTCATAACAGTTTTTACTGATAAATAATATATCCTGTTTTAGAGGTTAACAACTGACTAGGTGCTATTATAAGATAATAAGAAAGTGGCAGTGAGTTACAGATTCAATTTGATTGCATATGATTGCTGACAGTTTGTGATACCATCAATTGTACAATGTATGGCTAGACTTTTGTTAGGACAGGCATGCGATGAGTGCCAATGGTTGAGAAGGTAAAACCCCCTCTATAGATCAAGGGTTTTAACTGGGGGTCCATGAGAAGGTTTCATGCAGTTCACCATAAATAACCTCCGGGATTTTGAAAAAAACGATATTAAAAAAAAAGAAAAATACACAGTTGTGTAAAGTTGGGATTGTGCTGAGAGGTCACTGGGTGCTGAGCGCAGATCCCTTGGCTCGAGCTCACCATTCTCCGCTCTCCTCTCACCAAGTCCCAATGTATATTTTGCCCTGCGCCACAGTTGCTTCATCCTCTCCTGGTGTAATTGGGGCAGTTGCTCTTCTACTTTCACCCTTTGTTCCCTGAATCCTCACTGCCATACGTCACCAGCAGCAACTCGAATCTATTCAGTTCAGTTGTCCCATGTCTATTGAAATCAGCCAGCGCCCTCTCTGTGCATGTGCACGTTGATTCCGTTCCAGGTTTTAACTCTCTTTGCCCTATTTTTTTTGATTGCGCAGTTGTGATTATCAATCAAATGAAGACGGGGGCAAGGATATAGGCGGTCGCTGCAAGGTGGAAAGAAGCTGCTGGGGGTCAAACAGTGAGGTCTCTATTTTTGTGGAGGAAGAGTGGAATATGTCAACATGAGGAAACTATTAGGATTGATACTACCAGAAAAACTGAAACAGTTTGCAAACTCATTTAAATATTCTGTACTAACAGTCCCCCGTTTTTCTCTCCTGCTGTCTTCAAAGTGTTGAGTCACATTGTAGTTTGGTTAAAAGGGTGCTGGCTGCCCTTTGGGGCCTAACCTCGTTCATTCTTCACCTGCAAGCTTGCAACAGTGGTTCCCACCTTGACCAATACCCTCCTTGATAGAGCAAGAATGCTATCATAGGCAGCCCTGATAGTTTATGCTTAAGCTTGGCCTGCTGCTAGGATTTCAACTTCCCAGAATTGTCCTGGAGTCGCCAGGAATAAAGCATTAATCTGGACGCTGCTGAGAGCAATTTAGGGGGAAAAAAATCATATGGGCCTGAAAAAAAATTGTTTTTCTTTCATTTTCATTGAACACTTTTTGCTTGTTAGTTATTAAAATATTGGAGAGGGAGAAAATGGCTGACTGACAATCAAGCAGAGAACCGGGATCAGCTGATGTGCTGGGAACAATTGGTAAGGGAGTTGGGGATTGCGGGGGAAAGAGGGAGACTGGGGTCAAATAATTGGGTCGGGCAGCATCTGTGGAGAGAAAAACAGAGTTAACGTTTCAGGTCTGTGACCTTTCATCAGAACAGACATGAAATGTTACCTCTGTTTTTCTCTCCACAGATGCTACCTGACCTGCTGAGTATTTCCAGCATTTTCTCTTTCTGTGTCAGATTTCCAGCAGCTGCAGTATTTTGCTTTTGCATCTGTAATTGGGGTTCATGTGGAGGGAAAGAGGGAGTGAAATGGGCGTGGGAACCAGTATTTTCTACAGTTCTGAGATAGCAGCAGTAACATGATGAGTAGGAATCGTGCTGAGGGAATTTTTATATGGGCAAAATAATTGTTTTGTGTTACAGGGTGTCCATGGAATTTCTATAACATGGGAGGAGGGGCCTCAGAAGCAAAAAGGTCGAGAAACCCCTGTTATAGATTGTAGCAACCAAGGGCCCGAAAGGATAACTGGATGTGACATTACAGTGTTGTGTGTATTCTGTCAACAGTAGATTACTGAGAAATTAAGTGCAATGCATATAGTAAAAACGTAAATGTTAAAGCAGCTAGAAGAAGGCAGATCTGAATTTGCTTGGTTTCCACTACCGGGATGTACAGTATTTCCATAGCAACATTTGTACTCATCTGATCGGCCCAAGCTTTACAGAAGTGAAAAGAATTTCATACAACCGTTCAATAAACTCAATAAATTCAGTTACGTGTGGGTCTCCAGTCTCTCAAGGTGTTGATGAAGATTGACTGACTCGCCTGGCTGATCAAATAGGCTTGTTAGGGTAGATCTGTCATTCAGGCAGTAACTTTTACCACTTGGCTAAGATAATGCTGGAAGCCAGTGCCCTAATGAGCCTATGTATTTTTATCTCTTTAACTCCAGCTGAACCCCTGTGTCACCTTTGACAATCACTAAACTTTGACTGTTTCAAATGTGTACTTAAACATTGCAGACTCGGTGTAGCCCTACAAGACTAAAGTTTGAATTTCATGTTGGAAAAACTGAAGCTATCTGTATGGATTTCTTAGCAGCTTGGTTTGGCAACTCTGAAGTTTGGAGATGACAAGACAGTGAATTGAACCAAAAAAAATTCTAAAGGTATGACACATTGTTACTCAGTGTTACGAAAGTGCATCCAGTTTTTAATTTTGTTTGAGGACTTGTGTTAAAACTGAAAAGGTTCCATGGATGTGGGTTTTTTTTACCAAGTTCACTGAAAGGACACTTGAGATGTTGTCTGAAAACGACCTTTGCTGGAAATTGTATGTTTTAAGCTCAATAAACAACAGAAACCTTGGTGACGTGGGGAGGATGTTTACAGAGAAGTCACATGTTAAGGCTTTTGGAGGTCAGGAAGTTGATTTTCTGTTTGGGGTTTGGATATTTTTTTCAGTTCAGTTGGGGTGTGAACTGTTTTGAAGACAGTTGGTGTTTTGCTTGCCAAGCTAAAAGAAATCACCCAGCTCACCTCTTTACCTCTTTGAAGAAATCCTGCAAAGATCCAGTGTGGTAGAGCTAAAATTCCTGATGCTGCATATCTCTTGAGAAGCTGGAAAAACGTACCAGATTAATTCTCAATGCTGTCTGAAAAGAACTACTTCAGAAAAGAACCCAGTGACTCGTCTTCATATACCCGGATGCCAGACCAGAAGGGACAACTGACTTCCTTCCATATATTCTCTTTTTTCGTAAAGAATTAGCAAGTATTTGGCCAAAGTATTCTCTTTTTTTGTCTTTTTTGTAACAGACCTCTGCAGAGAGAATTTCTTTATTTTACAGTGTGTGTATGTGGGGAATTTAAAAAGGGAACTTTCATATTTCAATCTGTATGTTAATGCTTTGCTTTGTTACTGGATGAGTCTTATTTGATAAACTGATAATTTTGTTGTTTATTAAAGAAACCTGGTTGTTGTATTTTATTCTGGAATACAGAGTAGAATATACGATTGACCGTATCAGTAACATTTTTAAAATATATGTTGTGACCTGCGGAGAAGTGGGACTAGAAAAGACAGTGCACTCCTCCCACCTTGGTCATAACATCAGTAATCAGGCTGTACTTATTGCATGAGGACAACTCCAGGTGACTGAATACATTGCATTGTTACGTTTATTGCTTTAGTAAAATATGTAAGTTATTTTGTGTTTCCTAAGCTAAGGGTCAACTGCTGCTCTTGGCTTGGTATCATCGCCTATTTGACCAAGTTGCAATTAGATTCAAAATCCTAGCAGGGCTGCCAATGCCAATCTACTTGAACATCTTGCTGGATGATTATCCTAGTAGTCGTCTTCATTTTTCTTCTGCAGGATTTGTAAAGTTCATGTAACATTCCTATTTAGCTCCTTAATAATTTGTTTATGTTGTGTTTGTTTAGCTCAAATATGCATTTATCATATTTGATGTTATGCGTTTAAAGGAGTTTCACTTGTCACCTGGCAGAAGAGCCAGAGGTAAGATGAGAATCTATTTGCATTGCCTGAAAGATTGGTGAATGCAAGTTCAGCAGTAACTTTCAAAAGGAAATTGGATACATACTTGAAGGGGAGAATGTTGAAGGGCCATAGGGAAAGAGCAGGGGAGTGGGACGAAGTAGATAGTTCTTTCAAAGAGCCAGCACAGGCACAATGGGCTGAATGGCATCCTTCTGTGCTGTAAGATTCTATGATTCTACTGAAGTGTTATGAAACAAACCTGGCCCCATTCTATTTGCTTAACCATTTCTCCTCATAACTTTGCAGTTAGTTATACAAAATTATATACCTGGCTGTTAGTGTTTCATGTTCCGTAATCCCAGATAATACTGAGCTTTTCCTTTTTCCTCAACTGAGGATTCCCCCCTACCGTGGTTGACGGGGCCCTCAAGCGTGTCCGATCTATTTCACGCACTTCTGTTCTTACCCCTTCCCCTCCCTCTCAGATCCACGATAGAGTTCCCCTTATCCTCACCTTCCACCCCTCCAACTTCCATATTCAATTTTATCATTTTGCGATTACTAACATGAGAGTTCCCTGCATGTTATCTGGACTGCTTACTGTTAGAAAATTGAGATATGGCCTGATTTGTGACTTCCCTGATATGCTGGCTCAAAGCAGTCATCCATTACATTTACCAATTCTGAATCTGAACCATTTCGGTATTGGCATTTGTATTTGAAGTCATTAAAATAAAACCTCCTTGTGCTTGCATAAATTTTTATTTTTTCATGAAGTAAACTGTCTTCCTATCCTGACCTGTAACATAACCCGAGTGTGAGCTTTGTGATTTTTCATATTAGAAGGTCTCTAACCAGTGCAGATCTCATAGAAATCTCTCCTCATCTCATAGAGGATGCAGCACTGAAACAGGCTCTTTGGCCCACCGAGTCTGTGCCGACCAACAACCACCCATTTATACTAATCCTACATTAATCCCATATTCCCTACCACATACCACCATTCTCCTACCACCTACCTACACTAGGGGCAATTTACAATGGCCAATTTACCTATCAACCTGCAAGTCTTTGGCTGTTGGAGGAAACCGGAGCACCTGGCGGAAACCCACGCGGTCACAGGGAGAACTTGCAAACTCCGCACAGGCAGTATCCAGAACTGAACCCGGGTCGCTGGAGCTGTGAGGCTGCGGTGCTAACTTTCATTGTGTAACTTTTCACTTCCCCTTCTTTAACTGCCAGGCGTCCTCAAGAAATGGGACCAAACTTTCTCCCTTCCTTTCTGTCTCTCCGAACGACTCTTATGTCTTATCTTCTTCATCATCCTTTGGGGTCAGCCATTTTTCTGGTCTTTCTGCTATATTGTATTTCTCTACTGTCACAACAACCTTTTATTTCCTATGCTTCTAGCATCCATATACATATGTCTTATTGTGGAGCTGCCTCCCTTTTTTTTATTCATTCAGGGATGTGGGCGTCGCTGGCTAGGCCAGCATTTATTGCCCATCCCTAATTGCCCTTGAGAAGGTGGTGGTGAGCTGCCTTCTTGAACCGCTGCAGTCCATTTGGGGTAAGTACACCCACAGTGCTGTTAGGAAAGGAGTTCCAGGATTTTGACCCAGCGACAGTGAAGGAACGGCGATATAGTTCCAAGTCAGGATGGTGTGTGACTTGGAGGGGAACTTGCAGGTGGTGGTGTTCCCATGCATTTGCTGCCCTTGTCCTTCTAGTTGGTAGAGGTCGCGGGTTTGGAAGGTGCTTTCTAAGGAGCCTTGGTGCATTGCTGCAGTGCATCTTGGAGATGGTACACACTGCTGCCACTGTGCGTCGGTGGTGGAGGGAGTGAATGTTTGTAGATGGGGTGCCAATCAAGCAGGCTGCTTTGTCCTGGATGGTGTCGAGCTTCTTGAGTGTTGTTGGAGCTGCATCCATCCAGGCAAGTGGAGAGTATTCCATCACACACCTGACTTGTGCCTTGTAGATGGTGGACAGGCTTTGGGGAGTCAGAAGGTGAGTTACTTGCCTCAGGATTCCCAGCCCCTGACCTGCTCTTGTAGCCATGGTATTTTTATGGCTATTCCAGTTCAGTTTCTGGTCAATGGTAGCCCCTAGGATGTTGATAGTGGGGGATTCAGCGATGGTAATGCCGTTGAATGTCAAGGGGAGATGGTTAGATTCTCTCTTGTTGGAGATGGTCATTGCCTGGCACTTGTGTGGCGCAAATGTTACTTGCCACTTATCAGCCCAAGCCTGGATATTGTCCAGGTCTTGCTGCATTTCTACACGGACTGCTTCAGTATCTGAAGAGTCACTAATGGTGCTGAACATTGTGCAATCATCAGCGAACATCCCCACTTCTGACCTTATGATTGAAGGTAGATCATTGATGAAGCAGCTGAAGATGGTTGGGCCCAGGACACTACCCTGAGGAACTCCTGCAGTGATGTCCTGGAGCTCAGATGATTGACCTCCAACAACCACAACCATCTTCCTTTGCGCTAGGTATGACTCCAGCCAGCGGAGGGTTTTCCCCTGATTCCCATTGACCTCAGTTTTGCTAGGGCTCCTTGATGCCATACTCGGTCAAATGCTGCCTTGATGTCAAGGGCAGTCACTCTCACCTCACCTCTTGAGTTCAGCTCTTTTGTCCATGTTTGAACCAAGGCTGTAATGAGGTCAGGAGTTGAGTGGCCCTGGCGGAACCCAAACTGAGCATCGCTGAGCAGGTTATTTCTAAGCAAGTGCCGCTTGATGGTACTGTTGATGACACCTTCCATATCTTTACTGATGATTGAGAGTAGGCTGATGGGGCGGTAATTGGCCGGGTTGGATTTGTCCTGCTTTTTGTGTACAGGACATACCTGGGCAATTTTCCACATTGCAGGGTAGATGCCAGTGTTGTAGCTGTACTGGAACAGCTTGGCTATCGGTGCAGCAAGTTCTGGAGCACAGGTCTTTAGTACTATTAGTTAGTTAGTTAGAGATACAGCACTGAAACAGGCCCTTCGGCCCACCGAGTCTGTGCCGACCATCAACCACCCATTTATACTCATCCTGCACTAATTCCATATTCCTACCACATCCCCACCTGTCCCTATATTTCCCTACCAGCTACCTATACTAGGGACAATTTATAATGGCCAATTTACCTATCAACCTGCAAGTCTTTGGCATGTGGGAGGAAACCGGAGCACCCGGAGGAAACCCATGCAGACACAGGGAGAACTTGCAAACTCCACACAGGCAGGACCCAGAATTGAACCCGGGTCGCTGGAACTGTGAGGCTGCGGTGCTAACCACTGCGCCACTGTGCCGCCGGAATATTGTCAGGGCCCATAGCTTTTGCAGTATCTAGTGCCTTCAGTTGTTTCTTGATATCACACGGAGTGAATCGAATTGGCTGAAGTCTGGCATCTGTGATGCTGGGGACTTCAGGAGGAGGCCGAGATGGATCATCAACTCGGCACTTCTGGCTGAAGATTGTTGCAAATGCTTCAGCCTTATCTTTCGCACTGATATGCTGGGCTCCCCCATAATTGAGGATGGGGATGTTTGTGGAGCCACCTCCTCCAGTTAGTTGTTTAATTGTCCACCACCATTCACGACTGGATGTGGCAGGACTGCAGAGCTTAGATCTGATCTGTTGGTTATGGGATTGCTTAGCTCTGTCGATCGCATGCTGCTTACACAGTTTGGCACGCAGATAGTCCTGTGTTGTAGCTTCACCAGGTTGACACCTCATTTTGAGGTATGCCTGGTGCTGCTCCTGGCATGCCCTCCTGCACTCTTCATTGAACCAGGGCCTCCAGTATTTGTGTCTGATCAGTTTCTTGTCATTGATTTCTAGCTCTTGTCTGCCCCGAGTTACTTTGTTTATATCTGCTGCTGCTGACATTCCTTGCAGTACTCATTGTACTAAATTTAAAGTGGAGCCCAACATTCCTGTATCTGTCCTCCTTATTCTACAAGTGTTCCCCATTACTTTTTTCTTATTTTCCCAGCCCTTAGGAGACAGGCTGAGAGGCGAGGTGGGGTGCGGGAGGTGATGTGGAACCATAAAATTGCAAGGGAAGGCGGGGGATGGAGTGCCCGTCGCCTTCCCGACACTATTTGATTTTGTTGGAGGAGGGAATGGTCAAAGACAACCTTCCTGCCCAGAGACCAATTGAGGCCCTTAAGTGCCCAATTAATGGCCATTTAAGAGCTTTTTCCCATTGCTGCTGGCATATTACCAGTGGTTAGTGGGACCTCTACCACATGGATGAGGTTGCCCAGTAAAACAAGGTGGCCTGCCTATGGGCTGGTGGAGGGGTGGGGGTTGGAGGGGGGGGGCGTGTGACTTCCTCTGTAGGCAATCTGTGGCCCATGGGGTGCCCCTGGCAGAAAAGGCTGCCCTTCCGTAAACAACCCGCCCACCTGCCGTCAACAACCACCTTCCCCATTTTTACCATACACCCCCTCCCCACCCCCACCGACCACCTCACCACCCCACCAAGACCTGCCGGACTGGCCCTGCAAGCCCACATCACTTCAGCTGAGGTCCGGGGCTCCTGTAGTACTGGCAGTGGCCACCGCTCCCAGTGGCCCTCTGATTGGCCAGGAGCTCATGGAGGTAGCACCTCCATCCTTAAAGGGATGGGGACCTGCATGGCAGGCAGTTAATTGGCTGCCTGCCATGGAATTTGGCCAGGGGTCCAAAACCATGCCGAGGCAGGTTTTCCCCCTGCCTTCTGGCCCATCACCAGGAGCCTGTGAAGGTAAAATGCAGCCCATTATTTTCACATTGGGCAACAACATCCACAGTTTTCTTGGTCAGCTTCCCTTTACCAAACATCAGAAGTATATCAGAGCACGATAGTTTACAGAGTCGATCTTTAGTTTTGAGGTGATCCTCTCATATATGCCATCGTGACCAGATAATCTGTCTGTGATGTTGGTTGAGGGACAAATAGTGGAAGTACTCCCCGCTCCCCTCAAATAGAATCTTTTAGATCAACATGAAAGGACTGATTGTATCATCTAAAAGGTGCCATCCGCAACAATGCAGCATTCCGTCACTACTGCACTAAAGCGTTGGCTTGGATTATATGCTGAAATTCTAACTGTCGGGCTTGAATCCACAGCCTTCTGCCTTAGAGACGAGTCCTACCACTAAGCCACAGTTGAGTGAGGCTCTTCCAGGATGAAGTCCTGCACCAAATTTAAATTTTAATTATTTTCCTTCAAGTGCTGACTGCTTTCAATGGAGTCTGCCATCCATTTTCAATTTGTTACTGGTTTCTTGTTCCTCAGACTCTGTGTGCCTTAATGCTGCTGGATTACAGTTCAAAGTTCATAGGAGCTCTTCAAGAAGTGACCATATCAATTTACTGGAAATTCCTTTTTTTCACAATGTGACTGATATCACTGCTTTGTGAAAACACCTGTTAACTCCCCTTGCATTGCTTTACAACTTTTCAAGGGTGGAGCCAGGGTGGGTGGGATCTCAATGGGCCTTCAAAAATTCTGCCTTACAAACCTCCTCGTAAATAGTACACAGGAAACAGCAAGAAATCATCACAGTGCATGTACAGCCACACTTCCTGAATAGCTGCTTAGCACTCCCTGATGAGGTAATAGCCCCAGCAGTCGCTAATCTTGCCTAGAAGATTGAAACTAAACCTGACTTACCTGAGTGTGATTAAAATGATCAACAGTTAACTGTCGCAGCTTCATTCTTTCCTTTGAAGTTCTCATTCAGTTTTCATTTATTACCTATGCATTATATTAGCAGGAAAAACAAACTTTATTTATCCAAGGTAATTGATTGCACATCTGTTAATTAGCAGATGAAAAAAGCTGTATTTATACAAGGTAATTGCACATCTGTTACAATGAAGATTACTATTTTCATTTTCATCAGTTTAGTGTAGAATGTATCTTTAAAATAGCAGCAAGAAAATCACATCAATTTTATAAATTGCTGTATTATAAATGGAGCTTGTACCTATTCAGCATCTTTCAGGTCTTCAGGATGTCCCAAAGCACTTTGCAGCTCATGAGTTACTGTTGTAGCATAAGCAATCACAGCAACAGGTTTGTCCACAATGATGTCCCACAAATGATTATCAAGAGATTAAAGCCTATTCTGTTTTTGGTGGTCTTGGTTGCCGAAAGCCTGTTAGTCAGGATAACTCTTTGTACTCCTTCAGATGGTACCATGGGATCTTTAACATTCACCTGAGCAGGCAGATGGACATTTCTGTAACTCATCTGAAAGATGGCAGCGCTGGTAATGCTGCATTCTCTCAGTACTACAAGGAAGTGACAGCCTACATTATGTGGTCATGTGGTGGAACGGAGCTTTACCTGCAATCTTGTGATGCAGTGGTGCTCTGTCACTGACACAAGCTGTTGCTGTCAGTGGTGAATAATGTGTTCCTATCAAAATTGCTTCCAGTTATCAGGAATTCATAGTATAACATGTATTATTCATTATTATCCTCCATTCACATTAGAATATATGCCAAGCCCTCAACAGAAGGGGCAAATGAATTATTGTGTCTAAGATATTTCCTACTGCTTATTTCTTCCTTGTCTATAAGAAGTGACAAATTACGGATAAAGGTAAAGCTGGAAAACAAAACTTAGGGTTACTCAACAGAACTATATTAGTACTTTAGTAGTTATGGAATAGAATGACGGAAAATCAAATCTCAAAATATTCAACTCAAGGTAGGCTAATTTCAGTGAGTTGAAAAGGGCTCTGGCCCAGGTGGATTGGAAAAGAAGATTAGCAGGTAAGACAGTAAATATGCAAAGGGAGGCCTTCAAATAGGCTGGAGTTCAGGTACAGACCAGACACATTCCCTCGAAAAGGAAAGGAAGGGTATCTAAAGCTAGCGCTTTTTGGATGACTCGAGATGTCGGGCTGAGATTTATACTTGGGCAAAGAGAACGGCGGCCCGCCCACATAGGCCACACGTCGCAGAGGTGCTGCAATCTTCCATGTGGGGGCTCATTTAAATAGCTAGGGCGGACTGTTCCCCTGATGACATAGAAGGGGTGCGCAGGTGCTGACGCCATTTTTAAAGGGCTTTGAGCCCTACCGTTCAATTTAAATATTTCAAGAGACATTGAAAAAAATTAAATACATTTATTTTGCCCCTCTCCTGCCCCCCCCCCGCCAAAAAACAATAGAATTAATAACTTGCCCTCTTATCCCCACCCTCAAAACACTTACCTTGTCCAACGGACCTTCCCCGCCCCTCCCCCAAAGTGCATAAACTTTAAACTATAACCCTTCCCACCATCTCCTACACCAATGAGATTAGCTTGACCGCACTCCCCTCCCCACCCCGCACTGAGAAACTTACCTCCTCCCCCCCTCCCCACCAGTGTTTTGCCTCGGTTCCATGGATGGGGATGCGAGGTGCGTGAATGCTGGTTAGCGGCACAAAGATTGCACCGGGACTGATGACTGGAGTGTAAGTGCAATTAATTCATTGATTTAAATTTATTTATATATTGAAATGGGGTTCCCGTTGCTGAATGGGGCGGGGGTCGCCGCCACCAGCAATACCGGGCTGGGCCCTCCCAGTGTCTGGCTGTATGGCGGCCCTCTCCCGGAGGCATTTTCTGGCCCACCTGCCACAACCCCCAATGTCGGGAGGTCTGTAAAACTCAGCCCATAGAGATTGAAATGAAACAGGAAAAGAAATGTTATGGTAAATGGCAAGTTCAGAATTCAGTAGAGAACCAAGCTGAATACAATAAGTGCAAGGGAGAACTGAAAAAGGAAATGAGGGGTAAAGTGTATGCATGAGTATATTTAGAATTTAGAACATTACAGTGCAGTACAGGCCCTTCGGCCCTCGATGTTGCACCGACCTGTGAAACCATCTGACCTACACTATTCCATTTTCATCAATATGTCTATCCAATGACCACTTAAATGCCCTTAAAGTTGGCGAGTCTACTACTGTTGCAGGCAGGGCGTTCCACGCCCCTACTACTCTCTGAGTAAAGAAACTACCTCTAACATCTGTCCTATATCTATCACCCCTCAGCTTAAAGCTATGTCCCCTCGTGTTTGCCATCACCATCCGAGGAAAAAGACTCTCACTATCCACCCTATCTAACCCTCTGATTATCTTATTTGTCTCTATTAAGTCACCTCTCCTCCTCCTTCTCACCAACGAAAACAACCTCAAGTCCCTCAGCCTTTCCTCGTAAGACCTTCCCTCCATACCAGGCAACATCCTAGTAAATCTCCTCTGCACCCTTTCCAAAGCTTCCACATCCTTCCTATAATGCGGTGACCAGAACTGCACGCAATACTCCAGGTGCGGTCTCACCAGAGTTTTGTACAGCTGCAGCATGACCTCGTGGCTCCGAAACTTGATCCCCCTACTAATAAAAGCTAACACACCATATGCCTTCTTAACAGCCCTATTAACCTGGGTAACAACTTTCAGGGATTTATGTACCTGGACACCAAGATCTCTCTGCTCATCTACACTACCAAGAATCTTCCCATTAGCCCAGTACTCTGCATTCCTGTTACTCCTTCCAAAGTGAATCACCTCACACTTTTCCGCATTAAACTCCATTTGCCATTTCTCAGCCCAGCTCTGCAGCCTATCTATGTCCCTCTGTACCCTACAACATCCTTCGGCACTATTCACAACTCCACCGACCTTCGCGTCATCTGCAAATTTACTAACCCACCCTTCTACGCCCTCTTCCAGGTCATTTATAAAAATGACAAACAGCAGTGGCCCCAAAACAGATCCTTGCGGTACACCACTAGTAACTAAACTCCAGGATGAACATTTTCATCAACCACCAACCTCTGTCTTCTTTCAGCTAGCCAATTTCTGATCCAACGCTCTAAATCAACTTCAACCCCATACTTCCGTATTTTCTGCAATAGCCTACCGTGGGGAACCTTATCAAACGCCTTACTGAAATCCATATACACCACATCCACTGCTTTACCCTCATCCACCTGTTTGGTCACCTTCTCGAAAAACTCAATAAGGTTTGTGAGGCACGACCTACCCTTCACAAAACCGTGCTGACTATCTCTAATGAACTTATTTTTTTCAAGATGATTATAAATCCTGTCTCTTATAACCTTTTCCAACATTTTACCCACAACCGAAGTAAGGCTCACAGGTCTATAATTACCAGGGCTGTCTCTATTCCCCTTCTTGAACAAGGGGACAACATTTGCTATCCTCCAGTCTTCCGGCACTATTCCTGTCGACAATGACGACATAAAGATCAAGGACAAAGGCTCTGCAATCTCCTCCCTGGCTTCCCAGAGAATCCTAGGATAAATCCCATCTGGCCCAGGGGACTTATCTATTTTCACACTTTCCAAAATTGCTAACACCTCCTCCTTGTGAACCTCAATCCCATCTAGCCGAGTAGTCTGAATCTCAGTATTCTCCTCGACAACATTTTCTTTCGCTACTGTAAATACTGACGAAAAATATTCATTTAACGCTTCCCCTATCTCCTCTGATTCCACACACAACTTCCCACTACTATCCTTGATTGGCCCTAATCTAACTCTAGTCATTCTTATATTCCTGATATACCTATAGAAAGGTATAGATTAGTGGGTAACATAAAAAACAACGCATAAGTATTGGAAACACATCTCTAGTAAAGGGGTAGTCAAAGGAAAGGTGGGGCCAATTTGGGACCAAAAATGATCTTATGGCGGCAGAGGGCATGGATGAGTTATTAAATCTGAACTTTGCATCTGTCCTCACAATTTCTATCCTTGCTGAGGGAAGCAAGGGTGTAAGTTGCAGAGGCTCTGGCCACAATCTTCCAATCCTCCTTGGATATGGGAGTGATGCCAGAGGTCTGGAGGATTGCAAATGATACATCCCTGTTCAAAAAGGGGAGAGGGATAAACCTGTCAACTACAGGCCAAACATCCTAATGTCAGTGGTGGAGAAACTTTGAGACCTGAACCCAGAACAAAATTAATTGACACTTGGAAAACTGTGGATTAATAAATGAAAGCCAGCATGGATTTGATGAAGGCAAATCAGGTTTGACTAACTTGCTTGAGTTCCTTGATGAAGTAACAGAAAGAGTAGATGAGGATAATGGGGTTGATGTTGCATGTAGGGACTTTCAAAAGGCATTTGATAAAGTACCAAGTAATAGACGTGTCAAAAAAACTGAAGCCCTTGGGATTAGAGGGGCAGCAGCTGCATGTGTATAAGTTTTGTTTAAGAACAGAAAGCAGAGAGGAGTGGTGACTGATTATTTTTCAGACTGGAGGGGTATATGCAGTGACGTTCCCCAGGGGTTAGTATTCGGACCATTGCTCCTTTTGATATACATTACTGACCGAGGCTTGGGTATACAGTGCATAATTATAACATTGACAAATGACACGAAAGCTGGAAAAGCGGTAAACAGTGAGGAGGCTAGTAACAGACTTCAGGACATAGACAAACTGGTGAAATAGGCAGACAAATGACATGAAATTTAACACAGAAGTGTGAATTGATTCATTTTGATAGGATTAATGAGGTGAGGCACTATAAATGTAATGCTATAATTTTAAAACGGGTGCAGGAACAGAGAAACAGTGAGGTGTTGTACGTACACAAGTCTTTGAAGCTGGCAGGGCAAGTTGACAAGGCTGTAGGAATATGGCATTCTTGGCTTTATAAATAGAGGCATTGGACTGAATTTAGTGGCGCCTACATGAGTCCCAACAACTGGCCAAAAAGGGGAATCCTGCCTTGGCCCTTCAGCGTCCCCCCGGTGCATTTCAATGGCACACGGGAAATTAACAGCCTGGCGTGTGTTCCCCGCCAGCAGCTAGTGCTATTGTACTGGAACCCCGGATCCCAGATAAGTGAGGCAGGGTCACTGGCACCAGTTGGGCAGGCCCCAGCTGGGGGAAAGGTGGTCTTTGATGGCGTGGTGGGGGGGGGGTGCGTTAGTGGAGGGGTGACCTTTGCCTCCGGGGCCATCTATGGCTCACAGAGGAGGCCCCCTCCCCCGCCAAGCCAGTAGGGAGGTTGCCTTGTTTTACTGGTTTAATTCTAGCAGCGGTGGGAAGAGGCCCTTCAGTGACTAGTGATTGGTCACTTAAGGGCCTCAGTTGGCCTCTGGGCAGGAAGGCCGTCTTTGGCCTTTCTCGCCTTCGACTTAATTTCAGCACAACAGGAAGGCAACGTGCCCATTGCCCACTGCCTTCCATTGTGATTCTATGGGCCCTCTCCTCACCCCGCCCCAACCTCTCAGATAGTCTCTCAGGGACCCATTAAATTCTGCCCACAGAGTGTAAAATTACTAAAGGATATAATCCTAAACCTTTCTAAATCACTGCTTAGGCCCAGTTGGAATATTGTGGTCACACTTTAGGATGGATGTTAAGGGCCTATAGAGGAATAGAGGAGATTTGCTAAAGTGGCACCATAGAGGAAAGACTTTAATTAGAGTCAAGAGAAACTTGGGTTGTTCTCCTTAGAATAGAGAAAGTGAAGATTTGATAGAGGTGTAAAAGATCTTGGGTTTTGATAGAGTAAGTAAGGAGTAAATATGGTTTCTCGGGGCAGAAGAGTCAGTAACCAGAGGTCACAGATTTAAAGTAATTGGCAAAAGAACCAAAGTCAGCTTGAGGAAAACATTTTTTACACAGCGCATTTTTATGATCTGGGATGCACCACCTGAAAGGGTGGTGGAAGCAAATTCACCAATAATTTTCAAAAAGGAATTGGATAAATTCTTGACAAGGAAAACTTTGCTGGACTTAGGGGAAAGAGCAGGTGAATGGACCTAATTGGATAGCTTTTTCACAGAGCTGGCAGAGGCCAAATGGTCTCCTTCTGTGCTGTACTATTCTACGATTCCAATCCCTGGTGTCATCACAACATGAACCAGCACATTTCAGATGTCCTTCTTTGATGAAAAGTCATCGACTTGAAATGTTAATTCTGTAACTTACTCCATAGATGCTGGCAGACTTGCTGACTATTTCTAGTGTCTTGTGTTTTTATTTCTGCAATTATACTGATACTTCTGCATTTCCACAAAGTGGTTTCCCTTTACAGTGATGGTAAAGCAGCTCTATAATTATGGAACCAGTTTAGAAATTTGATACCATTAGGTATTTGCATAGGAAATGTGAAACACACAGTCCTGGCCGCAGCATAACTTAAATGTGTAGGTGTAATGTTGTAAAGAAGGACATCTGAATGTGTGATAATACTAGGAACTAGAAGTACCACCCAACAAAATACAGTGGGTTGTTTCCCTTCACCTAGCAGTAGTATGTCCACTTTCCAGAGCCCAGACTCATCCCAGAATGTCAAAAAATTGAACACACCAGCATGACAATACAACTGTATTCTATGCAACCACGGCACACTCAAAGATAAACTCTCTTAGCACCATCTGCAGTGTAACTGTATGGTGTATGGATTTCCATTTTTTTTTAGTAATTGAAGAGAGATTATCCTAAAATAAAATTGATTACATGGATTCCTGTGTGTGTCATTTTGTTCTTAAAGCTACAGTCTACCTCCTTTTAAACTGTTGTACAGTTGGAATGATTCTGAAGGTGTACATCTTAATAAAAACAAATTACATCAACATGACTATTATCCGTGATGTAGTGTAGGGGGAGGAAAGAAGGAAGAGTTCTGCATATTTATCAGCTTTTGGAGTCATCAGTTTGTAGAGAGATCCTGATCCACCCCTGCAGCAATCAGCAGGATTTGCAGCTTTACTCACACCATTAGAATACGTGTAATCCTTTGCATGTCGCACAAGCTGTGAAGGAGGACGATGACAGAAACTGGACATCCCAATGAATAACACTTTTCCACTGTCAAATATTTATATTTGATTATTGTTACGTAAACACAAAAGATGTTAATGCTTTGAGTCAAATACGCCAATCTTTATAATAATTTAGAATACTTGTGTTTATAGAATATAAATTACCTTATGAGCCAGACTGAATTCCTTTAAAAATATTTTAACATTTAATGTGGACAGTAATTCAAGGGTAACTGCTAGTGTAATAAAGGCTATTTAAAAAATAAATAATTTAACATTAATAGAATATTGTATACTAATGTGAGCTTTAGGTCCAAAGTTGTACAGCTATTTGGTATAACCCATCATGAGGATTATTATAATAGCATTGTGACATTATTAAAAATGTCACAATTTAATACCATTTTAAAGGCACAGATATTAATTCTTCAAATGTAATATCCTTAGGTTTGTTGTTGCCCTGGGCTGTTCAGAACAGAGATAGGACTGGTATATTTTAAGTCCTGTTGGGTTCTTTTCTATTCCCCCCCCCCCCCACCAAAAGAAGAAAACACTAGAAAGCAACGATATTATTTGGAAAGAATAATTCATGAGTCATTTTTACATGTGACACGACCTTATAGATGGAGGCTTCAGTCATGACACCTTGCTACTACAGGAAGCTCTTGATTATACCTGTACAATGGAAGAAAGACATCAATGAAGCGATGTGTAATTAATAATGGATGTCTGCTCATACTTTGCTAAAGATAGACAGATTGATGGAAGATCTTGAAGGATGAGGCTGTCGTTTGAGTTCTTCAGTCAGCCCACTATTCTCACCTCCCTGGTGGAGCACAGGCAGTTTTCACTCGCTATTCAGAGATTCAACTACTCTTTGAACCAGAGGTTTGCTCTTCTGGACCTTTTGCAGCTTTTTGAAGTTGTTTCCTTGCTCAGGTCATCATGGTGTACTCTTTATTACCATCTGTATGTCGAAAGGAATAATAGATTGGCATCCTTCATGTGCTAGTCAAGATAATTTCCTGACAATTCAGCATTCGGTCAGTCAAAGTTATTTTTCAACACAATACTCGTATACAATTTACTCACCAGTATTGTTGACTGTTCTTATAGTTTACTCAGCAGAATTTAGTTTTCAGCTTTATGGTTTTGTTAATCTATCTAATATTCGTTCAGTCCATACAAATATAAATTCTGAATTTACTGTTTCTTTAATTAAATAGCCACTAATTTACTTTTCCTTTAAACAATCTGCATTATCAGAGTAAGAGTAATTTGCATTATTTCGTGTTTTTTCTGGAATGTACCGTAATTAGCCCCTCCCTATATCTAACCTTCTCCAGCTTTACAACCCTTCAAGAACCCAGCATTGCTCCAATTCTGACCTCTCATGAGCCCCCCCACTCCCTTTGCTCCACCTTTGTCAGCTGTGCCATCAGTTGTCTAAACCTTAAGCTCTGAAATTACCTATCTTAACCTCTCTGCCTCTGAACCTCCCTCTCTGCCTTTAAGGCCCTCTATAAAACCTGTCTCTTTGAATAACTTTTTAACCACCCATTCTAATATCTTCTTCTTTGGCTTAGGGTCGATTTTTGTCCAATGATACTCCTGTGAAGTGCTTTGGGACATCTTCTTACATTGAAGTCACTATATAAATGCAAATTGTTTTTATATGGGCTCTCGTAACCCTCTATTGCTCTCACATTCTCGAATGCCCTCTTTCCACCTGCATCAAAACAAATACGTTAATGTAGTCATTGAAATCAGGATGATGCTATCATTGTTGCCTTTGTGCTGTGAGGGCAGGATCTCTGGGTGTGGTTTAAATTTTCACTGATACCACAACTTGCATTTGATGGTATAGTACCAAGGCTGTTTGCTAATAAAATGTCTCTTTTTAATGACAGCAGGGGTTGTAATTTGCTAATGCACTGCCACTGGTTAATATTAGGACCGATATATGAGGCTCTAGTGTGTCACCTTTATTAGTAATCTGGTGAGTCAGTTCCAGTTCCAGATGGCCATTGTAAGATTGTTACAGTAAAATGTGCTAATGTTGACCATATCCAATACATATGAAGAAATAAAATCTAGCCCCTGATTCAAGAGGTAGTAACAAGGTTTGTAAGTGCTATAATGGGCCAAATCTTGCTGGAAAAATAATGGTGGTTTAACAACACACAGTTATTAATGTGTAAATTGGTCATCAAGTTCAGGGGGTTAAGAGCTATATGGTGTGTTGTGATTGCACAAATGGCATTTCATCCTTCGCCTCCCTGATTTTAAAATCTTGCTAGATTTGCTCATTAATTGCCCAATAAATTCGCCACAGAAAGTTAGGGCAAGTAATTAAAAGCAATATTTTAACAATGCAATAATTGTTAAGAGCATATGTACCATTTTAACAATGTGATCATTGTAAATGTCAGTCAACAAATCTGGCCCAGAAAGAGAACCATTTAAAATGTTTATTCTCATTCCTGCATGTAGTAAATTCTTCTGAGAGATTTTTTTTTAAATTGCAAATGTGAAATTTTAAAAATCCTTTCTTGTCTTTTCTCTTTTCTTTCTCAATACAATCTTTCCCTCTGTTTACTTCTCTTTTCAAAGCTGATTTGACTCTTAATTCACCCTACTTCTCAGTTATTCTGTTTTTCTCAATCTTTAAACCTCATTGATTAAGGAGATGCACTGTTGGTCCCATCATTCACTAAGAACTCAGATGCTAATTTCCCTCACTGTGCCATTATCTGCTCACACTTACAGCAAGTTATGTTGCAAAAGAATTTTGAGCTGAAAGGTGCAGGAAAACATCTAACTAAGGCATACACCATGAGATGTTCCAGAGATGGCAGCACGATTAGCTCATTGTAAGATTGGTTCCTTGAACATGGAGTGCTATTTGTACAATTGAGAAGCTTTTGTACAAGCTTATGTGCAAGGAACTGTTGTGATGTGCACTGTAAATGTGTAGCTCCTTTGATCGTTCCATAGTCAAATGGGAACTTTAAAGAAACCTCATCAAAGTATAAAAATTATACTTCGAACGGTTTCCTCTTGAAAAAAATTAAAAAGCTATTATTCAATTCATCGCTTTCTGATAGACTAAAGCTTGGATCTAAAAATATTACACAAGGCTTCTTTCCAGCACTGGATGTATACTTGTTATTTAATGAAGAGCTGCTTGTATTCAGAGACCTTTATCAAAAAAGCAGCACCTTTGTGGAACCCGACTTGCTCAGAAGGGATCTCGTTGTTTCCTTGGTATCATGTCAATTGTAAAGTTCCAAGACGACCTGTGACTTTCCCGAGTAAATGTCTCTAATGGTTGACAGAGGCATGTGTTTTATGACAGCTACTTGATGGATTTCTGCAATGATTCACCCTCAGACTTGGAATCAGCTTTAATACACTAGTGAGTCTTGACGTTGCTACCAAACTTGTGTCTTCCTCCAGACCCTCCATCTTGACATCTGACACTTTCCATGGTAAAATAAGCATGAGAATCATTAACTGGACAGGGTACAAAAATGGTATCCACACATTTAATACAGTTTACTGCCTCGAATGTTCTACAGTGCCATGTTTTTCATTGTAATATGTCACCTTTTGTTTTTCTTCGTTTGTGAAATCAGATCATTTGTAACAAGTCTCTCTCGAGATACATTCAGTTTTTACTGGATCACGACCATAATTGTAAGAAATGTATGGATCTAGCAAGCCACTTGGTTGCACTAAAATGCGATGAAAAATAATAATAAAATTGGACAGACCATCCGGCATGAACCTAAGTACCAGATTGAGAGATGACAGTGACATACCCAGCTCAGTCAACCCTGCAAAGTCCTCCTTATTCACACCTGAGGACCTGTGCCAAAATTGGGAGAGCTGTCCCACAGACAAGTTAAGCAACAGCCTGACATAGTCATATTTACTGAATCGTACCTTTTCAGCCAATGTCTCAGACTCTGCCGTCACCATCCCTCGGTATGTTCTGTCCGATGGGCAGGACTGACCCACCAGAGATGGCAGCACAGTTGGAGGGAATGGCCCTGGGAATCCTCAACATTGATTCCGCACCTCATAAAGTCCCGTGGCATCGGGTCACACATGGGCAAGGAAACCCCCCCCCCCTGCTGATTACTACCTACAGCCCTCTCTCAGGTGCTGAATCAGTACTCTTCCATGTTGAACACAACTTGGAAGAGGCACTGAAAGCAGCAAGGGCGCATAATGTACTCTGGGTGGAAGACTTCAATGTCCATCACCAAAAGTGGTTCAGTAGCACCACTACTGACCGAGCTGGCCAAGTCCTGAAGGACATATCTGCTCGACTAGGCCTGCGGCAGGTGGTGAAAGAACCAACAAGAGGGGAACTCTTACTTGATCTCATCCTCACCAATCTGCCTGCCGCGGTATTCATAGGAGTGACTGCCACACAGTCCTTGAGACCACCTGCACCCTCCATCGTGTTGTGTGGCACCACCGTTATGCTAAATGGGTTAGATTCAGATCAAATTATGCCACAGAGTGCAATGACCATCTCAAAGAAGAGAAAATGTAACCATTTCCTTTTGATGTTCAACAGCATTACCGTCATCAAATCCCCCCCCACCATCAACATCTTGGGGGTGGGGTGGGGGGGGGGTCACCATTGACCAGAAACTTAACTGGACCAGCCACATAAATATTGTGGCTACAACAGCAGGTCAGAGGCTGGGTTGTTGTCTCAGAGGGTTGTGAGTCTTTGGAACCCCCTTCCCAGACAGTGGTGGAGGCAGGATCATTGAATATTTTTTAGGCAGAGGTAGATAAATTCTTTACTAACAAGGGAGTCAAAGAGTATCGGGGGAAAGTGCAGTAGAGGCCACAATCAGATCAGCCAAGATAATATTAAATGGCGAAGCAGGCTCAAAGGAGCTGAGTGGCCTATTCCTCCTCCTAATTCATATGTTCATATGTTTTCTGTGGCGAGTAACTACCTAACTCCTCACCATTTGCAAAACATGTCAGGAGTGTGATGGAAGACTCTCCACTTGCCTGGATAAGTGCAGCTCCAACAACACTCGCAGCTTGACAGGGTCTAGGATGAAGCAATCCACTTGATTGGCACCATATCCAGCACGTTAAACCTTCACTAGCTCCACCATGGACATACTGTGGCTGCAGTGTGTACCATCTACAAGATGCACTGCAACAACTCGCTTCTTTGCCAACATCTGCCAAACTTGTGACCTCTACCCACCTACAAGTACCAGGGCTGCAGGCACATGGAAACACCACCACCTCCAATTTCCTCTCTAAGTCATACACTATCCTGACTCAAGTATATTGCAGTTCTTTCATCGTCATTGGTTTAAAATCCTGGAATTTCCTGCCTCACAGCACTGTGGGAGTATTTTCACCACACAGACTGCAACAGTTCAAAAAGGGTGGGCGCTCACAACCTTCGTGTGGGCAGTTCGGGATGGGCAATAAATGTTGACTTTACCTTTGGCGTCTATTTCTCCTAAATGATTTTTTAAAAAATCTGTGCAAAATAGGAGCTTGTCTGTGGATTTGAGACAATTACAAAGTTATTGCACACGAATGATGTAAATGTTTTTCACAATTTTACTTCTACCACAGGTTTTAAGATGCGCTTTTTATTTACTGTTAATGAGGACTATTATATACATGAAGGTACCTTAATACTCCTCAGAGACACGTTCTGCTAAATTGAAAATCTCCAAAGCAGGAATTTCCATAAAATGTGTCTGGATTATTAATTGACTAAACAACAATGCTCTAGAGAAGGTCGCACTACACAAGTACTGAAATGTAGTTGGAAATGATCAATAAAAATCAGCTGTACGTTATTTTTAGCAAATAAATAGTATAGTAAATACCAGGGCCGCAAAATTCAGCTCTGTAGTGCCCACAGTTTTGGTGCCATGGGTGCTGTTTTTTTTCCCAAATGGCATCCATGCTACAAGCATGCACTTCTGGCATGATGCGCACTGCACACCATTTTAGGCGTTGGAGCATGCGCCGGAGATATGCAGAGTAGGCAGATTGTAACACCAGTCAGTGTGTAATGCTGATTTAGCGATTGCCCTGGTATTTTCAACCTCGCCAATCCTGCTCATGCCCTCTCTTATGTCCAGCTGAACTTGCATTCGGCAGCTGGAAAGACAACCTCCTTCTACTGCCTGGACAACGGCCATAAGATAATGCAAGTGCTATCATAGTGTTGCCCACCACTTCCATGCTAGAGAGGTAGGGCTACAAGCTCTGCGCAAAGCCCTGTACCAGCTTGGTGCCGGACTCCTGCATGCTCCTTGACAGTGACCACAGGCTTTCTAGCAGACCTGCCAATACTGCCCAGCTTTTCATTGTCCAAGCCCATCAGCCTTTTTCTCTACGCCATCCCATTGGAGTCCTAATCTGAGACCCATGCAGCAGAACTCGTGTGTGACAATAGTCTCTGGGGAGCTGGCACCTATGGTACCCTTTTCTCGCTGTCCTGATTGCAGTCCAGTTGTGCCTGGTGACTCACCATGTGCAGATTCTGCCTGTATGCACTGTGTCAGTATTTGAGCTGGTGGCTGTGTGAGATTGACAGTCGGTGCTTCTTCATCATCAGCATCCTGCTCTTCTTGCACTTCACACTCATGCACCAGTGCTTGATCAGATGGGTATTTGAAAGGAGAAAGGCACAAGGGCCACAGCGGTAGTCAGGGAAGTGGGGGGGGAGTAAGAGGTGCATGTTTACACTATCTACAGCTTGTATATCAAAAAGCATTGTGAGATGAGGGGGAAGTGAGAATGTGGATTAGGTAGAAACAAACAGTCATCATCTTTGGTTTCAGCCTCACCGCTGGCCACGGCCTTGGTTGTCATTGCACCAATGGTATCAAGCACTGTTTCCTTCATCCTGTCTTCCACTGCTTAGGTGCTGCTGTCAGCAGTTATATGTCACCTTGTCCTGCAAGAGAGAGAAAAGAGTGTCAGTGAGTGAGGTGCAGTGTGCTTGTCATAGTTGAATAGCTGGCCGTGTATGCAAGCTGAGAAATGGGTGTGTGCAGAAATGTTGCAGCAGTGCTAAGTGTGTGAGGTGAAGCTATGAATTTTAGCTGAGTCAAGCTTGATGCAGAATGTTGGTAGGTGAATGAAGGAGCATTGTTGAATGGAGCATTGTGTGAGACTAGTGGTTCATTTATAAGGACATAGTATTTGAAGATTCATTCACTGACCTTGACCACTTGTGTGAGGTCATTAAACTTCTTCTTGCATTGCATCCAGGTCTTCTGGGCTAGACTGCATTGACAGCGATGGCTTTCTGATCTCATTGCCTTCTTGGTGTCTGTCTAGAGGGTGTCCTGGTCCCCTGTGGGAAGAGGACCTCTCTCCTCCTGTCCACCTCCTACTCCAAGGCCTCCAGTGCTGCGTAGGAGAATCTTGGAGCATGGCCCTGTTGTGCCATTATCAATTTTCTTGCTGCTAAAACACTCTTCCACAAACAGTTCCACCACCTCCTGCAGCCACAATGCACCTCCCCTTTAAGAGGTGCAAGCTGGCTTTAAGTAGTGCTGGCAAGCTTTAATTGATGCTAGCCTCGCATGCACTTGGGCTCCCTGCAGAGGCATGCAATCCCTCTGCAGTGCATTTAGCTTTGGGATACATGCTAACTTCAGTTAAATTAGCAAGTAGCATGAAGTTTGTGTGCATCACAACAGACACTCGTGGGTTAATCGGGCATCTCTGCGTCCGTTATCAGGCCCCATCCAGTTTTTTCCTTCAGCATTTCAGTAATTATATTCATAGTGCTTGAACTTTCACTTTGAGTAGTTGGCTGGACTATTTAAGAATGATGGGTGGGGAGATAATTATAAGTTCTAGTTGTAATTTTAATTTCAGGTTAATATTAGGTAAGAATATTTTTGTACATTTGTTTAGATCATAACAATACAGACATTACAATATGGGTACTGGAATACAGTTGGAACTCGAAATGCTCACATAATTTTTATGTACTAAAGATTCTTTGTTGCAGAGACTATTATAAGATCTGAATAAAGTCAGAGTATTAAACTGTTGTATTCTTGGTTTTGTTGCAATTCGCTGGATGATGATGTCAAGAGTACCTTTAACTCAATATTTCCAATAATGGCAAGAAAATTGCAATTGGTTTTGTGTATGCTCTGATTAAGTTACTTTTGATTAGGTGTACAGTTCTGAAACATTTCTACAGTGTAGTCAGTGGAATGGAATTGCTGCAGTTGTTTTTTTCTTTATAAAGTCCAGAAATGAATGCTGTACAATCATAATTTAGCATTAATTTACAGCACTGAACTTCATTGCTTTGAATATGAGTGTAAGTGTGACATTTCTTTCTTCTTGTCTTTTAGGTGGAACGGGAGATAGCTATCCTGAAGTTAATAGAACATCCACACGTTTTAAAGCTACACGACGTCTATGAAAATAAAAAATATTTGTAGGTATATGTTTGCTGTTTAACTGAAAGTATGTTGTACTGGTTCGTTTCTGATGATTTCTAATGAATTCGTTTATAATGAACATGCTTCTTTTCACCTTATTCACACCTTTCGATTTTTTGCTCTTATTTGAAAGCTTGTATTTTAAAGTGGGAGGTGGGTTGCTACACAACTGGATCTAAAGGTTTGAATTACTGATGTTTCAGTGTACTCACGTAAAACTCTTGTGGTCAATGGATGTATGCTCTATTCACATAGTCGATGATGTGTGTTTTGAAACTATGTGAAAAAGCTGACCTTTTGTAAACAGAATACTTCCAAACCCCTCTTAAGTTACCATGTGTAGCAAGACATATATTCTTACAATAATAGAACTGATACTATCTAACTTAGGTAACACCTTCATTTTTCAGCTGCTTTTATTTTTTGTCTTCCAATATCAATTATCATAATATGGACAATAATAGGTTGTTTTAATTTTTCATATTTTTTTCATCACTCATTTCTGTTAGACAATTATGTGAGCTGAAGTATAATGGGAATTATCTGACTGTTTAAATGGTACAATGAGGTGAGAACTGGATGGCACAACCGATTGTCTTACTATCCTGTCATACCCAGAGCCCAGCTTAAAATGCAGCCCAGGTAGATGAGGTGAAATGAGTTTAGATGGACTCCATTAGTTTTCTGGTGTAGGCCGATATAAAAAAAAACTGTTCATCGTTTACCACTAAAGTAGCAGTTTCACTCAGAGATTGAAAGGATGACTAGTTTTGGGGAATGGAAACTAATGATGCAGTCAAGGTACAGCATGGCTACCCGACCCGAACCCAACCAGACCTGACGACATGTGTCGGGTTCGGGTTGAGTCGGGTCTCTCTTCCGGGTCCGGCATTCGGGCTCGGGTCGAGTCAGGCAGGGTCGGACACAGTGCTACCTTTTGGTCAGGGAGGGAAAAGTTTCAAAATTTGAACAGCCAGTACATCAAGGTGGGAAATGTGCATCCGGACTCCACACTAGTTTGCAGTAAGCGATTCCACCTAAGGTAGAGCACAACCTCTTTAATATAATCAACTTCATTCTGGTAGTCGGGTCAGTTCGGGCGCGGGAAAAAATCCAAGGACTCGGGTCGGGCTCGGGTCGGATGTGGTACTGTCGGGCTTGGGTCAGGTTTCAATTGCAGACCCGAGCAGGCCTTTAACTTGAGGTACTCTTCTAAATTTCAGTTAAAGCGCGTTGATGGGTCAGAGGAAGTACTACAGTATGAACAATATGCTGAACTGACAGAGTGTAAAGATTATAAAGGGGTCCCGGACTTTGAGGAATCAAAATTCAGAAACATTTTTTTAAAAATCTGAATGAATATATGCTTGTTCTTACTGGTACATGGGTATCTTGTTTCAGTTTAACTACAAGTATAAAATGCCTTTTTAGAAGACATCTGTAGGCAACTATTTTATATGAAATTTTCCCATGCTAATATCAAGACTGGTGAATTAATTTACAGGGGACACTCTCCATGGTACTGAATCAGCCCTCATTCATGGTAACACAACGGGGAGCTTAAGGCAGAATCCATTTATTTTTGCAATGCTTCCAAAATGCAGTTGTGAACTTCCCACATCTAAGAGATAAGATTTAAAGGTGGCATGGGCCACTGCCATCACATCCCTGTTGGAATTTTACACTCTTCTTGGCCTGGCAATGTTTTTTAGCCCATTGTTTTATTAGTGTAGCCTTTGGCTTATGCCAGTTTAAAAAAAAAGCAGCTTTTATTTTTCTCCTCTAGAATGAGAGTTGAAACATTTAGTAAGGCCATTTTTAAAAGGTGTAATTCTGATATGTCACAGGAATGCAGCGTAAGGCTCCAGCATGTTAGACAAAGGAATCAGATGCCAGTTTGATCACTGCACAATGAGCTCCTGATCTCATTCATGCTGCTATGGGGAGATGCCAAATGGAAAAAATAGTCACCCTGCCCTACTTTTGCATATCTCATCCTGGCTGTTTTCCAAACAGTTTTGGCAGAGATTTATAGATCATGCATCATAAGCTGTGTTGTGTTACTGGCACAGGAAGAACCACATGGAGAAGAAGGAAGAATTATTCAAAAGAAAGGAAGCCATCTCTCTCATAACATAAGCACATTTATTTTGTAATCAGGTGGCGCAGTGGATTAGTGTGCTTTCTGTTCTACGTCAGTACTCGGGTTCAAATTCCGACGAGATTGATAGTTGATTCAAAGGGCCGTATTTCAAGAAAGTCAGGGCAGTTAAGCCCGGTTTCTAATGCATATGTGCCCCAGAACAGTAATGCACCCCATTTGGCATTTTATTAGAACTGTCACTTGAGAATGCCACAGGGCTAGCTGATGTAGAAAATAGAACTGTCACTCAGCAGCAGTGAGGTTGGTCTGCTGAAATTGAAATTGTTCTTGGATGGTGGTGTAAAATGGGGATATTGAATTGGTAGTCCATTTTACATCCTGCCTGATTTCTTTTCAGTTGAATTCAGCAGAAAATAAATTTGGGTGAGATATAAAGTGCACTGCCAATTCACTGTTACATGTTTTCCACCACCCTCCAAGGCAAATTTCACCCCCTTTGCCCGAGTAGAGTAGTGGGAGCTTTGCTCTCTGGAAGAAGTTTCTCCTTCCCTCTGTTTCATAACTACTGGTATCTTCTGTCTACCCTACCCTATCTTTCCCTAACTTCTTTAATAACTTCTATTATATCTCCCTGTAATATGTCTTGTTCTGATTAGAGATACAGCACTGAAACAGGCCCTTCGGCCCACCGAGTCTGTGCCGAACATCAACCACCCATTTATACTAATCCTACACTAATCCCATATTCCTACCAAACATCCCCACCTGTCCCTATATTTCCCTACCACCTACCTATACTAGTGACAATTTATAATGGCCAATTTACCTACCAACCTGCAAGTCTTTTTGGCTTGTGGGAGGAAACCGGAGCACCCGGAGAAAACCCACGCAGACACAGGGAGAACTTGCAAACTCTACACAGGCAGTACCCGGAATCGAACCCGGGTCCCTGGAGCTGTGAGGCTGCGGTGCTAACCACTGCGCCACTGTGCTGCCCTAACAGAAAAATACCCAACTTCTCAAGTCTATTTGTATTTCTCATACCAGACAGTGCTGTAAGGGCTTATCAAGCTCATCACTAATGCTTGGCTTTTATATTCTATACCTCTTGTAGATAAAACCTAGTATCACATTAGCTTTTTGTACAGTCATATCAACCTGAGATGCTTCTATTAATGTTCTGTGAACCTCTATCCCAAGTCCTGCTGCTCTTCCACAGCACCCAATCTACTTCCATTCAGATGTAATTACTATATTTTTTTACCAAAATGTATCACTTCGCGCTAACTGATATTGAATTCCATCAGCCATTTCTTAGCCTATTCACAAATCATTAATATACACAGTGAACAGAAGTGGTCCCAGTACCGAACATTGAGGGACACCAGTTCTAAGCACTCTGGAAAAACTGCCGTTAACTCCTACTCTGTTTTCTCTCTGCTACCTAAATTTTATCCAGTTTGCTATCTTCCCCTTAATTCCATATCTCTTAATCTTTTTCTGGTAATCGCAAATGTGGTATTTTGTCAAAGATTTGCTAAAGTCCAAGTGCACTACATACACTACATTTCCCTCATGTACCATACGTTAACCTCCTCAAAGAATTCTGCAAGATTTGTCAAGCACTATCTTCTGTTTTGAAATCTGTGCTGGCTACCTCTAACAATTTTCTCTTTATTTAGATATGTGGTAATTTCATCCTTGATTAGAGACTCTTAAGTTTTCCCTACTGTATATGTTAAGCTAACTGGCCTGTAATTATCGAAATTAGTTCTGCTTCCCTTTTTAAAAAATGGTGATACATTGGCCACTGTCCAGTTCTCCGGCACACATTTACACCGAATAGAGCCCTGAATTATAATCTCTAGGGCTCTGCAATTTCCTTTCTCAACTCCTTCATGTTCCGAGGATGAATATTGTGTTATATGCTGCCTGCAAATGGTTGCTGACACTGGGCGCTTGAGATTCAAGTGTTTCATACTCCAGCCTGGACGTCCCTTGCCTTGATGAACATAAAAATTAATTTTTAAAAAATTAGAAGAGGAGGTGATGGTGGGCGTAGACTTTCAGCTATTCTCAATGCCACAGCACACTTAAATGTTAAAATAGAAGCAATCATGTAAATTAATGTTTAAAACATTTAGGATTATGTGGTGAATCTAAATATATTGGTTTAGTTTCAGCACACCTTTTGCATCACACATGATATAGAACTTCATATTAACTTCAGTGCAATTTCTTATTTGAAAAATCTTTATAGGAGGATATAGGAAATACAGATTTTTTTTTTGTTTCCACAATGTAGCTTATTTATGTTCTTTGCACTCATTGTGCCTTTATTGATAATTGTATGGAAGACAGAGTACTGGTCTGTTACTAAATGATCAGTTCCTCAAACTCAGGGCTGCTTAGCATTCAAAATCTGCACATTTTGTTAGTGATGGATTATGTGCTTTCCCAAATGAATTGATGGTTTACCTGCCCTACATATGAACATTTGAGTTAGGAGCAGGAGTAGGCCACTTGGCCCCTCAAGCCTGCTCCGCCATTCAATAAGATAATGGCTGATCTGATATAACCTCGACTCCTCATTCCCACCTACCCCTGATAATCTTTCACCTTTTGCTTATCAAGAATCTATCTACCTCTGCCTTAAAAATATTTAAGGACTCTGTTTCCACTGCATTTTGAGGAAGAGAGTTCCAAAGACTCACGACCCTCTGAGAGAAAAAAATTCTCCTCATCTCTGTCTTAAATGGGTGACCCCTTATTTTTAAACAGTGACCCCTAGTTCTAGATTCTCTCACAAGGGGAAACATCTTTTCCACATCCACCCTGTCAAGAACCCTCAGGATCTTATATGTTTCAATCAAGTCATGTCTTACTTGATATAAGCCTAGCCCGTCCAACCTTTCTTGTATGCCACACCTAAGGGACAGGATGAAAATTGTGATGACTTACCATGTCCCTCCAACACTTAATAGGATGGTATTGGACTATCTACATAAATTGTATCTCACTTCATCTCCACCCCCAAAACCTAGCTGAAAATGCTGCAAATACATTGACAAAGGGGAGACAGTGGCATGGTAGGACTGTCACTGACCTAGTAATCCAGAGGCCTAGACTAATGTCCTGGGGACACAGGTTCAAATCCCATCATGGCAGCTGGTGGACTTTAAATTCAAGTCATTAATCAATTAATAAATAACCTGGAAAGCTAGTCTTGGTAATAGTACCATGAAACTACCTATCTGGTTCACTAATGTCCTTTAGGGAAGTTGTCAAGGGGCAATTAGGATTGGGCAACAAATGCTGGCCTTGCCAGCCACACTCACATCCCATGAATGAATGTTGGACAGCAGTTAGTCAAAGAAACTGATTGAGCATCACGATGATACCGTGAAAGTTTGCTAAATAAGTGACTGAAGAGACAACAGAAAGTATTATCTTAGGTCATGTGCAATTGGTGATATATGGATACATGTTAATGCCTCACTGTAGCATGGTGATGCCTAAAATTAGAATTTGTGTTTTTATGTCATCTGAATTTTCAGGAATTAGGCATCAGTTCAAGATGAGTGAACAAAACGATACAAAATTTTGAAAAAGAAATTTGAGTAATGAGAAGTGTCAACACGGTAATTCCATTGGGAATGAAAGGTAGATGAAAACAACCAACTAAGACATTATTGATACAGTTATATTTTAGTCATGGTTAAACTCATGGCATGGAACACTCTGCCCTTTCACATTGAAGCAGATTTTTTGGGAGGTGATGGGCCTTACACAAAGAAAAGGTAGAGATAAAGTGTAAAATGTTGCCATTCAACGTCTTTCCATTTACATTTATAGTTTAAAATTGGGTGTATAGAAATGATATGGATTCCACAGTATGTTTTGCTTTAAGGAACAGTTCCAGCATAGTTTTAATTGTGTGTTACGAACAGGTAGTTAATCTATTTTTCTCTCTGAAGAAATTTCCCTGTTTTCCCAACTACCTTTCTGTAAATAGATTAGTGATTGAATTTATTTCCCTCCCTTAAACCCTGATAATAGATAACCACAACAACACGGTTGTTAGAGTTAAATCAAAGAATTAGAGTTTATTTACACACTCTTCAACTTGGGAAGGGGTTTAACTTCACCACGCACACTTACAAAGATTCAGGGAAAGATTAAAGGCATAAAAAGGCAAGCACATTTACTAAATAGAACTATAAACTAACATGAATTTCAGTTAAAACTAGTGTCTGTTTAAATTATCAAGAAGAGTCCAAGAATTGGAGATCACCAATTAGAAATGCCAAATAGGGGAGGAGCTGTTGGAAATCTCTCGTCTCTTACAAATTTCTTCTTCTTTGCACACTGAAAGGTAAATGGAGATAGCTTGATTTGGCTGAAGTCACCTTTTTCTTAGATGGAGAGGAGACTAGCAGAAGGCAGGTTTTCTTGCTATTTTTGTGGACTGTGTCTTTAAACTTCTTTACTGTTTGCAGTCTGTGTCTTTAATTTTTTTGGCTTCTTGCAGACTATCTTAGAGAGATGTGCATCTTCAGGCAACTGGGCTAATCTGAAACAAAGGCAGCTGTGGATTGAAAACAGGCTGTACCTCAAACTGTTAAAGTTTCAAGTCCAGGCAGGTTGGATAGGGGTTTCCTGGGATCTAAAACTAGACCCTTTCAAGTTCCTGTCCCATGATCTCCTCCATTTTAACAAGTGGAACCCAGCGAAAACTTGGCA
This sequence comes from Heterodontus francisci, assembly GCF_036365525.1. NCBI lineage: Eukaryota > Metazoa > Chordata > Chondrichthyes > Heterodontiformes > Heterodontidae > Heterodontus > Heterodontus francisci. Next base: position 69,237,432 of record NC_090384.1, read on the forward strand.
TGTTGTATAAAATGGCAGTTGACATTAACACTCAAATGCACAAAACACAATTTACCATGGGTTCTCATTTATTTGTGACATGTGGCAGAGATGAAAAGTCATTTCTGGTGTTGGTGTCTGACTGACCAAAACAGCAGATGTTGGCGCACACCATTCAATTTATTTTGGATCAATTGGAAGAGGCCATATTGTGTCACTTCATAGAACATGATACATTCTATCTGTAATAAGAAATGCCAATCACAAGCATAATATATTTTTAAATCGATTGCTTAAAAATTTGGTATAAAAACAGAATTTTGTCCATCAAAAAAATGATGAAGTACAAAAGTCTCCAGGCAATGATCAGTTGAAAAAAATACACAAAAAGGCTTTCATCTGCTTTCAAAATTTCATTCAACCATGTGCAATTTCTGATGCAAGCAATTTTGTGCTGTTTGACAGATAACATCAATAGCACACAAAATACATGAACTTTATGATTTTCAAAGTATTTTGTATTTGTTGCAATTTTCATTACTTTGTCCATCACGAAATTGATTTAAGAAATACAGAGGTTTATTTTCACTGGGCATGAATTCTTCAAATCCATGGTAACATCGCCACTAAAATCTGAACAAAGTGATGTTATATAATAGTAAATACACTAAATAGCTGTAACTGTTCATTCTCTCAAAATTTAATAGCATAGAGGTATTCTTTAAAAAGGAGTTCAAATAATTCCTATAACTACTCAATCTCATGTGTGACCTGTAAATGATTAGGTAATATTCACACACATGAATAGACTTGCTTGATATGTTGCCTTCTTTAAATGAAAATCCAATTTTGAAAGTGCAATAAATTGGATGCCTAGCACACACATGCACTTCAGAGTCATTTATTTTAAATTTAAAACTACTCTGACTGCTAATGTAATTTGCTTTGTGGGGTGAAAAACTCATGTTCCAAAGAGCGGCTGACATATGGATCCATCATATCATTTTAGTTTTTACAATTGTTGATCATGTGGTACGTCCTTAAATCATGGGTTTAATATTCTACAGTGTACATCATGTTTCTTTCATTGCATTCTTCTTAATTAACTGTTCTGGTCTGTCGTAATGTTCATTTAATTTTCAAAGATTTTGCAGTAACTTTCTTATAACCCATGTACATTGAACAGATTATTTTGTCTTGTTAACACAGCATTCTAATGTACCTGAGCTAGCTATGGTTAAACCTTGAAGTCACTGCTTTGTGTTAAAGCAGTTGCCTCATAAAGAGTCTTTCATGCCAGAAACTCCATGCTAATGCTGGTAATGGTGACAAGCTGATGTTTTGCAATAAGATTGTGCAAATTAGGTTATGCAACCAAACTAGAAGACGGGCAGGTACTGCCAGGATAATGTACAGAATTCCTTGATATAATTTGACACCTAAGCTGACTACACTGAACTTCCCTTTCAAATTATCCCATCAGATGACTGAATTCTTGCTCAAGGGATGGTTAATATATACATAAGTAATGCACCAAAATCTTTAGAAACATGTTAACGAGTTAAATACTACAGAGTAAAATGTGATAAATGGCAATTATAATATGGAACCAATAAAATCAATCCAGTTCCTCAGATTTGAGCAATTTGTAGAAACTGGTTGGTTGTGCCAAGTACACTGTACACCCACATTTATTTTCAATCTGGATACTGTTTTGCTCCTCTGAGTTTATTATTAACAAAAATAATGACAGGCAGATGAACATTTAACATGAATTTGCATTATCTCAACATGGAGCTGTACACTTGGGGTTCATTCCAGCAATTCTCCATAAGAGTTTCAAGCTTCAGCGCAGAACAAAAGTAGACCTAGGCCTCTTCCAGTCCTTCTCAAATCCAAGCAAGTACCCAATTACCCCACTCCTCAGCTTCATGTCCATTAACTACGTTCCACGCATATGAATTTTTGTAACTAGCCTCAAGAGACACCTTATTGAATGCCTGCTCAAAATCCATATACAGTACATTTGCATTTGTCAGTAAATAATCATTTTCTTGAAAACATTAATTAAATTTGTCAAATGTGACTTGGCTTTAATAAATCTGTGTAATCTGCCCTTGATTATCCTACTCATCTCTAAACACTCACAAATGTAATCTTGAAATATGGGTTCGAAGAATTTGTCCACAATTAACACTAAATTGATCTGGACTTCTCTGTTTTATCCTTCGTTCACTTCTTGAACAAAACTGTTTACATTGGCTATCCTCTAGTTTCCTGGCACATTTCTTAATCTAAGGAGGATTGAAAAATTCTGAAAAAGCTCTGCTGTGTCCTCTCTGAATTTCTCAAATAGTAGGGTACCTATGCCATCAGGTCCCAGTCACTTATCCAAATTGAGTTCTGCCATTTTTTTTTTAATGAATTTCTTTTCCACAGTTATCTGTAACAATTGTTTCATATCCTCCACTACTTTAGCATTTATAAATACTGATCCACATATTAATTTATCTCCTCCATATATTCATCCTCCATAACTAGATTTGACTCCCTTTATACCTGAATAGTCCTACACTTTCTTCAAATCTTTTTGTATTTCTAATGTGCTTCTAAAAGCCCATAATATTTTATTTCATTCCCACATTGTCTTTTAACACAAACCAATCTTCCTTTTCATCTCATGACTATCTATCAAAGGGCACAAGATAACTGTTAAAATAATCTCACCAAGTGTGGAAATCTCATTCTGGTCTTGGATGGAATGGTGTTTTAAGGGAAAGTTCACAGTTACTGATGCTAAAAGAAGTGTTTGACACAAGAAAAACATTATATACAACGTTGCCACAGAAATAAGGACAGGATGCAATTGGGGTAAATGATGTTCCATCCTTCTTGCAATTAGTATTTACTTTAAAGAGGGAATGATCTATTTTCTACACTCTTGCCTCTCTTGATCTTTCTACAATAGGCACAGATTGGTGACTTGTGCCCAGGCCTCTGTCACTTTTTAAAATATTCATTCATGGGATGTGGGTATCGCTGGCAATGCCAGCATTTATTGTCCATCCGTAATTGCCCCCGGGAAGGTGGTGGTGAGCCACCCTTCTTGAACCGCTGCAGTCTGTCTGGTGAAGGTACTCCCACACTGCTGTTAGGTAAGGAGTTCCAAGATTTTGACCCAGTGATGATGAAGGAGCAGCGATTTATTTCCAAGTCAGGATAGTGTGTTACCTGGAGGGAAATTTGGTGGTGTTTCCATGAGCCTGCTGGTCTTGTCCTTCTAGGCTGTAGAGGTAACGGAATTGGGAGGTGCTGTCAAAGAAGCCTTGGCAAATTGCTGCAGTACATCTTGCATCCAGTATACGCTGCAACCATGTTGCACCAGTGGTGGAGGGAGCAAATGTTTAAGGTGGCGGATGGTGTGCCAGTAAAGTGGGCTGCTTTGTCCTGGATGCTGTCGAGTTTCTGGAGTAGTGTTGGAGCTGTATTCATCCAGGCAGTTGGGGAGTATTCTATCACACACTTCACTTGTGCCTTGTCGATGGTGGTGGAAAGACTTGGTGAGTCATCTGCTGCAAAATTCCCAGCCTCTGACCTGCTCTTTTATCCACAGTATTTATACGGCTGGTCCAATTAAGTTTCTGGTTAATGGTAACCCCTAGGATGTTGTTTGTGGGGCATTTGCCAATGGTAATGCCATTGAATTTCAAGGGGAGGTGGTTACACACTCTGTCTTTGGAGATGGTCTTTACCTGGGACTTGTGTGGCACGAATATTCCTTGCCACTTCTTAGCCTAATCTGAATATCTTGCTGCATGTGGTCATGGATTGCTTCATTATCTGAGAAGTTGTAAATGGAACTGAGCACTGCAATCATCAGTGAACGTCCCAAATTCTGAGCTTATGATGGAGGGAAGTTCATTGATCAAGCTGCTGAAGATGGTTGGGCCTAGGTTACTGCCCTCAGGAACTCCTGCATCAATGTGCTGTGATAATTAGCCTCCAACGACCACAGCCATCTTTCTTTTGAGTAGGCTAGACTCCAGCCAGTGGAGACTTTCCCCCATGATTCCCATTTTCATTTCAATTTTACCAGGGCTCCTTGATGCCACACTTAGTCAAATTCTGCCTTGATGTCACAAGCAGTCACTCTCAACTCACCTCTGGAATTCAGCTCTTTTGTCCATGTTTAGACCAAGGCTGTAATGAGATCTAGAGGCAAATGGTCCTGGCAGAACCCAAACTGAGCATCAATAGGCAAGTTATTGGTAGATAGCACAGTCGACAACATCTTCCATCACTTTTCTGATGAATCAGAGTAGACTGAAGGGGCAGTAATTGGCCAGATTAGATTTCTTCTACTTTTTGTGGACAGGATATACCTGCACAATTTTCCACATTGTCGGGTAGATGCCAGTGTTGTAATTGTTTTGGAACAGCTTGGCTCGAGGTACAGCTAGTTCTGGAGAACATCGCCAACGCTACAGCTGTTCAGTCATTTCTTGACATCATGTGGAGTGAATTGAATTGGCTGAACATTGGCTTCTGTGATGGTGGGCACCTCAGAAGGAGGCAGAAATGCATCAACCACCTGGCAGTTCTGGCTGAAAATGGTTGCAAATGCTTCAGACTTGTCTTTTGAACTCGTGTGCTGGGCTGTGCCATCATTTGTGCTATTTTTCCAGTGGATGCATGAAAGTGTGCCAAGCTGACTTGGCTACCAGTATTTTTCCTCATTCCCTAACTTCCTCTTTGGGAAAGCTTGAGTTCTTTGCTCAGACCAGCTTCCTGTCAGCAGAGCTAAAATTAGGAACCTAACACCTGGCAAATTGTGGGAATAAATTTTCATCCCACTAGTCAGTTGGAGCTCTTATATTTATAGAATCATAGAATGGTAACAGCACTGAATGAGGCCATTCAGCCCATCATGTCTGTGCCGACTCTCTGCAAGAGCAACTCAACTAGTCCCACTCCTCCGCCCTTTCCCTGTAGCTCTGCAAATTTACAAACACGTAGAATAATTTCCAAATAAAAACAGGTCAGCTTGGAGAAATAAATATCTTGAAACAGAATTGTGAAACAGCTTATGGTTCTTTCTAGAATTGCCAGTGCTGTTTATCAATATTTGCCAATATCTTAAACCGTAATATATGCAAACGACTTGATAATTATAGATTAAAACACAGAATGGAGTCTATTAATATTATCTCAACTAATCATTGTGTTTCTGTATTGAAACATACTCTGAAGTGCATAACTGCATATATAACCTATACAAATGTAAGGATTTCTTGTTTTCTCTGCCTTTTCCCCTTTTAACAGAGTGCTGTTGGGGTCAGCTGCAGTTTGTAATCAAACTATAAGCTGACAAACCAGTGATATTATATCACATGATATTACAGCAGTGAATTTATTGTATGACTTCAATTTCATAAGTAGGGCAACTGATGTGGTACATCCTGTAAACTTTTACACGTATCGCTATAAGACTCAATTTGTTGCCCAAAGCATTGCAGTTTTGTATTTAAATTCCCAGAGGCCATGAAAATATCTGAGTAATATATTATCACTTACTCAAATAATGAATATATATTACAAGTGACTATATAGCTTTCAGCACGACAGCAGAAAACATTTTCCTATATCACCAGCTTTTTGGTCGCGCTATTTAGAGGACACTCTGGTGCAGGTGGTCAGCCTATGGAGATCAGAGCACTAATGTGCTTTTTGGATTTCCAAGGGATTTTGAGCTTGGAGGTTGCTATTTTGATTTTGTTTTTCTTTTGCTTTACCCACCCTGACTCTGCACACAGCTGATCATGGGTGTCATTCTTGCATCTGTTTTGGATGAAGGAAGAGGAGCTGCAACAGCAAACACCTCAACAACCAGCTGGAATAGCCAGTAGAAGACAACAGGCAAGGGGGACTGCTCGTAGAAGATCTTACCGAACCCACAGGCTCTGTAGGCCATGAGTGTGTATTTGGATATCTGTGAGGAACAATGCATGAAAAGGCTGCACTTCTTCCAGTCAGGCTGTCACTAATCTCAGGAGCTTCCTGCAACAGGATTTGCTGCTTGCTGGGCCAGGTGGCCATCCTTAGCCAGTGGTTTTGAAAGTCATGAACACACTTAACTGTTTTTGCTTTAGGTTCCTTCCAAGCCGTTTCAGCAGACATCCTGGCATTTCCTAGTCTGCATTGCACAACTGCATTAAGCAGGTCATCAATGCCCTCTTTCTCAGGGACAACTATTTGTCAGGGACAACTAATGGTGAGGGAACGGTTGTGTTGACATCCTGAGAGGGGGCATCATGCGGCGCTCCAATGGGGCAGGGGCTCATCTCTCCCACTGATCAGCAGAGTTTAGGCGATGAGTTATGCCTTGACAGCCACTATCCATGTAGTCCATCAATCTCTTCAAGGTGGAACATGCATTGGAGCCCAGAGTCTGAATGGCTGCCATTTGAGCTTCCATCAAAGCTACAAAGGCTGGTAACGGGTTTCTGGTAGGGTGGGGGGGGGGGGGCGGTTCCTGGCTGCCCGCTCAATACGCTCCAAGGTAGACAGCAGAGTTGGGAGACAACCTTGCTCTTCAATGAGCTGTCTCCTGGACCGTCCCTGCCACCACTACCTGCTCCTGTTCATTCATGCTTGTTGCTTTATTAAGTGCAGACCCCTCTAACTCACTGACTAGCTCAGGCAGGATGTTAAATAGGCAGATATCCATTCACCAAAATCAGGACGCTGATGACAGTCTCTGATCCACAACTGTTCTATTTTCAATTCAGAGTTCAGCCCAAATATCAGTTCCCACTCTTCCCTTCTGCACTAACTCTCTGTCCAGACGTAACTCCCTGACTGGGGGAAAACCCAGCCCTTAAATGCAAACTGCAATGAGCATCACCTGGTCCCTATTAACACTGAATTAAGCCGTGTTTAATTAAAGGGACCAGCATTTTCAATATAGTCGCAGGATCCATGCTGGTGCTTGAGGGAGATGGGCACATGATTGTGCATCCTCGAAGATTCTCATCCCCAGAGTTGTTTTCTTCAGGGTCGTTCTTAAGATAAAAGGGACAAAAGTTAATATGGCACTGTGGGATGGACAGTCACAGGTTAAATGCAGGTTAAAGTTGCCAAGCTGTTTAAGTGTTCAATTTTTTGAAGTGCATGAAGGGGTACAAGTAATAGACAGACACCCTGGCTCATATAAGTTCTAGCTTCGCTATCTCCAATGTGCATCATTTTTGAAGGGCCACTGATTTCTAAAGCTTTCTGCTCCATTTGAGTGAGGGTCACGATGGTGGATGGTCCCTCCCAGGCTCATTCCTCACCCTGTATTATGCATTGTTATTATACCACTGAGCCAGTCATTTTTTTTTTGCATTGAATGACTTATTGTGGTAAATAATATGTCAATAAATAAAGGAATACAACTGTCTTAAGGAAATGCATTAAAAGCTTGTGTGGCTGCAAACCTAAATTCACAGTTCCATTTTTGTGAATTTCTTACTTGGGAGTTTGGAATTTGTAACAATTATAATTTTTTACCTCTCAGGATACTGGGCCATTACCAGTACAGCCATTGTGTGTTTCAGAACCTAGAGATCAATGACCCAATGATGTTCCTTAACCTTTTTTTTTGTATGCAGCATTGCTGCACTAAGCACTGACCACTACATGTCATACCTTGGTCTCAGTAGACTGTCAGTCAAGCAGTTACTACTAACATGTGCCAGGGTAGACTTAACCTTACTGTCTCCATTTTTACATGTGACTGTTTCTTTAAATGGATCAATAAAGTCGAAATTAAAAGTGAATATAATGTCTTGAATTGCAGTCTGTTTTTAAACTAGCATGAAAAAGTACAGTGAACAAATGATGGTAACCGATAAGAAAGTAGTACTTTTGGTGTTGTAATGGAATCAGCTGTGGAGTATTGTCAAGTCAGTCAGCATCTGTGAATAAGCATTGCAATAGAAACAGAATAAAGGGGAGCAAGAATGGCCGGGGGTAGGGAGGGTGGGAGGGGGTTGGTAGTTGGTAGAAAGAAGACGTGGATTTTCTGCAACCTGCTTAAAAGATAATCATAAGAAATTGTTAGATGGCAGAGATAATATTTACATCATACGAATATTATCCCAGTTACCTAGCAATCGCCTGTTTTTGTTTTAAGAAAGTTACAAATTAGTCCACCAATAATATATTGCCTCTGCATCCTTTTTCCCTTTCCCCACTACCTATTGATTCAGAATTTATTAAAAAGCTGCTTTATCTTTCATTGTACGGCTCTGAAGAAGGGCCAAGCCCACAGAAACTCCTCGACCTGCTGCATTTTCCCCAGCATTTTCTTTTTTCCTTCAGATTTCCAGCATTTGCAGTTTTGTTCTTTCAGGGAAAACTGTCAGTTGTGTTTATTGCACGTCTCTGATAGTGATGCTATAAACTGCTGTCAGCCAATCACAAAACCTTGTTGAACAGCTAATAACCATCTTTATTGCGCACGTGACTTCACATTTGAATTTGCTGCGACTATTCTAATAAAAAAAGATGAAGTCTGTTCTGAGAGATCATTAAAAAAAAATGTGAACTACTTTACAAATAAAATTTGTTTGTTGGGTCTTTGGAAATGTTTATTGGAGTTCGTGCTTGTCATTTTTTTAAGGCAAAGATTTTTGGCTCATTGCCCAATAAGGGTTTAAAAAATTCATGCATAACATCAGACTGGATATGACTCTTGCATAATTTATAAATTGCACCAAATACAGCATTTTAATATCTTTTATAGATTGTTTAATCAATACGAAAGTATCTAACAAATCAGCCTTATGAGAATTTCAATTTTTCCCTGGTAATGTAATGTACCTTAATTAACCTTTCAGCAGATGTATATAATTTGCTGCTTGAAGCTCAGCTCAATGTTAAGTTAGAACACAATGATGGAAGCAATGCACAATACACCGAGACATTTCCATTGATCCCATAAGTGAACAACATTGGTTTTCTACTTAAATTCAGTTTCCGTGCATACAGATAAAATACAGGAATAGATGGTTAAGGCTATTGGTTGCTATTGTGATGTCATCAAGAAGTCAGACCTTGGTGACATCCTAATTTATTTACATAATTGTTAACTGCATGAGGTGCTTAAATAATCTGATTTACATGAGAGTCTGTGAGTCAGAGCAAGGTTAGATTTCATCACTATCAAACCATTCACATCTATTCTCATTATTTTCCATGGAACTGCTGTCACTGTATTTTGTGCAATTTAGTGGCGATCTACATGCTTTTATACATGCATTGTGCCCTTTTAATTCACACTGTATATTAGAACAAGTGTCTATCTAGTAAACTAATTGGATAGCACCCTTCCTTTAAGAAATATTCCAGAATAATTCCCTACCAATGGTCTTCCCTGCTTTGAGTACTTGACCATAAAATACATAACTAGCTTTTGTTTTGAAAATATAGCTGGATTTCCAAAGATTGCTATAGTTTCTAAAACTTATGAATGGAAGAATGATTTTCTTTCACCTTGGACTGAATTTTAACTTGCAGACCTACTTGCAGTGGACGAAACCAGCAGCGTGGCAGGAACCCAGATGTTTCAGCAGCACGTTTGTCGGTGATTTTTTTAACCAAGCTACTGCATTTGTATCTGACTTCTGGGTTTTCTGACCAATTGGAGCGAGCAGGTGTGATGACAACCCGCATCGGTCTCCCTCAGCACCATTATTTAAAGGGACCTGTGAGGATCAGACTTGAATGATGTTAAAGATGTGTAGATAGAGCCAAAACCAGCAGAAGGGGAAGCTCAGCGTGGCAAGGCAGCACCACACTTAAGCAATGTGTTGATGCTGCAGGTTGTAAGGGCCCTTAAGGAGATTCTGTTCCCAATAGATAAGAGGAAGAATGCTGACGTCGAAAACAAGCAGGTGTGATTACAAGTGGCAGAGGAGGTCAGCAGCAGGAGTGCGCTGCCTCGCTCCTGGATACACTGCCACAACAGGATCAATGACCAAATCAAGGTAGGAAAGGTCAGTGGAATGGCACATTCAAGTACAAGCCCCCTCACTCAAAATATTCCACCTCACACTGATAGGTCTCTTCTTTCTCTCCTTGCAGGAGAAGAGAACACACAACACCAGGGAGAGGCAGAGAACCAGAGCTTGTCCTCCAATCATCTCAATCTTGACAACTGCAAAGGAGGAGGTGATGGAGATAAGCAGGTCTTTGCAGGACTGACCATTGGAGGTAGAGAGATGGGTGTCTCCCAGCTACCTGGTGACATTTAAATATCTCACAGCCACACCTCAGCAGCCAATGAAAGATGCTAACGCACACAATGATGATCTAGAACCCTTTCACCTTGTCACCTTCTATTTTATCTCACATCTGTCAAACATCCATCAGGAGGTGGCGCGAGAGGAAAACAAAGTCTCTTCAGAGGAGTTCACACACTCTGAGGAAGCACCATCACAGACTCAAGTGCACCATCCACCAGCTCAGATGCACACAGCTCAGTGGGGCCAACAAGTTCTCACATGGTGAATCACGCATCACAAGTGAGCAGGAGCAGGTGTTGGAGACAGCGACAGCAATGGAGAAAATCGCCAGAGAGCATAGGGCCCGCCAAGCTCTGCTCAGCTGGATGCAGATGCTGAGCCTTGGGGTTCGTTGACAAAGCAGACTATTCTGGATCGGCAGAAAATATGTGAGGTTCTGTCAGCCTTGCCAGAGGTACTGTTCAAAATTGGAGAGCAATTGGATGGGGTTGATGGAGTGGAATCCCTGTTGGTTGATGAAGACCCCAGTGTGATTTGGGGGGGGTGACTTGATTGCCACATGTGTGCTGTCAATGACTCCCTGGACCTGTAAGACACCAGCCAGAGCAGCAAATCTGAGCACCTGCTCATATGAAGTGTACATAAGTGCCAGCTCTGGAAAACATGGCATCAGTCACCTGTGAGATGCACTTGTGGGCAGCAGATTGGGAAATTCAACAGATCTCCCAGGGTTCTGCTGGTGATGAGCTAGAGGTGAAGAAATTAGGATTGTGGTGACTTTGTCAGACACTGGCAATACATGCCCACCTGATCCATTTCACAGTAGGCCTTCTTCTAGAAGGCTGCAGATGTCAGTGACCACCTAACTGGAAACTGTGAACCGCATGAGGCACTGATGCTTAGTCATGTCGAGTAAGCATCCTCTGCTGTATACCCTGTGTTGGGGGCATTGCCTCCTGTGAGCTAGAACTCTGTGCTCATCCCCTGTCTCCTGTGGACTGGCAGGTGGTTAAGGAGAAGGCTACTGCTGCTCCTTTTGTTCCTCGTCAGAGGTCCAAGGTAGAGCTGCATGAGCAGCTGCCATGTTGATCTGAAGGTTGACAGCTGGGAATTGCAGATCTAAGGTAAAAAAATTCCAAGGTAAAAGAATTGACCTGTAAACAATTGGAAATCATCTCCAACACAGTGAAAGTACACTCTCAGAACCAGTGCTGTGAGCAAAGGTCTTTTGCTTAGGCAAGGAGGCAGGTGTCAGATCTCACTATAGAAAACAATTTTTCCTGTCAATTACCCAGCCCATTCAAATCCGGCTGTCCTTTCACCTTATTTTCCCTGGCAAGTTCCAGGAAGGCCCGAAAACCTGCACAATTTAATTAAAAATTAAATAAGAAGCTAACGAGCAGTGTACATATCTAAATAGCAGACCTGCCTGTCCCATGGAGGTTTCCCACGTGCAGCAGATTGCACGCAGGTTAAAGGTGGATGTTGGCAGCTTTCTGTTGGCTTCTCAACACTCCAGCAGTTTCAAGTGTTTTAACATGCTGTCTGCTCAGAAACCCACTCTGGTTAAAATTCCTCCTTATGACTATGTGGAAGCAGCCTTTACTTTCAGTGTGCAGTGAACCGATGTTGGCACTGAGCGAGAGTGGCAGAATACGTCTTTGCTCCCTAGCCTTAGAAACATGGTGAAGATGGTCATTCTGATTGTTACGCCAGCCACCTTAAAGTAATCTCATAAAATATATATATTTTTAAATTTGTTCATGGGATGTGGGCATCACTGGCAAGACCAGCATTTATTGCCCATCCCTAATAGCCCCTTGGAAGTCATAACATACATACACTGAGGCAAATTTTAAATACCTGAGGCTACATTTATTGGAGGATCTTATTTTGGAGTAATCATTTAATTTTCCAATTCAGTACTTGGGCTGATGATTTTCTCTGATAAATGTTACTGATGGTAAATTGCTATCAATTATATTTGAAAAGACTTGCAGAACAAGACCTGTAAATTATATTTGAGGGGAACAGAATTTCAAATGATTTAGAGCGACAGTGGACGATGCAATTATTGTGATCTCGGGTAACAGCCAAGACTTGATAACTGCAGTACTGGATCAATTAAACAGCTAATGTCTGCTTATTGTGTACCAGTTATTTATTTAATTGAGTGCTTCACTAGATAGGATGAGGTACAAGACATCAGACCACCATTTACATTAACTCTATTCGATCTGCTTTGATCTTTTTCATTATACAAGTGCATGTCTATATATGTGAATCTCCCACCGATCATTTCATTGAGTTCTTTGCTGAATAACGCCAGCTGCCTCTGGTCATAGTAGCAACCATTCTGTGGTGGTTCTCTATGGTATCTCTTGTACAGCTGCTTTCATGAATGCTGTAGGCTGTTTCAGACACATCCATTGCAATGCTGTAAGCAAAAATGTAAGGTGGGTTAATACTTGGTGACTGCCCAAATTGCAATGGAAATAGTCACATTATGCTAATTGCACATCGTGCTTCAGCATATACTGCAGCCAACACCATTGTGTGTGTGTCTGCAACCGACGAAAGCGGCATGGACTCCAGTCTATAATTGCACACTGTCCTGTAGGTGATTAGCAATCAGAACTGAAGAAACTAATGTGATTCTGTGTCTTGCTGATTCAAATCCCAACACTGAGCTCCCTACTGTAAAGACAATTTCTGGATTACAGATGATTTGCATATTATTTGAGATGGAAAGAAATTGTTTCAGGAGGAGAGAGGCTCCATGAGATTTCTAGTGGGAGAGTATGTTAATATCAAGCACTTCCATTGCCAAATTATGGTAATATTACATCTGTTTTAGCACGTGCTCCGACAGTTATAAAGTTGAAGGTTTAGAATGGATAGTCCAATTAAACAAATGATTTATTCAAATCAACATAAACCTTTATGAGAGAATTAGGCAAATTTACTTGGTCAAATTTCATTGAAATGAAGGAAAATTCTTAATTCTCACATGGGTTAAATGCATTTAGACTAACAAAGGAACATTTAAGTTTGCCAAGCCGGTCACCCTCTTTCTCGCTTCATATCTTGCAGAGTGTGTATGCATATGTCATTTCATTCATCTCTGTCTGTCTTTCTGTGTGTCTCTCCCTCGCTCACACACACACATGCACATTTTATCTTGCATTGTTTCTATTTCTCTTTGTCTCTTTCTTTCTCAAGTTTTGTCTCATGCACTCATGTTTTGTCTCATGCTCTCTCTCGTGCTCTCTCATGCACTCGTGTGTTCTCTCTCATGCTTTGTCTTTCTATCTATGGTTTTTTAATCTCTCTCTCTATTTCTTTTTCTGCCTCTCTCTATTTCTCTTTCTGCCACTCTCTATATCTCTTTCTGTCTCTCTTGATCTCTATTTCTGCCTCTCCCTGTGCGGGGACTCCAGGCATGCTAAACAAGGGAAGAAGCAAGCTATAGACAGAGCTGAATGATCCCACAACCAACAGTTCAGATCAAAACACCAGAGACCTGCCACATCCAGTCGTGAATAGTGGTGGACAATTAAATAGAGGAGGAGGTGCCACAAATATCGCCATCTTTAATGATGGGGGAGCCGAGCACACCAGTGCAAATGACAAGGCTGAAGCATTTGCAACCAGCTTCAGCCGGAAGTGCCGAATGGATGATCCATCTAGGCATCCTCTTGAGGTCCCCAGCATCAGAGATGCCAGTCTTCAGCCAATCCAATTCATTCCATATGATATCAAGAAATAGCTGAAGGCACTGGATACAGCAAAGGCTATGGGCCCTGACAACATCCCGGCTGTCGTACTGAAAACTTGTGCTCCGGAATTAGTTATGCCCCTAGCCAAACTGTTCCAGTACAGCTACAACACTGGCATGTGGAAAATTGCCCAGGTATGTGATGTGCACAAAAAGCAGAACAAATCCAATCCAACTAATTACCGCCCCATCACTCTACTCTCGATCATCAGTAAAGTGATGGAAGCTGTCATTGACCATGCTATCAAACAGCACTTACTCAACAATAACCTGCTCACCAGTGCTCAATTTGGGTTCTGCCAGAACCACTCTGTCCCACTCATTACAGCTTTGGTTCAAAGATAAACAAAAAAGCTGAATTCCAGAGGTAAGGTGAGAGTGACTGCCCTTGACATCAAGGCAGCATTTGACTGAGTCCAGCAAAATTGAAGCCCTTGGGAATCGGGGGAAGCTCTCCACTGTTTGGAGTCACACCAATCACAAAGGAAGATGGTTGTGGTTGTTGGATGCCGATCATCTCAGCTCCAGGACATCACTGCAGGAGTTCCTCAGGGTAGTGTTCTAGGCCCAGCCATCTTCAGCTGCTTCATCAATGACCTTCCCTCCATCATAAGAGTCAGAAGTGGGGATGCTTGCTGATGATTGCACAGTGATCAATATCATTCACAACTCCTCAGATAGTGAAGCAGTCCGTGCCTGCAAGCAGCAAGCTCTGGATAGCATTTAGGCTTGGGCTGATACATGGCAAATTACATTGATGCCATACAAGTGGTAGGCAATAACCATCTTCAACAAGAGAGCATCCAACGGCGTTCCCATCACTGATTCCCCATCATCATCATCCTGGGGATTACCCTGAAAAGAAACTTAACTGGACCGGCCATAAGCAGGTCAGAGGCTGATAATTCTGCGGTGAGTAGCTCACCTCCTGACTTCCCAAAGCCTGTGCGCCATCTACAAGACACAAGTCAGCAGGCTAGTAGAATACTGTACACTTGCCTGGATGAATGCAGCTCCAACATAACTCAAGAAGCTCAACATCATCCAAGACAAAGCAGCCTGCTTGATCAGCACCCCATCGACAACCTTAAACATTCACTCCCTTCACCACCGATGCACAGTGGCAGCAGTGTGTGTACCATCTACAAGATGCACTGCAGCAACTCATCAAGGCTCCTTCAACAGCACTCTTTAAACACGTGACTTAAACCACCTAAAAGAATAAGGGCAGCAGACGCATGGGAACACCACCTGCAAGTTCCCCTCCAAGTCACACACCATCTTGAATTGGAACTATATCACCATTCCTTCACTGTCACTGGATCAAAAACCTGGAGCTCCCTTCCTACATCACTGTGGTTGTACCTACACCAGATGGACTGAAGCAGTTCATGAACGCGGCTTGCAACCACCTTCGCAAGGGTAATTGTGGCTGGGCAGTAAACGCTTGCCTTGCCAGCGATGCTCACATCCCAAGAACAAATTTTTTAAAAGCACCTTCTTTATTTCCCTCAATATCTGTGTATCTTGCTCTCTCTATTGCCCTACCTACCTTTCAAAAACTCTTAATCTCTTTTTCAACTTTCTCATTGAAAACCAGAAGACATGAGTTACTTATATATTTATTAAAATCAGTGATACCTTCTTCGATCCATGTGCAGAACGCAGTGAGACAGCTAAAGGACATATAAAGAACTCCTGCATTGACATTGTTCAGATCATGGTCTATGTTTTTCATCTTATAATTTGGTATAATTTTACAGAACAGAGAAAAATAATGATTTCTGTTATTTTCTTGCTTTCTGTCAAATTGTATTCCCCTGCAAGAGGGTAACCTGCTCCCAGGCTTCTGCCAATCCCATTCTGAAACCTGTTGCTAATGGTTGGTACGAGTGAACCAAAGGATGACTCTTCCTTCAGTTTTCTGGTATCAGAGAGATAATGGGCTGAATTTTCCCAGCTCTGTAGTGATGGGGTGGGGGGAAAAAAGCAGGGAGCCATCTCCCCACCGCATTCCCACCACCGGAGAACTTTCCCAGGGTGAACAGGGACCCACATTGGCTACCCGCACCACTGAGGCGGGCAAGCAATTTGCGCACTTAAGGCCTCAATTATAGGTGATTAAGCGAGGTCGCTGGCATTTTGCCCATGGCGAAGTGTTCCCCCCCGTTGCCTGCAGAGGCCACCAGCTCCATGGAGGCTGTCTCCCTGCGGCCGTTCACTGGACCATCAAAGCCAGAGGCTTCATGCCCCAACGAGGGGACTGTGGGCTTGAAAGTCAGCCTCCGAGGCCCCAACTCTGCTTGTTCCAGGTCCCGTTTACCGGGTGGTGGTGGCACCCCTCCACCGCCTTTGTTCGGCGGAGAGTTTCATCTGTTGACTTTTTTTTATTAAAATAAAACCACCCAGTTTGCATCTGGAGGGGTTTCCCCCTCTGATCCCCGAGGGGCCTGCCACCTCCCCCATACCCATTTATTAATTTAATTTTATCCCTCCGAGGGCGTCTCCATGTTGAGGCACCCTCGCGGTCTCCAAACTGCCTCAGCAGCGCCCAACTCTCCAGTTAGGGCTGCCCAAGCTCTAACGCTGCTGGCCCTCTGATTGCGCTGGCAGCATTGGGAGCCCGCCCATCATCTTTAATAGGATGGTGAGCATGGAGGCAGCCAATTAGGACGCTGCCTCAGGGCTATCACCATTTAGTTTCAGTGTCGGGGTCCCAAAGCCCATGGTAAAATCCTGCCCAATGTACCTGGCCTCTGCTGTGCAGATCCCTAGAATGACTGGCAGTGACACAGTAACATGTTTTGGTTACATGCCCTATTACTACATGAGACTGGGGGTTGATGTTTTGTATGTTGTCCCATCCACCAGAAAAAAATAAATGCTTGAAATTATCCCAAATTTTACCCATATCCTATTAAACCTGTTTCCATATCATTTATGTTTTTTTAATCATCCATTTCTTGCAATTATTTAATACACTAAGATGTAAATCAAATAATTGTTCTTTAGAAGCTCGTACCATTCCGAAGTGATTGATGACAACACAAACGTTATGTAAAGTTTTTTTTAATAACAGAAGCTATAAGTAGGGCTCTGCTCAGTTCAATAAAATCACTAGAGAAGTGGAGAAGGGGTTATCCTGCTGAAGGTGACAAGGAATCATGTTACGACTGGCAGTACCATAGTTTGAAACTGAATAAGATTATAAAACAACATTAAAATAAGAGCAAAATACTGTGGATGCTAGAACTCTGAAATGAGAACAGAAAACGCCAGAAATACTCAGCAGGTCTGGCAGCATCTGCCATTAGCATTCTCTGTGGACAAATGCTTTGTCTTTTACTACAACTATTTAGCACTCCATTTGCAATCTGTTCCATGACATCTCTTGTCATTTAGTCTCTCCTGCCCTCCATCCTAACACAGCCCTTCCTCTGGTTCTTCTTCCACGCTCCCCACTTTCACTTGCTCAAAGACTGTTACATTTGTAACTTTTGCCAGTTCTAATGAAAGGTCACAGACCAGAAGCGTTAATTCTGTTTCTGTCTCCACAGATGCTGCCAGACCTGCTGAGTATTTCCGGCATTTTCTGTTCTCATTTGTAAAATAGCGTTGCTGAGCTGCCATTTGGCCTCATCAGGGATAGAAGTGGTGCTGCTCATGACCTGATTTAATTTCCCATTTCAGCTGGTGGAAGTTGGTGCTATCCCCATCATTATAGATGATTGTTCTCTAATCACTTGAGTCTTTACTTTATGCTGAAGCCCCGTCTTTGTTGAATCAAGAGTATACAGTTCTGATGAAGTGTAACCTCTGAACTGTTTACTTGTCTATTCTCTGCATAGATGCTGATTGACCCACTGGCTGTTTTTGTTCCAGCTATATTGTGTTTTGTTAGTGGTATGGAAATAAATATTGTATTATGTTGTGGTTCCATTTAAAATCTTCTCTTTAGGTATTTGAAAATTTCAAATTCTTCAATTTGAATATATATGGAAATTCTGCTCAGGAGCAGACTTTCTGTTAGCATCATTGGTCTCTCTCGAGGATATGCTGACTCTAGATATACTTTCAGCTCTACGCCAAATCTTTATCTTTTCATACAAAGACGGCTGAGAGTCAGGACAGCTCAATTTTGTCAGTTTACCGATTGAGAACAAGCGTTTCATAAAGTCAGCATTTGAATTAAATCCCCAAGTGTGAAGTCAGAGGGCATTGAATTCTTTCTTGATGGTCAAAGCCCACACTGGATTAAAATGGTTACTGCTAGCTGTTTCTGTGAGCTACAGACAAGAAACATCATGGACTGACATACTGAAGGCACTAATGTGTGGTTGCTTTGTTCCTGCAGAACAAAGAGTGGGGGAAGAAAAGGGGGAGGGTTAATATGCTAATGTCTGTTGAGGGTACTGACATTCGTTTTATTCTGTCCAGCAATGTCCCTGGTAGCTTTTTGTTGTGCTAATTTCCACCAATCACGGATTATTAAAGTGGGTAGCATTATTTGATAGGGTTTCCCAAGAAAGCAGTAAATCCACTCATTGTTAGTATCCTGTGCATTAGGTTTGATTGACAGCACTATCTCAATTGAAACTTTGGGGCAGAAATTGGATGATTTGGTGATCGTATTTTTTGGGTAAAAATTTAAGATTGGGGAGACAAATTTTGGGTCTTGATCTCCCTTGCCCCATCTCTTTGGATGTATGCCAGCTGCCAAATTGGAAGCTAGTGACTCCCAAATGTGCATGGCGCCCATCTCAAACAGGCATTTGGTATGCTAAATGGGTCATCATGTGACTCGAGCCATTGTTCCAGGTTTTTATGGACTGAGGACTACTGGGGAACACCCACAAAAAAGTAAGGAAACCTATTTTATAGTTGAATATTTATGAAACCAGGAGGAGCAGAAGTGCTTCTCTGGGCTCGACAAAAATACTGCAGACCACTGCCGACCCTGGTTTGCACCTTTCAATCACACAACACCTTCCGTTTTGCTACCCCCCCAAAACTGACTAGGACCTTTTTTCTGTGGGCCAGCTGGGTGTGGAATTGGCTTCAGTTCCTAAAGCTTCCACCTACAATCTGCATTGGGATGTCCAATTGGCATCCACACCTTGTTAGTTTCCTGCAGAGGCCCAAGGGCCAGTTTTGATTGGGCTATGGGCCAATGTCTTCGGGTGGGTGCATGACTGTACTGTTTATTTTATCTGTAACAACCTTGGATCAGATTTGTTAGAAGCACAGTTCCTTTGAGTCAGCGGATTCCATAATAATGAATTGCCGCATAAAAATCATTGATAGTGTATTCAGAGACATTCTTGCATTGAGGGTCAACAGGCAACATGTCTGTTGTTTTTGACAATTCAAGATGATTAACATAGGTTTGTACTATAAATTAAAGGCCTGTTCAAGTCTCAAAAAAACTCCGACCCAAACCCGACGGAACGACATCGGATCCAAGCCCGACCTGGCCTGAGTCCCTCCATTTTCCCCCCAAGCCTGACCCGAGCACCACAATGTCCCCTTTACTTACCTTCCAACTCCCACTCTTCAGGAAGCTGCAGCATGAGCGTGATGATATCATAGAAACGCTCACACGCTCACTGCACAGACTCAGAGTTTCCCTGCTTGACGTCCCGGACTTGCAGCTCAGGTAAGTTTTTAACTTTTAACACTTACCTGCAATTCTTGCTGTGTGTGTCCGACCCTGACCTGGCCCGACTCGGACCCGGCCCGATCCAAGCCCAAAGGCCGGACCCAGAAGAGCGGCCCGACCCGAACCTGACACATGTCAGGTCCCATCAGGTTTTGGTTGGGTAGCAGGCCTTTGCTATAAATATCCTGTTTGTACTGAAACTGTTGTATTAGTGGATTTAGCTATATCTTACGAAAAAATCTTGTGTATCTGAGTGCTTCTATCAACAAGCTTCATTTCCCATTGTTAGAAGTTTTTGTCACACTTTTACATTAACACTTAACTTTGAAATTCCTCATGTAATTGATTATACTGCAGTTTCCCCTTGTAGATAGTTCTGTAATTTTGTATGATGAACAGATCAAATCACTAAAAATAGTTTTCCAAGAAAAATCCTGTCCACTATTTTCGTCGCTAACTGGAAATGTTAAGGGCAGATTCGGGCAGCCAGCTGGCAGAGTAGGCCAGCCGCCCCATTCCCTTGGGTGAGTGATCCAGAGCAGTGAAGGCTGAGCCCAACTGATATATCACTGGTGAGCTGCAAGCCCTGAACGGGTCTCCCATTGCAGCTGACGGACTCTGGAGCATTGCAATATCAGGCAGCCAGAAAGCCAATGCAGCCAGTAGGAAGATACATCCTGCTCCCCCTGGCCCCACAAAAACTATTTTAGCGCTTAGATTTTCAGACCTCTTCTATAGTGCTGCCAAATTTAACTGAGACGAGTGTCCATGGTGCAAACTTTGCCCAGAAGACCATTGAAATTGCATCAGGTTCCTGTATACATTATGAGATCCCAATTTGCATAGTTTTATAAGGTGATTCCAGCAGGCACCTCAGCCACCCAGGAAATAACCCCAGATAATTGACAGAGGTGGGAAGTCCAAGTTCACAACCTTCCTTTACCTCCACTACTGCCTGGTCTCCGCTAAGTGGAGAGAGTTAAAAACTTCCCCAATAATCTCGTAAATAGGTTTACAAACCAGTTTATTTTAAATTACATATTTCACAATTGCATGTTTAACTTTATCCTTTAAATTATTATATTTGTCTTTTTATAGCTTCGTTAGAGGTTTTACCTCAGCTGCTCTCTAAAGTCTGGGCTTCAGCTGGACATTTTTACCTTGAGTTGTCTCAAGCATGTTCAGTTTACAGTATTTTCCAGCATGCTATTTTAGCAGAAGCTTTAACCCATATAAAATAGGATGTTTAACTTGAGTTACAGTAGCAAACAGATGAATGCAAAATGAATGCACTCAAGGTTCATTTTAATATATTATCGACTGATAAACTCTTGTGATTGAAACTATAGTATTGTCTATGAAGTTAAACCTGGTAATATTTTAAGCCGTTGAGCAGCAGTATTTAATTTAGAAATAAAGTTGCGCTGTTACAAAACTTGTAAATGTATTTTACTCACTTCATCATGCACTATGTTCTGGCTGAAAGAGTAAGGTAACTCCAAAGCTCTGTAATAAAAGCAGAAAATGCTAGAAATATTCAGCAGGTTATGCAACATCTGTGGAGAGAGAAAGACAGTTAACACTTCCGGCTTCATTTTACATTTCCGCTGCCAAAATCGGTGGCAGACGTAAACAATGGCGGTCCACCCGCATAGACCGCATGTCGTGG
This sequence comes from Heterodontus francisci, assembly GCF_036365525.1. NCBI lineage: Eukaryota > Metazoa > Chordata > Chondrichthyes > Heterodontiformes > Heterodontidae > Heterodontus > Heterodontus francisci. The sequence goes on from NC_090384.1 coordinate 69,258,806, forward strand.
AGCCACCGCGATATTCAGCCCGGCAGCTCATTTAAATGGCTGGGGCGGGCTGTCTGTCCCCGGCATTGGCGCCAGCAGCCTTTGCACAGGCGCTGACACCATTTATAAAAGGCTTCGAGCTCTTCATTTCAATTGAACTCTTCATTTCAGTTTGAACATTTAAAGCTACATTGAAATTAAAAAATGAAATAAATTGATCCTGCCCCTCTTTCCCCCCCACCCATTACCATGGAATTAATTACCTGCCCTCTTCCCCCCCAAAAACACTTACCTTGTGCACCTGACCTTCCCCCCCCCCCCACCCCGCACCACAATGTTCATAAACTTTAAACTTTACCCCTTCCCATCATCCCCTAGACCAATGAAATGAGTCTGATGCTGCTCCCCCACCTCACCCCGCACTGAAAAACCTACCTGCTCCCCCCTCCCCACCAGTGTTCAGCCTTGGATCCCCGAACGGGAATCCAAAGACACGGGAGTGTTGGCCACTGGCACCAATATCGCTCCGGTGGATGGCAGGCGCAGGTAGATAATCAATTTGTTTATTAACATAAATTTAAATATTTAAATGGAGCTCCCGTCGCCGAGCAGCAGGGGGTGCTGCCACGAGGCCTCGCCGCTGCCGGCAATATCGCGCCGGGCCTTCCTGGCATTGAGGTCTGTGGCGGGCCTTTGCCAGAGGCATTTTCTGGCCCCCCCGCCACAACCCCTAACGTCGGGGTGGGGGGGAAGGGGGCTGTAAAATTCAGCCCTTCAAGTCGATAACCTTTCATCGGAACTGGAAAAAGTTAGAGATGTAACCAGTTTTAAGAAAGGACAGAGGTGGGGGAGGGGTGAGATAAGAACAAAATGGAAGGTCTGTGTTAGGGTGGAAGGCAGGACAGATTTTAAAAAAAATGAAAGGGATAATGGGGCAAAGCAAAAGGAGATGGTAATGGAACAAGAAACAAAAGATGGGTCTCGAGGAGGTGTGAATGGGAATAGCAGAGCCTTCTGTAAACCCAGATAAATTCCTCTTACACTGTAAGGCACAAAGCATTAAAGTACTAAAATGTCATTCAGCTCTGCTGGCTCAACACAAGTGTAAAATAAAGCAAGTTTATTAAGAGACTGCAGTGAATAAAGAAATGAAATTGACTTGGAAATACACTTTCCTAATGAGGTTGTACAGTGGCTAAAGCACTTGAGTGCTAGACTCCTGACTAGGCAGTTAAGGGTTCATATTCCAAGAGTTTCTATCACTCAGATTTATTTGACATAATTAGATAATTTCTACTCTTCTTCACTTGGATTGCTGGATAAAGCACTATGTGGAAATATGACATTTTTGCAATGAAAAATAAATTAATGTTATCCATCTTGTTCCACTTAAATTTTAGTTCCCACTAGTCGACCATGGAGCATCATTAGTAGTAGCGTTTATGAGGCCAAGACCATGCAATTATTTGGGGTATCTTATCTGAGAGAAAAGGCAGGTGCTCAAGAATGATAATCAAGCCCATTAAGACTCAAGAAGTAGATCCATCGATAAAAATGGACAGAAGCCATACTGACACTGTAAAGGGTTTGCAATAAATGCATTCCAGAAGAAAATGGCTTTGTAATTCAGCAACGTGATATAGAAATTCCCCTAGTCCTTTCTTTCACATGATGTTGCAACATTAATAATAGATGACTTCAGAAATATTTTTTACCAGCTCTGTATGTTCAGCAGTGAAGCTACATAATTTAACATGTGTCGGACACTAGAGGTATAAATACTTTATAATGGATGGAAATAATAATGGTGCAAAATATTAGCATTGCATTATTTCTGAGGTTCATTTTTCATTAAGAATCAGAAAGATGAATTTGGCATTCTTTTATTACAGAACTTGAATATATGCTTCCAAATCTTCAAAGCACTTCCTGAATGCAGGACTAAATATATGACACTCAGTCAGTTTCAATGCATCTTAAGAAATACAATTGGTTCAGTGTTACAAGAATAATTAATGACACGAATTTTCTATTCAAAGTAAAGGTTTATTTCTTTAGTACTTTAAAATTTTAATGTAGGCAGTATGTGTTAATTTGTCTTGCTATTTCTGAAACTGAAATCCTGGTCTAAATTTTACTAAAACCAACTGGCTTGGAGCAGCAGTGGAAATGATGCCCTTTGTAGAATAATTAAGAGTTTAGAGAATTCGGATCAACAGGTTGAGCTTTAAGTGTTCACATTATTTGTGGGTTTTGATTCATTAACTTTCACTCTGTGTGGGTGTTCTTCCAAGAACTGCAAGAGGTCTGCAGCTTGGAGGAGGTATATAGATGTCGGCAGATTCTAAAATTAATGTCCAAGCCTATTCACTATCAGATCACATACACTGTTACTAAGTATTAAAGTGGCATTATATGCTCTTGGTATTTCTCTCAATTCCAATGAGCCATTGGATGGAATTCCAATTCTCTTTGAAATTCATTAGATTATAGGAATCCAGGACAAAGCAGCTCACTTGATTGACACCCTGTATACAAACATTCACTCCTTCCACCACCGACACACAGTGGCAGCAGTGTGTACCATCTACAAGCTGCACTGCAGCAACGCACCAAGGTTCCTTAGACAGCACCTTCCAACCCCGTGACCTCTACCACCTAGAAGGGGCGGCGCAGTGGCTAGCACCACAGCCTCACAGCTCCAGCGACCCGGGTTTGGTTCTGGGTACTACCTGTGCGGAGTTTGCAAGTTCTTCCTGTGACCACATGGGTTTCCACCGGGTGCTCCGGTTTCCTCCCATGGCCAAAGACTTGCAGGTTGATAGGTAAATTGGCCATTGTAAATTGCCCCAAGTGTAGATAGGTGGTAGGAGAATTGAGGGAAGGTGGGGATGTGGTAGGGAATGTGGGGTTAATGTAGGACTAGTATAAATGGGTGGTTGTTGGTCGGCACAGACTTGGTGGGCCGAAGCGCCTGTTTCAGTGCTGTATCTCTCTATGACTCTAAGGACAAGGGCAGCAAATGCATGGGAACACCACCACCTGCAAGTTCCCCTCCAAGCCACACACCATCCTGACTTGGAACTATATTGGCGTTCCTTCACTGTCGCTGGGTCAAAATCCTGGAACCCCCTTCCTAACAGCACTGTGGGTGTACCTACCCCAAATGGACTGCAACGGTTCAAGAAGGCAGCTCACCACTGCCTTCTCTAGGGCAATTAGGGATGGGCAATAAATGCTGGCCTAGTCAGCGATGCCCACATCCCATGAATGAATTTTTAAAAAAATCCCAAGTTCTCTCTGGGACACATTTCCTACAATGAAAAGTCTTTCATGGACTCTTAAACATTTTACTTCAGCAGGTGCACTTAGACATCCTAGAATTGAGAACTTTGATTTAACTGCATAAGCTTGAATATAGAGTAAAATGCTGGTTACGGATAGTTTATGTCTGTTATTTTGTGCTGTACTTTTCTCTATTTTAATGATAATGTTAAATGACAATTTTTGTAAAATTTGATCAAAATGGTAATCGTTATACATTTCTCATCAATAAGTAAGCACTTAAGAGATAACTGATGAAAAGTTATGAACTCCAGTTGTGGCTGTTTACAACAAAATGGAGAAAATGCCAATTTGCCTGCAAGGCACAATCTTCACAAAAAAAACCTCTGGATTTAGAAGGGATTAATGATCTTCAAGTAGCAAGATAAAAAGTAAAAAAGGAAAACTTACATTTACACTTTGTACAGCCACCGGACATCCCAAGGTGCTTCATAGCCAATGAAATACTTTTTGAAGTGTAGTCACTGTTGCAATATAGGAAACACAGCAGCCAATTTGCGCACAGCAAGCTCCCACAAGTAACAATGTAACCAGGTCTCATTGTAACAGGGCTGCAGACTGAGAGAGTTGAGATCTGTTTACTTTGGATGATTCACCAGGAACTTGGAGGAACATGCAATGTTGATCATTCATCTATAAACCAAACTTAGAATTTAGGTGCACTTCACTTTGAATTCAGGTGAAAAGAATATTACTAAAACCAGGACTTGCAGAATAAAGATGCATGTGATAATTGGTGCATGGAAGTAACAGGTAGAGTTTGTCTTGCTGCCTGAGAAACAGCATACTTTTAAACATGAAGAATACATTTGCTGAACTCCGTGTTGATTACAGTGGTTTACTGTGTGTTTTCCCTCTTCTGACCTTGAGCTTGCAGCTGCTGGCTCTAGAGTTTTTGGACCATCGCAAACATATTTTGATAGTTCTCTTTATCTATTCCTGAAGAATTTCAAGTAGTTGAATAATATCTCCTCTTCAGAGCAAATAATCCTCTTTAGTCTCTCCACCACAGCCCAGATATCTTAAGCTAGGTATCAGTTCAGTTTCTGCACTGTGTCCAATGCTTAGATACCCGTGGTATAGAATAGCAGCTAAAATTAATTGTTTTGCTTGTCCATATTTAAGTTGGATGCAGGTTATCATTCTTAATGCTTTTAAAACTTCCAACTACCCAACTGGGTTAAAGATCTGTCTTCAGTGCTCCCACTAAAGAACTCTTTTATATTCATTCTTGGGATATGCATCACTAACAAGGCCAGCATTTATTCCCATCCCTCGTTGCCCTTAAGAAGTTGGTAGCAGGTCTTCTTCTTGAACCGCTGCAATCCATGTGGTGAAGGTGTACCTGAGCTAAACCAAATTGCCTGTTTTCGGTAACCTAGCACCATGATTCTGTCCCAAATAGTGGTCACTAGAATTCTCATTGGTAAAATCCCCACGTCACCATTGTCACATGCCTTGCGGCATGGGGGTGGGTGAGTGTGACCAAAGTTTCCATGCAATTTTTCCTAAAATAGTGCCTCTAATCTAGCTGTGGGAATCACTGCCATTGTATAATTGCTGGTATGTGTAGCCCAGTGGTAACCCTGAAGAAAATATAGTATTAAGAAGGCATTGAAACTTTGCCTGGGCATTCATTTATATTGTTTGTTGCTCTTGAACTTCTCTGAAGACTTCTGCCATACTTAGCAAGTACATGAAGTTGTTGAATATTTTAAGGCAGCCACTAATAAGATTGACAAGGAAATATCTATGGATGTTGCCTATCTGGACTTCCAGAAGTATTTGATTAGGTTCCACAGACATGATTATTAGCAAAAATAGGTAGCTTTTTGACTTGGGTTAAAATTGGTTAGGAGGTAAGATGCACAGAGTGGGGATAAAGGGTATGTACACAGGTTGGTAGGATGTCTCAAGTGGTGTTCCCCAGGGATCTGTTCTGGACTTCAACTTTTCACCATAATTGTTAATGACTTGGATGAAGGAATATGGAGTTGAAAATTACACTAATTAGGAGTGACAGTAAGCAGTGCAGATGGGAGCTGCAAGCTGCAAAGAAACATAGACCGATTAAGTGAGTGGGAAAAACTACAGCAGATGGAAGTCAATGTCAGGTCATCCACTTTGAACCCAAGAATGTTTTCTAAATGGTGAGGGACATGGAGAAGCAAAGAGATTTGGGAGTCCAAGTACACAAATCATTTAAATCTGGTGGACAAATTCAAAAAGGCGAATGGAATGCTGGCCTTTATCTCAAAGAAGCTGGGATACAAAGGGGAGGAAGTTATGCTTCAGGTGTATAGAGCCTTGGTCAGACCCCTTCCGGAGTACTACATTCAGTTTTGAGCTCAGGAAGGATATATCAGCCTTAGAGGGCATGCAGTCCCGATTAATACTGGAACCTGGAGAGTTAAATTATGAAGATAGATTGCATAAACCTGGCTTGAGTGTAGAAGATTAAGTGGTGATTGAGATGTTTAAAATGTTGGAAGTAGATCTAGAGAAACTATTTCATCTGGTGGGGGGAATCAAGATGGAGGGGACAGGATCTTAAAATTTGAGTTAGGCCATGAAGGCAGGAAATCATGAAGCATGTCTTCACACAAAGGGTAGTAGAAGTCTGGAATTTTCTGGACCAAAAAGGCAGTAGATGCTGGGTCATTTGGAGCTTTCAAAACTGAAATTGATAGCTTTTTGTAAGATAAAGGGATATTGAACTAAGGGACTGAAGAGGGATAGTAACATTAAAGGGTACCTAATTTTTTGTTGAATTAAAATCTGAGATATAGAGATAATAAGAGTTAAGGAAAAACAGTTGAGTTAACCTACCTATAAAATAAAGTGATGCCAGCACAAGAGAAGGAACTGATTGGTGAGTAGCTGGTGAGTGTTTACTTAAGTCTTAAGTTTATTTACCTTAATTTAATAAATAGTCTAATAAAATAAAATGGCCATGTGAGCCGCATGGAAGATGGCAGGATCCCCAAAGACACATTATACAGCGAGCCCGCCGCTGGTATCAGACCCACCGGCCGTCCATATCTCCGCTTTAAAGACGTCTGCAAACGCGACATGAAGTCCTGTGACATTGATCACAAGTCGTGGGAGTCAGTTGCCAGTGTTCGCCAGAGCTGGCGGGCAGCCATAAAGACGGGGCTAAAGTGTGGCGAGTCGAAGAGACTTAGCAGTTGGCAGTAAAAAAGACAAAAGTGCAAGGGGAGAGCCAACTGTGTAACAGCCCTGACAAACAAATTTTTCTGCAGCACCTGTGGAAGAGCCTGTCACTCTAGAATTGGCCTTTATAGCCACTCCAGGCGCTGCTCCACACACCACTGACCACCTCCAGGCGCTTACCCATTGTCTTTCGAGATAAGGAGGCCAAAGAAGAGTCTAATAAATAGGACCATGGGAGGGCACTTCAGTCCTGTGGAATGTGCATCCTGTGCCACGTGGGAACTCTAGACACTTCTCATGTCCTGGAGAACCACATGGGCAGGAAGTGTCATTAGCTGAAGGAGCTCATGCTCTGGGTTTCGGAGCTTGATCAGCAGCTGGAGTCCCTGCAGTGCATCTGTGAGGCTGCGAGCTACGTGGATTGCGTGTTTCTGGAGGAAGTCACCCTGCAGCTTATGGCAGAGAGGTAACGGGTAACTGCCAGACAGTCAAGGAGGACCAGGCAGGTAGTGCAGGAGTCCCCTGCGTGCATCTCGCTATCCAGTTCTGAATACTGGTGAGAGTTACGGTTCCTCTGGGGTGTGTAGCCAGAGTCAAGTCTGCGGCACCAAGTGGTGGCTCAACTGTGCGGGGGGACACAATAGTGATAGGGGATTCTATAGTTAGGGATACAGACAAGCATTTCTGCAGCTGCAAACGTGATTCCAGGATGGTATATTGCCTCCCTGGTGCCAGCATCCAGGATATCACTGAGCGGCTAAAGAACATCCTGAGGGGGAGGGTGAACTGCCAAAGGTTGTGGTCCATATCTGTACCAACCACATTGGTAGAAAGAGGGGTGAGGTCCTGAGGCAGACTTTAGGGAGCTAGAAAAGAGACGAAGAAGCAGGACCTCAAAGATAGAAATCTCCAGATTACTACCAGTGCCATGCGCTAGTGAATATAGTGTTATGAGAGTCCATATATTTTTGTTACAACTTGGAATCTATATTTTTAAACTGAAGAGGCTGACCTTTGGGTGTTTTTTTTGAAAGGAAGTTCAACAAAAGTTTGACCAGTAAACAAGTTTTTACTGGAAAGCAGGTGATTTCAAGTAAACACTTAAGAGCCATTTTGTGTTGTGACAAGAGAGAATTTATGATCAGCATGAGAATTGCCTGGAAAAAATTTTTGGTTTCGCTTTGAACTGTTAAAAGATGCAAGTTTTTTGACTAAAAGGGGCAATTGGAATTTGATATGGACCTGCCAGGAGTTCAGAAGAAAACTGTTACCTCTCTTTAAAGAATCCCTGCTCTTGAAAAGCAAAAGCTTGCATGAAATTGTATTGTTGCCTCCTGTATTTTTGAATACACCCTGAATGTTTGCAGAAACCTTGCATCTTTAAAAGGACTTTGCATCGAATGTGTGTGAGAACTGAAACTCTGTTGCTGCACACCTGCTGTAAGACATGTGAAGCCTTCTGCAGTTGAATTTCTTTGAACACCTACCAAACAGACTGTTCATCAACTTTACCTGGAGAAATTCAGCCAACTATTCAACTTTGAGACACCTCGCCAAAACAAAGGACTTCCATATTCAGTATTTTTTTTTATTCTTTCTATTTCTTTGTAACAGCTATAAACAAAAAATGCTTTTTTCCCTGGTTAACCGGTTTTTGGATGTATGTGCATGTGCATGAGGGCTAGTATCAAATGCGGGGCTTTAATATCTCAATTTGTGTTGTCATGGAACTGTATCTTTTTTCTCCTCTGATTAACAGTGTGCCTTTAAGACTCTGTTTAAAAACAGTATTCCTTTAAATACTAAGAGGCACAGTGTGCCACAGCTGCACCTGCTGCTTAAGCAACAGCAGGAGGGTGGAGAGGTCACATGGTGTACTGTAATAATTTTAACTGTGTGTAAAAAAAAAATAGCTTAAATCAGTTTTGAGAGACATCAGCGAAGTGTGCTTGCCTTGAAAGAAGAGAATTCTGTTAGCAGAAATTCTACAATGAGCCACAGGCTGTGTTAATTGCCTAAGGAGAAAAAAATCCCTTTTGAAGAAAACATTCGTATTGCTGGACAGAGAAAAATTCCTTTTCTTTGCTTCCAATCTAAGGAGTCTTTGCTTCAAGATTAAATCTCTCTTGATTGATTGTGTTTTCTGGAATTCGCAGTAAAACTTCGACTGAAATCTACCAATTTTAAAATCCAAACGTAGACCTGTCGTTATACCCCATGTTGAAAGAGCTGTTTGACGCCTGCTGCAGCTGAAGTGCTTTGAATGCCTATCAAGAAAAGACTGTTACATCAAATCCGCAGGAGACTTTGAGTGGCATCTGATTTTTTTTTTTAACACTAGAATACCTTACCCATCAGGAATGTAACCCACAAAGACTTACAACCCAGTTATTTATTCATTCTCAAGAAAAAGCTCATTTTTAAAACATCATTTTAAAAAAACGGTTAACCATTGATTTTTGAATGTATGTGTGTGAATGGGGGAGTTAGGTTAAAATAAGAAGTTATAAGGTCTTGAGACATAGGTTTATCTTAATAGTATTTAAGATTTAGTTTTAGTTTAGTTTAGTTTAGAGATACAGCACTGAAACAGGCCCTTCAGCCCACCGAGTCTGTGCCGCCCATCAACCATCCATTTATACTAATCCTACACTAATCCCATATTCCTACCACATCCCCACCTATCCCTATATTTCCCTACCATCTACCTACACAAGGGGCAATTTATAATGGTCAATTTACCTACCAACCTGCAAGTCTTTTGGCTTGTGGGAGGAAACCGGAGCACCCGGAGAAAACCCACGCAGACACAGGGAGAACTTGCAAACTCCACACAGGCAGTACCCAGAATTGAACCCGGGTCGCTGGAGCTGTGAGGCTGCGGTGCTAACCACTGCGCCACTGTGCCGCCCTAAATAGTGAATTTGTTGTTGTCTAAAGATACCTGGTTTGGTCTGTTTTGTTCTGGGGGTCACTCGAGTGTTTAATTTGACTGCTTTCCGGTTGGGTGGGAAAATTTTAAATAATATGCTGCGACCTTTGGAGTAATGGGACTGAATTGACAGTGCATTGCTCCTGCCTCGGTCATAACAGCGTATATATTTACCTCATTATTGGTTAAGACTTGGTTTATAATAAATGGCTAATTTTGTTGTTTATTCAAGAAACTTGGTTGGTGTGCTTTATTCTGGGGACAAATTGAGTATCTAATTGACTGTTTCGGTAAGTGGGATAATTTATTGATATGTTGTGACCTGTGGCTTGGTGGGACTAAATTAGCAGTGCACTCCTCCTGCCTTGGTCGTAACAATAGCAATAGAAGGATAGTGCAGATGGATGGATAATGCAGATGGATATATGGCTGGAGAGATGTTGCAGGAGGGAGGGCTTTAGATTCCTGTAATATTAGGACTGGTTCTGAGGGACGTGGGACCTGTACAGACCAGACAGGTTCCACCTCAACAGGGCTGGAACTATTCTCCTCGTAGGGCAATTTGCTGAAGCTTGTGAGATGGTTTAAACTAACTTGACAGGGGGGTGGGAACCAGGATTCAGCATTAGAAAGGAGAAACAGGATGCACAAAGGATTGAGAGAGGCAGATAGCACTAGAATTAGAAGTAGTAAGATATCACATGGGGGCAGACTAAGAGAGAATACAGTAAGATCTAATTCAGCTTTACAGTGCATGTATGTAAATACACAAAGCGTGGTAAATAAGGTTGGTGAGCTGCAGGCACAAATAGGGACATGGGAATATGATGTTGTAGCACTAAAGGAGACCTGCCACAAAAATGTGCAGGGCTAAGTGCTAAATATTTCTGGGTACACGATGTTCAGAAATGATAAGGAAGGAAAGAAAAGAGGAGGGGTGGCAATATTGATTAAAGAGAATATTACAGTGCTGGAGAGAGAGGATGTCCGAAAAGGGTCAAGGACAGAATCTATTTGGTTAAAGTTAAGAAACGTTAGAGGTGCCATTACATTACTGGGTGTATTCTCTTGGCCACCAAACTGTGGAGAAATGGGCAAGGAAATTGCAGAGAAATGCAAGAACTATAGAGTACTGATCACGGGGGACTTCAATTATCCTAATATAGACTGGGATAGTATTGTAAAGAGCAGAGAGGGAGAAGAATTTCTGAAGTTTGTTCAAGAGTATGTTCTTGACCAGTACCTTTCCAACCCAACAAGGATAGAGGTATTACTGGCTCTAGTTTTGAGGAACTTAATTGGAAAAAAGCCAATTTCATTGGGTTTCAGTGGACCTATCCCAGGTAAATTGGAATGAAAGCTTGGCAGGCAAAACTGTAATGGAAACATGGGCTGTCTTTAAAGAGGAGATGGTTCAGGAACAGTTAAGCTGTATTCCCACAAGAGGAAAGGTAGGGAAAACAAAGCCAGAACTCCCTGGATGACAAAAGAGATAGAGAGCAAGATGAAGCAGGAAAAGAGTGTATTTGGCAGATGCCAAGTTGACAACACAAGTGAGAACCAGGCTGAAGTGGAAAAGGAAATAAGAGAGGCAAGGAGGGAGTATGAAAAGAGAATGTCAGCTAATATAAAACGGATCCAACAGTCCTCAATAGGCATATGCAAAGTAAAAAGTTAGTAAGCGAAGAGGTTGGGCCAATTAGGAACCAAAAAAGGGGATCTACGCATGGAGGCAAAGGGCACAGCTGAGGTGCTGAATGAGTACTTTGCATCTGTCTTTATCAAGGAAGAAGTTGCTGCCAGAATCATAGTGAATGAGGAAATAGTTTAGAGAATGGATGGGCTAACTATTGATAAAGCGGATTAGATAGGCTGGCTGTACTTAGAAGTCACCAGGACCAGTTGGGATGCATCTGAGGATGCTGAGGGAAGTAAGAATGGAAATTGCGGAGGTACTGGTCATAATCTTCCAATCCTCCTCCGGTGTGGGGGTGCTGGAGAATTGCAAATGTTACACCCTTGTTCAAAAAGGACATAAGGATAAATCCAGCAACTTTAGGCCAGTCAGTTTAACCTCAGTGGTGGGAACGCTTTTAGAAACAATAATATGGGACAAAATTAACAGTCACTTGGACAAGTGTGGATTAATTAAGGAAACTAGCATTGATTTGTTAAAGGCAAATTGTGTTTAACCAACGAGGCCTGGACAACGTATGCCAGCCAAGAGCGACGTCTCAATTCATTCCATCTTCGCTGCCTTCGGAGAATACTTGGCATCAGGTGGCAGGACTATATCTCCAACACAGAAGTCCTTGAAGCGGCCAACACCCCCAGCTTATACACACTACTGAGTCAGCGGCGCTTGAGATGGCTTGGCCATGTGAGCCGCATGGAAGATGGCAGGATCCCCAAAGACACATTGTACAGCGAGCTCGCCACTGGTATCAGACCCACCGGCCGTCCATGTCTCCGCTATAAAGACGTCTGCAAACGCGACATGAAATCGTGTGACATTGATCACAAGTCGTGGGAGTCAGTTGCCAGCATTCGCCAGAGCTGGCGGGCAGCCATAAAGACAGGGCTAAATTGTGGCGAGTCGAAGAGACTTAGTAGTTGGCAGGAAAAAAGACAGAGGCGCAAGGGGAGAGCCAACTGTGCAACAGCCCCAACAAACAAATTTCTCTGCAGCACCTGTGGAAGAGCCTGTCACTCCAGAATTGGCCTTTATAGCCACTCCAGGCGCTGCTTCACAAACCACTGACCACCTCCAGGCGCGTATCCATTGTCTCTCGAGATAAAGAGGCCCAAAAGAATATGGGACAAAATTAACAGTCACTTGGACAAGTGTGGATTAATTAAGGAAACTAGCATTGATTTGTTAAAGGCAAATTGTGTTTAACCAACTTGATTGAATTTTCTGATCAGGTAACAGAGAGGGTTGATGAGGAGAATGCGGTTGATATAGTTTATATGGACATCCAAAAAGCATATGATAAAGTGCCACATAACAGGCTTGTCAGCAAAGTTGAAGTCCATGAATAAAAAGGGCAGTAGCAGCATGGGTAGGAAACAGAAAGCAGTGGTGAACAGTTTTTATTTTATTTATTTATTTTTTATTTAGAGATACAGCACTGAAACAGGCCCTTCGGCCCACTGAGTCTGTGCTGACCAACAACCACGCATTTATGCTAACCCTACAGTAATCCCATATTCCCTACCACCTACCTATACTAGGGGCAATTTACAACGGCCTATTTACCTATCACCTGCAAGTCTTTGGCTGTGGGAGGAAACCGGAGCACCCGGCGAAAACCCATGCGGTCACAGGGATAACTTGCAAACTCCGCACAGGCAGTACCCAGAATCGAACCCGGGTCCCTGGAGCTGTGAGGCTGCGGTGCTAACCACTGCACCGCCCAGTTGTTTTTCAAATTGGAGGAAGATATACAATGGAGTTCCACAGGGGTCAGTATAAACACCACTGCTTTTCTTAATCTATATTAATGATCTAGACTTGAGTGTACAGGGTACAATTTCAAAATTTGCAGATGACATAAAACTTGGAAGTATTGTAAACTGTGAGGAGGATTGTGATAGATTTCACGAGGACATAGACAGGTTGGTGGACTGAGCGGACACATTGCAGATGAAATTTAATGCAAAGAAGTGTGAAATAATGCATTTTGGTAGGAAAAATGAGGAGGGGCAGTAAAGGCTACAATTCTAAAGTGGGTGCAGGAACAAAGAGATCTGGGGCTATATGTGCACAAATCATTGAGGGTGGCAGGGCAGGATGAGAATGTGGTTTAAAAGGCATATAGGATCCTGGTCTTTATAAATAGAGGCATAGGGTACAAAAGCAAGGAACGTATGATCAACCTTTATAAAACATTGGTTCTGCCAATTGGAGAATTGTGTGCAATTCTGGGCATCACACTTCAGGGAGGCTGAGAAGGCTTTGGAGAGGATGCAGAATAGATTTACAAGATTGGTTCCAGATATGTGGGACTTCAGTTATGTGGATAGATTGGAGAAGCTGAGGTTGTTTTCCTTAGAGAAGAGAATGTTGAGAGGGGATTTGATAGAGGTGCTCAAAATCATGAGGGATCTAGACAGAATAGATAAAGAGAAACTGTTCCCATTGGCATAAGGGCCGAGAACCAGAGGACACCGATTTAAGGTGATTGGCAAAAGTACCAAAGGTGACATGAGGAGAAGCTTTTTAATGCAGTGAGTGGTTAGGATCCGGAATGCACTGCCTGAGAGTGTGATGGAGGCATGTTCAGTTGTGGTTTACAAAAGGAAATTTGATAAGCACCTGAAGAGAGAAAATTTTCAGGGCTACAGCGAAAGGGCAGGGGTGTATGACTAGCTAAATTGCTCTTGCAGTGAGCTGGCATGGACTCAACAGGCCAAATGGCCTCCTTCTGTCCTGTCACCATTTTATGATTCTCTGATTCTAACTGAAGTTGACTTGCAGATCATTCATGATCTAATTGAATAGTGGAGCAAGCTTGGGAGCCGAATAGCGTACTCTTGATCCTACTCAAGAAATTTAATTTTTGGACTGGAGGAAATGGATTTCCCGATGAGAATTCCTTTTATTATGAAGAGAAGGAAGGTGAGGAAATTAAAGGGACTCATTGGGAAGAACTTACAATGAAATATCACACAAGCTATTTGTTTCCATCATGTCAATACCCACTTGACAGGATTTACAGACCTTGAAGGTCTTAGTTAGAATTCTGTGCCTGCCAGTGCCTCACAAGGTAGTGCTTTTGGAGTTACCCTAGCTGCTGTATGAAGAAGAGCACTATCATTTGTATCAGCGAAAGTGGCCGCCAGCTTGAATTTTTTGCTGCTAGATCTTTCTTGTGCAATAGCCTTGTGTTATCTTTGTCACAATAGCCAGGCAACTGCTCACCATTTTATAAAGAAGGTCATTGATCCTCCTTTGAAATGGGCCTCGCGGTTCGTAAGCTTTCAATGGAACTTGCAGAACAGAGATAGTGCATAGTCCAGTTCTACAGACTGGCAGAATTCCCACAGGTATAGGAAGTAATTGACAGAATATATGGTCTTGAAAGCCCCATATAACAACTCCTTCAGTTTCATTAATAGAAAAGGCTTTCATTCTATCAATGCGCAACTTAGTATGTGATGCCAATCACCTAATCCTCCATGTTAATACCCATTGTCCTGGAAGCTGGCATGATCCTTTCATCAGGCAACAAATCATCATGCCAGCACTGATGATTCAGAATCATAATTCACAGATGCTGCTAGACCTGCTGAGTATTTCTAGCACTTCTGTTTTTACTTCAGATTTCCAGCATCCACAGTATTTTGCTTTTATCTCCAATTTCCATGGAAACTTTCCCCAATGCCTGTACATGTTGTATAATCATTGGGCTGCTGGACCCTAGGCTGCAGCACCACTGAATTTTCCCCTGCCAGTTATAATAACCCAGTGAGCAGAAGGCTCACCATTATAAATGTACTTTACATAGCTCATGAAGCCCAGTTTGCAAAACTTTAGAGAGCAGCAGTGAGGTCACTTGGGGTGGGCTGTTGAACCTTCTTAGAGTCACAGCATAGATTTTACATTGTGTACAAGAACACATAAGGATATTTTTCCAATTAAAGCAAATTTGCCTTGTGTCCATCATTTGGCATCTCGGGCCTACACTCTGTAACTCCCCCCTTAAGCCCACTGTGCAATTTTACTTTTTATCTCTCCTTCAAAAGTCTTAACAAAACCCATCTGTTTGACCATGGTTTTGGTCACCACTTCCTAATGTTTTGTGATCTTTGAAAGCTGAATTGGGACAAAGGAAAATCAAAAGTGGACCATTGTAATCAGCAAAGTTGACAAACAAAATATGCTTCAAAGACAACAGTTCGCCTGACCAGTACAATGTCCTTCACACTCACATCTGGGGACTTGTGCTAAAATTGGGAGAGCTGTCCACAGACTCATCAAGTAACAGCCTGACACAGTCATACTTACTGAATGGTATCTTACAGCCAATGTCCCAGACTCCTCCATTCCATCCCTGGCTATGTCCTGTCCCACCAGCAGGATAGATCCACCAGCAGTGGCAGTATAATGGTATACCGTCGGTAGGCAATGGCCCTGGGAGTCCTCAACATTGGCTCCAGACCCCATGAAGTGTTACAGGATCAGGTCAAATACGGGCAAGGAAAATATGCTGATTACCACCTACCGCCCTCCCTCAGCTGATGAATCAGTACTCCTCCATGTTTAACACCACTTGGAAGAAGCACTGAGGGTTGCAAGGGCACAGAATGTACTCAAGATCAGGGTCTTTTAATGTCCATCACGAAGAGTGGCTCGGAAGCACCACTAATTCTGAGCTGCCTGAGTCCTGAGGACATATCTGCCAGACTGGGCCTGTGGCAGGTGGTGAGAGAACCAACAAGAGAGAAAAACCTACTTTACCTCATAGTTATCAAACTACCTGTCACCGATGTATCTGTTCATGACAGTATTGTAGAAGTGACAACCACACAGTACTTGTGGAGCCGTGTGTGGCACTACCACTGTGCTAAATGGGATAGACTCAACAGATCTAGCAGCTCAAAACTGGGCATCCTTGAGGTTCTGTGAGCCATCAGCAGAAGCCGAATTGTATTCCATCACAATCTGTAACCTCATGATCTGGGCATATCCCTCACTCTATCATTATCGTCGAGCCAGGAGACCAACCCTAGTTCAATGAACAGTAGGACAGCATGCCAGGAGCAGCAGAAGTCATACCTAAAAATGAGGTGCCAACCTGGTGAAGCTACAGCACAGGATTACATGCATGCCAAACAGCAGAAATAGCATGCTATAGGGAGCTAAGTGATCCCACAAGCAATGGATCAGGTCAAAACGCTGCAGTCCTGCTACATCCAGTCATGAATGGTGGTGGACAATTGAACAATGAAGCCAAGGAGGAGGCTCCAGAAACATCCTCAAAGAGGGGGAATGCAGCATCAGTGCAAAAGACAAGGTTGAATCATTTGCAACCATTCTAAGCCAGAAGTGCCGAGTGGCTGATCCATCTCAGCCTTCTCCTGAGGTCCCCACCATCATAGATGTCAGTCTATAGACAATTCGATTTACTTCACATGATATCAAGAAACAGCTGAAGGCACTGGATACCGAAAAGGCTATGGTCCTTGACAACATCCCAGCTGTAATACTGAAGACTTGTGCTCCAGAACTAGCCGCACCCTTGGCCAAGCTATTCCAGAGCAGCTACAATGCTGGTATCTATCTGACAATGTGAAAAATTGCCTAGGTATGCCCTGTCAACAAAAAGTAGGACAAGTCCAATCCAGTCCATTATTGCCCCATCAGTCTATTCTTGGTCATCAGCAAAGTGATGGAAGGTGTCATTGACAGTGCTATCAAGTGGCACTTACTGAGCAACAACCTGCTCACTGATGCTCAGTTTGGATTTCGCCAGGGTCACTTGGCTTCAACCCTCGTTACAGCCTTGGCCCAAATATGGACAAAAGAGTTGAATTCCAGAAGCAAGGTGACAGTATCTGCCTTTGATAGCAAGGCAGTTTTTGACCGAGTGTGCCATTAAGGAGCCCTAGAAAAGTTGAAGCCATTGGGAATTGGGAGAAAGCTCTCCACTGGTTGGAGTCAGACCTAGCACAAAGGAAAATGATTGTGGTTGTTGGAGGCCAATCATCTCAGCTGCAGGACATCACTACTGGAGTTCCTCAGGGTAGTGTCCAAGGCCCAGCCATCTTCAACTGCTTCATCAATGTCCTTCCCTCCATCATAAGGTCAGAAATGGGGATATTCACTGATGATTGTACAATGTTCAGCACCATTCACAAATCCTCAGATACTGAAGCAGTCCAGGCCTGCACGCATCAAACCCTGGACAAGATTCAAGCTTGGGATGATAAGCGGCAAGTAATATCGTGCCACACAAGTGCTGGGCAATGATTGCCTCCCCTTGACACTCAACAGCATTACCATCGCTGAAGCCCCCACCATCAACATCTGGGTGTTACCATTGACCAGAAACTTAATTGAATCAGCCATCTAAGTACTGTGGCTAGAAGAGCAGGTCAGAGGCTGAGACTTCTGTGGCGAGTAACTCCCCTCCTGACTCCCCAAAGCCTGTCCACCATCTACAAGGTACAAGTCAGCAGTCTGATAGAATACTCTCCACTTGCCTGGATGGGTACAGCTCCAACAACACTCAAAAAGCTTGACCCCATTTAAAACTAAGCAGCTCACTCGATCAGCACCCCATCCACCACCTTTAAACATTCACTCCCTCCACCACCGACACACAGTGACAGCAGTGTGTACCATCTACAAAATGCACTGCAGCAACTTGCCAAGCCACTTTCGACAGCACCTTCCAAACCCGTGACCTCTACCACTTAGAAGAACAAGGGCAGTAGATGCTTGGGAACACCACCAGTTGCAAGTTCCCCTCCAAATCACACACCATCCTAACTTGGAACTATATTGCCACTCCTTCACTGTCGCTGGGTCAAAATCCTGGAACTCCCTTCCTAACAGCACTGTGGGTGTACCTGCACCCCAAGGACTACAGTGCTTCAAGAAGGTAGCTCACCACCACCTTCTCAAGGGCAATTAGGGATGGGAAATAAATGCTGGCCTAGCCAGTCATGCTCACATCCCAAGAACAAATTTTTTAAAAAAAAAGCTAGCACTCCCCAAAAAATTAGCTGTGTCTCCTTCCTGCAGCTAGGCCAGAAAATGACTTGATTACTAACACTTTCTTAGGCAGAATGTCGCGACAGAAAGGACTCATCCATCCTTTGATGTGATATTAACACATGATACAAATAAAATGGTTTCAGCGAAACACAGATGGTCTATTTCCAGCAGGGGATAAATACATGGAAATGGCCACCGGCTGGTCAGCTGCTGGAATCTCAAAGAAATATTAAAAATAGAGTTCTATGATAAAGACACCATTTCGGGACAGTTAGTATATTTTTATTCTCT
Organism: Heterodontus francisci; assembly: GCF_036365525.1. Taxonomy (NCBI): domain Eukaryota; kingdom Metazoa; phylum Chordata; class Chondrichthyes; order Heterodontiformes; family Heterodontidae; genus Heterodontus; species Heterodontus francisci. Next base: position 69,277,252 of record NC_090384.1, read on the forward strand.
GCATTGTGGGGCCATTTACTGCATCTACTTTTCCTGAATCATTTTGTTAGGTATTATATAATAATTGTCTACATTATCTTCCTTGGTTGGATGCATATAAAGGTTCATTCCTGCTGTGAAAAGTACACCAGTTATAATTAACTATACAGCCAGCAGATTCCTGCAGGTGTTCCCCTTTTGGAGGACACTTGCTTTAAATGATGATGCCATTCACTGTTTGGTGGTACAACATTACTGTATTTCTGCTTTTTATTCCCTATCATACTCAGCGGAAACTGCTAACCAGGTGGCTGACTGGGAAGCGCAGATAAGTAGGATGTCTGAGTACAGGGTTTCACCTATGTGACCAGGATTTAGAAACAAGAGCAATAAGATGATCTCTCTATAATGGTTATAATGAAAGAGTTTGAAGAGTCTTAACTTAGTTCCAATGGATATATCTATGTGGAAAACTGTTTATAAATCAGCAATAATTGGATTTATAATTGTTGTCATAAGCACTACACAGATGTGCGAAATGGAAAATGCTGTCCTTGGGTAAAGGCAGAGATGAACTATACTCTGCATTTAGCCTGCGCTGTAGCCAAATTGGGAGTGCTCAGTGTTGACTATGGTGAAATGTAGAAGTGTTCGCAGCATAATGTTGCCACTTATTGTTTAGATGAGTAAAAAGGCCCCTAAAAATTATGATTAAAATGTTCTTGCACAAACAATTTGCTGCGTATTCAAATGTATAATCAGGGCTATAAGTGCATGTTTAACTCCCCTATGCATGCCTACAAGTAGAAATGTTACTGTCTGCATCAATTTATTAAGTGTTACGACCGAGGTGGAAGAGTGCAGTGTCTTTTCTAATCCCACTTCTCCGCAGGTCAGAACATATATTTTTTAAATGTTTACCGAGTTACTGATTTGGTCAATCATATACTCTACTCTTTATCCCAGAATGAAATACAACAACCAGGTTCCTTTAATAAACAACAGTATTATCAGTTTATTATCAAACAAGACTTATCCAGTAATGAAGCAAAGCATTAACACACAGATTGAAATATGAGAGTTCCTTTTTAAATTCCCCCCCCACACACACACACACACTGAAAAAAATACAGAAATCCTCTCTGCAGAGGTCTACTTCAAAAACAGACAAAAAAAGAAAGCACCAAGGCGGAATCGATGCCCCAATGCGACGAGAATATATTTTAAATTGTCGAACACTTATTTTCAATACATCAGCATCTTATATGTTGCAATTTAATGGGGACTTGGGATTAAGTGGGCAGTGGGCAGTACTCGCGTGCCTTCAGGTTCACGACTATTGAAGCCGGTGGCGCCGAGGCGAAGCTTCAGTGCCGCAACGGGGAAGCAACTACGACCAGCACTGCATAGGGGGAGAGGGAGTTGCAGAGGCCATTGTCGGACTGTAGTGCTGTGCGCTCTGCAAGGGGGGGCTGTCGGGGTCTCGGGCGCTGCAAAGGGTGGTGGTGGGGGGGTCGGTCTCGGATTCTGCAAGGGGGGGGGTCGGGGTCGCGGCGGCTTGACAAGAAGGGAAATCAGGGTTTCGGGGCTCTACAAGGGGAGTCAGGGTCTCGGGGGGGCTCTGCAAGGGTGGGGCTTGGGTTTGGGTGGCTGTATCTGGTGATCAGACTATTGGGTGAGATGTTTGTCAATAATGCTGGATGAGAGGATTGGCCATCAGCAAGGGTGGGCACTGAGGGGCATCTGGGATTCTGCCGGGAGAAGTAGCAAAATCTCAGTTGCCAGGGCATGGCAGTGCTGTGTTGGCCTACTGGTCACCTTGCATGGGTTTCATGTACCCTGCCTTTGATGCAGTGCCTCTGACAGAGAGAGGGCCAAGAGGCAGCTGCACTTGCCCGTGAAGCTCCATGATGAGAGCAGCAGCAGCCAGCATGCCATCAATGTTCAACTGGTCTGTGACCACCAAAAGTCATCACGATGCCTACACACTTAGACAGTCACAGGTGCCGCAGCAGTGCAACAATTGCCACGGCCCCACCTGAGCGACCATCGAGCAGGCCGTTAGGCTGCTGAAGATGAGATTCCGCTGCCTCGATCGATCCGGTGGAGCCCTGCAGAATGCACCAGCGAGGTTCTCGCGTATTGTTGTGGTCTTCTGTGGCCTGCAGAAGGGGGAGCCTTGAATGACGATGAGATGCCTGAGCAATACACCTGCGCTGACGTGGAGGAGGGGGATGTTGAAGCTCTTGCACTGGCCAGGCCGATTGAACGACATGCCAAGGAGGCAAGAGACAGCCTCACAATTACCCGATTCTAGCCACCCTGATGTCCACTCAGAGAAACCAAGAAAGACTCACTTCATTGCATGTAGTCTGTCACCTGCTTTCCATTTGTATTCCATGTCTAGCACCCAGCTGAGTTCCCGTGGGAGCTCATATTTAAATGAGGGTTGTGCTTACATTGGCATTCCACTAAGGGGGAAGGGTGAAGTCAGCAGCTCACATTTAAGGCACGATAGAAGAATCACTTTTATGCAATGAATGTTAATGGCTTGAGCAAAAGAACTTTATATGAAACATCACATGTCAGGTATCAAACAACCGTGAACCCCCAAGTGTGTCTATGTGATTTTCTTTATATGTTTGTGAGTGCTTCTATGATGTGTGAAAACTGCGCCAGCAGCTGGGCTGGAAACAGGCTGCTGATCAGGCTGCCCCTTGGCCTGGGATGACTTTGGCGGATGTCCTCGGGCTACCTGAGGTCTGGAAGGCTCCGGCTGCCTGAGGGTTTCCTGCACCGGTGCAGGACTCACCTCAGGCCTCCCGGCTTCTGGCGCTGGGCTCACTGGCAGAGGGGCTGAGGAGCCGCTGTCCATACTCAGACCATCCTGAAGGGAGCTGCTAGCTGTGGAGGTCAGCCTCTCCCCCTCCTTTTCAAGGCTGACTTGGACCTCCCTGCTGACCAGAGAAGGGCGAGGAGCTGGAGAACACTGGAGCTGGAGCACTTTGTCCTTCTCTCGCCTTGCCACGCTGCATCTAGCTCATGACCAAGGTGTGTGAAGGTCTGTCTGCATTTGAGGGATTTGGCTTTCCAAGGGGGAAATGCCTGAGACATGGCAGTAGTCATGGCATGGATGGACTCCTCCATCGTCCACTCATATCTGTTCATCGCCTTTGGCATCTCCGACAGATGTTGCCTAACCTCCCTCTGTAACTCCAGCATTTCCTGTGCTGTTGACACCAGAGGTTTGTCATCAGCCTGGGGCTCAGCATAGGCCTTGCCACTGACAGTCCTCCAACTGTCAGAGGCCTTAGCTGTCTCAGCCTCAGTCAGCTGCTCGGGTGCGTGTGAGGTGCTCTGACCAGCTTGTGACCCTGATGCTACAGCCAAGCGAAAATCCACCGAGGTGAAACTATCTGTGCTGGTGGTAAGTGCAGGAGAGTCATGGGATGGTGCATCCTCTGAGTGCTCCCCCTCCTCAGAGGTGGACGGCTGTCCCCCTTCTGGTTGAGTTTCCTGTAGATGCTGACCTGCATGTGAGAACACAAATGTGCGGGTTAGGCTGCGCAGATCTAGGCATGCCAACCATATATGTTGTGGGTGCCCAGAAGTCATCTGTATGTCAATGGCAGCCAATCTTCACTCTCACACAGACACTCCAGTCTCTCTATCGGATATGGTGTAGCCACCATATATCCCTGCCAATTCCAACGCCTCTGCTGCAAGGCCCAATGTCCGGAATGCCTCCACCTGTTCGGGCTGTGTCCTTCCTGTTGTGGGCCCACTTGTCCTGCAGGAAGAAAGAGGGAGATAATCATACAACACAACGAGATCAACATGACAGTTTTGTTAGTGTCAGCCTTTCATCTCCTACAGGGCTTTCATATATAGCTTATGCTGCTGTCTGCTCTCCAGGAAGTTAAGGTGAGCTGTGAAAGAAGGTGGCCTGTGGCCTGTGACCGAGATGCACCATACATCAGTCAGGATGTGGTGATGCCTAACGCCGTCTGCCATTGCTGTCGTAGTGCCACCCTCCCCATGCTCTACTTCCTCCTGCATAGCCACTTACAATCACTAAAAAAAAAAGGGAGAAATGTGGAGCACTCAACTTGGCAGAACTCAAGAGGTCGTTGACATTCTTGTGGTACTGGACCCAGTTCCAGGGGGTGATCCCAAGGCTACTAACCTCCTCAGCGATCTCCATCCAGGTTGCTTGGTCAGGTGGGAGGACCTCTTCTTGCCATCGCTGGGGAAGAGAATCTCCTGCATTTCCCTCGCAGCCTGGAGGAGAATCTGGAGAGGGGCATCACTAAACTATAGGGCCACCCTGTGTCTTAGCTCGGCCATCCTGTGGGGTCCGCCTCGGGGTTTTGAGGGTAGGGGTATGGTCCAGAGTCAGTGCACAACGGGTCATAGTTTTGAGCAGCTAGCAGCAAGTCAATTCAAGGAAGCAATGCTGGCAGGGCTTTAAATATGGTGCCAGCACCTGCTCTGGAGTCATCTGACGCCGTATTCGGTGTCTCGCCTCCTGCCCACGCGACGCGATTTGTGGGGGGAGCCCTGTGCCTCCCTTATGCAAAATGGTCGCCCACTGCGTGATCTCATTGGGGAAGCCGCCCATGTGACAAACAGGAATTGCGCCCATTTCTGGACCCACCGCTGGTCCCGGTGGCAGGCTCACTACATTCAGCCCATAGAGTTCAGCTGAGCAAATCTCCAACATGACTTCTGTTGCCACACTACCCACTATGTCACTGAGGTTATTTAATCTAATCACATTTTTCCTCGACATTAAACAGATCCAGGCCTGATTATTACTTAAGAGGGGGATCCACTGAGTCACTGAAACATTGCCTATGAATTTAGCAGTTTATGATTCAGACATAAATTTATTTCGTTCTTGTTATTGACACATCCTTTTGTCGAAAAAAGGTGGGTTCTCTGCATTGTGCGTCATCACTATCCAAGAGAGTTGGTGAACAATCTGCAAACAAGGGCTTGATTTTCAATCCGCGGTCGGGTACCCGACGCCTGGACAATTTCTGGATCCCAACCTTGTGTCTTGTTTGCGTTGCTCACATAACGCTATCTTCATATTTCGATGCCTTAATTGGGCCGGTGGTAAGCTCGGCCAGGAGACAGGAGCTGCCTGCTGGGCACGATCCTCAAAGGCAGTTGGCAGCCATGACGGTGCCTACCACTGCCTTGCAGAATAGAGGAGGCAGAACCTCGGAGGTCCAGCAACCTCTCAGTGCAGAGGAGTGGCCAAACGGCCAACTAAAAGGTATTGAACCCAATATGATAGAAACCCCCCCAAATTTTTTTCATCAGAGAAAACATTGCTTGATGGGTCCCCATATTGCACCTGACAGCTGTGCACAGACTGTTTGGGTTTGGTGATCTGCGATTTGAAAATTGCCTTCTGCCCCTCACCAGCCTGTTAACAAGCTCCTCAAGGAGCTTTGAAAATAGCAATGATTCACGGAGGTTATTTGCAAAGTGCGCCCGCTCCCGTTCTCACCCCAACGGGCAATTGAAAATCCCAGCCCAAGTGTCTACCAAACTAACTGTGACACTGGTAGGACAGAGGGATGCCAGAATGGTCCAGGATGACACTTCTGATTGTCCACTATCCTATTTACTAAGAACCTGCTTTCCAATAAGCATCTCGCCACAGTAGCAAAACTAGCAGGACCACAGGAGGAAATTGCACCTTGACATTCGGTGATCCAGTGTGTTGGGTCTAATTTATTTATTATTTATTTAGAGATACAGCACTGAAACAGGCCCTTTGGCCCACCGAGTCTGTGCCGACCAACAACCACCCATTTATACTAACCCTACAGTAATCCCATATTCCCTACCACCTACCTACGCTAGGGGCAATTTACAACAGCCAATTTACCTATCACCTGCAAGTCTTTGGCTTTGGGAGGAAACTGGAGCACCCGGCGAAAACCCACGTGGTCACGGAGAACTGGCAAACTCCGTACAGGCAGTACCCAGAATCGAACCCGGGTCCCTGGAGCTATGAGGCTGCGGTGCTAACCACTGCGCCACTGTGCCACCCACTGCATCTCTATTGAACTGTGCCACTGCGCCACAAAACCTGTTCTCTCTGAAGTTAGTAGATTGCTGAAGCTTTCTAAAAAGTGTACTTGTAAGTAGGAACTGAAATTTACAAACAGTTTGATTTTTTAAAAAAAACTTAAATGGTTTCATTGATTTACTGGCCGAAGTATCATTTGCTTAGATTTAAAAGTAGTAACTTATTTCTGAGAGACTATGGTGAACAAACAATATACTGAAATAGACCAAATTATTATGAGAGATCAGATTTATCTACAGTGACAAACATTGCCCAAGCTCTCAAAGACAAATGTTCAAACTAAAGTTTAAATGCAGAGTTCAGTCCCACTTATTGAATTAGGCTTAAGCTGAAGGATATCTGTGTCTTTGCAGTTGGTGGGCTACAAGAATCTCTCCAACTCATCTGTGTCCTTAGAAACCACTAAGGCCATTTCTCATTGTAGTTGTCTCAGTCTGTCTTATTTTTAAGAAACCTCACGAATGTTAGTCCTTTGAGAGCTCTCCAGTGCTTTATGTTGGCTGAGTCAGAAGCTTGCTCGTTCACAGTATGATCCTGAGTGTGGTATAATCTACTTGTACACCATGTTTAGGTTATTTGCCCATTTATCATTTCTTACTATGTAAAGCCTTCTATACAATTTACCATACATCAGTAAAGACTGTTTTTTTTCCCGATTGTTTCTGTATTTTGTTCATTTTTTAAATTTGTTTTTCTGGCTACTATTTCAAACTTCAATTTTTTTTCCCCAAAAATGTAAGTGTGTGTGCGGCAAGAGGGCCATCTGTCTTGCACTTTCTTCTTCTGAAAGATGCTGTCACACTAATGAAGGGAACGGTGAAGAATTATGAACAAAAAGTTAACTGTTGAACTGCACCATAAGAAAACTGACACAGTAGAGGTCAGGTGACTCCTCCTGTACTGTCAATAAACAGATCTGTTTGTTGAAGCCGAAACTAATTATCCACATCTGAATTAGCTTTGGGGAAAGCACATTGAAATGTAAAATGGCCCATTCCATGCAAATAACTACTATCTTCAGGAATGGAGCTAACAAAATCTGTTGTAGACAGACTGTCTCTGCAGCCGAGACTAAAATAATAGGTGTGAAATTGCACCTATTCATCAGAATATAACTATATTCAGACAGCATCATGGAACAATAGTTCCCAGGTTCTGGAACATTGTATGAATCACCCCAGGGGAGAGAGCCCTTAGTTACTTGACCAACACCCCAACCTGACAAGTTTCTACCTTAAAATGTATCTCTCTGTAGAGAGACAGGAGAGCAGAACAGCCAGAAAAAGGCTTTTCCAGCCAGAACAGCTGTGAGACAGTTTCGGCTAAGCAGGAACTGTGCTGACAAGAAATGCAAGGTGACTTTGGAACTCCTCTACCTGCGAAAGTGAGCCAGGATTTCCACCATCAATTTTGGATTAAGGCTTAACCACAAGGAGCTTGCAACATTTCATCCTTTTCAAGACAAAGAATTTTCTCCCAAAAAGCTTCTAAAGGTTTTCTTAAAACAACGAACTCTCTCTTACCACAATTGGACACTAACTACATGCTACTGCTCTACTCTCTATCTTTTCTTGTGTGCATGTGTTTATGAATGCGAGAGTGGGTGAGGTCATGAACATTTTTCAATTATTGTGCAAAATAAATATCTTTCTTTTTAATCTATGAGGAAACCTGTCATTTGTATATTTATTTAACCCCTAAAACACTCGGGACTAAAACACTTTTTAAAAAAACACTATCTGTGGTCAGTTGAGAGGTGAAAAGTGGAAGTCACCTACATCACCTCCCACTGTCTGTAACACTGACATATAGAATCTTGCAGCACAGAAAGAGGTCATTCCATCCATCAGCCCTATATCAGCTCGTTGAAAAATCTGTCCAATTTAGTCCCATGCTTTTTTCCCCATAAGCCTACAAATCAGTCTTTTTCAAGTATTTACAAGGAATTTATTATACAAAGACTAAATGATAGGAGTGGTGATTTTGTGAAAACTAAACTAGTAACATCAAATTATATGGATCCTCACTCGTTCAGGGAGGAGTGGGGCAAGCAAGCAGGAAGGGAGTGAAAAGTGAGTTGAATGGGTTGGATAGTGAGGAAGAGAATAAAAAGAAAACAACAGATTAAGAGAGAGGGGAGGGCTAGGAATAAGGAGAAGTAAGGAAGTCAGGAGTACGGTTAAAAGAGGGAATGGAAAGAAAGTAGGAATGAATTTTACAGAACATTTGAGAATTTTCTTTAATTTTTCAGTGAATTTTGGCAGCATTTACATTGCTTGGCATTGAGTAATATATGGACTGTGGCTTTACTCCTTTTGTCCCCTGTGTGAACTGATCAGTTGTCTGAAATACAGTGAGAGCTTAATGTTGTCAGTGTTGGCACACAATCGATCCAAAACAATGTTGGCAGAACAAAAAAAACCCATCATGTACAAACCCTCAAAATAACATCTACATGTGTGATATAAATTGTACAAGAACTCCGCCACAATCTGCTATTGTGTAAAAGGCAGGTTATCAAAGGATTAATTATATTTTGCTGTTGAATTAACAGTTATGAAACCAGCAAGGTATTCATGCCATAATGAGTGTTGTGGAGCTACAATCTCCACATAATTTGTTTCTTTCCCTTAGTTTCTAAATTATGCCCCATATAGGCTGCATAAATCAGAAAATATTACATTTTGTTTCAAAACTTTCAGAGCTCAGTTTCTGCAAGTTTTGTTCTCCTAATTGCTTGTTTGGTGTTGCAGGTTAAGTTATACTAACAATACTAACAATTTGTTTAGTGTTGTAACTTGATTTTTTTCCCCCTGATGAACAGGATTAAGTGTAAGGAGTAAATGAAACATTTTCTGCTCCTCTAGGTGGCTAGCATAGTACTTTTCAGTTTCTTTCAAACGGATTATATGTTAAAAAATGTTGGAAATGCCGTAATTTGCTCAGCTTCTAAGTTTAATAGAATTTAATTTAAAATAGTACTCAAACTCAACTTATTCTTGAGGAGAAGTCCATATACTGTATATTTCTTTAGCCAAAAACACTTTAGCACACCATGGCTTTCATTAGTTTTTCAGACTTATGTTTAGCTTGTAAAATGATTACATGGTCTCCTCAGAACTTTTCCTTCATAAAGTATTTTCAGAAATCAATCTGAACAGTCATTATTTTAAGTACATCAAAGATTTATAAAATTGAGCTGAAAAAGGGCAAAGAACTTTTTGCCATATAACATACTAAATTATTTTCATTAATTCTCTTTTTTTGTCCTATCCTGCAAGTTAGTTCCTCTATTGCCATGATATACCATCCAACAATGGCAGGTAGCCAACCCATTCCCCAGCTTCCTTTCATTCTATCCCTTTTATTCTGCTATTCACCAAATGCTAGGAGGTGTTTCAAGGAACTTGTATGCTGATGAAATATCACGGAGGTCAGGCAGACAGTACTTCCACCAGAAACAGCATTCTGTATCTTAAAGCACCTGACTTCCAGGGACCCACAGAGTAGCAATCTCATTTTTAGCATTGGGAATTGTGGCTTTCTGTTTTCCACTGGCCTTGATTGTCAACAGTGCCCCAGTTGATGCATAGAGCTTGCAAGTGTGTATTTTCGTGCTGATTCCAAGGATCTTTATTATGAAAATATAAAAGTGCCATTGAGTACAATGTTAGCTGACTCACACTTCCATTGTTTCTCTATTTGCTGCCTCAGCATGTCAGCCAGACCAAGGTCACTATGTGCAAAATACAAGTATGAACCAGCATGCGACCACTCTGTTACTCTGCACTATACCAAATTTTTATAAATTGGTGGCTAAAAATATACATTTTTAAAATGTATTTAAAATGTTCATGTTGGCAATGAATTATTATACATCCATAATTAGTTATTAATGCACTTTATTGTTACTATGATCACTTCAGCACTACATATAAAAAGCATAGTAGAAATATCTGCGGCACTGCCTTCTTGTTCTGTGGAAAATTCTGTTTGAATTTTAAATTTGTTTTATTTAAATTTCTTTAAGCTGCTTGGGCCTTGGAGAAAAGGAATTGTTTTAAAAAAAACTTTATTTATCAATATAAATCTGTTTATTTTTAGAACCTAGTTATCCCCTGTCCAGTATTAAAGCTTACAAATACTATTGGAAATATTAGTGGACAAAGACTAACACATTTGCATGACGCTCTTCTGCCTGCTGTTTTAAATAATCCTTTTAGTTGAAATAGGTTATGATAGTGGAAAGAGTAAAGTTATACAACATGTTAAATATTAGTCCATTAGTATCACCAACAGTAACTTCTATCCTTAATTTACAGTGTATCGTGAACTGTTATCACCAGTCTAAAAATCTGCAACAACTTGTATTTATATCATGCATTTAACATAATAAAATGTCCCAAGGTATTTCACAGGAGCATTATAAAATAAAATTTAACATTGATCCACAAAAGGAATTATTAGGGCAGATGAGCAAAAGCTTGGTCAAAGAAGTAGGAGATGGAGACGTTTAGGGAGGGAATACCATAGCATTGGGCCTTGGCAGCTGAAGGCATGGCCACTAATGGTGCACCAGTTAAAATTGGGGATGAAGAGGCCAGAATTAGAGGAGTGCTTGGAGAACTGTGAGGCTGGAGGATATTATGGAGCTAGGGAGGGTGAGGCCATGGAGGGATTTGGAAACAAGGTTGAGAATTTTAAAAATGAGACATTGCTTAACCAGGAGTCAATATAGATCAGTGAGCAGAGGGGAGATGGGTGAACCGGACATTGTGCAAGTTAGGACATAGGTAGCAGAGTTTTGAATGACCTCAAATTTACAGAGGGTAGAATGTAGATGTCCAGCCAGGAGTGCTTTGGAATAAGAAATCAGAGAAAAATTGTAGAAAATTTATGCCATTCAGCCTATCGTGTCTGTGCCAGTCGACAAAGAGCTACCCAGACTAATCCCAACTTCCTGCGCTAGGTCCATAGCACTGGAGGTCACGGCTCTTCAAGTAGACATCCAGGTACTTTTTAAACGTGGTGAAAGTTTCTGCCTGTGCCATCCTGTGAGGCAGTGAGTTCCAGGTGGTTGAAAGAATGTTTCTTCATCTTCCCTCTAATCCTTCTACCAATTACTTTAAATCTATGCCCCCTGATTTTTGACCCCTCTGCTAAGGTAAATAGTTCATCCCTATCTTCTCTATCTTATAATTTTATACACCTCAATTAAGTTACTCCTTGGCCTTCTCTGTTCCAAGGAAAACAACCCCAGCCTATTCAAAATTTCCTCATAGCTAAAATATTCCAGTCCTGTCAACATCCTCGTAAATCTCCTCTGCACCCTTTCCAGTGCAATCACATCTTTCCTGTAATGTGGTGACCAGAACTGTAGGCAGTACTCAAGCTGTGCTCTAACTAGTATTGTATACACTTCTAGCATAACCTCCCTGCTCTTATATTCTATGCCTTGGCTAATAAAACGAAACCTGCCATATGCCTTCTTCACATTTGTCCTGCTACCTTTAAGGATCTGTGGGCATACATTCCAAGGTCCCTCTGTTCCTCCACACTACTCAGTGTCCTCCCATTTATTGTGTATTTCCTTTGCCTTGTTGCACCTCCCAAAATGCATTACCTCACACTTCAGATTGAATTCCATTTTTCTGCCCAACTAACCAGACCATCTATATCTTCCTGCAATCTAAAGTTTTCCTCCTCACTGTCAACCACATGACCAATTTTTGTATCATCTGCAAATGTCTTTATCATGCCTCCTACATTTGAGTCTAAATCATTAATATAAACTAGAAAAGGCAAGGGACTGAGTACGGAGCCCTGTGGAATCGCTTGGTAACAGCCCATTATTTGCAAAAACACCTGTCAACCATTATCCTTTGCTTCCTGCCACTAAGCCAATTTTGGATCCAATTTGCCACTCTCCCTTGGATTCCAAGAGTTTTTACTTTTTTGACCAGCCTATCATGTGAGATCTTGTCAAAACCCTTGCTAAAATCCAGGTAGACCATATCCACCATACTGCCCTCCATCAGCCCTACTTATAACCTCTTCAAAAAATTCAGTCATTAGTCAGATATGACCTTCCTTTAACAAATCGATGCTGACTTTCTGATGCCTTTTTAAATTAAGATTTGTACCGTGCCTCAGAATTGCTTTAATTTAATTTGCCCACAACCACAGTTCAGCTAATTTGCCCATAACTACTTGGATTATCCCTACCTCCCTTTTTAAACAACAGTACAATGTTGGAAGTCTTCCAATCCTCTGGCACCACTCCTGTAGCTAGGGAGGATTGAAAAATATGATGGTCAGAGCCTCCTCAATTTCTTCCCTTGCTTAACAACCTGGGATATATTTCATCCGGCGCTGGCAATTTATCTATTTTCAAAGACATCGAACCCTTTAATACTTCCTCTCTTACAATGTTTATCCCATCCAATATTTCACACTCTTCATCCTGAACTGTGACATCATCATCGGTCCCACTTTTATGAAGGCAGCTGACAAGTAACCATTAAGAACCTTACCCACGTCATCCGCTTCCACACATAGGTTGCCTTATTGGTCCCTAATATGCTCTACATTTTCCTTAGTTATCCTTTTGCTCGTCATGCACTTATGAAACATCTTTGGATTTTCCTTGATTTGAATTACCAATATTTTTTAATGCCTCTGCAGTGTGAAGCTCTTGGTGTCTGACATAAGCATTTTTTTTTTACCTTGTCTTACCCTTTATGTGCCTTGTCATCCAGGGGACTCTCGATCTGGCTGTCCCACTCGTTCTCTTTTTGGGTATAGTCAAGTTCAGTGATGACTCCAACTTCACCATCCTCTTTCTGCCCCACAACTGATCTAAATCAATATTTGAAGCTCTGGTGGGGGGAAAAAAACAGACTTTTAAATAACCAGCATGAAATACAGAGATCATGGTCGCAAAAGAGGGACAAGCTTGGGCCTGTGGTCCTATATGTGAACTGGTTATAGACTTGGCCTTTTCTGGATTTTTTTTAAATTTCCAAAATATACTTTATGCATAAAAATCTGTAAAAAAAAAAATACATTACCAAACAGTTTCAAACAGCACCAAGTCAAAAAATACAAACAGTGCAAAGGTGGTCAGTTTCTTTCAATACAATCATGGGTTGCCTCACAACCCTTCTATTTCATTTGTCATGCCAAATACATTTTTACATTTTACAGCACACAAAATTTTCCCGATACGGTTCGAGGGGTTTCCCATAGATCCAGCCCCTCAGTTCAGCTTGGTGGGGGGACCTTACACAGTGGTCTTTCCCCATTGAGCCTTTGTTGCGGCTGCCTCAAGCTTTAGTGCGTCCCTCAGCACGTAGTCCTGGACCTTGGAATGTGCCAGTCTGCAACATTCGGTGGTGGACAACTCGTTGCGCTGGAAGACCAGCAAGTTTCGGGCAGGCCAAAGGGCATCTTTCACCAAATTGATAGTCCTCCAGCAGCAGTTGATGTTTGTCTCGGTGTGCGTCCCTGGGAACAGCCCATAGAGCACAGAATCCTGTGATACAAAGCTGCTTGGGATGAATCTCGACAAAAACCACTGCATCTCTTTCCACACCTGCTTTGCAAAGACACATTCCAAAAGGAGGTGGGCAACCGTCTCTTCCCCACCACAGTCACCACGGGGGCATTGTGTGGAGGGGGTGAGACTTCTGGCATGCAGGAAGGATCTGACGGGGAGGGCTCTTCTCACCACCAGCCAAGCTACATCTTGGTGCTTGTTTGAAAGTTCTGGTGATGAGGCATTCCGCCAAATGACTTTGACAGTCTGCTCGGGGAACCATCCGACAGGATCCATTGTCTTCTTTTCCCGTAGGGCCTTGAGGACATTCCGTGCAGACCACTGCCTGATGGATCGGTGGTCAAAGGTGTTTTCCCGCAGAAACTGCTCCACGAAGGATAGGTGGTACGGCACAGTCCAACTGGATGGAGCATTCCGCGGCAATGTGACCAGGCCCATGCTTCGCAACACCGGGGACAGATAGAACCTCAGCACATGGTGACACTTGGAGTTTGCATACTGGAGGTCTACACACAGCTTGATGCAGCCGCACACGAAGGTAGTCATCAGGATGAGGGCCACGTTGGGTACATTTTTCCCTCCCTTATCCGGAGGTTTGAACATCGTGTCCCTCCAGACCCGGTCCATTTTGGATCCCCAGATGAAGTGGAAAATGGCTCGGGTGACCGCCACAGCACAGAGTGAGGTATGGGCCAGACCTGTGCCACGTACAGCAACAACGTGAGCGCCTCCCACCTGATGACCGGGTTCTTACCCACAATGGAGAGAGATCGCAGCCCCCACATTCTCAGCTTGTGTTGTACGTTGGCTACTCGCTCCTCCCAGGTTTTAGTGCACGCCCCGGACCTTCCGAACCATACCCCAGCACCTTCAGGTAGTCTGACCTGACGGTGAAGGGCACAAAGTATCGGTCAGCCCAGTTCCCAAAGAACATGGCCTCGCTCTTGCCGTGGTTAACTTTGGCTCCCGCAGATGCTTATCAGTCTGCGCACAGACAGCGGATCCGAGCAGAAGACGGCGACGTCATCCATGTACAGGGAGGTTTTAAGCTGAGTGCCTCCACTGCCTGGGATTATCACTCCTCTTATGCTCGCATCCTTCCTAATAGACTCAGCAAAGGGTTCAATACAGCAAACAAATAAGACCGGGGAGAGAGGACAGCCCTGTCTGACTCCAGATTGGATCGGGAAACTTTCCGATTCCCACCCATTGATTGAGACTGCGCTACTGATGTTTGTGTAGAGCAGTTTGATCCAATTGCAGATTCCCTCCCCAAACCCCATTTTGGAAAGCACGTCCATCATGTAGGCGTGCGATATCCTGTCAAAGGCCTTCTCTTGGTCCAGGCTGATGAGGCAGATGTCCACCCTCCTGTCCCTGGATTATGTGGCATTTCCTATCATTTACTAGAGAAACTAAAATTGAGTGTGTTTGAGATAACAAAATATGTCTTAAAGAACTAGTGTCTTAGTCATGGTGGGAGGATAGACAACCACCTGATGCTTGTGCATCAGTTACAATATTTATAGCACTATAATGTGTTCTGCCATTATGACATACAGGTTGGCAAACCCAGGTAAAGAGTTGGTCAAAACATTTTCATAAATATACACAGCCCCTTGAATGTTCCTCCAATTTAAAATATTATATTTATATAACTTATCAGATCTTTTCTTATCATTTTTCCTATGTGTCTTTTGATTTTTCAGGTACTTGGTGCTAGAACATGTTTCTGGGGGAGAACTCTTTGATTATCTTGTGAAAAAAGGACGATTGACACCAAAAGAGGCCAGAAAGTTCTTCCGACAAATAATATCTGCGTTAGATTTCTGCCATAGTCATTCAATATGGTAAGCTTCAAGCATTGCTACCACAATTAATCTGAAAAACTGAATCTGCTTGTGTTTAAATGCAGTGTACAGAATTTTTTTTCAGACAACTGTTCAACAGTTGTTGAGAATGATCACATCAATCAGGAAAAGGCTCTGTGTACATGTAGACTCTTTACTATTGGGATGCTATTAAAATTTGATGAAAGTAATAATTTGAGAGAAATGTTTTGATACCATATGACTTTCATCTGAGTGCATTCGTTAACAACAGGAAGGAGATTTGTCTTGAGACTTGCATCAAAAATATGCTAATTTGTTAAAATCCCTCAGAGATGTTGAATTTGACTTTGGAAAGTTTCCTTATGGGTAAAGGAGTTTATTATAACATCCAAATCTGAAGTACATGATAGGCAGCTGTAAATTAGCATTTTGCTGGAAGCTATAGCCAACAGTTGGTAACACTGACCATGTAAAAGGTATTATTGAATTATTTTAATAGTTCTGATTTTAAAACTCTGAACAGTTGTTGATTTCATCAGCTAGCTGTAATGTACAACAATTCAAATCTAATTGGTCCATTTCAATCCGAGTCATTTCTGTCCCAACGCTAAGTAAAGCACAATGCATTTGTTCTTTTACAGGTAGGTGGCTTCACAATGCAAAAGTATTAGAGCATTAAATGCAGGTGATGACAGGTTACACTGAGCTCAAATCAGATTAGCCTGATCCAGAATAATTGGTATCTTGCAGTATGAGCAGGGTATTAAGTAACAATAGAGTACTGAATTACTATGGGCTTCTATTAACTGTGGCTAATATTTTTTTAAGCCATGGTTTGCAATTAAGAAGTTCAGAACCTTGTGAATGACCTTGACAAGGTGCAGAGGAGATTTACCAGAGTGATTCCAGGGATGGGGGATTTTAGTTACGAGGTTAGGTTGGAAAAACTGGGGTTGTTCTCCTTAGAACAAAGGAGATTGAGGGGAGATTTATAGAAATGTACAAGATTATAACAGGCTTAGATAAGTTAGACAAGGAAAAACTGTTCCCATTGACTAATGGTACAAGGACTAGGGGACAGAGATTGAAGGTTTTGGGCAAGAGATGCAGGGGGACTATAACAAATAACTTTTTTACGCAGTGGGTATTAATGACCTAGAACTAGAAGGGTGGTGGAAGTGGAGACAATCAATGATTTCAAGAGGAAATTAGATGGCCGTTTGAAGGAAATAAACTTGCAGGGCTACGGGGATCGAGCAGGGGAGTGGGACTGACTGGATAGCTCCGTGGAGAGCTGGCATGGACTCGATGGGGCAAATGGCCTCCTTCTGTGCCGTAAATGACTTTATGAACTGTGATTGTGCTTTTTAAACACCAACAAAAATTTGTTCAGTCATAAAAGTATTAAATAAATTGGGATAATGAAACAATGGTAATGCTGTGGGTTAAGGAGGGTTGCAGGTCATGATGCTGTTGTGATGAAAATGTTTGATTGAACGAACAATCCTGTGTATTTGGAGAATGATCATTACCCTGCAGTAATTTCAGGTTGGTATTCTAATTCAATGCATTTATCTGAAGCCTAAAATGAAATTGCAGCTCAAGACCACTCCAATATGGCTGTTGTTTATTATGTAGCAGAGTTTGTTTTGTCATTATATCATAGGTGGTGTGCCCAATGCTATTGATATGGAATAACAACCGCATTAAAAGGTTAATAATTGTGATGCAATCTTGCAAGTTTAATAGGTGATAATATGTAAGTAATTACCAGAACTGTTAGTATCTAGAATAGGTTGGTACAATTTGACTGATTATTGAAGCCAACAGACACAGCAAGTAAATGACAAATGTCACTTTAAGAATAAGTTATTAAAGGGTCCTATTATTGATAGGATAGTGGAAATCACAAACTCACTTTGCATTGAATTGGACCTTCATATTAGAGGATGCCCAAGTTGGTTTAAATTGTGATTTGAAAATATTCAGAATATTGATGGAGCACTCTGCTACAAGGGAGGCAAGGAATGTTAGACAGTGATAAAAAGAGCATACATCAGAGACTAGTTATTCCCATTACCAGAAGCAGAGTGAAGAATGTTAACCTCTTCAGCTCAGTCATTGTCACCTTAATGCCCATCAAAGGAACCTGAAAAAAAGAGCCTACATGTTATTGTTTGCCAATCCGTCAAGTAAATATCTCTCTTTCCCGTTTTTTATCTATATATCGAGTCTGGAAAAGACTGCAAAGTTTACTGGATATAAGTTTATTTGTAGACTGTTGGAGAGAATTCCATATAGAATAACGGTAAGCAGCAAGACTGAAATCGAGTCAGGGAATTGAAAATAACGTGTCATGAGAGCAAACTCCATCCCTTTGCAAACATCTGAGCCCTGTCAACTCACCACTTTGTAATTCTGTATCCTGTGGACTGCTTACTTTGATTGTGATTTTATTACTGTAGTCTGTTTCTGTGTGTTGCTTATATTGATGAAAGAGAGCGGCATGCACAATGTCCCTGACACGTAAAGCCAAATCAACCTAGCATATGTTATAGCCTTATTTTTTACATTTTGTAAAATACACCTCAGTCAAAATGGAAATATTGATAAAAAGAGACATCACAGTGAGATTTTAAAGTGAATTCAACATTTCATAGTAAGTTCTAAAATAAAATACATTGTAATTTGTGATCTAATTTATGCATCAAAGTTAATGTGAAACTGATTAAGATGCAAATGTATTCAAATATAGGCAACATAACATGAGGTTAATTAGGCAACAGGTTAAACAAGACAGTCTATCAACCATTAAGACAATGTCACTTTGGTATTTTTAACTAAATGAATAGCTGGAACCGTGTTAATGTTCTATTAATGTATTCTGTGGAAAAACTCTTTGAAGTTTATGTGACAATGATCAATGAGACTTCAACCTTGTTACAATATTATAAAGGAACTTACTAACCAAAGTGATCCTGCTCAGTAGATGAATGGTGTTGTACAATATTGTTATCCCTCCAGTATAGTTCACTATTGACACTGGCAATTCTTGTTTTATATATCATTTGACTACACTATTGTCAGCTATTGCATTAAAATTGAAGCTGAGCTTTCTAAGGTTATGATCCATTGGTTCTTTATGCAATTCATCAGCTCAAAGTTAAACTCCATTAAAGGAAGAAAAATAAAGGCTAGTTCAGTAGTGCTTGGCTTAATGCAGTATGTTTGTGGTAGGGAATGGATTGGCTTCCTGTGTGGATATGTAGTTCCCAACTTCAGCCAGATGTTATAGGGGAAGGTATCTTCTGTTCTCCCAGCAAGTGAAGGGAAGTGAAAAACAATCCATCGCTTATTCATGCATCTCTGCTTTGCCTATGTAATCTGGATCTCACTTTGTGTCAATTCATTGCATTTTGGCTACAGCTCTGAATCTGTCCATCTCCCTTTTAGATTAGATTAGAGATACAGCACTGAAACAGGCCCTTCGGCCCACCGAGTCTGTGCCGAACATCAACCACCCATTTATACTAATCCTACACTAATCCCATATTCCTACCAAACATCCCCACCTGTCCCTATATTTCCCTACCACCTACCTATACTAGTGACAATTTATAATGGCCAATTTACCTATCAACCTGCAAGTCTTTTGGCTTGTGGGAGGAAACCGGAGCACCCGGAGAAAACCCACGCAGACACAGGGAGAACTTGCAAACTCCACACAGGCAGTACCCGGAATCGAACCCGGGTCCCTGGAGCTGTGAGACTGCGGTGCTAACCACTGCGCCACCCTCTTTGACCCTTTTCTCCCATCCTCCCCTTTCCCTCACTTAGCTATGTCTCCGATCATCTCTCACCTTTGAAGAACTGTACACCCACTAATCCCTTCCCCAACCCATGACTACACTTCAGCCTTCCTTCTCACCTATTATCATCCCAGTCTTGAATCTTCTTTGAACAAGCCCACGGTTGCCTTCACACGGCATTATCCATTGGGCAAATGTGACACTCATTGCTGCCTTCTTAAGAGAAGTAACTCCAACTTGCTTCATCTTCCTCTTTTACTGGTTTTGCTCCCTAATACTCCCATTGGGGGCTAACTTCACCAATTACATTCTCATCCTGCTACAACCACCCCTTTGGACTCTGCTGTTGGTCTTAGGATCACCAATAGTCTTCTGCATTTCCCTCCAAAATGTCTGCTTCCTCGCAAACAAGACGCTTGCAATTCAGGATCGTGCTGTTGATAGTTGATGAGAGAGGAGTCATATGACAGATGTCAGCTTCGTAATACAAGGGAGAATCAGGCTGAGTATAAAAGATTCAGAAGGCGTGAAAAAGGAAATGAGGGCCAAAAAGAGAGTATGAGAATAGATTGACGGCTAACTTAGGGGAATCCACATGTCTTCAAAAGGAATATTAACAGGAAAAGGGTTGCCAGGAGAATGGTGGGGCCTACTAGGGACCACTAAGGCAATATGATCAGCTGTTTCCCCTTCTATATCCACCAAGCCAAACCTCCCCAATTCTCCCCATCCTCGCACCAAATCTTGTCTATGAAACATACATCTGGTTCCCTTAATCCCATTTCCACAAAATGATGGAACATGCATTTGCCCTTTGTTACCCTCCAACCACCACCTACCCCATACCCCACCCTCCCTTCCCTTCCCCACCAGTGTTAATTGATATTGTAAATGGTTCCTTCTCGGGCACTGTCCCTTCTCTTTCAAATCTGCAGTCAACACTCCCTCGTCGACCCCTCTGTCCTCATTACCTACTACCCCATCTCCAAGATCCCTTTTCTCTCCAAAGTCGTTGAAAGTGTTATCACCTCCAAATCTGTTTCTATCTATACATCTCCCCATTTGAGTTCTGATGAAAGGTCATGGACCTGAAATATTGGGCTGAATTTTATTAGTGTGTGCTTTGATGTCAACAGCCTTCAGGCGCAGATGTGCCGTTGCTAAGCCCCCGCGATATTTTGCGCAGGGGCTCATTTAAATGGAGGGGGCTGAACGGCCATCCCCAGTAGTAGCGTCCGGCGCCACCATTCTGGCCATTTTTAAAGGGCTGCAAGCCCTTAAGAACAAAGTGAATTTTTAAAGGTACATTTCTGTGCATCATCTTTAAAAAAAAGTTATTAAAAGCTGGAGGCCCTTTCCCAACCCCCCGCAATGGTTTTTTTATTGGTCTATATGTCGATAATTTATTTTATTCCCAACCTGAGCTTCCCCCCACAACCTCAGCACATTTGCCCTTCAACCCCTTCCCACCATCCCCACAACCAATAAAACGTGTTTTTACTGCTCCCCTCCCCCACCCTGATAATTTCACTCCTCCCCTCTCCCCACCAGTGTCTCGCCTTGAATCCTCAAATGCGGTTCGGAAGGCACGGGAATTACGGCCACTGGCCGTAATATTGCCGCGGGACGGCAGCCAGGTCCAGGTAAGTTAATTACCATTTTTTTGTGTAAGTTTGAGTAGGCAAATGAAGGTGGTGGGGAGGGTTCCGCACCAAGGCCTTACCGTTGCCAATAAAATGCGGCGCAGCCTTCTTAGCTTCGGGGATCACGGTGGACCTCTCCTAGAAGAATTTTACGGGCCCCCCCACCATGACACCTGTGCCGGAGGCCTCATAAAATTCAGCCCATTAACTCTGTTTTAGTCCACAGATGTTGCCTGACCTGCTGACTATTTCTCTGTGTTTTTATTTCAGATTTCTAGTATCTACGGTATTTTGCTTTTGTGTTCCCATTTGATTCCTTACATTCTGGTTTCTGCCCTTGCCACATCATTGAAATGGCCCAGACCAAAGTCACAAATGACATTTTCTGTGATGGACCATGCTGTATTTGCATTCATACCATCCTCCTCCAATGCCTGTCTATTATCTATCTCTAGTAGGATTGCACTCACTTGGTTTTACTGTTAGCTATCCAGTTGTAAGCAAAGCATCTCTATCAATACTTTCTCTTCACATTTCCACATTGTCACTCAAGGATTCATCCTTCACTAACTCCCCTTCCTCATCTGCATGTTGCCTCCTGGCAACTTCATTCACAGACATAGGGTCAGCCTCTAAATGCATGTTGATAACATCCAGCTCCACCTTTTCACAATTTCTCCCAGCCCCTTCACTGATTCGAGCCATTTCTACATCTTTCTCTCCTTTAGCCCCACTTATGCATTCACACACTTAGGCCCATGCTTTGGAATTCCTTTCCTAAACCCCTCCATCTCTTTCAACCCATCTCTTTCACCTAGCCTTTGATCACCACTCTTAATTTCTCCTCCTAATTCTGCTTCTGCATATCTCTCCACTTCTGTGAAGCATCTTGGGATGTTTTTGTGTATTGAACAGTCTGTAAATGCAGCATTTTGTAATTTGTAATCATTGTTGTTGAAATTGTGATTATTGTGTTCGTAAGCCACTCAAGAACACATTGTAGATAGTTGGGAACTGATACTTTCCTACAGTCTCCATCAGAAACTGGTGTGTGATGTGGGGAGACCTGAACAAAGGGTGATGGTGCAATAAGGAGAGAAGAAAGCACTGATATAAATGGAGTTTATCATCTCGACTTCATTACATTATCACTAGTTTTTATTTAGAGCTCTGGCAATGTTTTAGCAACATTAGAGATTAAAAAAACAAACCAAAATTGGAGATTGTTATACGTCTTGGTCCATAATGTAGGGCAAGAAAGAGATAACATATGTCATAGGCAATTCTAATTCAGGTATTAAATAGCATGAAAGGTATAACTTACCATGCCTCACTGATGCAAACTGAAATTTAATTTAATGGGAAACTGGATAATGGACAAAACCACAGCTTACTTCTTATTTCTAAGATCCAAAATCAAATGCAGCCTTCACTGAAATGGGGAAATCTATATCTGTCCCTTCTGACTGTTCAGGAGTCCTATTCAAGTTTTAATTAATACAATTATTGCAGGCCCTAGTAGTTACTGCACTATGGAATTAATAAACTGTAGATACTTTCCATTTGCGGATGCATTTATAAATATTTTATATTATTTCCAATAATAAAATGTTTCAAATTTAATGGAATAAATTACATACAGCTACTTTATCAGAAAGTTTTAATTGGATGTAAATCTAAAATTGCACTTGGCTGACTGATAAAGATGCTGAAGCCAATTTTAACAGTTAAAATAGCCAGAGCAACGTGGCCCCATCAATTGCGCTGCCTTCCGACGGGTTACAATTTTTACCTGCTGTTTTGAGCATACGAATTAGGAACAGGAGTAGGCCACTCGGCCCTTCGAGACTGCTCTGCCATTCAATAAGTTCATGGCTGAACTGATTACTCCACATTTCCACCTACCCCCAATAACCTTCCACCCCCTTGCTTATTAAGAATCTATCTACTCTGCCTTAACAATATTCAAAGACTACTTTCACCACCTTTTGAGGAAGAGAATTCCAAAGACTCACGACTGTCTGAGGGAAAAAATTTCTCCTCATCTCTGTCTTAAATGGGCAACCCCTTATTTTTAAACAGTGACCCCCTAGTTGTAGATTCTCCCACAAGGCGAAACATCCTTTCCACATCCACTCTGTCAAGACCCCTCAGGATCTTATATGTTTCAATCAAGTCGCCTTTTACTCTTCTAAATTCCAGCTGTTACAATCTTTCCTTGTAAGACAGCTCGCCCATTCCAGGTATTAGTCTAGTAAACCTTCTCTGGACTGCCTCCAATGCATTTACATCCTTCCTTAAATCCTTTAAGGAAATCTTTCCTTATCTTCCGATACTGTACACAGTACTCTAGATGTGGTCTCACCAATGCCCTGTATAGCTGAAGCATAACCTCCCTATTTTTGTATTCAATTCCCCTGACAATAAACGAGAACATTCTATTAGCTTTCCTAATTACGTGCTGTACCTGCATGCTAACCTTTTGTGATTCATGCACTAGGACACCCAGATCCTTCTGCATCTCAGAGCTCTACAATCTCTCACCATTTAGATCATATGTTTTTTTTTATTCTTCCTGCCAAAGTGGACAATTTCACACTTTCCCACACTATACTGCATTTGCCAGGTCTTTGCCCACTCAATTAATCTATCTATATCCCTTTGTAGCCCCGTTATCATGTAAAGGCCGGCTCGGGTCTGCAAATGAAACCCCACCTGAGCCCGACAGAACCACATCCAACCCGAGCCCGACCCAGCCCGTCCTTTAATTTTTTCCCGCACCCGACCCGGCCACCTACCTTCCGTTTTTCACTTTGTTACTTATCTGCACAAGCTTAAAAAAACTGTAATTAAACAATCTTTCTAGTCCAAAAAGTACATTAACATTGGAGCCACTTACCGGAGGTGGTGATAGAGTGTGTCCGACCCGGTCCAGCCCGACCCAAGCCCGAATGCCGGACCCGGAAGAGCGACCCGATCCAACCCAAACCCGACACATGTCGTCGGGACATGTTGGGGTCAGGTCGGGTATTCTCTTCACAAGTTACTTTCCTACCTATCTTTGTGTCATCACCAAATTTAGCAACCATACCTTCGATCCCTTCATCTAAGTCATTTATATAAATTGTAAAACATTGAGGCCCCAGCACAGATCCCTGTGGCACACCACTCATTACATCCTGCCAACCAGAAAATTACCCATTTATGCCTACTCTCTGTTTCCTGTTAGCTAGCCAATCTTCTATCCATGCCAAAATGTTACCCCCTATACCGTGAGCTTTTATATTCTGCAGTAACCTTTGATGTGGCACCTTATCAAATGCCTTCTGGAAATCTAAGTACAATACATCCACCAGTTCCCCTTAACCACAGCACATGTAATTCCCTCAAATAACTCCAATAAATTGATTAAACATAATTTCCCTTTCACAAAACCATGTTGACTCTGCCTGATTACCTTGATTTTTTTTAAATGCCCGGCTATAACGTCTTTAATAAGCTTCTAACAGTTTCCTTAGACAGATGTTAAGCTAACTGGCCTGTAGTTTCCTGCTTTCTGTCTCCCTCCCTTTTTGAATAAAGGAGTTACAGTCGCTATTTTGCAATCTAACGGAACCTTCCCCGAATTGAGGGAATTTTGGAAAATTAAAACTAATGCATCAACTATCTCACTAGCCACTTCTTTTAGCACCCTAGAATGAAGTCCATCAGGACCCGGATACTTGTTAGCTCGCAGCTCCAATATTTTGTTCAGTACCACTTCCCTGGTGATTGTAATTTTCTTGAGTTCCTCCCTCCCTTCCATTTCCTGACTTACAGCTAATGCTGGGATGTTACTTGCATCCTCAATAGTGAAGACCGATGCAAAATACCTGTTCAGTTAATCTGCCATCTCCTTATTATCCATTATTAATTCCCCAGACTCACTTTCTATAGGACCAATGCTCACTTTGTTAACTCTTTTCTTTATTAAATATCTATGGAAACTCTTACTATCTGTCTTTATATTTCTAGCTCGCTTACTCTCATACTCTAATTTTACCTTCCTTCTCAATTTTTAGTCATTCTTTGCTGTTTTTTATTTTTTGTCCTATCTTCTGACCTACCACCCATCTTTGCGCAATTATATGCCTTTTCTTTAAGTTTGATACTATCTTTAACTGTTTTTGTTCACTGTGGATGGCGGGTCCCACCCTTGGAATTTTTCTTTCTCATTGAAGTGTATCTATTCTGTGTATTCTGAAATATCCCCTTAAATGTCTGCCACTGCATCTCTATTGACCTATCCCTTAACCTCTGCTTTCATGCCCTTATCATTACCCTTATTTAAGTTTAAAATACTAGTCTTGGACCCACTTTTCTCTCCCTCAAACTGAATGTAAAATTCAATCATATTATGATCGCTGCTACCTATGGGTGCCTTAACTATGAGGTCATTAATTAATCCTGTCTCGTTGCACAATACCAGGTCTAGTATAGCCTGCTCTCGGGTTGGTTCCAGAATGTACTGTTGCAAGAAATTATCCTGAAAACATTCTATGTACTCCTCATCTAGGCTACCTGTGCCCATCTGATTTTTCCAGTCTATATGTAGGTTAAAATCCCCCATAATTATCACTGTACCTTTCTGAGAAGCTGCCATTATTTTTTCCTTTATACCCCGTCCTAAATGTGGTTAATGCTAGGTGGCCTGTACACCACTCCCACAAGTGACTTCTTGCCTTTATCATCTCTCATCTCTACCCAAACTGCTTCTACATCCTGGTTTCCTGAACTTAGGTCATCCTTCTCTATTGCGCTTATACCATCATTAATTAACAGAGCTACCCCTCTACCTTTTCCTAGCTTCCTGTCCTTCCTAAATGCCATGTACCCTTCAATATTCAGGTCCTAATCTATGTCATCTTGCAGCCATGCCTCTGTAATAGCTATCAGATGGTACTTATTTATTTCTATTTGCGCTCTCAGTTCATCTGTTTTGTTTCGAATGCTGTTGCATTCAGATACAGAGCCTTTAGTTTTGTCCTTTTATTATTTTTGTAACCTCTAGTCTTATCTGTTGATTAACTCTTAGATTTGTATGCTCTGTCCCTTCCTGTCACAGTCTGTTTATCATTTCTCATATTAATACCTTTCTCTACTGCCTTGTCCTTACTCCTTGATTTACTATATCTTTCCAAATTTGATCCCTTGCCCCCACTATTCAGTATAAAACCCTCTCCACTTCCCTAGTTATGCTGCTCACTAGAACACCAGCCCCAGCATGGTTCAGGTGTAGACTGTCCCAAAGCTACAGCCACCACTTTCCCCAGTACTGGTGCCAGTGCCCCACGAACCAGAGCCCACTTCTACTACACCAGTCTTTGAGCCATGCATTAATTTCTCTAATCTTATTTGCCCTATGCAATTTGCACAGGTAATTGGCTCAGGTAATAATCCAGAGATTATTACCTTTGAGGTTCTGCTTCTTAATTTGGCGCCTAGTTCCTCATACTGACTATGCTGAATCTCTTTCCTTGTCCTGCCTATGTCGTTGGTACCTACATGGACCACGACGACTGGATCCTCCCCCTCCCACTGTAAGTTCCTCTCCAGCCCTGATCAGTTGTCCTGAACCCTGACATCAGGCAGGCAACACAGCCATCTGGACTGTCACTCTTTGCTGCAGAGAACAATGTCAATCCCCCTAACTATACTGTCCCATAGTACGACTATATTCCTTTTTTCTCCCTCCACTTGAATGGCTTGCTGAAAGAGCAGTTGAGATGGACAGCTGTCAGAAGGCAGCACAGTCTTTCTTTAAATATGCAGATGGGGCTCTGCTGATGTCAACAGGGCCTGGCTGCAATTTTAACCCAAGGCTTCCCTGCCAGGCTAACCTGGCAGTAATAAGGGCCAGGGTCATAAGATACCTAGAAAGTGGGTGACATTTTTTGTTTGTTTCCTTGTAGGCCAGAAGGAGTAGAAGTGCTCCTCTAGGCCCCATTAGGAAACCTTGGACCTCCCTGTAGCGTTAGTGCGAAACAGTTTCATTTCTCATCAACCCTGGAGTTACAGTGCAAATGCGACATGACTCTAGAGTCAGGACCCCACTGGAATGCAGCACAGAGACTGGCTGAAGACCAGAGTCTTGCACCACTTCAGGGTCAGTTCAGGCCTCAATATCCAGTTTACAATGCACAAGTTCAAAATTGTTTCATATCAACAAGAGATTTTTGGTGTAAATGCACTTTAAAAGCATCATCTTTTCAAAAATATCTTAGTCAGTAAATGCAGTGTGCTGTGAGATTGAGATGTACAGGCCAGGAGAAAGCTTTTTGATCCCTGCTCAAAATGCAATACTAGTTGATCTCAGTGAAGTTGTTAGTTGGTGTACAAAAATTGACTTTGTACTCATAGACTGTGGAAGAAGAAAATCAGCCAGGGCTTCCATTCTTATGTTGTGACTCCAGATGAAAAAGTGTGAACGTGTGAGAGTTGTTATGGATAGGATAAGGGTCAGATGTGATGCCTTCCAGATTTGAATATCTGGTGACACTCATTTTCTGGACTCACATGAAGAGTGGTCTTTTTGGCAAAGTGCTGGAGGACCATCAGCACCTGTGAAACTGTATTACACGAAGGCCCTTTCATGAGAAGGGGATAAAAATGCTCAAAGCTGCAGTGTTCTTAATACTTTAAAAGAATAGAATCATAGAAGGTTTACGTCACAGAATGAGGCCATTTGGCCCACCGTGTCTGTGCCGGCCCAAAAACTTCACCCATTCTAAACCCACCTTCCAGCATTTGGTCCGCAGCCCTGCAGATTATGGGACTTTCCGGCAGTGAGTTCCAGACCCCCACCACCCACTGGGTGAAAAAGCTTTTCCTCATCTTCCCTCTAATCCTTCTACCAATCACTTTAAATCTATGCCCCCTAGTCACTGACGTCTCTGCTAAGGTAAATAGGCCCTTCACATCAACTGTATCCAGGCCCCTCACAATTTTGTACATCTCAATCAAATCTCCCCTCAGCCTTCTCCGTTCCAAGAAGAACAACCCCAGACTAACCAATCTTTCCTCATAGCTGAAATTTTCCAGTCCTGGCAACATTCTCGTAAATCTCCCCTGTACTCTTTCTCGTGCAATTACATCCTTTCTGTAATGAGGTGACCAGAACTGCACACAGTACTCAAGTTGTGGCTTAACCAATGATTTATACAGTTCCAGCATAACCTCCCTGCTCTTGTATTCTATACCTCGGCTAATAAAGAAAAGGATTCCATATATCTTCTTAACCATCTTAGCGACCTGTCTGTTACCTTCAGGGATCTGTGGACATTTACTCCAAGGTCCCTCACTTCCTCTACACCTCTCAATATTTTCCCATTAATTTTGTATTCCTTTGCCTTGTTTGACCTCCCCAAATGCATCACCTCACACTTCTCCAGGTTGAATTCCATTTGCCAGTTTTCTGCCCGTCTGACCAGACCATTATTATCTTCCTGCAGCCTACAGCAATCCTCCTCGCTATCCACCACACAGCCATTCTTTGTGTCGTCTGCAAACTTCTTGATCATGCCCCCCACATTTATGTCCAAATCACTAATCTATAGCACAAAAAATAAGATGGTTGTGGTTGTTGGAAGTCAATCATCTGATTGCCAGGAACACTGCAGGAGTTCCTCAGGGTAGTGTCCTAGGCTCAACCATCTTCAGCTGCTTCATCAATGACCTTCCTTCAATCATAAGGTCAGAAGTGGGGATGTTCGCTGATGATTGCACAATGTTCAGCACCATTAGTGACTCCTCAGATACTGAAGCAGTCCGTGTAGAAATACAGCAAGACTTTGGCAATATCCAGGCTTGGGCTGATAAGTGGCAAGTAACATTCGCACCACACAAGTGCCAGGCAATGACCATCTCCAACAAGAGAGAATCTAACCATCTCCCCTTGACATTCAACGGCATTACCATCACTGAATCCCCCACTATCAACATCCTGGGGGCTACCATTGACCAGAAACTGAACTGGAGTAACCAGATAAATACCATGGCTACAAGAGTAGGTCAGAGGCTAGGAATCCTGCAGCGAGTAACTCACCTTCTGACTCCCTGTCCACCATCTACAAGGCACAAGTCAGGAGTGTGATGGAATACTCTCCACTTGCCTGGATGGGTGCAGCTCCAACAACACTCAAGAACCTCGACACCATCCAGGACAAAGCAGCCCACTTGATTGGCACCCCATCCACAAACATTCACTCCCTCCACCACCGATGCATAGTGGCAGCAGTGTGTACCATCTACAAGATGCACTGCAGCAACGCACCAAGGCTTCTTAGACAGTACCTGTCAAACCCGCGACCTCTACCAACTAGAAGGACAAGGGCAGCAAATGCATGGGAACACCACCACCTGCAAGTTCCCCTCCAAGTCACACACCATTCTGACTTGGAGCTATATCACCATTCCTTCACTGTCGCTGGGTCAAAATCCTGGAACTCCCTTCCTAACAGCACTGTGGGTGTATCTACCTCCCATGGACTGCAGCAATTCAAGAAGGCAGCTCACCACCACCTTCTCAAGGGCAATTAGGGATGGGCAATAAATGCTGGCCTGGCCAGCAATGCTCACATCCCATGAATGAATGAATAAAAAAAAAACAGGGGACCCAGTACTGAGCCCTGCAGAACGCCACTGGAAACTGCCCTCCAGTCACAAAAACACCTGTCTACAATCACCCTTTATTTCCTGCCACTGAGCCAATTTTATATCCACCTTGCTGCATTTCCCTGGATCCCATGGGATATAATTTTTTTAACCAGTCTGGCATGTGGGACCTTGTCCAAAGCCTTGCTAAAATCCATGTAGACCACATCAACTGCACTACCCTCATCTATCTTCCTTGTTACTTCAAAAAATTCGATCAAGTTGGTCAGACAAAATCTTCCCTTAACAAATCCATCATGAGTATGCTTGATTAGTCTGTGCCTTTCTAACTGACAGTTTATCCTGTCTCTCAGAACTGATTCCAGTAATTTTCCCACTACTGAGGTTAGACTGACTGGCCTGTAATTATTCAGTCTATCCCTCGCTCCCTTTTTAAACAAAGGTACAACGTTAGCACTTCTCCAATCCTCCGGCACAACACCTGTGTCCAGCAAGGATTGAAAAATGATGGTCAAACCTTCCGCTATTTTCTCCCTCACTTCTTTTAACAGCCTGGGGTACATTTCATTTGGCCTGGGTGATTTATCAACTTTCAAGGATGCTAACCCCATTAATACATCCTCTCGCCCTATGTTGATCACATCATACTTCATACCCCTCTTCCTTAACTACAATATCTGTATCATCCCCCTCTTTTGTGAAGACAGATGCAAAGTATTCATTTAGAACAATACCAACATCTTCTGCCCCTACACATAGGTTACCTTTTTGGTCTCTTGTGGGCCCTATTCTTTCCTTAGTTATCCTCTTACTCTTAATGTATTGATAAAACATCTTTGTGTTCACCTTTATTTTGCTCGCCAATATAGTTTCATGCCCTCGCTTAGCTTTCCTAATTTTCTTTTTGATTTCATCCCCCCACTTTCTATTCTCCTCTCGGCTTTCTGTAGTGTTGAGTTCTGTGTGTCCGGCATAAGCTTTCCTTTTCTGCCTTATCTTGCCCTGTAAGCTCCTTGACATCCATGGGACTCTAGATTTGGCTTTCCCACTCTTTTTCTTTGTCGGAACATGTTTACTCTGAACCCCTTGAATCTCCCCTTTGAATGCCTGCTCCTGCACTGACACTGATTTACCGTCAAGGAGCTACTTCCAGTCCACTTTCACTAAATCACTCCTCAGCTTAGCAAAATTGGCCTTGCCCAAATTGAGAAATTTAACTCTTCTATCCTTGTCCTTTTCCATTATTATGTTAAAACTGACTGAATTATGATCACTACCACTGCTTCATTTCCTAAAGCTAAGTCTAAAACTGCACCCTGTCTTGTTGGACTTGCTGCACCTTAAGAATTCTGCTCCCTCAATTCCTTTCACACTAAAACTATCCCAGTTAATATTGGGGTAGTTAAATTCTCCTACTGTTACTGCCCCATTGTTCTTGCACTTCTCAGAGATTTGATTACATATCTGCTCTTCTATCTCCCTCTGACTGGGTGTCTATAGTACACTCCCAGCAGTGTGATTGCCCCTTTTTTGTTCCTTAGCTCAATCCATATGGCCTCATTTGATGAACCTTCCAACATATCATCCCTTCTTACAGCTGTAATAGTTTCTTTGAACAAAATTGCCACTCCCCCTCCTTTCTTATCCACCTCCCTATCACATCTGAAAACCTTGTAACCAGGAACGTTGAGCTGCCATTCCTGTCTCTTCTTAAGCCATGTTTCTGTAACAGCTATGATATCATACTGCCACGTGTCTATCTGTGCCCTCAGCTCATCTGCTTTATTTGCCATACTCCTTGTATTGAAATAGATACCCTTGAGCACTGCCAAACTTTTATTTTATTTTATGGGAAAGCAATATTCACGTCAGATAACTGTAATTTCAATAGTACACCTGAAACCGGTTATGAAACCTGAATGGAGACAGTAGAAGTTAGTTTTGAAGGTGGCTCATTTCATACACTTAAAACACTCCTTAAAGCTTTTCTAATGCTCTCAGTTGTTAATGGGAGCATGTAGCTGAGCTATATTGATCCAAGAGTCTCAGGTTCAGTTCTTGATCTCAGTTACGGTAGTGCTATAATTGTCCTCTCGATCCATGGATTAGATTAGGGAAAAATCAGCTGGGGATCCTGCTCTTGATTGTTAACTTGTGAATCCTGTTGGAAAGTGTATTTGTGAGAACATTGAGTAAGGGCAGAATGAGACTTAGCTGGGATTCCCACTAACGATTCAAAAGCCTGCTAAAATTCACTGTTGCACACAAAAAGAGGGGCATGGAAGCATATTCCAGCACATCAATGCCTTGAGGAGTCAAAAAAACAACAATTTCATGAACACTTTTCACAGGACAACTTTTTTCATTATTTTGACATCCCAGAATATACTCTGTGTTTAACTTAAAAATGTCACTTTCCATTAATGTAGTCTTCTTGAAGATCGTGAGCTGATCGGTAAATATTCCTTTAGCAAATGCCCTGGCAAAGTCCTAAAAACTGGAACTTAAACTAACCAGTTAAGACAGTTTATTTAATCACATAATCAGTTTCAGACAGTGATTATACAGGAATTCAGCTACCTTATTGTTGTGAAGTAGTCTGTTCTCATACACATTGGCAACTATGCCAAGAGAGTGCCCAGCAACAGGGGGATGATGGGAACTGACAGTTTCACACATACTGATGGTCCTCCAGCATGCTGCCCAAGTGACCATTCTTCATGTGAGTCAAAAAATGAGAGTCACCGGATAGTCAAATCTGGAAGGCATCACACCTGACTCTTATCCTATCACTAACAACTCCCACACCTTCGCACTTTTTCATCTGGAGTCACAACATAAGAATGGAGGCCCTGGCTGGTTTTCTTTTTCCACAGTCTAAGAGTACAAAGTCAATTTTAGTACACCAACTAACTACTTCACTGAGATCAGCTAGCACTGCACAGACCGGGGATCAAAAATCCTGAACTGTCCTTCAGGCAATGCCACATCTGTATGTCCGTTCCCTCGACTTAAGAAACTATAGATGCCTCTGTAAGCATTAATCACCAGAGTGGCCACATTGCATAGGTGGAGAGGATAATTGACTACATTCATTTGGCCTTATGTAGCCCTACACCCACTTACAAGGGGTACTTAGGGAATAGAAGAACAAAGAGAAAAACTGGGCAAACACACCTGCATCATACACTGTAATGTTCAATAAAGGTTTGATTGAATGAGCCTCTAATGAGTCCCAACAGTTCTATTGGTATGAGACACACATGAAGGCCATTGTCTAAAAAAAATTATGTAGCACTCATAGATTTGACTGTAGGGCTGGCTCTAATGGAGGGAAGGTTTCATTTGGCAAAGACATTAGGTTGCATTTTACCAGCCCTTTAGGGACAAGCTGGGAGATGGGAAGACTGGAAAAATGGTGAAAGATGGCATTGGGGGGGATGCCTGACATCTTCCTGCTGCCATATCACTTTGTCAGTGGCAGGAAAGCTGGCAGATCGGTCACTCACCAGGAGGCCAATTGAGTTGAGCCACTTAAGTGGCCAAGTAAGAGCCACTTCCCACCTCCAGGGGCATTTGTCCGTTTTGGGAGGTTCCGCTGCCGCGTGGTGAGACCAGCCAGTGAAGACTGGCAGCTTCCCAGCAGACTCTGGTGTGAGGGGTCCCCTTGAGGGGCACTCCATGACAATCCATGACAACATGCCTCCTGCCCTCAGCGACCCCAGCCACCCCCCAATCACCAGGGCCTGCCTGTCAGGCCTCGGCTACGCCCAAACTCACTTACTCCTCTTTGAGGGCATCTGGCCATTGAGGCACCCTCATCCTGCAACTGCAGCCTCAGCAATGGCCACCACAAAGCAGTGGTGCTGCTGAGCTGCCAGCCCTCTGAATAGGATGGCAGCCACTTGATTAACTAACACCGGAAGAAGGGGGTCCCGGGTCTCTCAGCCCGCCACTGCGCCATTGCTTCCCATTTTGTCCCTGACGGCAGGACTTCTGCCACCTCAGAAAAATCTGGCCATTGAGTATATATGTTTATAAGGATTGTGTTTTGAAAGAATAAGGCACTTAAGTAACGGTTAATCTATTAGACCTGTCTACTAATGCTTATTGATCATTACAAAGCCAATTCCTCTGTTTTGTGATAGATGTCATTTTTTCCAGTGCTCTGCCACTCTGCATTTCTTCTCCTTGATGCATGGTTAGGCCCCTTTGTAAAGATGTGCTTGACACAGGAGACTAGAATAATTTTGAACACCGCCTTTGGACATGTACTGTAGCACTCTTCCTAAGCACCCCAGCTTAGAATCACTAGTTGAGGATGCTAGAATTGTATTCCACTCAGACCCCAGTGTGGCAGCATGAGTTGCATTGTACCTTGGAGCTTGGGTTGCACAGCAATGTCACAAGTACATATTCATGATCTCATCAAGTGTTGTCCTGGTCCTTAAAGTAACACTATCATGATGTCAGCTGGAGGATGTAGGAGTCATCACAGCTATTGATGTAGTGGGCATTGGCTTGCATATTTCTATTTCGGTGGTCGCAGACCTGCTATAATTTCATGGACTGGTACTCTTCTTTATTTGAATGTAGTACCGTTTGGAATAGGGGAAAGCGAGGGAGTGCAGTCAATTATGCACTGCATTTATGGGAATCCTACCACATGTTGAAGTGGAAGGCTCAATCTTGTTGCTAGTTGCTTTCAAAAGGAAAATTTGATGAAATCAATGGCCCTGACAAAGAAATCGTAATTTCTAATTTCACGCTCCTGGTAGGGAGCCCCATCTATCAAGAGTACATATCAGAAATTCTAGCTTGTGCTGTACACAGTTTTCCTACCATCATTTTAAATGGTCAGTAAATTCTCCACTGTAATTCCTAATATTACACCACAGTGGGGAAGGCTCCCTACCAAGAACAAAATGGAAAATTACCCCATGATGTGTTAGTGACCTGAAGTGTGTGTTGAAGATTGGAAGATGTAGCCAGAACTTCCACAGTTGCTTTGAATGAGCCGGTTACATAAAATTCAGTGTAACCTTAGCCTTTATGGTCACTGACAGCCATTCCTGGCCTGGGACCAGTTGACAAATCCAGCTGCAAGTATGTGCATAGCTGTGTTTGGAAATTTTAGTCTGAACATGCAGGCATCGTTGAAAAGGTCTAGAGACAGGAGCCTGGCTGTATACACAAATGACAGCATAACCTCAGGTCCTAAGAGAGTGCCTAAGATGCAACAACACATGTCTGGCAAGGCTGCTCTGATTCTCCTAATTCTCCTCCAAAACATAAGTCAACATACCAGAAGTGCAATATGGTTTTTAAGAGGCTGGCAAACAGGTTCAAATAAGTTTCCTTAACATATTTCATCCAACAAGACCAAGATAGCAGGTTAAGAATGAGTTACTAGAATATAAACAGAAATCCTTTAACAACAAAGACTTAACAGCAGGTCTCCTTGCATGATTTTTTTTTTTATAAACATGTGGTTTATTGGGCATTATTAGGTACTGTATTATGGGGATTTCCCCCAGTGTCATTCGAATTGGGAGTAGAAATTAGTCTTGGGCAGTGGCATAAAACAGGCAATTTCAGATTGGCTGTCCATTATGCACAGCGCCTTATACTCTGTTCCATTGCAGTCAGTGGCACTGAAAATCAGGCACTGCATAAACCCCTATGCATGCTGTAACTAATTCGACTTCTCAGCTTCCAAATTGCCATCAGTTTTGGTATTTAACCATAAATAATATAAAATTGAAGTATTATCTAAAAATAAGAACTTAAAAGTAGGGATTGTATTATGTCTAAAATAAAAGCAAAATACTGCAGATGCTGGAAATCTGAAATAAAAATGGAAAGTGTTGGAAATACCCAGTAGGCCAGGCAGCATCTGTGGAGAGAGAAACAGAGTTAAGGTTTCAGGCATTCTGATGAAAGGCCAGATCAAGATGAACATTGCCTCCAATAGATGAAGAAGCAGTCATGCTCTACATCTACCAATTCTGACTCGAAACCCCTTCAGAGTGACACCAGTGTGCATCTAAATAAACAAACTACAAAATGCACCACTAAAATTAAGCAAGCACTGGAGGTTGGGTGAGCAGCCCAATATAGAATGCAATCTGGGGGTCAATTGTCATCCACTTGCCCCTTTGCAGTGGTGTACAGCGCACGTACGATTGGCCGTCTTCTATATTCTCCCAGTTCTGGGAGCTGAAATATTGGCACAAAATAGAAAGAGATTAGAATTGTAGCTGTCAAGAAGCTCACGAGTAACCTGAATTGCTATATTATTCAGTTGGATCGAACAGAAAATTCTAATGCTGTGGCCTCTATTAAGATATTTTTCATTCCAGGAGTTCCACAAACAAGTACCTATTATAATGTCAAAATATGGAAGTCACCAATAACACTGGTGCAAAATTACTTTAACAACTGAGAAATTTAATGCTCTGAGTTTTGATTTGATATTTGTAAGAATTTTTGGGATTGGCATGGCAATGTATGAGCTTGTTTGATGTGTGCAACCAGATAAATCCCAAACATGAACAAGTAGTATGAATCCAGAGCTTAAGAACTGCTTGGGGCTTGGGCCACAACACAAAAGGCAGCTTTTCTTTCTTTGAAAATATCAGAAAAAAGGAGAGTGCATTATGTGGGAGGCATAATTGCTTAGTATGCACCTCAGTTATTTCCACAAAACCTCAAGCTCAGGGCATGTTAATAACTTTGATGATGAATAAAATGCTGAAGAATAATTTCAGTTCCATCAGCCATTATTAACTTGTTAAGAAACACCCAGGCATTAATTGGTCAGTATTCCTTCACACCTGACAAAATCAACAAAAGCGAAAGGCTAATTATGACTACCCACAATTAATGCTTTCCCACCTATAAAGACATCAATAGCAACCTTAATTAATATTCACACGAGTGGTTTGTATCTTGATGCACTTCACTGGTGATTCAGGCTTCATTAGAAAGGTCACTGTTGCATGCTGCAAAATCAAAGCATGCACATCAACATCTAGTCATACACAGGGCACCGTACACATACCATATATACTCGTGTAAAAGTCGACCCATGACTTTAGGCCAAAAAATCTTGAATTTTTTCTATATCCCGGGTAAAAGTTGACCTTAACTTGCAGAGCGCAGACAGAACATTCTAATCATGCACTAGTATAAATACCCAAACATTCAGTTAGGACCCCCATATTTTCTCAATAAGATGCCAAGTAAGAACAACAAAGACCAGGTGGATTACATAAAGCAAAAAGTTTGCTCATCTACAACATGTTTAAATCGCACCTAGTAGATGATGTTGTCTCTGAGGTTCAATCACATTACTGATATTCATTGATTCCCAGCGGCCTTACCAGCATGGTCCAACCATTAGATGTCAGTATCTGACCTTCTGTCTCCATGGTGGCTATTATTTTATTAATAAAAATTTGAAAATATGACTTGTGTAAAAGTTGACCCCTCAAAAATTCGACTTTTACATGAGTATATACGGTAGTTACCCTGAGATCTGAAGATATTAATGGATGAGTTTGCTTCAACATTTTAAAATTAATTATATCCTCTCCAAGAACCTCAGACACAATGACCTTTATACTTTATATTGCAGCCTGAAATATCTCTTCCCTCATGTGTGGCTTAGGATCGAGTATGTGGGCTTTTTAATAGTCCAGTTCTTCATTTTTACAGCATGGCATATCCCTGGCAGCAATGACAAAGACAATGGCACAAGCAGGGATTTGCCATTTTTCAAATACAACAGTTTTATATTGTCTGAAATATTTTTCCTGGAAAGTATCAAACTCAATGCATATCAATTGAGAGATTTCGGCATTCAATGTACTGAAGGTGCCAAGCATGAATGTAATAAAGTGCTATTAATAAATATGCAAATTGAACTTAGTGAATTACAAGGTTTTGCCTTCAATTTGACAATAGAAGACATGGCAATAGCAGATTGAGTCTGGCACAATCCTAAAGCATGTACTATTTGGAACTTCCACTACAGCAGAATCTTTCTACTTTATCCAGAAAGTTCCTAAAATTGCGACTTGTTGAACAGAGATTGCTTGCAACCAGGAAAGTGCTACAAAACTGAACTAGACTTCAGATATTTGGGTGATTTTTTAAATTTATCCTTACACCACAATGAAGCACATTTTTTTATATTAATGTTGCTATATGCACACAAGTACTGTTGATCTCAAATTCTGATTGTGTTGAATTACATGATTGTTTTAGTTTAGTTATATAAGGAGAGAAATACAAAATAACTTGATGTTAAACCCATTGTAAAACACAGGATAGTAGGTCAATTTTTTTTAAAACTGGAAAAACATGTGGGTGTCTTCTAACATGACAAAGAAAAAGTTTCACTGAAAAATAGTACCATCTCTATTGGATAATTACACTCATACACATTATAAAATTCTGGTGTCTGAAATTCCTCTTGTTGATAATTTTGGCAAAAAATATTGTGAATACAAAACCAGAAGTCCTACTTTGTACTTGCATTGTATTATGTTTTTTTAAAATTATAATTAAAAATGGCAATTTGACATGCACAGTGGTTTAACCTGATTACCAAAATCCACCACCTTTAAAATAGGAATTCCAACAGAATGTGTGGAAATAGTCTATGGAAATTAATAAGTCCATGGTGTCAGGTGGTGATAATTCACACTTGTTAGAATAAAATAAACAATAACGTGTGCACATTATTATTTAATGGCTTGTGCTCTGCAAACTATTCCAATGGAATTTTAAAACTGACATGAAAAATGGGCACTGCATAACTAGTTGTAGGTATTGAGTAACGTGCGATCATGGTCATTCATTGCTTTCTGGGAAAGACCTTCGTAAGTCACTCCTGTCAGTCGGCATTACAAGGGGATATGTTGTACTCATAAGAAATAGCCGAATTGCATTCTCAACCAGCAACTCAACTAATTTTCATATCTATTTGCATTTGTGTTTCACAATTGATAGGACTATGGGGCTGGATTTTACTAGCCCCCCGACGTCGGGGTCATGGGGGGGGTGGGGGGGGGCAGGAAAATGGCTCCAGGAGAGGCCCACCATGGGCCTCAATGCTGGGAAGGCCCCTGCCAGCGGCAGCGAGGCCTCGTGGCAGCCTACCTAACGCCCAGCTGTGGCATTGCAATTTGAAAATGTTACTGTATTTAAACTAATTAAATAATTATCCGCTCCCGCTGTTGGTGCTGGTTCCATATTGGTGGCGGTGGCCGGCGCTCACACACCTTTGGATGTCCACTCACAGATCTGAGGCGGAACACTGGTTGGGTGGGGGGGTGGGGAAAGTGGGGTTAAACTTTCCTGTTTGGTCTAAGGGGTGGTGGGAAGGGGTAAAGTTCACAGTTTATTAACTTAGGTGGGGGGAAAGGTCAGCAGTGCAAGTTAAGTTTTTTTGAGCGGGAGAGAGCAAGTAATACATTTGATGGTAATTGGGGAGGGGAGTGGGAGAGGATGGGGATAACTTTATTTAATTTTTAACAATCATGTGTCTTTAAAAATTTAACTTACATTGAACGGCTGGAAGCCCTTTAAAAATGGCGCCGGGCACCGTTGCCCGGGACAGACCGCCCGTCCCCTCCCAAGTCATCGGTGAGTGGGGGGGGCTCCACCCCGGCCACGTAAATGAGCCGCCTTGTTTAATATTGCAGCAGCTCGGTGACAAAAGATCTGCGCCGGTGGACTGCCATCTTTGAAGCTGGCTGCCAAGATCAGTGGCGAGCTGGTGAGATTCAGCCCATAATCTAAATCAATGAACCAGTGTGGGTAATATATAGCACTTCCTTTGGCCAGGAAAAAAATCACATACAGCTATTGACAAGTAATTCCAGCAGAACACAGTGCTGACCTTTAAATCCATGTCAACTCTTATTCACATTATCAACACATCATGTATACAATTTTTACTTCCAGGTTTTAGACTAGCTTGGGATTGCTCTTCAAGATGCATGACAATTGTCCTATCCTGAATACAAAGCAAAAAGTAGTTATTGCAAGTGTCCAGCCAAATGACATTTTCTCAGCAAGATAAGAATGCATCAGATCCTTTTGTAAGAAACCCATCCTTTGCACAGCAAAATTTAAATGCACCTCGCCAAATGATAATGTATATCTGTCAAATCATAGGGCAAATATTGCGGAAAGATTCTGAACACCTTGTGTGTATACAGATGTTTTGAGCAACCCTGTTTATCAGAGTTAGTTTTAGGTTCCATATGAACAAGATAGTTGTTTGGGGATCTTCAGACATATTGGGACCAATAATGTCATGAGGCACCTATATTGCTCCTGTCTTTTGAATACCAGAACCTTGTGTTTTCGGATGAAGAGTGAACCGAAGGGCTGATCGATGCCTGAAGCAAGCGAGAAAATAAATGTGATTCTACGCACTTGGTAACTGCATGTGCAGTATGGACCATGCTCATTAAAAACCTGGGGTAGAAATTTGTGATGCATAACCGTGGTATTAGATTGCTTGCCTGATTTTACATAGAATTGCATAGAACATGCAGCACAGAAACAGGCCATTCGGGCCAGGTAGTCTGTGTCAACGTTCATATGCCACATGAGTCTCCTCCCATTCCATCTAGCTCATCTCATGCTTTCAGTATATCTTTCTATTCTCTTTTCGCTCATATACTTGTCTAGTTTCCTTTTGAAAGCATTTAAGCTATTTTCCTCAACCACTTCCTACAGTAGCGAGTCCCACATTCTAACCACTCTCTGAGTAAAGAAATTTCTCCTTAATTCCCTGTTGGATTTATTAGTAACTATCTTGGATTTATGACTCCTGGTTTTGGATTCTCCCACAAGTCTTTCCAGGTGAGGTTGATAAACAGTCTGTGATGTATAGGCATTCGAGGCAATTCGAAGGCTTCATATGGGTCTTCCATCAGGTGTGCAGCAACAAGTCTGCTTGGGTCTTACAGCAGCAGTATGGCAGTAGAAGATTTTTTCAGATTTCAGGATTTCTTAAAACACAGGAGGCAACAGGAACCACACTTGATGCAGGGATTCTTCACAGACAGAAGGCAATAGGAATCTGCCACCTTTGAAATACAGGGTTTCTTTTCAAGAGATGCAGAATTCCTTTACAGAGAGAGGTAATACTTTTTCTGGGTCTTCCTTTCTAATCTCCAGACAGATCAAACCCAAATTTCAAATGCCTGCTCTTTGCCCAACTTACTGTTTTTTTCAAGGGTCCAAAGTGAAAGCAAAACCTTCCTAAACAGGTCACATGTCCAGATATAAAGTCTCCCCTGTGATTCAAAGTGTAGCTCGAGGCGGTCAAACTCCTGGCTGGTTTCCTTGAAATTGACTGCGTTCCTGTCCTTGTGTACAAGTTCAGCTTCCTTTCAAAACATCAAAAAATGTCAACTATTTGTAGGTGTCTCAATGTCCACTGAAATCCTGTTTCAGATTTTTAAAACACACAGAATTCTAAGTTTTTAATACAAAAACAAAGCCTTGTAACAGTATCTGCACCAATGTGTTTGTCATTTAGGTTTTGTTTGACTGTTTCCTTTATGACTGAAAATATAACTCTTATTTAGAAACATTGGACAGGTTTCTATGCTCCCCAGCGTAACTCCAGCAGATATGGAAAGGAAATTCCCCCACCCCTCTTCCTCAATACTAACGTTTTTTCCCAGCAGAATTGACAGGAAATATAAAAATACTAATACGGACAGGCAGTTTCAAATTCAACACAAATAATAGAAATGAATTCTGTCATTTTGCTGGATTCTGGAACCTTGACATTCATGATTGCTGTGGTGGAGGTTAATTTTTGTACTTAACTGGAATGGACTACATTGTTGTTCTAATTTGAAATGTGTAGCTGGGAGAATTATTGAGTGATAGCCAACTATTCCTGCACAAAGAAAGAGAGACATTGAAAGGGCAGTCAGTTACCATGTACCACATTTAGGCAACCTGCAGCATCCAACATAAAAATAGAGATCTGGAATCAGATTGCTTATCTGCCTCTAGCTTGAACGATGGTGGTTTGCGGTAGGATGAAACTTTCTATTAGAACTAAGTTTGAATAAATATGCTATTGTTTTATGCCTTGATTTGTTGAACAGGCTTCTCATATTTCTATTTTGTAACACACTATTCCAGAGAATGACTGTGCACTTGAATATGTGTATGAACCAGAGAAGGCTTTGTGTTGCATTGTGTTTGAGCTATTGTAGCAAAAACTGTAAAATATTCCAGCTTCTTATTCTTTGTACTCAGTGAATTCATAGACTGTGTAATACCAGTTCTTTTCTGGCAGTGTGTTATTTCTCTGCAATGTCTATAGATTGTTTAAAACTTCTTTCTGCACCAAACATTTCTGTAATTTTCTGAAGAGAATGAAGAAGTGTCAGATAAATGTTTTCTAAACTGTGAAGAAAATGCCTTGTGATAAGAGTCCAAGGACACAGAGAAGCGTAGATTAAATCAGTGTTTCTAATTCAGTTCTGTGAGATAGCAAGCAGATCATTTCTCGGGCATCAAAATCTTCAGATATTTTTAGCATAATCATTTAAAATAATCTTTCTCCCTTTTGCCCGATCACATCAGTATGCAATCATGCAAGATAATCCTTTTCCATTCTGCTATCTGCTTATACAGATGAGGAGGTTATAATGGAGTCTTCTTTCTTTATGAAACAGTGAATAATAAATGGATTTGTAGTCAAATCAAATATTACATATCTAAACCCACAAAATTGCTTCTCTACCTTTATGCTGTCAGCAGGAAGTCACAAGCTGTCCTTTCCATATCTTCATCTGAAATGATTGCATCCTCAAAATTATTATTTTTTGAGAGCTCTTAGGATGAAGATCATATGGTTGAGGAGCTGAGAAAATGAGTTTGCTGCTCTAGTGTTGGAGAGTGAAGGTTGTTTGCTCACACGTGGGCAGGTTAATGGGAGATCTTAGAGGCCCAGCTGTGTGATACAGTGGTTATCAAACATCTGTGAGTTGTACTATAATTCATTTGCAAGTTATAAAAAAATCTGAAAATGTCTCCTATTTTGTACCTGTATTAGAGACTAGTTGTACAGCACTTTTTTTAAGAAGTACTGTGTCAGAGTTCATCAAATTGATCGTGATAAGGAGGTTTTAAAATTTGTGCCAGTGGGGAAAGCCACTCAATTTTCAAGACTATGAAGATGAAGAGCAGTGGAATTTCAGCAGTAACCACATCTTAATCTGTAACATGCTACCAGTAGCTTTTAGAAAGCAATACCTGCTCATTGTATAACAAGAGTGAATCAATAGAATGAGAGCCACACAGCACTTCCACTGGGATCGCAATACTACAGTTCTTCTCTTACAAGGTGCAAATAGTGTTTTATCATGGATAACCCCCAGTCTCAGTAGCCATATCAATAGCTGTGACTTACGTTGATCTATAATGTAATTAAAATGTACTGTGAAGTATGCAGTACTTATCTCAAAGTTGCTTCTGTCCTCTGGATACTTGGTCTTGCTAATTGTTTGCATGGTAACATCTTGTCATACACAGAAGGAGCCGTGATGAAATGAACAATGAGTTGGAGGGATTATGAAAATAAATGGTCAACTGTTAAACTAAACCACAAGAACAGGGACACTTGTACCACAGTCAAAATTGAGTAATAGTCATGTGACCCTACCTGTACTGGAAATCAATAAACCTGTCTGCAAAGATGAAACTCATTAACTGCATCTGAATAGTTCTGGAGAGAACACATTGAAATTGAAAGGAGCACCATTACATATTGATGACTCCTATCTGCATAAACAAACTAACAAACAGTTCTGGAGACAAGCTGACTCACAGCACAAAACAAAAGTAATAGGGGTGGAGTAGCACCATTATAACAGAATGGTCCCCATTCAGGCATCAACAGATAGCCATGGTTTCCATATCTTGGTCCATTGTGTGGTCACAGCAAGGGAGAGGGCCATGTCTCACCTAACAGAAAGTCGAAGGTGATGGAGCTTTACCTTAAAAGGTAGCCCACTGGAGAGAGAGGGGAGATCAAGAAAAAAAACAATGAAAGCCTGTCCAGTCAAAAGCTGAGAGATCAAACCAGCACAAACAACAAGCCCTCCTGCTAATTCTATACTTCAACTTGCTGCAGCAGAGAACTTCAAGTGACCACCGGCTCCAGTCTGAAGTTTTAACCACCATAAATCTTCAACACCTTAGCAAGTTCATGGCTGCAAACATCCAGGCCTGCACCTTTGAAGACTTCTCCTTCCAAGAAGATACAATAAGTTTTCTGTGAACTACGAACTCTTACCTCTCTTTGAACTTAAATTGCATCCTACCCTTTCTCTCTCTATCTATTCTTGTGTATGCATTTGTGGGTGAAGGTTGCGAAGTTCCGTCTTTTGCTATTTAAATAAATTTAATCTTTTTTTTAAAACCTATGAGAAAACCCATCATTTGCCTGTTTATTTGACCCTAAAACACTCAGGGACTAATGCACCATTTTAAAAACATGATTGCAGTCAGTTGGGAAGTGAGGAATGGAAGTTACCCACACTGCTTTCCGCTTGTCCGTAACAGTCTTGTTACTTGTTTTCTTTCCCCCTGACTTAACCCCCACAAAAAAAAACTTCAACATATTTCAATCACCTGATCAGTTCAGCTTTGAACCCGAGTTAAAATATTGGATAGATTTTGATTAGTTATGGAAGTACATTTAAAGAGCCCGAGTGTAAGATTAGTTTCAGCATTTTGAGGCAATTTCT
Organism: Heterodontus francisci; assembly: GCF_036365525.1. Classification (NCBI taxonomy): domain Eukaryota; kingdom Metazoa; phylum Chordata; class Chondrichthyes; order Heterodontiformes; family Heterodontidae; genus Heterodontus; species Heterodontus francisci. Next base: position 69,321,635 of record NC_090384.1, read on the forward strand.
CATTTTTTGCACTTGCCTTCTTTTTGCTAATTTTCGGTTTCCACCCAGTTGATATTTTTCTTCTGGTGATTTCTTAATCTGAAGCCGAATATGGGCTGAGAGCTTGTTCATACTATGCAAATTAAGCTGACATCACAAAGTCAGGCAGGATCTGCATGTCCTATTAGTGCCTTTTCGGAGGCTTGATTGAAAAAAACAAATCTATTAAGGTGTCACCTTAGCTGAGTTAGTAGCATTCTTACCTCAAAGTTGTGGGTTCAAGCTCCATTACCAGCTTGACCATATACGCTAGGCTAACACTTCAGTGCACTACTGAGGGAGTGCTGCATTATCGTAGGTGACATTTTATGTGGATGAGATATTAAACTGAGGCGCACATGCTGCTCAGGTGGACGAAAAAGGTCACAGGTTCTTTTAGCCTTACCCACCTGACAGAAATTGGGCAGCTCTACAATTTCTTGAAGCTTGGAACTTGCCAAGTTACTCTTAGTACCCACCTGACAGAAATTGGGCAGCTCTACAATTTCTTGAAGCTTGGAACTTGCCAAGTTACTCTTAGTGCTGGTAAGCTAGGCATGCAAACTGTCGTGAATTTAGCACGAGAGAGGCCATTTCTAAATAAAATTAAGCCTCACTCGTGATTTCCTGATAGAACTCTGAAATCTCAGTATTTTTCACAGGGAATCAAAATGACCAATGATAAAGAGGTGGCTGTGAATCACGCCAATTATTAATAAGGTGAGTGGCCCAAACACTGACCAATGAGAGAGGAGCAGAAAATTTTATCTCATCAATCATTGAGCATAGACCAATGGTGGGGGTTAGATTGCTGCTCCGTCGCTGTGAGGTCATTACCCTGCATGACAAAGCACTGCAGACGGAGCTATTGGTGACATCAGGGGCAGGAATGGTAGAGAGAGGGTGGAAGATGGAACAGGGCAGAACTTACAGTGGCTCTTCGGGGGTTTTTTTTGGTTCTGACGTTAAGGATTCTCCTTTTGTCATTGGCACTGGCCTTAACGAAGCTCCTGGCCTGAACTGTGATTCATCCCCTTTGAGCTCCTTGCCATGAATGTCCAGTCTCAATATCTCTCCATACTGGCTCCCCAGGCTCTGGCTTGGCGGTGGGTGAGGGTTCCTGTGGTTTGGGCAGCTCTATGTTGATGTCGGTGTTGGGACCCCCACTCCCATTCACCCCCCCCCCCCCCACCTTATCCCCCGCCTCATTGGGGATCTGCATCTGGGCTGTGACTCTGGCTTGGGCTCATGCCAGTGTTGTCTCATCTGGCTCCAACTCAGCCACCTCACCACTCCTCAGCTCAGGTGTAGCAGCCGGTGTTGTTTAATGCGGTGGCCATCCGAGCCAAGATCGAGTGCTTTGAGCACATCCATCCCAACATCTACGCGATTTATAATTTAATCCAGAGGATCGAGGACAGTGGGGTGCAAAGCTAGATCTGGCAGTAAAATAAAAGCAAAATACTGCAAATGCTGGAAATCTGAAATAAAAACAAGAAATGCTGGAAGTACTCACTCAGCAGTTCTGGCAGCATCTGTGGCGAGAGAAGCAGAGTTAACGTTTCAGGTCAGTGACCCTTCTTCAGATCTGGCAGTATGTCATTAACATCAAAGGTAGGAATGCAATTTTGCAAACATCAAGTCAATACCACACTGAAGGAGGAGGAGACAGGTGTGAAGGAGCGGGACAGGCGTGTAGGAGGGAGAGGTAGGGGTGAGCTGGGGCGTGGGCTGCGTGTGTGTGTGTGCGCGCGTGGCTGAGCGGATCAGATAAATGCAGCACACTTTGGTTCCAGCATGGTGGCAGTCGAGGAAGTTAAACTCCTACATGCTGAGGCCCTGGTTACGGCCTCCTGGGGCATGAAGCCTGTCATTGAATAACGCATGAGAATGTATTCCTAATAATATCCTGGCCTTTATATATAGCACCTCGTCACATCGAAACTTGTGGAACTATCTAGAAATAGGCCTTGGAGGTGTTGGGAGTAAAATTTCCCCCAGCCCACCCTCCCATGCTCTCTTTTTTCTATAGCTGGAACATTGCTTTGGTATCATGTTGCTTTAATGATGATGAATCCTCTGTTCCCCTGGCCACCAGCTGCCGTGAGGCCCAAGTACTGCATCCAGCGCCTTTTGCTGCAGGCTAATTGGCCTCTGAGAAAAGAATGTGGCATTGGACACCACCACCACCACCTGAGCCCCTGCAACTGCCTCAGGTGAGGCCATTATCATACCTGGATAACAATACAATTTGTGAAAAAGTTCTTGTAAAGCATTTTCAGCTGCAGTAATATGGTTTTTGTCCAGCACTTTGACCTGTTAGAGGTTAAATAAGCCTCGAATGAGGTTTATAAACCAACTGTCAACCTATAGTGGCTTATTTTTGAATAAAAATGGGAACTCATTTTTCTACCAAATCTCTTGGTTTGTCTCTTGTTTATGAGATGGTAGGTTTGGCATGTCTGTAGGCTCGTTGGTATACACTCAATAATTGCTGTAGGCTTTGGATGACAAGATCACAAACAGAGCAAACTCAAGACATCTCTGAATCATAGGAAAGAGAAAAAAAATTCCTCCTAGGTTTTCTTTTATTTAGATTATTTTTTCATTGAGTTAAGGCCCAATGATCAATTATCTGTAGCACTTTAATCTATTATTCAGATAAAGCAAGCCATGAATTAATCAGTGCACTGTGACCCAGATTTATGCTGCACTATACCCATTTGTACAGATTACCTTGGATAGTTATCTGAAACAGACCAAATCATTTTTCCTTTTTCAAAATGCAGTAGAAGGTAATGTTCCAAAACAAATATTGTAGAAATTTTGAGAAGAATAGGCTCCTTTACTTTTTTCTGTGTCTTTTATTCATGACAAAAGACTGTTTTACTGTTTCAGCAGGGATGCATGCTGAACAACAACAATATATATATAGCGCTTTCAACGTAATGAAATGTCCCAAGATGCTTCATAGGAGCATGTTAAAACAAAGTATGACATAAGCCACAAAAGGAGATATTAGGTGAGTTGAAAGCTTGGTCAAAGAGGTAGTTTTAAGGAGTGTCTTAAAGGAGAAAAGGGAGGTGCAGAGGTGTCGGAAGGGTATTCCAGAGCTTGGGGCCTAGACAACTGAAGGTGCGGCCACTGATGTTGAAGCAATTACAATCAGGGATGCTGAAGAGGCCATAATTAGAGGAATGTAGGTATTTTGGAAGGTTGTGGAGCTGGAGGAGATTACAGAGATAGGGAGGGGCGAGGCCATAAGGGATTTGGAAACAAAGCTGAGAATTTTAAAATCAAGATTATTGTGTGATTGCCTTCTTCACCAATAAGGTACCAAAAAATCTTGAGTTGAAAGGTGGTCAAGGTTCTTTATTGTTAAGTAACAGAGCTCTATAAGACACATGTGACTAGATGACGAGCACAACTCCAACTGAGCTATCATGTGTCGGTTGATGTCACTTCCTGTGATGATATGTGAAGTACTCAGACTGTTAAAGTGAAATCACAACATCCCCTTTCCTAAAATGGAAATATACAAACGATAAACTATGTATATTGTTCTGAAAGGGGTGATAGGGGAATGGGAGTTGTATGAGTTAAGGCATGGGCAGCAGAGTTTTAGATGACCTCAAGTTTATGGAGAGTAGACTGTGGGAGATCATCCAGAAGTGTGTTGGAATAGTCAAGTCTAGAGATAAGGAAGGCATGATTGAGGGTTTCAGCTGCAGATGAGCTGAGACTGGGCGATGTTACGAAGGAGGAAATAGGTGGTTTTAGAGATGGCACGAACATAAGGTCAGAAGCTTATCTCGGGGTCAAATGTGACACCAAGGTTGCAAGCAGACTGGTTTATTCTCAGGCTGTTGCCAGGGAGAGGGATGGAGTGGGTAGCTAGGGAACAATATTAGAAATTATAATTAATCTGAATTTCCTGTAACAGAAATTTGTTACTTAACTAATTTGCTCTGTGGAGGAAGCAACAAAAACTTCTAAAGCTGGTCCAAGTGGCTCTATCACATAGTCATATGGACTCATTCAGAATGTGACAATGGAGGGCAAACTGAAGTCCACACATTTCTGTGATGGCCTAGCTGAAGACTCTTAAACGGTGCTCACATAGAAATCTGTTATGTTCCCAATGTGTGTAAAGTTACATTGCCAGGATTTGCACACATGTACCAGCAATGCCATTGGTTTCACCACTGGTGGAAATTAATATTTATTTAAAAATCTATATAAAAAATAAAGACATGCTGTAGTAGTTGCTCTCACACTCCTGGAAGTTGGCTCAGATTGTCCTTTGTAGAGAGGTTTGGAGCAGGCCCCTTGTCCTCTGTATATAAAGATTTGCATCAGTAGGAGATATTGACTGCAATTCACATTTCTCTGGTGATAGAGCAGTTCTGTGGTAAGTGACTCTAAGGTGTCAGATTTCCCACAGAGCATAATAATGATGTTTTTCCTGCAAATGTGACATGTAATTAGGTTTGGTCTGCTTCCAATAAGAGCCACCCACCTCAGCAACTATCTAGTGGTTGTATTTGTGGGAAGAATTGGCATAGATATGCCCAGGATAGAAAGCTACAACTACCTGATATAAGATGATCAGCATGGCATATATTGGCATTCATGAATCCTGGGGCAGCCTGAAATATAAATTTCTGTCAGCTACTCTTCCTGTTACAATAGGTGTGGTAAATCCTAATTTGGGAGTCGAAACATGACCTCAACAAAAGATTAAATGGTAAAAAATGGCAAATTAGAAGATCAGCAGTTGGCTCCAACACTCCAGAGTTAACAGGGAGTCTCCAATTACACTTCCTAATGATGCTATTAGTTACTGTGTCTATCAAAATAAGAATAGCTTCTTGTGAATTTAATTCTAAAACACTACTTTCTGTAGTAGACACCTGTCAGATGGTTATATTTGATGAGATCCATACTGCCTATAATGGAATTATTTACAATTAAACACTGAAGGTACAGGAAAATCAATTGTGTAATTCAAAATTGATCTTTTTAATAAAATCCTGTCAGTGGTCATTTTAAGTCACTTTTTATAAATAGAATGCAAGCTTTTTCAAATTTTTGCTTTATGATTGCAACAGTTGGAATGAAGTTAGAGATTGCAGATATATAAATATCTCTCCCATTGGCAAGATTATCTAGTGAGCCATTGAGTTGCATAAAACGGGAAAGTTCTTTGTCTGTGTAGATTTGACTGATTTCACTCATGACTGCTACTTGACTAGTCCTCAATGCCCCTGGGTTAGGAAAGAGGACGATTACCCATGGTTCTTACTCCTAGCTACTATTCGTGCTGGGATTCTGTGTGTGCCCGTGCATTCATTTTGCATTTGTATGCATGAATGATAGGAGAATTTCCGCTGAAGTCAAATCGCCTGCTCACAGCGACTGTCGTGCGGTACCCCAGCAAGGCGTTGACGCCATTATGGGTGAAGGAAACAGTGGATAAAATTGAGAGGGGAAAATGTGCAAATATGGTGAACATGTTCGCTTCCTGGAAGCAAAGTGTGTGTGCTATCAGATGGAAGAATGACAGAAAAGTTAAATAGCACATCTTTAGGCATCTATGTGGAATTCACCAAATGCAGTACGAGCAATATTTAATCAACATTCTTAAAGCATTATATCATCAGATTATTAACTGGAATTGAAGCGCTTAGCAAGATATGAGAAAGAGTTAGCAGTTATATCTACATTGTATGACCATATGAACATACGAGTTAGAACCAGGAGTAGGCCACTTGGCCCCTCGAGCCTGCTTTGCCATTCAACATGATCATGGCTGATCTGATTGTGACCTCAACTCGACATTCCCGCCTCCCCCCGCTAACCTTTCACCCCTTGTTTATCATGAATCTATCTACCTCTGCCTTAAAAATATTTAAAGACTCTGCCTCCACCACCTTATGAGGAAGAGAGTTCCAAAGACTCACGACCTTCTGAGAGAAAATATTTCTCCTCATCTCTGTCTTAAATGGGCAACCCCTTATTTTTAAACAGTGACCCCTAGTTCTAGATTCTCCCACAAGAGGAACTATCCTTTCCACATTCACCCTGTCAAGACCCCTCAGGATCTTATATGTTTCAGTCAAGTCACCTCTTACTCTTCTAAACACCAGCAGATACAAGCCTAGCCTGTCCAACCTTTCCTCAAAGACAACCCGCCCATTCCAGGTATTAATCTGGTAAACCTTCTCTGAACTGCTTCCAATGCATTTACATCCTTCCTTAAATAAGGAGACCAATACTGTAAACAGCACTGCAGATGTGGTCGCACCAATGCCCTTTTTAACTGAAGCATAACTTCCTCACTTTCGTATTCAATTCCCCTTGCAATAAACAATACCATTCTATTAGCTTTGCTAATTACTTGCTGCCTACTAACCTTTTGCGATTCATGCATTAGGACACACAGATCCCTCTGCAGCTCAGAGCTTTGCAATCTCTCACCATTTAGATAATATGCTTCTTTTTTATTTTTCCTGCCAAAATGGACAATTTCACATTTTCCCACATAATACTCCATTTGCCAGATCTTTGTCCACTCACTTAACCTATCTATCTCCCTTTGCAGCCTCCTTATGTCCTCTTCACAACTTATTTTCCTGCCTATCTTTGTGTCATCAGCAAATTTAGCAACCATACCTTTGGTCCCTTCATCCAAGTCATTTATATAAATTGTAAAAAGTTGAGGTCCTAGCACTGATCCCTGTGGCACACCACTTGTTACATCTTGCCAACCAGAAAATGACCCATTTATGCCTACTTTCCATTTCCTGTTAGCTAGCCAATCTTCTGTCCATGCCAATATGTTACCCCCTACACCATGAATGTTTATTTTCTGCAATAACCTTTGATGTGGCACCTTTCAAAATGCCTTCTGGAAATCTAAGTGCTGTACATCCACCAGTTCCCCTTTATCCACAGCACAGGTTACTTCTTCGAAGAACTCCATTAAATTGGTTAAACATGATTTCCCTTTCACAAAACCATGTTGACTCTGCCTGATTACCTTGAACTTTTCTAAGTGGCCTGCTATAACGTCTTTAATAATCGCTTCCAACATTTCCCTCTGACAGATGTTAAGCTAACTGATCTGTAGTTTCCTGCTTTCTGTCTCCCTCCCTTTTTGAATAAAGGAGTTACATTCACTGTTTTCCAATCTAATGGAACCTTCACTGAATTTATGGAATTTTGGAAAATTAAAACCAAAGCATCAACTATCTCGCTAGCACTTCTTTTAAGACCCTGGGATGAAGTTGATCAGGACCCAGGGACTTGTCAGCCAGCTGCTCCAACAATTTGCTCAGTACCACTTCCCTGATTTGCAGCCATTTCTGGGATGTTACTTGTATTGTCTATAATGAAGACCGATGCAAAATACCTGTTCAATTCATCTTCTATCTCCTTATTTTTCCTTATTAATTCCCTAGACTCACTTCCTATGGGACCAGTGCTCACTTTGTTAACTTTTCTTTTTTAAATATCTATAGAAACTCTTACTATCTGTTTTTATATTTCTAGCTAGCTTTCTCTCGTACTCTAATTTTTCCCTCCTTATCAATCTATTAGTCATTCTTTGTTGGTTTTTTTTATATTCTGTCCAATCTTCTGACCTGCCACCCATCTTTGCATAATTATATGCTTTTTCTTTAAGTTTGACACTATCTTTAACTTTTTTATTTAACCACGGATGGTGGGTCCTCCCCTTGGAATTTTTCTTTCTTGTTGGAATGTATCTATTCTATGTATGCTAAAATATTCCCTTAAATGTCTGCCACTTATCATGTGGATAAGTTGTCATTTTGCACTAGTGCTGGAATTTTACAAACTGCCTGACAGCTTGGTACGACCTGTGCTCAAAATTACAAGTGAGTTCACCCTGGGGGTCAGCAATATGCAGCAACAATTTTAGCTTTCTATTCCGCATCTCTCCTCATCTTTTTCCATGTTGGTGGTAGTGTGGAGAAAGCAATATAAAGTAACTGTGACAAGGAAAGATACCATCACCCTTGTATCATATTTAAAGGGCAATCATCCCTGTACCTCATGCGGGACACACACAAATACACTTGAGCTTTTTCTGGGTGTCATAATTTACTTCACTTAGTGATAATTTTCTGATACAGATCAGGTGCATAGATAAACTGCCTTTACAATGATCCAAGAAAGGGTCTTAACCCCAACCACAGAGACGCATCACCTACTGCATGTGAAATTTACACATTTTAACACACATTTCGACATAGGTAGTTAATAACGTTTAAGAAACGGGAGAACTATGATTTTGAAGTGAAAGTAGGTAACCAACGTGGCCAATTTCAGAACCTCCCGCAGTGCTAAATTTAGATTTCCAAAAGCATTCACAACATGATGGAAGAAATAAACAGATTTTAATATTCTATTCATTTACTTGATCCATTGCCCATGCTGGTTGCCTGCAGTCGCCCACTCAAATCCTGTTCTCAAAATGCTTTGTTAGAACCTTTTTGTAGTTGCTAGGCAGCAAATTAGCAATTGACAGTAACATAAGAACAGTGTGGCTTTTTAATTTTATATTCATACTGTAAATATATTAGTCGTGAGTATATTAAAAATGTGTGAATATTGTGAAGTGTTGAGTTCCGACAGGCTGGTGACAGAGCAATTTCTCAAATACCAAGTAAAAGAACAACATAAAAAACCTTCTCAAAAGGATAGTGAAGGATGTATTAGTATTTAGATTTTTGACCCATTTAGTAGTATCCAATATTGTATATATCTTTTTATAGTTTTGATCTGAATATACAGACCCTGGCATCGAACAGCCTTATGATGATGAAGGGACTTGAAACATCTGGGCACTGGCATAGAAACACATTGCTTTTCAAGGAAGCTGAAATGGGATATTGGGGTGAAGGAACATGCTTTCCACATTAGCTGAAATAAATCATTTCTTTAAAAAGCTCTTAATCCTAAAGTTCACTCTGTTGCAATGTTTTATTTTGATATGTTCGATTTTTTAAAAATCCTTATTCCCTCCCAGTCACCTCTTTAAGTTCTTTTATAGGCCACACATGATTCCCTGCTCCAGAAAGCAATCAATGGTTGGGAACTGTGAGATGTGAAAGAGGTCTGATCGTCTTTCCTTCGATATAAGGAGGCATGTGGCCACATCTTGCTACTCCCCCGTGTAGTTTGACGTACTCCAGTTTTAAAATACATTCAATAACCTTCAGGCTTCGGTTTTCAAATCATTGCAATGTGCCTGCTGGTGCTGTAGATTTCAAGAACCAAAGCTCAGGAAACGTTCCCAGCATGTGAACTAAAAAGAAAAGAACTTCAAATGGTGGATATTTGGCATCAAAATAGCAAATGCTGGAAGTACGTAGTAGGCCTATAAGTATCTGCGAAGAGAAGAAGAGCATTTAACATTTTGGAGGCAGGATCTTGATCAGACTATCTGAATTAGTTACATTCCTGACAAAGGATCAAACATTAAGCCACATTATTTCTTTACAAATGCTGACTGATCACGTCTGTATTTTTAGAATTCTCTGCTTTGAATCCTATATTGTGTCTGAAGACAACAACCATATCTATCTATAAGAAGTTGGTTTGACACATTTTTCATTGGCTGTATTTGTTGTGCAGAATCTGTGAAGTCGGCATGCCCACTCCAGAACCCAAAGTTATAATTGAACTTCACAACCTTGCACACTGATTTTAGACAATATTGATGAGACTGGTGGGACCCCCTTAGTCGCCTATATCTCTGTCTATGCAATTCAAAAGTAATTAATTGCATTGAGATCTTTAAGATCTTTAAATATGAAAGAAAACCAAATCAACTATTTTCCAGCTTTGGAGAGAGAGAGAATAGCACAGTGCCTACAGTCCAGATTTAGAGAGAGGAAACCATAGCAAGGATAGGGCAGCTTTCGAGAGTGGAAAGCACAGCAACGATAGTCCAGCTTTAGAGAGAAAACCACAGAAACTAAAGGCCAGCTTTAGAGAGGAAACCACAGCAACTACAGACCAGCTTTAGAGTGGAAATCACAGCAACTATAGACCAGCTTTGGAGAGGAAATCACAGCAACTATAGACCACCTTTAGAGAGAGAGAGTAAATCACAGCAACTACAGACCAGCTTTAGAGTGGAAATCACAGCAACTATAGACCAGCTTTAGAGTGGAAATCACAGCAACTATAGACCACCTTTAGAGAGAGAGAGTAAATCACAGCAACTATAGAGCAGCTTTAGAGAGAGAGAGTAAACCATAGCAACTATAGACCACCTTTAGAGAGAGAGAGTAAACCACAGCAACTATAGACCAGCTTTAGAGAGAGAGAGTAAACCATAGCAACTATAGACCACCTTTAGAGTGGAAACCACAGCAACTATAGACCACCTTTAGAGAGAGAGTAAACCACAGCAACTATAGACCAGCTTTAGAGAGAGAGAGAGGAAAGCACAGCAACAATAGACGAGCTTTAGGGAGAGAGAGTAAACCACAGCAACTACAGACCAGCTTTAGAGAGAGAGAGGAAAGCACAGCAAGAATAGACCAACTTTAAAGAGGAAACCACTGCAACTATAGACCAGCTTTAGGGAGAGAGAGTAAACCACAGCAACTATAGAACAAAGAACAAAGAAAATTACAGCACAGGAACAGGCCCTTCGGCCCTCCAAGCCTGCGCCGATCCAGATCCTCTATCTAAACATGTCGCCTATTTTCTAAGGGTCTGTATCTCTTTGCTTCCTGCCCATTCATGTATCTGTCTAGATACATCTTAAAAGACGCTATCGTGCCCGCGTCTACCACCTCCGCTGGCAACGCGTTCCAGGCACCCACCACCCTCTGCGTAAAGAGCTTTCCACGCATATCCCCCCTAAACTTTTCCCCTCTCACTTTGAACTCGTGACCCCTAGTAATTGAATCCCCCACTCTGGGAAAAAGCTTCTTGCTATCCACCCTGTCTATATATCTCATGATTTTGTACACCTCAATCAGGTCCCCCCTCAACCTCCGTCTTTCTAATGAAAATAATCCTAATCTACTCAACCTCTCTTCATAGCTAGCGCCCTCCATACCAGGCAACATCCTGGTGAACCTCCTGTGCACCCTCTCCAAAGCATCTACATCCTTTTGATAATGTGGCGACCAGAACTGCACGCAGTATTCCAAATGTGGCCGAACCAAAGTCCTATACAACTGTAACATGACCTGCCAACCCTTGTACTCAATACCCCGTCCGATGAAGGAAAGCATGCCGTATGCCTTCTTAACCACTCTATTGACCTGCGTTGCCACCTTCAGGGAACAATGGACCTGAACACCCAAATCTCTCTGTACATCAATTTTCCCCAGGACTTTTCCATTTACTGTATAGTTCACTCTTGAATTGGATCTTCCAAAATGCATCACCTCGCATTTACCCTGATTGAACTCCATCTGCCATTTCTCTGCCCAACTCTCCAATCTATCTATATTCTGCTTTATTCTCTGACAGTCCCCTTCACTATCTGCTACTCCACCAATCTTAGTGTCGTCTGCAAACTTGCTAATCAGACCACCTATACTTTCCTCCAAATCATTAATGTATATCACAAACAACAGTGGTCCCAGCACGGAAAGCACAGCAACAATAGACCAACTTTAGAGAGAGAGAGGAAAGCGCAGCAACTATAGACCAGCTTTAGAGAGTAAACCACAGCAACTATAGACAAGCTTTAGGGAGAGAGAGTAAACCACAGCAACTATAGACCAGCTTTAGAGAGAGAGAGGAAAGCACAGCAACAACAGACCAGCTTTAGAGAGAGAGAGGAAAGCACAGCAACAATAGACCAGCTTTAGAGTGGAAACCACAGCAACTATAGACCAGCTTTAGAGAGAGAGAGTAAACCACAGCAACTATAGACCAGCTTTAGAGTGGAAACCACAGCAACTATAGACCAGCTTTAGAGTGGAAACCACAGCAACTATAGACCAACTTTAAAGAGTAAACCAGAGCAACTATAGACCAGCTTTAGAGTGGAAACCACAGCAACTATAGACCAGCTTTAGAGTGGAAACCACAGCAACTATAGACGAGCTTTAGAGTGGAAACCACAGCAACTATAGACCAGCTTTAGAGTGGAAACCACAGCAACTATAGACCAGCTTTAGAGTGGAAACCACAGCAACTATAGACCAGCTTTAGAGTGGAAACCACAGCAACTATAGACCAGCTTTAGAGTGGAAACCACAGCAACTATGGACCAGTTTTAGAGTGGAAACCACAGCAACTATAGACCAACTTTAAAGAGGAAACCAGAGCAACTATAGACCAGCTTCAGAGAGAGAGAGTGAACCAGAGCAACTATAGACCAGCTTTAGAGTGGAAACCACAGCAACTGTAGACCAGCTTTAGAGTGGAAACCACAGCAACTAGAGACCAGCTTTAGAGTGGAAACCACAGCAACTATAGACCAGCTTTAGAGTGGAAACCACAGCAACTATGGACCAGTTTTAGAGTGGAAACCACAGCAACTATAGACCAGCTTTAGAGTGGAAACCACAGCAACTATCGACCAGCTTTAGAGTGGAAACCACAGCAACTATAGACCAGCTTTAGAGTGGAAACCACAGCAACTATAGACCAGCTTTAGAGTGGAAACCACAGCAACTATGGACCAGTTTTAGAGTGGAAACCACAGCAACTATGGACCAGCTTTAGAGTGGAAACCACAGCAACTATAGACCAGCTTTAGAGTGGAAACCACAGCAACTATAGACCAGCTTTAGAGTGGAAACCACAGCAACTATAGACCAGCTTTAGAGTGGAAACCACAGCAACTATAGACCAACTTTAAAGAGGAAACCAGAGCAACTATAGACCAGCTTCAGAGAGAGAGAGTGAACCAGAGCAACTATAGACCAGCTTTAGAGTGGAAACCACAGCAACTAGAGACCAGCTTTAGAGTGGAAACCACAGCAACTATAGACCAGCTTTAGAGTGGAAACCACAGCAACTATAGACCAGCTTTAGAGTGGAAACCACAGCAACTATAGACCAGCTTTAGAGTGGAAACCACAGCAACTATAGACCAACTTTAAAGAGGAAACCACAGCAACTATAGACCAGCTTTAGAGTGGAAACCACAGCAACTGTAGACCAGCTTTAGAGTGGAAACCACAGCAACTAGAGACCAGCTTTAGAGTGGAAACCACAGCAACTATAGACCAGCTTTAGAGTGGAAACCACAGCAACTATGGACCAGTTTTAGAGTGGAAACCACAGCAACTATAGACCAGCTTTAGAGTGGAAACCACAGCAACTATAGACCAGCTTTAGAGTGGAAACCACAGCAACTATAGACCAGCTTTAGAGTGGAAACCACAGCAACTATAGACGAGCTTTAGAGTGGAAACCACAGCAACTATAGACCAGCTTTAGAGTGGAAACCACAGCAACTATAGACCAGTTTTAGAGTGGAAACCACAGCAACTATCAACCAGCTTTAGAGTGGAAACCACAGCAACTATAGACCAGTTTTAGAGTGGAAACCACAGCAACTATAGACCAGCTTTAGAAGAGAGAGGAAACCACAGCAACTACAGACCAGCTTTAAAGAGAGAGAGGAAAGCACAGCAACTATAGACCAACTTTAAAGAGGAAACCACAGCAATTGTAGACCAGCTTTAGAGAGAGAGAGGAAAGCACAGCAACTATAGACCAACTTTAAAGAGGAAACCACAGCAATTGTAGACCAGCTTTAGAGAGAGAGAGGAAATCACAGCAACTATAGACCAATTTTAAAGAGGAAACCACAGCAATTGTAGACCAGCTTTAGAGAGAGAGAGGAAATCACAGCAACTATAGACCAATTTTAAAGAGGAAACCACAGCAATTGTAGACCAGCTTTAGAGAGAGAGAGGAAATCACAGCAACTATAGACCAATTTTAAAGAGGAAACCACAGCAATTGTAGACCAGCTTTAGAGAGAGAGTAAACCACAGCAACTATAGACCAGCTTTAGAGTGGAAACCACAGCAACTATAGACCAGCTTTAGAGAGAGAGAGGAAATCACAGCAACTATAGACCAATTTTAAAGAGGAAACCACAGCAATTGTAGATCAGCTTTAAAGAGGAAGCCACGGCAACTATAGACCAGCTTTAGAGAGAGAGAGGAAAGCACAGCAACAATAGACCAACTTTAAAGAGGAATCCACAGCAACTTACCTTCTGGGAACAGAAAGGAGTGGACCTGTGGGGAGAATGCCGAGAGTGGAGCCGATTAAATTGAGCCCGAGGATCGCGGCCCAGTTATTTACCTTCTTGAAGCGGAGCGGGCCTGTGGGGAGAACGCTGAGAGCGGAGCCGATAAATACCGCCCGGGGTGCTTAAAAAAGTAATTAGGAGAGCGAAGAGGGGACGTGAAAAAACACTGGCGGGCAAGATAAAGGAAATCCTAAGGTGTTTTATAAGTATATTAAGGGCAAGAGGATAACCAGGGAAAGAGTAGGGCCCATTAGGGACCAAAGTCGCAATCTGTGTGTGGAGCTGGAAGACATAGGTGAGGTTTTAAATGATTACTTTTCATCTGTGTTCACTATGGAGAAGGATGATGTAGGTGTAGAGATCAGGGAGGGGGATTGTGATATACTTGAACATAGTAGCATTGAAAGAGAGGAAGTATTAGCTGTTTTAGTGGGCTTAAAAGTGGATAAATCCCCAGGCCCAGATGAGATGTATCCCAGGCTGTTATGTGAGGCAAGGGAGGAGATAGCAGGGGCTCTGACACAAATTTTCAAATCCTCTCTGGCCACAGGAGAGGTACCAGAGGATTGGAGGACAGTGAATGTGGTACCATTATTCAAGAAGGGTAGCAGGGATAAACCAGATAATTACAGGCCAGTGAGTCTAACATCAGTGGTAGGGGAAATATTGGAAAAAATTCTGAGGGACAGGATTAATCTCCACTTGGAGAGGCAGGGATTAATCAGGGATAGTCAACATAGCTTTGTCAGGGGGAGATCGTGTCTAACTAACCTGATTGAATTTTTCAAGGCGGTGACTAGATGCATAGGTGAGGGTAAAGCAGTTGATGTAGTCTGCATGGACTTCACTAAGGCTTTTGATAAGGTCCTGCATGGGAGATTAGTTATGAAGGTAAGAGCCCATGGGATCCAGGGCAATTTGGCAAATTGGATCCAAAATTGACTTAGTGGCAGGAGGCAGAGGGTGATGGTCGAGGGTTGTTTTTGCGAGTGGAAGCCTGTGACCAGTGGTGTACCACAGGGATCGGTGCTGGGACCCTTGCTGTTTGTAGTGTATGTTAACGATTTAGACGTGAATATAGGAGGTACGATCAGTAAGTTCGCAGATGACACGAAAATTGGTGGTGTCGTAAATAGTGAGGAGGAAAGCCTTAGATTACAGGACGATATAGATAGGCTGGTAAGATGGGCGGAGCAGTGGCAAATGGAATTTAATCCTGAGAAGTGTGAGGTAATACATTTTGCGAGAACTAACGAGGCAAAGGAATATACAATGGATGGTAGGACCCTAGGAAGTACAGAGGGTCAGAGGGACCTTGGTGTACTTGTCCATAGATCACTGAAGGCAGCAGCACAGGTAGATAAGGTGGTTAGGAAGGCATATGGGATACTTGCCTTTATTAGCCGAGGCATAGAATATAAGAGCAGGGAGGTTATGATGGAGCTGTATAAAAGGCTAGTTAGGCCACAGCTGGAGTAGTGTACAGTTCTGGTCACCACACTATAGGAAGATGTGATTGCACTGGAGAGGGTGCAGAGGAGATTCACCAGGATGTTGACTAGGCTGGAGCATTTCAGCTATGAAGAGAGATTGAAAAGGTTAGGGTTGTTTTCGTTAGAACAGAGAAGGCTGAGGGGGGACATGATTGAGGTATACAAAATTATGAGGGGGTTAGATAGGAAGAAACTTTTTCACTTAGCGGAGGGGTCAATAACCAGGGGGCAGGAGGTTTAGAGGGGATTTGAGGAATAATTATTTCACTCAGAGGGTGGTTGGAATCTGGAACGCACTGCCTGAAAAGGTGGTAGAGGCAGAAACCCTCACAACATTTAAGAAGTATTTTGATGAGCAGTTGAAACGCCATAGCATACAAGGCTACGGGCCAAATGCTGGAAAATGGGATTAGAACAGTTAGGTGCTTGATGGCCGGCACAGACACGATATGCCGAAGGGCCTGTTTCTGTGCTGTATAACTCTATGATAACTATAGACCAGCTTTAGAGAGAGAGGAAACCACAGCAACTATAGAGCAGGTTTAGAGGGGAAACCACAGCATCTATTCTCCATTTTTAGAGAGAGAGGAGAAACCACAGGAACTTTAGTCCAGCTTTAGAGAGAGAGAGGAGCCACAGCAACTGTAGTCCAGCTTTCGAGGGAGTAAACCACAAACAGCTTTAGAGAGAGAGGATCTATCATTTCAGAGAGAAAGAGAATTTCACAAACTCTAGTCCAGTTGTAGAACTACCACTCAAAACTACATGCTAGTTTTAGAGAGTGTGACAATTTTGCGGTCTATATTCCAGCTTTATAACCTCCTCATATAGTATGCACTAGTTTTAGAGAGGGAGAGAATTTCACTAAGTATAATCTAGCTTTGGGGAGAGAACCACAGTGACAATTGTCCAACTTTAGAAGGAGAGAACTGTCCAGCTTTATTGAAACAAACAACTGACAAATCCTACTTTAGTTCTCGAGAGAATGAGAACGACCTCACTAACCTGAGTTGGCAGTGGTGGATGAATCCTAGCTGTAATTTCCCTGCCTTTTTCTCTTATTCCTTATGCTATCCCTCGTCACATTGTTCTGACTGTCAGGTGTGGCAATCTTTCCCCTGTTTTCTTTCAATGGATAGTGAGAGGAGCAAGGAACAAGCAAAGAGGCATGCATGTGCCAGGATCCATAGCAGTTATGCAAGTCCTCTATTAAAACTATAAGGCTTACTTTTTTAATAGACTTCTGCTACCATAATAAATGCAGCAATTGTTTCACCTTCAGAGTGATACCTGACTTCCTCTCACCTTCCATTCTGCATTATCTCCTATCTGCATGCAACTGAAGTACAGTCTTCAGGAGGGAGGTCTTGCAGAACTCAGAAGAGTTGATTGACTTGTTCACATAAGTCCAGCTTTAGGGATAGAGAGCTTAAATGAATCTCACCTTCCAGGGCACAACAAATTTTGTTCTGCACATTGTAAGAACGTTTCACTTCCATGTTCAAGAGGAGGGCAACAATAGGAGCAGTGTTTTAACTGGAGAATACTTAGTTAAACTAACCAAGCAAAAATGTTTTCAAAAGATACATTTGATAAGAAAATGTTCAGATTTAATTTAATTTCTAGTGATTAAACTGAACACAGAGCTGACATCAGCTACAATACCCTTCAGCTAATTTCTCCCTTAGTGTGTGATGCTGATTAACATCAGTTCCAATTCTGAAAACCAACTGAGAGGTAGCTGATCTGGAGTTAGTCAAATTAAAATTCTCTGACTTCAAGCTGCTGAAACTTCTTCTGTTTCATTAATCTGTGCTCAGGGACAGCAGACCAGCAGAGAAAAATGCCTTTAAGGAGAACCAGATGAGTACACAAGGGAGAAAATAGCAGGATATGCCAGTAGGGTGGGAGAAGACCTGTGTGGAACGTAAAGACAGCATAGGCCGATTGGTCAGTTTCTTTCTGTGCTGTAAATTCTATGTAATTTTGCACCTACATCTGAGTTTTTGAAATGTTTACAAATTTTTATTGACCTTTTCCAAATGTTGTCATCAACAGCTGACTCTCATGAAACATATGATTTTTTAGATACTTTTGGAGGCAGTTGACATATTTTAGAGAATGCAGTTAAGCTTTGACGATCTGCCAGCATTGTGTTATTGCCAGATCAGTCAGTTTCATTCTTCTCTCTTGTTGCTTTTGGTAGTTGTGGATTGTCTGAGTTCAGTGAAATATCGCTTTAATAAAGCAGTTTTCTGCACCTCCAGTGCTGCTGTTTTCACCTGGGACCAAGTCCATGAATTTTCTGATTTCTTTAAGGGTTTACATTTGTTAGTCTTATATGCTAATGTAATGGAAGGGAAGATGGCCAGGATTGCAGCTCACTCTGTACAAGTTTTAGCTACTGTATCAAGACTGCTGCTGTGATAGATTGAGATTTTATATCTCACCCAAGGACAATAATAAAACAAACTGCCCTACCACCTGTCCACATTCATGCTTATCTCTGAGGATACCATTTCTGTCTCGTGCACACAGAGTAATTTCTTTCACATGTCTTTACTGCTGCTTCGGTACAACTAAAAGGTAAAGTTTCACAATGATTATACTATTAAGATTTGGAACATTTCAATGAATATTTCCATTTAGATATGACATCAGCAGGTGTTCTTCCAGCCTTCATCACAAAACTACATTTTATTATGCCTTTACTTTGTGCTTGAAACAATTTAGAATGATCAAAACATATGCCAATAGTTTCCAGTGCACCTGGGCCATTATGTGACTAGTTGTGTGAGTTTTGCCTCAATTAACAGTCATTATTTGAAGGTGTGCTTGGCATAACTCAGCAAAGGCTGATAAGGGCTTGAAAGGCACCTTGTAGCGGGGACTGAAGACAATGGCTTTGGTCTTCCCAATATTTGATTGGGAGGAAATTTCTGTTCATCCAGTACTTCGGACAAGCAGAGGAGTCATCAAGAGAGGTGATGGTGAGGTAGAGCTAGGTGTCATCAGCGTACAGGTGAAAACTAGCACTGTGTTTTTAAATGAGGTCAACGAGGGGCAGCATGTAAATGAGAAAGAGGAGATGGCCAAGGGTAAGAAAGACTTCACAATTAGCCATTCAATAGATCTAAATATTCAAACCATTGCTGTTCTGACCTATCATTTGTTCCCTTGGTTATGCCATTGATTGGTGAAATGATACTTTAATTTCCAGTATTGCACCACAAAATGTCATATTCCTCTAATGGATGGTTCTTTATCAAATATGTACAGTGGTCCATTCTGATCTGTGATACCTGCAGATATTATTTATCAGTTTCAGTCATTGTGATTATGCTAAACTCTAAGGCGCCAAAATCAAAACAAATTTCCCACTGCCTTTTTTTCTAATTATTTATAAATATTTATATTTTTCTTTTCATTTACACTTTTTCGCACTCGAACTTGATTGGCTTACTTACTACAAGCCTCTACTAGAATTCATGTTTACTCCGTTTTCAACATTACTGAGGCCATATCATTAATCACTCTTTGCTGGTCCAGCTAATGAAAACAGCTGAGCTATAAGCACTCTGAGAGCATCCGACTGTTAAAAAAAAAACTGTTTTTACAAATAAATTAAGCTCTGATAAAAATGAAGCATTTTTTTTGCCAATGATATATTATTATTTGATTCATTCTGGCTGATTATAGCAAGCATTAAAAGCAAGGGTTAAAATTGATTAATGTCATCTATTTCTGCTTTACAATCTGGTATGCCAAAGGCACTGATTTGCATGGTTGTTTAGAGTTTGCTAACTATTTTCCTTGGATGATATCTCATCTCACAGATTGGTCAAAATGTTTGGAACAGATCAATGGAGTTCCCAGGAAGAAGGCAAGCCATTCCATTCAATTATAAAACTCCTTTAAATGGCTGACCTTATTCTTATCCATCTGATCATAGCCAGAATATCACTTGCAATGGCTTCTCTTCCTGCTCCTATACTGTTATCTCTGGTGTTCTCCAAGGATCTACCCTTGGCCATCTCCTCTTTCTCATTTACATGCTGCTTCTTGGTGACCTCATTTAAAAACACATTGCTAGTTTTCACCTGTACGTTGATGACGCCTAGCTCTACCTCACCATCACCTCTCTCGATGATTCCTCTGCTTGTCTGTAGTACTGGATGAACAGAAATTTCCTCCCAATCAAGCCATTGTCTTCAGTCCACACTACAAACTCTGTTCTCTAACTACCAATTCCATTCCTCGCCCTGGTAACAGTCTGAGACTGAACCAGACTGTTCACAACCTTGGTGTTATATTTGACCCCAAGATGAGCTTCTGACCACATATCTGAACCATCATTAAAACTGCCTATTTCCACCTCCATAACATCACCTAACACTGCCCTTGCCTCAGCTCATCTACTTCTGAACCCCTCATCTATGCCCTTGTTACCTCTAGACGTGACTATTCCAATGCACTCTTGGCTGGCCTCCCACATTCCATCCTCTGTAAACTTAAGGTCATCCAAACTCTGCTGCCTGTGCCCTTACCCGCACCAAGTCCCATTCACCCATCACCCCTGTGCTCATTGACCTAAATTGGCTCCCAGTAAAGCAACACCATGATTTTTAACATTTTCATGCCTGTTTTCAAATCCCTCTGTGGCCTTGCCCCTCCCTATCCCTGTAATCTCTCCGGCCTCACAACCTTCCAAGATATCTGTGTTCCTTTTAATTCTTGCCTCTTGAGCATCTCTAATTTTAACTGCTGGTGGCCGTGCCTTCAGCTGCCTAAGCCCTAATCACTGGAATTCCCTCCCGAAACCTCTTTGCCTCTCTACTTCTTTTTCTTTCTTTAAAATGCTCCGAAAACCAACCAGTTTGACCAAGCATTTGGCCATCTGTCTTAATGTCGCCTTTTGTGTTCTAGTGTGAAATTTTGTTCCTGTGAAGTGCCTTGGGATGTTTTATTATGTTAAAGGTGCTATATAAACACAAGTTGTTTTTGTTGAAGTATTAATGTTGGTCGAGCGAATTCCCCTTCCCTTCTTTGGATAGTGCTATAAGATCTTATACATCCATCTAGGCCACACAAGATCTTGATTTAATACCTCATTTGTGAAATGGCAACTCTGACAGTGTAGCATTACCTTAGTGCTTTATTAAAGATTCAGCATTGGTTATGGGCTCAAGTGTCTGGAGTGAGGCTTGAACCCATAACCTCTATACTCAAGAGGTTGGAATATTATTTGTTACTTTGGTGTGTGATATAGTGTAAGACTCACAGGACTACAAGTTATAACTTAACTAGAACATACATATATATATACAAATAGTTACTGTATGAGCACATCTAAACGCATCTCACTCTGTCGGGCTACACCCACAATTCCCCGGTCATATGATGTGACATCACTTCCTCCAGTGACCTTCACTTACAGCTTTTTAAGATGGTCCGCTCTTAAGTTCGTCCCAGAACATCCCCCTTTTTTCCAAAAATAAAAACAGGTACAATATACAATGATGTTGAGATTCGGACTTAACTGTACATGATCAAAACAAAACTTTATTCACAAGTTTAACACTCTCTGAAACATAAAGGAGGTTTGCTCATTTGTCCCGATCATGTTATCATAAACCTCTTCCCAGTGCTGAGCTCATCTTGATGACTTGTGTGAGACTTTGGTGACTCAGAACTCTGGTTAGCATGTTCTTCCTCTGTGCTCATAGCCTCTGTATGTTCATCTGCAGACTTGGTCTTCGAACGTGTCTGCGATGCCACAATGTTGTCGTATGTAGTGTTGTCGTACAGTCCTTTGAGTTGACCTCAGTTCCATCTGAGAATCGCACTATTGGGTGTCTGGACCTCATACGATCTGGGCTGGTCACATATCCTTGCAACATCTGAAGTGTACCAAGTTCGAGACGCATTATTGAGGACTCTGACCTTCTGTCCTACTTACAATCGAGCTAATACTGGTCCTCCTTACCTGTCATATGATGCCTTCATCTTCCCTTGTTTGGAATGCTTAGAAAAATTATGAGTGTCAACATCGCCAATCACCAGCAATCCCTCTGACCTCCGGGTACTTGCTGCAATGAACTGAAGCCCGAGCAGAGACTCCCGGTCATATCACCTCTTTGTGTCAAGACTCTCAGCCTTTGTGTTGTTCTTTATAAGGACTGACCCGAAGCATTCGACCTGGATATTTTCTGCCATCCTCTGTGCGTTACTGACTTCATTTATTGTGACAATTTGTAGAGCTTGGCATATTGGAAGTCCGAGGACAGCTGGTCCAGTTATTTCTACAATATAAAACATTTGCAGTAACCATTTGAAGCTCCCATAGCTGCACTACAAGGTTATTGTTCCAAAGCACTTGATTGGAGAATCATTGTAGGCAGGCAGCCTGGCTGCGGTGGGTTGCACCATAGATTCTCATTTCTTTAAGTACATATCCTTCAGTATACGGATGTGCAGAATATTTACTCTTGCTCCAGTGTCGATTTTTACTCTGAGCTTATGCTTGCCACTCTTCGACAGACAGAAAGGGCTGAAGTTTACCAGCCTTCCGATGTCAGGGGTTGTTGAGGGGGGTGTAGGCCGGAAAATTCTTCCGGAAGAGGTTGCCTTGACCCCCAGCGCTGAGAAGCTCCCGCTGCATTTTATCGGCGGTGGCGAGGCCTCGGCGTGGCACCCCCCACCCCCACTGCACAATGGCAGAGTCTTCATTTGCCTAATAAAATTAATTCAAATACCTGTTAATTAACTTACCTGGACTAGGTGGCTATCCCATGCCAATATTCCGGCCGGTGGCCGGAAGTCCCATGCCTTTGGATCCCCGTTTAAGGATTCAAGGCGAGACACTGGTGGGAGGGGGGAGGAGTTTAATTTTCAGGTCGTTGGGGGAGCGGAGAAGACGTATTCCGTTGGCTGAGGAGATGGTGGGAAGGGGTTGAAGGGCAAAGATCAGAAAGTTTGGGGAGTGAAAGGTCAGGCCTGGCAAAAACATTTTTTCGGCGGGGGAGAGGGAAATAAATGTATTGCTTTATGATTGGGGGGGTGGGGGGAAAGAGGGGCTTTGATATGCACTTTATTATTTTTATTTAAAGATAATGTTCCCTTTAAACATTAAAAATCATCTGTCGGGACTTGAAGCCCTTTAAATATGTGCCAGATGCCATTGCCAGGGACAAAGCGGCTGCCCCCTCTACGTCATTGGGGGCATCCATTCCGTCCTCTCCACCTAAATGAGCCCCCATGCGAAATATTGCGGGGGCTCAGCATTGTCTGCTCCGCACGAGCAGACTGCCAACTTCAAAGCATGCCACCGCGATTAGTGACGCGCTCATAAAATTCAGCCCATAATCTCGATCATGGTGAATGCCTCAGATTGCATGATAGCATTTACATGTTGATGCGAATTAATTATGTAAATTGCTTGCTCACTGTTCACACGAATGCATTCTTCATCTGTGTCCTCCTGGCAATCTGTCTCTCTGCTGACCTGGTGTAGCTGCTTGGGCTTTTGTTATGTGTTGGCATACCTTTTGTTGCATTTGTCATCCAGTCTTGCAGACGATCTATTTACATGTGATCTGCCACCACTCCTCTGTGCAATATCTGTGTTCGGCCTTCTGTGCCACAAGCTTTACACTAGTCCTGGTACGCTGAATAACTGTGAATTGGGTGAGTCAGGCCACATTTGCCACAAGGCTTAGCATACTTCTGAGCCTTGGTTACCATACCAATTGTCATAGCTGTCCCCAACACTTGTAACTGTTGCTGCCCAGCCATGATGACATCAAATTGCATTCCATCATTGAGTAGTGCATCTATAGGAGGCCTTTCTTCTTTTCTAGCAGGTCTTTTTGAAAGGCCTCTAGTGGGGTAGACACAATTACTAGCTCTATAACCTGTTTCAACAATTCAGTATCTGCAAAGTCGCAATATTGAGCTTAGTCTCAGCATCTTGCAACAAACTGATTAATGTGCTAATCCTGCCTTTGCTCATGGGTCATAAACTCAAGCCTATGGACTCGGAAATTTACCTTCATCATGAGTTGCTGCTCCAGGAATGTCCGTAGCTTGCTAGAGTCCTTTTGATTCTCAGCTGACAATCCTGAAATATTAGAGTCATAGAGTTATACAGCACAGAAACAGGCCCTTCGGCCCACCCTGTCCGTGCCGGCCATCAAGCCTATCTATTCTAATCCCATTTTCCAACACTTGGCCCATAGCCTTGTATGCTGTGGCATTTCTACTGCTCATCTAAATACTTCTTAAATGTTGTGAGGGTTCCTGCCTCTACCACCCCTTCAGGCATTGTGTTCCAGATTCCAACCACCCTCTGGGTGAAATAATTTTTCCTCAAATCCCCTCTAAACCTCCTGCACCTTACCTTAAATCTATGTTCCCTGGATAATGACCCCTCCACTAAGGGAATATTGATCTGCTGCAGGCCCTCATTGCGAAGTACAATCTTGATTTTTATAGCTTATTTCTCTGGTATTCTCACTTCTTGATCCAGGAAGCATAGTTCCATTCGCTGTCGAAACAATTTAAATTCAGATGCTATGTCTGACACCTTCCAATCTATAACTGGATATCTGAAAGCTTTTTTCTTAATGATCCTGCTTTTTTAAAATAAATGTAGGGCTTTTTACTGGTTTTCTTTTTCACAGGCACATTTTTTTTTCTAATTTAGACATTTATTTTCTGCAGGCTTGCCCCTTTAATAGTGAGACTACTTTTTTTTTTAAACAGAGAGAACAGTTCTTTTCTCTGCAGCCAGCTGCACCTTGCAGTACCGGCAGCTGCCACAACCAGGCTTTCTCACTGTACTGTTGACCTCCAGTGGCGGTTTTGAGTTCTTCCCTCTCTTTTCAGCTTAGGCCCCACCAACAAAGCAAAAAAAGGGAAAAATAAAACAGTAAAGGCATTAGCTACTGCTTTTCAAATTTTTCAACCCACTGCCAGATTAGTTGAAAGCTTCGATCTCCTGGAAAATTGCCTGCTATACTCACAGCGTTTCAACATCTCCTGGGGTCTTGTCTGTGGTCCTAGCTTGCTGTACTGTGGTGGGGTCTCCTGCCAGCTGCTGTCCAAGATCTTCAGCCACTCCAGAAAGGCAGTCGGCTGTTCCTTGTTCTCTCTTAGTGTATTCGTCAGAAAAAATAAATCCCAAACATTGCCACCATATAATATTACTTGCTCCTTTCGTGTGTAATCTATTGTAAGACTCACAGAACCATAAATAATATCCAAAGAAAACGTGGGTTTTTATTATACTTTAAACTAGAAAATATACACATACAGTTATTGCACGAGCACATCTAAACACCTCTCACTCTGTCAGGCTACACCCACAACTCCCTGGTCATGTGACATCACTTCCTCTGGTGATTGTCACTTGCAGCTTCTTAAGTTGGCCCGCATTTAAGGTCATCCCTCAACAGAGGTAAGAGTGCTACCACTGAACCAATCTTGACACATTTGAGGCTGACATTGTCAGAAAATCCATTATTGTTACATATGTAACTGGTTTTTCCTTTTACCTTTTTTTAATTGTCTTCCCCAGCTCTCTGTTATAGCCTTGTCAGGATGACTATAGAAAAAGAAACCTATCTCCTTAGAAAAGAAACTATCTACTTGAGTGATGAACTAAAATCCATCGTCTCCAGTTAACTGAATAGAAGTGTCTAATATGAAGGCTGAATCAATATATAGCTTGCCTATAAAAACTGCAACCATGCATGGATAAATTAGTGGCTTGTCAATTCTGAAAGGTTAAATTTTATTACGAACCATTGTTTAGTTCTCCTTCACTTGTTCTGTTTTATTAAAATCTACACTCTACTGCCTGCAGGAAGCATGTCAGAAGTAGCCTTATTAAACCTGTTTGACCGCTTCAGTTTATGCTGGGTCAAACTTCATACAACAACAAATCTTCATTAATTGGTCAATAAAATAACTGACAAATATTTTTGCCACTCTTGACGGATCCCAGTTTATAAGTAGAAGATAAATGATGAGGATCCATGGATATGATTTATGTCCCAAGAATGGCTTGACCTGATAGCTACTGAATGCCAACAGGAGAGTGAGCTATGGTCAACACCACGATTAGGATATAAAATAAAGCAAGTTGTGGGGATGCATAGATTACAGACGTGTTCCATTTATGATATCTATATAAATTTAGAGTTGTCTTACACATCTATGAAATTTGTTGCAAAAAGCAAGTGTGGAATTGAACATTTTGCCTTGAAATTGGGTTCTTTGAGTATTCGCATATGAATGCTTGGTACATCTGATAAAATTCCTCTCGTATTTTAATGGAGGCATTAACATTCCTGATAAAATAGTAGACTGAGGAATTTCATATAAATATTAAATATTTGCCAATATTTCAAGAGCCTAATTTCCAGCTACATGGATGAGATTGTAAATTTGTGGAAATATATTATCCTGAAATTTATGTTATTGCACTTACCAAACACTGACTGTTGTAGGTAATAAATGAGATCATAACTCTCTGCCTCAGGTTGTTTAAATTAATCTTAAATCTAATTTGATGTTTGTGCTTTTTTTTTTAAGGTGGTTCTGTGCTTTGAACTTAAGAGTTTAAAAGATAGGAAGGAAGTAGGGGCTGCAAGGTGCTATATGCTATGGGAGCAAATCTTGAACATTTGCATGAGTCATCTGATTACTGGCTTGTGTTACTATCTTTAACACCCTCTTCCTGATACAATGGCCAAAATTTTCTTGCAACAGTGAGATCGGCAACATTACACCACAAGTTTTGCGGTTCAGTCCGCCAATCTCGCCCTTGATAACTTAGTCCGTATTTTCCTGAATTTCTAATTAGAGTGTGCCACAGCAAGTAGAGTGGCAAATCAGAAGCAGTGCAGCCCCTGACCCCATTGTACTTTCTGTCACTGCATAAACAATTCCTGATAACCCTCATTTAAAACTGTCTTGCCCATGCTTGGTTTTATCTGCCATGGATTAAACATTTGTACACCTATTGACACCTAATTGTTGAATTGTAACTTTTGGGCAGTTATTTATTTATTGAGATATCTCTAGGCTAAACAATCCTGTGAAGTAGCAGATTAGGAACAATAAATCACAGCAATATTTGATAACCTGTCTTTCAACAAGTCCCAATCTGCAAACACAACAGCATCCCGGTCGACAACCCCATTAGCACATGATTTAAATGCAATCAGAGAATGCACTCAAAGTCAATTAATCAAATTGCTGTCGGTCTTTAATGCTATCAGTTTTAAATCTAAGTGGCATTGGCATGAAAACTGGCGCCAATCATGGAAAATCAGAATCACCATTGATTGTAATAGGTGGGGCGGAGCTATGATAATTACCTCCTAATTGTTGTCAGCAAGTGTAATGGCAGCGCAGTGCAAAAGTCATAGAAAAATATGGCTTGGTGTAAAGAATGGAGTGATTCACTTACTCCATCATTTCACCTATGTCTCAAAACAAAGAAATGTTCTGCACATCATTGTAAAAGACTCTGAAATTGCTGGTTGGTCAATACATTTTATCTAATTCTCGCCGAGGAGGATATTCCCATCTGTGAAATAGTAAAATAAACTTCCTGTGACCTTGATTTGAATTGTATGATGCACTGCATTTTGTAACTTTTTTCAGCTATTATCTTTTATGCTTCAAAGTTGCTTCTTCCTACAGATATTTTTATGTTTGCTACATAATCATTTATTCTTTCTAATGTTTTTCAAGCAGTCTCACATCACAGATATATCAGACGATGCTGATAAACTATGCAGCTTTCTTGACATTACATGAACCCTTTGATATCATATGGCTTGAATAAACTGACTGACATTTTCCTGTAACATGTTCTGAAATAAAACTTGCAATCACTACAGTCTGACTTAATGGTATAAGTTTACTTCAATTTGAGTTTTCTTATTAAATCACAGGAGCCTGCCATCAATTCACTACAAAACCTCTTTCTTAGGGGCCAATTCTATTTTAAATGATAAGCTACTTTCTTTGAACATATTGTAGAGAAAACATAGGTGGTAAGAGTTTTTTTCAAGGCAGCAATGTATTAAGAAGGGCAGAAGACTTTATTAAAATGCCACGGCTCCACGTTTGGGGGTATAGCAGATTATTTGGGTTTCTAATGTCTGGCTTTTGTGATACATTCCAGCAAATGAGCTTTCCTCCTATTAATGGATATCGAGATCAAGTGATGTAAGTGTGCTCGGAGCTATATCACGGATCTGATCTAATGGAAACACAGAAAAGTTGCTCAGATATATTGGTTAGGCTCATCCACCTTGCTATAGAGGTGAACTGGCACACCCAATGGGGAGTGAAGCTTGCGTGAAGCAAATTGAAGTAGACAAAGATGGGCAGAGCGAAGGGCAGGACAGTGGGATTAGTTTCTCATTCTAGCAAAGAGGGAGCATAGGCATTATTCTGTGCTGTAAACCCCTGTAACTCGTTAATTCTGCTCTATATGGGGCAAGATATCCTCTGTGCTATGCCTACTAAAATTCAAAATGATTCTTTATCACCATTTTTCCAATATTTTTACACACAACACAGAGAAAATCTTTCCTTCTGATATGTACTAACTTGATCAGTTAACTGTCTGTCAATGGATTGTCCCATCCTCTGTTCTTCTGAGTTCTAAGTTTTAACCTGCTTTCCATGTAATAACCAGTCCAATCTACCATCTATATGTATTAAACTAAGGTAATTTAGTTTCTCTGACACTTAAAGGAGCTGAGTAGTGCAGTGGATTAAACATGGGCTTTTATCTCTTCCCTGGGTTTAAATCGATCCCAGGCTGATGGAATGGATGTCTCCTCTGTCTGTTGCTTGTAAGGAACCTATGTGAAATGAGTTTGGGTAGTCTGAGTTCACTTCTTAGGGGCCAGAAAGACCAGAATATGGCTGGTGTGAGATATGGAAGAATGCACATTGATGCAGTAGGGTTGCTTGTCTGACATTGAGACAGAGAAACTTTGCTGGAACAGAGTAGTGGGGTTTTATACTGTATCTCATTGTGCGATACCTGAGCTGGCAGAACTTGGATGTTCACATTGGGTTCCTGAAATAGAATTCCACGACCTAGAACTAACATTCCTCACCATGATGCTCTAAAAAATTTAGGGAAAAAAGTATATTTTTATTCTGCTATAAAAAGTTTAAGCAATGGTAAATTCCTCAATTATAAATAATGTGAATTTATACTGTCTAAAATAAGCTCTTAGTAAAGGCTCCTTGTGATTATGATCTTTTTTGACTATTTGGCAAGTAAATATGACCATTTAGGGTGTCTCTATTTTGTGCTGTGTTCAGTTGTTCTATCTTGCTAATCCATTGCTCCCTTGAGCTACCTGTACTTTGGTAATTTACTGTTCAGTTTGGTGCATAAATTTACAGTAATTGCTGCTAAAAAGTAAATTGTGGGATTTCGAAAAACTGAGAGTGTTGTGCCAGTCATTCTTTGTTGCTTCTTCCCAGCTAAAAGTCCAGAAGTTCCAAAGCTTCTCTGTGCCATTTCTAATTGCAGGTCTCCAATCACTCATCATGTCACAGTAATTACCAGCATTCTGCTGGGTCCATTTAGGCTGCTGTTATCTCTAATAGTTTAACATGCTTAGATTATCCAGGGCTGCAGCACTAGTTTTGGACTGCCAACCAGGAGGTTGGTGGTGGGGGCGAGGGATGTTCCTATTTCAGTTTCTTAGACTTTTTGTAGCAGCTGAGTTTTGTTCTGTAGCTGGGGCTGCTTGGGGGATGCAGGTAATGTAGTGTTCCTTTCCTGCACCACTTAACATCCCTTTTGTTGGATTTATTCTTCATTTCCTTTGTATTTAGGACAATTTAGGAAGGCAAAAGTGTATCTAGCTACCTCTGGTGTGAGTGGACCATTGTATAACCTGGCCCTAAATATAATTGAGTACCATAGTTTCTACTTTATTTACCATTAGTCATTTAAAAACATGGATGATCATAGCTGAATCATACTTTTCTCTTTATCAGAAAGAGATAGTATCGACAGCAGAGAAGATTAGGAAGACAGGAAAATTATAATCGCAAAAAGGGATGATCTGTAGAATCAAAGGTGTTTTTTCCCTAAAAGGTTACTTTAAATCTTTACAACTCTTTGTAAATCTAGACAATATGTATAAGTCATGGGCAGGTAAAGACTGTAAGGAACACAAAATGTGATTGTGACTCTTGAGTTTATAATCTGAGATATTTAGTTCACTTGGCCATGGCAGAAAAGAAGCTGGAGCATATTCTATTTACACCGCAGTGTAACTGTTGTTTAGTCCCTTGAAAGCACTCACAATGCTAGGACACATTTCTATTGCAGACTTGATTGATGCCACTTTGAGCATCATCTATTGGAAGGTAGTGGCCATGGTAGAGGCAGAGAAAGGGTTCATTAGAAAACTGCTGGAGGCTAAGAGTGCTGATAATTTTGAAGCTGTGTTGTCTGGCAAGGCTTTATTAGGTATATTACTGTCACCAAGCTGTCAAATTCTTTTACCCGAGCTACCTGTCCTCCAAAGTAATGAAACTGCTGTACCACGGTATTTGTTGTTGTGTCAGTCACTTAACCCTTCACAAAGCCTTGTGCTGCCTGATAACCAAAGTGATGAATAATAAACTTTAGTAGAGGTGCAAGCAAACAGTTTTATCTTCTTTTGGGGAAGGGAAGAATGATTACTCATTCAAATATGTTTGTTCAACTTCTTTTATTTGTTCTTGGGATGTATTGCTAGCAAGGCCAGCATTTTTTACCTATCCCTTGAGAAGGTGGTGGTGAGCTGCCTTGAACCACTGCAGTCCGTGTACAAAAAATATTGAGTGAACATATAACACGGACAAGTTACCATATGCTGGATTCTATTTGTTTTCAATGTCATTGGGACAAGTGGTAAAATTACTTGAAACCAGATTGGCTTAAGCCAAACATATTGTATAGCATGGATTGTGAGATTGTGGCTGCAATGCACCATACTGGGAGAGTTGTTCTTGAGGCTTTGGCCTGCTTGCAGCTAAAAAAAAACTGACATTGCACATAATGCGAGGTCAACTTACTTGACTAGTATATTTGTGATTCTGCTGCATAGAGTAAGAGGTAGTGAGAGAACCACATTAGCCAAGCTGAAATGACGGGTGTAATATGCCATCATTTTACTTTTTGCATACCATGGACAGCTAAGTCCTTGTTGAAAAAATTTGCCACTCCTGACAAAGTTGCAGGGAGCATTGACGTGAAGGCTAACCTTCTAACAAAAGGAGAAACACTCAGGAATAAAACTTCAATTTTTTTTTAATTGGGCCTCTCTCCATTCTAAACGGACACTGAATGACTAAAGTGCTACTCAGGCACTCAAGTCAAATTATGCAGTGGCTTCCTAACTCAAATAACTTCAGGATCTTATTGAAGCATCTGCACATTTTATGCACAGGGTTCCAGCACAACAACTGCATTGAGGCACTAGATGAATGGAGTATGCCTCAGGTCTCCATGCCCAATAATGCAAGGGGCCTACCATTATATTATTCGCCCCTACACATATTGACTAAGGAACAAAATAGGACTTAGGAACTAATTGCCTCCGTTGGATTTTTCATAGAATTTTTTACATCAGTATTAACTGAAAGTTAACTTGAATCTGTTTTTATGTGATATGAGCTCTCCAGATAGGAATCAGGGTATTTTTTCCTTCTATAGGCCAGGAATACTAAGGGCAATTGGGCAATTGTATCATTCCTACTACCTCCAGTTTAGCTAATGTGGCTGAGATTAGCTAATTTAGCACAAACTGGGGATTGAACACGGGCTATAGAGCTTAATTTCACTCTGGGCAGTTTTTTTTACCAACATAGCTAGTGGAAAAACACAGAGCTGTTCTTCGACAAATTATTAGTACGACATGGATGGTAATTGTTTAGCAACTGCAACATTCATAATACACAAATGCATTGTCATTCTGCAGCATATAGACTAGAAATGACAATAGAACAACATTCAAAAACCTGCAAACATTGCATCCCAAAACATGTCTGACAGCCTCTGAGTGCATCCACAGTACCAAGTCAACTCAAATTTAACCCAAAAAAATCATAAACTTTACTTTATTGGAGAAACCACTAAAAGAAAGCAATGGTTTAGAAAAATAAACCATTTACATTACATAATTAACTTTGCCACTTTTGGAATATACAGCCTTCATCATTCAGTGGTTTCATGACATGCATCTTCTACCAAATTTACTACGAAATACCAATTAAAAGATCTTGATTTGATAAATATTTTTTCTATGAAAGGTGACATAAGCAGCTGACATGAAGCCAAGATAAGAATATCATGGAGCCAAAAACTAATTCATTTGCAGAGCAGAATGGAGTTTGGCACAGATGAATGAATATTCAAAACCACATTGAATATCACATTTTACTTTTATAGCAGATCTTAACCGAAACAACCAGGAGGAATGAATGTAAATTGCGCTGCCTACAATCTGCAATTCTTTACTGCTCATAGACTTGGCATTTTTAAAGCTACAATTAAAAACACTAAAAATTTGATCTCCTCTAATTGACTCATTGGGTGCAAGTGCTGCCTGGTGAGTTGTTGAATTTTGCAAGCCAAGAAGATTCCAGGTTTGATCCCCTGTTTATTGTGAGTTAGCTTACCTTAGCTTGGATAACAGCAGAATGTACAATTGGCTTGTACCATGCTAGAGAAGGGAAGAAACAGAATTCTGTCACCTATTACACTTCCTGACTCCCTGTTAAAAAACGTACGTTGGAACACTGGAGCTGACAAGAGCTGGTTCCGACGTGATGCATTCCACAGTCGAATGGCAGGAAGTGGTTCACTGTTTAGGTTTCAAACAAATGGCTCTTTGGATGAGGTATGGGTTGGCTGTCAATGCCCAAAAAACTGTTTGCCAACAAGAACTAATATTTGCAGGAGAGGATGAGATTAAAAAGAGGGGATAAATTGGGGGAAAAGCCATTAAGCAACATCAAAGTGGGATGTGTTCCAAAACATCATCTGAGACAATGGTTAAGCCAGAGCTATGGGTGATTTTTTTCCCACAGGCAGTGGGCTGGATTTTGTATTCCTACCACTGAATGCAGAGGTCACCCCTTACCCCACCCCCCCCCCCCATCACCCACCCATCAGAGTGCAGAGTTCACCCCTACCCCACCATCCATCAGAGTTAAGAGTTCACCCCTACCCCACCATCCATCAGAGTTAAGAGTTCACCCCTACCCCACCATCCATCAGAGTTAAGAGTTCACCCCTACCCCACCATCCATCAGAGTTAAGAGTTCACCCCTACCCCACCATCCATCAGAGTGCAGAGTTCACCCCTACCCCACCATCCATCAGAGTGCAGAGTTCACCCCTACCCCACCATCCATCAGAGTTAAGAGTTCACCCCTACCCCACCATCCATCAGAGTTAAGAGTTCACCCCTACCCCACCATCCATCAGAGTGCAGAGTTCACCCCTACCCCACCATCCATCAGAGTGCAGAGTTCACCCCTACCCCACCATCCATCAGAGTTAAGAGTTCACCCCTACCCCACCATCCATCAGAGTGCAGAGTTCACCCCTTACCCTCCCCACCCACCCATCAGAGTACAGAATTCACCCCTGACCCCCAGACCCATCAGAGTGCAGAGTTCACCCTTACCCCACCATCTGAGTGCAGAGTTCACCCTTCCCCCCCCCCACCCATCAGAGTGCAGATTTCACCCCTTCTTCCCCCCCCCCACCCCCTACCCAGTAGAGCGCAGAGTTCACTCTTTCTTCCCCACCCAGCAGACTGCAGAGTTCACCCCTTCCCCACCTCAGTGGCGCAGGCTTTCCCTGGACAGAAAAGTGAAGGCGCATGAGTGCCGCTTGTCACGCTGAGGATTGGGAATTGAAGGTAAGATCACTGTAGTTTATATTTTTATTCATGCAAATATGTTATTTAAATAAGTTAAGTCAGGTCCCATCGCAGAGCAGTGGATGGGCCACCATGGAACTTCCCTGCCACCGGGAATATTGGGCCCAACAATCACAGCGTTGGGTTCCGTGGCACTCCAATTTTCCAGCCCCTCCCCCCCATCCACCACAGAACCTAATGTCAGGCTTGTGCATCTAATCATGGCTAGACTCGAGGGAGTGTGCCAAGAGGAGGCCAGGCATTTCCTCACAGTAAATGGACTGTGCATCTCAACTACTGGGCCAAGAATGGATTCAGCCAGGTAGATTTAATCCTCTGAATTTCCAATCTCAGACATTCTGCTGTGGAGTGACTTAGAGCACAGTCCATGGGGGAAATAAAATCTGAGTTGGAAATTTTTCTTTCTACCGTTTCTGTACTGGATGGTGACTGTGAGCCTGATATAAACTTACTTGCCAGAATCCAACTGTCCTGTAACTGTTCCAATATGACAAACATGCAGGTACTTTAAACAATGCATTGCTTAATTCCTTTTAGTTTATCAAAAGTTTACATCCATTATCATCAAATAGATAATAAAAACAGAAAATGCTGGAAATACTCAACAGGTCAGGCAATGGTGACAGGTCTAGATCGCCATGATATAGTGCTGCGGTGCAAATATCTATGGCTTCCTTAAGTGGTGCATTGGTGAATAGGCTCGCAATGTGAAATGAGCACATGGACATGGCATTGCTATCAATATGCAAGTCCTGTATGGTCTTTGCAAATGTGAAGGAATCCTTCACTATGTATGTGGAGAACTTGCTCAAAACTGGTTGTAACAATTTGCCCAACAATTTGGCCAATTCATGTTATGCAGAACCGGTCATAGATAAGATAGGGCATAGAGGGACATCACTTTTGTGTGTCTTGGGCAGCCCATACATACGTGGACGCAGCGAGCCATGAGGACGAACCCTGTCATATATATCACCCAGCAGCTCATTGCTCTTACACAAGTCCAGCAAGTATTTTTTTTAACTTACTTTCGAGCAAAGCTGTCCGGTTATGTTGAGCAGTAGTTCCAATAGATACGAATTTGGACCTGTCATTAAGAATGGCGTGCATAAAGTTGTTGCTTTCCCTTAGATTGGTATTCTTGCGGATTGTCCTGATGACTGCAAGACGAAAAGCTTCGACAACATGTCTCTATTTTCAGCAATACGCAAATAGATATTTGATAATTGACACCCCATTTTTCCAAATATACTGCTTAGTGATTACAAATTTGAATAGTGGGTCAAGTGTCATAACAAAGCATTGATGAATGCAAAAGGATCATATTCAGTAAATATTTCCCAATCACAGAGTCATACCAATTGATGTTCTTTATGAAGCAATTCCAATGTCTTGATCAAAGAGCAGCAATCCTTTCAGTGTCAGCCAGCAGAATGGGAGTAGGGGTATAATTAACTTATTTTCCCATTTACACAAAATAATATGTGTTGGTTGACCTGAGTTCTCATTCTCTGGAGATCGTTCATTTACTAATTAATGATCATAGTTAAAGTTTTTTCTGTCAAAATTACTCCAAAAGTAAACACCATTAAATGGTGTTATACCTATGTAATTGAACAGAACTTGAAAATATGATTTAACATCCTAGAACCAAAAAGATAGTTTGATAGAAATAATGCAAGGAGTTGCATGATGTTTAAGGTTTCAGTATGTAGTATAACCAGGTTTTTGCATAGATTCTGTCATGTGGCCATGTGAGCCGCATGGAAGATGGCAGGATCCCCAAAGACACATTGTACAGCGAGCTCGCCACTGGTATCAGACCCACCGGCCGTCCATATCTCCGCTTTAAAGACGTCTGCAAACGCGACATGAAATCCTGTGACATTGATCACAAGTCGTGGGAGTCAGTTGCCAGCGTTCGCCAGAGCTGGCGGGCAGCCATAAAGACGGGGCTAAAGTGTGGCGAGTCGAAGAGACTTAGTAGTTGGCAGGAAAAAAGACAGAGGCGCAAGGGGAGAGCCAACTGCGTAACAGCCCCGACAAACAAATTTCTCTGCAGCACCTGTGGAAGAGCCTGTCACTCTAGAATTGGCCTTTATAGCCACTCCAGGCGCTGCTTCACAAACCACTGACCACCTCCAGGCGCTTATCCATTGTCTCTCGAGATAAGGAGGCCAAAGAAGAAGATGTAGTATAACCAGGTCTTTGCATAGATTCTGTCATTCAGCTCTCCAAGATCATTAACTTTTTAGAGTTATGATTATGTTTTTGACAAAATTGCTTAGGTTTTTATTTAGCAGGAATAACTAAACTGATACATCAGCTCAGATGGACTAAGATATATGTTCATGCAAACATTTGGCAGATGGATTTCTGATAATTGTGGTGCTGGGACAAGGATCCTCATAAAGGAAACTTAGCCATAGGAAGGGACATTTAGAGAAAGTGTCATCATACATGATATTTGCCCAGCTCTTGGGCCTGTAAGCAGCTGGGTTAAGGAGTGCCGCTGTTACATTTCACTAGGGATCATGAAGGATAACTGTGCAGTTGGAGCAGAAATGGTGTTTTCACTTAGTTGAAAGACAAATTCAGCAACTGATGATCTGTTTAATGATTGTCGGCTCCAGCTATACCTGAAGTGCTGCAAATTTGTTGATTGTGTTACAACCAAGCCGGAAGGAGTGCACTGTCAATTCAGTCCCACTTCTCCACAGGTCACAATATATTCTTTGACTGTTTCCACA
The DNA here is from genome assembly GCF_036365525.1 of Heterodontus francisci. Taxonomy (NCBI): domain Eukaryota; kingdom Metazoa; phylum Chordata; class Chondrichthyes; order Heterodontiformes; family Heterodontidae; genus Heterodontus; species Heterodontus francisci. The sequence continues at coordinate 69,358,161 of NC_090384.1, forward strand.
AGTGGGAAAACTTTAATCATATAGACTATTTTTCCCCAGAATAGAACGCACTAACCAGGTTTTTTTACTGAACAAAATTAACAGGTTATTATAAAACAAGTTTTAACTAGTAATAAGGTAAAACGTAAACACGTAGATCAATTTTTTTAAAGTTCTAACATTAAGTTTTTTTAAAGTCCCCTTTTCTACCATGACCAATTTTTAAAGTCCCTTTTTACCTTAGTCCCTTCACACACACACACACACACACACACACACACACACACACACACACACACACACACACACACACACACACACACACACACACACACACACACACACGTTAACCGCACCAACTGGCACACAGTCCAACCTCCAAGCACACGTAGACAGAATCTTTAGAACCTTCCAGAATTAGCTGTCTTCAGGCTGCGTTGTAAAGTAATTTAGCAAGCCTTCTTGAAATACAGGAAACAAGACAAATTCACAGTGAACTTCACAGAGTCTTTTAGGGAATTGCAAGAAAACGAGCTGGGTTGTAGTCTTCTTTCTTGGAATTCTCCTCTTCTGTCCTTTTTTTGACTCTTCAGCAGCACTTGACTTTTTAAAAACATTCAGCAAGAATCTGGTCTCTTCCTCCAGAAGGCAAAACTCACACATTGACTGACTGACAACCAGAAAGCTTGACAGTTTTCTGCTCACCCAGATGTTCTCTGTTACTACTGGACTTATCCAATCAAAGGCGTGCTTGTCAATTTTCTGCCCCTGTTGCCAGGACTTCTGCTCTAAGCGTAGCCCGAGCCATGAGACAAACACTAACACTGTTGCCAATCCAGCTCCCTCAGTCCTCTTGATTAAAAAACATTTATTTACCTTAACTATAAATTCCTTTTTAAAAAGTTACTTTTAACAAAACAGTCACTTTCATAACAATTGCCAAATGGGTCACCTGCAGAAGGTGTGACAGGTGCAGTGATCACCTGGATCCACTCTGAGTATACTTCTCTGCACTCTTAGGAACAGGACTAGGCTATTTAGCCCCTTGAGCTTGTTCTGCCTTTCAGAAAGATCATGGCTGATCTGTATCTCAACTCCTTTTATCTGTATTGGTTTCATATTGCCTAACACCCTTACCTAACAAACATCTGTCAATCTCAGTGTTGAATTTTTCAATTGATCTGGCCTCAACAGCTTTTTTGAGGGGGAGCGCTCCAGGTTTCCACTACCTTTTGTGTGAAGAAGTGTTTCCTGACGTCAGCATTGAACTGCCGAGCTCTAATTTTAGGATTATGCCCCCTTGTCCTGGACTCCCCCACCAGAGGAATTAGTTTTGCTTTATCTACCACCCACAAGTGCACTGCACAGGGAGTCTCAGGTTTTAATCTCTTAGTTGGAAATGCAGAATGACAGGAGTCTGGAGAAGTGGGCAGGGTGTAATGCACGAAGGGAAGCGGACTAAATACAAGGTGAGCATCATTGTCTGTAATTCTATTTATATTGCTATTGGTACATACTGTGCCTGATCTGTTATGCCACTCTAAAACCTCTACTAACATTTGATTAAATTTTATTTTAGTACATTTGGCTGATGGAGAATGTCATCTTACTGTGCAAGGGAAAGGAGAGACTTTAAAAGGATTTTTTTTTCAAGTTTCAACTGGTGAATTCTAAGACAGCATGTGTCTTATACTCTGCTGGTATCAGTAAGTAAGCTATGCTGTCCTTTTAAAATGAAGCAGCTCACTTGTGGAAACAGTTCAGAAAATACATCCACAGCAAATGTAATGCAGCGAATTCTTAGTCTCTTCAATTGGTTTTATATCAGGATTGGTTGTTGTTGATGCAACACAGTCAGAAATACTGATAATGAAAATGTAGAAATGCATTAAACATAAATGTACTGCCAAAAGTAGGTTCAATAATTCATGTCATAGGATGTATATTTTGACATGGTTTTTGACATCCACATTATGATTATTTTCATGCATGATGGTTAAAACTGTTCTAAAGGATGCAGCAGAAACCTCTTTTGGGATCATGTCTGCACTGAGCAAAACTTTCTCTTTATCCCATCATTCCTGTCAAGCCGATCCCATTGGGAGTTAGACACCACATGCCTGACAGTCCTTTACTTGTCTAACAACTCAGATCTTTAACCTGTCTCTAACTGGAGGTTTACATTACGTGAAGAGGGTCGAAAGCTAACTGACATCTAAAGGTGGGAATGGATTTAAACAACAAACAGTACTCACTCCCTGAGCATATAAGATGCTAACGGATGAAGCAGAAGGCCAAGGCATTTGTGAAGCTCGTGTAAGTCCCTTTGTGCCTAAAAAATGTTAATCAATCATATTTTTTAATGTTTTGTTGTCCATTTTATATTGCAACAAATAACTAAAATTATTTTAAATTCTTCCTGGAATATTATGCTTTTGTAACCACACATACCAGCCTAAACATCTAGTGAAAGTTGATGAACAACTTCAAAATAAGACTGAAAAAGCCGACAGCTCAAAATGGCTCTGAGGACAAACCTCTGACCTGTGAAAATAAGCAGTTGCATGTAATTAAGTGGTAGGTATACTCAACATTCCTTCACTTTATGGGAGGAAAGAAATATGAATAAATTTAAGAGAGGAAATATTGGGGACAGAAAATTAGTGGTGCATTTTAGGACAGTTCTGGGGACTTGCTCCCTGGAAAATTCTGCATTTTCATTAAACTTAACTTGAATGCATAATTTTAATCGCTTTTGTATTTCAGAATTGATCTTCATTTTTTAGATTAGTTATCCAAGTAATGTTTGATTTCCAACAGGTCAAGCAGACCATCACATGAGTCGCTGTTCTAAATCAAATCTCATGTCCCAACTTGCAGAGGCATTTTACCTCCTCTTGACCCACTTTAAAGAGACACTCTATCCCATCCAACTCATGACCCTTTTACAGAGCTAGTTTCTCTTCACTGTCAACACTCTGTTCAACCTTGCACTCGTTCTCAGCCCAGTGCAAGCTGACAATTGTCCCCTCAATTAAACCTAGTATTCTCCTGGCTCCGCCTCCAACACAGTTTAAGCTGGTATTCTTCTTCCACTCTCCCATTTGAGGGAACACTCTTCTTCAGTTCGAACTGAAACTCTTTGGTTTTTCCTCCCGCCTACTCACTTCAAGCTGACACAGTTGTCCCGCAAAGGTTTATTCTGAAAGTTTTCCCATCCTGTTCAAGCTGGCACTATTCCCCCTTCGCCCCCCTCCCCAAACTCTCATTAATGTTTACACTCTTCTTCCTTCTCCACCCCAAAGTGTATCTCTCAGTGAGTTTCGCTGTTCCTGTCCCAGTCCTTTCCCTTTCCCTTCATTTCCACTTCCCTGTTGCTTTTCATTTCTCCCCTGTCTCCCATTTTGAAATCCATTTACCCCTCCCCTCACCACCACCATAACCTGATTTCTGCTGCTTGAAGTGATGCTGGTCAGCAAGTACAATAGGCGGGTACTTTTGTGTTCCTGAGAATTCCCGCCTACAGCATGCAAGGTCAGAACCCCTTCCAATAAAGATGAGAACAGTGCTGAGGGCAAAGCTGGCACTTGTCATACAGGGCTCCAAGACAGAGATTAAGTTTGGGGCACCTATGCATCAGACGACAATGATGCTAAATGTTAGCTACTAAATCTGATGTCTCAGCTCATCTATTGCTGAAACCCTCATTCATGCATTCATTACCTCTAGATTTGTCAATTCCAATGCACTCCTGGCTGGTCTCCCACATTCTACTCTGTAAACTTGTGGTCATCTAAAACTCTGCTGCCTATGTCTTAACTTGCACCAGGTCCCTTTCACCTATCACCCCTGTGATCACTGACCTACATTGGCTCCCATTCAAGCAATGCCTTGATTGTAAAATTCTTATCCTTGTTTTCAAATCCCTCCATGGCCTTGCCCCTCCCTATCTCTGTAATCTCCTCCAACCCCACAACCCTCCGAGATATCCGTACTCCTCTAATTCTGGGCTCTTGCACATTTCCGATTTTAATTGCTCCACCATTAGTAGCCACGCCTTCAGTTGCCTAGGCCCTAACCTCTGAAATACCATCCCTACTTCTCTCTGCCTTTCCACCTTGCTTTCCTCCTTTAAGTACTTGAAATATATATATATATATATATATATAAAGGAGGTGGGCTGCTTATTAAATAAAATACGACGACAAACCAGGAGAAAAATTAATTGACCTTTCTATTGCGCTCGTTGCTATATTGTATGGCAGCATGTCTCATGAACCATAGGTGTCCTATTCGCTGGCTCTGTTAGGGGTCTCTGACTGGCTCAGGAGCCCCAGGAATTACAAAGTCATAACACTGCCTTTGCTGGAGAGTAGAGGAGCCTGGTATGTGCTAATGTCATCAAAAGCTGGCACATGGACCAGGGCCCCAAAACACTGATGTCTATATTAAGCACTGCTGGTTGGCATGTATGAGTATGAAAACTATTAACTATGTCTGCGATGAAGTACAAACATATGGATTTAGGAGCAGGAATAGGCCACTCGGCCCCTCAAGTCTGCTTCGCCATTCAATAAGATCATGGCCAATCTGATTGTAACCTCAACTCCACATTCCTGCCTTACCCTGATAACCTTTCACCCCCTTGCACATCAAGAATCTATCTACCTCTGCCTTAAGAATATTCAAAGACTCTGCTTTCACTGCTTTTTGAGGAAGAGTTCCAAAGACGCACGATCCTCTGAGAGAAAAAAGTTCTCCTTATCTCTGTCTTAAATGGGCGACCCCTTATTTTTAAACAGTGACCCCTAGTTGTAGATTCTCCCACAACGGGAAACATCCTTTCCACATCCACCCTGTCAGGATCTTATATGTTTCAGTCGAGTCGCCTCTTACTCTTCTAAACTTGAGTGGATAGAAGCCTAGCCTGTCCAACCTTTCCTCAAAGGACAAGCTGCCCATTCCAGGTAGTAGTCTAAAAAACCTTATTTGAACTGCTTCTAATGCATTTACATCCTTCCTTAAATAAGGAGACCAATACTATACACACTACTCCAGATGTGGTTACACCAATGCCCTGTATAACTGAAGCATAATTTCCCTACTTTTGTATTTAATTCCCCTCACAATAAACGATAACATTCTGTTAGCTTTGCTAATTACTTGCTGTACCTGCATACTAACCTTTGGTGATTCATGCACGAGTACACCCAGATCCCTCTGCTTCTCAGAGCTCTGCAATCTCTCACCATTTAGATAATATGCTTTTTTATTCTTCCTGCCAAAATGGACAATTTCACATTTCCCCACATTATACTCCATTTGCCAGATCTTTGTCCACTCACTTAACCTATCTATATCCCTTTGGATCCTCCTTTTTCCCTCTTCACAATTTATCTTCCTACCTATCTTTGTGTCATCAGAAAATTTAGCAACCATACCTTCGGTCCCTTCATCCAATTCATTTATATAAATTGTAAAAAGCTGAGGCCCCGGCACTGATTCCTGTGTCACACCACATGTTACATCTTGGCAACCAGAAAATGACCCATTTATGCCTGCTCTGTTTCCTGTTAGCTAGCTAATCTTCTGTCCATGCCAATATATTACTCCCTACACCATGACCTTTTATTTTCTGCAATAACCTTAGATGTGGCACCTTATCTATGCCTTCTGGAAATCTAAATATGGTACATCCACTGGTTCCTCTTTACCCACAGCAAATGTTACTTCTTCAAAGAACTCCAATAAATTGGTTAAACATGATTTCCCTTTCACAAAACCATGTTGACTCTGCCTGATTACCTTGAACTTTTCTAAGTGGCTTTAACATCTTTAATAATCACTTCTAACATTTTCCCTATGACAGATGTTAAGCTAACTGGCCTGTAGTTTCCTGCTTTCTGTCTCCCTCCCTTTTTGAATAAAGGAGTTACATTCACTATTTTCCAATCTAATGGAACCTTCCTCGAATGGAGGGAATTTTGGAAAATTAAAACCAAAGCATCAACTATCTCACTAGCACTTCTTTTAACATCCTAGGATGAAGTCCATCAGGACCCGGGGACTTGTCAGCCCGCAGCTCCAACAATTTGCTCAGTACCACTTCCTGGTGATTGTAATTCTCTTGAATTCCTCCCTCCCTTCCTTTTCCTGATTTATAGCTATTTCTGGGATGTTACTTGTATCCTCTTTGGTGAAGACCGATGCAAAATACCTGTTCAATTCATCTGCCATCTCCTTATTTTCCATTATTAATTCCTCAGACTCGCTTTCTATAGGACCAATGCTCACTTTGTTAACTTTTCTTTTTTAAATATCTGTAGAAATTCACACTATCTGTCTTTATATTTTTAGCTAGCTTTTCCTGTGCTTTAATTTTTCCCTCCTTATTAATCTTTTAGTCATTCCTTGCTGTTTTTTATATTCTCTCCAATCTTCTGACCTGCCACCCATCTTTGTGCAATTATATGCTTTTTCTTTAATTTTGATGCTATCTTTAACTTTTTTAGTTAGCCACAGATGGTGCATCCTTCCCTTGGAATTTTTATTTCTTATTGGAATGTATCAATCTCTATTGACGTATCCCTTAACCTACTTTGCCAGTTCATTTTATCTAGCTCTGCTTTCATGCCCTATAATTGCCCTTAAGTTTTGAATACTAGTCTTAGACCCACTCTTCTCTCTCTCAAACTGAATGTAAAATTCAATCATATTATGATCGCTGCTGCCTCATGGCGCCTGAACTATGAGGTCATTGATTAATCCTATCTCATTGCACTATACCAGGTCTAGTATAGCCTGCTTTTCAACTAGCCCCTGAACCTGCGGTTCAAGAAACTATTCCGAAAACATTCTATGAACTCGTCATCTAGGCTACCTTTGCCCATCTGAGTTTTCCAGTCTATATGTATTTAATAGTAGATAAGATGTGTTATTGACTGAAAATGGAACTGAAGTGGGAATTGTGCTGTGACATGAAGGTGAATACTTTTGAATAAATTGATAGTTTATTCAAGGATGAATGGTAGATGGAGGGAAACCCAAAGAACAGTTGATGTGTGGCCTGAGGAGACTTAGAGAGGGAATGCCTATATAATTATTCAAATTGGTATAGTCTATTGCCTATAAATATTCCTTGGGCAGATTTCACTGTTAACTGTGTCCACACTTACAGGACATCTGATGGTGTCTGCTCCTAACATGTTTTTAATAGAATTTTCCAATGAATATGATGGACACATTTAAGGGGAGATTTGTTGCTTACATGAGCAATAAGGGGAATAGTGGAATAAGGGAGTGGAGTGGCAAGAGGTAATTTGGGTGGGCGGAGGCTCGCATTGAGTATTAATACCAGCATAGATTGGGCTGACTGGCCTGTTTGTGCTGCGGATAAGATGTATGTAATTCTACAATTTTACAGTCTGGCCACTGTGTGGCTTTGTGAACCAAATCAGAACTATTTCTTGTAGCTTAGATGCTTTTCTGTTTTTATGCACATGAAAGTTTTTAAACTGTAATTTTTGTCCATGTATATTTGTATTTGATATCTTTATTTTATTTCTGATTATTTTAAAATATTAAAAAAAAAACTTTTGCTTGTATGATCCACCTGATTTACAGTCCACCTGGCTCCCTACCCTTAACCACCCGTATTTCTTCCTCCCGCAGCTGAGGGCTACCCAAAAATGCTGGCAGTGGGCCTTGTGCTGGGGTGCTCTCAGTTCAAAGGATCTAAGATGGCCTGGTACGGACAAACAGGGCACAAAAAGGCGTGTGGCCTTTATTCTTTTTGCAGTGACCCATTAGATCTTTGAGCCTGGGGCCTTCAGCTGGATTAATGACCAGCTGTTGGCTTCTAAACCCTGCAGATGTTCCTGCACTTGTTTCCCAGTACAAGGCCCTGCCAGTTAATAGTAATAGTGCCAGGGGTATGACTGGACCACGCTACTGACCTAACCCACCAATCTGAGCACTCTTAAGACCTGAGCAGGCAAACGTTGGATGCAATCATCCTCTCGCTCAGAATAGAAAAGCAGAATCTTTTTTAAAAGGTGTGAAACTTGTAAGTGTTGATGTTCAAAGAGACTTGGGTGTGCTTATACAAGGAACACAGAAAGTTAACATGCAGGTACAGCAAGCAATTAAGAAGGCAAATGGCATGTTGGCCTTTATTGTAAGGGGTTGAAGTACAGGAATAAAGAAGACTTGCTACAGTTGTACAGGGTTTTGTTGAAACCACATTTGGAGTACTGTGTGCAGTTTTGGTCTCCATATCTAAGAAAGGATGTACTTGCATTGGAGGCAGTACAGTGAATGTTCACTAAATTGGTCCCTGGGATGAGGGGTTTGTCCTATGATGAGAAGCTAAGTAAATTGGGCCGATGTTCTCTGGAGTTTAGAAGAATGAGAGGTGATGTCGTTGAAACATACAAGATTCTGAAGGGGCTGGATAAGGTAGACATAGAGATTATTTCTGCTGGTAGGGGAATCTAAAACATGAGAGCACAGTCTCAGGATAAGGAACCAATCATTTAGGACTGAGATGAGAAAAAATTACTTCACGTGAAGGGTTGTGCAACTTTGGAATTCTTTACCCCACAGGGTTGTGGATGCTCCATCGTTGAATATATTTAAGGCTGGGATTGACAGATTTTTGGTCTCTCAGGGAATCAAGGGATATGGCGAGCGGGCGGGAAAGTGGAGTTGAAACCTAAGATCAGCCATGATCGTATTGAATAGCAGAGCAGGCTCGATGGGTCATATCGTCTACTCCTGCTCCTATTTCTTGTGTTCTTGTGTTCACCCAGATAAGGCAAGAAATAAATATCAGGCCCATTGTATCCAGTAATCAGTAAGTGAGCCATGGGAAAACAGAAATGTGCAAAATTTCAAAATGGAAACCCTGATGTAGATGCAGATGAGTTTATTTGAAAGTTTAAGATGTAAAGAATTTGAGGGAATAACACAGGAACACTGAGCTGTACAATATTTTGCAGCACCTGAAGAAATTCCATTCCTAAAGATCTTTACTGATTGCATAGTGAGTAAGCTGGGTGGTCCACTTTGTTTTATTTGTTCATGGGAAGTGGGCATTGCTGGTATGACCAGCATTTATTACCCATCCCTAATTGCCCTTGGGAAGGTGGTGGTGAGCTGCTTTCTTGAGCTGCTGCAGTCCAGCTGATGTTGGTACACCCACAGTGCTGTTAGGGAGTGAGTTCCAGGGCTTTGATCCAGTGACAGTGAAGGAACAGTAATATAGTTCCAAATCAGGATGATGTGTGACTTAGATTGGAACTTGCAGGTATGGTGTTCCCAAGTGTCTGCTGCTGTGTTCTTCTAGGTGGTAGAGGCCGCTGGTTTGGAAGGTGCTTCCGAAGAGACCTTGCTGAGTTGCTGCAGTGCTTCTTGTAGATGGTACACACAGCTGCCACTGTACAATGGTGGTGAAGGAAGTGAATATTGAAGGTGATGGATGGGGCGCCAATCAAGTGGGCTGCTTTTTCCTGAATGGTGACGAGCAACTTAAGTATTGGAGCTGCACTCATCCAGGCAGGTGGTGTCTTGTATCTTGTGGATGGTGCACAGGCTTTGGGGAGTCAGGAGGTGAGTTACCCACAGCAGAATTCTCAGCCTCTGACCTGCTCTTGTAGCCACAGTGGCTGATCCAGTTAAGTTTCTGGTCAATGGTGACCCTCAGGATGTTAATGGTGGGGGATTCAGTGATGGTAATGCCGTTGAATGTCAAGGGGAGATGGTTAGAGTCTCTCTTCTTGGAGATGGTCATTGCCCAGCACTTCTATGGCGCAGATGTTACTTGCCACTTATCAGTCCAAGCCTGAATGTTTTCCAGGTCTTGCTGCATTCGGACGCAAACTGCTTTAGTATCTGAGGAGTTGCGAATGGTACTGAACACTATGCAATCATCAGTGAACGTCTGAATTTATGTTGAAGGAAAGAACATTGATGAAGCAGTTGAAGATGGTTGGGCCTAGGACATTACTCTGAAGAACTCCTGCAGCGATGTACTGGGGTTGAGATGATTGGCCTCAAACAACCATCTTCCTTTGTGCTAGGCATGACGGAAACCAGTGGAGAGTTTTTCCCTTGATTCCCATTGACATCAGTTTTGCTGGGGCTCATGATTTCATACTGTCAAATGCTGCATTGATGGCAAAGGCAGTCATTCACACCTCACCTTTGAAATTCAGCTCTTTTGTCCATGTTTGAACCAAGGCTGTAATGAGGTCTGGAGCCTAGTGGCACTTAAACTGAATAGGAATGAGCAGGTTATTGCTGAGTAAGCGCTGCTTGATAGCACTGTCGAGGATAGCTTCCAACACTTTACTTATGATTGAGAGTAGACCGATGGGGCGGTAATTGGCCGGATTGGATTCATCCATTTTATAGACAGGACGTACCTTGGCAATTTTCCAAATTGTAGGGTAGATGCCAGTGTTGTAGTTGTACTGGAACAGCTTGGCTTGTGGCGCGGCTAGTTCTGGAGCACAAGTCTTCAGTACTACAACCAGGATGTTGTCAGTTCCCATAGCTTTTGCAGTATCCAGTACCTTCAGCCATTTCTTGACATCATGTGAAGTGAATCAAATTGGCTAAAGACTGGCATCTGTGATGCTGGGGACTTCAGGAGGAGGCCGAGATGGATCATCCATTTGGCACTTAGGCTGAAGATTGTTATGGAGATTGTTCATGGAGACTCGTCCCCCTGTCAGTTTAATTGTCCACCACCATTCGTGACTGGATATGGCAGGACTGCAGAGCTTTGATCTGATTTGTTGGTTGTGGGATCGCTCAGCTCTGACTGTTGAATGGTGTATTTGCTGTCTAGCATGCATTTAGACCTGTGCTGTAGCTTCACCAGGTTGGCACCTCATTTTATGTATGCCTGATGCTGCTCCTGGCGTGCTCTTCTACACTTCTCATTGAACCATGTTTGACCCCTTGGTTTATTGGTAATGGTAGAGTGAGGGATATGCCAGGTCATGAGATTATAAATTGTGGTTGAATACAATTCTGCTGTTGCTGATGGTCCACAGCGTCTCATGGATGCCCAATTTTGAGCTGCTAGATCTGTTCTGAATCCATCCCATTTAGCACGGATAGTAGTGCCACAAAACATGATGGACAATGTCCTCATTGTGAAGATGGGACTTTGTCTCAACAAGGACTGTGTGGTGGTCACTCCTATCAATACTGTCATGGACAAATGCATCTGCGACAGGTCGATTGGTAAGATCGAGGTCAAGTAGGTTTTTCCCTCTTGTTGATTCTCTCACCACCTGCTGTGGGCCCAATCTAGCAGATATATCCTTCAGGATTCAGCCTGCTCAGTAGTGATGCTATCAAGTCACTCTTGGTGATGGACATTGAAGTCCCCATCCAGAGTACATTTTGTGCCCTTGCCACCCTTCTTCCAGTGGTGTTCAACATGGAGAAGCACCTATTCATCAACTGAGGGAGGGCAGGAGGTGGTATTCAGCAGGAGGTTTCCTTGCCCATGTTTGACCTGACCTGATGTCATGAGACTTCATGAGGTCCAGAGTCAATATAGAGGACTCCCAGGGCCGTTCCCTCCTGACTGTGTACAACTGTGCCGCTACCTCTGGTGGGTCTGTCCTGCAGGTGGGACAGGACATACTCAGGCATGGTGATGAAGGTTTTTGGGACAATGGCTGTAAGGTATGATTTGGCAAGTATGACTATATCAAGCAGTTGTTTGTCTAGCCTGAGGGACAGCTCTCCAAATCTTGGCACAAGTCCCCAGATATTAGTGAGGAGGATTGGTTGACTGGGCAGGGTGTGCCTAGGTTGATGCTGGGTGTTCCACATGGTTTTATTCCTTTTTGACTTTTCTGTAGCAGTTTGATACAACTGAGTGGCTTGCTGGGCCATGTCAGAGGATAGTTAAGAGTTACATTGCTGTGGGTCTGGAGTCACGTAAAACCCGACCACATAAGGACGGCAGATTTCCTTCCCTGAAGGACATTAGTGAACCAGATGGGTTTTTATGACAATCTGGTAGTTTTATGATCATCATTACTGATACTAACTTTTTATTCCAGATTTTTATGAAATAATTGAATTTAAATTCCCCCACCTGCTGTGGTTGGATTTGAACTCCTGTTTCCAGAGAGTTAGTTTGGGCATCTGTATTACTAATGCAGTGACATAACTACTATGCTACCATTCCCGCCGAAATTTCTAGAATTTACGGACATTTTCTTGCACCTTTGAGTAGAATTCGATAGAGTTGAGGTGCTTCAAAGGGGAAATTTCCAATTTATTATTCACTTACTGACCTTATTCCATTGCAGCCTTATTCAGAATAAGCTCCAACATTTGTTTCAGTTCATCAAATCATTAAGATCCTCAAGTTAGACATAGTGACATCTGCAACCAAAAACCCCAGGTAGTTTGCTGCTTTCATGATGTCTTGCTCCTCTCTACAAAAATAATAGGTGCAAATGACTTTTTCTACATCCTTGCAGAAGTAATATACTTTCCCATTAAACACATAAATAAATATTTAAAGCCTATGCTAATTAATGAGAGAATACATGTGCACTCTTGGTGATCTTGATAAAGGAGAAATGCACATCTGTTGCCCATCTAAGATAAATTGGCATTTTTCTTAAAATCTCCCCCTCTATTTTCCAGGGGTCTACTTTTATTTGTATATGTTTCAACCAGTAAAAATTGTTATGGTGCATAATTAAGTCTTTTTATCTGTGCACAAATCCAGCAGATATTTAGCATGGACCAGGTGGAGATTAGATTTAAGAGGACAGGGGGTTGAGGGGGGGAGAATTGTAAAGCCATATTGATGTCCCTTGACTGATGTTCTGATGAAGGGTCATTGACCTGAAATGTTAACTCTGTTTCTCCCTCCACAGATATATTCAGCCCTGCTGGGTATTTCCAGCATTTTCTGTTTTTATTTATTGTTGTGTGCATTGTGTTTTTTTCCATTTTCAGAGAAGGCTTATGGTATCATGAAAGCAGTGAACTAACTGGAGGTTTTCTCTTGTATTGCAGCAGGTGCATTGAACAAAGGACACTATCATTTAAGGACACTGATATTGCCTTTACTGTGCTCTGGTTAATTTTGTAACTAGCTAACAAACCAATTTATCGCCAATGGAGAAAATATGCAATGCAATGCTATTTGTTACCACCTTATAGAATTAAGATGTGCAGCTGGTGTGCCCTGCAGAATTGCCCCATACGAGTTAGCAATTGGTCCTTAGAAGAAAGGGCACTCCCTTCATTTTGTACTTATGGTACTAGTGTGCCAGCAGTGGCTCAGTGGGTGGCACTCTTGCCTCTGAGTCACAAGGATGTGGGTTCAAGGCCCACTCTAGGACTTCAGTACAAAAGTCAAGGCTGACACTCCAGTGCAGGACTGTTGGAGGTGCTGCTCACTCAGGTGGATGAAAAAGATTCTATAGCACTATTTTTAAGAAGAGCAGGAGAGTTATCCCTGGTGTCCTGGACAATATTTATCCCTCAGTCAGCATTACAAAAAACATATCATCTGGTCATTATCACATTGGAGTTTGTGGGAGCTTGCTGTGCACAAATTGGTTGCCACGTTTCATACATTACAACAGTGACTATACTTCAAAAGTGCTTCATTTGCTGCAAAGCTCTTTGGGATATCCAATGGTCGTGAAAAGTACTATATAAATTCAAGTCTGTCTTTGGTGCCAAGTTGAGAACTACTTAAAAAAAAAACTTCCTGTCAAGCAACTTAGTAGTGTTCTAAAACCTGTAGATAGTAAAATTTGTTAAATTTAATGATATAGTTTTTGGGTCAGTTGGGTCAATGCCATATGTCTGCTTTATGCCTGATAAAATTGAAACACCTTGGCTTTCCAGTCAATGACTCAGTAGACGTCCTTATTTCACCATATGTGCAACATTCTTCTGTTTCTCTCATAAGACAGATGACTCAACTTATTTTTAGTTCAAAAAGGATTGTGTTAAAATAGATCATCTGGGACTATGTTTCTGCCATTTTAGATCCCTTCTTCCAATCCTCTGACTCTTTGATTTCTTTCACCACCTACGAAACCTAGTCTGGCAGATATGTCCTACAGCAAATGTATCTGACTAATTTGGGAATTTATTTGGCAGGGGTTATGCATCTAATTTCCAGTAGTTGGTTGTAAATAGTTGTATGTGTCTTTCTCCCCTTGCTGCTTGAGATTTCTCTTACCACTGCCACGGTAGCCATTCTTTTTTAGAATTTTGATTTAGGTCTTCCTAATAAAAATCCCACATTAATTGGAATACTGATCCCATGGCAGCAAACACTTGATAGTTGCTCTCTTGACACTTTGCTTGCACTGCACATCATGCACAATATCAAGCATTTCTTCAGATATGTTGACTTTTGACAGATAAGTTCCCTACCTCAACAATGTGCAGGGGTATCAGTTTGGCCTGCAGTCATAGATATCTAGTGGTGAGAACATTGTCAAGATGGTGAAATTTAATGTGGTGCTTCCTGTCAATTTCAACAGCTTTTCTGGGCCCAGGAGAGATATAAAAATGTAATCTCATTTTGCCCTTACTTTTTTTGAAGCCACCAAAAATTGTGCCAGTGTGACCTAATCTCCAAATCATTGTTTTGCACAGCCAAGTTTTGAACTTTACTTTGAAACACAAGCATTGTTAGATTTCAAGTCATTGTCTTCTTTACATTCCTTAATCTGATTCCTCACTGCTCAATTTCCTTCGGAGAGTGCAAAATTTTTGAATTAAGATTTAAGTATTGCCCCTAATTATTTTTAGATTTCATTCAAATCTAACTGAATTTCTACTGATTTATCTAGTGATGTTTATATTTAGTAGTTACACATCTTTGATGTATGTCTGATTCATTGGCCTGGATTTTGCAGTTAACAGTGAAGGAATGGCACTCGCCGCTCATCATGCTGACTGCTGATCACTGACTTTTCGCAGGCTTTTGAGCGTCAGTTTGTGGTTACTAGCGATCCTTTTCAGTGCCGTGTCCGCTACAGGACATCTGTGGCATGTGTGAGCAAGGTAAACAACAGTGTGGCTCTTCAACCAATCAGATTGAAGAATCCTCACTGCGATGCGCAGAGTCTAAATCAGGAAGTACAAATTAGAAAATTTAATTCATTGTAAAATCACATACAGAAAGGAAAAGAGATGGGATTGAGAGAAAACATTAGCAAAAGTTTTTTTTTTAATTTCCAACATTTCAAAGGAATGTGATTCCACAATTGTAGAATAAAATTTTCAGTGCCAGAGAGGTTATTTCACAGTAATTAAGGCTTAGCAAGCCGTTAAAAATTCACTTGCACCTGAAAGCACCAGCCCTAACTTTTTCAGTCATGTTTATTTGGTAACTGGTGGGTAAGTACCGTAACCTCATGTCTTGGCATGGATTTCAATGCTGAATTTATCAGCAAAGTATTCCTTTAGGATGGCCTCTGGAGGAACAGGGCAAATCGAATGGCAACTGATTTCCGCGTGTGCAGAATCTGGAAATTGCTGTCCAGTTTACTCAATAATAGTGATTACTTATAGTCTCACAGTTATTCTTACCACAAAATCCAGGCTAATAGTTTAAGATTTTTTTTTCATAAATTTACATAGGATTATATAGAATTACAGCAGAAAAGCAGGTTATTTGGCCCAACTAGTCCATACTGGCATTAATGCTTCACTCAAACCTCCTCCCATTCTTTTTCACCTAACTCTATCAGTGTTATCCTTTATTCGCTCTTTGTCACATGTTTATTTAAGTTCCCCTTAAATGCATCTATACTATTTGCCTCAACTACTCCCTGTGGTAGGACGTTCCACATTCTCAACACTCTCTGAATTCCCTATTTGATTTCTAGGTAACTATCTTATAATGATGGTCTCTAGTTTTGCTCTTTCCCACAAGTGGAAACATCTCTCTGAGTCTACTCTATCAACACCTTTCATAATTTTAAAGACCTTTGTTTGGTCACCACCAGTTCTGGTATCTTCCTCTAAAAAGAATTTCTACATGCAAACTTTCCTCTTAACACCAAGGGAATTTACTTTTTTTTTTACAGTAGATGCTGATTAGATTCCACTTAATTGAACTGAATGCATTCCATTCTGTTTCTGTTTTCATGTTTTTGTGAACTATTTCTATTTTTCCCTGTAATTTTTTTCTTTAATTCTTTGTTGCTCATGTGGAAATGATGTGCCGCTTGCCATAAATAAAGGATGCTTTCCTATCCCAGTGGAAGAGATGCATAATACAAGCATTTCCAGAGGGACTCTATTAACAGAATGCAATGCAAATACTGCCAAAATGGAGCAAAAAACAGTTTGTTGGATTGCTGTTTTAATATGAAATGACAGGCCAGACCTAATACGTTTATATGATTCCTCTGCAATTGATGGCATTACAATTGTTGGAAGTTGATCTGAAATACAAATTTCATGCGGCAATCTTTGCCATTAAATTGATGGATTTACTTTGTGTTTACAAGAAGCAGGCATGAGTCATAATCAGCGAATGACTAACAGTAGTGTGAACTGCACAGATCACATTCATGCATACATTATAAAGAATCTGAAAGCACACAACTGTGATTGATTGGGAAAAAAGATTTGTGAAAGATGGGCAATTCTTTGGCGTGTCTAAAAATAAAATGGTTACTGCTCGATTTGTGACTGCTGAACAACACAGTCTGTAGAAAACACAAAAAAATTGAAGTACCTTAAGTCATCATCTTCAAAAAGCCTAATGAGAACTTAAATAAAAAAAAGAGTATTTTCAAACACAGCAGAAAATTCCTTTAGTATCTAACGGAGATACGTTTGTTAAAATGTCTGGAGAATTTTCATTTTGGATTCTGCATATGAAGAGGGTTTTGAATTCCTATATGTCAGATATAGAATAATGTATAAATATCTTTTTGCTGTATCAGCTAAAGAGATGTGATTCTGCAGCCTGTAACAAGACTTTTTGATTAGAAGAAGCAAGCAAAAATGTCATTTACATTTTTTTTGTGAAGAACTCTGAAGTTTATTGATCTATCTAAAGCATTCTCTTGCTGTTCCCGATATAATAACCCCACATAGCAGCATGGGACCAATGTGTTGCAGAATTCACAATAGCTTAGGATTGACTTTGGATGTGTCATTGTGAATGACAAATTTAAATCATTCTTCTTAGAAGGCCTGGCAATTTGTAAGTATCTTCTATAGGCACATAAATAGTAAAAGGAGGAGTGAGACCTATTAGGAATCAAAAAGGGGATTTACATATGGAGGCAGAGAACATGGCTGAGGTACTAAATGAATACTTTGCATCTGTCTTTACCCAGGAAGAAGTTGCTGCCAAAGTCATCATGAAAGAGGAGGTAGTTGAGATACTGGATGGGCTAAAAATGGATAAGAGGAGGTATTAGAAAGGCTGGATGTACTTAAAGTCACGAGGACTGAATGAGATGCATCCAAGGTTCCTGAGAGAAGTGAGGGTAGAAATTACAGAAGCATGAGCCATAATCTTCCAATCCTCCTTAGATACAGGAGTGGTACCAGAGTACTGGAGAATTGCACATGTTACACACTTGTTCAAAAAAAGAGTGTAACGATAAGCCCAGCAATTACAGGCCAGTCAGTTTTACCTCAGTTGTGGGAAAGCTTTTCAAAACGATAATCTGGGACAAAATTTACAGTCATTTGGACAAATGTGGATTAATTAAGGAAAGCCAGTATAGGTTTTGTAAAGGCAAATCATGTTTAACTAACTTGTTGGAGGTTTTTGATGAGTTAACAGAGAGGTTTAATGAGGATAGTACAGTTGATGTGGTGTACCACATAATAGGATTGTCAGCATAGCTAAATCCCATGGAATAAAAGGGACAGTGGCAGCATGGATATGAAGTTGACTGAGTTACAGGAAACAGAGAGGAGTGGAAACGGTTGTTTTTTGGACTGGCGGAAAGTATACAGTGGGGTTCCTCAGGGGTCTGTATTAGGACCACTGCTTTTCTTGCTCTATATTAATGACCTACATCTGGATGTGCAGGGCACAATTTGGAAATTTGCAGATGACACAAAACTTGGAAGTATTGTGAACTGTGAGGAGGATAGTGTTAGACTTCAAGAGGACACAGACAGACTGGCAGAATGGGAGGACATGTGGCAGATGAAATTTAATGGAGAGCAGTGTGAGGTGATCCATTTTTGTAGAAAGAATGAAAAGAGGCAATATAGAATAAAGGGTACAATTCTAAATGGGTGCTGGAGTCGAGGAACCTGGGGTCTATGTGCACAAATTGTTAAAGGTGGCCAGGCTGGTTGTGAAAGTGGTTAATAAAGCAGACAGGATCCTGGGCTTTATAAATAGAGGCATAGAGTACGAAAACAAGGAAGTTATGAACAGCCTGTAATATAACAATGGCTCGGCCTCAACTGGAATATTGTGCTCAAATCTGGACACCACACTTTGGGAGGGATCTGAAGGCATTAGAGAGGGTGCAGAAAAGATTTACAAGAATGATTCCAGGGATGAGGGGCTTCAATTACATGGATAGATTGGAGAAGCTGGGGCTGTTTTCCTACGAGGAGAAGGTTGAGAGGAGGTTTGATAGAGGTGTTGAAAATCTTGAGGGGTCTGGACAGAGTAGATAGGGAGAAACTGTTTCCATTTGTGGAAGGTTCGAGAATCAGGGGACACCAAGGTGAATGGCAAAAGGATCAAAGGCGACATTGGGAAAAACTTTTTAACGCAGCATGTGTTTAGGATCTGGAATGCACTGCTTGAGAATGTGGTGGAGGCAGATTCAATCGTGGCGCAGTGGTTAGCACCGCAGCCTCACAGCTCCAGCGACCCGGGTTCAATTCTGGGTCCTGCCTGTGTGGAGTTTGCAAGTTCTCCCTGTGTCTGCGTGGGTTTCCTCCGGGTGCTTCGGTTTCCTCCCACATGCCAAAGACTTGCTGGTTGATAGCTTAATTGGCCATTATAAATTGCCCCTAGTGTAGGTAGGTGGTAGGGAAATATAGGGACAGGTGGGGATGTGGTAGAAATATGGAATTAGTATAATATGGGTGGTTGATGGTCGGCACAGACTCGGTGGGCCGTAGGGCCTGTTTCAGTGCTGTATCTCTAAAAAAAAATAAGGTATTGAATAATTATCGGAAGAGAATAAAATTGCAGGGCTACGGGGAAAGGATGGGGGAGTGGGACTAGCTGAGTTGTTCTTGCAGAGGGCTAGTACAGACATGCACAGCCAAGTGGCCTCCTTCTGTGCTGTAACCATTCTATGATACAGAAAATTGTTATAATATTTTTATCTCATTGCTAGGATTCTGTGACCGACAGATTTTAGCATTAAACGGGGAAACAGTTCGTTCAGAATTTTAGTCTAATTTGGAAATAGGGTTTTTCTCCAGTTTGTATTGCTTGTATTACTTTCAGCATGATGCTTGCTTAATTCACAGTGTGTCTCATGCAGTTTGTGCTTAACTCTGTTAATGAAGGAGAAAAAGACACCCACTTTTTCTACCAATGTAGAGAGACAAGATTTTGGGAAATAATTTTTTTTTGACAGAAAATATATAATTGGTAAGTGCAAGATCGCTTCAAGACTGAGTTGTACAAATTTTGGTTAAAATAACTATGTGACTTATAAACATGAACTCAGGAGTATGGGAAATCCCAGAATCCCACAATGACTTGTGCATATGCTCAACAGAGTGCAAAACCAGACTGACCAGGGAGGTATCAAGTTCTTTTCCTGATCCCTGCTGAGTTGAGTGTTCACAGGTATGAAGGCAGTAAGGGCACAGCAATTGGCTCAGGCTAGGAAGGTGAAAACAGTCATTGTTCATGCACCTGACTGTACTTTTAAAAATTTGTTCTGAGGTCTAGGCAGCAATGGTAAGACTGCATTTATTCTCCATCCCTGAGAATGTGGTGGTGGGTCGTCTTATTGTACTGCTGCCGTCTTGATGATGTTAGGTAGTGATCCTGAATAAGGACAAGATTAGATTCAACTGCGATGTTTCATCACCAATATTGTTTCCGCACTCCCCACCCCGATGAATGAATATCTTTATTCTTACTGTGCAGTTGAAGAAAAATTATCTGTGGCAATGGAACCATATTCTAGCATGAGCCTTCAGAAGAGGGGAGCATTTTTAGGGAAAGAAAAAATCCCAGTAAAACCTTTGATCCTGGTCTGCTACTCACTCGTTCATACATTGTCTAGCTTAGAGGCTAATGATCCAGCACAGTATGGCTTGACAAGGGACTTAGCTGAGCCCCAGTGAGGGGCACAAAATAATGATTGATGGCGAACACTTACAGATATGGGAGGCAATTGCCTGACAGCTCTTTTGACTGGGGAATAGTTTGTGGCACAGGGGGCAGATAATGAGGAAAGAAGGGAAAAGAGATTGTGAATCAGGGCTGAATTATCAACAATTGAGAATTTGCATCCGAGACTTGGAGGTTTAGAAAATGAGATGCTGTGACTAAATGGGATTTGTTAGCTTCACATGTTTTGGCAGTGATTATGATCATGGAAAATATTATTCTGACTATGTCATCGGGAAAATTTATCCCAATTAAATCATTAAAGACCATTCTATGCTGGAGCTTCTCATAAATAAAAGAACGTTTATTCATGGTCAGGAACTTTCTTTAATATGTTAGTGACTAAATTCCTGTTTATATCTTAGCTATAAGTTTATGTATGAATTACATTTACAGATACATTAAATAAAGCTATGGAAAAAATGCAGAGTAAGGATTCTCAATCAGCTAAGAGAAAAAACTCCTGTCTCTGTATATCAGCTTAAAGGAACGTTATTGCCCCATTAAGAAGGATTGATTGTTGTATTGATATAGCCTCATCACATGTTTCAGAATGTTCCATGTACTATGAATTATGTGAAGTGTATGGGTGAACACAGCAGCCATTTTGTGCACAGCAAGTTTCCATAAATAGTAATGAGATGAATGATCAATTAATCTATTTTTGGTAGTGTTAGTTGAGAGAAGAACATAGACCTGGACACCGGGAGAATTTTCTGCTTTTTGAATAGTCCCATTGGTTCTTTAATGTTCTCCTAAACAGGCAGATACAACAGTGGCTCTGACAATATAGCATTCCCTCGGTATTGCACTCCTTTAGTAATGTTTCGGTTAGGCTCAATCCCTGTCAGCAGTTGCCCAGCAGTCTGCCCTGAGAACTCTTAAAATACTTCTGGTTAGGTTGTCAGAACACATTTCATGCTACTGCATGCTTTTACAATGTGACCTGCTGTTTGTTTCTATTTTTAATTTGCAAGATATGTAACTAAAATGTTTAAATGGCAAGATAATCAATGATATAACAGTCCCATTGTTCACTAGGGTGATAAAATGATGGATATGGCAGTTTCCAGACAATAACAAACCTTTGAAAGGACACTATCTTCATGTAAAAATTACTTGTTAAATTGTTATTTTACATTTAAATATTCAACAATCTAAGTCAACAATTTAACGCCTTAAACAGAAGAACATCACAAGATGTTTCACAGAGGTATAATCAAAACCAATGAATGCTAAGCCAAAGAGGAAAATATTAAGAGAGGTTACCAAAAGCTTGGTCAAAGGGATGACTTTTAATGAGAGTCTTAAAGGAGGAAAGGGATGATCAGTTTAGGGAGGGAATTCCAGAGCATGGTGCCTAGGCCGTTTAAGACAGGTAAAGAAAGGGGGTTGCACATGATGCCAGAGTTAAAGGAGTGGAGAGTTCAGGGGGAGTTGTAGGGCTAGAGGAAGTTACATAAATAGGAAGGTGTTAGGTCATGAAGAGATTAAAACACAAGGATGAGAACTTTAAATTTAGGGGTTTGGGGGACTGGGAGCCAACATTGGTCAACGAGGACTGGAGTGATAGTTGAGCAGGACTTGGTTGTGGGATGGGATACAGGCTGCAGAATGTTGGATTAGCTGAAGTTTATGGAGGGGAGAGGATGAGACATTGACCAGGACAGCAATGAAATAGTCGAGTCTGGATGTAACAGATGCATAGGTGAGGCTTGCAGTAGTAAATGGAGTGAGGAAAGGTTGAAGGCAGATGATGTTATGAAGGTGCAACTAGGCACTCTTTGTGACCAGGATGATATTTAGTCAGTTGTGCCTCTTGTCACAGTGACTTGCAAACATAATTACAACACAAGTAGCGCGTGGCTATTCTAGTTCTTTATCCAGAAAAGGGTTTGCCCGATGTCTTTCCCAACACAACAGTGCACTTTTAATTGAAGCTGGTATGCAGCTATGTAATCCAGTTTCAGTTGTTCTGCTACAGAAAAATGGAATAGGACATACCATAACATTCATAAATGTAACATGGAATATCAGTGGTTTCTGTTTCAACACATCTGTGTCATAATTGTGCACAAAAAAAAAAATCAAAATTCTCACTTCTCTTTAGTTAATTACAGGACCTCCAGTGCACAAGTCAGGCTTGATGTTTTTTTGCCTACTGATGTTGCTGGCATCTAGATATTCCCTCTTTCCATGTAGGTAGCTGGGCACTGAGTCTGACAGGTGCCCGAGCTAGGCTACTCCATGAACTGATTCACATTGTAATTGCTGCTGTAAACAAGCAATCGGAAGACTGTTATCTTGATGTACACCCAGGAATTCCTGCCCCACTGTGCATGCCATGAATGTGATTACTGTGCTGGTTTGATTCCAAAGTATTTATCCTAAAGTTCAGGTGTCTTGGGCATATTATCCTTGAGGGGGGAGTTAAAAATAGACTGAATGCCAAACTGTTTTAGGCATGTTCCTAGACTGGTATATTTGTTTATTTCCTATTGGGCACCTCCTGTGCTTTATTAAGTAAAGATTCTTGCGCTATGGTCTGGGTGTTTGTTATGAGCATACGTCCTTGCCAGGTACTGAATCTATGATGAAGTGAGCTAGGCAGACCTCAGTCTCTGGAGTATTACTCTTAATGTGATCTGTGTTCAGGGCAAAAGCGTGAAAACATGGAGAGCAGAAGTAATTACCACCGACTCGCAAAGTAAACCGGCATTCATGCATTGACTGGTGTTCTCTGAAACAGAACTAGAAATACTGGGTTTGTTTTATTCCTCTATTGTATAGGGGTAAAATCAAGCAAAAGTAGAACTGGAAAATAGCACAGCCCAAGTCAGTATTATAAGATCTTTCTGTCTGGGTTCACATTTTACAGCCTTTGATGGAAACGTCATGATATGTCTCTGCATAATCATGTGAAATGTTGTAACACAACTTAATGTAACTCAGTATACACATCATTTAAAGATGGAGGGTATTATTGGGGCTGAGCTTACAGTGGCATTACTGTTTTGGTTTTGTTTTCCTCTTCATGACCACTGCTTGGCAAAAGAGTTCTAAAAATCAAAGGTGGTTGTCTGACTGAAAAGTTGGAATACTTCAAAAACAAATTGCATAAATGTAAAATATTAATCAAAAACAGCACCAGAGCAATGAGACCCTTGGGTATTAGTTGTCCCCAAATATAGAAACAGCACCAGCACTATCCTTTCACAGGAGAAAACTTCCAGTGAAAGCCTAAGGCCACTCATTAGAAAAAGCTGCTTGAACAATTGGAGAAATGAGGCGTACTGTGGATTAGCATGCGACACAAGTATATTATTAGCTCATTTTTATTGTCAGTACAATCTTTTCAGTTGGACAATATGCACAGCAGCAGAACTGACAGGAAGCATATGATTACCAGAAGAACACCGCCTGTTAAACTTTATTTAAAAAAACACATTGATAATGGATAATGGCAGTTAATGCGCTGGGCATAGCAATGTTCAATGCTGTTGCTTTTTGATAATTGTATTTTGAGAAACGGTTCTGAATAAACATTGATTGGAGAGCATCTGAGCAATGTCTTCAGTGTTTTATGTTGGCCCCTGTATAGGAGCAATTTTTCCCATGATCTGCATAACGAGAGGCAGTGGCGTAGTGTTAATGTCACTAGACTAGTAATCCGGAGCCTAGGCTCATAATCTGGGAATATGGGTTTGAATCCCACCATTGCAGATGGTGAAATTTGAATTCAATTAACAAAAAAATCTGGCATCTAGAGTGGAAAAAAAACCTAACCATGTCAATTGTTATAAAAACCCATCTGGTTCACAAATGTCCTTTAGGGAAGGAAATCTGCTGTCCTTACCTGGTCTGGCATACATCTGACTACAGACCCACAGCAATGTGGTTGCCTCTTAAAATGCCCTCTGAAATGGCCTAGCAAGCCACTCAGATCAAGGGCAATTAGGGATGGGCAATAAATGCTGGCCTGGCCAGCGATGCCCATATCCTACAAAAAAAGGATTTAAAAAATAATGAGACTAGAAATCTTGTACAGTAATGATTAAATAGCAGGATATTCCTGATTTATAAGATGTGAATATACTTTAGACAAGAACAGATATTGAGAGTTAAGTGAGCTTTACTATGGTCTTGTTATTGCCATCAATCACTTTGAGAAAAGCTAACAGTACTGGTTATAAATATATGGCTGGGGAGATCACAGGGAAATATGTGTTTGCAAAGTTCTGCACATTAATAAAGCAGAGAGCATGCCTTTCTGCATATCTCACTTGTACTTCAATACCAGTATAGTGTGTCACAACATCACATGTTTGTATAATAAATTGTATTCTATATGGGATTATTACTTTAGGTAGTGATGCTTTCCTAGATTAACCCTTGAGTGCTGAAAGACATTTTCTAACTTTCAAAACCTTTACCTTGTTTCTTCCCACAATACTGATAGTGTGAAAATTTCTGAAAATAAGTGTTACAGAGAAGAGCTTGAGAGGGGGCTAGAGTAGCAGTTTCTGAAAGGCTTACTGACCGCATAAGAAAGTCTAAGACTGAACTGCTCTGGGCCAATGACATGTTACTTGCACAAAATTAACACTCCATTGCTTAAGTTTTGTTGATTGACATTGTAGGAAGTAAATAAATGTGGATCATTACTCTGCATAATGCAGCATGAGAATCTGATTTGTAATTGGATGGGATCATATGGATTATTACTACCAGGTCACCAAAGTGCTGCACTCTGTGCAAGTTTGAAGTAAAAACAGAAAAGACTGGAAATGCACAACAGGTCTGTCGGCATCTAAAAAGAGAAAAGGCAGGTTGTTTCAGATACGGGGGCTCTTGGTCAAATGTCAGATGAAGAGTCTATACCCAAAACATTAACCCATCTTTTCTGTTTTCAGATGCTAATTTGCTTTGTTTTTTGTACATTTTCTATATTTCATTTTTACAACATTGTAACTTTATTTTTTATATCCGCTCTGCAGAAATTGTATCCTAGATCCACTTCACCTTGATCCCTTTTTTCATCTTGCTGCTTCACATTTCTTAGAGTAGTTGCTCATTCTCACTAATGGAAGGGAAGGAGAGTGTGAGCTGTGGCTTTTCTCTGGAACTGGCATCAATACAGACACTAGATGAACCATTAAGAATTGGCACCCGTCGTGTATTCCAAATACCACTGGTTACAACGTCATCGGCAATAAATGGGCAGCACAATAGAGCAGTTAGTTGAAGCACCAAGTGAACTGCCCCACAAAATGGCAGGATGTGACTTTGCGCCAACACATTCCCCATGTGCTCAGTAACCTGTGTCAGCTGCCTTGCCGAGAAATGATGCTAATGCACCTTCCAATTCTGCAGAAAGAACGAGGCAGGGAGAGCACCCCATGCGACTAAGTCTTATTTGCATATGTATTTCTTGTTACTTTAGTTATGACTGAGGTGGGAGGAGTGCACTGTCTTTTCTAGTTCCATTTCTCCACAGGTCACAACATATATTTAAATGTTTACCCTGCTACTGATGCAGTCAATCAGATACTCTGTGCATTATCCCAGAACAACATACACCAACCAGATTTCTTTAATAAACAACAAAATTATCAGTTTATTATAAAAGAAGACTTAACCAGTAACGAAGCACAGCATTAACACACAGATTGAAGTATGAAAGTTCCCTTTTACCTTCGCCCCTCACACACACAAACACACACTTACACCGGTTAGCTCTGTTACAAAAAAAGACAAAGAAAAAACCTTGACCAAATACTTGGTAATTCTTGAAGAAAAAAAGAGAAGATATTGAAAGATGTCAGTTGTCCCTTTTTGGTTTGGTGTCCCAAATATGCGTAGACGGCTGTCACTTGGACCTTTATAGAACAGTTCTTTGACATTGAAGATCAGTTTGGCAGGCTTTCCAGGAGAAATGTGGCAACAGGGGTTTCTGGCAGGCGTTTTAAGAGGAATACAGATTCAATTTCTCTATTTCTTACACTCGCTTCTAAGAGCTTCTCAGAGAGATAGAAAAGCTCGCAGGCTTTTCAGAGAGATGGAAAAGGCTGAGCTGGGGTCTTGTTCTTGGCAGATTGATTTTTAAACTCCTTTCAAAACACTCTACACCCCAACTCACTGTCCAAAGTGAAACCAAAAGCAATATCTCAAGAGTCAAGCCTCCTGACATGTAACTGTAAAAATCTTCCCCCGGTCAAAAAAGCCCCCACTGGATATTTATCTGAAGACAGGTAACTTCCAGTAAGGTTGTTTACAAACCAGACCTCTCGGTGTCCTTTAAATGACCCTGGTGGAAAAAAAATCCATGGAAACAATTTCAGTTTTCCCAAATAAAACAATGTCCACAAGTCTAAAATTTATGAGTCCTCAAAAAAAAACTTAACAGAAAATATAGAAGTACCATCATAATGCTAGCTTATGCTATGTGAATTTATTAGGCCCAAATGTTTGGAACGGATTTCTTTAACAGTGTTGTTAATGCTTTTATTGCTTTAATACTGATTAACATACTACTGAATATGTAAATAGTCTAATATATTATCACAGGAAGGGATGCAAGTTAACATGTGATACAGTAGTTGGAGCAGTGTTCGTCAACAGGTTGCACATGTATTGAAGAGCTCTCCTAGAATCCTGTTATTCTTCAATAAAGAACCCTTTGTTTAGTTTACCAATCATTGCCATAGTATTTGGTACATTTGTATTAAGATCCAATAACACAAGAAGTGTGGGGGATGAAATTGTTTTTTTCTGCAAATAAAAAGCAGTCTACACAGAATTGGGTTCTGTGTAAAAGGGCTGCCAATTCACTATTGCTCATTTTGTGCTTTCTCAGAAGGCCATTTAGCCCCCACTGTCTTTAGCATTGTTGCCTTATTGGTAAATATTATATTAGCACATCAAAATAATTTAAACAACAATTTGAATTTGCATAGTCCCTTTAACATTGAAAAACATTCCATGACATTCACAGTTGCGTGATAAGAAAAAAAATGGATGTTAAGTGAACAAAGGAAATATTAGGAAGGGTGGCTTAAAGTTTGGTCGAAGAAGTGGATTTTAAGGAGATATTCTTAAAGCTAGGGAGGGAGGTGGAATAAAGCCTGGCTACCCGACCTGAACCTGACTACATGTGTCGTGGTCAGGTCGAAATTGCGAGTCCTGCATTCGGGGTCAGATCGGGCTGGACACTGCTTCCAGGAAGTCACGGGATCAGCTTACCCATGGTTTCTCACAACTCCAACTGCAGAAATAGCCTTCTGCCCGAACTGATGAAGGATATTCATGTCGGGTCGGATCGGGCGCGGAGAAAAATTAAAGGTCTCTGGCTCGGGTCGTTCGGGTTGGCTGTGGTTGGGTCAGGCCCGGGTCAGGTTTTAATTATATACCCAAGCCAGGCTTTAAGATGGAGGGGAAAAATTAATTGGATTGAAAGTTGATAAATCCTCTGGACCAGATGAGCTACATCATTGTTGAAGGAGGTGGCGAAAGAGATAGTGGATGCATTGGTGGTTATCTTACAAAATTCTATAGATTCTGGAAGGATTCCTGCAGACTGAGAAGTAGAAAATGCAACCCCACGATTTAAGAAAGGAGCGAGAGAGAAAATGGAGACCTACAGACCTGTTAGTTTGATGTCAGTAGTAGGGAAATATGTTAGAATCTATTATAAATGATGTGATAACTGGACATTTGGAAAATAATGATATGATTGGGCAGAGTTAATGTGGATTTGTGAAAGGCAAATCCTGTTTGACAAACCTGTTGGAGTTTTTTGAGGATGTTACTTGTAGCATAGTTAAAGGAGAACCAGTGGGTGTGGTGTTCTTGGATTTTCAGAAGGCTTTTGATAAGGTCCCACACAGAAGGTTAGTAAACAAAATTAGAGCACATGGGATTGGTGGTAATATACTGGAATGGATTGGGGATTGGTTAACAGACAAAAAGCAGAATGTAGGAATAAATGGGTCATTCTCAGGATGCCAGGCTGTTACTAGTGGGTACCGCAAGGATCAGTGATTGGTCCACAGCTGTTTACAATCTATATAAATGATTTGGATATGGGCACCAATTTTAATATTTCCAAATTTGCAGATGACACAAAACTGGGAGGGAATGTAAGATGTGAGGAAGATGCAAGGAGGCTTCAAGGGGATTTGGACAGGTTAAGTGAATGGGCAAGAACATGGTAAATGAAATATAAGGTGAATAAGTGTGAATTGATCCACTTGTTAGAAAAAACAGAAAGGCAGAATATTTGTTAAATGGTGAGAGGCTGGGAAGTGTTGATATCCAAAGGGACCTGGGTTCCCTTGTTCATGAGGATCTAGAAGCTAGTATGCAGATGCAGCAAGCAATTAAGAAGGCAAATGTTATGTTGGCCTTCATTGCAAGGAGATTTGAGTACAGGAGTAAAGATGTATTGCTGCATTTGTATAAAGCCTTGGTGAGACTGCACCTGGAGTATTGTGTACAGTTTTGGTCTCCTTATCTAAGGAAGGATATACTTGCCATAGAGGGAGTGCAATGGAGGTTCACCAGACTAATCCCTGGGATGGCAGAATTATCTTATGAGAAGAAATTGAGGAAACTGGGCCTGTATTCTCGAGAGTTTCGAAGAATGAGAGGTGATCTCATTGAAACTTACACATTTCTTACAGGGTGTGACAGGATAGATGTGGAGAGGATGCTTCCCCTGGCTGGTGAGTCTAGAACAAGGGAACAGTCTCAGAATAAGGGGCAGGCCATTTAAGACTGAGATGAGGAGGAATTTCTTTACTCAGAGGGTGGTCAATCAGTGGAATTCTCTACCCAGAGAGCTGTGGAAGCTCAATCATTGAGCATGTTCAAGACAGAAATAGATAAATTTCTGAATACTAATGACATCAAGGGATATGGGGATAGTGGGGGAAAATGGCATAGAGATAGACCATCAGCCAGGATCTGTTTGAATGGTGGAGCAGGCTCGCTGGGCTGAATGGCCTACTCCTGCTTCTATTTCTTATGATCCTATGATTCAGGGAGGGATTTGCAGAGAGTGCAGCCGCGACTGCTGAAGACATAGTCATCACTTCTGGGGCGAATGGAGGAATGGATGCACAGGAGGCGACAGTTGAAGGAGTGGAGAGTTAAGTGGAGGATGGTTAGTGAGACTTAAAACATTTCTTGTCGTGAACGCCTGTTGTGTAGTCATCTTCATTTCACCCCACCATTTGATGCCTTTCGGCACCTAGGTCCCCCTCACTGGGATTTCCTTTCTAAACCCACCTGTCTCTCCACATCTCTCTCCTTTTGAGACCCTCCTTAAAACTCACCTCTTTCACCAAGGAGTTCACCCTTCCCCTTCTTTCACTTAACATCTGTTTTTTCCACAATCCTCTGTGAGGTGCCTGAGGATGCTTTCCTATGTTAATGTTGCTAAATAAATGCAAGTTGTCTACAGAATGATATTAACCAGGCATTCTAACAGCCTATGGCTGCAGTGCCTGGCTTGACTCAATTCTAATTGATACATCAAACTTGGTGAGACTATCTCAGGTGATATCTTTAGATAAAGATGTTTGGTATCATTGATCTAACAGCAATAACACCATCGTTTATAACTATATTTTGTAAACAAGGTCTTCGACAGTTAGTAATGCTGGCCCCGAATCTGCAGTCAGCAATGAACAAACAACGCCTACAGCTGCCCGCAGACATTTTGTGAGCTTTTGTGCGGCAGCTTAGAGTCATTGGGAGTCCGAAATAGCATGCCGCCCTCCAGAGGATATCTGGGACCTGTGTGAACAGGGCAAGCAGCACCTTATCTATCAACCAATCAGATTGACTTTGCATGTTTCAGTAAAATTTTTCAATGTAAATCATGTACAGAAAGCAAAATAGACATAGGAAAAGAAAGATGGGATTAAAGGAGAGAGATAAAAGACACAAAAAGTAATCAAAACATTTTTTATTTTAAATTTTAATTTTTAAAAATCTCCATCAATAATTAAAATCTGAAGGAATGAGACTCCACTTTCATAAAAAGTAAATTTTCAGTGCCAGGGAGGTTGTTTTGAAGTAATTAAGACTTATGCCATTAAAAATTCATTTACGCTTGAATGGACAAACCCTAATGTTTTCTGACGTATTTATTGGGTATCTAGCGGCTAAGTGCCACAACTTCATGCCCTTCATGTGGTTCAATGCCGAATCACTGCGATGTACTTTTATTCATTCCGGGGATGTGGGCATTGCTGGAAAGGCCAGCATTCATTGCCAATCCATATTTGCCCTTGAGAAGGTGGTGGTGAGCCACTGTCTTGAACCACTGCAGACCATGTGGTGTAGGTACACCCGCACCAGTGCTTTTAGCGAGGGTGTTTCAGGATTTTGACCCAGCGACAATGAAGAAACGGCAATATATTTCCAGATCAGGATGGTGTATGACTTGGAGGGGAACTTGCAGCTGGTGATATTCCTATACAATTGCTACCCTTGTTCTTCTAGGTGGCTAGTGGACACAGGTTTGGAAGGTTTTTTTAAATATTCATTCAGTGATGTGGGCGTCGCTGGCTAGGCCAGCATTTATTGCCCATCCCAGCATTTATTGCCCATCCCTAATTGCCCTTGAGAAGGTGGTGGTGGGCTGCCTTCTTGAACCGCTGCAGTCCATTTGGGGTAGGTATACCCACAATGCTGTTAGGAAGGGAGTTCCAGGATTTTGACCCAGCGACAATGAAGGAACGGCGATATAGTTCCAAGTCAGGATGGTGTGTGACTTGGAGGGGAACTTGCAGGTGGCGGTGTTCCCATGCATTTGCTGCCCTTGTCCTTCTAGTTGGTAGAGGTCATGGGTTTGGAAGGTGCTGTCGAAGGAGCCTTGGTGCATTGCTGCAGTGCATCTTGTAGATGGTACACACTGCTGCCACTGTGCGTCAGTGGTGGAGGGAGTGAATGTTTGTAGATGGGGTGCCAATCAAGCGGGCCGCTTTGTCCTGGATGGTGTCAAGCTTCTTGAGTGTTGTTGGAGCTGCACCCATCCAGGCAAGTGGAGAGTATTCCATCACACTCCTGACTTGTGCCTAGTAGATGGTGGACGGGCTTTGGGGAGTCAGGAGGTGAGTTACTCGCCTCAGGATTCCTAGCCTCTGACCTGCTCTTATAGTCACGGTATTTATATGGCTACTCCAGTTCAATTTCTGGTCAATGGTAGCCCCTAGGATGTTGATAGTGGGGGATTCAGCGATGGTAATGCCGTTGAATGTCATGGGGAGATGGTTAGATTCTCTCTTGTTGGTGATGGTCATTGCCTGGCACTTGTGTGGCACGAATGTTACTTGCCACTTATCAGCCCAAGCTTGGATATTGTTCAGGTCTTGCTGCATTTCTTCTCGGACTGCTTCAGTATCTGAGGAGTCACGAATGGTGCTGAACATTGTGCAATCATCAGCGAACATCCCCACTTCTGACCTTATGATTGATGGTAGGTCATTGATGAAGCAGCTGAAGATGGTTGGGCCTAGGACACTACCCTGAGGAACTCCTGCAGTGATGTCCTGCAGCTCAGATGATTGACCTCCAACAACCACAACCTCTTCCTTTGCGCTAGGTATGACTCCAGCCAGCAGAGGGTTTTCCCCCTGCTTCCCATTGACCTCAGTTTTGCTAGGGCTCCATGATGCCATACTCGATCAAATGCTGCCTTGATGTCAAGGGCAGTCACTCTCACCTCACCTCTTGAGTTCATCTCTTTTGTCCATGTTTGAACCAAGGCTGTAATGAGGTCAGGAGCTGAGTGGCCCTGGCAGAACCCAAACTGAGCGTCACTGAGCAGGTTATTGCTAAGCAAGTGCCGCTTGATGGCACTGTTGATGACACCTTCTATCACTTTACTAATGATTGAGAGTAGGCTGATAGGGTAGTAATTGGCCGGGTTGGACTTGTTCTGCTTTTTGAGTACTGGACATACCTGGGCAATTTTCCACATTGCAGGGTAGATGCCAGTGTTGTAGCTGTACTGGAACAGCTTGGCTAGAGGCGCGCAAGTTCTGGAGCACAGGTATTTAGTACTATTGCTGGAATATTGTCAGGGCCCATAACTTTTGCAGTATCCAGTGCCTTCAGTCGTTTCTTAATATCATGTGGAGCGAATCGAATTGGCTGAAGTCTGGCATCTGTGATGCTGGGGACTTCAGGAGGAGGCCGAGATGGATCATCAACTCGGCACTTCTGGCTGAAGATTGTTGCAAATGCTTCAGCCTTATCTTTCGCACTGATGTGCTGGGCTCCCCCATCATTGAGGATGGGGATATTTGTGGAGCCACCTCCTCCAGCTAGTTGTTTAATTGTCCACCACCATTCACGACTGGATGTGGCAGGACTGCAGAGCTTAGATCTGATCCGTTGGTTATGGGATCGCTTAGCTCTGTCTATCGCATGCTGCTTACGCAGTTTGGCATGCAAACAGTCCTGTGTTGTAGCTTCACCAGATTGACACCTCATTTTGAGGTATGCCTGGTGCTGCTCCTGGCATGCCCTCCTGCACTCTTCATTGAACCAGGGTTGGTCTCCTGGCTTGATGGTAATGGTAGAGTGGGGGATATGCCAGGCCATTGTGGTTGAGTACAATTCTGCTGCTGCTGATGGCCCACAGCGCCTCATGGATGCCCAGTTTTGCATTGCTAGATCTGTTCGAAATCTATCCCATTTAGCACGGTGGTAGTGCCACACAACACGATGGACGGTATCCTCAATGTGAAGGCGGGACTTCATCTCCACAAGGACTGTGCGGTGGTCACTTCTACCAATACAGAAGCATCTGCGGCAGGCAGATTGGTGAGGACGAGGTCAAGTATGTTTTTCCCTCTTGTTGGTTCCCTCACCACCTTCCGCAGACCCAGTCTAGCAGCTATGTCCTTTAGGACTCGGCCAGCTCGGTCAGTAGTGGTGCTACCAAGCCACCCAGAGTACATTTTGTGCCCTTGCCACCCTCAGTGCTTCCTCCAAGTGGTGTTCAACATGGAGGAGTACCGAGTCATCAGCTGAGGGAGGGCGGTAGGTGGTAATCAGTAGGAGGTTACCTTGCCCATGTTTGACCTGATGCCATGAGACTTCATGGGGTCCAGAGTCTATGTTGAGGACTCCCAGGGCTCCCTCCCTTTTGTATACTGGGTCTGTCCTGCCGGTGGGACAGGACATACCCGGGGATGATGATGATGATGGCAGTATCTGGGATATTGTCTGTAAGATATGATTCCGTGAGTATGACCATGTCAGGCTGTTGCTTGACTAGTCTGTAGGACAGCTCTCCCAACTTTGGCACAAGCCCCCAGATGTTAGTAAGGAGGACTTTGCAGGGTCGACAGGGCTGGGTATGCCATTGTCGTTTCCGGTGCCTCGGTCGATGCCGGGTGGTCCGTCCAGTTTCATTCCTTTTTATTGACTTCGTAGCGGTTAGGTACAACTGAGTGGCTTGCTTGGCCATTTCAGAGGGTCTGGAGTCACATGTAGGCCAGACTAGGTAAGGACAGCAGATTTCCTTCCCTAAAAGGGCATTAGTGAACCAGATGTGGTTTTACAACAATCGACAATGGTTTCATGGCCATCATTAGACTAGCTTTTAATTCCGTATTTATTAATTAAATTCAACTTCCACCTTCTGCTGTGGTGGGATTCGAACCCATGTCCCCAGAGAAATACCCTGGGTCTCTGGGTTACTAGTCCAGTGATAATACCACTACGTCACTGCCTACCCTGCTGCTGTCAAAGGAGCCTTGGTGAGTTGCTACAGTGCATCTTGTAGACACTGCAGCCATGGAGCACTAGTGGTGGATTGAGTGAATGTTTAAGGTGGTGGATGGGGTGCCAATCAAGTGAGCTGTTTTGTTCTCAATGGTGTCAAGCTTCTTGAGTGGGAGCTGCACTCATCCAGGGAAATGGAGAGTATTTCGATAAACTCTTAATATACATACTTGGGCAATTTTCCACATTGTCGGGTAGATGCCAGTGTTGTAGCTGTATTAAAACAGCTTGTTCTGGAGCCTAAGTCTTCAGTACTACAGCCGGGATGTCGTCAGGGTCCGTAGCCTTTGCTGTGTCCAGTGCACTCAGTTGTTTCTTGATATCTCGTGGAGTGAATTCAGTTGGCTTTAGAATGGCATATATGATGTGGGGGTCCTCAGGAGGAGGCTGAAATGGATCATCCAGTTGGCAGTTCTGGCTGAAGATGGTTGCCGGTACCAATGTAGCAGAGCTTGTGGAGGAGCAGAGCAACTTGTGGATTTCCGCATTTAACTGTGCAAGTGCAGACAGTGGAAGGTGTTGTCTGATTTACTGCTTAATAATGTTGAGTGCTGATAACGCAGCATTATTCCTATCTCAAAATCCAGGCCTAGACTTGAATGACATCTGTTGCAATTAATGTTGCTTGAAAAAATGCTAGTTTCCTAATTCATAGCTTCATCTCTCTTTCTGCAAAGATTTTTGTACAAAGAAGAGTGGATGATAAGTGTTACTATTCCAGAGGAGCTTGGTGTAATGAGACCTCTCAAGTGTGAGTTCTAGGCATACATGATGAGGAGTGAGCAAGGTCAATTGGATGGAGACAAAATTAAGTTCATTTACATTGTGATATTCCATTAAATGTAAAGTAATTATCTTAGTTTTAATTTTGGCGCTGTGCATTTTTGGAATATTAATGTGATATGTCATCCGTAGCCTTTTCAATGAAACCATTTGCCCCAGGCAATGATTGGGAACTGTGGGTCTGCACAATGTAGCTAATGCAATATGCTTCCATTCTATAGAAGCCATATGAAACCCACCAATGTAGATTTATGCTTTGTTATAATTATTTTACTTAACATGGATTAAAGTATTGAAAACAATCAGATCAAGGTAGAAGCAGTAATTTGCTTTGAATGTGAATAATTTGAAGTTTCCTTTACTGGAGTTTCTCTTAAGACTGAGAGGGTATTTTCCTATTTTTATTAATCCCCTCCCACTTTTCTCCTTGCTGCTCTTTCCATGCCATATCTCACTTGCTGCCAGATCCCCACCAACACCTCTGTGTCCCAGGCCCCCTTATAGAAGGGCAGTGATGATAGCCAAACCTTGCAGTTTTTCTCTCTCTCCTTCCCTGTGGTTGGTGGAGGAAGAATGGAGTGTGGTAGTGGCTACATACTTGCCACCTCTCCACAGAGTGGAGCAATTTTGGAATTCAGCTTGTAAGGAATGATGGGGGTCATTGATGGGTTGGTGTGGAGCTAGTCAAAGGGTCCATGGTCTGCTAGTCTGTGATGACACATCTTGATGCTTCAATGATTGTACAACTGTGGCACTGATATATGGGATCAAATTTAGCATATGGCAGCCCTCTCTACTGGTTCAGAAGATGATAGGACATTTTTATGACTGTATTTAAACTCTAATGCCTTCCAGTTAGGAATGAAAATGGAACAGAATTGAAATCCAACCTTTCCTGGACTTCAGAATTCCAACTAAATTGAACCAAGCATGAGAATTTTTCAGTTACTTTTCCTTCTGTGTATAATTGGATATGAATTTGCAAACATCCAACTATGCTCTCGCAATCTTGAAAAGCATTCTACATATTAAAAATATGCAATTGAAAAATGTAATCACAAATCATAGTTGCAAAACTACCTGTGATCTGGAAAATCCCCATACTTACAGAACGATACTTTGTTTTGGACTTCAGGTGCTGATGTGTCTTGGGAACTGGTGACAACACTTTAGTTTAAGGGGGTGGGGGAGGAGTTGATCTTAATGAAACTCAACTTCAGCACATGGGCTAGTTGAGACATCCCTATTGCAATGCAGTTGAGGGAATATAGAATATTAGGGCAGTTCAGAGCTTCAAGTGCATTTACACCTAATTACATCTCATTAAGTAGATGAATAATTAACAGATCAACATTTACAATGATTAGAATGAGTGGGACAGATTAGAAATCTAGACCTTTAACAGAAAATTAGCCATCTTGTTAAACACTTAATGGAAGCCAATTTCCCTAGACATGGGCAACGTTTTAAAACACAATACACTTGTGCAATTTCAGGTTCAAGCTGAAAAGTAACTTATTGTGTTTAACTTTCTATTGTATGGAAACATGACCATTTTGGTGGGTCCTCATTGGCAGCCTGACCGCCTGCACTCCAGCTTTGTCATTGTTCCCACTGACTTTGGGTTGGACTCGAGAGTTAGGCATTCAAATGAAGTCTGGGAGTTAAAATCTCCCAAGTCTCGTGCTCCACGAGGAAGGATGGGTCACATCTCCTTTCACACCCACATTCCTGATTTCTGTCCCGAGTTAAAATTGGCTCCATAGTAATTTCATTTTTAAAGATTCCAAAATTTTCCCTCTCAAAAATAGATGTTAAACTAACTGGGCTGTAATTACCTGGGCAACTCTGTCGTTCTCTCACACATCAACTCTCAATGGAGCCCTGAAATATAATTTCTCAGCTATCTACTCTTTCCCCGTTTTCCTTTGCATCCTTGGATGAATTCCATGATGACTGTCATTTTCTCCTCCTTTAGCTTAACTAACTGGTCCAATAGTTTCACATTATTTATGATGATAGCGGTCATTTTTAACCAATTCAAGAGTTACCTCTTGCCCAATATCTTTGTCTTTTGGAAACCGTGAAGCAAAGCACTTATTAAGTCTTCCCATAAATTTCTGCTTATCCTGTACTAACTCACTATCCTCTCCTTTCAGGAGCCCTGTCTCACATTTAACAATTCTCTTGTAACTGATATAGTTGTCGAACACTTTACTGTTCTTTTTATATTTTGCCTGATATGTCCTCTTCACTTTCCTTATCCATTTTTTTAAACTTCTTTCCTTATTTTCTTGCATCCTCTCTTAATTTTATCATACCTATAGGCCCCATCTGCCTGCTTCTTTGATGTTAGTTTGTTTCTAAATTCTTTATTTTGAAGAAGTGGCTAAAGTACTGGACGACGGAATGTCTGTGGATGTTATTTGTATGGACTTCTGGAAGGCATTTGATAAAGTCCCTCATAAGAGACTGTTAGCCAGAGTTGAAACTCATGGAATTGAAGGTAAGTTATTGACCTAGTTAGGAAATTGGCTGAGCAGCAGGAGTCAGAAAGTAGGGAGAATGGGCAGTTACTCTCATTGGCAGGATGTGATTAGTGATGTCCTGCAAGGATCTACGTTGAGGTCTCAACTATTCATCATATTTATTAAGAACTTAAGATGATGGATTGAAAGCCACATATCCAAATTTGCAAAGATAGGCAGCATTTTAAGCAGCGTAGTTGGATGCATAAAGTTAGAAAGAGATATTGATAGGTTATGTGAATATACAAAACTGTGGCAAATGGATTTCAGTATAGCCAAATATGAGGTCATCCACTTTGGGTCTAAAAAGGATAGGACAGAGCATTTCGAAATGTTGCAAAGCTAGAAGAAGTAGAGATGAAAAGAGACTTGGTGGTGCAGGTACAGAGATCATTAAAGGACTAGAATACAAGGTGCTACAAATCATGCATCAGCTATACAAAGCCTTGGTTAGATGTGGAGTACTGTGAGCAGTTCTGGGCACCACACCTTAGGAAGAATATATCAACCTTGGAGGGAGTGCAGTGTAGATTTATCAGAATGATACCTGGACTCTTGGACTTAAATTACAAAGAGAGATTGCACAAACTTGTGTTGTATTTCTTTGAATTTAGAAGGTTAAGGGGTGATCTGATTATAGTTTTCAAGATATTGATGGGAATAGATGGGGTAGATAGGGAGTAATTATTTCCGCTAGTTGGGTAGTCTAGAACTCGAGGGCATAGTCTAAAAATTAGAGCCAGATATTTCAGGAGTGAAGTTAGGAAACCTTTTTACATGCAAGGGGTGGTAGATGTTTGGAAAACTGTTCTGTAAATTATGCTAGATCATTTGTTAATTCAAAAACTGAGTTTGATAGATTTTTGTTAATCACGGGTATTGAGGGATATGGGGCAAAGGTGAGTATATGGAGTTAAGTTTCAGGTCAGCCATGACCTCATTGAATGTCAGAACATGCTCAAAGGGCTAAATGGCCTATTCCTGTTTCTATTTCTCCATGGCATTCTGAAACTTAAAGCATATTTTTTTAAATGATATTTGTTTGACACCTTAACAATCCCCTATTTTTGAGAAAAATTCCATTGTGAATCAACAATTCTGTCTGCCATTTTCTTTACCACCTCATCTCAGCTAGCTGATTCTCTTTTCTGAAGTCTGCCCTCTTCCAACCTGGTCCTTTTTTGTTTTTGTACTAACTTCTTCCCTTTCTGTTTAGACTTTGAACTTGATCATGTGTTTATCCACATTTATCTCATCGGTCTGATCTAGTTTGTTACTCATAACTAGGCTCAGCAATGCCTCTTCCCTCGTAGGCATATGAACATCCTGCTTGTAGATGGAGCCTGTCACACATTCTAGGAAATTCATTCTCTTTTCTCTGTATACCTCTTCCCTGTCCCGATCACTGAAGGAGTAATTTATTTATTTTATTTAGAGATACAGCACTGAAACAGGCCCTTCGGCCCACCGAGTCTGTGCCGACCATCAACCACCCATTTATACTAATCCTACATTAATCCCATATTCCTACCAACATCCCCACCTTCCCCTACCACCTACCTATACTAGGGGCAATTTATAATGGCCAATTTACCTATCAACCTGCAAGTCTTTGGCTGTGGGAGGAAACCAGAGCACCCGACGAAAACCCGCACGGTCACAGGGAGAACTTGCAAACTCCGCACAAGCAGTACCCAGAATCGAACCCGGATCCCTGGAGCTGTAAGGCTGCGGTGCTAACCACTGCGCCACTGTGCTGCCCATAATTGAAAGCCCCTAGAACAATACTTTTCTCATTCATATTCATCTTTCTAATCTGTTTGCAGATTTTCTCTTCCATTCTCTGCTTGAACCTTTTTTGTGCATAGGTACGGTAGTATAGTGGTTATATTACTGGACTAGTAATCCAGAGGCCTGGACTAATAATCCACAGAGGTGAATTCAAATCCCAACATGGCAGCTGGTGAATTCAAATTCAGTCAATCAAGCTAGTAGCAGTAATGGTGACCATGAAACTATCGGATAGTCATAAAAACCCATCGGGTTCACGAATGTCCTTTAGGGAAGGAAGCCTGCCATCCTCACCTATTTGTGACTCCAGAACCACAGCAATGTGGTTGACTCTTAACTGCCCTTTGAAATGGCCTAGCAAGCCACTCAGTTGTATCATAAAACTGCTACAAAAAACTATAATCCACATGGACTTCAGCGGTTTATGAAAATGGCTCACCATCACTTTCTCCAGGGCAATTAGGGATGGGTAATAAATGCTGGCCTTGCCAGTGGCACCCACATACCATGAATAAGGGAAAAGTCAGTCCCCTCTGCAGTGTGTATTCCCTCTTTCACCAACATTGCCACTCCTTTCTTACCCATTTTGTCCTACCTAAAAATGCCAGCACCCAATATGTTTATTTTCCTATCCAGTTTCCAAACAAGGCGGAAATTTTATGGGGACTGCAAGGGTGGGTTTCATGGCGGGCGGGGTGACTTAATTGGGCGGGAGTTGATATTTTGATTTCCCAACGGCGGATTCAAATTTAGAGATCAAGTCAGTAGCGTGTTTGTGGCAGGTTGGGCCTCACGTTGTCCTGTGGCAGGTTCCAACTTTTAATACATTTGCATACCATGAATACTCATTACCTTATCATTAATTGAAATTAAGTCCTACCTGCCAGATTCAGTCAGCAGCGCACAGTAATCTTGTGGCACCTGGTTCACATTTGTTTAAAGGTGGCGTGCACCAGTCAGCTTTGTGCAGTTGTGCCTGAAGTTAGTGGTTTTCTTCCTTGAACTCTTCGGCACCAGGCAGGCCAGCATTGGAATAGATGTTTGTCTCCAGGCTTGGGACCAGCAAGGGCAAATTGTGTTGGGATGGGGTGTTTGAGAAGATCGGGTTCGGTGCATAGACATGCTGAGGAGAAAAGCCTGAGCAGGCAGATGGTGGGGGTCAGGTGCCTAGAGCTGTGGAGGAGGGAAGGGCCTCGCAGTCTGGGTGTGGAATCAGTGGTGGGTGGGAGGGGTTGGAGCATATAATGAAGGAGCGGTGCGTGATGGGCCTAAAGGGAGGTGTCAGTACTGTCTACAGTGGGGTTCTGTGGGCTGAACTCAGGGTGCTGGCTGGCGGAGGGAACAGTCACAGGGGACAGTGTGATTAGATAGGGGACAGGTCCAGAATCATGTTTGGGTATTGGAAGGCCCCATAGGATGGGACAAGGGATTGGACAACTACATTCAGGTTGATGGCTGGAGGATCTAGGGTGAGAGTGGGCACTTCGATGTGAATGGGCGTAGGCACGGGGGGAGAGGTGGCATGTAGATGTTGATAATTGCGTGGTCCAGTGTAATGGGGGAGGTTCAAGGCTCACAGAGGGATGGTGCAAAGTAATGTTGAATGGGTCAAGGATGATTGGGGCAAGCTGGAAGGTGGCAGGAGGAGGGTGGAGGATGGAGGATCTTATCTCAAATTGTAGGTGCACCATTTTGCAAAATGTGACGCTAAATCACGTGGGCATGCCAGGAATGCAGATCGAAGTGGGAGATGGCCAGTTGTAAGATCAGGGTTTGCTTTAATTTAATTGTAAGACTTAAGTCAATTACAATTACAGTCTAAGTTGGGAGAGCTGATCTAAAAGGGAATTAAAGCGCAGACTAGCTACAAAACCACACGGGTGTGAGGATACTTTCACAAGCTTCGCAGACTTTATTAAGTTTTCCACAATAAGCACAAAATTGTGATACTTAGAAAAGGGCAGTGGTCAGCAGTTGCATTCACGATAGAACACCGGTCATCAGCTTTCGGTTAACTGGGCACCTTGTCTCTTGATTGAAGTTTGTCTTCTGTCTTGGTGGTGGTGAAACTGCTAGAAAGATTAATTCTGGACAAAATTAATTGGCACCT
Source organism: Heterodontus francisci (assembly GCF_036365525.1). Taxonomy (NCBI): domain Eukaryota; kingdom Metazoa; phylum Chordata; class Chondrichthyes; order Heterodontiformes; family Heterodontidae; genus Heterodontus; species Heterodontus francisci. Next base: position 69,399,523 of record NC_090384.1, read on the forward strand.
GGACAAATTCGAGTTAATTAAGGAAAGCTAGCATGGATTTCTCAAGGAAAAGTCACGTTTGTCTAACTTGCTGGAGTTTTTGAAGAGGTAACAGAGGGTTAATGGGGGCAAAGCAGCTGATGTTGTATACGTGGACTTCCAAAAGGCATTTGATAAAGTGCCACGCAACAGACTTGTGAGCAAAGTTATAGCCCATAGAATTACCTGGGCAGTAGCAATGTGGAAACGGAATTGGCTGAGTGACAAGAAACAATATGTAGTGGTTAATGGCTGTTTTTCGGACTGGAGGAAGGTTGGCAGTGGAGTTCTCCAGGGATCAGTGTTGGGCCCCTTGTTTTTCCTGATATATATTAATGACCTAGACCTTGGTGTATACGACACAATTTCAAAGTTTACAGGTGATACGAAACTTGGAAGCATTGTGAACTGTGAGGAGAATAGTATAGAATTTCAAAAGGACATAGACAAGTTGGTGGAATGGGTGGACAGGTGGCAGATGAAGTTCAAAGTGGAGAAATGTGAAGTGATACATTTTGATAGGAAGAACATGGAGAGATAATATAAAATAAAGGGTACAATTCTAAAGGGGGTGCAGGAGCAGAGGGATCTGGGTGTTTATGTATGTAAGTTATTGAAGGTGGCAGGACAGGTTGAGAGCGCAGTTAGTAAAGCATATAGTATCCTGAGCTTTATTAATAAAGGCATAAAGTACAAGACAAAGGAAAGTATGTTGAAATTGTATAAGACACTAGTCCGGCCTCAGCTGGAGTATTGCGTCCAGTTGTGGGTGCCACACTTTAAGAAGGATGTGAAAGCATTCGAGAGGGTGCAGAAAAGATTCATGAGAATGATTTCAGGGATGAGGAACTTCAGTTTTGAAGATAGATTGGAGAATTTGGGACTGTTTTCCGTGGAGAAGAGAAGACTGAGAGGTGATTTGATAGAGGTATTCAAAATCATGAGGGGTATGACCAGTGTAGATAGAGCGAAACTGTTCCCACTTGTGAAAGAATCGAGAACGAGAGGGCACAGGTTTAAAGTATTTGGGATAAGAAGCAAAAGCAACATGAGGAAAAACTTTTTCATGCAATGAGTGGTTAAGATCTGGAATGCACTGCCTGAGAGTGTGGTGGAGGCAGGTTCAATTGAAGCAGTTATATGAAAAGGAAGAATGTGCAGGGTTACGGGGAGAAGGCAGGGCAGTGGCACCCCATTGAAATGCTCATTTGGAGAGCTGGTGCAGACACGATGGGGTGAATGGCCTAACTCTGTGATTCTGTAAAAATCCTGGCATGGCTCCCCAGGCCCAGCGGAGGTGGGTTCACCTCTGACTTTTCAGCCGGCGGGCGGGGCCTCCCGCCCAACATTAAATTCCAGCCTCAGTTTGTCATCCAGTTGATATGATGTAGAAATCAGAAATTCAAATACATGAGGAGGAACCATTAGAATAATAGTTTCCATTTTATATGCAAGTTTAACCTTCATAATTCACATGTGACTTGACAGTCTGTCGAGCTTCACAAGTTGAATAAGCTGTTTATTGCACCATTTCATTGATAATAGTATTTTAATGATCCAGAGTTCTTCACAGCATGGATTCTGCAGCTTAGCTGCTTTTCTTAGAATCCTACTGTAACTGGAGAGACTTCCACAGGTTTTTAAAACCCAAGTTTGGTGTCATCTATATAATAAAAGCAAAATACTGCGGATGCTGGAAATCTGAAACAAAAACAAGAAATGCTGGATTCACTCCGAAGAAAGGTCACTGACCCGAAACGTTAACTCTGCTTCTCTTTCCACAGATGCTGCCAGACCTGCTGAGTGAATCCAGCATTTCTTGTTTTGGTGTCATCTATGATAGTCTGATTTATTTCGTTATCTTCACTACTCTTTTGAACCTTAATGGTGTCCTGCATTATGGGCATTAACCCTTTATCTAGATATCTCAATAATAATTTTAAAACAACACAGGTAAATTGCAAGAACCTAGATCAGTTTATAATGAAACTCATTTTTAGGAAAGATGAAGCAGACATTTTATCTGCTGAGGTTAAAACTTTGTCAGTTCTTTGCAAATGAAGTATATATGTAATATTTACAGTTGCAGTTACTATTCACAACAGTGACTTTAGAAGATGTGCAGTACCAATAACCCTGGAAAGCTCTGATGAGACATTCCTATTGGTGAAACGCTTATTGACAGAGATGTTGCTGCTTGTCTTTAAATAGAATTTGGGTTACTAGAGGGTTAAGTGGATTTCATACCAACCATATTTTTACTGAATGGTCCATAAAACCAAAGATAGAATGGCTGAATTTTACTAGCTAACAAGGAGATATAAAAATGCAAATTTGCCAATTTAATTTAAAACTGAGCCACTTTATAAGCCTCAAGATACAGCATTATCTTTCATTCTTCCTAGCAAAAGATTATATGGAGACCAGTGGTAAGTTGGAGTACAATAGGAAGGTGTATACAATAGGAAGGAGTATACAATTTTGAGTTGGGCTTGGGCCAGCCTGCCCATAACTGGCTCAGCTATAATAAAACATATAGCCTGAAAACCAACTGAGGAGGACCCCTACACATTCTTAACTTAGATATTTGTTATATTTAGAACTTACGCCATTTAAAAAAAACTAATTATTATTAAAGACGCTAACATCTTCAGCTGCTTCATCAATGACCTTCCCTCCATCATAAGGTTAGAAGTCGGGATGTTCGCTGATGACTGTACGATGTTCAGGTCCATTCGCAACTCCACAGATACTGAAGCAGTCCGTGTCCATAGGCAGCAAGACCTGACAATGTTCAGGCTTGAGCTGATAAGTGGCAAGTAACATTCACAGCAGGTCAGAGTAAAGGCCTGCTACCCGACCCGTACCTTACGGGACCCAACGACGTGTCCGGTTCGGGTTGGGTCGGGTTGCACTTCCGGGTCTGGCATTCGAGCTCAGGTCAAGTCAGACACGCTCTATCACAGGTAAGTGGCTCCTCTATTAATGTAATTTTTTGACTAGGAAGGTTTTTTTACAGTTATTTTAAGCTTGTGCAGATCAGCAACAAAGTGAAAAATGGAAGGTAAGTTAACTGATGGTCGGGTCGGGCACGGGAAAAATGGAAGGACTCATGCCGGGTCAGGCTCGGGTCAGATGTGCTTCTGTCAGGCTCAGGTCGGGGGGTTTTTTGTAGACCCCAGCAGGCCTTTAGTTCAGAGGGTGGGACTGACTGCATAGCTCCTTGGAAAGCAGCATGAACTCTGGGCAAATGGCCTCCTCTGTGTTGTTAATGAATCTATGACTCTAAGAGCAGGTCAGAAACTGGGAATTCTGCAGCAAGTATCCCACCTCCTGACTCCCCAAAGCCTGCCCACCATCTACAAGGCACAAATCAGGAGTGTGATGGAATTCTCTCCACTTGCTTGGATGAGTGCAGCTCCAACAACACTCAAGAAGCTCGACACCATCCAGGACAAAGCAGCCCGCTTGATCGGCATCCCATCCAACAGCTTAAACATTCACTCCCTGCATCACCAATGCACAGTGGCAGCAGTGTGTACCATCTACAAGATGCAATGCAGACTCACAAAGGCTCCTTCGACAGCACCTTCCAAACCCCTGACCTCTTCCACCTAGAAGGGCAAGGACAGCAGATGCATTAGAAAACCACAATCTGTCAGTTCCCCTCCAAGTCACACACTATCCTGACTTGGAAATATATCGCCGTTCCTTCCCTGTCGCTGGATCAAAATCCTGGAACTCACTCCCTAACAGCACTGTGGTTGTACTTGCACCAGATGGACTGCAGCAGTTTAAGAAGGCAGCTCACCACCACCTTCTCAAGAGCAATTAGGGATGGGCAACAAATGCTGGCCTTGCCAGTGCCGCCCACAACCCATGAAATAATTTTTTTTAAAAGCCTGGACTTTTACTGTGATGGTAGGTTTTTATCCCAGACGCTTATACATACCACAAACTATAGCTCATCCCATATTTCTTTCAATAAAAAAATTCCATTAGTTGAATATAAAAATTGTAGTCTAGTTGTGCATATTTGTACAATAGTTTTATATACTTTGGAGCTCAGGGATCCATTGGAGTAGTTGGACCAAGGTGCACACGGGCTATCCAACCTTTTCTGGATATGGTTGATGTAATTCTGTCATTTGCATAGTGTTTGAATGTGCCTGTTGCTCATATTTGGGGGACACATTCTACATCCCTGTCACTTTCAGTAGGAAATCCCCAAAATTGTGGCATCGTGTTGAGAGCTGTGGAATGGCTCATGGCAAGGCTTGCCTCACATTTCGCTGGAGTTACACCAATACCCAGGTGTATCTTTAATGGAGAATTTTGGCTATACTGTTTGAAATTCTGGAAGCTGCTGTAAACTTTCAAATTGCTCATTGCCTTGCAGGTCTGGCGTTACCTATGATTTCCAGTATTGTGTTCAGCCTGACAGTTTCTTGGTGATGAGGTCTGTGTTTTGTGTATCTAGGACTCTGCTCTGGAATATATTTATGATCTATTTGTCATTTCCTTCTTTTACTCCAATGCATTTCTAGTACCTTGCACTTCTAAACAGTTTAGCATTGTATAGTTTGCTGTTAAAGCTTTAGAACATAAGTACAGGAGTAGGCCTTTAGCACCCCCCCAAGCCTGTTCCACCATTCAGTGAGGTTGTAGCTGCTCTGTGACCTAACTCCATAACCCACCTTTGCCCCATATCCCTTGATACCTTTGGCTAACAAGAATCTATCAATATCAGATTTTAAGTTTTAACAAATGATCTAGCATCAATTGCCATTTGTGGAAGAGAGTTCCAGACTTATAACACCCTTTGCATGAAGAAATTTCCTAATTTCACTCCTCAATGGTTTGACTTTAATTTTTAGACTATAACCCCTTAGTCCTAGACTCCTGAACTAGCAGATATAGTTTCCCCCAATCTATCCTATCTGTCCCCCTCCTATCTTGAAATCTTCAATCAGATCATTCTTAAACTTCTAAATTCTAGGAAGTAGAACCCTAGTTTGTTTCATCTCTCCTTGTTGATTAACACTTGGAGTCCAGGTACCATTCTAGTAAATCTACACCGCACTCCCTCCAAGCCCAGTATATTCATCCTAAGGTGTGGTTCCCAGAACTGCTCACAGACTTCCAGGTGTGGTTCCAGAGAGCAGCGGGGCACAGGGAGCTAGTCAGCGAGTATCTAGTGGGCACTGTTAATCTATCAATTGTGTATCAATGATTGGATTATATGTAGGTGAAGGGTGTTTATTGGGGTCTTAGTTGAGCATGTATAAGCAGACACTCACTGAGACTAGTGGAGGGTATTGAGTGAGGAGCTACATGTCTGTAATCCTTTTATTCTGCACAATAAATGCGAAACTGAGTAAATATAGACTCCAGCATTATCCTTCCATAGCAAGCTTTCTGGAGTTTAACAGGCACCATGGTTGGCTCAGCAGGGAGGGAGGAGAAAAGACAGGACAGCAATAGTGGGAGGGGATTCTATAGTTAGGGGAACAGACAGGCGTATCTGTGGTCGCAGACGTCATTGCAGGATGGTAGGTTGCCTCCCTGGTGCAAGTGTCATGGATATCACCAAGCGGCTACAGAACATTCTGGAGGGCGAGGATGTACAGCCAGAGGTTATGGTCCACATTGGTACCAACAACACAGGTAGAAAAAGGTATGAGGTCCTGCAGGCTGAGTTTAGGGAGTTAGGAAAGAGATTAGCAACAGGACCACAAAGGTAATAATCTCCAGATTGCTCCCAAGGCCACGTGCTAGTGATATAGAAACAGGAGAATACACCAATGAATGCATGACTGGAGAGATGGTGCAGGAGGGAGAGCTTCGGATTTCTGAGATATTGGGACTGGTTCTGGGGAAGGTGGGACCAGGGATAGGCACCGCCAAGTTGCACCATGGGCATTTGACAAAATTATTGACTCAGCTTCGGACATGGGGGCAATTAATCTGTATATAAAGTGCATAGCCAACCTAATGCCATCAAAACATATTTCTCCCGATAAATACAGTAGCTAAGCATACAAATATCAATGAATAGCAACACAACAGTATTAGCTAGCTAGCGAGCAAAATAGTATGCAATGCCAATGCAAATTAATTTTGTTGACAGTATAGAGCTAGCACGTGGCCTTGGGAGTAATCTGGAAATTACTACCTTTGTGGTCCTGTTGCTAATCTCTTTCCTAACTCCCTAAACTCAGCCTGCAGGGCCTCACACCTGTTTCTATGGGGTGGTAAATAGACCTTATCAGATGACCTCTGTGTATTCACACTGTGTCAGGAGTGAAAATTCATCCAATAAACCATGAAACTCAAAGAGAATTTTGTTACTGTGGTCTGATGAAGGCTCACTGACCTGAAACTCTGCTTCTCTCTCCACAGATGCTGCCAGAACTGCTGAGTATTTCCAGCATTTCTTGTTTTTACTTCACATTTCCAGCATCTGCAGTATTTTGCTTTCATTATTGTTGTTGTGGTCATTGAGGTGAGGCAATAGAAAAATCAGCAATAGGAAGACAGACCATTTCTCACACTGCTGTTGTCACAACGTGATGTGCAACTTCTCCACCTGCTTGTAATGTGTATCTGAAGATAGGGCAGCCAACAAAGGGTGGTGATCTCCAAATCAGGAGAATTTTATTGGGTGAAGCAGATAGTACTTCAGAAGAGTCATGTAAAACAGAAAAGCAGAGTGGGACAGGGAGATTAACAGTAAGTAGCCAAGACTAGTTTATTCATCTTGACAGGCTGTGAAACCAGATCTTGGATTCTTAAAATACAGAAACAACAGAATCTCTCATGGACAGAATGTTATTTTCTCACCAAAGCTAGTGACAAAATTAGATAAACACAATTACAAATAAAGAGCGCCCTTCAATTCCTACAATTCCCTTAAATTCACTTGCGTCTATATCTCAATCTATTACTGTTAATTCCGATTCAGCTCAGACAAGATAATTTATTAACAAAAAGCTTTTCTGCAAAAGGTTGAGCGGTTGTTACTGCATGTATTATTCAGTTACAAAATGTTTTGTCACTACCTGTAAGATTGTACTCCAGACTAACCAGTTTATGTCCAAGCCAAATCTACCACCTGTTAGCAAAGGTACACTTTTAACTTAATGTAATTATATGATACAGACAACTGAATAGTAAATAATGCACATTGCAGTTACTGATCTTTGACATACTTAGCTGCTACATAGCTGCTAGGTTATTATAAAGCACAAGGTTAAAGGCTTGAGATAGGGGTGTCCAACCTTTTCGCATGGGGCCAAATTACAATTTTTGTCTTACATAGGGGGCCGGTGAGAGAATTGCAGAAAGATAAATGCATTAAAAATGTATCTTACGATTAATCAAATGTGCATTTTTTTGTCAAGCTTTCAATGAGAAGACTAAATTATTGTCTTACCTTCTCTTCATATGTTGGACACTGACTTCCTGAGATACCTGGCATTTTATTTGCTCGCACAAGTCTGCACACTTCTTGTAGCTATGTGGAGTATTCTTGATAGATGTCCACTGTCAGGAGTGATCTTGATCGTGCTCTCTCCGTCCTCTCTCTCTCTGTCTGTGACTCTCTCTCTCCCTCCTTCACTGTGTTTCCCCCCACCCCCCCCATTGTGTCACCTCACCTTTCCAACTCCCCTCTCTCTCTCCCTCTCTGCCACTCTCTCTGCCCCTCTCTCTGCCCCTCTCTCTCTTCCCACTCTCTCCCTGTCCCCCACTCTCTCCCTGTCCCCCACTCTCTCCCTGTCCCCCACTCTCTCCCTGTCCCCCACTCTCTCCCTGTCCCCCACTCTCTCCCTGTTCCCCACTCTCTCCCTGTCCCCCTCTCTCTCCCTGCCCCTCTTACTCACTGTCCCCACCTTTCTCCCTCCCTGACCCCTCTCTGTTCCTCCCTGACCCCTCTCTGTTCCTCCCTGACCCCTCTCTGTTCCTCCCTGACCCCTCTCTGTTCCTCCCTGACCCCTCTCTGTTCCTTCCTGACCACTGTCTGTCCTTCCCTGACCCCTCACTCTCCCTCCATGACCCCCTCTCACCCTCCCTATCCCCTCTCTCTCTCCCTGAATCCCTCTCCCTCCCTCCCTACCCACCCTCTCTCCCTCCCCTGCCCCCATCTCTTTCCCTGCCACCCTCGCCCCCCGCCCACCCTCTGTCTCCCTCCCCCGCCCCCCTCTGTCTCCCTCCCCAGCCCCCAACTCCCCCCTCCCTGCCCCCTCTCTCTCTCCCTGCCCCCTCTCTCTCTCCCTGCCCCCTCTCTCTCTCCCTGCACCATCTCTCTCTTCCTGCCCCTCTCTCTTTCTCTCTCTCCCTGTCCCCCCTCTTTCTCTCCCTCCCTGCCCCCCTCTCTTTCTCCCTGACCCCCCCTCTCTCCCTGACCCCCCTTTCTCTCCTTGACCCCTCTCCCTGTCCCCCCTTTCTCTCCCTGTCCCCTCTCTCTCTCCCTGTCCCCTCTCTCTCTCCCTGTCCCCTCTCTCTCTCCCTGTCCCCTCTCTCTCTCCCTGTCCTCCTCTCTCTCTCCCTGTCCTCCTCTCTCTCTCCCTGTCCTCCTCTCTCTCTCCCTGTCCTCCTCTCTCTCTCCCTGCCCCCCTCTCTCTCCCTGCCCCCCCTCTCTCTCCCTGCCCCCCCTCTCTCTCCCTGCCCCCTCTCTCTCTCCCTGCCCCCTCTCTCTCTCCCTGCCCCCTCTCTCTCTCCCTGCCCCCTCTCTCTCTCCCTGCCCCCTCTCTCTCTCCCTGCCCCCACTCTCTCTCCCTGCCCCCACTCTCTCTCCCTGCCCCCACTCTCTCTCCCTGCCCCCACTCTCTCTCCCTGCCCCCACTCTCTCTCCCTGCCCCCACTCTCTCTCCCTGCCCCCTCTCTCTCTCTCCCTGCCCCCTCTCTCTCTCTCCCTGCCCCCTCTCTCTCTCTCCCTGCCCCCTCTCTCTCTCTCCCTGCCCCATCTCTCTCTCCCTGCCCCATCTCTCTCTTCCTGCCCCTCTCTCTTTCTCTCTCCCTGTCCCCCCTCTTTCTCTCCCTCCCTGCCCCCTCTCTTTCTCCCTGCCCCCTCTCTTTCTCCCTGCCCCCTCTCTTTCTCCCTGCCCCCTCTCTTTCTCCCTGCCCCCTCTCTTTCTCCCTGTCCCCCCTTTCTCTCCCTGTCCCCCCCTTTCTCTCCCTGTCCCCCCCTTTCTCTCCCTGTCCCCCTTTCTCTCCCTGTCCCCCTTTCTCCCCCTGTCCCCCTTTCTCCCCCTGTCCCCCCTTTCTCCCCCTGTCCCCCCTTTCTCCCCCTGTCCCCCCTTTCTCCCCCTGTCCCCCCTTTCTCCCCCTGTCCCCCCTTTCTCCCCCTGTCCCCCCTTTCTCCCCCTGTCCCCCCTTTCTCCCCTGTCCCCCTTTCTCTCCCTGTCCCCCTTTCTCTCCCTGTCCCCCTTTCTCTCCCCGTCCCCCCTTTCTCTCCCCGTCCCCCCTTTCTCTCCCCGTCCCCCCTTTCTCTCCCCGTCCCCCCTTTCTCTCCCCGTCCCCCCTTTCTCTCCCCGTCCCCCCTTTCTCTCCCCGTCCCCCCTTTCTCTCCCCGTCCCCCCTTTCTCTCCCCGTCCCCCCTTTCTCTCCCCGTCCCCCCTTTCTCTCCCCGTCCCCCCTTTCTCTCCCCGTCCCCCCTTTCTCGCCCCGTCCCCCCCTTTCTCGCCCCGTCCCCCCTTTCTCTCCCCGTCCCCCCTTTCTCTCCCCGTCCCCCCTTTCTCTCCCCGTCCCCCCTTTCTCTCCCCGTCCCCCCTTTCTCTCCCCGTCCCCCCTTTATCTCCCCGTCCCCCCTTTCTCTCCCCGTCCCCCCTTTCTCTCCCCGTCCCCCCTTTCTCTCCCCGTCCCCCCTTTCTCTCCCCGTCCCCCTTTCTCTCCCCGTCCCCCCTTTCTCTCCCCGTCCCCCCTTTCTCCCCCCGTTCCCCCCTTTCTCGCCCCGTCCCCCCTTTCTCGCCCCGTCCCCCCCTTTCTCGCCCTGTCCCCCCTTTCTCGCCCCGTCCCCCCTTTCTCGCCCCGTCCCCCCTTTCTCGCCCCGTCCCCCCTTTCTCGCCCCGTCCCCCCTTTCTCGCCCCGTCCCCCTTTCTCGCCCCGTCCCCCCTTTCTCGCCCCGTCCCCCCTTTCTCGCCCCGTCCCCCCTTTCTCCCCCCGTCCCCCCTTTCTCCCCCCGTCCCCCCTTTCTCCCCCCGTCCCCCCTTTCTCCCCCCGTCCCCCCTTTCTCCCCCCGTCCCCCCTTTCTCCCCCCGTCCCCCCTTTCTCGCTCCGTCCCCCCTTTCTCGCTCCGTCCCCCCTTTCTCGCTCCGTCCCCCCTTTCTCCCCCCGTCCCCCTCCTCTCTCTCCCCGTCCCCCTCCTCTCTCTCCCCGTCCCCCTCCTCTCTCTCCCCGTCCCCCTCCTCTCTCTCCCCGTCCCCCTCCTCTCTCTCCCCGTCCCCCTCCTCTCTCTCCCCGTCCCCCTCCTCTCTCTCCCCGTCCCCCTCTCTCTCTCCCCGTCCCCTCTCTCTCTCCCTGTCCTCCTCTCTCTCTCCCTGTCCCCCCTCTCTCTCTCCCTGTCCCCCCTCTCTCTCTCCCTGTCCCCCCTCTCTCTCTCCCTGTCCCCCCTCTCTCTCTCCCTGTCCCTCCTCTCTCTCTCCCTGTCCCTCCTCTCTCTCTTCCTGTCCCCTCTCTCTCTCCCTGTCCTCCTCTCTCTCTCTCTTTCTCTTTCTGTCTCTCTCTGTCCCTCTCTCTCTGTCCCTCTCTTCCTCTCCCTCTACTTCCTCTACTCCCTCTGTTCCTCTACTCCCTCTGTCCCTTCTTTTCAGGCTCCCTTTTTGTCGACCTTACTTTCTACTCTGTCACCTTTTGCTGCTCTTTGTATCTTTCCCATTTGCCAGGATCTGTGCTAATTTCTGCATTTTTGTATGCTTTTTCTTTCAGTTTTATGTTGTCTGTTACCTGTTTAGTTGTCCACGCCTGTCTTTTTTGCCAGGTAGAAATCTTTCCCTTTAGGGGTATAAACTGGTTCTGTATCACATTAAATTATTTTTTGAACACCTCTCACTGATCTTCTGTCATTTTACCCTTTAAGATTTTCCTATTTTTGTTCACGCTATCTAAGTTCCTCTCAAATCAGAACTGTAGTTGATGGCTCATCCTTTGACTCTATTTTTATTAATTCAGGGATTCCCTGGGGCTTTCTTCTCTTTCCTGCTTCATTCCTTCAGTCAGCTTATCATTCAACTCGTGGCGCAGTAGTTAGCACCGCAGCCTCACAGCTCCAGCGACCCGGGTTCAATTCTGGGGACTGCCTGTGTGGAGTTTGCAAGTTCTCCCTGTGTTGCGTGGGTTTTCGCCGGGTACTCCGGTTTCCTCCCACATGCCAAAAGACTTGCAGGTTGATAAGTTAATTGGCCATTATAAATTGCCCCTAGATTAGGTAGGTGGTAGGGAAATATAGAGACAGGTGGGATGGGGTAGGAATATGGAATTAGTGTAGGATTAGTATAAATGGGTGGTTGATGGTCGGCACAGACTCGGTGGCCGAAGGGCCTGTTTCATTGCTGTATCTCTTAAAAAAAAACTCAATCCACTCTTTAGCTAATGATGTCACTGTACATTCGTCAACTTGCCTCAGCTCACACATCCTCAGTACACAGAATAACTTTTCTCACTGGACTGAATCACTACTTTTGGATCTCCTCCATGTCCAACAAAGGGTAACGAACATGTGTTTATCTAAAGTTCCTTTCCCTCTCTAGAGCCCAGCCACCTGCCTGTTGCTTTTGATGGCTCCATCTGTAGTTCATCATTTATTGAAGTTCTTGAATTTCTCACTTCCTTATTGCTAAAATTGTCTCCGAGAAACTTGTTTGATTCTCTGCAGCACTTAACCTTTCATAAAGCCCCTAGTCTATTCAGGATATGAGTACTATTCCCAAAACTCTTTTGCATCCTTGGACAGATATTATGAAATTGCTTGATGTCTGATAACAATCCTCTCATCACTGGACAACAAACTCTCTTTATTCACTGAAAATTATCTTGTCACTCTGTTTTATCGATAATACTGTAACTCTAAGTTTTCCTGCCTCTATACTTCATCCTGAAGAATGCTTCTTCTCACTGTGACCTCACTATGTTGAAATCAAAACCGATCAACTCTACAACTCCAACTCATGTTGCAAGGCCTCCTTATGGAACTCCTCACCTCCTTCAGTCTTCCCTTCCATCTACAGTCTACAGCTTTGAAGACCCAAACTTGGCTTCATTTAATTATGACTCTTTGATTCACCTCACATCTTCTACACCTTGACGGTGTCTCCTGAACTACGTCTCGGCTTTGACCCTATATCTGGGTTCTCAATTACTTAAAAAACTGCATGCTTGGAGTGCCACCTAGTGGTAAACTTTGGTAGCTGTCAGCTGGAGCTGTCCTGCACAGAACCAATGATTGATGATTATATTCATTTTTTCAACATTTGAAAATGGACATTAACGAGAACATTTGAAGAGATTATGTGGTTTTTTAAAAAAATGAAAAAATCAGATTGCTATTTTTCCTATTTCATATCTTCTCTTCAGTTTTCCCCTTCTTTTCAAAAAGATTGTTTCTGGGTTCTGGTTCCACGGGCCGTACTCTGGTACTTTGTTGAAATACCCATCCTTTGTGCATGAGTGTCAGCATGTGTGGTGGTGTAACAAAGCCAAGCCTGGCTCTGTTCAAACCTGATGTCCACACTAGACAATCTGCAATAGAATCCATTGGAGAGTGAGCAGGAGCCAAATTTATCACCCTATCTGGTTTTATCTCCCTAACTCAAGCCCGGATGGAGACAATTGTACCACCCTTCACTGGCTGAAATTTGCTACTGCGTACAGACTAGGGGTATAATATTGGCCTGCAGTCTATAAGCCTTACTATCACACTGGCCTTTAATCTCAAAGCCAGTAGCACTTTCTTTCTCAGATTTGTGTCATTTGGAAGGATGATACAAGATTGAAGTGGTGATTTTTCTAAAAAGTAGAAAAAGTTAAAAGTTTAACCAGCAGCCTCATAGTCAAGTTCAACAATAGAACCCATCAAGCCACCACTTTAATGAACGGGGAGTTCAGGCTGGACAGGGAAATTTTGAATTCCGACTGCTATCAAGTGCCCTCCCCCCCCCCCCCCATAGAAAATAGAGGATTTGCATAAGTAAGGACATGCTCAGGCTTAGCTGTGGTGTCCCTCTGGGTTCCAGTACTCTGCCAATACTCACTGTTGAGGTTTGTCTATGAATAGTGGTCACTCGAGTGAGGCAGCGGAGGCCCCAGTCTTCATGGAGCAATGCCCCAACAAACAAATCAACGCCTTGAGAGGACTGGGGAAGAAAAGCGATTAAAAAAAAATTCAAGTTCTGATGACGGAGAAACTATTGTGATGTGATATGAAGAAACAGCATCCTATCGACAGTGATTCACTGCTCTATGGAAAAAATGATTTTTAATGAGTCCACAGGATCACCTCTAGCTATATACACAAGAGCATAAGAAATAAGAGCAGGAGTCGGCCATTTGGCCCTTCGAGCCTGCTCTGCCATTCAACAAGATCATAGCTGATCTACCTCAACTCCACCTTCGTGGACTATCTAATATTATGGTGATTGTTTAACATTGCCAGGGGAGTGTACAAAGATCAATGTAAGGAGGTTGTCAACAGCTGGGAAGTCAAATATTTATGTAGCTGGCTGTGTGATGCAATATGCTAACAAGCTGTTTGTTCACATCTGCGGTCAAGATTTGAAACTTGATTAAAAGGGATGGAAATGAAAGGGTCACATCTGAATACATTTGGCTTGTTTCAACCCAATTCATGTCTGCATACCCCAAACACTGCCCACAGTGCAATATATTTTGGCACAAAACTGCCACTCTTGCACAGCCTCAAGGATGGCTGCAAAGTAAAATTCACATAGAGGTGACCTTCCGAGCCTAGAGGTAAAGTATGCTGTTGAGGCAGGATAACGGGAGCTTTATCTTCCATCAAGCCTCTGCTGTATCCAGTTGATGCCAGTACTGAAAACCTCACTTAACCAGCCCTGTTACGAATGATTGGTCCAGCTTTGGTCCTCTGTATTTTTGACTGAAAAATTACTTTAATGAAAATCACCACTTAATTATTCCCTCCCACCAAAAAAAAGTCAAAACCATTTCAGACTATTGTTTACAAGAGATGTTTTCTCTCCAAAGCTCACACCACAACATCTGGTCCACAGGGAAAAAACATTTGTGCTTGTACTCAGTTGTTTAACAAAATCTATTTTCTTTTATGGATTTTGGCTCCAGTCCTAGTTAGTTTGGGGTGTGGGTAGCACAGATTTAAAAAGTAATTAAGCATGTGTTTGATTCAACAAACACTACATATTAGTATCTCAACAACAAATGAATCTAAATTCTGATTTTTGCAGAAATTTTCATGTGCACTATTGATCTCGAGAGAACAATTTATGGAATCATTCATCTTTTGTGCATAATTATTTTAATGACAGGTTTAACTCCTGCACCTAATTTGCAGCTTATGGGCTATGTTGCTAGGCATTCCACCACGACTCGCATTCACATCCAGCCCAGAGTAGTTAACTAATTTTTATAAAACCTGCTAACAGTCAGGTACGAAACAAGTTCTCGGAATCTTGTTCTTTGTTTTTCTTTCTGTTTCCATCTTGGCTGAGCAGGTGGGCAGATGATCTGCTGGCAAATGCAAGGGATGTTGGCATGGCAGATTTTCTTGAAATGGGATTCTTGATTCATCTATTTTCCATTGTTCATGTCAAGTCTCTAGACAGCAGTGTGCACACTCTTTAAATCACATGCCAGTCCTACAGTTATTGGTAGGGCAAGTCCCCTTGTTCCTCTATTATTCTGCCAATACTGTTGTTGAACTGTCAGCTAGGATATGCATCAGCATAACTTGAAGGAGGGGGGAAAGGGTGGTAACTTGCCCTACCCTGTGTCAAGGCATCTAATCATCCCAGTGGCATGGGTGAAAGCAACGAAACGCTTTATGGTTCAGCTGCAATACAAGAAATGTTGTAATTGCTGAAGTAGCTTAGAGAAGACCCACTTTTTTTCCTTTTTTCGTGATAGCAAACAGAAGAGATGAGGTATCTCCTGGGTGTAATTCTGTTGATTTTGTAGCCTTTCTGTTACATACTCCATAGGACTATGTGCGTTATTAAAGATTAACCAGCAGGGCATTTTTCTCTGTATGTGCGATATTAGGGATCAAATAGTACTATGCAGCATTTTTAATTGTGAGTTATTAAGGTTGAAAACATAGATTGCATAAA
The DNA here is from genome assembly GCF_036365525.1 of Heterodontus francisci. Taxonomy (NCBI): domain Eukaryota; kingdom Metazoa; phylum Chordata; class Chondrichthyes; order Heterodontiformes; family Heterodontidae; genus Heterodontus; species Heterodontus francisci. The sequence goes on from NC_090384.1 coordinate 69,414,858, forward strand.
GAAACATTCCATTGTATGTTTATATTTTATATATATATATATATATATAATTTTTATATATATAATACATATATACTGTGTTGTGTTGATAATATAGGAAAATATGTCAGTCTCCCTTCTAGAATTTTCCATCATTATCCTGAAAAGTGGAGGGGCTTACAAGAAACAAGTCCTGGTATTGTCTGGGAATGGAAGGATCCTCACCCTATATTCAGGAGCAAAATGAGGAAATGCACAGCAGGTATATCAATATTTTCTTTAATTCATTCATGGGATGCAGGTGTCGCTGTCTAAGCCAGCATTTATTGCCCTTGTGAAGGTGGTGCTGAGCTGCCTTCTTGAACTGCTGTGGTCCATGTGGTGTAGGTACACCCACAGTGCTGTTAGGAAGGGAGTTCCAGGATTTTGACCCAATGACAGAGAAAGGCAGGTTTTGGATTCTAACCCTTCACCAAAGTTCAAATGGAATTCTCAGGATGGGTCTCGATCTGAGCTATTAGGTAATATTTTTCTTTCTTGTATCTGGTAACCTGTTGTGCACTTCCAGCATTTTCTTTCTCTGTTTTGCCACCTCTTTTGTTTGAAAAAGGTCTTTGTTTTAAACTTCACAAATAAAAATTAATTCAGAAAAGGTGTCTCAGTGCTTCATTTGTAAACTCAGCATGTAGCTGACATAAGCAGGTCTGATATTTAATCCCTGATGCATACTGAGTTAGCTGACTCCTGCCAGGATGCCAGTAGAGACCTATAACTGCCCCTGGCTCCCTGGGTTCAGCAAAGGAAAAATCAACTTCCAGGTTCTTTCTGTTGATTGCTATTGAGTAATCCCTGCTGGAAGTAGATGTTGGATGAGTACAGGATCAGGCTCGACTGTGAAGTGCACCTTCTCATTGTAAATAGTTGGATAGCCTGCCAACGCTTAAGTAGCTCATCCAAGGAGAATGATCATTTGGACAAAATACCAAATGGCAAGCAGCAGATGGGAAGCTACTGCAACAGGAGCTAACACCTTCCAGATAGGAGGAGAAGAGAAAAGAGAAACAAAAAGTCATAAGTTGTTGAAATTTGAGTTCACAATGAATATGAATGTCACAATAAAGCTTTGCCACAAATGCAATGGACCAGTGAAGTTGTTTATCAGAAATACAGCTTCACAGTATGTGGCAGGGAGTTAGCAACTACAATGAAAAGCCTCATTGTAAAATCAGGGATGGTTGATAACATGATTTATCACAATTTAAAATATAAGTTATTGCGAATGAAATTAGAAGTGAAAAGTGATTGAAGAGCTAGAAAAATATTCTTACTGCAAGTCTTTTTGCCAAAAGAATAATGGACAACGAGAAGCTGGTATCACATGATTGTTCTGAGGCATTCAAGTGTACCTTGCTAAAGGTGATTTTCAAACAGGGTGCAAATGGGATGTTGGTTTAATCATGCTCTCTGTCTGAAAAAATAATTTTAAAGCTCTTGAGGTTAAAAAAGAGGGGAAAAAGAAGGATTTGGGTTACAAAGATGGATAGCTGAGCATAAAACTTTATGAAGCAAATCAGACAGGATGTTGACGGCAATGTGAAGGATGGTGTATAGAACAAAAGGATGTACGAACATCACAATGTGCTGCAAAGATCTGATCTATATTAATGGCCAGCCTTTGGATAGTGTGGAATTTCCCCCACCACCACCCCCCACCCCCCCCCCCCCTCCCCCCTTGTTGTATTTAGCATGATTTGGTTACTTTCTGTTTTCTGCTGGCTTTGAGGTCTACAAAGGCTTTAGGAATATATTGACTGTGCTGTATCCAAACAACGCAGAATTTCTGTGGCTTGCAGTGTGTCACTTTACAGGAGAAAGACCAACTTCACTTAGGCTAAAGTGAAAACTTGTTGACAGCCACAAGCACCTCTAAGAGGAGACATACTGTGCAGTATGAGAGGAAGTGAGAACTGTACACTTAGAAATGTGTATGAAAATAATTAAGTCAGCACATTTTGAGGTCAGCAATATCAAACTATGGTTGCATTATATAAGGTTAGATATAGGCTATTGCATCACACTGTACTTCCACAAATGCTTTTGTGAATGTTAAAAAGATTTTATATTATCCTATATTACTCTGATTGATCTGAGCTGAATAGCCCTTTTCACATTTCTTGTTTTCTTATGTTTTAGTTTTCCATGTCTGATATAATGTGACCTTTTTTTGTGTTGTTGACTACTGTTCTCCCATAGGAGCAGGGAGGACACATTGTTGCACCTCGATATCATTCCTCCTGGAAGTTGTATGGAGTTGCTCAGGATGAGATCTGGGAATAGGATACATGCCTTTTCAGCCATCAGCAATGCAATGCCTGAGGAGCAGGGAATATTAGATGTAACATACCCATCCTAAATAACATTATTTCTACCTTCCTATTCACTTTTGAGAAGGTACATCCCTATTTAATACGTTTAGTTTGCCAGGACCTGTTTGTCGAGATGAAGGTACTGGCAAAGGAGATCCTGATGAACTGAGATTGCTTGTGGAGTTTTATCTCGGGACTCATTGCAGCGATTAGAATAATTTTTTCACTGTTATATTCAAGAAGGCTTCTCTTACATTCCAAATTGCAAAGTGCTGCATCTGAGGAGAATTACTGAGCTAGCAACTGAAGGCCATGCAATGGGAATCCCAGCTTCCATGATCTCTCTGCTGGAGGAAGAGGAGCAGCAGGAGTATGTAAGGGAAGCCTGATTCATCAGGCTGCACCAGAATAGAGCAGGACCATACCGACACTCCCCTTCTAGCAGGATGTATAACTCCAGATGCACTTTCTGAGACCTTTCCCAGAAGCTCTGTTTCAGAAGGCTTAACTCCAATCATGAAGCTTTGGAGGAGCTCATTGCTGCAGCCAGATCTGCCTCTAAGGCCAACAGCACTCTCAGCTCTGGCTGTGACAGAGAAAGTCATAGAGTCATAGAGTTATACAGCACAGAAACAGGCCTGTCGGCCCATCGTGACTGTGCCGGCCATCAAGCACCTAACTATTCTAATCCCATTTTTCAGCACTTGGCCCATAGCCTTGTATGCTATGGCACTTCAAGTGCTCATCTAAATACTTCTTAAATGTTGTGAGGGTTCCTGCCTCTACCACCCCTTCAGGCAGTGTGTTCCAGATTCCAACCACCCTCTGGGTGAAATTTTTTTGCCTCAAATCTCCTCTAAACCTCCTGTCCCTTACCTTAAATCTATGCCTCCTGGTTATTGATCCCTCCGCTAAGGGAAAAAGTTTCTCCCTATCTAACCTATCAATGCCCCTCATAATTTTGTATACCTCTATCAGGTCCCCCCCCTCAGCCTTCTCTGCTCGAAGGAAAACAACCCCAGCCTATCCAGTCTCTCTTCATAGCTGAAATGCTCCAGCCCAGGCAGCATTCTGGCGAATCTTCTCTGCACCCTCTCCAGTGCAATCACATCCTTCCTATTGTGTGGTGCCCAGAACTGTACACAGTACTCCAGCTGTGGCCTAACTAGCATTTTATGCAGCTCCATCATAACCTCCCAGCTCTTATACTGTATGCCTCAGCTAATAAAGGCAAGTATCCCAAATGCCTTCCTAACCACCTTATCTACCTGTGTTGCTGCCTTCAGTGATCTATGGACAAGTACACCAAGATCCCTCTGACCCTTTGTACTTCCTAGGGTCCTACCATCCATTGTATATTCCCTTGCCTTGTTAGTTCTCCCTAAATGCATCACCTCACACTTCTCAGGATTAAATTTCATTTGCCACTGCTCCGCCCATCTTACCAGCCCATCTATATCGTCCTGTAATCTAAGGCCTTCCTCCTCACTATTTACAACACCACCAATTTTCGTGTCATCTACGAACTTACTAATCATACCTCCTATAGTCACATCTAAATCATTAATGTACACTACAAATAGCAAGGGTCCTAGAACCGATCCCTGCGGTACACCACCGGTCACAGGCTTCCACTCGCAAAAACAACCCTCGACCATCACCCTCTGTCTCCTGCCACGAAGCCAGTTTTGGATCCAATTTTACAGTATTTACAGTAGAAAAAGAAAACGTTGCCGAGGAGATTACTGAGATACAGCCTACTAGGCTAGATGGGATTGAGATTCACAAGGAGGAGTTGTTAGCAATTTTGGAAAGAGTGAAAATAGATAAGTCCCCTGGGCCAGATGGGATTTATCCTAGGATTCTCTGGGAAGCCAGGGAGGAGATTGCAGAGCCGTTGTTGTTGATCTTTATGTCGTCATTGTCGACAGGAGTAGTGCCGGAGGACTGGAGGATAGCAAATGTTGTCCCCTTGTTCAAGAAGGGGAGTAGAGACAGCCCTGGTAATTGTAGACCTGTGAGCCTTACTTCGGTTGTGGGTAAAATGTTGGAAAAGGTTATAAGAGACAGGATTTATAATCAGCTTGAAAAGAATAAGTTCATTTGCGATAGTCAGCACGGTTTTGTGAAAGGTACGTCGTGCCTCACAAACCTTATTGAGTTTTTCGAGAAGGTGACCAAACAGGTGGATGAGGGTAAAGCCGTGGATGTGGTGTATATGGATTTCAGTAAGGCATTTGATAAGGTTCCCCACGGTAGGCTATTGCAGAAAATACGGAAGTATGGGGTTGAAGGTGATTTAGAGCTTTGGATCAGAAATTGGCTAGCTGAAAGAAGACAGAGGGTGGTGGTTGATGGCAAATGTTCATCCTGGAGTTTAGTTACTAGTGGTGTACCGCAAGGTTCTGTTTTGGGGCCACTGCTGTTTGTCATTTTTATAAACGACCTGGATGAGGGTGTAGCAGGGTGGGTTAGTAAATTTGCGGATGACACGAAGGTCGGTGGAGTTGTGGATAGTGTCGAAGGGTGTTGTAGGATACAGAGAGACATAGATAGGCTGCAGAGCTGGGCTGAGAGATGGCAAATGGAGTTTAATGCGGAGAAGTGTGAGGTGATTCACTTTGGAAGGAGTAACAGCAATGCAGAGTACTGGGCTAATGGGAAGATTCTTGGTAGTGTAGATGAGCAGAGAGATCTTGGTATCCAGGTACATAAATCCCTGAAAGTTGCTACCCAGGTTAATAGGGCTGTTAAGAAGGCATATGGTGTGTTAGCTTTTATTAGTAGGGGGATCGAGTTTCGGAGCCACGAGGTCATGATGCAGCTGTACAAAACTCTGGTGAGGCCGCACCTTGAGTATTGCGTGCAGTTCTGGTCACCGCATTATAGGAAGGATGTGGAAGCTTTGGAAAGGGTGCAGAGGAGATTTACTAGGATGTTGCCTGGTATGGAAGGAAGGTCTTACGAGGAAAGGCTGAGGGACTTGGGGTTGTTTTCGTTAGAGAGAAGGAGGAGGAGAGGTGACTTAATAGAGACATACAAGATAATCAGAGGGTTAGATAGGGTGGATAGTGAGAGTCTTTTTCCTCGGATGAGGATGGCAAACACGAGGGGACATAGCTTTAAGTTGAGGGGTGAAAGATATAGGACAGATGTCAGAGGTAGTTTCTTTACGCAGAGAGTAGTAGGGGCGTGGAACGCCCTGCCTGCAACAGTAGTCGACTCGCCAACTTTAAGGGCATTTAAGTGGTCATTGGATAGACATATGGATGTAAATGGAATAGTGTAGGTCAGATGATCGGCGCAACATCGAGGGCCGAAGGGCCTGTACTGCGCTGTAATATTCTAATTCTAATTCTAATTTGCCAAATTGCCTTGGATCCCATGGGCTCTTACCTTCTTAACCAATCTCCCATGTGGGACCTTATCAAAAGCCTTAGTGAAGTCCATGTAGACTACATCAACTGCTTTACCCTCATCTACACATCTAGTCACCGCCTCAGAAAATTCAATCAAGTTAGTTAGACATGATCTCCCCCTGACAAAGCCATGTTGACTATCCCTGATTAATCCCTGCCTCTCCAAGTGAAGATTAATCCTGTCCCTCAGAATTTTTTCCAATAGTTTCCCTACTACTGATGTTAGACTCACCGGCCTGTAATTACCTGGTTTAGCCCTGCTACCTTTCTTGAATAATGGTACCACATTCACTGTCCTCCAATCCCCTGGTACCTCTCCTGTGGCCAGAGAGGAATTGAAATTCTGTGTCAGAGCCCCTGCTATCTCCTCCCTTGCCTCACATAACAGCCTGGGATACATCTCATCTGGGCCTGGGGACTTAACCACTTTTAAGCCCGCTAAAGCCGCTAATACTTCCTCCCTTTCAATGCTAATATGTTCACGTATATCACAACCCCCTCCCTGATCTCTGCACTTACATTGTCCTTCTCCATAGTGAACACAGATGAAAAGTAATCACTTAAAACCTCCTCCGGCTCCACACACACATTGCCACTTTGGTCCCTAATGGGCCCTACTCTTTCCCTGGTTATCCTCGCCCTTAATATACTTATAAAACGCCTTAGAATTTTCCTTTATCTTTCCCGCCAGTGTTTTTTCATGTCCCCTCTTTGCTCTCCTAATTACTTTTTTAAGTACCCCCCCGCCACCCCCACACTTTCCATACTCCTCTAGGGCCTCCGCTGTTTTCAGCACTCAGAATCTGCCATAAGCCTCCTTTTTTTATCTTGTCCAATCTTCTGTATCCCTTGATATCCAGGGTTCTCTGGACTTATTGGTCTTTACCCTTCACCTTAATGGGAACATGTTGGCTCTGAACTCTCGCTATTTCCTCTTTGACTCCCACTGGTCTGATGTAGACTTTCCTACAAGTAGCTGCTCCCAGTCCACTTTGGCCAGATCCTGTTTTATCGTATTGAAATCAGCCTTCCCCCACTTCAGTACCTTTATTTCTGGCCCACCTTTGTCCTTTTCCATAACTACCTTAAATCTTAGAGTTATGGTCACTATCCCCAAACTGCTCCCCACTGAAATTTCTACCACTTGTCCGGCTTCATTCCCTAGGATTAGGTCCAGTGCTGCCCCTTGTCTTGTAGGACTTTCTACGTGCTGGCTCAAAAAGCTGTCCTGTATGCATTTCAAGAATTCCGCCCCTTTAAGCCTTTTGAACTAAGACTATCCCAGTTGATATTGGGGAAGTTGAAACCCTCTACTATCATTACCCTATTATTTTTACACCTCTCTGAGATTTGCCTACATATCTGCTCCTCTATCTCTCCCTGACTGTTTGGAGGCCTGTAGTACACTCCCAGCCAAGTGATTGGCCCCTTTTTGTTTTTAAGTTCTACCCATATGGCCTCATTTGAGGAACCTTCTAAGATAGCATCTCTCCTTACTGCAGTAATTGACTCCTTGATCAACAGTGCAATGCCACCTCTTCTTTTACCACCTCCCCTGTCAAGTCTGAAGATTCTATATCCTGGGATATTAAGCTGCCAGTCCTGCCCTTCCCTCAACCATGTCTCTGTGATAGCAATAATATTATATTCCCATGTGCTAATCAACGCCCTCAATTCATCTGCCTTACTGGTAAAACTCCTTGCGTTAAAAGCCCACAGCACTCTCAGCTCTGGCTGTGACAGAGAAAGTGATCATTGATTTCAATGTTTATGTCACAGGCTAATTCAGAGGGTATAGAACTTTTGCCAGAGCAATCAATTTGCTGTACACTTGTCTTTAAGACAAATCACCAATGCCTTCTTTCTACGGCATCTCAATTTACACAATATGATAATGGTTCCAACAGAGAAGAGAAGACCATCAAGGTTTTCAGAATTGCTGGATTCTTCAGGATTTGTAGGGTCTATTGATTACACCCATGTGGATATGTATGTACAAATGGAAACCCCCACATTTATATGAAATGCAAAGGCTTCCATTCTCTAAATGTGGAATTCATTAGTGAATGCAAGTACAAAAACCATGATGCTTTTATATTTCATCACTTCAGCATTCTGTATTTAGGTCCCAGTCCTGGCTCAGTGATAAGCACTCTCTGTATCAGAGGGTAGTAGGTTTAAGCTCCACTCCAGAAACATGAGCACATAACTTAGCTTGACACACTCAAGGAGTGCTGCACTGTCAGAGGTACCCATTATTTGGATAAAACATGAAACCGAGACCCCTATCTGCCTTCGGGTGGACATAAAGCATCCCACAGCAGAGCAGGGAATTCTGTGGTATCTTGCCCAATATTTATCCTTCAAACAGCAGCTCTTTCTTTTAAAAAGAAAAGGATTATCTGGTAAAATAACTCATTGCTGTTTGTGAGATCTTATTGTGTGCAATTTGTCTCCATGTTTCCTTAAATTGCAACAGTGATTACAGTTCAAACGTATTTCATTGTCTGAGAAGCATTTTGGCACACCCTGAGCTCATGAAAGGTGTCATATAGAATCATAGAATGTTTAAGGCACAGAAAGAGGCCACATGGCAAGTTTTTCCTTTCCTATATTAACAAGCTACTTTGTGAGTCTGTCATGAAAAGAGTGGTAGCTAGTGGAGAGATTCAGGAATATATAGAAATATTAAATAAAAAGAGGCATATATTCTTAAGAATCCACTAAAGGCTGACTATCTGCTCATCTCCATCCCCATATTCTAAGCCAGAGTTGAAATCAATGATTGCCATTGATTCCTAGTCATGTGATGTTGAATATTTTCACTTTTTCCCTCAGTGAGCTGTAGAACCATAGAAACCATAGAAAAGTTATGGCACAGAAAGAGGCCAGTCAGCCCATTGTGTCTGCGCCGGCTGAAAAAACTAGCTGCCCAATCTAATCCCACCTTCCAGCACCTGGTCCGTAGCCTTACAACTGTCTTCTCCTGCAGGAGGAATGCATAGTGTTGCATGGTAGCTGTATCCTTAAATTCTACTTTCACAATCTGTCAGGATTCATGGAATATGTGGTAGTATTCATAGTTGGAAGGGACCAAATGCCTATGAGGAGGGTACAGTTTACAGGGTGCCATAGATTGAAAATCGCTCCAATTGTCTTGGAAGAAGAGAGCCTGCGAGAGAGCTAGGTTGTTGGCCATCATGGAATAGTGGATTGTCCCACTACGCCAGGTCAAGAAGGCAGTGGGAAGTACTATTAATAGTTCTATTTCTGAATGCTGTCCATTTTGAATTTAAAGTCAAGTATTTGCAGGAACATTTGCACTTGTGTGACAGCAGGACTCCAATGTAAGGTAAAATGAAGAGTGATTGCAGGATCCAGCACAGCCATAGGTCTCACAAGGAGCATATCTGAAGAAAATGCAAGCTATGATTTTCCTACCACTACACAAGTAAGATGACAGGGAGCAGAGACAACAGTTTGAAGGTGTAACGTAGGTCATTTCCTGGTAAAGCATCTGAACTGTGTGGCTATAATTGTCATTCTCATTGTATTGTTGGGTACTACCGTCATGCCACTGTGAGTGTGGTGGTGAATGAAAGAAATGGAGCATCAAATTAAGTTTTGAAAGACGACAGCATTAAAAACAACACAGAAGAATGAAGGAAGTTTGAGAATGAAAGCTGATGAGAAGGTGGAAGTGATGGATGAGTGTGAAATCCAAACGAAGGGGAGATGTGATAATGAGATGGGGAAATTCATTATTCGAGCTGAAAGCATTCTTTTAAGGCAATGGAAACAACTCTGGAGCAGGAGAAATGTAGGATGGCATTTGAAAAGGAGAGTGTCAGAGTACCCAGTTAGCACTTCTTTGTGGCAACAAGAGCTGGCTCCTGACAAAGGTACAGAAGCAGAGTCTTTAGGAACACAGTGGGTATCAGCTGGAAGGACAGTGAAACCAACACTGAGGTAATTTATGGCCTGCAGGCAGTAACGGAGTATATTACAGGAAGATATTTGCAATGGGCAGGGTATATGTGCTGTATGGCTGTTGTTCTGTACTCTTGGAATATAGTGGAATGGGTCCATGCTGAGAAAAGACCACATACAAACAATGGTGGGCAGATAAAGATACTGTGATCCATCCAGCCCACCCCACACAATTGTGATACCGAGATCAAAATATATATACACCTCACCCCACCCAATACTGTGTGATCTACAGGAAGAGGTAAAAAGCCAGATAAAACCGAGACCACTTTGAGGGAACAAATCTAGGAAATTCCCCTCTGACAAATCTAGACAATCAAAAATCTGTCAAGGAGATCACTGTGGCACTGAATTTCTTTTTGTAAGAGCTGATCTCTGCCCCAGATTAGAAGGCCAGAATTGATATGTGTGCTAAAAAATATGAATGGAATAGTGATGGACAGACAGCTATATGAGTTTACAGAAGGTAGAGTCTCTTGTCAAAGTTTTGCAGTGTCAATGGGAAGCCCAATTCTAATGAATAACAAATGTACTAACTGCCTGGTTACTTGTGACATCTCAACCCATCCTTAACTTTGTGTCAATACTCATTTATAACAAAATTCACACAGGTACCCTGATCCCTGACTACTCAGCTGGAATTTTACAAACCCCCCGAGAACAGGCTGGGGGTGGCCTAAAGTTGAGTGAGACAGCGGGGAGGGGTGGGTGGTGCTGTGCCTAGCTGCCTCTGCTGATATTTTACCAGCGGCGGAGGAGGGTGTGGGTGACCGTCCTGCCCTTGGGTTAATAGAGGCCGTATGTGGCTAACTAATGGCCACTTAAAGGCTGCTTCCCGCTGCCGCTGGTATTTTATTAGTGGGTTGCTAGGGGGGCGATGGGGGGTGGTGGATGTCATGCCACATGATGAGGCCACCAGGTATAGCCTGGCAGCCTGACTGTGGGCTCGGGGTGAGGTTGGTGGTCCCTGCTGTTCTGGCTCCCAGCAGCAAGGGCCACACTCACTTAAAGAATCAACTCTTTGATTGGCCAGCAGCTCTTGGAGGCAGGACATCCTGCTTCAGGGTTTGGGGGCGGTGGGGGGGATTGGCGTAAGCCGTGATCTCAGGCAACTAATTGCCTGACAACTGTAAAATCCAGTCATGGTTTCCAGGGCCGGCAGAGCGGGCACGCCCCCAACTTTCCACCCTGTGGGCGGGGCCACAGCATCTGCAATAAATCCCGGCCCTCATCTCGAATGTACACCAGATGCTATTTATAACTTCCACCAATAACAAAGAATAAAAGTTAAATATATACGGCCAGTATTCAGATTTCTCACTTCAGTGCAGTTTTGTGTGTCACTCAAAGGTCACATGTTTATTTATATCATATTGCATATCCACACTTCATGCATATTTATATATGCATTTTATGATTTGAAATTTTTCTTGTCTTTTGAGTTGCTACAACTCAGCTGTCTCAGAACAGCATCCTGGACTCTTGTCAGTTATACCAAAATTCAGCTCAGTGAAAAGTCTTTGTGTGGGACCTGTGGCATAATTCCTGAAGATTGTGAAATGCTCCTCTGATTGACAGCTGGAGATGCTGTTCAGTCTGCTAACGGCTTATCTTTGCAGTGATGTATTTTATTTGTCTTTGTTATAGATTTGTCTCTGGCACAGCTTGTGCTGCATAGGAAGTTGGTTTAATTGTTTCAAAGCCACTTGCAGCCACATTTCCCTTTGTAGATTGTCCTTTGTGTGTCACCTTGCATCTTGGCTGTGCTCTTGCCTCTGGGCCAACATTTCACCTTCTACATTTGTTTGATAAGCAAAGTATGCATTATAGTTACAAAGGGTTAGCTCAGATTTAATATTCACAAAACTGAAAAGTTACAACTGAACATGCTGGAAAAATACCAAGTAAAAATGGATAGATAAACTACCAATGGAAACTTATGAAAAGTTTACGAAAAAAACCTATCAATGAGCAGGCCTGCCAATAAAAAATGAAAGGAAATCAATGAATTTACTTCAATACATACACCATCTTCACAAAGTATTGGGGTAAAATTCAGTGAACATACCTGCACCTCACAGCTGGGGAGAATAAAATGGGTTGACTTTATTTGTTTTTGTCCTGAGACTTCATGTGGGATGAAGTGGAATAAGATGGCAGAAGAGGAATGAATTGGTATCCATGGTTACTGTTGTAGGGCGCAGGATAATGATGATGTATGGTGTATTGGTCCATTTTGGCACATGTGGATGTGACTGGTTATGCACTGTGCAGAAAGGGTACTTAAGTAATAGCCTTGTGCTTAAAGCCTGCCTTTAAGGGTTTTCAGCCAGGATTTTCTGGTCAGTTCAATTATTTTAATACCGACATCGAACCATTTATTTTAAACAGCTGAGCACCAACAGTAAAATAATGCAGATCAGAAAGGCATGGCTTTTCTTTCTATAACTTAATGGTTGTGCCTGATCCTCCTCCTTCCACCCACTTCGTGGGCATCTTTCTTTGGAAGGTGAAGTTGTGAAGTAAGCAACAGATTACAATGAACTTTGAGCAGGACTATAGTGTAATATCTGTTCGTCTCTCCAAGTATCATTGTTGCAGCATTCTGATGGAATGTTGCAGTGTCACTAAGCATATAATGGAGCAGAACACCTTTCTGTTCATGAAGATTGGGGGATTTGGCGGTGGAGCCTGGATGGCCACTTGCACACCATCAGTAATAGGCTGGGAAAGCCTTCAAGAAGGGGATAAATATAGCGCTGTCTCAGGCAGCTGGCTGCTTTGTATGGGAAAATGAATGAAAGAGCGCTGGCATGAAGACAGTGCATTGCTTGATTCAGCTTTTCACCCATGCTCTCGCTTGGAGGCATCTAGCACCATATAAGTTTAAGATGGTGGACACTTCAGTAGCCACAGGCATAACTGCTTCATCAAGAAAATGGCCGGAAGGACTGGCTCCTGGATAAGGCATACCTCTGTCTGCCTGTCCCTCTTGAAGTGTAAATGATGAAGGTACAACTTGGTTTGTTGTTGCAGTTGGTCAGGTAAGTATGCGGCAGCAAGACTGCCTCGGGTGTAAACATAACCCCTGCCATATCTGCTCCGATCCTTTTTTACCTCTTCCAAAATCTGCAAGTAGAGGGTTAGACCCAGCAGGATGCACATCCTCAGAATTATGTGTTGGCATCTTAAGATGCAGCTTTTGACAAACCAAAGATGGAACATAAGATGAAAAATAAGGAAAATAAAGATGAAAAAAATAAAGCAAATGCAAAAAGTAGATCTCAAGCCAAACCATCAAAAAAAAATTCAATGAAAACATATGAAAAAGTAGCAGAAAGACCCAGAAGTATTGCAACAAAACAAAGTTCAACAACTAAGAGTGGAACAGTGGCTCTGTGCTGTTTTCTAGGAGATTCCATTGTCTCCCAAACATGATTCCAGTGGGAGATCAGTGGAACCCAAAGGACCTGTTGGCCCCTTTGTGTCCAATTTTGTTTACATATTTGCTGAATTTAATCCTTGCATCTCCTGAACTGTAGATGGAATAAATATATCATTGGTGTAATGATATCATTATTTCTTAATAGTAACTGTTTTTCTTTACAGTCAGGAGTTTAATAAATATATGTATTGCTGTGATTTGGGGGTTAGTCTGTTTTGCTTATTGATAAAAGTAAAATGCTGCAGATGCTGGAAATCTGAAATAAAAACAAGAAATGCTGGAAATACTCAGCAGGTCTGGCAGCATCTGTGAGAGAGAGGCAGAGTTAACATTTCAGGTCAGTGGCCCTTCAACACAACTGGCAAATATTAGAAATGTAATAGGTTTTAAGCAAATAAAGTGGGGGTGGGCAAGAGATAATGAAAGAGAAGGTGTTGCTAGGATAAGGTCACAGAGAATAACTGACCAGAAGGTCAGGGAGCAAAGGCAAATGGTATGTTAATGGTGTGGTGAAAGACAAAGCGTTAGTGCAGAGAGGGTGTTAATTGACAGAAAAATGAACAGACCTGGCCCAAAGCACAGACATGAAAAAAAAACAGTGAGTAGGCACCGTAGAAACAAGCTAAACAGACTAAAATGAAATAAACAAATAAAAAATAATGAAAAATAAAAAGGGGGGCCCATCATGCTTTGAAATTATTGAACTCAATGCTCAGTGCGGCAGGATGTAGCGTGCCTAATTGGCAAATGAGATGCTGTTCCTCGAGCTTGCATTGATGTTCACCGGAACACTGCAGCAATCCCAGGACAGAAATGTGGGCATGCGAGCAAGTAGGGGGATGGGATGTTGAAATGGCCAGCAACCGGAAGCTCGGGGTCATGCTTTTGGACTGAGCGGAGGTGTTCCGCCAAGTGGTCACCCAATCTGCGTTTGGTCTCTCCAATGTAGAGGAGACCACATTGTGAGCAGCGAATATGGTATACTAAATTGAAAGAAGTACAAGTAAATCGCTGCTTCACCTGAAAGGAATGTTTGGGGCCTTGGATAGTGAGGAGAGAGGAGGTAAATGGGGAGATATTACACCTCCTGTGATTGCATGGGAAGGTGCCATGGGAAGGGGACGAGGTGTTGGGGGTAATGGAGGAGTGGACCAGGGTTTCACAGAGGGAACAATCCCTTCGTAATGCTGACAGGGGAGGGAGGGGAAGATTGGCATTTGGTAGTGGCATCACGCTGGCCATGGCGGAAATAGCTGAGGATGATCCTTTGGCTGTGGAAGCTGGTGGGGTGGAAAGTGAGGACAAGGGGAGCCCTGTCGCAGTTCTGGGAGGGAGAGGTGCGGGAAATGGGCCGGACACGGTTGAGGACCCTGTCAACCACAGTTGGGGGGGACTCCTTGGTTGAGGATAAAGGAAGACATATCAGAAATGCTGTCATGGAAGGTAGCATCATCAGAGCAGATGTATCAGAGTATGATAAACTGGGAGAATGGAATGGAGTCCTTACACGAGGCAGGGTGTGTATTCGAGGTAGCTGTGGGTGGGCTTATAATGAATATTAGTAGACAGCCTATCCCCAGTGATGGAGACAGAGAAGTCGAGGCAGGGAAGGGAAGTGTCAGGGATGGACCGTGTAAAGGTGAGAGAAAGGTGGAAATTAGAAACAAAGTTGATAAAGTTTTACAGTTTGGGTCCCGCACTGATACTGTCATCAATGTATTGGAAAAAGAGTTGGGGGAGGGGCCTGAGTAGGACTGGAACAAGGAATGTTTGTTGATAATCCTGGTAGATTTTTGCATTTCTTACATTTTTTGTGCATGTTTGATGAGAGAAGAGCAAAAGGACTCTTGTTGATGCTTTCTTCTCCTTGGAAGTTTCTGATTCTGTTTCTGGTGTGGTGTACAGTAATTTTTCAGATTTCTCTCCTTTCTATTTTCATGGCTGCCGATTTCTCCATGACCTATACAGACTGGGCTGAAGTGCGGGCAGGTTTATTTTTGCATTGTGTGGATGTATTATCAGTAGGTTGTGATGAAGCATTGACTGAAGGCATCTGGTCACATATTTATGGTGGAAGGCCATCTTTCATCTGTACCTTCAGGCTGTTATTTCTGTTGTGATAAGTGGAGCTTACTATTTCTGTAGCCATTAGAAGCACAAGTGAAGAACACACTGCAGCGAGCCATAAAAAGAGGCTGGCTGTTAGTGATATTATTAGACCTTATGTCAGTAGCAGAAGTTGTCGCAGGGTATTCATGTATATAAATACTTTAATATAAGAAAAGTTTTTATTTGAATTTTGTTAGATGCAAAAAAAAACAACTGCCATATCTGTGAGAGGTAGAAAAGGCTGTGGCTATATCCCATGTTGTACTATTCTCTGCTTGGAAGAAGCTTATCAGTTTCACAACATATTAAAGCTGCATGACCTTGCATGACTCCACATTTTTTTAATCAATACTACACACTGTAATATGTAGCTCCAACCTAATACACACAAATCCATTTTGTTTTGGAGATAGTAAGATGCAAATTTTGCTGAACTAAATTGGATGTGATTGTTTTCTCTGACATTTTTGGATTGTACATCAGGGGATTAGAACTAATTGTAAGACTTAGTGGGTAGATTCAATGTGTGGTGTGGCACAGACCAGGAAATTTTGTGTTTAATCTAGTATGCATGCTGAGTTCCTGATCTCAGTGCGAGCATTACAATTAGCTCCAGCATCCGTAGGCTGGCTGTCCTTTTCTTAATTGCTACCCAGTGATTATTGCAAGAAAATGTCTGGGGAGGTCAGATCAGGTTTAGATAGATTAACTGTGATGCCCTCCATAGTCAAAAAGCCTGCTGATATTCACTGTCTAAGCCATGTTGCTGTGAAGAATGGCAACTTGGCTGAGTTGACAGGAGAATAGATAATATCAGTCTAATCTCTAGGAAAGAAAGTGCCAGAAAGCAAAAGGGGTGGGCGGAGAAGAACTTTGAGCACACTACATGTTAGATAATGTGCTTCTGAGAAAAATCACTTGAAAGTAACTTGAGTTCATTTTTCTTCAGTATTGGAATGACAGCTTCAGGTGACAGCATAACTTTCTCAACAATTAATACTTTAGCAAAATTAATTGTGAGATGAAATATTAAATGTTATGAACCAGTCCTTTAATTATATACTGAGTCATTCCATGTACAAAATGCCGGCTTTATTTTCAGTTTATTTTGTGAAAATCCATATCCATTTGTCCATAGTTACTATAAATACAGTGGTTGGGCTCATTTAATATACCGGCAGATCTCCCATGGCATTGTTCTGGATAAATCAAAGGTTTATTAAAGCAAGAGTATTATACAAATTAGTATTAGCAAAAACATCAATTCTTCAACACTTGGGGTGGCGCTGAGATCCAGCAGTATTTTAAGGTAAGCTTCCAGAGTCTTTGGGTACTTGGAGCGAGATCCCAAGGTTTCAGCAACACTTGGAGAAGGAGATTCTAGGAACACTGAGACAGGTTCTTGCTGTCATCTTCACTTTTGTTCTTGTTTCATGAAGAATAACATGAGCAAAGAGCCACCACTGATGATTAGAGAAGTTGATAAAAAGAACAGAAACATATTCCATAAGTCTGACAAACGTATTAGAGTTCTTTGAAGAAATAATGAAATGTTTTTATGAAGGAAATGCAGTGGATAATGTGTATATGGCTTCTCAAAAGGCATCTGACAAAGTGTTGATAAAATTATGGTATTAAATGCAATGTGTCTGCATAGTTCTTGTCCAACGAGAAAGGTGGCACTGCTAGACCTGGTTCTTGTGAATGAGGTGGGCCAAGTGGATCAAGTATCAGTAGGAGAGCATTTAGGGGATAGTGATCATTGTATCATAAGGTTTAGGCTGAATATGAAAAAGGACAAAGAGCATTCCAGGGTAAGAATAATTAACTGGGAAAGGTCAACTTCAATGGGGTAAGAATGGAGCTGGGGCAAATAAATTGGAGTCAGAAGCTGGCAGGAAAATGGTAGACGAACAATGGGCAACCAAAGAAAAAAGAAATAGTTTGGTCACAGTCAAGGTGTGTTCCCTCGAAGGGAAAAAGTAGGGCAAACAAATCCAGAGCTCCCTGGATGACAAAAGAGGTAGAGATTAAGATAAAGAAGAAAAAGTGTGCTTATGACAGATACCAGGTAGAAAATACTATGGTGGTGCAGGGGACTGGAGAATTGCAAACGTTAAAGGGTGTAAAGATAAGCCCAGCAACTACAGTCCAGTCAGTTTAACTTCGGTGCTGGGAAAACTTCTAGAAAAAATAATGTGGGACAAAATCAGTAGCCACATGGACAAATGCGAGTTAATTAAGGAAAGTCAGCATGGATTTCTTATGAGAAAATTATGTTTAACTGACTTGCTGGAGTTTTTTGAGGAGGTAACAGAGAGGCTTAATGTGGGCAATGCTGTTGATGTGGTGTACATGGACTTCCAAAAGGCGTTTGATACAATGCCACACATCCGACTTGTGAGCAAACTTGTAGCTCATGGAATAAAAGGGACGGTAGCAACATGGATACGAAATTGGCTGAGTGACAGGAAACAAAGAGTAGTGGTTAATGGATGTTTTTTGGGCTGGAGGAAGGTTTGTAGTGGAGTTCCCCAGGGATCAGTTTTGGGACCCTTGCTTTTCCTGATATGTATTAATGACCTGGACCTTGGTGTACAGGGCAGAGTTTCAAAGTTTGCAGATGATACAAAACTTGGAACCACTGTGAACTGTGAGGAGGATAGTGTAGAACTTCAAAAAGACACAGACCAGTTGGTGGAATGGGCGGACAGATGGCAGATGAAGTTCAATGCAGAGAAATGTGAAATGATTCATTTTGGTAAGAAGAACATGGAGAGACAATATGGAATAAAGGGCACAATTCTAAAGGGGGTACAGGAGCAGTGGGACCTAGTGGTATATGTGCATAAGTCATTGAAGGTGGCAGGACAGGTTGAGAGATCGGTTAACAAAGCATACATTATCCTGGGCTTTATTAATAGGGGCTTAGAATACAAGAGCAAAGAGGTTATGTTGAACTTGTATAAGACACTAGTTCAGCCTCAGCTGGAGTATTGCATCCAGTTCTGGGCGCCGAACATTAGGAAAGACATGAGGGCATTGGAGAGAGTACAGAAAAGAGAATGGTTCCAGGGATGAGGAATTTCAGTTCTGAAGATAGATTGGAGAAGTTAGGAATCTTTTCCTTGGAGAAGAGAAGGCTGAGGCATGATTTGATGGAGGTATTCAAAATCAAGAGGGGTCTGGACAGAGTAGATAGAGCGAAATTGTTCCCACTCGTGAAAGGATCAAGAACAAGAGGGCACAGATTTAAGGTATTTGGTAAGAGAAGCAAAAGTGACACGAGGAAAATCATTTTCATGCAGCAAATGGTTAATATCTGGAATGTGCTGCCTGAGAACGTGGTGGAGGCAGATTCAATTGAAGCATTCAAAAGGTAATTAGACTGTTATATGAAAAGGAAGAATGTGCAGGGTTATGAGGAGAAGGCAGGGGAATGGAACTGAGGGAGTTGCTCTTTCAGAGAGCTGGTGCGGACACGATGGGCTGAATGGCTTCCTTCTGCACTGGAACGATTCTGTGATTCATAGAAAAGAAATTGGTTAAAGTAAAACAAATGCAATACTACTTAATAGAAACTTTTCAGACCAGAGGAATGTAAATAGTAGTGTTCCCTAGTGGTCAGTGTTATGATAATTCGTATTCGTAATATGTAGAAATAATATGGATTTGGACATTAGAGCCATGATATCAAAATTGCAAATTATATTGGAATATAGAGTATGCTTAACTCTGAAGAGGATTTGACTATAAGTGACTTGAATAACAACAACTTGCCTTTGTACAGTGCCTTTAATAAAACAAAAAGTCCCAAGATGTTCTTAGATAGATGTAAAATAAAAGATGCCGAGTCAAAAAAAGTGAGCTTAGGATGGCAGATGATCAAAAACTTGGTCAAAGAGATGGGTTTTAAGAAGGCTTTTAAAGGAGGGGAGTAAAGTGGAGAGGCCACAGATGGTTGAAGGGGTGTGCAGTTTAGGATGAAATTCCAATGATTCAGATCCAGGCAACTGAAGGCTGTGCTGTCAATGGCAGGGGGAAGGGAAAGCACATATTCAAGAGACAAGACTCAGTGGAATGGTGAATTCAGAGGGTGGGTTGGACATAGAGCTGAAGGAAACTTCATAGAGTGAATGGGGCTATTAAGTGTTTTGAAGATGAGAAAACGGATTTTAGATTAGAGGCATGGGGTGTAGGGATTCAGTGTAGGTTAGCGGTCTAAATTAGGTTTTGAGCACATTGGCATTTATAGAGGGTTATGAATGGGAAGTCAGAAAGGAAAGCATTGGAATCATCCAGTATGAAGGTGACCAAGGCGTGTATAAGAGTATCAGAGACAAATGGCACAAGTCAAGAGTGTGATGAAATACTTCCCACTTACCTGGATGGGTGCAGCTCCAACAACAATCAAGAAGATTGACACCATCCAGGACAAAGCAGCCCACTTGATTGGCACCCCATCCACAACTTTCAACATTCACTCCCTCCACCACCGACACACAGTGGCAGCAGTGTGTGCCATCTACAAGATGCACTGGCAGGAACTTAACAAGCCTGCTTCAACAGCACTCTTCAAATTAGCGACCCCTACCACCTAGAAGGACAAGAGCTGCAGATGCATGGGAACACCACCTGCAAGTTCCCCTCCAAGCCACGCACTATCCTGACTTAGAACTATATCGCTGTTCCTTCACTGTCACTGGGTCAAAATCCTGGAACTCCTTTCCGAACAGCTCTGTTGGTGTACCTACACCACATCGACTGCAGCGGTTCAAGAAGGCAGCTCACCACCACCTTTTCAAGGGCAATTAGGGATGGGCAATAAATGCTGGCTTAGCCAGCGACGCCCACATCCCGTGAAAGAAAAAAAAAATTAGGCTACAGTAGCGGTAGAGATGGGTGATTATAAAAGAGGTGGATTTCAGAAGGACATAAGTTAATAGATAATGTAGATAGATCTTGATTAAAACTTAGTGCAGAGAAATATGAGGTGATACTTTTTCTGCCAAAATGTGAGAGGAAATATATACTAAATGGTAAAATATTAGAAGTAGATAAGTAGAGAGACTTAGGGATTGAGATGCACAATATTTTTTAAATGGGACAAGTTGATAGATGAAACTGTAAAGAAAAGCATATAGCACACTAGGTTTAAAAAATAATGGCATACTAGAGTTTAAAAATAATGGCGTTGATTACAAAAGCAAAGAAACAATGCTAAAACTATGCAAATAACTGGTTAGAGAACAGTTAAAAGTATTGTCTAGTTTTAGGTGCTTTTAAGAAGTATGTCAAGGCCATGCAAAGGCTATCAAACAGATTTACTAAGATAATTCCAAGGATTAGATGTTGTAGGTATGTGAAGAGATGAGAGAAAATGGTGGCTCTTTTCACTGGAACAGAGAAGATTAAGAGGAAGTATGTTATTGGTATTCAAAGTTATGAGGGATTTGATAGGTAAATAGGGAAAATAATTTCCACTGCTTGGTGAATTGGTAATTAGTGGGCAAAAACTATAAGATTTAATTTTTTTAAAAAGCAAAAGACCAGATAGGACAATTTTCTTTACACAGAGTTTCCCTACCAGAAACAATCCTGAAAGCCAGATCCATAACAGCTTTTAAAGGAGAAGTGGGTATATGTTTGAAAGAGGAAAATGTCAGTAGAAAGCAAAGACAGAGAAATGGGGATAGGTTAACTCTTTTAGAGTTGCCTCCTCCTGTGCTGTAAACTCTCTAAACCAATTCAGGGTGGGAATTAGGTGAACAGAAGCCGAGGTGGGCTACAAACTGTCCTACCCAGAGCAGTGTGAGGCCCAGTCTGCATATCTAAAAAGGACCCTGCCAGTTTCTACTCAGCAGAGCAGGTTAAAATTGGAATCTGCATAAGAGAGCAGGAGCTCGTTATGTAGTTCCCGCAGGCTTTGTTAACTGCCCGTCCGCCCGCCTGGTTTCCGTTTGCATACAGTGTTAAAATCATCGCTCATATCTCTATAAATTTTAAGAACCCAGAAGCTACCAGCTGTCGTGTTAAAGGAATAATAATTATAACAAAAAAACGGTAGGAGTCCTGCACCAGCAGTGAATCGTATATAACATTTCCTGAAGGGACTGTGAAATGACCACATTAACCTCTACAACAGCAGCCAAACCTATTCCAGAATGAATACTTCTGCAGATTCAGGTTGCATTTTTTAATTTATTTTTAAATTATCAGTGTCCTGGTTTCAGCTAAAGGTCATGGTCATGCATCTTAGTAGTTGGTTTCTGGTGAGTTTGATTATTTTTGGAGGCTGTTTAAATTAAAAATACCGTGTTTGCCTGTTGCAAACCCACTGTGCTTCTGCAGTTTCCAGAGGCAGTGACAACTTAAATTAGGAGAAGGGGGAAGAGGTCAACACGGCACATGATGATATGAAAACAACCTCGATATTAAATCTTTCCCAGGTTTTCAATAATAAAAAAAGTTCAATGAAAAAATTGTCAAATAAGTAACTATGTATGAAGATAATATTTTTATAGTGCCTTTCCTGACCTCAGGACATCCCCAAATGCTTCTGTTCAATGAAGTACTTTTAGAGTGTAGGCAGTTGAAATCACAAGAAAATGCAACAGCCAATTTGCACACAGCAAGATTCCACAAACAGCAATGAAATTAATGACCAGATAAGCTGTTGGTTGAGATATAAATTCTGCTGTTCTTGGAATAGTGCCATGGGATGGTTAATGTCCATCTGGGGGGAAGGCACGGTATTGGTTTAACATCTCTGCCAAAAGACAACACCTCTGACAATGTAGCCTCCTTCAATACTACAGGGAAGTGCCAACCTAGCTTATAGGGGAGCCTCTAGAATGAGGTTTGACCCCACAGCCTTCTGACTCAAGAGGAGAGAGTGTTGCCATTGAGCCAAGCCTTGCATAATGTTCTTGGAAATGTTGCTCATGCTATAAATAAGCTAGATATTCCATTATTCACAATAGTCAACCTCTGCAACATTTAAATGTGGAAAAGTCATGAAGGTGGAGTTACAATTTGAGCTTCTACAATATTATTTTTCCCAATAATTGGACAGCATTTCACACTGCCCATTGAAGCTAAAGTGCGTTTCTTGTGAGAGTTTCCTTTGTAGAAATCATGTGGCCAGAATTCACAATTACAGAAAACTGCAAATTGAAATTTTATCTCCAGACATTTCAGTAGATTGAATACCTCACCAGACAGATTGCAACATTTACAGGCTCAAAAATACTATTACATTCATTAGTAAATTTTAAAACACACAGAAGTATAAATGTTAGGACTAGGCAAATTCTGCAGAATTCAAATTTACGGTACCTACGTACATTTTGGAAAGTCCAATAAAGTGTCAAATTGCTACAACAGTTTTTGTCCAACAGAAATAATGGGATTTTTTGCCGAGATCTACACTCAGGCGCACAGATTCACCTGATTGCAGCAAACATCAGAAAATAATGTAGATTGGAGTGTGTGTCTATAAAGCAGCCGAACTGATTCTTGCTCATTTAAATTAATGGAAGAATATGGTGCATGTTCCATCAGAGCCATGCTCTCCTATCAGCCTAATTTTTGATATTTGCTTTGTCCAGTGTTACGATTGAGGCGGGAGGAGTGCACTGCTTATTCTAGTTCCACATCTTCACAGGTCACAACGTATATTTAAATTTTCCCACTTGTCGATATAGTCAATCATATACTCTATTTCTCCCAGAATAAAACACACTAACCAGGTTTCTTTAATAAACAACAAAAATATCAGTTTATTATAAAACAAGTCTTAATCAGTAATGAAGTAAAGCATAAACACACAGATTGAAGTATTAAAGTTCCCTTTTTACCTTAGCCCCACACACATACACCAGAAAAAAAGGGATTTGCATTTTAGAGCTCTATTACCAAAAAACAGACAAAAACACTCTGGTTAAATACTTGCTAATTCTTGAAGAAAGAGAAGATATGGAAAGATGTCCTGTGTTTTGGTTTGGCGTCCCAAATGCGAATAGACTGCTGTCACCGGGATCTTCCTAGTACAGTTCTTTTCAGGAGATGTTGATGATCGGTTTAGGTAGGTTTTCCAGGAGAACTGCAGCAACAGAGGTTTCAGAGACAGGTCTTACAGGAGGATTGCAGCAACACTTTCAGTCTGCTTCTTGCACTTGCTATGCAGCTCCTCGAGAGATGGAAAACTGGCAGGCTTTTTCCAAACTGTTGGAACAGACTGAGTTGGGTTGGTTTGTTCTTCTTGGCAAGTTTTCTCCAACTGTCTTTTCAAACCATTGTCCATATACCAACTCCCTGTCCAAAGCGAAACCATAAACATGCTGCTTATGCTGTTTGGCACGCAAGTAGTCTTGGGTTTTAGCTTCACCAGGTTGGCACCTCATTTTTAGGTATGCTTGGTGCTGCTCCTGGCGTGCCCTCCTGCACTCTTCATTGAACCAGGGAAGATCCCCCAGCTTGATGGTAATGGTAGAGTGGGGAATATGCCGGGCCATGAGGTTACAGATTGTGGTTGAGTACAATTCTGCTGCTGCTGATGGCCCACAGTGTCACATGGATGCCCAGTTTCGCATTGCTAGTTCTGTTCGAAATCTATCCCATTTAGCACGGTATACATTAATATACATTATGCAAAAGTAAGTGGAAACCACATTCATATATGAAAACAAACATTTTAATTTTTTAAATAAATCTCCAGATACAGTACATCCTTTTTAACTACGATATATACAATGTTCTTCGTGACACACCATGCAATAGTCTGTTTTACATTGGTGTTTCGTTAAATCAACAATTGTAAACAGACAGGTGGGTATGCCATTCACCCTTTGACATCAACTGTCTGGACCCGAGTCTCTGGGATTCCCTCCGTAAACCCCTCCACCTCTCCCCCTGTAAGATCATCCTTAAAAGCTACCCTTATGGGCGGCGCAGTGGTTAGCACCACAGCCTCACAGCTCCAGCGACCCGGGTTCAATTCTGAGTACTGCTTGTGTGGAGTTTGCAAGTTCTCCCTGTGTCTGCGTGGGTTTCCTCCGGGTGCTCCGGTTTCCTCCCACATGCCAAAGACTTGCTGGTTGATAGGTTAATTGGCCATTATAAATTGCCCCTAGTATAGGTAGGTGGTAGGGAAATATAGGGACAGGTGGGGATGTGGTAGGAATATAGAATTAGTGTAGGATTAGTATAAATGGGTGGTTGATGGTCGGCACAGACTCGGTGGGCTGAAGGGCCTGTTTCAGTGCTGTATCTCTAAACTAAACTAAACTTTTAAACAAGCTTTTGGACACCCTTGCTAATATTTCTTTTGAGTCGGTATCAATTTTTGTTTGATTATACTTCTGTAAAGGCCCAGGTGTAATGTAGTGAAATGGTGACTTCACCTTTAAGAAACCGTACCTTTCAGAGACCAGGCCACTGATGACGTCATCAGAAATATATAAGGAGGTGACACCATTTTGAGAGACACACTCAGCACATGGTTTACAAAGAGCACACACAGACCAGTGAGGAAAAGACCTAGACCTGAGATCATGCAATGTAGATATGTAAGACAATAAATAGTGTTTGTGTTGAATCTGAATGTAAAGCCAATGGTTATCATTGAATGAAGACTTAAGAACACAGCACAATACCACAATTTCTGGAAACGAGGAGGAAAAAAGAAAAGACAAGGCACAGAAGGATCCAAGGACAGAAAGAAAACGCAGACAAATAAAAATCAAGAGAAAACCAAGACTGGATCAGAGAGAAAATCTGGGCTGGAACAGGAAAAGAAAGTTTTGTTCCAGCTTTAAGCAAAAGCGATCACCATGTGCGCGTAGCAATTGCCAGTCTTTCCAGTCTTTACAGAGACAGAGAGCAATCCAGGGACGCACTGGAGCAAATGGGTAGCAAGATTTGAACACCTAATGGTGGCACTTGATATCAATACACACCAAAGAAAATGTTACTCCTATACTATGCTGGACCAAAAGTCAATGATATCTTCGATACACTCACAGACACCAGAACCTCCCATGATTATGACACCATGAAGAATGCTCTAACAAGATATTTTCAACTGAGGGCAAATCTTCATTACGAAATTTATGTCTTCAGGCAAGCAAAAGAAGGTAAGTGCAAGACCCTTGACCGCTACATGACGAGACTCAGAAATCTGAGCCAGAATTGCAACTTCACAGACATGGACAAAGAAATGATCTGCCAGATCATTATGACCTGCCAATCACCAACACTAAGGAGGCAAGTTCTTAGAGAGAGTGAATCGTTAAACTTGCAAAGGTTACTTGATATGGCAGAATGCTGGAAGCCAGTGAAAGACAAGCCGAAGTCTTAGAAGAGAAAGGGGTAAATAACATAAGACGAGAAACCTCAGAAGCCTGTTCAAGATTGTCAACAGAATCCGTGAATGCTACAAAAGGAAGGTTTCAACAGTGAAACGCACCAAGCATAAGGGCACAGAAGAAACCCAGAGAAAGGTCTGAGGCACATCAAGGGAGACCAAGACAGAGATTACAATCACCTCACGTTACAGCATGCAGTCATTATGGTGGTGCATATCCTCACTGCAGAATTTGTCTTGAAAGAGGAAAGAAACATAAAGCCTGTGGAAAAATGGGACATCTCGCAAGAGTATGTCAATTGAAGCCTGCAAAGAACATTAATAGAGTTAATTGCCAGAAGGATGATTACATCTTCGCAGCACAAGAGAAGATCTTTGTTGCTCGCAACCACAAATACCAACGCCTGCCCATGTGTGATGTGTTCATAGGCAATTCGACAACCTCTGCAGTAATTGGCTCAAGAGCAACAGTCAACATAATGGATGCCCTGACATTCCATGAGTTAGAGAAAACAGAAACTGCAATTGAACAAGTCGATATCTAAAATCTTCTACGGATCAGATAACCCTCTACCATCCTAGGGATGATCCAAGTTACACTCAAATCCTCCCAGGGGTCCACATGTCAGACTGAGTTCCATGTTGTAGATTCAAGCAAGGGAAATCTGCTATGTTTCAAAACTATCCGCCAATTGAAGCTGATCACGATCAACATTGTCAGAGGACAGAACTACCTGATGAAATAAGACATCTTGAAGAAATATCCACCACCACAATTCATTCTACAAAACCCTACATGCACTCAATGGAAAGCTTAAGAGATAGAGACAAGAGTCAAAACCAAAGGATAAAGACACATGCAGACTGACGGATGCACACAAAAGGTAACAAGATAAAAAGAGACAAGAGAAAATGTCAAAAATTAGCTCACCATTTGACCCAGAGAAAAGGCAACATGATCATAGCGAAGAGAGTAAACTACATTTTAAGAAAAATGTAACCACCTTCAAAAGAGTCAATGCTAAAACAATTCCAGAAGGAAGGGATGAAGATGACATAAATGACCTCACGCCTGTGAAACTCAGGAAGCAGCTTAGCCAAATTAAGCACAGCTGAAATCGATACTGCAAGATCCACAGAGAAGATCATCGAGACCTCTTCAATTAACTGTCGATTCAAAGACTATGTCATGCATCGATGATGAATGGAGCCAGATGGGAAGAAAGTCTGGTATTGAGGGTGATGTGCCTGAAATCTCTCCCCTCCAATTTTCAAACTTTAGTCCAACTGAGTTTTGTGCAATATAACTTTACACGATTAACTAGCTAGAGAGCAATTGATAATCTTTAAAGAAAAGGTGGAAACTTTAAATTTAAATGAAGGGGTAATGTAATGTAGTGTAGTAGTGACTTCACCTTTAAGATACCGTACCTTTAAGAGACCAGGCCACTGGTGCAACTGATAATATCATCAAACATATATAAAGAGGAGACACCATTTTGGGAGACATACTCAGCACATGGCTTACAGAGAGCACACAACCACCAGTGAGGAAAAGACCTGGACCTGAGATCACGCAATGTAGATAAGTAAGATAATAAATAGTGTTTGTGTTTAATCTGAATGTAAAGCTTGCAGTGATCATTTAATGAAGACTTAATAACACAGCACAACACCACACCTGGCTATGTTGAAGACATTAAATGCAAGTTGTTATTATTGTTGTCAGATTCAAGAGACCAGCATCTACTAGTTGACTACTAACATTTAAACTACTAAACCATTTGTACTGCAGTGACAGAATGCTTCTTTTCATACGTAAATGCAGGTACAGCAAGTGATTAGGAAGGCAAATGGAATGTTGTCCTTCTTTGGAAGGAGAATGAAGTATAAAAGTAGGGAAGTCTTGCTTCAACTGCACAGTGTGTTGGTGAGACCACACTTAGAGTACTGTGTACAGTTTTGGTCACCTTATTTAAGGAGGGATGTACTTGCATTGGAGGCAGTTCAGAGAAGCTTCACTAGATCCTAGATTCCTGGGATGAAGGGGTTGTCTTATAAGGTTGAGTAAGTTGGGCCTATACTCATTGGAGTTTAGAAGGGTGAGAGGTGATCTTATTGAAGTAAATAAGATTCTGAGGGGGCTTGACAGGGTAGATGCTGAGAGGATGTTTTCCCGCGTGGGGGAATCTAGAACTCAGGGCGTAGTTTCAGAATAGGCGTTGCCCATTTGATATGGAGGAATTTCTTCTATGAGGGCTGTGAATCTTTGGAATTCTCTACCCTAGAGAGCAGTGGAGGCAGAGTCATTGAATATATTCAAGGCTGTTGAGTTGGACAGATTTTTGATCTACAAAAGAGACAAAGGGGGCAGGCAGGAAAGTGAAGTTGTGGCCAAGATCAGATCAGCCATGATCTTATTGAATGGCAGAGCAGAGTCAAGGGGCCAAACGGCCTTCTCCCGCTTGTATTTCTTATGTTCTTATGTAAATTATCATCTTCACTGGGTGATAATCTGGCGGAGCAGATCAGCTGCCTATTATGGGACTTGCCTGATTTTCATTCCATTGATTTCAGTTGGGCAGCTTCTACAATTGATGGATGATCTGCTCCACTGGATTACCACCCAGGCAATTAAAACAAAAATCTACTTACATGGGTGTACAATCCAGATTAATCAGCAGAAATGGGGGAGACTGAATATTTCAGTGGAGGCTGAAGTCCCACCGCCGGCGCTGAAAATGGGAGCTGGCCCCACGTCAGTGTTTGTTACCAGCTGCAGGTCGCTGTTGGGCTGCTGCCCAGTTCAGGATGGCGGCTCACCCCCAAGAGCTACCGGCCCAATCAGAGGGCCAGCAGCTCAGCAACGCCACTGCTAACAGTGGCCAGTGCTGCAGCTGCATCACCAGGAAGAGGGCCCCTCAATGGCAGGCCGCCCTTGAAGACATGTGAGTTGTTGTAGGGAAGCTGCAGCCAGGCAGGGGGTCATTGCTGGGGGCGGGTGGTTGCCCTCCATGGGCCAAAGAGGGCCCCCAATGGTGCTAAGAGGCCATCAGGGTTTACCTGATGGTCATTAAATGGCTCACTTGGATGTCCATGGGGTGGCCTCACCACCAATATGTCATGGTGGTGGGAAGGCATTGTGCTCCCCTCTTGATGCCTTCCTGTGCCATATTGCCAGCCGTCCAACCTGCCAGTCCATCTTCAATGGGCTGGGAAAATTCAGCCCAGGGAATCAGGCCATTAACATCGGACAGATCTAAACAAGTTTCTGAAGGGCCAATGGTATTTAGATTTCAGATGACAAACTTTGTTTTTATAATGGTTGAAAGGATAATTTTGAACTATGGAACCTGAGAGCTCAGCTCAGAGCCCTTTCTTAATTAACCCATGACAAGCGACTGATATTGAGTTTTTCATATATAAAAAGTGGAACCTTGCAAGTTCATAATTTGTGACAGACTATTTCCTTTGAAGACTTCACCCTCATTAAGTTTTCATTTCCATTTAAAAAGCAACTTATTTCCACTTACAGTATATTGAGATGAAATGAATGGTGGATTAAAAATTGCTACATTCGCATATCATTTAATGTCAATTATTTTTTACACAGTTACCTAATGGTTACTGAGGGAGTTTGATCAAGATTTTGATCCAATCTAAGGTTCAGATATTTCACAAGCCACTCATCAAATCCCAACATTAGACTGCCACCTTAAGCTCCCTGATTATTAAATGTACAATATATTATGTGCTCTTCTCCTGTGGCATTGCTTATCCTTTTCCATAACTACCATTTCCTGCCACCATGTTGTTAATTCTTTCCATTTTCCAGATTGTCTGGATTAACACATTGCTGTTTGTGGGACCTGGCTGTGTGCAAATTGACTGCCATGTTTCCTATGTTACTACAGTGACTGCACTTCGGAAGAACTTAATTGCCTAAAATGCACATTGGTGCATCTTGAGATAATGAAAGGTGTTAAATAATTGCATCTCTTTCTTTTTCTTTCCTCTCTATTGCCATCTCTCTATTGTTCTCTCTCTATGGCTTTCCTTGTCTTCCCTCTCAGCTTTCTCCTTTCTTTTGTCTGCTGTCTCTTCAAATTCCTTTGTTTCTGTCTGCATCACTCTCTCTGTACGTCTCTCACTGTTTTCCCCATACACTTTCTCACTTCCCAATTAAATGACTCTCACTCTGTACATTTCCCCTGCCTTCCCAACAAAACTTGCTCTGAAATTCAAGACTCTTAACAGTGCGATGTGGCTGTGCCAAGGAGGAGTAAACAGCCTGGGCCCACAATGTGCAGTGTGGGAACACGTGGATTGGGGCAAAGCAGGGAGCAATTTTGGAAAACAATATTATTATTTTTTATTATTTTCATTTTTTAAATGGAGGCTTGGTAACCCTCAGAGGGCAGGGAATCTTGGGGCACAGGTGAAGGAATTGGGTCAGCATATAGGAGCACTTGGTCTTGGGGCGGGGCCCTGGAAACACATTTTGTGTCAACCGAGCAACAGGTCTCAAAGGGCAGGCTGGACAACCAGCAGTGGGAACGCTGGGGCTGCAGACTAGAGAGGAGGAGAGAGGCAGCATCAGGTTGTGAGGGGTTGGAATAGCTATCGATATTGGAGGAGAAGGAACAGAAGAAGATGCAGGTTGGTGAGAGAACACAGCAGACTGAGGCCTGGGAGGAACTAGAGCAAACCTGACTCTAGGTCCACAAATGAGCCTGAGAATTTTAATAGTATATAAGATATATTTATCTCTTTTACTCATGGGGTATTCTATTTTTTTGTAGCTGCTACTAGCTATCAGTGCAATCCTTGCCCTTGATGTATTAATACCTTCTGATCTCAACAAAGCAGCATTAATCAGTTTGATTGCACACTGGATTATCGGATTTTTCATACTCTTGTACATTTTAGAGGATTTTATCAGTTATTCTGCTGTCTAAACACTCAGCACGCTCAGAGCCAAGAAGCTGTTTGATATCAATCACTAAAATAAAGTGATTTTAGGTTTCAAGTGCAACATCATTGAATACTAATAAATTATATGCACAATCTGGGATGTCAAAAGATTCAAATCGCATAAACATACATGGTATAAACTGGGATGAAATGTATCATTTTATTTAATCATTCTTGCTGTGATTTCAATAACTAGATTGATGTTTCAAAGGGAGAAAAGCTAAGTTTGGAATTATGAATATGAGAAAGGTTGGACAGGTTGGATCTGTATTCATTGGAGTTTAGAAGGATGAGAGGTGATCTTATTGAAACATATAATATCCTGAGGAGACTTGACAGGATGGATGTTGAAAGGATGTTTCCCCTTATGGGAGAGACTAAAATTAGAGGGCACAGTTTAAAGAAAGGGGTCTCTCATTTAAGATAGAAATGAGGAGAAATTCTTTTCTCTGAGGGTCCTGAGTCTGTGGAACTCTCTTCCCCAGAGAGCGGTGAAGGCAGGATCATGGAATGTTTTTAAGGCAGAGGTAGACAGATTCTTGACAAACAAGGGAGTCAAAGGGTATCCGGGGTAGGCAGGAAAGTGGAGTTGAGTCCACAAACAGTTCAGCCATGATCATATAGAATGGCAAAGCAGGCTCGTGGAGCAGAAAAGCCTACTCCTGCTCCTAGTACGTATGTTCCTATGTTCCTATGTTCCTAAGTTCGTATGAGAATATAAGAAATAGAAGCAAGAGTAGGCCATATGGCCCACCGAGCCTGCTCAGCCATTCAATAAGATAATGGTCAAACATCTACATCAATTTCACTTTCCCAGCCTATCCCCATATCACTTGGTTCCCTTAGTGCCCAAATATCTATCAATTTTGGTCTTGAATATACTCATCGACTGAACATCCACAGCTCTCTCGGGTAAAATATTCCAAAGGTTCACAACACCCTAAGAGAAGAAATTACTTCTCATCTCAGTCCTAAATAGCCGACCCCTTATCCTGAGACTATGTGCAGTTATTTTAAACTATGGGCTGGATTTTACATCGGGCGGACGGGAGCTGGCCACCAACGTTAAAGTTGGTGGTGAACCCACTTCCGTCTAGCCCGGGGATCCTACCCGCATTTTACGGGTCCCCAGGTTTTAATTGTTCCAAGGCGGCACTTCCACCTGCTTGAGGGAGGAAGTCCCGTCTCATTGAGCTGCCAGCCCATCATCGGGCCGGCAGCTCTTAGTCCCAGCAGCGCCACTGGGAGCAGTGGCAACTGCTGGGACTGCAGCCCAGCTGAGGACATGGAGCCAGGGGTGCAAATAAGTTTGGTTTGCCTCGCCGGGGATGATCGGTCATGCCCCGGCGAGGCAAGGGTGGCCGTTTGGGGGGAAGGGGGGGTGTCTTGGGTCCTAGGGATGGTTGGGGAACCGGGGTGGCCCTCAATCGGGCACCCTGTGCCCAATCATCAGGGCCCCCCCCCCACCTGGTGCACTGAGCGGCCGCCAAGTTTCATCAGGCGGCCTTTCACATCTCCAGGACACCTACTTGCCACGGGTAAAATCCCCTTGGAGGTGGGCGAAGGCCCTTAAGTGGCCGTTAAGTGGCCACTTAAGGGTCTTGATTGGCCTGGGGCAGGAATAGAGACTTCCACTAAGTACACAAAACAGATAAGTTTATAATAAAATTTTAACTAACATGAATGCATAGGTGCCTGCATGTCTATTTGTTTGTGTATCTGCTTTTTTCTTTGTGCCTAGATCTTAACAGTGTCTGCCTGTCTGTGTATCTGTACACATGCCTTTCTAACTATTTGCCCTTGTGTTATTATGTCATCCAGCCTCATCCACTAAATATTTTATTTCACTATTTGTCATTTGATATTCACCTTGTCTATTTCAAAATATTATTGATGACACATTAGTAATTCAATGGAATCTGGATGTACTCATCACCATTTCCAGTGATCAGTCACTTATAATGGTCAAAATCAGCTTCCAAAACTACAGCACATATAATACACTGTATCTGCTAGTGTTTATAATGATATTTTGGGTATAGTGATCAATCTCCCTATTTTCACAGCTCTACAGATTGGTAACCTGTTGGAATTAATATGTGAATGATCCTGACAATGCCTTATAACATACAATCAAAGAAATACTGGAAACATGCAGCAAGTCATAGAGTCAAAGAGTTTTACAGCAAAGAAACAGGCCCTTCGGCCCAACGTGTCTGTGCCAACCATCAAGCACCCATTATAACTAATCCCATTTTCCCGCACTTGGCCTGTAGCCTTATATGCTATGACATTTCAAGTGTTCATCTAAATATTTCTTAAATGTTGTGAGTGTTCCTGCCTCTACCACCCTTTCAGGCAGTATGTTCCAGATTCCAACCACCCTCTGGGTAAAAACATTTTTCCTCAACTCCCCTCTAAACCTCCTGCCCCTTATCTTAAATCTATGCCCCCTGGTTATTGGCCCTGCTGCTAAGGGAAAAGGTTTCTTCCTATCTATCCTATCAATCCCCTCATAATTTTGTATACCTCTAACAGGTCCCCCCTCAGCCTTCTGTGCTCCAAGGAAAACAACCCTAGCCTATCCAGTCTCTCTTCATAGCTGAAATGCTCCAGCTCAGGCAACATCCTGGTGAATCTCCTCTGCACCTTCTCCAGTATAATCATATCCTTCCTATAGTTGGTGACCAGAACTGTGCACAGTACTCCAGCTGTGGCCTAACCAGCATTTTATACAGCTCCATCATAACCTCCCTGCTCTTATATTCTATGCCTTGGCTAATAAATGCTAGTATCCTGTATGCCTTCCTAGCCACCTTATCTACCTGTGCTGCAAGTCTGTCAGCATCTGTAGAGAGAAAAGACAGGTTAATGTTTCAAGTGCATATCCTCAACCAGATTTCTCGCATTTGCAGATTTTCCTTTCATCATGCCATGGCTGCGTTATTAGACTGCGAATGAATGGCTGATGAGTTCTGCTGAGCATCCTGAGAGTGACTCAATGACTAGTGCACAGCAGTGCTCTACAGCACTTGCCAGCATCTAAATTGTTGAACAGAAATTGGTGTTTGTTCAGCTGCTCCGCCCATCCTGCCAATGTAAGAATCAGATTCGCCTCCCAACATAGGGATCAGATTTGCCTTCCCGATAGCCCATTAAAAATTTTGTTGCTTTGAGTAGGTGATTTTTATTTTTTCATCCATATATACTATACAGCAAGGTCCAGTCTGAGTCTGTTCCCTATCCCATTCCTAATTTGCCTGATGAGTTCAACTCCAAAGGTGAAGAAGATCAAACTGAATTTGACAATGGTGACATTGATGAAAGGATATGCATTACACACTGTGGATCAGAATACAGCATCGATGAAGATGGGCTCATAACCACTGTCATTGCAACAACTGACAATAGTATAATGACACATGATGATATTTATCATTTAATAAGTGGGAGAAAAACAAAATTAAATCTGAGCTGTAGGGCATGTTGGAAAACTCAGTTTTCTATTGTGCAGTGTGTGCCTGTTCTGAAAATCTTCATTTGGAGAGCTGTTACTGACCTGAAAAGCCATTGGATATGCTCCTTGCTTCTGAAAAGTTTAATCAAATTGCAGAAATAGTGGTTGCACTTCACTCAATCGAGTTGGCTTTAGAGGCTTTATGCCACAGAAATACCAACCTTCTTATAGTTGATGCTGACCATAAAGTTTATTATCACTCAGTTTGGATTCCTTCATATGGCTTTTGGCTTCAGGTATAAGAAACTGGATAAAGAGACAAGGGTCCAATAATTTAAATGCTTTGTTCCAGTAGCTGCACCGTCTAGAAGTTGCTTCTTCAAACACCAACGCAGATGATATTTTATTAATTGTTGCACCTGCTATAAGGAAAAAGTTGCTCATTGTCGGAACAGTTGGTGGAAAAGACTCCCTTGTGTGACTCTTGAGTGTGACTCTGAGATAATGCCAGCGGTTACTACAGCTGCAGCAGTGCCAACATCAACGGGTCCAAGAAAAATCAAACACTGCTGCTGAAGCTGTCGTTGGAGCTGGAAACACAGGCATCTGTTTCCCGGTCACCTGCCTCTGCTATGCCCAACACTAATAATCTTCAATAATAATAATAAATAAAAACAAGAAATGCTGGAACCACTCAGCAGGTCTGGCAGCATCTGTGGAAAGAGATGCAGAGTTAACGTTTCGGGTCAGTAACCCTTCATCGGAACTAATAATCTTCATTCTGTTTTGAGACAGGAGATGTGCAGAAAGCATGTGGACTCTACAGGGATTGCATAATTGTCTTGAGTCAGTAATAGCAATTTCTGTTTGGCTGAGCATGCATTTTAAAGAGCTGGAATAATTTCTACAAAACTCTGTTCTTGCCTTAGTGATGGCACCCTTGCTTTTTAGAAATAGCTATACTGTTGTAAAATAGATAGTTTAGATTTGTTGATGATTAGTTCTTCTGTAGTCTGTTACATTTGCAAGGAATTGTTGATTATTGGGTGTGTTACTGCCTATGTGGTATCATATTTGGTGATGCTATGTTTAAATTTGCGGATGGAGTTTACTGAATGTAGTGTCACTTAGTTATGCAGGTGGAGTGGAAGATGGATGGACATGCTGATCATTCTCATGCTCTCTCTCTTTCTCCATCTGAGATCAGTCACTTTGTCTTGATGTGCTGAATCTGAAATGTTGGCTGCTTATGGACCCCAGCTATTCACAATATATACTAATGATATAGATGAGGGAATTAAATGTAATATATCAAAGATTGTAGATGACACAAAGCTGGGTGGGAGTGTGAA
The DNA here is from genome assembly GCF_036365525.1 of Heterodontus francisci. Lineage (NCBI taxonomy): Eukaryota > Metazoa > Chordata > Chondrichthyes > Heterodontiformes > Heterodontidae > Heterodontus > Heterodontus francisci. The sequence goes on from NC_090384.1 coordinate 69,450,315, forward strand.
CTGTGAGGAGAATGCAGAGAAGCTCCAGTGTGATTTGGACAGGTTGAGTGAGTGGGCAAATACATAGCAGATGCAGTATAATGTGGATAAATGTGAGGTTATCCACTTTGGTGGCAAAAACAGAAAGGAAGATTATTATCTGAATGGCGATAGATTGGGAAAGGGGGAGGTGCAGCAAGACCTGGGTGTCCTTGTGCACCAGTCGCTGAAAGTAAGCATGCAGGTGCAGCAAGCAGTTAAGAAGGCACATGGTATTTTGGCCTTCATAGCGAGAGGATTCGAGTACAGGAGCAAGGATGGCTTGCTGCAATTATACACGGCCTTGGTGAGACCACATCTGGAATTATTGTGTGCAGTTTTGGTCTCCTTATCTGAGGAAGGATGTTCTTGCTATGGAGGGAGTGCAGCGAAGGTTCACCAGACTGATTCCTGGGATGGCAGGACTAACTAATGAAGAGAGATTGGGTCGATTAGGCTTGTATTTGCTAGAATTTAGAAGAATGAGAGGGGATCTGATAGAAACCTACAAAATTCTAACAGGACTGGGCAGACTAGATGCAGGAAGGATGTTCCTGATGGCGGGGGAGTCCAGGACCAGGGGTCACAGTCTAAGGATAAGGGGTAAGCCATTTAGGACTGAGATGAGGAGAGATTTCTTCACCCAGAGAGTGGTAAACCTGTGGAATTCTCTTACCACGGAAAGCAGTTGAGGCCAAATCATTAAATATATTCAAGAAAGTGTTAGATATAGTTCTTAGGGCTAATGGGATCAAGGGATACGGGGAGAAAGTGGGAGCAGGGTACTGAGTTGGATGATCAGCCATGATCGTATTGAATGGTGGAGCAGGCTCGAAGGGCCGAATGGCCTACTCCTGCTCCTAAGTTTCTATGTTTAAACAGAAGATAAGCTATGCAGAGCTGCCTAGAGAGGAATCATGACCTTTTTATGTTTTAAATGAAACACAATGGCTGGAATTTTACACCCCGCCCCCACCCCCAAAGAGTAGGGAAGTGGCTGGGGTGGGGGGGCGTAAAATGGAGTGGGGGGCCCAAGGCGCCCTTCCCGGCCTGCTCCCACCTCCGCCACCACTTTACAGCGGAGGCAGCAGCGGCGAAAAGCGACCCGCCTGCCCCAGGCCAATCAAGGCCTTTAAGTGGCCAGTTAATTACCACTTAATGGCCACTGCCCGCCACCATGGGGATTTTACCCATGGCCGGTTGGGCGGCCCAGGCCCAAGAGTAGCCGCCTGACAAAAGACGGGGTGCGGGGGGGCCTCATGTTCAGGCATCCTGTGCCCGATGGAGGGCTGCCCCCGCTGCCTCACCATCCTCAGCACCCAACACATCCCCCGTCCCCCTAATCGACCACCCTTGCCTCGCTGGGGCCCGACCAATCACCCCTGGCGAGGCAAAAATCTATCTTGGTTCTGGGGCTCCCTGACATCATCATCTGTGGCTGGGTTGCAGTCCCAGCAGTGGCCACGGCTCCCAGTGGCACTGCTGGGATTAAGAGCTGCCAGCCCTCTGATTGGCCTGCAGCTCCATTAGGCGGGACTTTCTGCCTCAATGAGATGGAAGTCCCACCTCAGACCAATTCAAGGCTTGGGGACTGCAAAATGCCAGGTGGGGGTGGGTTCACCACCGAAATTTCAATCGGTAGATGGCTCCCGTCCGCTGAGGGAAAAATTCCGGCCAATGTCGTTATGTCAAGTATGAAAATAAATACATTTGTTCCATCCTGAAGTCCATTATTCATTGTGCTAACTTTGCATCCTAGGTCCTGGGCACAGTTCTTTTTCCCATTATGGTTACTAGGAGTCTTAATCTCTAACCTGGGTTGTGCAAAATTGAATTCTCGAGGTGTCAGTAGACATCTGGGATTGCAAGCCCAATTGCATTCTCTTTTTGGGGCAACTGGTGTGGTCTTTTATTAATAAATGTAGAACTATTCCTATAGGACTACTTAAAATATTAATACAAGCATGAAGTTAATTTTATTTTGAATCGCAAAATGTTCCATTTGTTTTCCGCTTTTCTCACATTCTCTACCCTTCTCTCCATGGGCACCCTTCAGTACTTGACACTGATTTGCATTGGACCATTTGACTATGGGAGGGCGCCACAGCTAAACCTGCTTCTCTCATCCCCTGATGTCCACAAATATGGACTTTTGTCGTCTTATATTGTTTAAAACATTACTGTTTGTTCAATTTTTAACTTTGTAGCTGAAGTCATTTTGGCTCAACATTCTTCAGCTACTTCCCAGCAATGAATCTGTTTTAAATTTTCTGTAAGATACCCTATTCATCCACAGTAGTTTTCCATGGCAGTTTGTTGATTTGATCTTCTAGTATTGATGATCCTTGAAGTTGGGAAAACCCAGATGCAGCAGGAGCAACCACAGTCACAGTCTTTTCAAAAGACTGGAGAACGGCAGCATTTAAAATCATTATTGTACCAAATATCAAGAGCTCTTAAGGCTAGTATTTTAGAATTAGAGTTGCCGGGGTTATATTAAACCATTAAAACCATTGGCAGTTTACTACACACTAAAAGTACAGAATCCAATTTTATGTCCTGGGATTTCCTGGATTCTGAGTATGCATGAATTATGCCAAATTTTGCTTCAATTTCTGCACCAATCTTGCCAAGTGGGAACTTAACCTGTGGAGCTCATTTGGCTCCATACGGAATGTAAAACCCAATGTAAAATAGGTGTACATGTGGTGTGATCAATGGGGTAAGTAGTGTACAGTTACCTTCTGCCATTGTGCCTCACTGTCGGAGCCTCTTGTTTCTGCTGCCCTTCTTCCTCTTCCATTATTCTGCAGAACAGGTATATGTCCTTTGGGAAGGCTATTTCAGCTGCTTTAGTACTTCTGATCGTATATGGATTCTGAAAAGGTTGTGTGCACTGAGTCTCACTGAACTTTGATTAATCAGATTTTTATACTTCAAAGAACACAAAAAATATGAATAGCCAAATGCAAGAGTACAAGGCAATATTGAGAAATATACAGCACAGAAAGTCCATTGAAGTGTTAACTTCTGTCACAGTTCTTCTTGAGTAGATGTGTGGAGAAAGTTGCTTAAAATTAAACAACGTGTTGAACATTACTCACTTTCTCCTGTTCAATCTTGATGATTGAACATTTTCAATTGACATTTACCTAAGAGGATTTCTCAAGTAACCACAAATGAGTTTTTATCCCATTTTTTAATGAAGCCGGTCTCCAAACAAGCTTTGACAATATCAATCTTCATTTTACACAGTTAATAATGTTGAAATGCAATGTGAGAAAATTAATTTCAGTAAACATTAACAATGATTCAGTGTTACACAATATGGTATAAATACAGCATTACTAAATAGAATGCTGATATGCATGTTGACTTGCATTACCCTGAGTTGAAATGCAGACACACATATGTGGAACAACCAGGATATAGTACAGCAGGTCAGAGTCAGAACACTTGGGCAAGAGTGACCACAATATGATGGAGTTTGGAGTTAGGCTAATGATGCAAAAGAGAATGAGCACATCCGACTTTAGAATGGCAAATTATAAGGGATAAGTTAAAGAAGTTGCTTTGAGAGGAGAAAAACATGGAAGAAAGGTGGATCATGCTTAAAAATACTGTACACATAGTTCAGAGCAGATATATACCACTGGGGAAGAAGGATAACTGAGGGAAAGGCTGATGTAGCTGACAATGGGGGTAATGCAGGGAATAAAAGCAAAAGATCGATTTTTCCTAGAGTGTAAAGCAACCATGATGGTCCAAAGTGATTATAAATATAAGCGAAAAGAGGTCAATAAAATGGTCAGGAGAGCTAAAATAGCAAATCTGGTTAGGATGGAAGGGCATATTAATAGAAGTAGCAAGCATTTCTATAAATCTGTTTCCAACAAGCAAATGGAAAAGGAGAGGTTGAAACATATTAAAGGATAATAAATATACAAAGTGAATTATTTTTCCCTGTTTTTTTTTACTTTTATAGGTGTGTAGTGGCTTGGTCAGCATGTGAAGGAGAAAGATACATTAATGTTTTGAATACAGCCTTTTATGAGAATTTTTTGACAAAGGGTTTGACATACAAAGTTGCCCAATATACTGTTTCAGATGCTATCTGACCTGTTATATATTTCTAGCATTTTCCTTTTTCTACTTTTTTTGGAAAGTGTTTCCCTTGTTTCTTTTATTCATTCATGGGATGTGGGCATCGCTGGCTAAGACAGCATTTATTGCAAATCCCTAATTGCCCTTGAGAAGGTGGTGGTGAGCTGCCTTCTTGAACCGCTGCAGTCCATGTGAGGTAGGTATACCCACAGTGCTGTTAGGAAGGGAGTTCCAGGATTTTGACCCAGCAACAGTGAAGGAACGGTGATATAGTTCCAAGTCAGGATGGTATGTGGCTTGGAAGGGAACTTGCAGGTGGTGGTGTTCCCATGCAATTGCTGCCCTTGCCCTTCTAGTTGGTAGAGGTTGTAGGTTGTAAGATGCTATTAAAGGAGCCTTGGTGCGTTGCTACAGTGCATCTTGTAGATGGTACACACTGCTGCCACTGTGCATCGGTGGTGGAGGAGTGAATGTTTGTGGATGGGGTGCCAGTTAAGCGGGCTGCTTTATCCTGGATGGTATTGAGCGTTATGCACCCATCCAGGCAAGTGGAGAATATTCCATCATACTCCTGACTTGTGCCTTGTAGATGGTGGGCAGGCTTTGGGGAGTCAGGAGGTGAGTTACTTGCCACAGGATTCCTAGCCTCTGACCTGCTCTTGTAGCCACGGTATTTATATGGCTACTCCAGTTCAGTTTCTGGTCAATGGTAACCCCCAGGATGTTGATCGTGTGGGATTCAGCGATCTTAATGCCATTGAATGTCAAGGGGAGATGGTTAGATTCTCTCTCGTTTGACAGTCATTGCCTGGCACTTGTGTGGCACAAATGTTACTTGCCACTTATCAGCCCAAGCCTGGATATTGTCCAGGCCTTGCTGCATTTCTGCACGGACTGCTTCAGTGTCTGAGGAGTCGCAAATAGCGCTGAACATTGTGCAATCATCAGTGAACATCCCCACTTCTGACCTTATGATTGAAGGAAGGTCATTGATGAAGCAGCTGAAGATGGTTGGGCCTAGGACACTACCCTGAGGAACTTCTGCAGTGATGTCCTGGAGCTGAGATGATTAACCTCCAACAACCACAACCATCTTCCTTTGCACTAGGTATGACTCCAACCAGTGGAGTGCTTTCCCCCTGATTCCGGTTTTGCTAGGGCTCCTTGATGCCATACTCGGTCAAATGCTGCCTTAATGTCAAGGGCAGTCATTCTCACCTCACCTCTTGAGTTCAGCTCTTCTGTCCATGTTTGAACCAAGGCTGTAATTAGGTCAGGAGCTGAGTGGCCCTGGTGGAACCCAAATTGAGCATCACTGAGTAGGTTATTGCTAAGCAAGTGCTGTTTGATAGCACTGTGACGACACCTTCCATCACTTTACTGATGATTAGGCTGATGGGGCGGTAATTGGCTGTGTTGGATTTGTCCTGCTTTTTGTGTACAGGACATAACTGGGCACTTTTCCACATTGCCGGGTAGATGCCAGTGTTGTAGCTGTACTGGAACAACTTGGCTAGGTGCGCGGCAAGTTCTGGAGCACAGGTCTTCAGTACTATCGCCGGAATGTTGTCAGGGCCTTTGCAGTATCCAGTGCCTTCAGTCGCTTCTTGATCTCACGTGGAGTGAATCGAATTGTTAGAAGACTGGCATCTGTGATACTGGGGACTTCAGCATGGAGGCCGAGATGGATCATCCACTTGGCACTTCTGGCTGAAGATTGTTGCAGATGCTTCAGCCTTATCTTTTGCACTGATGTGCTGGGCTCCCCCCCTCATTGAGGATGGGGATATTTGTGGAGCCACAACCTCCTGTTAGTTGTTTAATTGTCCACCACCATTCATGATTGGATGTGGCAGGACTGCAGAGTTTAGATCTGATCTGTTGGTTGTGGGATCGCTTAGCTCTGTCTATTGAATGCTGCTTATGCTGTTTGGCACGCCTGTAGTCCTGGGTTGTAGCTTCACCAGGTTGACGCCTCATTTTGAGGTATGCCTGGTGCTGCTCCTGGCATGCCCTCCTGCACTCTTCATTGAACCAGGGTTGATCCCCTGGCTTGATGGTAATGGTAGATTAGGGGATCTGCCGGGCCGTGAGGTTACAGATTGTGGTTGAGTACAATTCTGCTGCTGCTGATGGCCACAGCGCCTCATGGATGCCCAATTTTGCATTGCTAGATCTGTTCAAAATCTATCCCATTTAGAACAGTGGAAGTGCCACGCAACACAATGGAGGATAATCCTCAATGTGAAGACAGGACTTGGTCTCCACAAGGACTGTGCGGTGGTCACTCCTACCAATACTGTCATGGACAGATGCATCTGTGACAGGCAGATTGGTGAGGACGAGGTCGAGTATATTTTTTCCTCTTTGTTCTGTTACCACCTGCTGCATACCCAGTCTAGCAGCTAAGTCAGTAGTGGTGCTGACGATCCACTCTTGATGATGGACATTGAGTCCCCCACCCAGAATACATTCTGCGCCCTTGCCACCCTCAGCGCTTCCTCCAAGCAGTGTGCTATTCCCATTTTAGATGCAAAAGCAGTTTAAAGTTTAGCTAACTAAACTCAGGATAGTTATTCATGCTAAAAGGTCATCGACCTGAAACATTAACTCTGCTTCTCTCTCCACAGATGCTGCCAGGCCTGCTGAGTATTTCCAGCATTTTCTGTTTTTGTTACAGTTATACAGTGATTGAAAGTAAAATACTTTGCAAAGGTCTAGACTGGAAGGCAAATGAAGTGCATCTTGGTTCTTTCCACTTAAATAGAGGTTGTAAAGATAAACCTTAATAATTGTCACCCTATCTTCTGTCTACAGCCACAGGGACTTGAAACCAGAAAATTTGTTGTTGGATGAAAAGAATAACATCAGAATAGCAGACTTCGGTATGGCTTCACTGCAGGTCGGCGACAGCTTGTTAGAAACCAGCTGCGGGTAAGTTCTCATTTTGCTGTTGTAATAAAGGAAACAAAATATGTTTTAATAATTGCCTGCTTGAGAAGTTTAATTTGTTCATATCTGATGCATTATTTATTCTAATGCAAATAGCAAGCATAAATGTGCAAGCAAAATCTTTGAAAATGACATTATTTATTTGGTGTGTGTTATAATTCAGAGCAAAAATGTATTATGATTTACTGAGGTAGAGTCAAACCTCAAAAAGTTTGTTTTCATGAACTCCTATTAATTTTGATTTAGATTTTGAAAATGCTCTTTTTTTTTAAAGCAGCATTTAACTATTATGAACAACACTCACTGTTGCTTTAATTCAAACAACAGTGATGGTAATAATTCACATACACTGTGTCAGACAAGTAACTCTTTATAGCATTGACAACAACAAATGGCAACTCAGCAAAATGTATGAGGCTATTATCATCCAATAACAACATTGGATTAAATAATTTTTCACTGTGGAATGCATCTTAATCCATCTCAATGAATAACCAGAGAGACTGTGGTACCCTCCCAAGTTCAAAACTACTGAAAACTGTGGAGTCCTTCAAGAAGAAATGTAAAAGCTTTTTTAAAAAATTCCTCCAATATTAATCACCTTGAAAGTTACAGTATATATTTTTTTAAATGGCCATAATGAAAACATGGTTTGTTATCGTCTTGTTTGAGTTTCTTGCTACCCTACACTTGGGTGTAGTGACAGCAGAATACATAGAGGATTCCCATCAGAAAGCAGCAGCTCCCATGCAAAAAAAATTCCAGAATGCCACAAGATGTGGTAACCAGCAGGTACTGGTGGGTTTTTAGACTTGCACTCAGAAATGGGAATTCCTGTTGTGGGTATCTTGAATTTGCACAGCACTAGTGTCAAAATTAGATGGGAAATATTAGATTTTTTAAATTATTATTACTATTGATTATGAAACTCTAAATATCATTTTTATTACTTAGTTGCTGTTTCTTCTCCTGATCAATGTTCTGTCCATATCTCCCAACGTTGCTGACTCTTGCTTGGGCTGTGGTAATACTGCTGCCAGCAGCTCTCAGGCACCTCATCCAAGTGACAATTCTTCATGTGTATGCCTAGATTGGAATGCGACAGCAGGCCATTCAATTGTGGGAGGCATTGCAGCCAAATACAATACTGTCCTTCACCCAGTGCCCACATGTGCATTTTCCAGCAGAGATCACTAGAGGGCAATTAAGAGCAGGAACTGTATGTGATATTTCCCATCCTAATGCAGGGCCCCTGATCCATTGTGTAGAACTATTATTGCTATCCCAACGGAGATAGGCTAACTCAGCGTCGCCTTCTGTTCTCTATGGCTTGTAGCTATGTCAGGCTGTGCCTTTGGTCACTGTGCCATTGTGGAATCATCTGTATTTTTAGACATGGTTGTGGATAGGTTATGAAACTACAACATTTTTTCTCAAAATTATAAGTTAACAGCTGTCTGAGCAGTAGGTTATTCAATGTAACTACATAGCTGAAAATTTGTCCAAGGATGAATTAAAGATGAGTTAATGAACACAAGTTTTTAATAATTCACTGTCACTATCTGAACAGGTTAAGAATCTGCTGTTCATCAGGATTACCTATTATTGTTTAGCTACTCATTCATACGGCTTTAGCTGAAATCCGTTAGCATGCATGCTTATTTAAGATAATTGCAGAAGAGTTTTTGAGAAAAGCAATCAAATCAAAAGCAAACCTATAAAAGGAGGAGAGCTGTGCTGTTATTTGCCACCTGCAGAAAGAGTTATCTCACAAACATCCAGTGTCATTGCATATACATGAACAGCCATCAACTCCAAATCATTTGAACAAAGACTCACTTTGGTTTCAAATGTGATCTTCTTTCACGTAACTTATTTCTAAAAATGGGAACCATACGTTTCAATGAATTTGAAAACTGTCAATGTTTGATCACAAATCTCACTCCTAATATTTCTATGATGTTGGTTTGCACACATGACTTAATAGATTCGTATATTTTAATTCTGTCTTTTTGAAGCAACCATGTGACTCCCCCCCTCCATACTTTCATTTTATTTTCACTGAATTTTGCAGTCAAAGTGAGGAATATTGCTGGTGAGGAATTAACACTATAGGCAGTTAGCACTCCTAAATCTGGTAAATCATAGATTAGTGGCATGGTAAATCTCCTAACGCTGTGCCCTAAAAACACGCCTTAAACCCAAGAACAATGCTACTATAGCAGAGTGACATTTACAGGATGAGCCATCCTGTGTGTCTCTTCAATGCAAATTAGTGTTAAATTGAACACAATTTTGTGCTGCACATTTACCCACTAGGAATTAATTTCATCTACAGCCAACAGATTGGAGGGAGGCTGTAGTCACATCATTCTGTGCTAATTTAAACTCAGCCACAGAGATGAAAAGCATTAAACTACAATGTTACTATAATGATTAAATTATTCATGAAGGGGAGGATTTTTCCATTGTGGCTTTCTTCAAGTTCATTGCATCAGTAAAATAAGCACAATTACCAAAAACTCAGAGTGTACAGTATTTCAGTCTTGCTCTTGTATGGCAAAGCCATTTGGTAAGCATGCTGTGATAATAAAGTTTTCTTTTAATTTTCCTCACAATTATCTCACTGTTTATGCAGTCTGGGTAATTTGAGAGTCTATCCCTTGAATGCTTTGAAAATGAATTAAAAATGATCTGTGACATAAAACTGCAACAATATATCCATCAAGACTACGTGCTGGGTACAAAACTAGAAGGTGCACAAGAAGTGCATCTAGAAATGATCAGTTGGTAGAGTTCAGTAGTGCTTTTGATCTCACTTGATGGCTGAAACTTTTACTTCCCTTTAACTGGAACACTAAGTTATCAATGACAAATGATGCGCATAGCATTTGTTCGATTTAAAAAAAAAAGAAATGTTATTTCTGTCTTGACAGCTAGTCTTCCTATCTGTGGAAAATATCATGAAGGTGAAGATACAGTCAAATGCCCAAGGAGATTGGCGTTATCAAATGGGCAGTAATTCAGAAGCTGCTGAGTGGTCACAAACCCTTTCTTTTTATTCCCTTTGATGCAACCTATAAGCAGGAAACAAAATTATCTGTGCAGAAATTAGGTTGCTACCCTCAAACTGAGGGTTGAGTTGGAAGATCTGTAATAGTGCTAGGCATGAATTGATTGCCACAGCCCCAGATACTCTGATGGCATGTATTTGGTATGAAGTTGTCAACTCGGAAAGTTACATTTCTTTCTCCATTTTACATTTGGCTTGATGTGCCTTGAAAGCCCACCTCCTGACGTCTCAGGTGTGTCTCTCCTGCTCTTAGAGAAAATGCAGCTGAGAGGCAGGGCTGCCCTAGCCTCCGTTGTGCAGTGAAAGTGGCCTCTTCATGCTACAGGGTCAGGAGTGGGGAAATTGCTGCTTTCGGTCTGATCCATTGTGGTCTCCTAAACAATGGGCAGCTAAATCCCTGATTGTCCAGTGAAGAAAAGACTTCAACTGAACACAGTTCAAGAGAATTAACTTGCAGAAAGTAAATGCACCAAAAATGGAGTGAAAAGTGCAAATGCTGGAATCTGAAATAAAAGCAGAAGTATCAACGTATATATGAAGTCTGTCAGTAACTGAAAAGAGAAAAGACAGGTCTTGAAGAAAAATGGGATTTTTAAAAGATCAGTTTAAGGGATATAGGCCCTGAACTTTGACACTGAAATAGCTTTTCTACTTTGTGATGCCTGAAAAATTGGGGCAAATCCTGCTGATGCCAGGTTTCCACCCCATAACCTTTGTGGCAGTATTTCTGATTGGGCTTGAGCACTCTTCAGTCCATGTGCCAGTATTGCCTGGAGTTTGTTTTAATATATGCAAATGAGGGGAAATATCAAAAGTGTGCTGAAATCACATGATTTGCATTTCCAATGCACCAAGCATATGTTAGAACAAAACAAATGAGAGGTTGCCAATGGCAGCATCAGCTGATCCTGACGGAAGTGTTTCTAGTTTGTAGCCTGGAGAAGTTTTAAACAGTAATTGCTTGTGTTTGAAGAGCTGTTTTTCTTTTTTGCTATGCACTTGTACAGAGCTTGCCTTGCGTCTGACAGCTTGAGCATTGAAAGATCACTGGAACGTTTTTGCTTCCACTCAAAATAAGAGATTCTGTGTCAGCACAATGGAATGGCCAAAGGACACTCCTTGTCTTCTATTTTCAGAGGTGGAGGTGCAGTACAGAATGGAGAAAAGGAGAGAGAGGCAGCATTTCAGGAGGATGCTCCCTGCAAAATATTACCCTCTCCAAAGAGTTTACAGGCGAACCAGATCGGAAGATCTCACAGAGCAGCTTTGCATGAGTGTATTCATGAAAGAGGCTGTAAGATGAGCTGTGCCAACTTTGTTCATAAAGACCTGTAGCCAAGATCATCTACCCAAATAGCTCTATCTGTAGTTGTGAAAGTTACCACCGGTCTTCAATGCCATCAGCTCTTTACCGGCAGCAACAGGGAACCTATAAAATACCACCCAGGATGTCATCTGGCCATGCACTTGTCAGGTTGCTGACAGCATTCTCAGGAAAGCTGGGGAGATCATTTAATTAGGCATGACAAAAATATGATAGAGCCATTAAATTTTATTATATCACAGGTTTCACAAAATTTAGAGTGCAATAGATGGCATGCACATAGCATTGCAAGCTCCTCCTGTAAGCCCTCTGAGAGATACTGTGCTTTGGTATTCCATCAGAACTTTCTAAATCGAAAGAGCTTCCATCTGCAGAATGCTCAAGTTGCTCCAAAGAATTCTGCATGTACTTGTCAAATTTGCTGAAAACTCATGATAGCTTTGCCCTTCGGACCTCTAGCCCCCCTGATCTCTTCAAAGAAGAAAGGCAAGTTAGCAGATAGCTTTTGGGTGATAAACCATACTATTTGCTACTCTGGATAACAAGCCCTCTGTGCATTGTAAGAAGGGAAGAAGCTAAGGAGCTATACAGTGAGACACCTGCATCTATTAGAGTTGACATAGATAAAATTATATAGGTCTTAAAGAGACACTGCTGTTGCCCAGATTGATCAGGAGGGACTCTAATATGCTTCTGAACATGTCTGTCACATCAGAGTAGCTTGATGTGCCCTGCCCAACTTTGCCTTCCAAAATTAGATTTCTGGGGAAGTAACTCCAACTGCATTTGAAGGCAGAGGACTGTAGAATGGATCATGCTCAGGATTGTCCCTTAAGGATTCCTCAGTGCCAGCTGCAAGAACACAACTAACCAATGAAATATCCTCCTCTGTTTAACTGCCATGCCAACCATTACACTTATATCTCCTGTCTTCAGGTCATGTTCAGTTCCTTCAATGTAGAAGGAGACCTTGAAACCTTGCAACATATCAGCCATGTTTGCCCTTACATCGTGCTTCCACTGGGTGTTCTTCTCTTAGATCAGTGAGGCACTTGAACCATCAACGGCAGCAAAATTGTATTTCACCACAATCTGTAACTTCTTGGCCCAGCATAACTCAGGCTCGACCATTACCATCAAGCCAGGGGATCAACCCTGATGCAATGAATTTTTTTTTTCGTTCATGAGTTTTGGGAGTTGCTGGCAAGGCCAGCATTTATTGTTCATCCCTAATTGCCCTCGAGAAGGTGGTGGTGAGCCGTCGTCTTGAACCACTGCAGTCCATGTGCTCTAGGTACACCCAGGGTCATATTTATAAGACCCAATGTGGGCAGGATTGGAGGTGGGCACGCTGACAATTTGCTGCTTTGTCGGCACAATTCTGACCTGGAGCCAGTTTGGGGGTGAGATGGCTAACCCACCTGCAAGCGGCGGGCAGCTAATTAGGCCAGCTAAGGGGCCTATTAAAACCCCTTTCCCGTGCCAGCTTGAATTTTCCTGTCGGCAGGTGGGCTCCACACTGCAAAAGAAACATGGGCAGTTAAACGAGGTGGCCTCCCAGTGGGATGGAGGGGAGGCCATGCTTCATCTGCGCGGCCCCACCCCCCACACCCGTCATGACCGTTGGGCCACAGCTGCAGCCGCTGGCCATCCAGTGGAGGGCTTGTCCCTCCATGATCACAGACAGGCAGTTGTGGCCTTTTTTAATTAAAATTTTATTACCTGGCGCTGCCATTTTGAGGTGCACTTGTGCTCTCTGTCTCTTTTTCAAGAAATCAAAAGATTCCACTTTGGCCAGTGAGGCAGCCGATGTATCACTGCTGGACGGCCTCATTTTGGCCAGTCCGCCATCCTTAATTGGATGCCGAGCATTCCCTCCGGACATTAATTTGCCAATCTTGCAAAGATCATTGTCGGGTGACTATTCCTGACACAGTGTAGGGTCGGAACCCACATTTGATCCCAAATGGAAAATCCCACCCCCAGAATCTAGAAGAGCATGCCAGGAGTAGAACCAGCATACCTGAAATTGACATGTCAACTTGGTGAAGCTACAGCACAGGACTTCATGCATGCTAACTGTGTAAGCAGTATGCTATAGGCAGAGCTAAGTGATCCCACAACCATCGGATCAGATCAAAGTTCTGGTCTTACCACACCCAGTTGTGAATGGTGGTGGATAATTAAATTATTGGAGGATGAGGCTCCATGATGGCGGAGTCTAGCACATGAGTGCAAAAGACAAGGCTCTAAAGCATTTGCAACCATCTTCAGCCAGAAGTGCTGAGTGGATGATCCATCTCGGCCTCCTCCTTAAATCTCCACCATTACAAAAGCCAGTCTTCAGCCAGTTTAATTCACTCCAAGAAATGGCTGAGCACACTACATAGAGAAAATGCTATGGACCCTGACAACATCCCAGCTGTAGTGCTGAAGACTTGCGCTCCAGAACTAGCCACGTTTCTAGCCAATCTGTTCCAGTATAGCTACAATACTGGCATCTACCCAACAAAGTGGAAAATTGCCCAGGTATGCATTGTCCATAAAAAGCAGGACAAATCCAGTCTGGCCTGTTACTGCCTCATAGGTGTACACTCAACTATCAGCAAAATGATAGAAGATATCATCAATAGTGTTATCAAGTAGCTCTCACTCACTAATAACCCTCTCATTGTTGCCCAGTTTGGGTTCTGTTGGGACCACTTGGCTCCATACCTCATTATGGCCTTGGTCCAAACATAGACTAAAGAGTTGAATTCAGAGGTGAGCTGGGAGTGACTGTCCTTGACATCAAGGCAGCATTTGACCAAGTGTGTCATCAAGAAACGCCAGTAAAATTGAAAAATCGGAGATTGTAGTTGTTGGAGGCTAGTTATATCAACTCCAGGATATCACCACAGGAGTTCCTCAGGGTAGTGTCCTGGGCCCAACCATCTTCAACTGCTTCATCAATGACCATCCCTCCATCATAATGTCAGAAGTGGGGATGTTCACAGATGATTGCACAATGTTCAGCACCATTTGCGACTCTTCAGATACTGAGGCACTCCATGCCTGCAAGCAGCAAGACCTGGACACGTTCAGGCTTGGACTGTTGAGTGACAAGTAACATTCATGTCACACAAGTGTCAGGCAACAACGATCTCCAACAAGAGAGAATCTAACCATCTCTCCTTGACATTCAATGGCATTACCATCCCTGAATCCCCCACTATCAACATCTTAGGGGTTACCATTGAGCAGAAACTTAACTGGAGCAGCCATATAAATACTGTGGCTACAAAAGCAGGTCAGAGGCTGGGAATTTTGTGGCGAGTAACTCACCTCTTGACTCCCAAAGCCCGTCCATCATTTACAAGCAAGGCACAAGTCAGGAGTGTGATGGAATACTCTCCACTTGCCTCGATGAGCGCAGCTCCAGCAACACTCAAGAAGCTCAGCACCATCCAGGACAAAACAGCCTGCTTGACTGGCACATTCGCTCCCTCCACCACTGGCGCACAGTGTATACCATCTACAAACTGCAGTGCACCAACTTGCCAAGGCACCTTTGATAGCTCCTCCCAAACCCGTGATGTCTACCGCCGAGAAGGACAAAGGCATCAGACGCATGGGAAAACCACCACATGCCACTTTCCCTCCAAGTCACACAGCTCCCTGATTAGGAAATATATCATCGTTCCTTCACTGCCGCTGGGTCAAAATCCTGGAACTCCCTCCACCTTCATCACACAAACTGGAGACGTTCAGAGTCAGTTCACCACCACCTTCTCAAGGGCAATTAAGAATGGGCAATAAATGCTAGCTTTGCCAGCAACACCCACATCCCATGAATGAATGAAGAAGAAGAAAGATGCAACTGAAGAGTCAATATTTAAAGAGAGTTTTGGCTGCTGTTCTGCTACAAAGGGGTCATGGGACTAAGGTGGCCCTCCTCACATGAACGGTTGGTCCTGAGAAAGACCTGCTGTGGGTTGCATCTCTGGAACTTCTGTCTGGGATTGCCTCTTGTGAGCAACTTGTGCGGAGCTCCGAGAGTATGGGCCCAATGTGTGCTACCGTTCTGAGAAGTTGCAGCTTCATGTAAGTTGATGCCAGCTGCCGCCATTCTACTGGGCCCAGGACACGTGTGTCCACTGATTAATGGGATGGCAGGTCTAATGATTGCCATCAGATTCTGAAAGCCAGTTGCAGGCTTCTGTCTAACCTGTCCCCTACTGTCTTCAGGACTGCAGTCTGTGATACTGTGGAGGAGCAGTCAACAGCTAGACCAAGCCATTTCTGAGCTAGGGGATTGTAATAGATTTCAGTAAATCTGCCATGGGCTTCATTGACAGCTGTAACAAGGATAATGTTTCCACGATGTTACCACAAACGAAGCCTGTACACTCGTGTCACTTCTCAGTTGTCATACATTTTTTTTTTAATTTTAGAGATACAGCACTGAAACAGGCCCTTCTGCCCACCGAGTCTGTGCCGACCAAGAACCGCCCATTTATACTAACCCTACAGTAATCCCATATTCCCTACCACCTACCTACACTAGGGGCAATTTATAATGGCCAATTCACCTATCACCTGCAAGTCTTTGGCGGTGGGAGGAAACCGGAGCACCCGGCGAAAACCCACGCGGTCACAGGGAGAACTTGCAAACTCCGCACAGGCAGTACCCAGAATTGAACCCGGGTCCCTGGAGCTGTGAGGCTGCGGTGCTCACCACTGCCGCCCCAAATCTGGAATAAAAAGTGAGTATAGGTAATGGTGACCATGGAACTACTGGATTGTCATAAAAACCTACATCTTGAGGGACTGTCCTTAGTGCCTGCTCATAGGTGTGATGTTCCTCAAATAGCCTTTTGTTTATTTCATATTTCCTCTCCTTCCAAAAATATATCTCATGTATCTCCATAATAAATTTTGTACCACAATGCATCAGCCCAATCTAACAATCTGTGACCTTCTAAAATAATACCCCAAACTTCTTCACTGTAAAACAAATACTCTGTATTTTTCATTTCTTTCTCAATTTTGTAATTGTGTCCCTACACTTGAGCACAGATAATTTAATTTGGTATTTTCTAGTTGCATGTACGTTAGTCCTAACAAAAGGGACATCACTATTTACAGCCCTCCATTCCAAAAAAAAGACATTAACAATTGCCTTCTATTCCCTGTCCTTGAGCCAACTTCCTCTCCGTATTGCCACTTTGTCTTTTATACTGTCTACCTTAATTTTATCAAAAGTCTCCTATGTAGCACCTTATCAAAGCTCTTTAAATATCCATATATCCAATATCCACTTAATTTTTTGTTGTCAATACATTCAATTATTTCTTCAAAGAACTCGAGTAGCGTTGCCCTGACTTGACTTGGTTTCTTTATAAATGTGTGTTGGATTTCCTTACTGAACCCATGGCCAGAATTTAAAACTCCCCTTGGAGCAGGCTGGGGAGGGTGGGGTGGGTAGCATAAAATAGGGTGGAAGGTGGAGCGGGGGGAGCTGTGCCCAACATCTACCCTCCCTGCTGCTATTTTACCAGCAGCAGGGGAGGTAGTCGGAAGCCCGCCTGCCTGCCCTGAGGCCAGTTGAGGCCCTTAAGTAGCTAATTAATGGCCACTTAAGGGTCTCTTCCTGCCGCCACTGGTATTTTTTCGAGCAGTGGACAGGCACTTCAGCACCTGAGAAGGCTGCTAGTAATACATGGCCTCCTTGTGGGCTGGGAATGGCACTCCTGATCGAGCACTGTGCAGCACAGGCTGCCCCCGCTAAAACAAGCACCCTGCCCTACACTCCGACCTCACCACCCCATTGGGGCCTAGCCGATTGTTTCCAACGAGGACCCACACACTTACCTCCTTTCCAGGGCCTCCTCCATTGTTGCTGGTCCTGGCTTGGTGCAGTCCCAAAAGTGACCACTGCTCCCGGTGACGCTGCTAGGACCGAAGAGCTGCCAGCCCTCTGATTGTGCGGCAGCTCTTGGAGGTGGGCTTCCTGCCTCAGAGGGACGGAAGCACCAACTGCAGCCAATTAAGGGCCTGTGTGGCTTGCAGGCCCGGCAGAGGCAGGCTCACCCCCAGCTTTCCAACCAGTGTGCAGGACCATGGCCTCCGTGTTAAATTCCGGCCCATGTCTTTCTAAGCGAGATTTAATGTTATCCCGTGTTTTGGCATCTACAACTTCACCAATTCACCATTGTTAGGCTGAATATAGATACCCAGCTTATTTTTTATTTCCTTCATAAATAGAAGTGTTACATTGGCCACTTTCTATACCCTCGGATGTTTGAAAGACTAATCAGAGCTTGTGCTGTTTCCTCTATGATTTCCCTCAGCATTCTAGAGCCCAGCACCTTATCCATTTTGAGTTACACCAACCTTTTCAGTATTATGTCCCTAACGATCATTAACCTACCTAATTTCCACTTCTATGTGTGTTCATTCCCTCATCACTCTTTTAAAAATCCAAGGTGCAATGCTCATTTTGTATCTCCACAAATCTTTCATCCTCCATGAGATTTCTTTTTACATCTCTTAATTGGCTGCATCCTATTTTTAACTATTTTACTTATGTGTCTATAAATCCTTTACTGTTTCCTTTTATGCTTCCTTTGAGTCCTACTTGATACTCTTCTTAGTCTTGAAAATCTTTCTTGCTTCCCTTTAATACATTCTATACTGCAGTTGATTTTCTTTTGTGCATTTAGTTCTGCAAGTCTAAGTTTAATTTTAGTATCTCCACTCTTCTGAGAAACTCCAACCTTCACTGTACCATTCATATGGGACTTTTTATAACTCTCTGGATGTAGACAACACTGAAAAGCTCCAGTTATTGCCTATCCTAAGATTCCCTAAGAAGGTGGTGTGTCTTTTCCTGAAAATTCTACAGTCCTGTATTAATGGTGCTCCTACAGTGGCAAATAAACATGGCCTCTACCCTAATCATCTCCTGTTTGAATGTTTTCCATCCTCTGTTCAGTGGTGTATGTACCAATTGTTTTTATATCTGGAATAATTTCCTTTTTAGCTAATTCACATTATTTCCCCCCATTCAAGTACCTTTTATCTCTGTTCCCTCCTTTTCATTATTTTGTAATCTAACCTAATTATGACATGTGCATCAACATCCTCCTATCTTTGTGTTACCTTAAATAAAACAGAAAAGCTGAAAATACAAATAAAATACAGGGAATGCACATCAGATCAGTCAGAATTCATAAAGAGAAAAGGCAGGTTATTGTTTTCAACTAGAAAGCCAGTTGGTAAAGGATAGAGCTGGAGCCAGTCTTTACACATTTTATATTTATTTACAGAGTTACACATTACAAGCATACACCTGCTAACCCAACAAACCACAGATTTTAGACTGTGTCTATTTATAGGAGGCTCAGGTTAATGCCCACCACCTGCATACAATTAAACACAATTCATATACGATAAGCAGTATGACATTTTTGGAGTATACCTTCAGATACTTAATGCTGGATACCTGTTTGTCAATTCATCACTCAGTGCCTCCTGGTCCAAAAGTTCTTTTTCCATTTCTAAGAACGGGAAGGGTGGAAGAATAAGTAGTCAGTAATCCTAATCAGTTTATCCTGTATATCATTCAGATTCATGTGTGCTGCTCTAAAATTGATCCTGCCCTCATGCCAAGCCCTTTATGGCCATATGCATTAAGAATATGGCCATTGCCTTGCATGCTGTAACTGATTTCTGATTCCGTGCACAAGGTTGCATTATTCCACAAGTTAATAACTAAATTGTGAAGTAATTATTCTTTAGATTCCACTGGCACCTTTGGTTCCTTCATGGCATAATCATTATCCTGAGCTTGCTGGGTTCCACATAAAATGGGTCTCCACATCAAAACCAATTACCCTCTTAATAATGACTTTTAAAAGCTTCGAACATTTCTCCATCCCACCCCCCCCCCCCCCCCACCCCCAACAATCTCCTTTTTTCAAAGAACAGATGGAGCTGCTTTATCCTCTTTTCATTACTTGATGATCTAAGACCTTTAGTCATCCCTATTCTTGCTTTTTAAATCATCAGAATGCCTCTGTCTTTGCATCATACAACCAAATGGCCGAGGCTTTCTGTGCCAGCATCGGGACCTCCGCCCCCCCAACAAAATCCAGCCCAGAGAATTTTGACCCCTTATGGCCTATGACTTAGTTCTATTGAGGATTGTAACCATACCCACAAAGCAATAAATTCACCTGTTATATATCTGCCCTCTTCTGCAAATCCCTCCAGGTTTTATTCTTCTGTTCTCTCCAAGCTTTTCCAGTTCTACATCCCAGCTTTCGCCCTCTGCTTTTTCAATTCTGGTCAGCACCCTCTGCTCTACCACCAGAACCTTCAGCTACCTCACCTCACCACCCCTAAGTTCTCCCTCAAATTTCACTTCCCACATCCCTTGCCATCTTTAAAACTCTCCATTAAAAAGATATTTTACCATGCCTTTATCTATCTCCATTGATTCCCCTCATCCTGCCGCTCAGATTTGACATCAGATTTAAAGTGCCCTTGGATGTTTTACTATGTTATCGGTGCTGTATTAATATGCATTGTAATTATGATGTCCACATCCCAGAAATCAAATCAACAGAGATAACCATTTGGAATTAGTTTTAAAGACACTTATAATCATAATCTGAATTTGCCAGTTTTCCACAGATCTAAACTTAAGCTTTGGAAAGCCAAACTAACCAAGTGATAAAACTCCACATTTCAACTTTGTAGCAGCCAAATTTCACTGAGGTCAAAGGCCAGTGATGACCCTTGAGTCCAATTGAAATGTTTGTTCCTCGTGTGCAGACGTGAAATGTTTGTAACAAGAAATGAAGGTAGCAGTGGAAACTGAACCAACAGCTCATCTATAGTTATATAATAATATAAAAGCAAAATACTGCAGATGCTGGAAATCTGAAATAAAAATAAGAAATGCTGGAAATACTCAGCAGGTCTGGCAGCATCTGTGGAGAGAGAAGCAGAGTTAACGTTTCAAGTCTGAAATGCTGCCAGACCTGCTGAGTATTTACTGCATTTCATGTTTTTAATATAGCTCATCTATAGTTGTAGGCAGAGAGATGTAAAAAATTGTTATTGTGATGACGTTCCTGAGATTCATTTTTGACTGATGGGATCTAGAAAGAGTTAGTCCAAATATAAAGGCAGTGAATGGGTGAAAAATTGGATTCTTGGATACAGTAGTTTTGAGACACTATAATATTCAAATACAGTTCTTCAGAGGATTAATAATTAAAGGAACAATTAAAAATATGATAAATGTCCAAATATTTCAATGTTATTTGAACATTTTTTTTCTGCCAGCTAAACTTCTGGGTCGAGTTAACTACATTAATTGCTCTACGAATGGAGCTATTAATCATAGTAAATGATTATTGGATGTAAAAATGAGTATTCTCATTACTCATTGATAATGAATATTCAAGTAATCAATTTTTGTGTACTAGAGCTGCAGGGGGAAGCTGTGCAACTGGAGTATTTTTCTGTTGGCTGCAGTTCTTTGCTGGTAATTGCACTAGGATGACTTATCAATCAGAACGTATGACAGGCCTTGGGTTGGCTGGTGTCCCAGCTGTTGTTTGACCCTGGAGGAATGGGGGCTTACTCTGCAATTGTTCCTGCTGGGATTTTCTAATATTTCTAATATTCTAAATTAGAAGTGGCAGTTGCATGGAGCTGAAGTGCTTCCCCATATGGGAGGATAAAATGTTGGAGAATGATCCTATCTAGGTTACTCGGGTAGCTTCCAGCACCTGGTTATAGAGCAATGTTGGCTAAGAAAAAGTGTCTCAAGCTTGCTTGCTGTAATTTACATAGTGTTGACAGTTATTAGTTGGGCTGTTAATTGGGACAACTTTTTATTCACTCATACAGAAATTTTTTTGTGCACATGAATTTTTGGACCCATCAACGTGAGGGACGTTAATGCTGGACAAGGGGATGTTTCAATTTCTAATGCCCGGTATTTGCATTTTGCAGTCACTGGTCAGTTATAGCACAATTTATATTCAGATTAAGCTCACGCTACTCTGTTCCAAGAATATTCCTCAGTTTCAACCACCAAATAACTCTCCCTGTTATATCAGTGTACTGTTTTCCCATTTTCCATGTCATAAAGGAAGCATGGGTCAAAGATCGGGCTAAAACACTACATGCCCGATTCTCCTGTACCCTTCAAGCATGGCTCTTTACTGGAGCATGGGATCAAAAAATGTACCCTATAGTCTGCTCAGTCTGTAATATGTACATTTTCTACTGCCAATCACAGCAGCCTCAGAGATGTCTGTAGCCAGAATGCCTGATACTCCCAGCTGAGAAAAGCTAGCTAACTTGAATTGTATAATCTTATCACTCATCTAAGTCAGCATTAGTTTCCCAAGGATACATTATTTGCTGTTTATGCCAAGTATGTAATATTGTTGATCGGGATTTGTTGAATAAAATTTAGATATTATAGGGAATTGGGTGCCAATGATTCTGCTTCCTGTTTGGAGTAGCTGGGGTGTGGTTGGGGGGAGGGTGGGTGCAATCTGCTTTACCTGATGGCAATGGATCCTTGAACTACAATGGGCATATCTCAGGCTCACCCTGAAGAGGGAAGATGAGAAAGGCCCTTGTAGACAGTCACTAGTGCAGTAACTGGTGCATACCTTTTTGTTGGGGTTCAAGCCAGGACTTAGGCCTATGCCCCCACGAGAGCCACACATTGATCACTGAGCAGATCTCTATGCTGGGTGCATCCTATGGTCAAGGTTGCTCATGGAGTATAGGCCAAAAAAATTCCTTAAATTTTCTACAACTCTGCTGTACTCCTGGCCAACTTATGTTAGGAGTGTGCTGCTGGTCTTGTGGAAATTCGGGACTATGTCTGTGAAATATTTAAAACAAAATATTATCTTGTACCTCATCCGCAAAAGACTTGGTATCTTGTAGATTTTATGGTCCTGTTTGAATGTGCTACAAGTCCTATAGTTTCCCAAAAAGCATTCTCTCATAATTTGATTGTCACAGTGTTATAATTTAACGTAATACCTGGCATGGCAACTATTAGCTGTTTAATACCTGGCCATACAGTGACAATGAACATAAAAATGAATTAATTGTATTTTTAGGTCCTTACTGAAAGTCTATAAAGGCAAACTACACAGGACAACTTAAGTTTCAACTGTGCATTTTCTTCTAAAAGCCCCAAAATGCTGACATCAATTGGAAAAAACACTCTGATTTAGTAGCAGTTAATATGATGCCATATATGCATCTGGTTTAATGGATAGTTAACTTACTGATTTAAAGTAATGATGTACAGTTAAGTGCACTTTCAATTGTTGGAATCATAATGATTTCCAAATGCAATAATATGCTGTTAATGTACATTGGGAAGGTGATTTGCAATTAGCACTTAAGTGACCATCTGCCTGGACTCCAATTAACTTCAAGTGTCTATACTGAAAAATGCACACAAGTTATTTCTTTTGTACTTTGGGAGCACTTTACATCCATCACCACTATGGCAAAGCAAGGCGGGCAAGTCAGTCCATTAGTGAGCATTTTAAGTGCTATTCCTTTTGGACAATTATTTTAGCAAATGCACTGATACTGGGGCTTCTCGCTGTCTGCTACTTACTGCCTTCATTTTGGATATTTCCGGCTCCGGTGCATTTGCGAGATATCGTACATGACCAGATATTGTAATTGGGAAAAAAATACTATGATCCAATTGGCCCTATTTTTTTTTCTTGAAAAATGGTGGCAAGGTGCTTCCAAAATTGGAGTGTATTTAAAAATAGTATAGTACAGATCAATCAAATGCTACTCAATAGCAAACACATCTCTCTTTAAACCGTGTAGTAACATGGCAGAGTTCCACAAATGCAACCAGCATCTTGTCAAGGCAAAGTCCCCAGAGGGAGTGAGCAAGTACAAGTCAGAAAGTCATGTTGGCCAGATCTCCTAGCAGCTGGTTGCGGAATGCTGCTGCCAAAAGTCCTCTCCACTTTCTTACCCAATAAATCAAAGTTGAGAAGGGGTGGGGGAAGAACCTGAAAGGAAATTGCCTCAAAGCCAACACAAAGCACCACTGTAAGTTTGGAAGCGTCGCACTGCAGTTATTCTGCATGGTTTACATCAGTACAGCATTAAATTCTGCATTGTACAAGATGTGTAAATTCAGAATTAGTACTGTTAGGACATGCTGTTAGGATGTTTTTCTCGTCATCCAATTTCAAGTGCATTAATCTTCAAATGATCTTTGAATACATTTTGCAATATATATTACTTATCTGTCGCAAGTGCCCAACATCTAATGTAAAGTATTAAACAGCCTGTAGTTCTGCAGTGTGATGAACTAACTGTGTTGCTTTCTTTTTTTTTCAGCTCACCCCATTACGCCTGTCCTGAAGTCATCAGGGTAAGCATCTACCAAGGAGGAACTTAATAGCTGTTCCTTAATTTGAATGTAAACTACCAGAAGGAGGGTAATGGTTTATTCAGCCAAATATTGGAAAACTAATGTTTTCATATGTTATCATATAAATATTTTGTGTAATGAAGCATAAAAATAAGTTATGTTTTTTAAGGACTCAAAATAAAGGAAACAAACAAGGTTAAAAAATGGAGATTTATTACAATAATGAGTTTCTTTCATATACTATACACAATTTATTTTGTGTTTGGTTTTGTGCTAGAAATATTTTGGGCAATAGCAAGAAATGAGATCCAGCTAATTTGCCCCTGCTGCATCTTTTGAGGTTGTACTTCTCACGGTTTCTCCTGAGACTGCAACTCTTGCTTCTTCACTGCCTTCGACTACTTGTCTTCTAGCTGCTTCTCCTGCCTTCTCTGACTCACGTGAAAGTCATTCACAGTCCATTCACTAGAAAGGGCACTTACTCCTCTTGTGCTACTGCAGCTATGACCTCCTCCATTTTTATCCTGGTTCTTAAGAAAAGAAATGAAAAAAATATAGCCCTGTTACAGGTTAAATATGGAGTTCCATACTAATTGAGAAATCCTTGCTAGGTGGAATTTTAAAAAAATTCTTTGAACTGAAACTGTTTCTTACTAATGGTTGAGACAAGGGAGCATAAACTAACTGGCAAGAACGTGCCAATTGTTGCCCTTATAGAGATGCCATTGGCGACCGCCACAATTCCAGTGTCCATGCAGTAATGTAAATAAGGTGACACTAGTGTCTTTGATTATGGAGTACTACCTAGAGGGATATTTTCTCTTTGCATGATACCACTCACTGGAGCAAGCATAAAAGGGGCTGCAAACAGCCTAGCTGCCCCATATAGCCTTTTTTTTCTTGCTGAGCTGAATTCACCTGCACCTGCCAATCGTGCAGTTTCTGCAGTGGAGCAGGTCCAAAGCCAGAAAATTAAAAGTCACAATCGTGACTTCTCTGCAACTATGCACTTTCGCTTGTTTTGTTGTTGCCACTAGTACTCTGAAATTCTTGCTGCAAGGTAAATGAATGGGTTGGGGAGTAGCAGAATTCCTAATGCATTGTGGAAAGCACTTAAAGAAGAACTGCTTCAGAGAGGCGTTTATGATGGTGGTGATGGTGAGACAGTGACAGTGGTGCAGAATGGTTGCCAAGTACTTACAACTATTACATTATAAAGCAAAACACTGCAGATGTTAAAAAGGTTTAAAGGAAAATGCTGGAAACACTCAGCAGGTCAGGCAGCAACTGTGGAGAGAGAAAAACAACAGTTCACATTCCAGACCTTGCACCAGGTATGCAAAGATTAGCTGTGTAATTTGTGTGTGCATGTCTATAGGGTTATATAAATATAATATAGCAGGCAGCAGCTTCTACTGATTTGTGCTCAATTTCTTGTCATCTGTGCACGAGGTCACAAATGATCAAACAGCAGTCCAATCACTCAAATTTTGTGCAAATTACATTGTTTCTACCACACTTGCATTGCTGGTTGGGTAAATAATTGTTTTTCTACCTCTAGAAATGTATTTTATTGGAATGCAGGCTTATACAGCAATTACTTATACACATGCAACCCAAATGCAGTATTTGGTCCAGATTTTACTTTCTCATTCAGATATTTATTTTTAAAAATACCTTTTTTCACTAACAGAAAGATGTTAAAGGAGTATGAACCATTTATCCATAGACCAGCTGTCTTGAATGTGCTGTGTCAGGGGTGAATTCAAGGATCAAAAGCTGTAAGGAAGAGAAATTCAAAATCGTTCTGCCTGTTTTTGGATAAAAAATGTAACTTGAAGGAGCAAATTTTTAGGTAGCTATCTCTCACGCACACGATCTCCCCTGGAAATGCAGCAGCTGCCAAATTGGAAGCTGATGACTTCAAAGTATGCAAGATGCCCACCTTAAATAGGCATTGGATACCTTGAATATGCAAGCCAATGTCCTAATGTTCAGTTCTTCGGCCTAAACAGCAGTCCTTTAAGGAGCTATCGGAGATGCCTGCAGAAAGCTCAGCAAACATCTTAATAGATTAATTATTGTGGAGATGTGAGCAGTAGAAGTGCTTCTCCTGTCTCAATAAAAATACTGTCGGTCAGAGGAAGACATAGAGAGCAAGCACACTCCACAACAGAATTGATAATGACCGTGGGGAAAGCCATGACCCAGATAATTCTAGTTACAAAAAGAAGCATGATACTGGAAGTAGGATTAGGTCCATTGAACAAAAAATATATTATAAATATATGGGCACATGTACACTCTTCTGCATCCAAAAATGACATCAAAGAAATACAGGAAAAAGTTTGATTTGATTATACCTTCTGCATGCAATGAACAGCAATACACTTACAAATTAAAAACTGATAATTAGTGTATCACCATTGTTTATTTATAAATTGTAGTCATTTCCATTGCCTCAAAACAGATTTTTTAGCGTTTCTTCCCTTAAATGCAGACTGCCTGGCTTTATTCAGTGCTGCATAGTATATTGTAAAATGAAACCCAGTATTAGATTTACACTGGAATTTAAGACCAGTGACTTCTTTACAGAGTCCCAAAATACAGAAGAGCTATGCAGTCTGAAAAACCCATCCAACAGGGACTGCAAAAAAGGCTTACATTTATACAATGCTTGTCACATCCTCTAGATGTTCCAAAACATTTCAGCCAATTAAGTGCTGTTGAAGTGTAGTCATCTTTATTATGTAGGCCAACGTGGTGGCCAAGTTATACACAGCAAGGCCCCAGAAATGTCGAACAAAATAAATGGCCAGTGAATCTGGTGGTGTTGGTTGAGGGATAAGTATTAGCCAGGGCACCAAGAGAACTCTTCTGCTTTTCTTTGAATGGTACCACAAGATCTTTTATATCTACTTGAACAGGCAGACATGGCTTTAATTTAATTCTTTCTTGAAATCCAGCAGTACCTTCATACGGCATTAAAATGCCGGCCTAGATTACTTCTGTTTTAATTCAATCTTGGGATATGGGCATCACTGGAAAAGCCAACATTTATTGTCTATCCCTTGTTGCCCTTGGGAAGGTGGCAGTAGATTTTCCTATTCATTGCAGTCTTTGTGGTTAAGGTACTCCTACAATGTTGTTAATTAGGGAGCTCCAGGATTTTGACTAAGCAACAATGAACAAACAGTAGTATGTCCATGTCAAGACTTGGAAAGGAATTTGGAGGTGGTGCTGTTCACATGCACCTGCTGCCTTTGTTTTGCAAGGTGGTGGAGATTTTGGAGGCGCTACCAAAGAACCTTGATGGCATAACGTGGTACATCCTGTAGATGCAGCCAAAGTGCACCAGTGCCAAAGGGAGTGGATGTTTACGCTAGTGGATGAGGTACTGATCGAACAGATTGCTTTGTCCTGGATGGTGGCAAGCCTCTTGAGTATTGTTGCAGCTGCACCCATCCAGGCAAGTGCAGAATTTCCCATCACACTCCTCATTTGTGCCTTGTAGGTGGTGAAGAGGCTTTTAGGAGTTGGCAGGTGAGCCAGTTGGCTCAGAATATCCAACCTCTGAGTGTCCCAGTAGCCACAGCAATTATGTGGCTGATCCAGTTTAGTTCCTGATCAAGGGTTACCCCCTAGTTCATAATGCACTCAAGTCTGTAGTAGGGCTTGAATTCACAACCATTAAACTCAGAGGTGAAAGAACGGAGGCAAAAATGCCATCACTGAGCCAACCTGACAAGTCTAATGTCCCGAGGCTGTAATAAATGCTTTATAAATGCAATTTGCATCTACCTAGCTATCTGTCTTTGAACACTCAGATAATGCTGCCCTGTCAGAGATTTTGTCTCTGTCCTCTTGGATGGAAATAAAAGATTCCATTACACTATTCAAAATGTTTGGCAATTCTCTCAGTGTCCTAGTCAATATTTATCACTCAACCAACATTACCAAAAACACCGGGCCATTTGGCTGCCACATTTCAGGACATTGCAACATTGAGTACTTCAAAAGTACTTCATCGACAATCTAAAGGCTTTTACGCTTTATCATTGAATTTTGTAATGCAAGAGCAATTGTGCATACTTAGGCAACTTCTCAAAACATTAAGGTAGTCTTGTATATACTTAATACTTTGAGCAACTGAAAAATGCAGTTACTGCTGCCAAATTTTACTCGGTGTTATAAATGTTGGCTACTCCTCATCATCCTAATTACTACTGTGATTGTTGGGATTGAGTTTCTTGTTGCTTTAGGACAGAATTCAGGGGCTGGGCTTTTCTCTGCATTTGTGCCTAGATACACCCATAATCTGGGTGTAAACTGCAGCTGAAAAAATACTATGTTTTCAGCATAAGTGAGTTTTGTACTTAACTACAATATGCCCAAGTCTCCTCAATCTTTTCTGTCTGTCCAATCACCCCTCTGTCCAAAGGAATCTCCACCCACAGAACTAGTCATGCCTCCAATTCTCAAATGTAGGTATCCTCTAATTGCATTTGTTTGGGGGAAGGTGGGGGGGGGGGGGGGGGGGGAGGGGGGGGGGGGCAGGGGGTGACACTCTCAACATTGAGAGTGGATTTTCAGGTGCAGTAGGAAACGGACATTTTTCTGGTCCTTTAATTGCAATTTTTGCACATTTTTTAAAAGTTATCCTCACTGAGACCTGCTTTGTATATTTTGTTTCTTTTAATGAATTTTAAGGCATCAGTATAAGGCACATTAAAAATTGAAAAGCTCCCCAGTTGCAGGTTCTTAAACATACTGTGTCTGATGTGCATGAATGATTGATTGTTAAATGAGTTGAAACTTAAATTTTATGGCTCAAAGAAGCAATATACTGTGTGGGTTTGACGTTCCCTTGGGCCCAGATTATTTATGCTGATATATGCCCATTTTAAATTCAGACATACTGTAGTGAGATTGGGAAGATACTTGGGTGTAACCTGACATTGGCAAAATGGATGCAACATTGGGCTCATCTTTGGATCTAACTTCCAGGTTGTGTCCAAGGAGGAACAGCCAAGCCCAGATACTGTATGGATTTTATTACATGTATCTTATTGTAAATACTATTTAAAATCTGGCTGTTGGTTACATTTGATTAAGGAAAACATTACAGTGCTAGAAAGAGAGAATACCTTGAGGGATCAAAGACAGAATCGATTTGGTTGGAGTTAAACATTAAAGGAACTATTACACAAATTAATATATTTTATAGTTCACGAAATAGTGGGGAGGAGCAGATTTGCAAGGAAATTACTGAGAGGTCCAAGAACTTTAGAGTAGTGATAATGGGAGACTTTAATTATCCCAGCATTGAATGCAGCAGTGATTCTGATAAGGGCAGAGAAGGGGTGGAATTTCTGAAATGTGCTCAGGAAATTCTCATGATGTGTATGTTTCCTGCTGAACAAGAAAGGCGGCATTGCTGGATTTAATCCTGGGGAACGAAATGAGTCAAGTGAAGAATGTCATATTGGGGAAGCATCTCAGGAGTAGTGATCATAGTATCATAAGGTTTAGTTCAGTTATGGAGAAGGATAAGGAGCAATCTAGGATAAAAATACTTAACTGGAGGATGGCCAATTTCAGCAAATTGAGAAGGTATCTGGCCGAGGTAAATTGGAGTCAAAGGGCTGGATTTTGTTCCAGGTCCAACGTCGGGTTTCGTGGCGGGGGCTGGAGAATTGGAGCGGTAGCGGCCCGCCACTGAACCTGACACCGGGATTGCTGCACCCGATCACCGTGGCGGCTCCTCTGCCACTCCGCAATGGGACCCTAGTTTAAATATTTAAATTACATGTTTGCATTAATTAAAATCTAATCTGCAGCGATCTTACCTTCAGTTCTTGATCTTCAGCGCAACATGCGGCACTCACGCACCTTCACTTTCCTGTCCGGAGAAAGCTGGCACCACCGAGGTGGGGAAGGGGTCAACTTTGCCTTTTGTATAGGGAAGGTGGGGAAGGGGTGAACACTGCACTTTGTTGAACTGTCTGCAGGTTCAGCAGCCTTTTAAAATGGCGCCAGCACCTGCTTCCACATCAGTGAGGCCATGAACAGCGTCGCCAATGCTGCCCCCACCACATGATTGGGGGAGGCGGACACCATGAATATGTAAAGCGGCCACCCGCCACAGAATCGCAGCAGCGGAGTGGCGCAGCTTCCATGTGGGGCAGCCGCCATTTTCCATGCCCACTGCTGCTCCCGGCGGCGGGACTACAGAATCCAGACTGGCAGGCAGAAATGTAATGGGGCAATGGGCAACCTTTAAAGAGGAGAAGGTTTGGGTACAGTCTAGGTGCATTCCCACAAATAATAAAAGGGAGAATCAGACTGAAGATAAAAAGTACAGAGAGGAAGTAAGAAGAAAATAAAGAGGCACAAGGAGGTAGCATTGGAATAAATTAGCGACTAACATGGTACAAGGGAGGTCTTCTTTAGGCATATTAACAATAAACCAGTGTTCACCAAGGATGAGGACTTTGCCAAAGATGTGGTAAACAAGGAAGATGTGAATACTGGATGAAATAAAAATATAGGAGGTACTAGAAAGGCTGTAGTGCATAAGTCACCCCTTCAGAATGGGAAATATCCTAGGCTGCTAAGGGAAGGGTAGAAATTATTGAGGTACTGGACACAATCTTTCAATCCTCCTTAGATACATGGGTGGTGCTAGAAGACTGCAAAGGGTACACCCTTGTTCAATAAAAAGGAATTGGATAAATACTTAATAGAGAAAAATAAATTGCAGGGATATAAGGAAAGAACGGTGGGGAGGGGGACTAACTAGATTGCTCTTCAAAAGAGATGGTGCAAGCCTGGTGGATCGACTATCCTCCTGTGTTGTACTATTCTCTGATTCTATGATATAGCCACCTACTGTTGAGATATTGGTAATGTTTCTAGTTTATTCCAAGTTTATTCCAGTCTGTGTCCAAAAGGTCCAACTGTTTCAACATTCCCCAGATAAATGGAGAAAGGGTTATGTATCCTTTATTATCTTCTCCAACTAGTAGTTGAATCATTTCCTGCTGCAAAAAGTGTCAGAAATTGATACTATGGTTGAAACTGTTAGAAACATTTGATTGTAGATCAAAAAAAATGAACTAGATGTTCAAATCATCATGTACAAGGGTGGAAAAGGAGCATGTAAGAAAACTATCTCTGGCTGTTGCTTAATTGGGTTTGGGTCAATTCTGATATCATGAGTTCTGTTGGCATCTTTTAAAGTTTTAATTGTATTTCGTTTTCTTTACAAACTAAGAAATTAGAATTAGAACATCACAGCGCAGTACAGGCCCTTCGGCCCTCGATGTTGTGCCGACCTGTGAAACCATCTGACCTACACTATTCCATTTTCATCCATATGTCTATCCAATGACCACTTAAATGCCCTTAAAGTTGGCGAGTCTACCACTGTTGCAGGCAGGGCGTTCCACGCCCCTACTACGCGCTGAGTAAAGAAAGTACCTCTAACATCTGTCCTATATCTATCACCCCTCAACTTAAAGCTATGTCCCCTCGTGTTTGCCATCACCATCCGAGGAAAAAGACTCTCACTATCCACCCTTTCTAACCCTCTGATTATCTTATATGTCTCTATTAAGTCACCTCTCCTCCTCCTTCTCTCCAACGAAAACAACCTCAAGTCCCTCAGCCTTTCCTCGTAAGACCTTCCCTCCATACCAGGCAACATCCTAGCAAATCTCCTCCGTACCCTCTCCAAAGCCTCCACATCCTTCCTATAATGCGGCGACCAGAACTGCACGCAATGCTCCAGGTGCGGTCTCACCAGAGTTTTGTACAGCTGCAGCATGACCTCGTGGCTCCGAAACTCGATCCCCCTACTAATAAAAGCTAACACACCATATGCCTTCTTAACAGCCCTATTAACCTGGGTAGCAACTTTCAGGGATTTATGTACCTGGACACCAAGATCTCTCTGCTCATCTACACTACCAAGAATCTTCCCATTAGCCTAGTACTCTGCATTCCTGTTACTCCTTCCAAAGTGAATCACCTCACACTTTTCCGTATTAAACTCCATTTGCCATCTCTCAGCCCAGCTCTGCAGCCTATCTATGTCCCTCTGTACCCTACAAAATCCTTCGGCACTATTCACAACTCCACCGACCTTCGTGTCATCCGCAAATTTACTAACCCACCCTTCTACACCCTCTTCCAGGTCATTTATTAAAATGACAAACAGCAGTGGCCCCAAAACAGAACCTTGCGGTACACCACTAGTAACTAAACTCCAGGATGAACATTTGCCATCAACCACCACCCTCTGTCTTCTTTCAGCTAGCCAATTTCTGATCCAACGCTCTAAATCACCTTCAACCCCATACTTCCGTATTTTCTGCAATAGCCTACCGTGGGGAACCTTATCAAACGCATTACTGAAATCCATATTCACCACATCCACTGCTTTACCCTCATCCACCTGTTTGGTCACCTTCTCGAAAAACTCAATAAGGTTTGTGAAAATTGTTGCAGCTTAAAGCCTTGAAACTGCCTTGGTGTATAAATATGTTTCCAGAAAGGGGAAAATCATTATAGAAGATATTTTCAAAAGTCCTAAGTACTTATGCAAGTCAGAATTTTGAAAATATTGTGCATTGCAAAAATCTCTACAAATGGAATGAAGAGATTATAGAAAAGCCTACTTTGTGGCCAAATTAAGAAAGAAAATATTCATAGCAATTGGAAAAGTTACATTCTGTTAATGTTTACTCTTTAATGTTACAAAGTAGGACTGGGAAAATCCATGGAGCCATTCAATACTTGTTAAAGGCTGGAATTTTCTAAATTAACTTGCTACAGTATTGGTGATCTTTTTAATGCGGTTTGCTATTTAGTTTAGTTTAGTTTAGAGATACAGCACTGAAACAGGCCCTTCGGCCCACCGAGTCTGTGCCAACCATCAACCACCCATTTATACTAATCCTACACTAATTCTATATTCCTACCACATCCCCATATTTCCCTACCACCTACCTATACTAGGGGTAATTGCTAATGGCCAATTTACCTATCAACCTGCAAGTCTTTGGCATGTGGGAGGAAACCGGAGCACCCGGAGGAAACCCACGCAGACACAGGGAGAACTTGCAAACTCCACACAGGCAGTACCCAGAATTGAACCCGGGTCGCTGGACAGCGGTGCTAACCACTGCGCCACTGTGCCGCCCTATGTTTTGAATTTTTAAAGACAAGGTATTCAGTTTGGGTTCTTTGCCACTGGTCACTCCCATGAACAGACTTTGTGACCAGAATGAACAAACATGTGCTTTTACTTGCCCAATATTTAGGTAAATTTAGAAAAACCCAGGGTTCAAACAGAGAATCCTGCCACTATAACTCAGCTTACTCTAAATATATTGCGGACGCATATTGCCATGTGAATTTCTCTGAAAGGGCAGAGGGATCACCATGATGGGATGGCAAGAGAGCATTGGTCATGGGCATTTTCAAATTTTAAATTTAAATTATTTTTAATTTTCTTTCTATCTCTAAATCCCATTGCACTCGTTCGCTCTCTCTCTCTCTCTCTTGCTCTCTGTATTTCTCTGTCTAATTTCCAATCCAACTCTCCCTCCCTTTCAGTCCTTATCCTATTTATTTCTCATTGGTTAAAGAGATACACTGTTGGGACTGTCATTCACCAAGGCCTCAGATGTCCTGTTGGCCTCACTGTACCACTATCACCTCACACATTCAGCAACTTACAGGGCAAAACAAAATTGTGCTGCAGAGAGCAGAAGAATGTCCGACTATCCAAGCTGCCTGCGAGATATCCTGCTCAATAATTTCCAGCCTTAATATGTTACATTTTGCTACCTGATAAATTTTTAAGGTTTCTGTTACCCTTTCTATTCTAAATATTTTTCACTTCCATGTTCAGTTCTTGTAGATGCTTGCTAGATCCCTATATCCTCAACAGTGAATGCTCTGATTTTTAATTAACTTTCATTGGGTGCTTGGGATAATGAATAGAGGACTTTTTTTGGGGGGGATTACTTCAGCTTCTGGTTTTATCCCACACCTCCCCAGGGTCGTAATTTGTCTTCAGAAGGCAGCGGCATAAATTTTGTTTTGAGGCTTTAACTGCTAAGTAATTGTATTAAGCTGAATGGAACAAGCAAATTGTAGCTGTAACACAACATATACTTACACAGCATAGTTCCCTCAATGTAATAGAAAATAATAATAAGCTATGTATTCTAATTAATGTTTATACACAGTTCATTATTTTTTCTCTTGGTTTTTACTCACTCACTACACAAGTCTCGACTTTAGCTGACATTTTTTAGAAGTTCCAGGGTGATTTATTTTGAAAACTATTGATAGCATCTTGCCTTATTGAAAGCCCCAGATAGTCTTAATGGTTTGAAAAGGGCATCTTTTGAAACAGTAACTGGAGCCAAGCAGAATTTGAACAGCTATCTATTCATTATTTTTAAAGAAACTGACTATCAGACGTATAGCTGAATAAATCACATAGCATGTTTGTATTTCAATTGACTCAGTTGGCTTCTCACTGAAGTAACAGCTAGGCAACAACTGGTTAATTACTGCAATAAAGTATTGGTTTAAACTCGGACATGATTGCTATGTGTGAATCTGTTTGTAACCTGCAACTGCAACAGATTCAAAAAAAGCAATGCTAGGCTAAATCTTCGATGAAAAAGCTTCCTTTTTCACACTAACCAGCTTCCTAACTAAATAAATTCTATGGTTTGATCCCATTTTAAAGCTGCAGTACACAACTGAAGCATTCTTAGATGAATAGCCACTTTTGTGAGGGCTAAAAATGTTCTATGACTCCAGCCCATGGGCTAACAGCCATCATGAATAATTCTCATAATACTAGTTTCATTCAGTATATGGAAATAATGGAGCTCTGTTCCAACTAAAGCAGCACCCAAAAGAAGATGTTCTGATTACAGACTTATTAATGCTTTTGACATAACAGGAAGTGCAAGCTTATTTTTAAAATATCCACCAGCACTAACCATTGTTGCTCCTACATTGCCATGACTCAAAAAGGAGTATAACATGTGGACAAAAGTGCTCCACTTTTGTCAAAGCTTTAATGCAGCTGTTTTTGGATGGTGCTGTTAACTGTCACTTGATGTGTGCAACTTTGTTTGATAAGAAATGTCTGGAAACATGTAGATACATAAATGTAGATTATCTTCTTAATCATACTTACATCAAAGTGTATGACACCATATGAATGCTCAGTAATGCTCGTAATTAAGACTGTGAATCTTTTATATGCTTTCAGCACTCAGAGACAATCACACCTCATTATAACAATCTCTTGGGAATTTTCAACTAGTTGTTAACCTCAGGCAGAAGGAGATTTTTCCATATATATATCAAAGTAAAACTCTCCTCTGCGACTTGTTCCTAACTAAGTAAATTCTATGGTTTGATCCCATTTTTAAACTGCAGTACACAACTGAAGTATCCTTAGATGAATAGCCACTTTTTTGAGGGCTAAAAATATTCTATGATTCCAGCCCATAGGCTAAGAGCCATCATGAATAATTCTCATAATACTAGTTTCATTCAATATATGGAAATTATGGAGTTCTGTTCCAACTAAAGCAGCACCCAAAAGAAGATTTGCTGATTAAAGATCTTAGCATCAGAGAGACTGGGACATTCTGAGGGACATGTCACACTGTGTTTGTGATTCTCATATCCTATACTCTAGTTGCAATTTGAAGAACAGTATGTGACTACTTTGCATTACAAGGGACATATCTCACTCATGGATATGCAAGTACCAGGTTACAATTTTTTATATTTTTGAAATTTAACTGTTGAAATATTAAAACAGAAGCAGATCTGATCAATGGAACAGATCTTGCTTGACTATTGGCTACGTGGGTTAAATTTTGATTTTATTTTAGAAAAGGGTGGAAAAGTTGAGCTGAATTTTACAGCTACCCCCACCCCCCCACTCCCCAACGGCGGGGGTGGGGGTGGGGGGTGCCGGAAAATGCCTCCGGGAAAGGCCCACCAGAGGCCTCGACACCGGGAAGGTCCCAATGGGACCAAATTTTAAATATTTAAATTTAGTTAAATTAATGATTTAAATACTTACCCGCTCCTGCCGTCCGTTCCGGTGCCATATTGGTGGCGGCAGCTGGCACTCCCGCGCCTTTGGATCTCCGATGCGGGACACTGGTGGGGAGGGGGGAGCAGGTAAGCATTTCAGTGTGGGAGGGGTGTAGTGGGGTCATTCTAATCTGCTTGGTGGAAGGGTTTGGTGGAAAGGATTTGAAATTAAAAGTTAGTGAACTTTTGGGGTGGGGGGAAGGTCAGTTACACAAGGTAAGTATTTTTGGGGGGAGAGAGCAAGGAATGATTGTATGGTTATTGGGGGTGGGAGAGGGGCTTGAACGTGTATTTAATTCTTTAAAATAAATTTTAATGGGCTATCGCTTTAAAACTTTAAAATGTAATGATGGGGCTCGAAGCCCTTGAAAAATGGCGTCGGAGTCTGCGCAGTGCTGCCTGATGCCGTTGCCGGGGACAGATCACCCACCCCCTCCACGTCATTAGTGGGGGCTGTCCTTCCTAGCCATTTGAATGAGCCACCACATTTAATATTGTGGTGGCTCCGCGACGAGCAGTCCGCAAGTTGGCGGCAGCAATGTAAAATCCAGGCCATGTTGCAATCTTATAGTTAAACAAAAAATTTCCATGATACTGGTTTGTGATGAATATCTTCTGTCATTTCATAACTTTACTTAATGCCACGTCACCTTCAGTTGTAGTAAGTACACTTCAGTCAGTCTCAGTTTAATATTTTTATTAATTTCTGTTGACACCAATGGAAAAACCACAACACTACTCAGGGAGGAGTTCAGTATTCTACTTATCCAACCAACATACAATGCATCAGGTCCGTATTTTAGATGCTTTTTTTAATTGATTTTCAGAATATGGGCATCGCTGGCAAGACAGGCATTTATTGCCCAACCCCAAGTGCCCTGAGAAAGTGGTGATAACTGGGTTACTAAGCCTTTTCAGAGGGCAGTTAAAAGTTTGCCATGTTGGTGTGGGATGAAGTCACGAATAGGCCAGTCAGGCTAATGACATCAAATTTACTTATCTATATATAATTTTTATGACAATCCAACAGCTTCATGGTCACTTTGATACCAACTTTTTAATCTCAGATTTTTTTAAACGTTATTCAAATTCTCAAACTGCTATGATGGGATTTGAACTCTTAATCTCTATTAGTGCAGGCCACTAGATTACTTGTCCGGTAACAATGCCACAACACTACTAAGTTCACCATTCAGTATATGCCCCATTTGTAACTCTACTGTTCGTTACAGTTGTGACAGAAACCACACTGCCAAAAATGGGACATATTAATTTTGTCATATGGAACATTTTGAATTGTTAGTGGATTTGAAATAGCTTGTTTGAAGAGACCACAGCGGTGGCTGAAAACATGGCTGCACATTTGCATTCTAAAAGACAGTTGAATAAGAAAGACAATGGAACTGCTCCCTGATTCAATTAACCAGATGGATTTTGATCAAAAGACATTGAATGTGTAAAAGGCCAGCATTTCCACCCCACCACCCCACCGAACCCCACTGAGCGTGCCTGACAGGCTTTGGGGGAAAACCACAAACCTCGCCATTTGTTCCAAATAAGGAGCTAGTTACATGACTACCTGCTGGCCAATTTGGAGTTTTTTGAATTGTACCACACAGTTGGAGAACAGACTGCAACAGAACTTGAAGAAGAGAGCACATAGCTCTCTCGCTCTCCCTCTCTCTCATGCAAAGTTCCAGGGACCCACGGAAGTAACTCCAGCCTTGATAGAAGAGTCCTGCAGCCTTCTGGTACCAGCTAAATAAGTGAAAGTGTGCACTGGGCCCCAACGAGAACTGCAAGATTTAACTGCAATCAAAGGCTTTACATCGAATCCCAAAACGAGTAACTGAACTCCATATTACTTCAAACCTCTCCTCTTTAATTCTTTCTCCTCCTCTGTCTCTATTTGCGTGTGTGTTTATCGCGTATGCATGCTAGCGTGGTCGTGTCACATATTTTTAGTAGTTTAACTGAATTAGAGTTTTAAGGCTAATAAACTTGCACCTTTCTTGTTTAAATCTAAGAAAACCTGTCTGGTTGATTTCTTTGCCATTACAATTAGAGGGCAGTGAGCAAGGAGTCACTGAGGGGAAGCTTTAAAAAAAAAAGGTGTTTTAAAAACTTAAACCCTGTTATGGCCAAACCAGGAAAAGGCTGAGAGGGAACCCCTAGACCCCTTTCTCACCTTGTCATAGCACGGTGGATCAAGGTTCGTTATCCCATGAGGTTGCACTAATGTTTTTAATTAGAGACTGAATTTAGAATTAACTAGGGGAAAGGTGTGCTCATAATGAGGATTGTATTAACTTGAAAATGTTATGATGAGTCTTAACTCACATAGTGTGCACTAATCAACTATCATTTTAGGCATGATAGAAAGGATAATGTCTTGCGCTCATTAATCATGATCTAAAACCACAGAGCAATAATTTAATGCTACTGTGAATAATGTTGATGAGCTATAAAAATTCAAATAAAGTGCATGAACTATAGGAATATTTGGTATTTTTCTGAGTTTGTGGATAGAAACTCACCTGACCTTGAATTTCACAAAGATGTACTTTGGATCGAGCGGGGAAATGGGACTGATTGGATAGCTCCGTGGAGAGGCGACATGGACTCGATCGGCTAAATGGCCTCCTTCTGTGCTGTATATGACTATGACTCGATGAATGCTTCACAAGAATACTCTAATTGGGTAGATAGTAGGTTTAATAGTAAATAGTTGATTCACTGGACCTTACGCGCAATTAATGATCATACTGAGCACCTCAACCATATTCAATAAGACAAAGGAACAATAGAGATTTTTGTAGCGTGAAACCCACAGAATATAAAGAACTGTATGGATCAGTATGCTGAGAATTCAGAATTGTTCATAATTGTATTTTTTCCCTTGTCTTTAGATATTATAAAGAAAGAAAGTATAACAATTAAGGATAAATAATTCTCATCACATTGGCTATGGTATTTAAGTCAAAGCAGTGACCAAACCTTCAAGTCAGAATCTATAAGTTTGAGAAACCTATGTGAATTGAAAAGAATAGCCAAAATAATAGTGTAAACCAAGAAACAGGGAAGCAGCGATGCCTACCTCGGGTTTCAAAAGCCTACAGATCATTGAAGGAATGGAAAGCTGAGGGTGGTATTTATTGCCCATTCCTAGTTGCCCTGTCACTGGAGACTGGAGTCACATGTAGGCCAGACCAGGTAGGGACGGCAGGCTCCCTTTCCTGAATGACATTAATGAGTCAGTGGGTTTTTATGGCAAGCCAGTAGCTGTTGAGGCTGTTGTCCTGGTGCCAGCCAACAAATTACCAGATTTAATGAATTTGTTTCACAACTTGTCATGCTGGGATTGTGAGCTGATAATCACTGAGTTGCTAGTTCATTACCATAAACACTAGGCTACTATACCTATTTTAGATTGAATTAGAGTAAAGTGAACTACATTTTGCTGTATAATTTAAACATTTCGCTAAATGAGTCATATCAAAGTGAATTATTGGCAGTTCATCCATCTCTGTCCTCGTAAGTATTTCTGTTTAATGGATCAGCATGGCTTTAGAAGGTACATAGGAGACAGACACTGCCTTCAGTTGTAACACAGGACACGAATAGACCATTCAGTCCCTTGAGCCTGCACTACCATTCTATTATATCATGATTGATCTGTATCTCAGCTCCATTTATCCATCTTTTCACCATATCCCTTGATCTCTTCATAACTTCCCAATCCCAATCTTTGAAATTTTAATTGACTCAGCACCCACATCCTTTTGGGGAAGAGTGCCAGATTTCTAGTACCTTTTATGTGGAAAAAGTGCTTCCTGATTTTACTCCTAAAAGGCCCAGCTGTAACTTTTAAGATTATGCCGTCTTGTTCTGGATACACCCCACCCCACTCTCTGGCATTAGGATCGTGGTGGGGGGGGCCTGGAGAATTCTTCCGGGAGTGGTCTGCCACAACCCCCGAGGCCTTGGCCTGGCGGCAGGGCCTTCATTTCAATATGTTAATGAAGGTGAACGCAGGCAAATAAACTTACCTGGTCCTGACGGCCGTCCCACGTCGATATTCCAGCCACTAGTCGGAACTCCTACACTTTTGGTTGTCTGCACAGACATCCGAGGCATGACACTGGTGAGGAGGGGGTGCAGTGAAATTCTCAGGGCCGGAACGGGGGCGGGGTTGGGGTAGCTGTGGAAACTGATTCAATTGGCTGAGAAGATGGTGAGAAGGGGTTGAAGGGCAAAGAGTGCAAAGTTTGGGGTTGAAAGCTTGGGACCGGTTTTTCAGGGGTGAGAGGGAAATAAATATATTATTTCATCTCTGCGGGGGTGGAAGAGGGGCTTCGATGTGTAATGAACTGATTTTATTGAAATAAAAGGTGATGGTGACTTTTAAAATGCAAATTATTTGTCGGGGCTTGAAGCCCTTTAAAAATGGTGCCTACGCGGTGGCACCAGACCCCGTTCCAGGGGATGGAGCAGCCACCCCCCCGCCCACGTCATTGGGGTAGCCGCTCCGCCCCCTCCATTTAAATGTGTCCCCGCGTGAAATATCACAGGGGCTCAGCGATGGAGGATCTGCGCGAGCGGACCGCCAAGATCAGAGAGCTCTGCCACAATTTGCGGAACGCTCATAAAATTCAGCCCAGTGTCTCTATATCTACCCTATTGAATGTCAACCATTTTAAACACTTCAATTAGATCATCAGTCAACCTTCTAACCCTTCAAAGCTCAAATATCATTCTGGTGAATCTGCACCGTACACCTACCAAGGCCAATATATCTTTCCCAAAGTTGACTTCCTGAAGCTGAACATAGTGCTCCACTAGTTTTTAGTGATTTGTTTTTATGACACCGAAATCTCTTTACTCCTCCAAAGCTTCTAATCTAGGTGGGGAGATTATCCAGATTCAACCCAGGATGATAGTGATGAAATATAACAATACAGGATGCTTTTGAAGTTCTGTAATTGGAATACGAACATAACGTACGAGCATACAAATTAGTAGCAGGAGTAGACCACTCGGCCCTTCAGCCAGGTCCGCCATTCAACTAGATCATGGCTGATCTGATTGTAACATCAACTCCACATTCCTGCCTACCCCCGATAACCTTCCACCCCCTTGCTTATCAAGAATCTATCTACTCTGCCTTAAATATATTCAAAGACTGTGCTTCCACCACCTTTTGAGGAACAGAATTCCAAAGACTCCCGACCCTCAGAGAAAAAAATTCTCCTCATCTCTGCCTTTAATGGGCGACCTCTTATTTTTAAACAGTGACCTCTAGTTCTAGATTCTCCCACAAGAGGAAACATCCTTTCCACATCCACCCTGTCAAAATCCCTCAGAATCTTATATGTTTCAATCAAATTGCCTCTTGCTCTTCTAAACTCCACCGGATACAAGCCTAGCCTGTCCAACCTTTCCTCATAAGACAACCTGCCCATTCCAGGTATTAGTCTAGTAAACCTTCTCTGAACTGCTTCCAATGCATTTACATCCTTAAATAAGGAGACCAATACTGTACACAGTACTCCAGATGTGATCTCACCAATGCCCTGTATAACTAAAGCATAACCTCTTTTCTTTTGTATTCAATTCTCCTCGCAAAAACAGTAACATTCTACTAGCTTTCTTAATTACTTGTTGGACCTGCATACTAACCTTTTGCGATTCATGCACTAGGACACGCAGATCCCTCTGCATTGCAGAGCTCTGCAATCTTTCACCATTTAGATAATATGCTTTTTTATTCTTCCTACCAAGATGGACAATTTCACATTTTCCCACATTATACCCCATTTGTCAGATCTTTGCCCACTCACTTAACCTATCTGTAGCCCCTTGTAGCCTCCTTATATCCTCTTCACAACCTACTTTCCTATCTATCTTTGTGTCATCAGCAAATTTAGCAACCATACCTTTGGTCCCTTCATCCAAGTCATTTATATAAATTGTAAAATGTTGAGGCACCAGCACTGACCCCTGTGGCAGACCACTCATCACATCTTGCGAACCAGAAAATGACCCATTTATGCCTACTTTCTGTTTCCTATTAGTTAGCCAATCTTCTATCCATGCCAATATGTTACCTCCTACACTGCGAGCTTTTATTTTCTGCAATAACCTTTGATGTGGCACCTTATCAAATGCCTTCTGGAAATCTAAGTACAATACATCCACCAGTTCCCCTTTATCCACTGCACATGTTACTTCAAAGAACTCCAATAAATTGGTTAGACATGATTTCCCTTTCAAAAACCCATGTTGACTCTGCCTGATTACCTTGAATTTTTCTAAGTCCCCCGCTATAACGTCTTTAATAATAGTTTCTAACATTTTCCCTATGACAGATGTTCAGCTAACTGGCCTGTAGTTTCCTGCTTTCTGTCTCCCTCCCTTTTTGCATAAAGGAGTTACATTCAGTATTTTCCAATCTAATGGAATCTTCCCCGAATCTAGGGAATTTTAGAAAATTAAAACCAACGCATCAACTATCTCACTAGCCACTTCTTTTAAGACCCTAGGATGAAGTCCATCAGGACCCGGGGACTTATCAGCCCGCAGCTCCAGCAATTTTCTCAGTACCACTTCCTTGGTGATTGCAATTTTCTTGAGTTCCTCCCTTCCATTTCCTGATTTACAGCTATTTCTGGGATGTTACTTATATCCACTATTCTTCTTTGGCCTCCTTGTCTCGAGAGACAATGGGTAAGCGCCAAGAGGTGGTCAGTGGTTTGTGGAGCAGTGCCCGGAGTGGCTATAAAGGCCAATTCTAGAGTGACAGACTCTTCCACAGGCGCTGCAGATAAAATTGGTTGTCGGGGCTGTTAGACAGTTGGCTGTCTCCTTGCACTTCTGTCTTTTTTCCTGCCAACTGCTAAGTCTCTTCGACTTGCCACTCTTTAGCCCCGCTATACTAAAGTGAAGACTAATGCAAAATACCTGTTCAGTTCATCTGCCATCTCCTTACTTTCCATTATTAATTCCCCAGACTCGCTTTTTATAGGACCAACGCTCACTTTAAGACTTTTTTCTTTTTTAAATATCTGTAGAAACTCTTACTATCTGTTTTTAGATTTCTAGCTAGCTTTCTCTCGTTCTCTAATTTTTCTCTCCTTATTAATCTTTTAGTCGTTCATTGCTGTTTTTTTATATTCTGTCCAATCTTCTGACCTGCTACTCATCTTTGAGCAATTATATGCTTTTCTTTATGTTTGGTACTATCTTTAACTTTTTTAGTTAACCACAGATGGTGGGTCCTCCCCTTGTAATTTTGCTTGAGTAATAGAATGCATAATCTGAGTCTATTAAGAAAATATTCCAATTTGTCTTTCTCAGATCCAGAGTGGATGAAAGCATACTTCCACACATTGAACCCCAGTGAACGTGGTTTTGCTTACTCACCTCTGTTTTTTCATTCCTTTAAGGGATGTGGATGGTGCTGGCAAGGCCAGCACTTGTTGCCCGTTCCTAATTACTCTTAAGAAGGTGGTGGTGAGCTGCCTTCTTGAACTGCTGGAGTCCATCTGGTACAGGTACACCCACAGTGCTGTTAGGGAGTGAGTTCCAGGGTTTTGATTCAACGGCAGTTAAGGAACAGTGATATAGTTCCTAGTCAGGATGGTGTATGACTTGGATGAGAGCTTGCGTGGTGTTCCCATGTGTCTGCTGTCCGTGTCCCTCCAGGTGGTAGAGGTCGCTGGTTTGGAAGCTCCTGTCGAAGGAGGTGTGGTGAATTGCTGCAGTGTATCTAGTTGATGGTACATACTGCTGCCA
Organism: Heterodontus francisci; assembly: GCF_036365525.1. Lineage (NCBI taxonomy): Eukaryota > Metazoa > Chordata > Chondrichthyes > Heterodontiformes > Heterodontidae > Heterodontus > Heterodontus francisci. The sequence continues at coordinate 69,494,166 of NC_090384.1, forward strand.
CTGTGCGTCGGTGGTGGAGAGAGTGAATGTTGAGGGTGATGGAAGGGGTGCCCATCAAGCGGGCTGCTTTGTCCTGGATGGTGTCGAGCTTCTTGAGTGTTGTTGGAGCTGCATCCGTTCAGGCAAGTGGGGACTATTCCATCACACTCCTGACTTGTGCCTTGTAGATAGTGGACAGGCTTTGGAGAGTCAGGAGGTGGGTTACTCGCTGCAGAATTTCCAGTCTCTGACCTGCTCTTGTAGCCACAGTATTTATGTGTCTGGTCCAGTTCAGTTTCTGGTCAATGGTAACCCCCAGGACATTGATAGTGGGGGATTTGGTGATGATAATGCCGTTTAATGTCATGGGGAGATGGTTAGATCCTCTCTTATTGGAGATTGTCATTTCCCAGCACTTGCGTGGCGCCAATGTTACTTGCCACTTATCAGCCCAAGCCTGAATGTTGTCCAGGTTTGCTGCATTTGGAGGCAGACTGGGTTTGCCATTGTTGTTTCTGGTGCCTAGGTCAATATGGGGTGTTCTGTCCGTTTTTATTAATTTTCAACTTTTGTGGAGCAGTTTTGTTCAATTGAATGTCTTGCTAGACCATTTCAGAGGGCTTTTAAGAGTTAACCACATTACTGTTGGCCTGGAGTCACATGTAGACCAGACCAGGTAAAGATGGCAGATTTCCTTCCCTAAAGGATATTAGTGAGCCAGATGGGTTTTTACGACAATTAATAGTAGTTTCATGGTCAACATTGCTGACTAGCTTGCAATTCCATATTTTCATTACTTAATTGAATTTAAATTCCACCAGCTGCTGTGGTGGGATTTGAACCCATGTCTCCAAAGTATTAGCCTGGGTCTCTGGATTACTAGTTCAGTGACATGACCACTATGCCACTGTCTCCCTTTGTAATTTCCTGCTCCCATCTACACAACTTACAATGCCTGCAAATTTAGTATCATCCGAAAACTTGGCTATTCAAACTCTTTATTCCTTCATTCATTAATCTATATGGTGAAAAGTTGAGGACCCAATACAGATCCCTGGGGAGCAGATTTGTCAAATCGCACCAGTTGGATCGGATTGAAGTAAATGCACCTGTCTGCTACCTTCCTCTTGTGTGCCATTTTCGAGTCCTCCAGTATCTGCACGTGGGGCAGAATATTTTTTGCTAACTTTTCATGGGTAAATGCACAAATTAAATGTATTTGATGCTGAGTGACTGGGTCTCTAGGCATCAATATTGTGGTCGAAATGATTTAACTTAATATAATAGTAAACTTAAGCTGCTTTTATATTACCCGAAATCAGCAGCTGACTCACATTGAGCGGGTGTCGTGCAGCTGCCTGCAAGCCAAATTAAAATTGCCAGGGTTCACTAAGATTCACTGCCAGGAAGACCCATTTTACCAGCCGCACTTGTGTGAATCATGCACAGTGAAAAATGCACCTGAACGGGCTTCCGAATGCAGCATTGTACTTAACCAAAGGACAATTACCAGTCCCCAGAACCTATCTTGCCACAGAAGGTAGGATGTCCAGCATTTTCCACAGCGAGACAGGTACATAAGAGATGACAGTACAGAAAATAAAAAAAATTGAAGATGTTGTTGCAATGCTGTTTTATTTCAATCAGTACACAATTCTGAACAGAAGTTTTCTAATTGAAAAATGTGTTCAATTTAGGGAGAAAAGTATGACGGTCGGAAAGCAGATGTCTGGAGCTGTGGTGTCATCCTTTTTGCACTGTTGGTGGTAAGTCATTTAAGTTTTTTTCCTTCAGTTTGGGAAATATTGAATGAGCTTTTGATGCACAGGAACCTATTATAAGAGGATTTAGTGTTTTGTATTTTTGGCTTAATGTAATTTCAATCTATTTGTTTCCACTTCTTTTAGAACTAACGATAATTTTATGCAGTACATTTGTTAAAGTTATTCTGTTGTGAAGATGTGCTGCTGTGCTGCAAAGCAGCAGTGAGTTCAGTACCCAGGAGGTTTTCATTTGACAGCATTATTACTTGTCTCCACATCAGACAATCTGCATGTCTACATATGTTGATGGATCTATTTGGCTTCCAGTAATCTTCAATACAGTGAGATCATGTTGTGCCTTTCAGGTGGACTACCTAAAGTATAATTACTTCAGGTGCTGCAACCTCTGTAAAACGTCCTGCCAGTATTTCTGAGGGAACCACTTGAATTGTAGCTTTGTCACTAAATCTATGAGTACCTGTGACAAGAACTACTGAGGTGTAGAATCACTTTTGTTTTCAGCTACAAGGATTTCATTGATGATGAGTGAAAGAAATTCAAATTCAGATCATGCGTCTGCAGCAATAGAAATGTCATTTCTAATTGCCTACATATTTGCGTTTAATTCAGTAAGAGCAATTTGTTATGTTTTAAATGTTCTGTAAAATGGATCCAAAATATTGTTGGTAGTGAGAATTCTTCGAGATCATGGAATAATTTATTGGTGTTATGACATTGTTAAGAAATATAATTTGTTTGGTGTACTGGATAGTGCATTGGGTTAGGTCGGGGTGTACTCATGAGATGACAGAGTCTAATTTCTCTGCTGACAGTTAAATGTCCTAAGTAATATCAGTTTTCTCTATCGCAATCCGGTAGTCACAGCACTGCATCACACAATTATCCATACTTTGATACTTTGGCTCTAGTGTGAGTAGTGGAATGTGCCGCTGGGGCAGGGTGTGCTTTTCTGATGTTTGTGCAAACAACGTGTGTTAACTCTGAGTACAGGATATTGTACCCATGGTACACTTGGCCTGGAAGTACTTGATGAGCACTGGGTATAAGAAATAGTTCCAGTACTGCCCCATCTTTGTTGGACATAAAATCCACAACAAATTCTTATTTAAATAAAATGCACAAGGGGCAATTTTAACCCTACACTCCTGGTGGAAGCCATGCAAGTGGAGAGTTAAATTTGGCCAGGTAATTTGCCGGCTGATGTCCTGTGCAGGTCATGCTGTCTTTCATGTACATTTCTCTTCTCACAATGCAGCAATGACACCCTGAAGCCAGAAGGATTAACCTTTAAATATGCATATTAGGGTCCAATGCATTTTTGCATCACCTAATTACAATTTTAATTGGTCTGAGTGAACAAGCTGTTGTAGCTTTCCCACCAGATGAAGACAGTGGGCATGAAGTGCTTCTCTGGGCTCCACAGGGAAAATTTAGTCTCCCCTGGGCTCCCCTCCTTCCATTTCATGTAACCGTCACAAAACCCTCTCCAGTTACTTTACTTGCCTTGTTGCTGGCAACTGTTCCTTTGGTGTCGGCCACTGCTGCCCACCCAGGTAAAATCACCCAGCCTTTAGATTACCAAGGTTGAGATGGCTTGCCGCTTGCTTCCTATCCGATTCCTGCTCCCGGTCTTTGTAATACTGTATTCAGGTCAGCAATTATGAGCTGTGCATTGGTTGCCCTGGCAGAGTACTTGCTCAGTTTCATAGGACTGGTATATAGAGTAATTGCTTGATTTCTGAAAGTGTATGCCATGTTGCTGTAGCAGTTAACCATAAACGTTAGGCTTAGTTAACAAGTTCCAGTGTTTTCACTGAACCAGGGAAGGTCCACAGCCAAAAATATGAAGTTACGAATGAAACATGCAGGCATCTGCACCCAAATTGTTTTAATGTTGCTATTGCAACTATCAAATGAAAATGTGGAAGATCAAAGTACAAAATAGCGAAGAGAGGAATTTCTTGAACATTTTTAGCATCGGCACAAACAAAAACAACTTATATTTGTACAGCACCTTTAGCATAATAAAACATCCCAAGGCACTTCATAGGAGCAGTTAAAAACAAAACATGACACCTAGCCACCTAAGGAGATTATGGCCGGAATTTAACGGTGGGCGGGAGGCCAGGACACCGGGAGTGGTGGCCACTGCTGGAACTACACCTAGTTTCAGCAGAAAGAGGAAGGACGGCTCCCGAAAGATGGTAGGTTTTTGGGGCCTCGCCAGGGACAATTGGCCGGGCCCCAGTGAGGCTAGGTGGGGTGGGGAAGGAGTGCTGTGTACTAGGGGCAGTTGGGGCTTCAGAGGCAGCCCTCCATGGGGCACAGAGTACCTGATCAGGAGGGCCGCCGCCCCCAGCCCGCAAGAAGGCCGCCAGGTTTTACTTGGTGTTTTTGGGGCCTTTGCTGTCCAGTCGCGGCAGATATAATGCCAGCAGAGGCTGGAGGAGGCCCTTAAGTGACAGTTAATTGGCCACTTAAGGACTTTGATCGGCTTGGGGTGGGCAGGCCATTTCTCGCTGCCGCCACACTGCGTAAAATTGCTGCCCCTGCCTCCCACTCAATTTTCCTGGGTATAAGAAATAGTTCCAGAACTGCCCCATCTTTGATGGACATAAAATTCACAACAAATTCTTATTTAAATAAAATGCACAAGGGGCAATTTTAACGCTACCCTCCTCGTGGAAGCCATGCAGGTGGACAGTTAAATATGGCCAGGTAACTTACAGGCTGATGTCCTGTGCGGGTCATGCTGTTTTTCGCACTTGCCTCCCAACCACCCCCCACCCCTGTAAAATTCCGGCCATTATGTCAGATGACCAAAAGCATGGTCAAAAAGGTAGTTTTTAAGAAGCGTCCTAAAGGAGGAAAGTGAGATAGAGAGGCGGAGAGGTGTAGGGAGGGAATTCCAGAGCTTAGGGCCTAGATAACTGAAGGCTCGGCCACCAATAGAGTCGGTAGCTAGGGAACTGAGTTTGGAGCAGGGACTGAAAGCCATGTCTTCAGTCTTCTCAATATTTAATTTGAAGAAATTTCTACTCATCCAGTACTGGATGTTAGATAAACAGTCTGATAATTTAGCAACAGTGGAGGAGTCGGGAGAAATGATGGTAAGGTAGAGCTGGGTGTCGTTAGCATACATGTGAAAACTAACACTGTTTTCAGATGATGTTGCCGAGGGGCAGCATGTATTTGAGAAATAAAAGAGGGCCAAGGATGGATCCTTCGGGGGGCACCAGAGGTAAGGGTGTGGGAGCCCGTCTAAGAATGAAGTCCAAAGTACGTAAAGTCCTCATCAGGGAACTGCTCTTTGCTGACGATGCTGCTTTAACATCTCACACTGAAGAGTGCCTGCAGAGTCTCATCGACAGGTTTGCGACTGCCTGCAATGAATTTGGCCTAAGCATCAGCCTCAAGAAAATGAACATCATGGGGCAGGACGTCAGAAATGCTCCATCCATCAATATTGGCGACCATGTTCTGGAAGTCGTTCAAGAGCTCACCTACCTAGGCTCAACTATCACCAGTAACGTGTCCCTAGATGCAGAAATCAACAAGCGCATGGGAAAAGCTTCCACTGCTATGTCCAGACTGGCCAAGAGAGTGTGGGAAAATGGCGCACTGACATGGAACACAAAAGTCCGAGTGTATCAGGCCTGTGTCCTCAGTACCTTGCTCTATGGCAGCGAGGCCTGGACAACGTATGTCAGCCAAGAGCGACGTCTCAATTCATTCCGTCTTCGCTGCCTCCGGAGAATACTTGGCATCAGGTGGCAGGACCGTATCTCCAACACAGAAGTCCTCGAGGCGGCCAACATCCCCAGCTTGTACACACTACTGAGTCAGCGGCGCTTGAGATGGCTTGGCCATGTGAGCCGCATGGAAGATGGCAGGATCCCCAAAGACACATTGTACAGCGAGCTCGCCACTGGTATCAGACCCACCGGCCGTCCATGACTCCGCTTTAAAAACGTCTGCAAACGCGACATGAAATCCTGTGACATTGATCACAAGTCGTGGGAGTCAGTTGCCAGCGTTCGCCAGAGCTGGCGGGCAGCCATAAAGATGGGGCTAAAATGTGGCGAGTCGAAGAGACTTAGTAGTTGGCAGGAAAAAAGACAGAGGCGCAAGGGGAGAGCCAACTGTGCAACAGCCCCGACAAACAAATTTCTCTGCAGCACCTGTGGAAGAGCCTGTCACTCTAGAATTGGCCTTTATAGCCACTCCAGGTGCTGCTTCACAAACCACTGACCACCTCCAGGCGCGTATCCATTGTCCCTCGAGATAAGGAGGCCAAAGAAGAAGAGAAGAAGAAGAGGGGCCAAGGATGGATCCTTCGGGGGACACCAGAGGTAAAGGTGTGGGAGCAGAAAGAGAAATCGTTGCAAGTGATAATCTGGCTATGATAATATAGATGTTCATGTTGAAAGACAGTCCCTCATGTCTTCTGCATTCCACAAACATTAAAAACTCTTGAAAAGTTTCAATGTTTTAAATACTTGATTCCTTTTTTGAATTCCCTATAATGTATATGTGTATATGTCAGTATAATCTGCTCTGTGGCATTGTCTAGTATTCTCCAGTCTTAGCACCATTTATACATTTGCCATGTATCAGTTCTTATTAATCATGATTAAATATCAAATAAATCAAGGTTGGTATCAAAATTTAGATTCTTTTGAGCAATCATGGGTTGAGAAGAAGTAAAGAATTTGAGAATCTTTTTCGGACCTGTTACATAGAAGAGAAAATTACTGTCCATATGGCCTATCCCAAAGTTGAAAAAATACCATGCACTGCCTCTCATGCCTCTCAATTCCTTCTCTGCCAGATAGTTATACAGTTCCCTCTTGATTTTGCCAATACTAGTAGACACTCCACTATCTGTTTCATATATTCACCACCCTTTGTAAAATGCAGTTAAATCTAAACTGTCTGTTCACCTTCCACCTTCTTTCCTTGAATCTGTGCTTCCATTTAGAGTTGATCATTGTGTCAATTATGACATTGGGGTTCAATTTACATATATTCCCTTGAATTTTGAATACTTGCTGCAAGAATATTTTAGATGCTTTAAACAAAAGCCTCTATTTATGAACTTGGAGGACCTCAAAATCCTAAAAATAGATTAATAATTTGTTTGAGTCTGAGTTTGTAATATTGGAAAGAAAGAAAGAGATATGTGAAGATCATTTTCAATTTCCTATTATTGCCATTGTTAAGACTGAACTGTAGAAAAATTGTGTTGATGTTTCCGTTCGGATTTGGAACCACGGTGAACCTAATTATATTAAACTTATTATGCACCACAAGAACATATGATTTGACATTTTAAAACAGCCATTTTTCTTTCATCATTATTTAATGTGGTCATGAACTCTGCTTCTGTGCTTTTGACATTAATTACACAGTGTTGTCTTTTGATCAGAAAGCTTTTATTTAGAGCCAGCATTAATCATGGCCTGGGGATGAATTCTGTTGCACACTGAAATATGTATTTAATGCTTGGTTTTAAACACTGAAGAGTTACCTTAAAAATGCCGAACTCTTTCAGATTATTTCTTAATGTAGCTATGGAGCTACATTCATTTTGAGGGATTAAACTAAATCTCAATGGAAAACATACAAGAATTGTTACGACCAAGATGGGAGTAATGCACTGTTAATTCAGTCCCACTACTCCACAGGTCACAGCATATTAGTAAAGTTTCCTACCTACCGGGAAAAAATATCCAAATTAATCACTTTATTTATCCCCAGAATAAAGCATGCAAATCAGGTTTCTTTAAACAACAACAAAATTAACTATTTATTAATAAACCAAGTTTTAAATGATAATGAGATGAATCCATGTGTATGAAAAGATTTTGTTACTTCTTAATCTTCCTAACCCTCATGCACACACATACATGCAATTACCAATGGTTAACCAGGGGAAATGGTTATATTGATTTTATTTTCACAGTTTCTTAGGGATAATAAAATAATTGGGTTGTTTCCGGATAGGCGAGGTGTCCCAGAGTTAAATAGTTAGATATTACTGAAGTCTCTAGGTGAAATTCATGAACAGTCTATGCTGGGTAGGCGTTCAAGGTAGTTCATCTGCAGTAGGCATCACACAGATCTTTCAGCAACAGGTTGTAGCAACAGGTCTTTTTAAATTTTAAAGTAGCAGTCTAACAGTAGAAACTTGCTTGAGAGTTCAGGAGCTTCCAAAACACAAAAGTCAACAAAGGAACCTTCTCCACAGAGCACAGCAATTACAGAACTCACTCTTCAGCAGGGATTCTTGACTGGAGGCAACAGCAACTTGCCATACCCAAAACACAGGCTGCCTTTCTCCAAAGCAGTGTTTCTCCACAGAGTGTAGCAATTCCACTTTTCTCTGGGTCTCTTCCTCTCTCTTCAGGCATAAACAGCAACAAGGTTCTAGCTCCCATACAGTAGATTTGCAACTCCTTCAAAGTTCTTTTGACTTCATGAAGAGATTAGAATTTTACTTGATACAGGAATTATTCTTCAAGCGAAAGAGTTTTCTGGGCTTTATCCCTGGCCAGTTTCCAGCAGTAACTCTCTTTGCTGCTCACAGCTCCCTTGGTCTCCTCTCATTGCCAAAATGAAACTTAAAGCCTTTTTCACAAACAATAAGAGTCACAAGACAATCGTAAAACCTTCAGGTTGCTTAGATACAAATTTCCCTGCAGCCTGGACTTCAAATATCATATGCCTCTGCAGTCACTGTTCACAGAAAATTAGCAACAGGTCTTGAAGGCACACAGACCTCTTAGTTTAAAAAAACTCTTATGACAGAATCAATTAATTGATTTCTTAATGATTATTTTCTTTAAATTGCAAGACATTAAGTAGGGACATTGCTTGACAGTGGATAATGTATAGCTTTTTTCTGTCGTTCATTTTTAGTACAGGCTTCTGTTTGTATTTTTATGAAAATATTTTGAACAATATTTTTTTTAAATGTTTGGAATTATTTTAGTTTTTGAAAGTATCCTTTTGTGGATTGTAAACTAACGGAATATTGCCCAATAATTCACTAGAAAGCTGATTGTAATTGAAGCATTTACAAGAGTCCAATAGCACAGGAATAAACAAAATTAACATACATAAAAAGAAACTTACAATGTGAATTTTCAAGGCAGCTCAGGGACAAGGCACCTATGAGAAGGTCTGATGGTCAACAAGTCAATTTCTAATTGTTGATGGGGTCATTTTTGATGTGTCCCAGTTGCAATAACTTGTAGTTGAAGTGGTACGAGATGAAAATTAGCATGACAGGGAACTCATCAGGCATTAGAACTGGACTGTCTACTTCTGCCATTATGCAGACAACCATATTTGGAGCCGCTGGCCGACTTACCTGATTATGACTTTAAGGACCTGACCTTAGTTGCAAAAACACCTGCAGTTAATCTCCACCACAGGAATGATTCAGCTGGTGACAGTTAAGGTCACCTCAACATTTTGCTGCCAGTCACACTACAGTGCTATCTTTTGAGAAGATTATATAGAGGGGAAACTCAATATTGGTGCGCTTGTATTTTGGGTGAAAAATGCAGGATAGGGGGGAAAATTTTGGAACACCAACACCTGTATTCAATCTCCTCGGAAGTGTGCTGACAACCAAACTGGAAACAGGTTCAAATGGGCTTGCAGAAGCATATTGGGACCCTAACCAGTTGTAGAAGCCCAGTCTGAAGTTTGTCTACAAATGGGTGGCCACACATACTGCTCCCAGTTGTTGCAGCTCTTGAGAGATCTAATCAGCAGTACTTAAAGGAACCACTGGAAGCCATTTAAAAAAATCCAAAAAGTGTTATAAAAGTTACATTTCTGTGGAGCACAGAATTGCTGAAGACTGCTCCCAGCTTGTCCGAACTTTTCATTATGACCATTCCTGGGAAATTCTGGTGATTAGCCTATCTGGAGAACAAAGAATGTAAAACTGGTCAGTCAATTATAATACTTTAAAAGAAACTATAGCAAAATTAATGTAGGCGCAATCAGACCACATGAACTAGGGGACATAGATTTAAGATTTTGGTTAAGAGATGCAAAGGGGATGTGAGGAAGAAACTTTTTATGCAGCGATTGGTAATGACCTGGAACTTGCTACCTACAAGGATGGTGGAAGTGGAGATGATCAATGATTTCAAAAGGAAATTTGATGGGCCCTCAAAGGAAATACATTTTCAGGGCTGTGGAGCGGGAGAATGGGACTGACTGGATTGCTTTACAGAGAGCCAGCATGGACTCGATAGGCTGAATGACCTCCTTCTGTGCAGTAATAACTCAATGCCCAAAAAGACATGGGCTTGCGATTTTTATTCCAATTTTGGTGGATGCCCAATTTACTCTTGGCTTTGGAACTCATCAGTTGTGAGGTCAGTCCATTCTTTGGATGAGGAATTAGAACAAGTTAGTTAGAATAGGAGATGGTGCAACACTGCATTGAGGCCTGGTGGAGGAAGGAGGATGTGACACAGTGTGTTTGAAGTTTAAAAGGAACAAGGGAGTAAAGTTCAGAAGAATAATGACAATAATGATAAAATAGAGAAAGACAAGAAAGATTGTGATGGAGAGAGAAGTTGGAATCCTAATATATCCTGCACTTTAGCCACAGCCTAATTCACAATTCTTTGGAAAAACAAAAATAAGTGTGACTTTACAAAATGGTCCCTCTCCTGGTGTTCTGTATCTGGTTGTAGTATAAGGGTATCAAAGGGTTAATATTTGAGACAGTGTGAGGAATACCACCCACCATGATGATGTAAGAGATCACATGTGAGAGTCTGGAGGGAGAAGCAGCATGGCTTCAGAGGAGTCATACAGACTTATGTAAAGCAGTGGCAGACTAAACAAACATACAATGTGGTGAACAGTGGTGGTTCTTACCATACAACATCCAGAAGAATTTGAAAAATACTTTGAAGAAAGCTGACCTGGAAAAAAGGCGTCAGTACTGCAGAACTCGAGAAGAGGCTGTGAAAAAGCTCCAGAGCTACTCCACGGGTGAAGGAGGCATGGAGAGTCAGGGAATCAGCTTGTAGAGGCATTCGAGCTGTACCACAAAGGTGTGGTGGTCGGTGAAAAAATACCGGTCCAGTGATCGCAGGCTTCAAGTCGGAGAACCAAGCAATGGTTGGGGATCTGTTGAGCAACGCGTTACAAGGGTAAAACTGTGTTCCTAGAGGCACTAGGCAGGCAACACTGGGAAAACCGAAAGTCCTTAGCAAGGGTGGATCCGAGGTCAGTGTGATTACACGTGGCGACTACGATGCAGAAAAAAAAGGCTGCAAATACGCAATACTCTATGTGAAGGGAGTAATAAGAGTATAGAAAAAAACGCTGCAAAACTGTGTTTAAAGAAAGAAATAAAGAAATACAGAGTGTAGTGGCGAGATTTCACAGAGAGAAACAGTGACCATAGCGGGAGTCAGCGCGAGGCTGTAAAGCGCAGGAAACTTCTGATACGGGAGAGAAAATTTTTGAAAGAAAGTAAACCAAATAGAAAGCTAAGGATCTTAAATTCACAATACCAGAGAGGTTTGGACACATGGAAGGACCAAATCAAACTCAAAATTGGTCACTCTGGCAAAAAAGATTTTTGAGATACAAAATTGCTTCCAAATTAGGCAGCCAGTCTGAAGCAGAGCAAGTTAACACATTGCTGCATTCCATTGGAGCAATAGCAGACAATGTTATTGCAAGACAAGGCATTAATGAGACATCAGACAAATTTGTTGAAGTTTGAAAAGCCTTTTTATAGCTATTTCAACCTGAGGAACAATAACATTCTGGAAAGGGCAAAATTTAACAGAAGGGTCCAGAAACCAGTTGAAACAGTTGATGCTTTATTAATGTCCTTTACAGACTAGCTGAATGATGCAAATATGGAGACCTAAAAGCAGAATTAATAAGACACTGCATTGTAGTAGATATTGCTGATGAATTCCTATCAGATTTATTGCAGTCTAAGGAAGATCTCACCCTAGAAAAAGCAATACAGCTGGTGAGATAAGCAGAGGTCTAGGAGAAGAACAGAGCAATCCTGAGAGGTGAAGAAAGACCCTGGTTCAATAAATCTCCAGCGACCATACAGTTCCTTAAGCTGTGCAGGGCTGTATAAAAGAAGCACCAGAAAAGAAGGTACATGGTGGGTGAGGGGGGGAGGTGGGGGAGGTCTATGATGCCATGAATCCCTGCCAGCACTGTAGCGCCAAAAAGATGCACAGGCACGAACAATGTCCTGCAAACAAAGCAGAATGCTTTCACTGTAAGAAAGAAGGTCATTTTGGGAAGATGCGCCAAAGTAAAATCTCTACTCCCACAGCTATGAAAGAAAGTCTCTAAGCATGGAGCTGTTAATGAAGTTGAACAATCTCCATCAGGAGAGACATCAGAAAACTTCCTTGGTGAGATCAATGACCCTAATCATGCATTCTGGTCTGCAGATATATATGTCAATGGACATATCACCAACTTTAAACTAGACACTGGAACAAGTGTAACAGTTTTATCAGACAATGAACCGTGTTTATCAACGCATTACCTACAACCAACAGAAACTCAGTTACATGGCCCAGGAGGGATTGAACTGAAAGTCAAGGGAAAACTATAGGCAACACTCCAGTACAAGGGAAAGCAGATATTGGAAACACTATGTTCTACAGAATTGGTAATTTTCTCTTTTAAGTAGAAGACCTTGTATTGATCTTCATCTTATAAGAAAAGTGGACGATGTTGAGCAACAAACGACAGCAGAGCATTGTCCAGCTCTACTGTTGACAACAGGATGTTAACTTTGAGATTGGGTCATGTTCTCAGTTCACTGCATCACAATGGCCGGCAAGCTCGAAAAAAGCTCCAATAAATTTGTCATGCTCAGATGCAAGATGAGGAATGCATCCGTATCCCTCAATATTGCATGCATGTTTGACCGCAGCAGTATCCCAGTGGGAAGAGAATGAAAATCTTCTTCGAACACAGAAGGCACTTTACTATTGTGGATGATTTGTTGGTATATGACGAGAGGCTGGTAATTCCAGATTCACTCTGGGTAGAGATCTTGAAGAAAGTACACCAAAGCCACATGGGTATAACAAATTGCATAGCACGGGCTCAGTCATCTGTGTGGCGGCCAGCAATATCAAGGGATATAGAAGAAATGATTTATAACTGCCAGGTCTGCACAGAGCACAGACAGGATCAGAGGGAATCCCTTATCTTGACCCAATTTCCAACTCGACCACGGGAACGTCTGAGGATTGATCCCTTCATGTTTAATGGAAATTCTTACCTGATTGTCATCGACTATTTTTCCAGGTGGAATGAAGTCAGACATTTGTACACAACGTCTACTGAGAGAGTCATTCGAGCTTTATCAGAGATCTTTGCAACACATGGTATACCTGACCAGATAGTTTCTGATAATGGACCACAATTTGCAAACAACTACTTTACACACTTTGCGGAAAACTGGATTTGTACATCTTACAAGTTTCCCTAGATATCCTCAATCAAATGATGTAGCTGAAAGAGGAGTCAGAACTATTAAAGCATTGTTAAAGAAAAATGAAGATTTTCAAAAAGCACTCCTAAACTACAGATCTACTCCATTGCAATGTGGATTAGCACCATCAGAACTGTTGATGGGAAGGAAGCTTTGACACAACTTCCCATCCTACCCAAAATATTACTTCCAGGGCTAGAAGTCCAGGATTATCAGAGATCAAGACAGAGAAAAGTCTTACCAAAAGCAATATGCTTATAATTGCAATAGGAAATATCGTGTCAGGAACCGCCCAAGCTGACGGAAGGAGAAAAGATAGGGGTAAGAGACCAAGGCAGAGAAGGAGTGATCATCCAGAGAGATGAGAATCAAGAGATTATATTTAGTAAATACTTCAGAAAGCACTATAAGGAGAAAGAGGAAAAATCTTATTTCTATTCATCAAAGACATCAACCAGTCCTATATTTGGATGAACCAGATGTTGAATCTGAAATTTAGAAAGCACCGGATACTACAAACCTCAAAGAAGACCATCCAAGTCAAGAAACAAGAATTCAGAGAAAGACTACTGATCTTCTGAGTCTGACAACAAGAAGATCAGGGAGAGTTGTGAAGCCTTCTGGCAGATTGAAACTGTGATGTCAGGGATTTGGGGGGGAGATGGGTTGTATGGAAAAATGTTTAAAAATGAATGTATAAATATATGCACGCATAAAGACTTGGGGTGGGGGGGGGAAGATGTATTATAAGGGTTTGAATGGGTTAATATTGAGACAGTGTGAGGAATACCTCCCACCATGATGATGTAAAAGATCACATGTGAGATATACTGGAGGGAGAAGCAGCACGGCTTCAAAGCAGTCATACAGACTTACATAAAGCTGTATGTAATTAAAATGTAATAAATGAGTTAATGTTAAAATTATTAGTCATCTTTCCTAGCCAGACTAACCAAATACATAAATGGTGGCAGACTAACCAAACGTACAACACTGGGATATACTCGTGCATCTCCAGATGTTCACTCAAGCAGAGCATTGGCAGAGTTATGGAAGCATGGAGTAGGTTGCCTGGAGAATATTAAATAAAAACAGAAAATGCTGGAAGCAGTCAGCAGGTCCGGCAGCATCTGTGGAGAGAGAAACAAAGTTTTCGTTTCAGGTCTGTTAACTCTGTTTCTGTCTCCACAGGTGCTGCCTAACCTGCTGAGTGTTTCTGCTTTGTCTGCTTTTATTTCAGATTTCAAGCATCTGTAGGATTTTGCTTTTGTTTTGATATTGGGGCCTGTGCCTGTGTACTTGGAAGCTGAACAATCCTTCATTCCAATGCTGATGTTGGAGAGTCCAGAGACTGGGATAAGCAAAAAAAATAATTTTTTCACTTGCCTGAACCATCAAGGTAACTTTGTTCTGAGAGGAGTCAGAGTTGAAAACAAATGAATCATCAGATACCCAGGAGACCAGCTTTCATACCTCATCTGCTAAATGTTGGAATTGTTGCCTGACCATTGAGAATAATTTGATCTTTCCTTCGATGAGCTTGCTTTAATATCAAAATAAAGACATACATATAGCAGAGGAACAGCATTTTGGTTCCCAGTTACCTGCTTCACACTGCCTCAGTCATGGTGGCAGCTAACAAAAGTTCCAAGCAACGTCAATTACCCATGCACCATCCATCAAAGAGTTTGTCAGAAGGTATTGGAGGGAACTAGAAGTATTCTAGCCACTTTTTTTCTTGTAAAGGAAGAGTTTATTTATTGCATAAGTATTGCACTAGTAGTTTCACGCTGTGTCTTGCTGCTTTTGTGTCCTGACCTTACTTTTAAATAAATTTGACATTTATTACTTATAGGCTGAACGTAATGTTCTGACAGTATGAATTGCCTTTGGAGCAGATAGGAGAACATGGTGGGCGTCATATGTAGTTCCTAGTGCATTTCACCATTGTTAATTGCTAGTCCCGTGGTACACTATTCCATTAATGGCTCCTATAAAGAATACATGCATTGGTTCATATGGAAACCACCTTTTGGCTGTGAACAATGGACAAATATTCCAGGAAAAGCCCAAATCATAACAATCTACATTAACCGTTCTTGGTTATCCTGTTTGTGCATTAATCTGTACCATTTTGTTAGTGATACATTATTCCTTACATGAAGAACACATTTTATGTTAATACCCTATTTACAGCAAGTAAATTAGAGAAATTACATTGTTTTGTGTTGATGTTGAGGTAACAGCAGGATTATTTTTAACTTATCAGTTGTTGAATGGCGATCAAGTTCAAGCCTACAATTATGAAACAGACTGAAACTCATACAATACTGCGGGAGATGTGAGGCCCAATTTTAACTCCTGGCGGGAGCATCTTGGAGCTGAGGCAGACAGCAAACCATCTTGCCCTCCATAGAGTGAGGTCAGGAAAATTTTAACTCCCAGGCATTATCTCCCACTTCAACCCAGTGGGAAGTGCTAGCTGGCTGGCAGGTGGGTAGGGGGTTTCAGACAGTAGGAGTCTGCCACTTGGGTCAGAAGGACATCATAGCCAGTGAGGGGGGGAGGGAAGCCTGAGGCAGGGAAGGCCTAAACTTTCCTTGTGGGAAATGGAGTTGCACTCCTGCTCTTCCTAGTTCACAAGAAAACCAAAAATGAACATATGAATTAGGAGCAGACGTAGGCCGTTCAGCCCCTCGAGCCTGCTCCGCCATTCAATAAGATCATGGCTGATCATAGTACTGCATACATGCATCTGTTGATAATGAATGCTTCAGGAAATTGAGTGCATGCTGGTTGTCCTCATGCCACAGAATGGTGTTTCCTTTCTGAGGAGTTCTCGTAGAATCGAAGACTTCTCAGAGAAATTTGAAATGTAAGGAGCTAAAAAATTGAAGAGATCGAGATATCTTTGCAAGTCTTCTTTGGCTTGTGGGCTTACCATGGATTGGATATCCTCTATCTTGCTGGGATCCAGTCTAATGCCTGTGTCTGAATAAATGGAGCCAAAGAAGTTAATCTGTCTCCTGTTTATGGCACATTTCTTACTGTTAAATACAAGGCCCAATTTCCTGGTTCATTCCATCAGGATCTGTAAATTCCTGTCATGTTCCTCTTTTGTGGTGCCCACAACTGCGATATCATCAGCAATACATATACATCCTGGGACATTCTCTGCAATGTGATCCATGCATTGATCAAATAAATCTTGGCTTACTGATAAGACAAATGTTAGGTGCAAGAAACACTATCGCCCAAACAAGAGACCTGAAAGTTGTCAACTCTTGCGAACTTTCAGAGAGATGGACCAGCCAGTACCTGTGCTTTGCATCTAGTTTTGAAAAGAACTTGCCTTTTAAAAATTTTGGATTCAGCTCCTCTAATGTGGGGATTTTGTGAGGACAGCGTTTCAATACCTTGTTTAGCACTCTTCGGTGTTCCGAAGAAGGGTCACTGACCCGAAACGTTAACTCTGCTTCTCTTTCCACTTGACACATATCTTGCCTGGCTGAGGTGATCTACAGTCGTAGTACCAAGTGCCCATATGCACTGCCTACTTGCAACAATCGCCTCAGACTTCCTGCCTTCTCTTAGGAGACTTTCAACATCGTACCCTTTTTCCTTGTCTAGTAGTTCTTTCTGAAAAGCTTCTATCGGGGTAGATGCAATCACCAACTCCATAATCAACTCTGATAATTCTACCTCTGAGAAGTCACAGAGTTTGCCTTCTCCCAGCACCTGCACTCAAATTGGTCAATGGTCTCTCTTGATTGTTGCCTGTATGTCATCAGCTCTAGGCGGTGAATTCTGAAATTAATTCTGATCTTGATTTGGTCCTCTAACATAGACCATAGTCTTGCTGGCTCCTTCTATTCCACTTCAGAACATCTCGAGGTGTTAATCCATTGCAGACCCTCACTACCAATTGCTATTTTTATCTTGATTGCTTGCTTTTCCAGCTCTGTGATGGTCAGGTTCAAGAAATACCACTACATGCGTTGTTTAAAAAGTTGAAATTCGTGAAGGAGCTTTCCAATTCATGGAACGATATTTAGTGGACATGGTTCCACATTCCCCCTGTCAAAATTGCAGCTGGAGCTTTCCCCTTTAAAGTGCAGCCTTTCTCTCCTTATTTTTCTTGGGCCTATCCCTGGAGTGGGAAAAAAAACTTAAGGTTCTACCGTGTCTGCAGCATCAAGCTTAGATCATGCCCAAAACCTGTTCCTGCAGCATGGGTTTTCATCCTGCGATCGGGGTGGCTCCGCCCATGAAGCTCTAACGGTGGAAAAACACCCGCCACATAATGCCGATGCCGATCCTCAGCCGCAACGAGAACCGATGTTGCTGGCTGTCTTCTAGCATGATTCCTCCTGATTTCTGCTGTTTCTTTCTGGTCACCATCAATCTGAACACTTTTCTTCGTGTACTCACTGTGTCTTGAGCACCAACTTCGTGGAAGGTTGTTGAACGTGCCCGTGCCAAATTGCCACCACCCCTGATGATGAGTTGTGCTTCTCTGTCCGTGTTGGTCTACAGTGGGAGAGATTGCTGGTCTTGATGTCTTGCTCGAGATAGCTGTATGAAATTAAGCTATCTTTCAAAGCCTCCTCTGTGCTGCTCCCATTGCTACCAGATCAGCCTAGTGGAGAAGCCATGGTGGGTTCGCTATGCAGGTCTTGGGTTAAAATTGGAGTCAGCCCTGGTTACACCATTGGAGTACAATCTTCCGGAGGATGTCCCACTCAACTGCTCAAAATTACAGGCTGGAATTTTACAGTCCCCACTGAGCGGGCTGGTGGCATTGTGGGGTGGGGGGTATAAAATTGCAGTGGAGGTGGGGATGCTGTTCCTGACCCCCTTCTCACCCCAAAGCAATTTGATGCAGGACAGCAAGAAATGGCTCGCCTGCGCAAGGCCAATCAAGGCCCTTAAATGGCCAATTAACTGTCAGTTAAGGGCCTCCTCCCGCCGCCGCAGGTATCGGCGGCCGGGCGGCAAAGGCCCCAAGAACCCCACCTGGTAAAACCAGGCGGCCGCCTTGTGGGCTGAGATTTGGGGGGGGTCCCTCCTGTTCGGGCACCCTGTGCCCCACGGAGGGCTGCCCCAGAAGTCCCCAATGCACAACACTACCCCCCCCTCCCCCAGTCAACTGACCCACCTTGCCTCACTAGGGCCCTGGCCGATTATCTTCGGCGAGGCCCTAAAAACATACCCGAGTTCCAGGGCCATCCTTCCTGTTGCCTCTGATGGCTGGGTGTAGTCCCAGCCGTGGTCACCGTTCCCGGCAGCTCCATTAGGCAGGATTTCTTGCCTCAAGGCGTTGGAAGTCCTGCTCAAGACCAATTAATGGCCTGGGGAGCAGAAAATCCCGGCCTGGTTCCCCATACCCGGGAGAGGCAGGCTCACCACCGACTTTTCGGCCTGCTCCTGCCCACCATAAAATTCTGGCCACAATCTACAGAAATGCAGCAGGATCGGAGAGGCTAAGCAGCTGAGGCCATTTTAACTGTCTATCTGCCCAATTTCTGGCAGGGTTAAAATGGGCCCTAAGGACTTTTGCTTTCACTTATTGGATTTAGTCTCCTAGTGCCAGTCTCATTACACTGAACAATGGGAATGATCACTTGCATTCAAACACTTACTCCCAGAAGATTAAACATACCAGAGTTCATTGCATTACCAATGCAGTGTTTTATTTTGTTCACTTTTCTTATTATCTCAGCTATTTACAGCAAAAGACCATTACACCAATGAAAGCAGCACACTGAGAATAATTACTACTTTAACTGTGCTGTTCTTCATGGGTGTTCTTTACAAAGCTCCAGAAAATTTGACTTTAATTGATGAGAGATATTTTCTGGATGCCAATTCAGGGCCAAATGGATTTTGTCATCTCTCACTCACATGTCATTTGTTGATGTAAATGATGTTGCTTTTCTTGCAGCTAGCAGGAGTCTCTTTGCAATGCGACTACCTGAAACCTATTTTTATTTGTGAGAAGTTAATTTTTTTCAAGGATATTTGTATCTTTATAAAGAACATCCAATAAAGGTTCATTAAGACTTTAAATGATATGTCCTGAATTGGATTACATCAACTGTTATCTCCCTTCATACATCGACTTTTCAATGTAGGAAGGGTGCATTTGTGCCTGTTTCATTGTTTGTTGTCCCTGTACCGCTGTCACCTGCACTCTGGAGAAGGGATGAGAGGGATTAAATTGGAGCAGTTGATCATTTTGTATATCCTGTGGTTATAATTTCTAATTCCTAGTGGATGCAAATGGGGGATAGTTTTATCTCTGGACAAGACTCACTTAAGAAAGCTCCTACTGACAGCATCAAATAAGGTTAGGAATTTAGTGATTGGGGTATTATGAATAGATAACACTTGTTTTGCTTACTAAAGCACAGGCATTCCTGACCGTGCAAACCCTCAAATGTGCATCCAAGTGTATACAAATCCAAATGGACTACTGTTACTATTAAATATTGTCCAGAGACTTGGGGATGAATTTTCCCAGCCCTTTGCTGGTGGACTGGGAGGCATGAGGGCTGACAATATGGTGGGGGAAGGCATTGGATGGGGTGCCAGATATTTTCCCGCTGCCAGGGCATATTGCCAGCGGCAGGAACCACAGTGGCACGGCCGGCCACCTGCTGGCAATTTGAGGCAATCAATTGCCCAATTAGGGGCCACCTCCTGCCCCCTCCAGCATTTTACCAGCATTGGGAGTGGCCTCTGTCACGTGGGGAGACTGCCAAGTAAACCCTGGTGGCCTCCCATCAGATTCCCGGGGGTGGGGGGGGGGGTGGGGTGGGGTGCTTCATGGCCCATGGAGCGGCCTTTCCCGTCCACCCCCACCACCTCCCTAGTGGCAATGGCTGTCACCTCATCCAAGGCGCTGCCGCCAGGGGTGGTGTGTGGGGGTTAGTGATAGGTGGGTGGTGGGAGGAGGTGCAGGCCACCGTTTTCAATTGGATGGTAGTCTCAGCAACCTCTTAACTGGCTGCCCCGGGGTCCAGCCACCCACCGGAGCAGGGTCAGCTCCCACTTTCGGTCCCGGTGGTGAACTTGAGCCTCTTCGGGAAAATCCAACCCTTGAAAACATAATCTAGGCTGGCACTTCAACATAGTACTGAGGGTGTGCTGCTTGGTCAGAAGTGTTGTCTTTCACATGAACTGTTAAACCAAGGCCCCTTCTGCCGTCTCAGGTAGACGTAAAAGAACCCATGGCACAATTCAAAGTCAAGCAGGGCAGTTTTCCCCAGTGTCCTACTTATCCCTCATCCTGCATCATTAAATGCAGGTCATTATCTTTTGCTCTTTTTGGGACCTGTTGTGTTGATGTCTGCATTTCCTACATTAAAATAACGATTACACTTTAAAGGTGCTTATTTGGTTGTATAGCGCCCTGGGATGTCCTGAGGTCATGAGAGGTGCTTTACAATAACTATTTGCATTTCTATAGAGCATAAAGGTAATACAAATAAACAGGTGATATTTGAGGAAATCAGAATTGGTCATTCGTTTGTGAATTTTCACCTCAACTAGAATTATTCTAGATTTCACCATCCCCCTCAAAAATAGAAAATAGTTTGCAAATCTTTATACTTATTTCAGTTAATGACCATTTGCTCTAAAGCAAATCCAGAAACGTTTTAAGAAGAGGAAACTGCATTCAATGTATTTCTAACATTATTCTCTTCAACTTCTTATCAGTTGGCTTGTTAAACAAGAACGTTAATACTGAGTTTTCCTGCTTTTGTAGGGAGCACTGCCATTTGATGATGATAATCTGAGACAGTTATTGGAAAAGGTAAAGCGTGGAGTGTTTCATATGCCGCACTTTATACCGCCGGACTGCCAAAACCTCTTAAAGGGAATGATCGAGGTGGATGCTGCAAAACGCTTAACAGTAAGTATTGGTTTTCTGTTTCTCCGCTTCTCTCTGGTTGTACCTTAATTTCTTGTTTGACCATGCAAATCATACATGGATGTTTCTTTTGAGGATATCAATAACAAAAACTACAGTATGCTCAAAGAACAATACAGTGCAGTGTTTCCAATAGTTTTAAAATTCAATAAAGATTCATAATGCTGTGTCAGTGATATACTTTCCACTTTATTGCATTCTTTCCCGCTGCACATTTTAACACAAACATTGACTGACTAAAACTCTCATTAAAAATGGACTAAGATGCCAATTGGGTTGTCACAATCAATTGATATCCTATTGAAGTATTAAGAGGAATCTCTAACCATCACAACAAGGTGAAGTGCGATCAATCACATGGCAAATGTACTGTAGTATATAAAGCATCTGTTCTTAGTTAGAAAATGTGGGTTATGGTGGATTGGAGAAGATGATTGCTTTTCAGAAAAGCCACTTCCCTGGTGGCATAGTGGGTAGCATAATGGCCCAGTATGCAGCTTAGCCATAAAGACCTACAGTGTCCAGGGTCTGCACTTTACTGAGTTAGCTGATCTCAGCCAGATGATGAAGAAGCGTGCATAATAATTTGATAACCCCACTAACCCACCGCTGGTTCAGTGCATTTAAGGCTAGGAGGAGGGGAAAATAATTAACTCCAGTTCCTGCTCCGAATCACATCAGAAAATTATGGTAGGTGAATGTCAAGTGATAACCGGATCAAGCTCAACTACAGTGTCCTCCAAAGCAAATAGCCTGCTAATTTTCAATGCCCAGATACATGAGAAAACTGGCATTTGGGTGAAGTAATGCAGGGTGTTAGCATCCATCTAGCCATACAGCAGCATGAGTCACTATCTTCAGAACAAAAGGGGTGAATATTTAAAGAAAAGGCTATACATTTTTAAATCTATCATACTTGGAATGCTGCTAAAAACATATTAAGGGGGAAAATAAGTGGGGCGAACCAGATTGTGCTTTCTGAAATAGCGGCGGATACTTTTAGAAGTGGCTATCGTAACATTGATTTCACATGGACATTTACATTGAATGATGAGATCATGGCCGGAATTTTGCGTTCAGACAGTGGCCCCACCCACCGCCTGAAAAGTCAGGGTGTGCCCACCTTCGCCGGGCCTGGAAGCCGCGCAGTGATTTTATGTGGCCCGGGCCCTTAATTGGCCTTGGTCGGGACTTCCGCCCCTCAGAGGGCCGGCAGCTCCTCAGTCCCAGCAGGATTGGGAGTGGTGGCCACTGCTGGGACTGCACCGAGTCAGAAGAGCAGCATGTACGTCGCCCTTCAGGAAGGTAAGTGGTGTTTGGACCTCGCCGGGGACAATCAGCTGGACTGTGGCGAGGGTTTATTTTAATATTCTTTCCCGGGGTGTGGGCTTCACTGGCTAGGCCAGCATTTATTGCCCATCTCTAATTGCCCTTGGGAAGGTAGTGGTGAGCTGCCTTCTTGAACTGCTGCAGTCCATGTGGGGTAGGTACACCCACAGTGCTGTTAGGAAGGGAGTTCCAGGATTTTGACCCAGAGACAGTGAAGGAACAGCGATGCAGTTCCAAGTCAGGATGTTGTGTGACTTGGAGGGGAACTTGCAGTTGGTGGTGTTCCCATGCATCTTCTGCCCTTGTCCTTCTAAGTGGCAGAGGTCGCGGAGTTTGGAAGGTGCTGTCGAAGGAGCCTTGGTGAGTTGCTGCAGTGCATCTTGTAGATTGTACACACTGCTGTCATTGTACATCGGTGGCGGAGCAAGTGACTATTTGAATGTTGTGGATGGGGTGCTAATCAAGTGGGCTGCTTTGTCCTGGATGGCGTCAATCTTCTTGAGTGTTGTTGGAGCTGCACCCATCCAGGCAAGTATTCCATCACACTCCTGACTTGTGCCTTGTAGATGGTGGACATGCTTTGGGGAGTCAGGAGGTGAATTATTCACTGCAGAATTCCCAGCCTCTGACCTGCTCTTGTAGCCACTGTATTTATATGGCTGGTCCAGTTCAGTTTCTGGTCAATGGTAGCCCCCAGGATGTTTAAAGTGTGGAATTCAGCGATGGTAATGCCATTGAATGTCAAGGGGAGATGATTAGATTCTCTCTTGTTGGAGATGGTCATTGCCTGGCACTTGTGTGGCCCAAATATAACTTGCTACTTATTAGCCCAAGCCTGAATGTTGTCCAGGTTGTTGCATATGGACATGGACTGCTTCAGTATCTGAGGAGTTGTGAATGGTGCTGAACATTGTGCAATTATCAGCGAACATCCTCACTTCTGACCTTATGGGGCGGGAAGGTCATTGATGAAGCAGCTGAAGTTGGTTGGGCCTTGGACACTACCCTGAGGAACTCCTGCAGTGATGTCCTGGGACTGAGATGATTGACCTCCAACAACCACAACCATCTTCCTTTGTGCTAGGTATGACTCCAACCAGTGGAGAATTTCCCCCGATTCCCATTGACTTCAGTTTTGCTAGGGCTCCTTGGTGCCACACCCGGTCAAATACTGCCTTGATGTCAAGGGCAGTCACTCTCACCTCACCTCTTGAGTTCAGCTCTTTTGTCCACGTTTGGACCAATGAAGTCAGGAGCTGAACCCAAACTGGGCATCAGTGAGCAGGTTATTGCTAAGTATGTGCCACTTAATAGCACTGTAGACAACACCTTCATCACTTTGCTGATAATTGAGAGTAGACTGATGGGGCGGTAATTGGCTGGATTTGATTTGTCCTGCTTTTTGTGGACAGGACATACCTGGGTAAATTTCCACATTGTCGGGAAGATGGCAGTGTTGTAGCTTTACTGGAACAGCTTGGCTAGGGTAATGGCTAGTTCTACAGCACAAGGCTTCAGTGCTATTGATGGAATGTTGTCAGGGTCCATAGCTTTGCAGTACCCAGTGCCTTCAGCCGTTTCTTGATATCATGTGGAGTGAATCGGATTGGCTGAAGACTGGCATCTGTGAAGCTAGGGTCTTCAGGAGGAGGCTGAGATGGATCATCCATTTGGCACTTCTGGTTGAAGATAGTTGCAAATGCTTCTGCCTTGTCTTTAGCACTTATATTCTGGGCTCCCCAATCATTGAGGATGGGGATATTTGCGAAGCCTCCTCCTCCTGTTAGTTGTTTATTTGTCCACCATCATTCACGACTGGATGTGGGAGGACTGCAGAGTTTAGATCCGATCCGTTGGTTGTGGAATCACTTAGCTCTGTCTATTGCATGCTGCTTCCGCTGTTTGGCATGCATGTAGTCCTGTGTTGTAGCTTCAGCAGATTGACACCTCATTTTTAGGTATGCCTAGTGCTGCTCCTGGCAAGCCCTCCTGCACTCTTCATTGGGTGAGGGTTGGAATGTCAGGCAGAGGGGTAATTTTATTGGGGGTGGCAGATGCTGCTTGAGGGGCCCTCCGTGAGGCACAGGTTGCCCGATCAGGAAGGTTCCCTCCACCCAGCCCACAAGGAGGCCGCCAGGTGGTGGTGCCCGGCTGCTGCTGGCAAAATACCAGCGGCGATGGGAAGAGGCCCTTAAATGGCAATTAATTGGCTGCTTAAGGACCTCAATTGGCCTGGGGCAGGCGGGCCATTTACCACTTCACCTGCATCTGATAAAATAGCAGCACAGACAGTTAGGTGACCAGAACGGCACTCCCCCGCCTCCCACTGGATTTTATGCCCACACCCTGCCCCCCACTCCTGGTGGGGCAGGGCATAACGTTTCCAGCCTATGAATGAATTACCCTTAACTGATTTGGCAGAGCAGATATCCTGACATGATGAACAACTGGTTTTCCAAAACTGCTTTTATATTTTGTGTAGTGGCAAACAAGAGCTTCTGGCTTCTGCTGTGCAGGTCTCATACAGCTGTCAGTGACCTCAGAATAAACTCGCTAAAATCACTCAGGCTTGCTGTTGGGAAAATTGTTCTTTTTTCTACTAGGTCTTGTGGCCTACCTTTGTGAATCTGGCAAGGCTTTGTAGAATTTTTTTTTAATTCATTCATGGGATGTGGGCGTCGCTGGCCAGGCCAGCATTTATTGCCCATCCCTAATTGCCCTTGAGAAGGTGGTGGTGAGCTGCCTTCTTGAACCGCAGCAGTCCATTTCGGGTAGGTATACCCACAGTGCTGTTAGGAAGGGAGTTCCAGGATTTTGACCCAGCGACAGTGAAGGAACGGCGATATAGTTCCATGTCAGTATGGTGTGTGACTTGGAGGGGAACTTGCAGGTAGTGGTGTTCCCATGCATTTGCTGCCCTTGTCCTTCTAGTTGGTAGAGGTCGCGGGTTTGAAAGGTGCTGTCTAAGGAGCCTTGGTGCATTGCTGCAGTGCATCTTGTAGATGATACACACTGCTGCCACTGTACGTCGGTGGTGGAGGGAGTGAATGTTTGTAGATGGGGTGCCAATCAAGCGGGCTGCTTTTGTCCTGGATGGTGTCGAGCTTCTTGAGTGTTGTTGGAGCTGCACCCATCCAGGCAAGTGGAGAGTATTCCATCATACTCCTGACTTGTGCCTTGTAGATGGTGGACAGGCTTTGGGGAGTCAGGAGGTGAGTTACTCGACTCATGATTCCTAGCCACCTGACTTGTGCTCTTGTAGCCATGGTATTTATTTGGCTACTCCAGTTTCTGGTCAATGGTAGCCCCTAGGATGTTGATAGTGGGGGATTCAGCAATGGTAATGCTGTTGAATGTCAAGGGGAGATGGTTAGATTCTCTCTTGTTGGAGATGGTCATTGCCTGGCACTTGTGTGGGGCGAATGTTACTTGCCGCTTATCAGCCCAAGCCTGGATATTGTCCAGGACTTGCTGCATTTCTACACGGGCTGCTGCAGTATCTGAGGAGTCACGAATGGTGCTGAACATTATGCAATCATCAGCAAACATCCCCACTTCTGACCTTATGATTGAAGGAAGGTCATTGATGAAGCAGCTGAAGATGGTTGGGCCCAGGACACTACCCTGAGGAACTCCTGCAGTGATGTCCTGAAGCTCAGATGATTGACCTCCAACAACCACAACCATCTTCCTTTGCGCTAGGTATGACTCCAACCTGCGGAGGGTTTTCCCCCTGCTTCCCATTGACCTCAGTTTTGCTAGGGCTCCTTGATGCCATACTCGGTCAAATGCTGCCTTGATGTCAAGGGCAGTCACTCTCACCTCACCTCTTGAGTTCAACTCTTTTGTCCATGTTTGAACCAAGGCTGTAATGAGGTCAGGAGCTGAGTGGCCCTGGCAGAACCCAAACTGAGCGTCACTGAGCAGGTTATTGCTAAGCAAGTGCCGCTTGATGGCACTGTTGATGACACCTTCCATCACTTTACTGATGATTGAGAGTAGGCTGATGGGGCGGTAACTGGCCGGGTTGGACTTGTCCTGCTTTTTGTGTACAGGACATACCTGGGCAATTTTCCACGTTGCAGGGTAGATGCCAGTGCTGTAGCTGTACTGGAACAGCTTGGCTATGAGCGCGGCACGTTCTGGAGCACAGGTCTTCAGTACTATTGCCGGAATATTGTCAGGGCCCATAGCTTTTGCAGTATCCAATGCCTTCAGTCGTTTCTTGATATCATGCGGAGTGAATCGAATTGGCTGAAGTCTGGCATCTGTGATGCTGGGGACTTCAGGAGGAGGCCGAGATGGATCATCAACTCGGCACTTCTGGTTGAAGATTGTTGCAAATGCTTCTGCCTTATCTTTCGCACTGATGTGCTGGGCTCCCCCATCATTGAGGATGGGGATATTTGTGGAGCCACCTCCTCCAATTAGTTGTTTAATTGTCCACCACCATTCACGGCTGGATGTGGCAGGACTGCAGAGCTTCGATCTGATCCGTTGGTTATGGGATCGCTTAGCTCTGTCTATCGCATGCTGCTTACGCAGTTTGGCACGCAGATAGTCCCGTGTTGTAGCTTCACCAGGTTGACACCTCATTCTGAGGTATGCCTGGTTCTGCTCCTGGCATGCCCTCCTGCACTCTTCGTTGAACCAGGGTTGGTCTCCTGGCTTGATGGTAACGGTAGAGTGGGGGCTATGCCGGGCCATGAGGTTACAGATTGTGGTTGAGTACAATTCTGCTGCTGCTGATGGCCTCATGGATGCCCAGTTTTGCATTGCTAGATCTGTTCGTTATCTATCCCATTTAGCACGGTGATAGTGCCACACAACGCGATGGATGGTATCCTCAATGCATAGTCATTTCACCACACATCCAGGTCATTAGGCTCGACCAGTTCTCCACACAAACACATGCCTGTTCTGTTTCCACACTCCTTTATCCCTGTTTTCTTCAACTGCCTATCAACTTTTTCTTAAATGTTGACATATTCTCCCCCTCGGTCACTAACTTTGATTGTGACTTCACTACCTCAAAATCCTCAATGTTAAAAAAAAATTCTTCTCCCTCAATTCTAAATGTTTTAGTTGTATTCTTGTCTGTATGTCCTCTTGTTCTAGTCCCCAATCATTGGAAACAGTTTATTTCTATTTACTGTAAAAGCCCTTCAGAATTCTAAACATTTCTATCAAATAGCCCATTAATCTTCTCTCTTCTCATAATAACAGCTCCAATTTTTTTAAGTTTATCCACGTATTTATATTTCCTCATACCAGGTCACATTCTAATGAATCTACACTGTACCCTCTGTATTTCCTCAATATCCTTTCTAGACAGTGCAGCCTAATACTACACACACACAGTACTGTTTAACTATAATGTTATTAACGTTTCATACAGATTCATCATTACATTTTGATTTTAACTTTTCTGAACATCTATATGCACCACATCCAGCATATTCCCCCATCGACCATTTCCACCATTTTCACAAAGACTTAATCCAGTTTGGCAAGCATGATCTTCCTTTCTGAAATCCATGTTGTCAGCTACTAATCATTTTCCTTTCATCTAGATATTTAGTAATTTCAGCTGTTAAAGATTGTAAAATTTTCCCTACCACAGATGTTAAGCTAATCAACCTGTAATTATCCAGATTAGCTATATTTCCATTTTTGAAAAAGTCTACTCTCCAGTCCTCCAACACATATCCACTCTCAACAGCACCCTAAAACAGGGATCCAGAATTTCCTGAAGACTTCTCCCAGCAGTGAAATTGTCATAGAACCTGGTTTATGTCGCAACAATCGCAGAAAATTGTGGAGTGAATTGTAATAGAACTTCCAAGCCTGTTTGTGAAGAAGACACTGAGACCAGGAAGCTTAGGCAGAGACTCTTTATTGCTTGCCACAGAGCTTACTTCTCCAGCCCTAACAACCCACAGCCAGTGCTGGCTGGCTCTTTATATATACACATTTGAATACAATTAACTAATTAACACTCAATACCTGTTCATCCTTGAACTACCAGATATTTATCATCCATTAACAGAACTTCAGACCCTAAAATGAGTCACTTACACTGTGCCATAATTCACTGGGACATTTGTGCCACTTCACTGTTATGCTGTTTAGTGCCAAAACGATGACATTCGTTATCTAAGCTCAACTCCATCTAAAATCCATGGCAATGGCGAGTTTCCTGAATCAACGCCATTTTAATCACTACTGCGACTCGGACTGCAACGAAATGTCGCTGGTGGGCCCTTGGTGACTTGGCTCCAAGATCAGGTTTTTTTACACATATATTAGAGTTGCCACGAACTTATTTGTTTAGCTCCCAAGGAGTCTGATCCCTAGCTGAGTGCTGCATTTTGCAGGTTTTAAATGATGCAACAACTTCACAGTTTATTACAAAATCAGATATAGAGTCATAGAGAGATACAGCACTGAAACAGGCCCTTTGGCCCACCGAGTCTGTGCTGACCATCAACCACCCATTTATACTAATCCTACATTAATCCCATATTCCTTACCACATCCCCACCTTCCCTCAATTCTCCTACCACCTAGCTACACTAGGGGCAATTTGCAATGGCCAATTTACCTATCAACCTGCAAGTCTTTAGCTGTGGTAGGAAACCGGAGTACCCGGCGGAAACCCACACGGTCACAGGGAGAACTTGCAAACTCCACACAGACAGTACCCAGAACCGAACCTGGGTTGCTAGAGCTGTGAGGCTGCAATGCTAACCATTGCACCACTTCAGAGAAGTGTTGAAAAATTAGAGTGTGATTAAATCATATAAACATTAGAAACACATGAAAAACATCACATCCAAGGTGTAATATAGGTACATTATATTTATCTCATCATGTTGGGCTGTGGGATGATTAGATCTATACTTTATTGTTAGATCTCGAAATAAAATTACCTTCAAGTATTAAGCTTATTTTCCAAGTGAGTGATACATAGACTCTCATCTGGGAGCTGACCTTTGCCAAGAGAAAGCCTCATAGCTCCCAGTCCTCTTTGCAACTCAAGATTTCTCCAAGAAATGGCTGTCCACGACAGCATCTTATCTATCAGTGTGATGTCCATCTCTTTTCCCAAGGTAAGGAGCTGAATGCTGGAGCGCAAGTACATGCAAATAAAACATAATGCCCTGCATCTTTGATTCCCTCTTGGCAAACCAGTTTTCTGGGAACAACTTCAAGGTGCTTCCTTGGGTCAACAGGACTCATTACTTTATAGACCAAGAAGAATTGTTCTTTCATTTTATTTATGGTAATATTTCTTGTCTCCCCTTGTTTATTTTCTGCTTATTCACTGCCTTCTTCTTCCAAGGGTTCCACCTCACAAATAACTATTCTCTTTGTGCTGATATTGTTAAACATATTACTATTCCTTTTAGTAGTTTCTGGGATTCTCTCCTCATACTCCATCTTTGCTCTGCTCATCTCTCTTTTAACCTCTTTCCTTATTTCCTCATATTCTCTGTTATTGTTATCACTCTGGACAGCCACTGAATGTTCCAGACCCACATCTTGGGAGCTGGCAGCACTAACATGCAACTACAATTAAAATAAAAGCAGCTCATGTTAACACTGTCTACTTCAATTACATGTTCATGACAATGACGGATTTACTTGCATATTAATAAACCGGACCGTGTTTGGCCCCCCTTATCTTCTCAGTGTTACGCTAAAGCCTTATCTATACGTGATTTTGTTTTTAGATTAGATTAGATTAGAGATACAGCACTGAAACAGGCCCTTCGGCCCACCGAGTCTGTGCCGACCAGCAACCACCCATTTATACTAATCCTACACTAATCCCATATTCCTACCAAACATCCCCATCTGTCCCTATATTTCCCTACCACTTACCTATACTGGTGACAATTTATAATGGCCAATTTACCTACCAACCTGCAAGTCTTTTGGCTTGTGGGAGGAAACCGGAGCACCCGGAGAAAACCCACGCAGACACAGGGAGAACTTGCAAACTCCACACAGGCAGTGCCCAGAATCGAACCCGGGTCCCTGGAGCTGTGAGGCTGCAGTGCTAACCACTGCGCCACTGTGCCGCCCAATTTTGATTCCGAATTCAAATTTTTATAAAGAATTATTTTTTATTTGAATGGGGTGATTATATTTGCATATACCTGTTTCCTCTCTCAATTTCCAGCTCATAATAAATTCGCAGAACGCTCTACATATATTCTTAAACAAGTATTGCCTTTTTAAATTACTTCATAAAGCTACTTATACCTGAGGTAGATAAGACAGTTTTGTGTGCATTTGCAACAGAAATTATTTTAAATTTAAAATTTAGTTGGAAGGTCTATAAATAAGATCGTCAAGAATCTAAAACAAAACAAGGCTATTCCCAAGGATAAAGATGAGATTTAAGGTGCAGTTTTGGGATACTGTGTTGCTTTTGACGCTCAATATTGCAGGTCTAAGATGGCCTAGTCGAAGATAATTTTCACTCTTCAACACTTTGTCATTTTTCAGGGTAATCTACAGAAGATCATTAATACAATGTAGTTAGAAAGATCATTGACTACTGCACTGTAACAAGAATAT
Organism: Heterodontus francisci; assembly: GCF_036365525.1. NCBI lineage: Eukaryota > Metazoa > Chordata > Chondrichthyes > Heterodontiformes > Heterodontidae > Heterodontus > Heterodontus francisci. The sequence continues at coordinate 69,525,310 of NC_090384.1, forward strand.
TATAAATCTAACTTAAAGCTAATGGAGTAGCCAAACCTAATTCTTATTTTTTGGTCTGTAATGGCACATGCTGCAGCACAATGCTTCAATTTTAGTTAAGGGGTATTCAAGACACGAAGTGTGAAAAGGTTTTAACTGCAAGTTGATTAGAAGCACTCTAATTGCTCTACTATCTTTTGCATTTAAGGTTATTTACTAGTAAAGTACTAGAGCTGCCCTTCTCCTTTCACAGCCTGCCTACATGTTAAAGTGGGAAACTCTGCAGAGTGATATGCATCACTATTTACAGATTTATTTTATCTCATTTACATTTTTATATTGCAAGCCATTTACTCAAGAATTTACAACTCTGCCTTATCATCCTTCTACTTAGCCGAGGATTGGATTAAGTGAAAATGACTGTCCAACGAATATGAACGGAACTCTGACATCTCTTAATGTACTCAGAACTATTCACTCAATTTTACAAATGTAATACCTACATATCAATGTATCACTCAACCCAACAAACAAATTTCTCTGCAGCACCTGTGGAAGAGCCTGTCACTCCAGAATTGGCCTTTATAGCCACTCCAGGCGCTGCTTCACAAACCACTGACCACCTCCAGGCGCGTATCCATTGTCTCTCGAGATAAGGAGGCCCAAAAGAAAGAAAAAAGAAAGAAACTCAACCCACCCATCAAACCATTAACGACTCAGTAAGCCCCTAGGAATTTGTTACCGATCGCACTTTCCCATCTTGGAATATTGGGAACTAGAGTTTGTACTCATGTTAACCTGTATGGGAATTGAAGGCATGTCCACTAAACTAACTAAATAAGCAGATGTCCAGAGCCAACGTTTATTGGGAAATAGATGCATACCTATTGAACCATATCAACAAAAATCTGAAACCTGGGCAATGGATGCATACTAGCTAAATCAGCTCTTCATTTGGTTAGCAAGTGTGAGTTATACTTTCCAGTATAAGTCTATTCTTGTACTTAATGAAATATTATTAATGTATCTGCATACCGTTACCAAATATATAATCAAACCAAAATAATACTTACCAATAAGAACACTTACTGAGAACCAATTGAAACTGGTTGTACTTCCACTGGGAGCCTGGTGGAAGGAAAAAGCAGATTGATGCCAAGGGAGCAGGCCAACCTACCAGCAGTGTTCTGATTCATTCCTTTCCCCCATCTCCAGGGATACAGCAGACGGCACTCTCACTAATGTCCTAATAGTGCCTCAGTTAGCGTACAGTGTGCAGTATTGGGCTGCATATGATTGGACATTTTGAGACTTTAGGGGGGGCACAAGCAGATGCTACTTGGTATGAGGAAATGCAAATATGAAGAAGGGTTTGAAAAATTGAGTTTTTTTCATTGCGACAATGCACCTGATAGACAATTTGATCAATTTTAAAATTATGGAAGGATAGGAGAGGGTAGATAGAGACCAACAATTTCCAGACGTGGGGGGTCTGAAATGTGGAGCCATGGGTCTGAGAGTAAATGTAGCAGTTATGGAAAAGAAAGCAAGAAAAACTTCTTTATAGAGAGTGGGTACTTTTCACCTAACCTGCCTGGCAGGAAACTGACCACTGAGGGAAAGTAAAATCAGGCGGAACGTAAAAGAGGCAGGCGATCAAATCCCAACCATTTCTTGCTGGGCATATTTGGCTAAAATTACACTTAAAGAATTGTCATGCTCTGGAATTCTCTTCCAGGGTTAGGAGTTGAGGCACAAACTACATTAAAGATTAGATTGGGTAGGTGGATGAAAGAAAATGGAATGAAGGGATACCAACTAGAGAACAGGCCATCCTAGACTGGATATTATGCAATGAGAGAGGAATAATTCACAATCTAGTGGTGCGAGACCCCTTGAGGACAAGCGACCATAATATGATAGAATTCATCATCATGATGGAGAGTGACGTAGCTGATTCTGAGACAAGGGTCCTGAATCTTAGTAAAGGAAACTACGAAGGTTTGAGGCGCGAGTTGGCCATGACAGATTGGGAAAATTTACTTAAAGGGATGACGGTGGATAGGCAATGGCAAGCATTTAAAGAGCGCATGGATGAACTGCAACAATTGTTTATCCCTGTCTTGCGCAAAAGTAAAACGGGAAAGGTAGCCAAACCATGGCTTACAAGGGAAATTAGAGATAGCATTAGATCCAAGGAAGAGGCATATAAATTTGCCACGAAAAACAACAGACCTGAGGATTGGGAGCAGTTTAGAATTCAGCAAAGGAGGCCCAAGGGATTGATTAAAAAGGGGAAAAAGAGTACGAGAGCAAGCTTGTGGGGAACATAAAAACTGACTGTAAAAGTTCCTATAGGTATGTGAAGAGAAAAAGATTGGTGAAGACAAATGTCGGTCCCTTACAGTCAGAAACAGGGGAATTTATTATGGGGAATAAAGAAATGGCTGACCAACTAAATGCATACTTTGGTTCTGTCTTCAGAACACAGGGCTGTGTGAGAGAGAGGAACTGAAAGAAATCAGTATTCGTAGAGAAATGGTGTTGGGGAAAATGATGGGATTGAAGGCCGATAAATTCCCAGGGCCTGATGGTATGCATCCCAGAGTACTTAAGGAAGTGGCCCGATAAATAGTGGATGCATTGGTGGTCATCTTCCAAGATTCTATAGACTCTGGAACAGTTCTTACAGATTGGAGGGTAGCTAATGTAACCCCACTATTTAAAAAGGAAGGTAGAGAGAAAGCAGGGAATTATAGACCAGTCAGCCTGACGTAGGTAGTGGGAAAAATTCTAGAGTCCATTATCAAAGATTTTATAGCTGAGCACTTAAAGAACAGTGGTAGAATCGGTCAGTCAGCATGGAATTACGAACGGGAAATCATGCTTGACAGATCTACTAGAATTCTTCGAGGATGTAACTAGTAGAGTTGTTGATGGGGAGCCAGTGGATGTGGTTTATTTGGACTTTCAGAAGGCTTTCGACAAAGCCTCACATAAGAGACCAGCATGTAAAATTAAAGCGCATGGGATTGGGGGTAGTGTATTGCGATGGATAGAAAATTGGTTGGCGGACAGGAAACAAAGAGTAGGGATAAATGGGTCTTTTTCCGAATGGCAGGCAGTGACTAGTGGGGTACTGCAGGGATCGGTGCTAGGACCCCAGCTATTCACAATATACATTAATGATTTAGATGAGGGAACTAAATGTAATCTCTCCAAATTTGCAGATGAGACAAAACTGGGTGGGAGGGTGAGTTGTGAGGAGAATGCAGAGAGGCTTCAGGGTGATTTGGACAAGTTGAGTGAGTGGGCTAGTGCATGGCAGATGCAGTATAATGTGGATAAATGTGAGGTTATCCACTTTGATGGCAAAAACAGGAAGGCAGATTATTATCTGAATGGCTATAAACTGAGAGAGGGGAATATGCAGCAAGACCTGGGTGTTCTCGTACACCAGTCGCTGAAGGTAAGCATGCAAGTCCAACAGGCGGTACAAAAGGCAAATGGTATGTTGGCCTTCATCGCGAGAGGATTCAAGTACAGGAGCAGGGATGTCTTGCTGCAATTATACAGGGCCTTGGTGAGGCCACACCTGGAATATTGTGTGCAGTTTTGGTCCCCTTATCTGAGGAAGGATGTTCTTGCTATAGAGGGAGTGCAGGGAAGGTTTACCAGACTGAATCCTGGGATGGTGGGACTGACGTATGAGGAGAGATTGAGTCGGTTAGGTTTACATTCGCTGGAGATCAGAAGAGTGAGGGGGGATCTCATAGAAACCTATAAAATTCTAACAGACTTGACAGGGTAGATGCAGGAAGGATGTTCCCGACGGTGAGCGAGTCCAGAACCAGGGGTCACAGTCTAAGGAAACGGGTTAAACCTTTCAGGACTGATGAGGAGAAATTGCTTCACCCAGAGAGTGGCGAGCCTGTGGAATTCGCTACCACAGAAAGCAGTTGAGGCCAAAACATTGTATGTTTTCAAGAAGGAGTTAGATATAGCTCTTGGGTCTAAAGGGATCAAAGGGTATGGGGCGAAAGCGGGAACAGGCTACTGAGTTGGATGATCAACCATGATCATAATGAATGGCAAAGCAGGCTCAAAGGGCCTAATGGCCTACTCCTCCTATTTTCTATGTTTCTGTGTTTCTAAAACAGTGTGCCTTTAAGGCTAATCACAGGGTGCCAGCTGCACCTATCCATAGGCCACAGCAGGAGAGGTCACATGGTGTTGTGTAACAATTTAACTGTGTAAAAACCAGCTGAAACCAGTTTTGAGAGACTCACCAGTGAAGCATGCTACTGGAGAATAGAGCTGTCTTTACCTCTCAGCAAGAATTCTACAAGGAGCTACAGACCAAGTTAATTGTCTAAGGAGGAAATAACCCTTTGAAAAGACCATTTGTATTGCTGAAGTAAGGTTTCGACTGAGAGACTGTCGGTTTCTAAATTCCTGTCGAGTGGCATTTGATTATTTTCACATTAGAATACCTCACCCATCAGGAACTTAACCCACAAAGACTTATTTTTTTTATTCTTAGGAAACAGCTAATTTTTCAAACATCCTTTTTTTAAAAAAAGAAACCAGTTAACCGTTAGTTTTTGAGTGTATGTGCGTGAATGGGGGAGTTAGGTTAAAATAAGAAGTTATAAGGCCTTTAGACACAGGTTTATCTTAATAGTGTTTAAGATTTAGTTTTAATAAATAGTTAATTTGTTGTCTAAAGATACCTGGTTTGGTCTGTTTTATTCTGGGGATTACTAGAGGGTTTAATTCGGATGTTTTCCAGTTGGGTAGGAAAACTTTAATAATATGCTGCGACCTGTGGATTGATGGGACTGAATTGACAGTGCAGTGCTCCCACCTCGGTCATAACACTGGTCAAAGTGCGCTTTGTGGTTGGCCTGCTTTGCTCAGGGTTTCCTTGAACGCAGAATTATAGTTGGCTCTATTCTCCTGGTCACTGGCTGTAGTAGTTTGTAGGCTTGGAGAGTCCACTTTTGCAGACTGTTTTCAAACTTGATGTTTTCAAGAGAGTAAGGGAAGCATGCAGCTTTCTGCTGTTGTGCACTGTGAGTTACTCCTTGTCTTCTCTGAGTGTAACAAAACTTCTGTTTTTTCAGAAATGGACAGACGGTCATATGATTCTCTCAAACCCCTTTGTTTTTAATGAGATACAAGATTCAGAATTGGCACCACAGGTTCCAGGATGCCAATATTTACACTTGGAGGGTTTTGTTCTTCAATGCGTCATGATGGCCTTGGCTGCCATGCTAATGAAGCAATCCTAGATAATTCAATTACATAAAGCAAGCCATTGTTCTGGGTCCAGGGCTCCTCATACTTCTGTCTACAGTTGGGCCTTTGAATGTGCAAAGGTGTTTCAGATACAAATTGCCATGGCCATCTTGGCTGCCAGTTTTTTTAAGTTGCTGTAGGATATTTTCCTTTAAAAGCCTAATGCAAGTTTCCAACCAATGAAATTAATATTTCTATTTGGCATATGGGGTTTTCATGACAAGAGAAATATGAGGTGGGAGGCAGCATGAGAAATTACGGTGGAAAGGACTTTGGGAATTGTCCCATGAAAAGTTACATGGAAACTGCTATACGTCCTCTCACTCTTAAAATGGAATTTGAAAGGCTCTTTTATGTTACGTTACTAAGTGATGTTAGTTATTAGAATTTTCCAGCGCTCTATGCGACAGTTAAGTACAAAGTGAAACATTCTCAAAGCTCCTGACTGTTTCTGAAAGTATAGGAATCTAAATACTTAACTGCCAAACATGTAATTATATTCATAGAATCAACAGCAGAGCTACAGAATATTCGGCCCCACTGGTCCATGTTGGTGTTTATTATCCACACAATGTTCTTCCCACTCGTAATTATCTTTTCTGACCCAGCCCCTCTATCTCTCCATTCCCTTCCCCCTCAAACTTCTCTCCATCAAACTTCCTGCAGTGTCTCAATGCTACCTACTTCAACTACTCCATGTGGCTGTGCGTTCCACGTCCTTCCCACTCTTTATATAAAGAAATTCCTCCTAAATTCTTAATTTGATTAGTCAGTGGCTATCTTTATTAATACGGGACACCCCTTCCCACTTTCTGTCAGCTTGAGAAACTTCCCTTAACTACTTTGTTTCATGTTTTATAGCCATCTCTAAATCCATTTTACTTCCTCGCCCGACTCCACATGCCCCAAGCTTAGTCATGAGTCTCCTTACGTTGCATCGCCCTTGTCTATTCTTCCTGTTACTTCATTCAAAGAATTGAATAAGGTTGGATGTCCTGGTCTTTGCAGCACTGAAGAAATCTAAGTTTAAACTTCTCCATGATATAATTGGCAATCATCCAGCATCTATTAATGTGAATGAAATATCATTCTGCCACCTTTTCTTTGCGTATCCATTAACTGACAGGATGATTGCTATTTCAGGTTTAGTTCACACTGAATACACCCAATTTGTTTTTCAAAAAGGCCGTCACTTTGTTAGATGCCTATATAAATACCTCAATTACAGTGGCATTGCTATCGCTGCTGACTAGACTTGCCTGTATTTGCATACCTGCTTCCTACCCTTTGTTGTTGCTATAGTTGAAAGCTGTTTGTATTGTATTACATCACTCTGTCATGCCTGAGCAAGGACATTGCATTAGTTTAACTGAGCTCATTATTGCATTAGCTCTGAATATTGAGTCTTGTGGGCTTGTACAGAACAAAAAAATATTTTTTATAGAGTTTGAAATGTATATATGCCATTGGAGTACACTTTTAGGAATAGGAAATGGTTAGTTGAGCATTGGGATTAGTTATATTCGACATGCTTTGTAAAATTCAGCTCTAGCGATATCTGTTTTAACTGGAAAAGTTCTACCACTAATTATTTTAAGAGAATGAAACACAATTCTAATCCATATTATGTACCAATTAAATCTGATAGTTCCAGTTAAATTAAAGCAAATATATAACCGATTCAGAAGCACTGATTCGGACATGAGCATACAGGATGATTATTAGATAATCAAAGCCACGAAAAAGGTGGAGATTAACAACAGTCAGCAATTTGGAAGGATCAGAAGATGTAAGTAGATGCTCCAGTCATTAATATCTGGTTTCAAGATTTCGACCAGATATTTGATAAATCTGTGAAGACGGTCTCTGGACAAAGTTCTCTGTACAAAATGTTAAGTTTGGAAACTCCTGATATTTCAAGTCAAACTAGCTTCTATAGCGAGTCACTTTTATGAGGTTGTTGACACTGGGGAGATTCCAGATTGTTTAAAAAGTAGAGATCATTTGAATGGCAAGATCTTTGCAAAAGACCTTTATGGGTCAGTGAAAGTTTTGCGTTGTTGGTAAAATAGATAAGTTGAGTTTCTTTAAAATCAAATTATAGATCTAGACCTGTAAAAAAAATTCTTCTTGGCATTAAGTGGCCCAGTTAATAGCTGTTGCATGTCTCTCTGTTTAGAAATACAACTGATTGAGTGGAATGGCTCTTTCTTTTATGTATCATATATCAGTTTAAGTAAAGGGAGTAATTTTTAAGTAAGATAGGCCATTTTGATATCACTCATAATGGGAAATATAATATCCCCTTTGCCGGAGAAGCCAGAGACTGCTGCTCCATCATTTTTTCTAAGTGGTGTATATCATGACATACATCAATAATTGCACTTATGATTAATGCAACTTACAATTCTTAACAGAATGCATATTACTTGAACACTTGCTAAGCACTAAGGCATGCCCACCTTACTGATACATTGATATCACTCCAACCTATGGACTAGGCGTGCATAATTTGATTTGGGCTATTATCCTCAAAAGATCAATCCTAATTTTAAGACCTTCCCTTCTAAGGAAATAATGATTCATTCCTGGTGTCTCTCCTGCACCTCCATCTACTTGGGCTGACGATAGTGATTCACTGATGTTACAACCAGGTGAGGAGGGGGTCTCAGGCTTCCCTTTCGCCCCTTCTCTGGTTTGACCACAACAAGGTTTATCCTTTTTTTTACACAGTGATTGAACTTACCATCTCAGTAAGCACTTGCTCCTGTGCCTCTAATACAATTGCCAAAGAGCCAATTAGACAGATTTTCTGAAGTTTAAACAAGAAAGATGTAAATTTAGTATCCTTAACACTCTAAAATTACACTACGCATTTACGCACTCATTCATACAAGAGACACACACACACAAACAGAATACAGAGGGAAAACAGAGTTGGTTGGTTGGAGTAGAGTCTGGAATAAATGGAATTTAAATAAAGTTCATCAGTCCCAGAGTCCTTCGTTGAAATTGTAGTTCTGAAGTCCTCGCTGGGCCACATACACGGCTCAAGCTTGCTTCTCAGGCTTTGAAAGGGAGAAGAGGGGGTGCGATCCTTGTTCCCCTAGTTGTTGGTTGTGGTGGTCTGTAGACTTGGCTTTACCCGTTGTAGCCAGGTCTTCGCTGGATTTTTACTGGAAAGAGAGAGAGAAAGAGAGCTGCTCCCTTGATGGCTTACAATTACTGGTCTGCTTTCTGAGTCACAAAAACTCACAGTCCCCCAGAGTTGCACAAACAGTCACATGACATTACCACCTCTTTGTGTTTTAATGAAGTCCTTCTGGAATTTTCTCTGAGATTCAAGGCTCTCTCCTCAGGCTGTCAAGACACACTTGGTCGGGGTTGGCTATTTCAAAGTCAATGGGTGTCAATGGCTGCTGATCACCGTGTTATGAAAGCCATTTCAGGTGATTGAATGAGCGAGCGCCCTGTCATGCAGGCCCCCACCTGCCAAGAATGAGGCAAATATTATTTCGCCACATGAACATTAAAACTTTAAATTGTTGTGGAGAAGATAAGAAGGCCTATTACAAAGGATTGCCAAGCACCTGACTGGAAAATCATTTGCATAGTAACAGACAATACTTGGAACGGACAAAGAGGCCACTGCCTGCTCCAATTTAATCCACAATGGACTTTTGATTACCAGACGTTGAAGGTGGAGAGGCTAGTATTCCAGGTTAACTGTTAAGATGGCCAAGTGCACAAACAGACGTGGTCAGACCAGTTTAGTCACATGACTAACTGACTTGGAGTTTTTTTAATTTGAACTTGCTGCAGAGAATTTGAATTCAGAAAGCTGTTTGCTCCTGGACTGAGAACATCTCTCTCCTGTCTGCTCCCATCTCTTTCTCATGGAACTGAAGACCATTAAAGGCACATGAACCTCAAGAGAGAAAAGTCTCCTGCAGTGAACAAGGTTTAAGAAGAATACTGGGCCCCAACGAAAATCAAGATTATCTACAATCAAGGACGACAGCGAGCTCGAAGCACAGTAAAAACCCCTCTTCAGAGATTGCCTCAACCTTTCTCACTTAATTTTTTCTTCTGCTCTTTTCTGTCTCCATTTGCATGTGCATATCGCAGATGCATGCTAGCGTGGGGTACAGCGTGTATCCGTAAGCATTAACTGAATTAGAGTTTAAGTTTAATAAAATTTCGCTTTTCTTCTTTAAATCTAAGAAAGCCTGTTTATGCTCATTTCTTTGTCTTATAATTGGAAAGTGGTGAACAAGGATTCACCAAGGGGGAGCTCAAAACACAGTGTTTGCTTGAATCTAACCCTGTGTTAGACCCCTAGAAATCTTTCTCAGCTGATCATAACAACCCCATTGTTCTGGCTAGGTTGTCTCAGTCATGTTGTCTCCAATCTGTGCTGTTACTGTTTCATAGTTAAATCACAGTGGCCATCTTGACTGCCAGCTTTTCTTTTTTTTAAAGTTATTTGTAACAATTTCCAGTTAAAGTCTCAGGCACGGTTCTAATCAATAAAATTAATATTTTACCATTTGGTATGTGGGGTTTTCATGACACTGACCTGTTGAACTCAAGATCTTTATGATAAAATGGACCAGATATAAGATCAAAGAAAAAGCAATGCAAATTCTGCAATGGTGCAGAGATCTGATGCTCTAATATATTGTGCCATGTAAGGGGTACAAGATGGATTTGTACCCACAATTCTACATAAAGTGAGTGTCTGATCTCAGTCAAGCTAACATCTGCAGAGAAAGGGGAAAGATCAGAGGTGTCACGCCAACTTGCTTTGTTGAATGATAATTTTCTTTAATCCACTGGCTGGATATCTGAATTTATATTTTTTGAAGAAAGTTAGGAGAGAACAAATGAAGGATGACTTTGCTGGCAGCTTAGGAGAGCCATCTTATTTACAACACTGTATTCTACATTGCAAGGCCTGTGAGGAGGGGACAAAGGGCTAGATTTTACAGCCCCGCCCCCCCCCACCCCCTCCCGATGTTGGGGGTCATGGTGCAGGGTTGCGGAAAATGCCTCCGGCAGAGGCCTGCTATAGGCCTTGATGCCGTGAAGGCCCAACCCAGTATTGCCGGTGTTGGTGAGGCCTCGTGGCCGCCCCCTCTCTGTTCAGCGATGGGACCAAAATTTAAGTATGTAATTTTAGTAAAATAAAGGAATTAATTACTTATCCGCTCCCAACGCCTGTTCCGGTGCCAAATTGGTGCCGGTGGCCGGCACTCCTGCGCCTTCCAATTTCCGTCCAGTGATCTAAGGCAGAACACTGGTGGGGAGGGGAGAGCAGGTAAGTTTCTCAGTGCAGGAGGGGGGAAATGGGTTAAAACTATTTTCATTGGTGTAGGGCGTAGTGGGAAGGGGTAAAGTTTACAGTTGATGAACTTTGCGGAGGGGGAAGGTCAGGAGCACAAGATACGTGTTTTGGAGGGAGAGGACAGGTTATCATTTGCATGGGTTTTGGGAGAGGGTTGGAGAGGGTCAGATTAAACTTATTTCATTTTTTAAAAGCACTGTATCTTTAAACATTTAAATTGTAATGGAGCCCTTTAAAAATGGCATCAGCGCCTGCGCAGTGGCGCCTAACACCGTTGACAGGGACAGACAGCCCACCCCCTCCATGTCATGGGGGCGGGGGGTGCAGTCCGCCCCGTTCATTTAAATTAACCACCACATTTAATATTGCGGAGGCGCCGCGAAGTGCAGCCCTTGCTTGTGGGCCGCCATTGTTTACAGCCGCTGCCGTGATCATAAATTTCAGCCCGAAATGTCTGCTCATTCCCCAGCAAGAACCAAGACCCAACAAATTTAAGGGAACTACTTGTTCTTTTTCCTTTAGCCAGAAGAAATACTGCCAACTGCTATGTTTGAATCACTGAATGTCTGTCATCTGACAAGCTCTTCTCCATCTGTGGTTTTTTAAGCTTGTGTTTCTCTACAGCAGGAAGGGGAAGCTTCTGGACTCTGACATGTGCAGACCCAATTGGGGGTCTCTCTCTCTCTTTCTTTCCATTCCAGCTTGAAAGCTTCAAATCCTACCTGCTGACTGACCACCTTTGCATACTCCAGCTACAATCAGAAAACCCGTTGGAGGAAATCATCTGCATCACTGTCTTGAAGAGACTCACTGAACCAGCCATCTACCGCTTCAAACTAAAAGCCTCAGGATCACCGAATTCAGCTAGCTTCTAGCTGAATTCGGTGATCCTGAGGCTTTTAGTTTGAAGCGGTAGATGGCTGGTTCAGTGAGTCTCTTCAAGACAGTGATGCGGATGATTTCCTCCAACGGGGTTTCTGATTGTAGCTGGAGTATGCAAAGTTGGTCAGCTAGAAGCTAGCTGAATCACCAAACCCCACAGATTGTATACCTTTATTTTCTATGGACTCTAACTCAACCAATCTAGCTTTCCCCACTCTGTAACCTATTTGTGTGTGTATAAACCTCTAGTGTGTGTAATGTTGGCATGTAGTTTATTATTTTCATTAGTTTGGTTTCGCTACAATAAAGTTAACCTCATTCTTTATTAAACTCAAGAAAACTTGTCCAATTGGTTCTTGTTATGATCATAGCAAGTAGGTAATCAAACACCTACTGAATTGGCCAGTACATCCACTTTAAGAAAGAATTAAAGCTGTTGTGATCAAGCAAGGAGAGGGAAAAGAGGGAAGCCCTTCGACCCCCTCCTCACTTGACCGTAACAAGGGACAAATCAAACTAGATGGTATTGAAAAGAAAGAAAGACTTGCATTTATATACCGGGATCTTGTGAGACTCCCTGAGGCGGGATCGGAGGCAGGGGCACAGAGTATTGCGACAGGTGGCGGTGGGGCGGAGGGCCTGTCACCCGTCGATTGCCCAGTGAGCTTCCCAGGAGCGGGATAGGCCGACGACAGCCTTCCTTCCCAGAGGCCAATTGAAGCCCTTAAAGTGGCCTATCAATGGCCTATTAAGGGCCTCGCCCTGGGATCTTACAATTGGCGGGTGTCCATCCTTCGTAGGCAACTTGTAGCCCATGGAGGACCCCCACCGGGAACAACTTCACCCCCGGGACCCCCTCCCTCGGGGCTACACAACCAACCCCTTCCACTCCCCTCGCTAGGGCCTTCTAAACTGGCCCCGGCAACCCCGCCTCACCTACCTCAGTTCTAGAGCTCCATCGCTGGGCCTGGCTCTGAGGCCTCTGCAGTACTGGCAGTGGCCACCGCTCCTGGTGGCATTGCTGATACTGCTGAGCTGCCAACCCTTTGATTGGCTAGCAGCTCTTGGAACCGGGATCCCCATCCCTTTAGAGTCTTTAAAGGGTTCGGGATCCCGCCTCCTAAAACTTTGAATCAAAAAGACTGGAGGACTGCTGTGGGGAGGACATGAAAAGGCAGAGGCGGGGTTTCCCTCCATTTTTACGGCCTGGCGCTGGGAGCCCTACCTCCAGCACTATATCCAGCCCATATAGTGCCTTTCATGACCACCAGATGTCTCAAAGCACTTTACAGCCAGTGAAGTACTTTTGTCGTGTAGTCACTGTTGTAATGTAGGAAATGCAGCAGCAAATTTGTGTATGGCAAGCTCCTACAAATAGCAATTTGATAATGACCAGATAATCTGATTTTGTGATGTGGATTGAGGATAAATATTGGACAGGGCACAGGGAAAACGCTCCTGCTCCTCTTCAAAATACAACCATGGGATCTTTTATATCCACCTGAGAGGGCAAATGGGGCCTCAGTTTAAACCTCACCTCATCTGAAAGACAGCATCTCCATCAGAGCAGCACTCCCTCAGTATTGCACTGGAGTGCCAGCATTGATTTTGGTGCCCAGGTTCTGGAGTGGGACTTGAACCCAGAGCCTTCTGTCTCAGAGCTGAAAGTGCAACCAACTGAGCCATGGTTGACAAGACTGTGTCTTGTTGTGGCTACGTCATAGATTGTTGACAGAAGTTAGGAAGCAAGTTGAATGCCTATTCACCATGAACTGGTAAGTGGAATATAGAGGAGGACTGATAAAAGGGAAACAAATGTTTATAAAAAGTAATGGAGCACCATTTTTGAACAACATGAGAGATGGCATATCATTCATTAATCAATAATGTTAACTTCCTAAATAAACAAAAGGTGAGGTCTATGAGCAAAATGTATATTAATTGTCAGTTAACATGCTTTGTCATTGGGCACTGAGGCACTGCATTCACTTTCTGCATGAATGTGCTTTAATCATCAGTTAATGCACAGTTTCTTGTTCATTAATAATAAACTCATGGTTCCAACATTTCTTTGAAAGACTTGGTATCCAGAGTATCGTTAAGATTATTGGAGAAGTAATGTTACCTTCTCTTCTATTTTTCATATATTATCATTTGTCTGGAAATGACCTGGAAAACAAATATTGCATGGTGCTGACAATTGTGAAGAGGCTTATCACTCAGTATCACCTAATAATTGTGCTCTAATGAATTTAAATTTATTTTTAATGCTAAATATGTACCTGCAATCTCCCCTGTGTTTACAAAAGTACTAAAATTACAAAATTGAAGTAATTTTCTCAGATGGTTCTGCTCTTGTGGGTTTGACTGTTTGATTGTTTCATGTTAATTTCATTATTCCTTGGCTTTCAAAAATGCTATAATTTTGCCCCTTTATTCCTACATCAATAAAGCTTAGCATAGATTCCTTCACAAATTCGTTCATTGCCCCATATTTTAAAAAACTGTCCTGACTCTCTCTGCCAGTTAAATTTAGTAATGTAGCTATGACTGTAATTGAATCACCATTGGGAATTTTGAACCTTTCATATGTTCTGATTGGAAAAAACAGGTTTAGAGGGATTATGTCCTCAACTGCAAGGCACTGAGGGTTAGATTTTTTTGACCAGCCTCATTTGAATTTCTTTGATGGTTCCTAGTAGTATTACTGCTGCCAAAGGTGATTTTGCCTGGGGGGAGGTGGAGGGGGAGGGGTGGTGGTGGTGGATAAGGCAGGTCAATACATTTAGTTTTTTTCTTAATTTACCTGTCTGCATTGCACTAAATATGACGGTCCATTCATACAGTCCAATCATTTTTCAAACTTCATTTGCTGATTTTGTAGCACAGGATGCTAGTAGCACAGTGGCAATTCTGTAACCCCAAGTTGCTAAGGGGTTGATTGTGGGAAAGTCATCAATGATGTGTTCCCGGCATCTGAATAAATCCACCCAGATGTGGGCTGGTGTATTCAACATCCATTGCAGGTTTTGTTGGAAAATTCCATAACTAGTGGAGGATGCTAGGGAGCTGGTAGAACCACACCATGGCACGTTTCCTGCTTCTGCCCACTCCACTGCCACTCAAAATTGGACGCTGACAGGGTGGAAAATTGAAGCCAGAGTCTTATTTGAACTGTTCTGTGATTGGTTACTGAGACAGCTTGGAATAATTCCAGTAAAGTCTGGCATGATGGTTTAAAAAGGCTGGTTTTGGTTTCCACTTAGTTGATTACAATTCTTCATTGCTGATACCTTGGCTGATTTGTGCTAATACCTAATTAACATACATGATTCTGTCGAGGAAACACAGACACAATGGGGTTGAGTTTTGGCTTTGGGTGCAATTGGCAATCTGGATGGAAATTGTGCTCAAAATTGCACAGGCTTTCTGAAGTGAAATTATGGTTCAAGTTTCCTCTCAACCTCATTTGCATAAACATGTTTGTAAAATCTTTCATGAACCAGCACAATCAGGCGGCGTTTTAGAATGTAATAATGTTTTCCCTTGTTTTAAAGAATATTGCTTGATGTATTTTAAAGTGATCACCTATTTTTATTAATAGAGCTGAAAATCGATTTATCATAAAAAATAGTCCACTATCTGTGTGCAACCTGATTTTAAATAACTGAAAATGACTGGAAAAAGATGTACAGAACCTTTTACTAGTTTCATTAGTGTACAGAGGTCAGTTATGTCATGAATACTTATTAAAAAAAACTTTTCACAGTTTTTATCTAATGCTCTTGTGCCTAAAATAAAAGTTAATGTGTAAAGCCTCCTCAAAGGGCCACCAATAGGAGCCATTGGTGGAAACCTCCCCATGCTCATTAATTCAATTAGGGCCACGGCCAACTTTGTGAACAAGGCTGACATCCAGCACCATGTTTTTTAAACCAGTGTAAAAGATTATGTGAACTCGATTTGTGCTGGACATAACAGTGTGGGCTGACAAAATTAAGAGGCAACGTAAGCAGCTGCTGGTTATAAGTAAAGTCTTTCTATAAAAAGGTGTCAACTGTTGATTCTTAACTGTGAAGAACACAACCTTATGTTTGGTTGGCTGTTTGGAGTTGTGTTCCTCTTGAAACTATAGTTCAGCCAAAGTGAGACCCAGTAAATGTGTTTGTGGTTATTTAATTGTTTACCCTGTATTTATACTGTGTCACAACAAGCAAACAGTATAAGTGATGTCAAAACTGAAAAATGTACACTGATCCTTCTATATTCAGGCATTAATACCTTTGATGTTACCGGTTAGTATAAACTGCTTGTTCCAATGATTTGTCCTGTCCAAAAAAAGCATAGTCTACAATGCCTATTTAAATAAACTAGCCATTTTTGTGTTGATTTTTGTTGACAGGGAGATTTAAATATTTTTTTAAATTCATGTCGGAGCTGTTTATATCTAAAACATTCCTGTATAAATATGCAAATACAGCAATTACATTATTGAAAGGGTTGAGTGTCGTTCTTATTTGAAGTGAAGGAAGAACATTTGTGGTGCCTCTAGCCATGGAACAAGTGTACGAGCTGTACTAAACATACAAAAAATATAGAACAAGTCCAACAACAGAGAATGCTGTCTATTAAATGAATTTATAATAAGTATCCTGTCATGCCTTTCACGTCTGCCAAAAACCTAATGAAACTGTAGAGGTCAGACTCCTTGTTATTGAAGAATAGTTTGATATAAAAACATAATACAATGTTGTGATAAAATTTTCTATTAAAATATTTATATGTAATATGATTCTTCATACAGCTTGTCATTAAGTAATATATTACTCAATTTATTTTCCTTAACAGCTAGACCAGATCCAAAAACATTCTTGGTATATGTAAGTACAACTATTAGTTTGGCTATATTTATTAGCATCTTTATTTGCTCCTATCTCTCTTCTCCCCTTCTGGCAAATTCAAGCTGCTTGACTTTCCCAATCTCTCACAAATCATGTGTGACACAGCTAGCATATTGAATCCTAATGGAATAATATAGCTTGGCAGACTTTGAACTTAAAACATGGGTTTCCATTCTTTTTGATTTTCATTTATTCGTGAACATTTTTGATGCATAACAATTTTGCTCTAAAAATTATTAAACTAAGAAAACACAGCTTTCCTCATGATTTAGTAAATTAAAGATCAAAGCCTAATGTTGAATTGAGCCATAACAGGCTAGCAGGACCCCAGTATATATTCCTAATCTGTGCTTCATTGGCCAATCTCAGTGGGGGCAGCACATTGGGTGCTATAATTGACCTCAGTGCTTTTAAGCCCCCAGAAGAAAACTCCGTTAGATTTTTTGCTTTCAGTCAGTCCTGCTGGAAAATATACTTGTGGGCAAGTGAGGACTGGGCTGGGCTTCGATATAGTGTCCATTACAGTTGAATAGTTTGCTGACACTCATTACCTAGGCTGATGCGGAATGGTGAGGGATCAGAGGGTGGCTGGCTCCTTTACCCAAGCATGAGTTAGATTCCTTCAGGAGAAGAGGGAGAAAAAAGCAAACAAAATATTTTTGTCAAAATGTGACGTGTGGTTGTTGTGGCTTAATATTCTGTGAAGTGACTGATTTTTTTCTGTATTTTCTTTTTCAAGTGTGTAAGTATTATTTCACTCATCTTTAGTTTCCTCTACCTATACAATCGGCTGCTTACTGATTGAGAAGATGGCCAAGAGCTAACCTGCTTGTGCTGTTATCGATGCCTGTGCGTGTGTAACTGGCCATTATGACATTTATGAAAGTGGTGCAAGGTGGCTTGAGCCAATTCTTCTGTCTTTATCTTGCCCCTGCTATTCCAAGCTAACATTGGAATCTCAGCACTTGGGAAATCATTGCTGGGAATGCATATTCCATTTGGGACAGCTACTGATACAACACAAATCACATTTCAGCAATTCTAAATCATGAGTATGGGTGAACCACATTATAAACGATTTTGATGCTGTTCTGTGAAATACTCAGTAAGAGATTTGTATCTGCTTGTGGGCGACCGTTTGTTGCCATTAGTTACCCCAGCACAAGTGGTATCTAGCACCGTCCTATATAATGGTAAAGACTAATTATTCAACTTCACCATTCCTCTCACTTCTGAATACGCGATGGATGGCTTACTACATTTAGTTTATTTCATTATTGTGAAATTTTAAGTTGAATATCAACCTATATCACTTATTTTTAACTGGAGAATATTTTCCTTTCAAATCAAACAAAAATATCATTTTATATAAACTAAAGTCTCTCAGCCACGTTCAGTCAGGAAAATTAAGGAAAGATAATTTTGTTCAGAACTAACTCAGTGAGTCAGAACATTCTGTTCACCTCTGGGTTTAATTTGACCATAGACAGACTGGTTGAATTCTCCTCTGTGGTTATAATGGCCTAATTGAAATTGGTTTTGGTATTTCTGCTGTGCACACCACAGCACAATTATTTGACCTCATTCAGAGGTCAAACTGGTGCTGTTTTACTGCAATTAAGATACATTGTTGGATAGAACAAAAGAGAGTTTTATCTGGCAAATAAAAATTTAATTCCCAGTAGGGACCTTTACCATCTCAGTGAGCACATTGTTTTACCTCAAAGAAATCAATGATAAGAAAGCATCAAAGTGAAGAAAATGCTTCAATTATTCAATCATTGCTTTAAAAAATGCAGTTTATTTTATGGAGCTGGAATTTTGGGTTTTTATGTTCTTGCAGCGGGGGTAAGAATGAACCCGAACCAGAGCAGCCTGTTCCAAGAAAGGTGCAGATCCGCTCGCTTCCATCACTGGAGGACATAGATCCAGACGTCCTGGACAGCATGCACTCATTAGGTTGTTTTAGAGATAAGAACAAGCTCATGCAAG
Source organism: Heterodontus francisci (assembly GCF_036365525.1). Classification (NCBI taxonomy): domain Eukaryota; kingdom Metazoa; phylum Chordata; class Chondrichthyes; order Heterodontiformes; family Heterodontidae; genus Heterodontus; species Heterodontus francisci. The sequence continues at coordinate 69,543,712 of NC_090384.1, forward strand.
ATTTGGTTTCAGAAGAGTAAGTTTTGTTAATGATATTCATATAATGTGCTAAGTTTCCATTTGTAACAATTATAGCCATTGTCTGTCATTAATTGCGTGATTCTTCCAAATATTACAACATTCATTTGTTTATTCAGCCAGAACTGTACCAGTTACAGACTTGTACAGGCAGCTGTTGAATGGAAGAAGATTTAGATGTGTAACTTGTCTGTTGTTATGCTCCGAAGGGAATCAAAGCGCTTGATCTATTTGCGAAAAGCCCCTAAATCCAGTGCAACCTGTTCCTTGTGAACGTTTTGGGAGCTCCTAGTTTAATAAACCTAACAAGACGATAGTGCTAAATTAAAGGGGTATTTATAAGGGAACACAGACAAGACAAACTTCGAGAATAACTTCAGCCTAATAAATTAACAAGTAACTATTTTTGTTGAGGATGCATTAGTTTAGTTTAGTTTAGTTTAGAGATACAGCACTGAAATTGGTGGCACAGAATGTCAGTGCACTATGCCTTGGAGTACAGAAACATGAATTTCTAGACTTGGGTTTCAGTTGCTATCTTGGACATTCTCAGCCTTATGAACAGAGAAGCACACATAAAAATAAAAGTGTTCTGCTCTTTAGGGGAAGCTGACTGGTGAAGTATAGAAATATGCTTCTAATATTCTTCATTAAATATGTGAAGGTTTTCATTTTATGCCAACTGAATTCAATATGATCTAGGTCTATTCTGGAAAGTGAAGAACCCAACAAGTAGTGCTCAAGACATCCCACATTTATCACCTCAAGCGTGGGACAATTACCAGCCAGAATAGGGACCTACAGTGCTCTCTGTTGTCCCTGTTTAATGGCGCATTATTTCACTGTTTAAAATTTCACAGTGTGTGTGGGGGGCACTGCATTTTAAATAAATCCATTTCTGTTTTATCACTTAACATGAAATTTTTATTTTCATGCTAAGTAAGGCAATTTGAAGAAAGAATAATAAAGTGATTTTAGCAATGGGTGCACGATCACCAAGTGTATTCATCAGCACTCATCTTGATCATTGGTGGAATATGTGTACAGAGTGCCAAATAGCTTTCTCAGAGCATAATTGAATGCTACAGTTCAGTTGAATAAAGAGGTTTGGAGAAAATCAGAGTAATGTTTCACACATAGAAGCAAAAAAATGCTCAGCAGGCCAGGGAGCATCTGTGGAGAGAGAAACAATAGTTAATATTCCAGGTTGCTGATCATTCATCAACATTAGAAGAATTTAAAGATTTTTAACAGTTTATAAGCAAGTACAGGACCAGGGAAAAGCAGGGGATGGGGTTGGGAGAAGTGGGGATGAAGGTAAGAACAAAAGGGGAAGGTCTGTGATAGGGTGAAGGGCAGGAGCAATTAATGACATAAAAGATGATGGTGCAAGAAAAAGAGAGTGGTAACGGGATAATAAAGAAACAAAAAATGGATCTAGAGGAGCTGTAAATTGCAAAAGCAGCACCATTAATAGCACCTGCTGTCTGAGAAAAGAGAGCAATGGTAATGGTCTGAAGTTCTTGAACTCAATGTTGAGGCTGGAAGGCTGTAAAGCTAATCGAAAGACGAGGTGTTGTTGCTCGAGCTTGCATGAGCTTCTTTAGAACAGTGTAGGAGAGCAAAGACAGACAGAGATCAAAGTGGGAGTGGATGGAGAAGTAACGTTGCAAGGGACCAGAAGCTCAGTGTCATGCTTGCAGACTGAATGGAAGTGTTCAGCAAAGTAAACACTCAATCTGTTTTTGCTGTCCTTAGTGAAGAGGACATTGCATTGTGAGCAGGGAATACAGTATAGTAAGATGAAAGAAGTACAAGTAAATCAAAGGATTCTTTGGCGCCCTGAACAATGGAAGGGAGGAGGTGAAAGGGCAGGTATGACATCTCCTTCGCTTGCAAGGGATGTTATTGTGGGAAGGAGTCGTAGGTATTGGGGTGATGGAAGAGTGGACCAGATTATTGGTTTAAACTGTTTGAGCTCATTTACCTCGGATGTTAACATGAAGATAGCTTTACAGTGGTAGAAGCAGAATCCATAGTAGCTTTTAAAAGTTGTGATTAAATATTTGAAAAAGAAACATTTAAAAAGGCATAGGAATGGGTCAAAATAGCTCTATTGGAGGGTCACATGGTCTAAATGGCTGATTTGCCTCCTCAGGTCATTCTTTGAAAGCTATTATGATGACCCTACAAAGCAATAATATTCCAATTTTGAGCACCACAAAACCAAACATAAACAGGAGGGAAATGTAAGACACAGTGGCGCAGTGGTTAGCACCGCAGCCTCACAGCTTCAGGGACCCGGGTTCGATTCTGGGTACTGCCTGTGCGGAGTTTGCAAGTTCTCCCTGTGTCTGCATGGGTTACCTCCGGGTGCACCTGTTTCCTCCCACAAGCCAAAGACTTGCAGGTTGGTGGGTTTAATTGGCCATTATAAATTGCCTCTAGTATAGGTAGGTGGTAGGGAAATATATAGGGACAGGTGGGGATGTGATAGGAATATGGGATTAGTGTAGGATTAGTATAAATGGGTGGTTGATGGTCGGCACAGACTCGGTGGGCCGAAGGGCCTGTTTCAGTGCTGTATCTCTAAACTAAAACTAAACACTTAAACAGGGGGTCTCACTTCCCTCGAAGGTCCATACCCCATACGATGTATTAATGACATGAAGCAAACTCTGGATACAATTTCCACTTTATGTGGAAAATCTTTAACAACCCTCCAAGCAGTTGTATATACTTACAACACCAGTTGCTTAGTGAGACCCATGTATAGTAGCTCGTTTCCGGGATGGTCAGTTCGCTGAATGAATTCTTCCGCACGACTTCCTGTGACTGACCAAGTCACACTTCCCTGGCTGCAGCAACAAAGTCCTTGTGGGCTGTGGCTTTACATCCCTTTCTGACTCTGGTCCCTCGACATATAAGGTCTCAGATTGGGTCATCTGATTGGGTTTCAGTACTTATCAATCCCATCATGGCTATGCAAGACCGCCTGCATATGCTCATATCCTGCTTTCAGCAGGGGAGGTCTTAGGTGCATGCCAGCAATGGATGTGATATTTGCAGCTTGATAAGGCAGGAAGGAAACCATTCACACATATTCTGAGAGGCCATTTTCTACGAGAGTTGTTGGAGACAGAGTGTCTGATGTTGTAATAGTCTGGGCCACCATTTTAATGACATGTCCTGATATGTCTGTGTGTGTATGTGTGTCTTTGTTCAGTTAAAACTCTATTTATTTTTAAAAAGTCCAATATGAGTCCCAGCGATGGTGTCGTCGGTCAGAATTCTTCTCCCTTCATCCCGATGTCCTCCGCGCTCCATGTTCTTACCACCCAGTGAGCTCCACACGCTGGTCCACACCACAACTGGATACATTTTACTTAGAAATGCAAAAGATATTAAAAATGCCTTACAGCATAACAGAAATACAAGAGCTATCCAAATGGCTTACAGAAACCATGTTATAATCTCCCTCCCTCATCTTCAACACTGATGTTGCTTTTATATTGATTCAGCACTGTGCTAGTTGTGCCGGTTCCCAGTGTGTGAGTCAAATGCAGCCTTCAGCAACACCAGAGTCAACTTGCTGGACTCCTTAATGCCCAGTGGGTAGCCAATTAACCAAGAAATTCACCAAACATTTCAGTTACAAGATCTGACAGGGTCTTTATGTCCCAGTCTCCGCAATGAGATTCAGAAATTTTGCTGTCAGTTTTAAATACCCCACCTAGTGGAAATAAGCTGTGGGAGGGGGCAGTTAAAATAGAGCAGGAGACTTACCCATTGCTTTCCCAAATTTGGCAGGGACCACTTCAGAGATGCAGATCAGGTTCCGATGACATAATTGGGGCCTGACTGCTATTTTAACCTGAGGCCTGAGCACAGGAGCAGTGGTGACCTCCCTGCCAGGCAATACCTGCCAAATAGAGATCCAGCAAAGTACGTTTTCCAAAATTTCTTTCAGATTCCTTGTGAACAAGTGGGAGCGTGAGTGCTTCTCTGGTGGCCACAAGGATTGGCATGTTAATAAGGGTAGGCGGTGGCGCAGTGGTATTGTCACTGGACTAGTAACCCAGAGACCCGGGGTATTGCTCTGGGGACATGGGTTCAAATCCCACCACAGCAGAAGGTGGAATTTGAATTCAATTAATAAATCTGGAATTAAAAGCTAGTCTAATGATGGCCATGAAACCATTGTCGATTGTTGTAAAAACCCATCTGGTTCACTAATGTCCTTTAGGGAAGGAAATCTGCTGTCCTTACCTGGTCTGACCTACATGTGGCTCCAGACCCACAGCAATGTGGTTAACTCTTACATGCCCTCTGAAATGGCCTAGCAAGCCACTCAGTTGTATCTAACCGCTACGAAGTCAATAGAAGGAATGAAACTGGACGGACCACCCGGCATCGACCTAGGCACCGGAAACGACAACGGCAAACCCAGCCCTGTTGACCCTGCAAAGTCCTCCTTATTAACATCTGGCGGCTTGTGCCAAAGTTGGGAGAGCTGTCCGACAGACTAGTCAAGCAACAGCCTGACATAGTCATACTTACGGAATCATACCTGACAGACAATGTCCCAGACACTGCAATCACTATGTCCTGTCCCACCAGCAGGACAGACCCACCAGAGGTGGCGGGACAGTGGTCTACAGTAGGGAGGGAGTTGCCCTGGGAGTTCTCAACATCGACTCTGGACCCCATGAAGTCTCATGGAATCAGGTCAAACATGGGCAAGGTAACCTCCTACTGATTACCACCTACCGCCCTCCCTCAGCTGATGAATCAGTACTCCTCCATGTTGAACACCACTTGGAGGAAGCACTGAGGGTGGCAAGGGCACAAAATGTACTCTGGGTGGGGGACTTCAATGTCCATCACCAAGAGTGGCTTGGTAGCACCACTACTGACCGAGCTGGCCGAGTATTAAAGGACAATGCTGCTATACTGGGTCTGCGGCAGGTGGTGGGGGAACCAACACGAGGGAAAAACATACTTGACCTTGTCCTCACCAATCTGCCTGCTGCAGATGCTTCTGTCTATGACAGTCTTGGTAGGGGTGACCACAGTCCTTGTGGAGACGAAGTCCCGTCTTCATATTGAGGATACCGTCCATCGTGTTGTGTGGCACTATCACCGTGCTAAATGGGATAGATTTCGAACAGATCTAGCAATGCAAAACTGGGCATCCATGAGGCGCTGTGTGCCATCAGCAACAGCAGAATTGTACTCAACCACAATCTGTAACCTCATGGCCCGGCATATCCCCCACTCTACCATTACCATCCAGCCAGGAGACCAACCCTGGTTCAATGAAGAGTGCAGGTGTGCATGCCAGGAGCAGCACCAGGCATACCTCAAAATGAGGTGTTAACCTGGTGAAGCTACTACCCAGGACTACTTGCATGCCAAACTGCATAAGCAGCATGCAATAGACAGAGCTATGCGATCCCATAACCAATGGATCAGATCTAAGCTGTGCAGTCCTGCCACATCCAATTGTGAATGGTTGTGGACAATTAAACAACTAACTGGAGGAGGTGGCTCCACAAACATCCCCATCCTCAATGATGGGGAAGCCCAGTACATCATTGCAAAAGATAAGGCAGAAGCATTTGCAACAATCTTCAGCCAGAAGCGCCGAGTTGATGATCCATTTCGGCCTCCTCCTGAAGTCCCCAGCATCACAGATGCCAGACTTCAGCCAATTCGATTTACTCCACGTGATATCAAGAAACGACTGAAGGCACTGAATACTGCAAAAGCTATGGGTCCTGACAATATTTCGGCAATAGTACTGAAGACGTGTGCTCCAGAACTTGCACGCCCCTAGCCAAGCTGTTCCAGTATAGCTACAACACTGGCATCTACCCAGCAATGTTGAAAATTGCCCAGGTATGTCCTGTACACAAAAAGCAGGACAAGTCCAACCCGGCCAATTACTGCCCCATCAACCTACTGTCAATCATCAGTAAAGTGATGGAAGGTGTCATCAACAGTGCCATCAAGCGGCACTTGCTTAGCAATAACCTGCTCAGTGATGCTCAGTTTGGGTTCCGCCAGGACCACTCAGCTCCTGACCTCATTACAGCCTTGGTTCAAACATGGACAAAAGAGCTGAACTCAAGAGGTGAGGTGAGAGTGACTGCCCTTGACATCAAGGCAGCATTTGACCGCGTATGGCATCAAGGAGCCCTAGCAAACCTGGAGTCAATGGGAATCGAGGGAAAACTCTCTGCTGGTTGGAGTCATAGCTAGCGCAAAGGAAGATGGCTGTGGTTATTGGAGGTCAAACATCTGAGCTCCAGGACATAGTTGCAGGAGTTCCTCAGGGTAGTGTCCTGGGCCCAACCAACTTCAGCTGCTTCATCAATGACCTTCCTTCAATCATAAGGTCAGAAGTGGGGATGTTTGCTGATGATTGCACAATGTTCAGCACCATTCGCGACTCCTCAAATACTGAAGCAGTCCGTGTAGAAATGCGGAGACCTGGACAATATCCAGGCTTGGGCAGAAAAGTGGCAAGTAACATTTGCGCCACACAAGTGCCAGGCAATGACCATCTCCAACAAGAGAGAATCTAACCATCGCCCCTTGACATTCAATGGCATTACCATCGCTGAATCCCCCATTATCAACATCCTGGGGGTTACCATTGACCAGAAACTGAACTAGAGTAGCCATATAAATACCATGGCTACAAGAGCAGATCAGAGACTAGGGATCCTATGGCGAGTAACTCACCTCCTGACTCCCCAAAGCCTGTCCACCATCTACAAGGCACAAGTCAGGAGTGTGATGGAATACTCTCCACTTACCTGGATGGATGCAGCTCCAACAACACTCAAGCAGCTCGACACCATCCAGAACAAAGCAGCCCACTTGATTGGCACACCATGCACAAACATTCAGTCCCTCCACCACCGACGCACAGTGGCAGCAGTATGTACCAGCTACAAGATGCACTGCAGCAACGCACCAAGGCTTCTTAGACAGCACCTTCCAAACCCACGACCTCTACCACCTTGAAGGACAAGGGCAGCAGATGCATAGGAACATCACCACCTGCAAGTTCCCCTCCAAGTCACGCACCATCCTGACTTGGAACTATATCGCCGTTCCTTCACTGTCGCTGGGTCAAAATCCTGGAACTCCCTTCCTAACAACACTGTGGGTGTACCTACCTCACATGGACTGCAGCAGTTCAAGAAAGCAGCTCATCACCACCTTCTCAAGGGCAGTTAGGGATGGGCAATAAATGCTGGCAAAGCCAGTGACGCCCACATCCCATGAATGAATTAAAACTGGCCAAGCCACGTTGCTACTGTTCCCAGATGGACTGGCTGCTTACTTTGTCACATGCCAGCTCAGAAGTTAAAATCAAACCTAATGGCTTGGTCCATTTCAGTGATTTCACTCCTCCACCTTTGGATATGTGCAATGATGCCATATATGGTAGTTATGTGCTAATTTAGGTGCTAATTTGAAAAGGGACCATACATTATAATATGTTGTATAACTTGCATTTTCATGGCTTTAAGCAACTCAAATATGAGAACATGTTTTGGATTTATACTGGGAAGACTGGGGCCCTGATTTTAACTCTGGGCGGGTGGGTAGCAAGATGAGTTTGAAACATGCTCACTGCCTCAGAAAACTGGCTCATGGAATTTTAACCCCTGGTCATTATTAGAAGCTCAGAGGTGGGCATCTTGGTCAATTCGCTGGTAAGGTGGGAAACACACCCACTTTGTCAGTGGCCTTCAAGGGGATTTGAACAGGCTAAGTAAATGGAAGATTGAATATAATGTGGAAAAATGTGAGGTTATCCACTTTGGTAGGAGGAATAGATGTGCAGAGTATTTCTTAAATGGTAAGAGATTAGCAAGTGTAGATGTACAAAGGGACCTGGGTGCCCTCATCAATAAGTAATTGAAAGCTAACATGCAGGTGCAGCAAGCAGTTAGGGAAGCTAATGGTATGTTAGCCTTTATTGCAAGAGGATTCGAGTGCAGGAGTGGCGGTCTTGCTTCAATTGTATAGAACCTTGGTTGGACTGCACCTGGAGTACTGTGTGCAGTTTTGGTCCCCTTACCGTAGGAAGGATATTATTGCCATCGAGGGAGTGTAGCGAAGGTTCACCAGACTTGTTCCCAGGATGGCGGGACTGTTCTATGAAGAAAGATTGGGGAAATTGGGCTTGTATTCTCTAGAGTTTCGAAGAATGAGAGGTGATCTCATTGAAACCAACAATATACTTAAAGGGATAGACAGGGTAGATGCAGGTGAGATGTTTCCCCTGGTTGGGGAATCTAGAACCAGGGGACACAATTTCAAAATAAGGAGGAAGCCACTTAGGACCGAAATGAGGAAAAATTTCTTTACTCAGAGGGTTGTGAACCTTTGGAATTCTCTACCCCAGAGGGCTGTGGAAGCTCAGTCACTGAGTATGTTTAAAGTAGAGATTGACAGATTTCTAAATACCAATGACATAAAGGGATAGTGTGGGAAAAAGGCATTGAAATGGATCTTCAGCCATGATCATATTGAATGGCGGAGTAGGCTCGATGGGCTGAATGGCCTACTCCTGCTCCTATGTTCCTGTAATATTAGTAGAATTGTATACAGGTATACTGTATTATAATATGCAGTTATGATATCAAATGACTGAAGCACACTGATCTGACTCTTTCCTGATTTGCAGAGAAAACCAAGAAAAAATGATCTATTTTCTTCTTCTTGATCGGAAAGAGCGGTATCCAAGCCATGAAGATGAAGACTTGCCCCCTCAAAATGATATAGGTGAGCACGTCCGGTATCTCTGAGTTTTACAAATATAATCAGCTGGAGTGCTGCATTAAATTATTGATACTTCCCTTTATACAAACCATGCAATGATCCCAGCTTTTGAGTTCCAAAGTATACAGACAATTCCCATTCATTGCTAAAGTATAGCATTTGAGATCCAGGAATTAAATATCTGTTACTCCTGCTTCAATGCTTGGATAGAAGAGTGGTGCTGATCCATATAGACCTAGGAGCTCTCCTGTTCAATCCCAGGTTTATGCTGAAAAGCTTAATCTCATTTTTAAGCATGGTAAAACAATGAGAATTTACCTTCTTTTCCTTTAGATAGGGAGAGTAAAATTCATGCGGGTTTCCTACTGATTACCATCTAGTAGACTTTCCTGAAATCTGTGTGTGTTTGTATGTGTGGTCGTTGAAGTGAGGACAGGATTGGACTTGGCTGTGATGCCCTCACAGTTGAAAAGCTTGATAACGCTCACTGTATAGTCTCATCCCTGCCCTGATCACTCCAAAATAACACCCCACTGGAAGTGGTAAGCAGATTCTGCTACCTTGGGTCCATGGTGATGGACAATCTGTCCCTTGATGCAGAGCTTGATACATGCATAGGGAAAGCAGCTACCACCTTTGGCTGACTCGCGAAACATGCATGGGATAACACCAAGCTGACCCTTAGGACCAAGCTGATGGTTTATAAGGCCTGTGTTCTCTGCACCTTGTTGTATGGCTGTGAAACATGGGTGACTTACAGCTACCAGGAAAAGAAGCTTAATAATTTTCATCGTCGTTGTCTGCAGCTTATGAGCTTATTATGGGTATTATCCTGGCAGGACAAAATCACAAATGTGGCAGTCCTTTCAAGTGCAGAGCTCCCAAGTGTTTTAGGCACTAATCAAACAGAGATGGATTCAGTGGATCGGACACATTTGCAGGATGGAAGATGGTCGCATATCCAAGGACCTTCTGGATGGTGAGGTAGCCGGGGCCAGATAACCAGTGGGATGTCCAAAACTCCGCTTCAAAGATGCTTGAAAGCATGACATGAAGGCCCTAAATGTCGACTATCACACCTGGGAATCAATACCTGGCGAAAGAAGGAAATGGCAACACATCCTGGTGTGCACTGCCATGATGGTCAGTTGCTATAGCAGCTTGGCAACAGGCGCCAACATCAAAAAAAAAACTCACAGCATCACATGGTAGATTCACATGCAGCACTTGTGGCAAAACCTGCCTCTAAAGGATTGGCCTTCACAGCCATCAGCAAAGGTGCACCAAGAGAAGACATCCCACCTAGATGGATTGTTTGATTGTCCATCATCTTTTGTAAATGGAAGGATGCCAACCAACTATAAGCTCATAGTTACCTGTTTCATGAGGCTTCAGAAGGCTTTTAATGCCCATAGAGTTGATGCTTTCAGTAAAGGTTGAGGACATTAAAATACATATCCCTAGATTTTTTAGATTCTCCACACAGAAACTGTAATCAATCCATTGGTGAATTCTACGTGGAAACACCAACATTTTCTAGAAATCAAATCAGTTCCATAGAAAACAACTTGCAGTTGAAGGTTGTTTGGATTTCTGTGTTTAACTACGCATGTACGGATGCCGGAAGTTGCTATCAAATTTAACCTTAAATAACAGAGAGTGCTGATGGTCTTGCTGTCATTATTACAGCAAAATCTGGGCCATGGGTGGAAAAAGTTTAATGCATCAATGCTATTCACTGTTCAAAATATTAGTCAGTCCAAAAAACTTTGCTGTTGTGAATGTTTAGAAAGGTAGTCTGACATGCACAAAATAAGTATAATTATGATGTTTTTAACGGGCTATTTTTAATTGTTACGGATGTTGAAAGATCCACCTAGAAAAAGAGTAGACTCACCTATGTTAAATCGACATGGCAAGCGGCGACCTGAAAGGAAATCGATGGAGGTACTGAGCGTGACTGATGGAGGCTCTCCAGTTCCAGCTCGACGAGCCATTGAAATGGCACAACACGGCCAGAGGTACAGCGTTGTATTGTGGTATCAAATCATGAAATGCTATCTCACAAAATAACAGAGGGAATGAACCTAGGCTTTCTTTATGTTTATATCATTAATGATGTGGTGACTATTCTGTGAACTCCACCAAGAATGAAGAGTTTCTGAGATGAATTACAGAACACAGACCTAGTGCTGCCCTTGCACCCACCTATAGGCTTATACACTGAGACGCTGTGTATGAGCATGTGACAAATCCAAATACTGGTTATACAGCACAGGGAGTTTTGGGCTTGAGTATGCCTGAATATGATCAGACTGACCATTACATGGCAAAGAATCAGGGGAGGACACACAATTTTGAATCACAATAGAGTTGGATGTTCATGCTGCACTTTCAAATCCTAATTTTTTATTTGCAAAATATACATATTTTAATCTGTTTACAATCTTAATCTTAACTCAGTGTTAACCTTATTTTTATTTTATACCTGATATAGTGGGCGCAGCTGCCAACAGTTACAATTGTCTCATTAACCTGAATGGGCTGAGGACGTATACTGATATGCTCAAGATATTTGCTTCTATAGCTCTCAGTTTTTTAAAAAAAAGCTTTCTTTTTTGAACTATATATTTATATATATCAAGTTTTAAAATAGCCCCTGTTTAAATTCTTTACCAATGTAATTATGTTTTTTTTTGTTTTGTTTTACTGTCCCTACTGTAGTAAAAGTATGTTCAGTAAAAGCTTGGATATCACAGATGCCAATCCCAGAATCAACAAAGAAGAAAGGTAGTAAAAGTGTTTCACATGATTTCTCCCTCACTGTGGGTAGCTGCATTAGATGCCCTTAAGTGCACATGGTTGTTGGAATAGCTAAGATATCTTCTCTTCTTCCTCTGTCCCCACTCCCTGGAGGTTTCCGTCCCGTATCTGAATGGCAAGAGTTTCTTCTGTTGCACACATGTCTACGGCCTTGATTAACCTCTGGCTTGGGTAGCTTTCACCTTCCCCACCTTTTTTCTTCCCCAATTTAGTTTATTTTTATTTTTTGAAAGCCTGAGCATTTCTAATGCACAATGTTGAGAAGTAATTATCGATTGTTTTGATGCCCTGATCTATGCTGTTTTCCTCCCCTAAAGTCTATGCATGGCATTCTGGTGGTTTATTTAAAGGTGTTCCCTCAGATAATGACAGGTGTTAAAATGCTTGGTATATCTGCATGTATAAGTTTCCTAATGTTCTTTCTTCCTCCTCGTGGGATGGTGCTGGTTGTAATTAATCTTTATTTTACACTGATTAAATTATTCAGAAGCAATATTGAGCAAATTTGTATGTTAATTTTACAATAGAGTGGAGTTTTTTTAAAATTTGGTATTTATACTAGGAGGTGCTGTTTTGCAGTGTACAAAATAGAATTGTTGCTTGACAGTTTTAATATGTATAGTTGAGAAGTGAGACTTTGATATATTTTAATCTTTTTTTCTAAATGTGCTAGAACTTCATAGTGCTCTCACATTACACAATATGTCATTTGCCTTAAATATTTGTAGAATGTGAAGCACATGATGGTACAAGAATAATGTGTAGAGAAGATAATTTAAGCTAATGTGACAAGCTCCCCAGATGGTTCATTGGGTAAGTGCACTGCTTGAGTGATACAGAACACAAAGGTCCAACATTTGATTATCAGTCACTGTTCAGTAAGCTGATCTGAGTTGGGGAATTGGTATGGGTGCTATGATTAAGCTTAATACCACTGACTAGAGATGGGGAAATCAGCTAGGGTCTTCCCTGCTGATTACTGTTTCTGCTGGGAAGGTCTGCATGTGTGGACATCAAGTGAAGACGTGGTGGGTTTCAGTTTTGGAACACCCACCTCCCCTTCCCTCACACACCTACACGCAGTCACGCAGTTAAGTAGCCTCCCAAGATTGATTGTCTAGGATAATTGGGCTAGGGTCTAGAGGGCCTGGGGAACTCAACTTGAACAAGAAACAGCTGTTTCAGGAGTGAAGGAGAGCAAGTCGGAGGGAATTCTAATTTGTTAAATGCCTTGTTCTGTCTCTTAAAAACAGTACGACATTGAGATGAATGGCAATCTAGAGGAGAGGAGACATAGGATCAAGTGTATCTTATTTAAGAGGGTGATGAATTCTGAACATTGCCTCTTTAAAAAAATAAGCCATTAAAATACTGAGTTGATTCTGGTGTACTTTCTTCTGTGCAGATCCAGGTCAATAAGTGGAGCATCTTCTGGCCTCTCCACCAGTCCTCTAAGCAGTCCAAGGGTAAGTGACATTGACCAAATCCCCCACATTAGACTTCCAATTGTCATGCATTTCATTAATTAATGCTTTTTGTGTCTTGATAATTTTACCTCTAAAAGTAACAACTGCAAGAATTGGTTGAGCCCTTTAACTATGAGTTACAGTTATTGACACTTTGGCTATGTGTTTGCCTTTTGGTTCATCAAACGCATTAATTACAATGTGCTGCTTCTCTTCCTATTAATTTGCTGGCATATATCTTATGATTTTGAATGCCTGTGCATTTGATATTTAGTATTTTATGCTCACTTTTTTTGTTATGACATGTTGCCTACCGCCTAACAGCACGTATTTTTGTTTTCTGCACTCCCATCTTCCTGATTTGTGTCTGTGTTCCATGCTTTGTCTCGTCTGTTTTTTCTCCTTTGACTGTCCGTGCATGACGTCTGTCGCGTAGCCTATCAGAAAGTTTTTTGTTCCTCCCCAGAGTCCTGAGCTAATCCTCTTTCCCAAAACACATGCTTCCGTAGTTCCTCATAGTAATAGAAACACAGCAAAGCCCAGTAATGTGCTTCAACCAAAGATTGGGTTTCAACCCAATCCAAAGACACAGACGCTTCCTGCTAAAAGTAAGCTTGGAGATAAACCTTTGCAAACCACTAAATCTAACCCTCTTCCTGGTGTAACATCAGAAGCACCTTCTCCACAGAAACCTTGTGTTCAAAATGTTCAGAGTCACCAACCTACAGTCACATCACCAACCCAATTGTTTGTCCCTTCAGTCCAGATTACCCCCCTTTCTCTTGTCAGATTGATCCCTGGTACTGATCCAAGCACCAAATCTATCCCCATAATACAGGTGACCCCTCACCCTTCCCCAAGGGGAAGTCCCCTCCCCACCCCAAAGGGTACACCAGTACATACTCCCAAGGAGAGTCCGGCGAGTACTCCGAATCCAACACCGCCATCCAGCCCCAGTATTGGAGGGATGCCTTGGAGGACGCGGCTGAATTCGATCAAAAACAGTTTCCTTGGATCACCCCGGTTTCACCGCAGGAAATTACAAGGTAAGTTCTTTTCAATACTTGACTTTTATGTTAGTTCAATGAAATACTATTCTATTTCATTCATTTTCTATTTTCTGGCATAAATAACTTGGATTGTTTTTAACAGACCTACTGTGAGATACTTGGATTTTGAATCAGTACGGTAGATGAGAATTCATGTCCTATCAAGTTTCAGATACCTTAAGATTTGTGGATGCTGAAAAACTAAGGCTTTTTATTGAAGGGAACATGGTTTTATCCTTCACTTATGTTAGCTCCCACCCTTGCTGCCTAAACTGTCAAGATTATACACACGAATTAGGTTGTCAGGATTCAGTCTCTCCCACCAACAAAGTATAAAATATTGTTTTTAAATGTCACTCACAGTATCACTCTCACACTCACTGTGGGTGACCACTGAATAAGGTTTTTACTTTTAAAACACGCCACCAGATATCATAAGGTTGGCAGACCTCTGGTGGTAGAGCTCAAATGGAGTTTTGCAGACATGGAGGTCATTGCTCTGGTGGAATATACCCATGTAAACAAACATTTTTGCCTCTCACCATGGGCAACTTTAAATTTTATCAATCTGAATTAGAACCAATGGGGAATATTTATGAAATAATCAGCAGTGGACAAATTTATTCCATATTCAACTACGTTCAACATGCAGCTTTTGCAGTGCAGTGAACTAAATCAAAGGCCTATAGTAATGCTGGATACCAGGGCTGCGATTTTAATCCAACCTGCCCAGCGGAAACCACTATGCTTTTCTGACTAGGCTCGAGAGTTGGGATCTGTCATAAAGGTGCAGAGGCCCAAACAGGAAAGAGTCCTTTGTGGGACCAGAAGGAGCAGGCGTGCTGCTCTGAGCTCGGCAAGGAAACTTGACTTCTCCAGAGCCCAGCAGCTGCATTCCACCCACTTCCCATCCGTTCTGTTCCCAGTGCAAAGTGGGTTGGCAGCAGGCCTGGAGTTCAAAATAGCCTGGGCCCGATTTCTGCTGCAGCAGGTGAGTCTTCTCGCCTCCTCAGCCACCCATCTCCACCAACCCCCCATCCCTCCCCCCCAAAAAAATACCCAGACAGAGTTGAAATCGGGCCCCTGGTCAACCGATAGAGAATCTTTTTATTTGAAGATATATCAACACACTGCACTCTGTTCCAATCTATTAAACTTCAAACAGTTTTTAAAAATTACAACATTTGGGAAACATATTTGACAGCAACTTAAATGGTTTTGCTATGATCTATTTTAGTTTCTCTCTGGGGTGGAAACCTTGAATTTGTAACAGTGTCTCAGTGTGTTATTTTACTGTGTCCCAACATACATTTGTAAGATTTGATTTATTGTTCTTCATTAAGTTTATCAATGTATAATGACCTTCCCTCCAGGGCCCTATTACAAAATTAGTGTTTTGCTAAGTTTGCTTTTCATAGACCTACCAGAGCAGAGCTTGTGTTTTTAATAGCTGTTTCTGTGTAGACATAATGAAGACATCACCTTGACAATGCAACCACAATTTCAGTCTACATCAGATAACATTGCTTTCAGCCGACATAATTACAATCACACTCCCTTAACTCCCACACTGTAGTATTTTTGTATTGCTGGAGTGAATTGCAAATTAGATGACTCATTTTTACTTATAACCTCAAATTGTGATATAACCATGTTTTTTTATTGCTTTCCTAATAAAATATGTTGGTATCAGCAATGGTTGCAGGAAAAACAGGTTTTTCATTGTGGTGCAGAAATGCTACTGTACTCTCAAAAGCAAAAAGTCCATCACTTACAGTGGAACTTTACAATAACATACAGTAAATTCAACTGTTGCTCTCTGCAGGTGGCAATGGTTCGATGTACCCAATGAAAAAGTCTCCATTGTAACGTATCCTGCACATACTTTCATTGACCAACAATGGGGCTGCAAAAGAGCACCAGAGAAAATATTTAGGTCATCACTGTATTTTTGTATATGCTTACATGCCCTTTATTACCATTGGGAAATTAAATGACCAAACATTCATCATCACCACAACTTACCTGATACATTAATAAATTTGAACATAGAACATTACAGCACAGTACAGGCCCTTCGGCCCACGATGTTGTGCCGAACCTTTAATCTACTCTAAGATCAAACTACCTACATGCCCTTCATTCTACTATCATCCATGGAGCTATCCAAGAGTTGCTTAAATGTCCCTAATGTATCTGCTTCTACTACCACCGCTGGCAGTGCATTCCACGCACCCACCACTCTCCGTGTAAAGAACCTACCTCTGACATCGCCCCGAAATCTTCCTCCAATCACCTTAAACTTATGCCCCCTGGTGATAGCCCTTTCCGCCCTGGGAAAAAGTCTCTGGCTATCCACTCTATCTATGCCTCTCATCATCTTGTACCTTCTATCAAGTCACCTCTCATCCTTCTTCGTTCCAATGAGAAAAGCCCTAGCACCCTTAACCCTTCTTCGTAAGACATGCCCTCCAGTCCAGTCATCATCCTGGTAAATCTCCTCTGCACCCTCTCTAAAGCTTCCACATCCTTCCTATAATGAGGCGACCAGAACTGAACACAATATTCCAAGTGTGGTCGAACCAGGGCCTTATAGAGCTGCATAACCTCACGGCTCTTAAACTCAATACCCCTGTTAATGAAAGCCAACACACCATACGCCTTCTTAACAACCCTATCAACTTGGGTGGCAACTTTGAGCGATCTATGGACATGGACCCCAAGATCCCTCTGTTCCTCCACACTACCAAGAATCCTGTCTTTAAGCCTGTATTCTGCATTCAAATTTGACCTTCCAAAATGAATCACTTCACACTTTTCCAGGTTGAACTCCATCTGCCACTTCTCAGCCCAGCTCTGCATCTTGTCAATGTCCCGTTGCAACCTACAACAGCCTTCCACACTATCCACAACTCCAGCAACCTTCGTGTCATCGGCAAACTTGCTAACCCAGCCTTCCACTTCCTCATCCAAGTCATTTATAAAAATCACAAAGAGCAGAGGTCCCAGAACAGATCCCTGCGGAACACCACTGGTCACCGAGCTCCAGGCTGAATACTTTCCATCTACTACCACCCTCTGTCTTCTATGGGCCAGCCAATTCTGTATCCAGACAGCCAACTTTCCCTGTATCCCATGCCTCCTTACTTTCTGAATGAGCCTACCATGGGGAACCTTATCAAACGCCTTGCTAAAATCCATATACACCACATCCACTGCTCTTCCTTCATCAATGTGTTTTGTCACATCTTCAAAGAATTCAATAAGGCTTGTGAGGCATGACCTGCCCCTCACAAAGCCATGCTGACTGTCTCTAATCAAACCATGCTTTTCCAAATAATCATAAATCCTGTCTCTCAGAATCCTCTCCAATAATTTGCCCACTACCGACGTAAGACTGACTGGTCTATAATTCCCAGGGTTATCCCTATTCCCTTTCTTGAACAAGGGAACAACATTTGCCACCCTCCAATCATCTGGTACTACTCCAGTGGACAGTGAGGACGCAAAGATCATCGCCAAAGGCGCGGCAATCTCTTCCCTCGTTTCCCTTAATATCCTTGGGTATATCCCGTCTAGCCCCGGGGACTTATCTGTCCTCATGTCTTTCAAAATTTCCAGCACATCCTCCCTCTTAACATCAACCTGTTCGAGCATATCAGCCTGTTTCACGCTGTCCTCACAAACGACCAGGTCCCTCTCACTACTGAATACTGAAGCAAAGTATTCATTTAGGACCTCCCCTACCTCCTCCGACTCCAGGCACAAGTTCCCTCCACTATCCCTGATCGGCCCTACCCTCACTCTGGCCATCCTCTTATTCCTCACATAAGTGTAGAACGCCTTGGGATTTTCCTTAATCCGACCCGCCAAGTCTTTTTCATGTCCCCTTCTAGCTCTCCTAAGTCCATTCTTCGGTTCCTTCCTGGCTACCTTGTAACCCTCTAGAGCCCTGTCTGATCCTTGCTTCCTCAACCTTAAGTAAGCTTCCTTCTTCCTCTTGACTAGCTGTTCCACATCTCTTGTCATCCAAGGTTCCTTCACCCTACCATCCCTTCCTTGCCTCATCGGGACAAACCTATCCAGCAGTCGCAGCAAGTGCTCCCTAAACAACCTCCACATTTCTGTCGTGCATTTCCCTGAGAACATCTGTTCCCAATTTAAGTTCCCCAGTTCCTGCCTAATAGCATTGTAATTCCCCCTCCCCCAATTAAATATTTTCCCATCCCATCTGCTGCTGTCCCTCTCCATGACTATAGTAAAGGTCAGGGAGTTGTGATCATTATCACCGAAATGTTCTCCCACCGAGAGATCTGCCACCTGGCCTGGTTCGTTGTCAAGCATCAAATCCAACATAGCCTCCCCTCTAGTCGGCCTATCTACATATTGAGTCAGGAAACCTTCCTGGACACACCTGACAAAAACTGCTCCATCCAAACTATTTGCACTAAGGAGGTTCCAATCAATATTCGGGAAGTTGAAGTTACCCATGACAACAACCCTGTTACTTCTGCACCTTTCCAAAATCTGCCTCCCAATCTGTTCCTCCGTGTCTCTGTTGCTATTGGGGGGTCTATAGAAAACTCCCAATAAAGTGACTGCTCCTTTCCTGTTTCTGACTTCCACCCATAATGACTCAGTAGACAAACCCTCCTCGACGACCTCCCTTTCTGCAGCTGTGATACTATCCCTGATTAGCAATGCCACTCCCCCACCTCTTTTACCTCCCTCCCTATTCCTTTTGAAACATCTAAACCCCGGAACATCCAACATCCATTCCTGCCCCTGTGATATCCAAGTTTCCGTAATGGCCACAACATCGTAGCTCCAAGTACTGATCCATGCTTTAAGTTCATCACCCTTATTCCTGACTCTTCTTGCGTTAAAATGGACACACTTCAACCCATCATACTGGCTGCAACTTTGCCCTGTCAACTGTCTAACCTTCCTCGCAGACTCTCTGCACTCTGTATCTGCCTGTTCAACAGCTACCCCATCCACTGTTCTGCAGCTCCGGTTCCCATCCCCCTGCCAAACTAGTTTAAACCCTCCCGAAGAGCTCTAGCAAACCTCCCGCCCAGGATATTGGTGCCCCTCCAGTTCAGATGCAACCCGTCCTTCTTGTACTGGTCCCACCTTCCCCAGAAGGTATCCCAATGATCCACATAACTGAAGCCCTCCCTCCTACACCAGCTCTGTAGCCACGTGTTCAGCTGCACTCGCTCTCTGTTTCTAGCCTCACTAGCACGTGGCACCGGTATCAATCCTGAGATTACTACTCTGCTCGTCCTGCCTTTTAGCTTCCAACCTAACTCCCTATATTCGCTTTTCAGGTCCTCATCCCTTTTCCTAGCTATGTCATTGGTACCGATGTGTACCACAGCTTCTGGCTGCTCCCCCTCCCCCTTAAGAATCCTGTAGACTTGATCCGAGACATCCCTGACCCTGGCAAAAAAATCCCGAAATGAAGTAAAACATTTTAATTTGCCCTTTTGAGGAACTCCAGTGTTCCCTGAATAAGCCAATAAATATTGTGACAATGAAATGCCCCATTTTTAAAGTGTAGTTGGAAAATGGCTTGGCCATGTGAGCCGCATGGAAGATGGCAGGATCCCCAAAGACACATTGTACAGCGAGCTCGCCACTGGTATCAGACCCACCGGCCGTCCATGTCTCCGTTATAAAGACGTCTGCAAACGCGACATGAAATCGTGTGACATTGATCACAAGTCGTGGGAGTCAGTTGCCAGCATTCGCCAGAGCTGGCGGGCAGCCATAAAGACAGGGCTAAATTGTGGCGAGTCGAAGAGACTTAGTAGTTGGCAGGAAAAAAGACAGAGGCGCAAGGGGAGAGCCAACTGTGCAACAGCCCCAACAAACAAATTTCTCTGCAGCACCTGTGGAAGAGCCTGTCACTCCAGAATTGGCCTTTATAGCCACTCCAGGCGCTGCTTCACAAACCACTGACCACCTCCAGGCGCGTATCCATTGTCTCTCGAGATAAGGAGGCCCAAAAGAAGTTGGAAAAATGCTTTGGAGCTTCTACCCCTCACCTCCCACTTCTGGTAGAAATGCCCCCCTTTTTGGCTTATCATGATGGTGGCATAAGGAGCCTATATTCTGGATTGCTGCTACTCGCACCCCAATTCATGACAAATGCTGAATCTTCATGACAGATGCTGATACTACGATCCATCTTTCAGAGTCTGCATTTGCTTGATTTAGTTGGATGGACATTTTCAGGTAATAACTTTCACTGCATCTATCGAGGACAGGGGTAGCCATCACCTGAAGTCCAAATGGATCCAAAATGAGCAAATTAGTCAAATCCATTGTGTTCAGATTCACACATATTAAAACTTTATCCTTTCAGGCACAAAAGTCGAGAAAATACATATTCTTTTGGGCCTCCCTATCTCGAGAGACAATGGATACGCGCCTGGAGGTGGTCAGTGGTTTGTGAAGCAGCGCCTGGAGTGGCTATAAAGGCCAATTCTGGAGTGACAGGCTCTTCCACAGGTGCTGCAGAGAAATTTGTTTGTTGGGGCTGTTGCACAGTTGGCTCTCCCCTTGCGCCTCTGTCTTTTTTCCTGCCAACTACTAAGTCTCTTCGACTCGCCACAATTTAGCCCTGTCTTTATGGCTGCCCGCCAGCTCTGGCGAATGCTGGCAACTGACTCCCACGACTTGTGATCAATGTCACACGATTTCATGTCGCGTTTGCAGACGTCTTTATAACGGAGACATGGACGGCCGGTGGGTCTGATACCAGTGGCGAGCTCGCTGTACAATGTGTCTTTGGGGATCCTGCCATCTTCCATGCGGCTCACATGGCCAAGCCATCTCAAGCGCCGCTGACTCAGTAGTGTGTATAAGCTGGGGATGTTGG
This sequence comes from Heterodontus francisci, assembly GCF_036365525.1. Classification (NCBI taxonomy): domain Eukaryota; kingdom Metazoa; phylum Chordata; class Chondrichthyes; order Heterodontiformes; family Heterodontidae; genus Heterodontus; species Heterodontus francisci. Next base: position 69,564,762 of record NC_090384.1, read on the forward strand.
CCGCTTTAAGGACTTCTGTGTTGGAGATATAGTCCTGCCACCTGATGCCAAGTATTCTCCGAAGGCAGCGAAGATGGAATGAATTGAGACGTCGCTCTTGGCTGGCATACGTTGTCCAGGCCTCGCTGCCGTAGAGCAAGGTACTGGGGACACAGGCCTGATACACTCGGACTTTTGTGCTCCGTGTCAGTGCGCCATTTTCCCACACTCTCTTGGCCAGTCTGAACATAGCAGTGGAAGCCTTACCCATGCGCTTGTTGATTTCTGCATCTAGAGACAGGTTACTGGTGATAGTTGAGCCTAGGTAGGTGAACTCTTGAACCACTTCCAGAGCGTGGTCGCCAATATTGATGGATGGAGCATTTCTGACATCCTGCCCCATGATGTTCGTTTTCTTGAGGCTGATGGTTAGGCCAAATTCATTGCAGGCAGACGCAAACCTGTCGATGAGACTCTGCAGGCATTCTTCAGTGTGAGATGTTAAAGCAGCATCGTCAGCAAAGAGGAGTTCTCTGATGAGGACTTTCCGTACTTTGGACTTCGCTCTTAGACGGGCAAGGTTGAACAACCTGCCCCCTGATCTTGTGTGGAGGAAAATTCCTTCTTCAGAGGATTTGAACGCATGTGAAAGCAGCAGGGAGAAGAAAATCCCAAAAAGTGTGGGTGCGAGAACACAGCCCTGTTTCACACCACTCAGGATAGGAAAGGGCTCTGATGAGGAGCCACCATGTTGAATTGTGCCTTTCATATTGTCATGGAATGAGGTGATGATACTTAGTAGCTTTGGTGGACATCCGATCTTTTCTAGTAGTCTGAAGAGACCACGTCTGCTGACGAGGTCAAAGGCTTTGGTGAGATCAATGAAAGCAATGTAGAGGGGCATCTGTTGTTCACGGCATTTCTCCTGTATCTGACGAAGGGAGAACAGCATGTCAATAGTCGATCTCTCTGCACGAAAGCCACACTGTGCCTCAGGGTAGACGCGCTCGGCCAGCTTCTGGAGCCTGTTCAGAGCGACTCGAGCAAAGACTTTCCCCACTATGCTGAGCAGGGAGATTCCACGGTAGTTGTTGCAGTCACCGCGGTCACCTTTGTTTTTATAGAGGGTGATGATGTTGGCATCGCGCATGTCCTGGGGTACTGCTCCCTCGTCCCAGCACAGGCATAGCAGTTCATGTAGTGCTGAGAGTATAGCAGGCTTGGCACTCTTGATTATTTCAGGGGTAATGCTGTCCTTCCCAGGGGCTTTTCCGCTGGCTAGGGAATCAATGGCATCACTGAGTTCCGATTTGGTTGGCTGTATGTCCAGCTCATCCATGACTGGTAGAGGCTGGGCTGCATTGAGGGCAGTCTCAGTGACAGCATTCTCCCTGGAGTACAGTTCTAGGTAGTGCTCAACCCAGCGGTCCATCTGTTTGCGTTGGTCAGTGATTATGTCCCCCGATTTAGATTTGAGGGGGGTGATCTTCTTGATGGTTGGCCCAAGAGCTCTCTTCATGCCATCATACATTCCTCTGATGTTTCCGGTGTCTGAGGCCAGCTGAATATGACTGCATAGGTGTTGCCAGTAGTCGTTTGCGCAACGCCTAGCTGTTCTTTGTGCAGTACTTCTGGCTGCTTTAAGTGCTGCGGATGTTAAATCGCTGGGGGCTTTCTTGTAGTTCAAAAGTGCAATGCGCTTAGCGGCTATGACAGGTTCCAGCTCTTCATTATGAGATTGAAACCAGTCTGCATTTCTCTTCGCACTTTTGCCGTAGGTGGTCAAAGCTGACTCATAGATGGCGTCTCTGATGTGGGCCCACTTGGTCTCAGCATCCCCTGTGGGAGTGTTTTGAAGGGCTGTTACAAGTGAATTTAGAAATTTTTGTAACAGCTGTGGGTGAGAAATTCTGCTCGTGTTGATGCGCGGGTGGCCCTTCTGCTTGGAATGATGCAACTTCTTTGGTCTGAGTCTAACCTTGCTGCACACCAGGGAGTGGTCGGTGTCGCAGTCCGCACTGTGGAAGCTGCGTGTGATTTGAACACTGTTTAAGGCGGCTCGCCTTGTGACAATGAGGTCTAGCTGGTGCCAACGACGTGATCTTGGGTGCCTCCATGAAACCTGGTGACAGGGTTTAGTGTGAAAGAACGAGTTGGTGATGCAGAGGTTATGATAGGTACACAACTCAAGCAGTCTCTGCCCGTTCTCATTCATCCTTCCAACGCCATAGCGCCCAAGGCAGGAGGGCCATGAGTCATGGTCAGCCCCAACCCTGGCATTAAAGTCCCCCAGCAGGAATAGGTGTTCGGTGTTGGGGATGCTGCTAATGATGTTATGGAGTTGTTCATAGAACTGGTCTTTAGCTTCAGGTGCGGAACAGAGTGTTGGAGCATAGATGCTGAGTAGGTGTACTGGACCAGAGGTGGTGAGCAGTCGGATGGACAGTATGCGTTCCGAGCCATTTGAGGGAGGCTCTATCATGCTGAGCAAGGAGTTTCTGATGGCGAAGCCCACTCCATGCTGTCTTGGTTCTTCAGGATCCCTGCCCTGCCAGAAGAAGGTGTAGTCTTGCTCTGCTAGAGAGCCACTCGCGGGGAGGCGAGTCTCCTGAAGTGCTGCAATGTCCACATTGAATCTACTGAGCTCGTTGTTAATGATGGCGGTCTTCCGAGAATCGTTGATTTGTGTAAGGTCTTCCGACAGGCCAGGACACATAGTTCTGACGTTCCAGCTTGCAAAGCGAAGGGCTGGTACCTTCTTTCCTTTTTTCATGTTGTTTGGTGCGGTGTATCAGTCCACCTTTCGGGCAATGACCCTGAGCTCCAAGCACCCATTGAAGCAGGCAGACTGTGGCGGGACAGAACCTTATTGACCGGGGGCTGCCCGGTTTGAGGCGGGCGGTAGCTGTCCAGTGAGGTGCAATGACCTCTCCCACCGACAAAGGCAACCCGTGGCGCCCAGTTTCTACGCCAATTTATCTGGACTTATAACCCGTAACTGCTGCCTTCCGTGTTGTTTTAGTCGCTGTGAGGCAACTATGGAGTGACCTCTCCATGGCGCATGCCTGGGCAAATTTATGGAGGTTGAGAGTTGCCCAGTCGTCAAAACCCCCCTCTCGGCCTTTCTGGTGGGGTCCAAAGGAGTGCAGGACACGACGTTTGGCACCAGTATGGCTGCAGGAACTGCCGGAAACATGCCAAAGGTGACACATGACCGCCTACGGGGTTCCGCTCCGGATTTTCTGTTAGGGTTTACTCCCTTAGCCTTGGTCTCTCCCGAGACGCCCACAAGGCAGTGGGGTTGTTGGGGCCCCTACACAGGTGTAGGATGGTGCCGGTGGGAGGAGGGGATGCAAGGGGGAGGGGTAGAGGGAGGGGGTGGGGGGGGGGTGCATATATCTTGGTAAAATTAACTTTGGTTATTCTCCTTACATTTCTCTGTATCTGATTGTTGACATATCAAGAACAAAACATATCAATAGCAAGAATCAGAGCATCTGAGTTATTAAACTGCTCATGAAATGTAATAATTTTTGTAATGCTTTCATGTCAAGTTCTAAAAGCCTCTAAGATGCCAGTGGTTCCATGTTTGATTTAATTAATATGTTTTTCTTTTCTTTTCATGCAGTACCTACGCCAGAGGAGATGTCAAGCCTAACTCCAGAGTCTTCCCCAGAGTAAGTAACCGCCTGTTGCTCACAAGTGCAAACATGTGGCCAGGGTATGGTGTTTCACTGCTTATACATGGCAACTATTTCCAACATGTGTTTGTCCAGTTTTGGGTGAGATAGAGTCCATTATTGAGTATACTGGACATCAGTGCAACTCGGGATCCAGGACTCATTTGCAACCTGCCTTCCCTTCATTAGCAATTTTTGTGTTTTAAGTGCTGTAATATTTTCTGTCAGTTGCTTTTGTGAGAAAGCTAAGCTTTTGAGTCCCAAATCCATCACAGTTGGCTGAAGAGATTCAAGCTGGCAGGCTTCCGCTCCCAGCATTTACTGCAATGTATGCAATGTTTCATGATTGACAACTAGGTTGGCTATTGATAGACAATGCTTTGATTTTCGGATGGTAAGGCAGAAAGCATTTTTCCTTGAAAGGCTGGGCCTCCATAGTCTGCCTCTCTTTCCAGAATAAGCAAACAACTCCACTAGCATTGTATTGTTTGTCAGCCATGGCTCAGTTGGTAGTACTCTCACCTCTGAGACAGAAAGTTGTGGGTTCAAGTCCCACTTGAGAGGCTTGAGCACAAAAATCTAGGTTGACACTCCATAGGAGTATTCCGAGAGTGCTGCACAGTCTGAAGTACTCTCTTTCAGATGAGACATAAAACCAGGTCTCTGTCTGTTCTTTCAGGTGGGCATAAAAGATTCCATGGCACTATTTTTATGGGGAGTTATCCTGATCTTCTGGCCAATATTTATCTCTCAAACAACATCAGGAAAAACAGATTAGCTGGTCAGATTGCTGCTTGTGGGATCTTGCTGTGTGCAAACTGGCTGCATGTTTCCTACCTTACAACAATGCCCACACCTCAAAAGTACTTCATTGGCTATAAACGCTTTGGGACAGCCTGAGGTCATGAAAGGCTCTATATAAATGCAAGTCTTTCCTTTTTCTCATGTGACTACCAGGAGGATAGCCGGACCTCAGTCTTTTCTTGTCTCGCAATTCCTCTGTTCCTAGAGACCTGCCCTGCAGCTAATGCAACCCTCTTCAAAGACCAATGGCTGTTGTGGGAATGATTTCCAAGACATTGGCAAGAAAAAGATGAGTTTAAAGCTTATCAGTTGAAAAAATAAGCCTGTTACAAATTAGGGGTTAGATTAGCATTTCTGCCAATCTGCCCTACTTTAGATCATTTAATTCTGTTTTATTATCCAAACAAACACTGCACCATGCCACTATGTATCCAGAACAAGGATTTTGTTACGTGATATTTTGGCCTCCCACTACCAGGCTAATCCCTACTTTTATACTTACAATATTAAATGTGTTTTGGTAGAAATTGTAAATTCCTTCCCCCCCACCCCACCCCCAACTTTCCCTCTACTCTCTCCAGAAGATGCTGAGAAAGAATTCCTCACTTAAATAGTCACTCTTCATATAGGAGTTTAAAAAATGAGTTTTGTCAGGCAATTCAATATTGAGACTTAACAAACTGACTATTTTGCTGGATTAATGCCGTAAACATACACCTTTTCACCCAGACCGTGGTCCCGCATCTAAAATAAATGCTAACTTAACACAGCATTATTAAGAGAGCAACATTTCCAAATAAACAAAAATCATTTATTTTCTTTCACTTTCTTGCAAAGCTGTTACTATATAACTCATTAATACATATTTCAAAGGTGTTTGCATAATGTGTCATTCCCTGCAAACGTTCCATCAGCTGCAAACTGCTGACAACAGCATGCAGTGAGATAGTTTGGACAGAATCATTGCATCCTGTTTAGTTCAGAAATCCATATTTCATGCGCTTCACAGGTAATTTCTAATTGCCATGCCTAATGGTGCTTTCGTCTGTGCTAAATATTTATCAGTTTGCAATCAAAATAATGCTTTTGTGATGAGCTGTGCTGTGTTGGAGTTATAAACCTGCCAGATTCACTAAAGCCAAAACCTATACTTCCCGACTGCCATAGAATCATGGAATCATAGCATGATCGAGCACAGAAAGAGGCCACTAGGCCCATCATGCCACTGCCAACTCTTTGAAAAAGCTATCCAATTAGTCCTACTCCCCTGTTCTTTTCCATAGCCTTTTTCCACATCAAGTATGAATTTAGTTCCCTTTTGAAAGTTATTGAATCTGCTTCCACCATCCTTTCAGGCAGTGGATCATCATAACTTGCTGCATAATGTTTTTTCCTCATGTTGCCTCTGGTTCTTTTGTGAATTAACTTAAATCTGTGTCCTCTGGTCACTGACCTGTCAGCCACTGGAAACAGTTTCTGCTTATTTGTTCTATCAAAACCCTTCAAGATTTTAAACACCTCTATCAAATCTTCCTTTAGCCTTCTGATGAGTTCTGATGAAAGGTCACTGACCTGAAACGTTAACTCTGCTTCTCTCTCCACAGATGCTGCCAGACCTGCTGAGTATTTCCAGCATTTCTTGTTTTTACTTCCTTTAGCCTTCTCTGCTCTAGGAAAACAATCCCAGTTTCTTTAGTCTCTCCACATAACTGAAGTCTTTCATCCCTGGTACCATTTCAGTAAATCTACTCTGTACCCTCTCTTAAGACCTTGACACACTTTCTAAAGTGTGATGTCCAGAATTGAACACAGTACTCCAGCTGAGGCCTAACCTTTGTTTTGTAAAGGTTTAGTGTAACTTCCTTGCTTTATTATGCTAGGCCACTATTTATAAAGCCATGGATCCTGTATGCCTTTTCAACAGCCTTCTCAACTTGTCTTGCCGCCTTCAAAGATATGTGTGTGTACATCCCCAAGAAACTCTGTTCCTACATCTCTTTAAAATTGTACCATTGCCTTTCCTCATTCTTCCAACCAAAATGAATCACTTCACACTTCTCTACATTAAATTTAATGTGCACCGTGTCTGCCTATTTCACCACCAACAAGTACTAGCATTTATATAGAGCCTTAATTGTAATATAACATCCCAAGGTGTTTCACAGGAGTGTTATCAAACAAAATTCACCAGTCTGTCTATGTCCTCGGGAAGTCTGTTATTATCCTCCTGTTGACTTTATTTGCAGGTTTCGTATCATCTACAAGCTTTGAAATTATGTCTGTGTACCTAAGTCCTAATATATATCAAAAAAGAGCAGCTGTCCCAACACAAAAACAAAAAATGGATAAAAAGCAAAATAGTGCAAATTTTGAAAATCTGAAGCACTCAGCAGGTCAGGCAGTGTCTGTGGAGAGAACAGACAAGTTAATGTTTCAGGAGCTATTCTGATGAAGGGTCCACACCTCAAATGCTGAAATGCCTATTCTCTCGACAGATGTGCGTGGCCTGGCGATTATTTTCCAGTTTTGTTTAAAAAAATCAGGCCTGCTAAAGTTTCTCGTGCCACCAACCATGTGAGATCATGCATCAGGAGCTAGTGGCGGATGTTTAGCATAAAAGCAGGAAAAGAAGTGCAGGCTAGAACCCTTCTGTAACCCAATAATTGCAGAGGAAAGATGATCATGCTCTATGATCTCAATTATAGGATCATAGGAAATAGGAGTAGGCCATTTGGCCCGTCAAGCCTGCTCTGCCATTCAAACAGATCATGGCTGATCATCTACCTCTTCCCCATTTTTCCATATTATCACCATATCCCTTGATGTTATTAGTATCCAGAAACCTATTGATTTCTGTCTTGAACATGCTCAATGATTGAGCTCCTACAGCCCTCTGGGGTAGAGAATTCCACAGATTCACCACCTTTTGAGTAAAGAAATTCCTTCTTATCTCAGTCTTAAATGATCTGCCCCTTATTCTGAGGCTGTGTCCCCTGGTTCTAGACTCACCAGCCAGAGGAACCATCCTCTCCACTGTCACACCCTGGAAGAATTTCTGTAAGTTTCAATGAGATCACCTCTCATTCTTCGAAACTCTGGAGAATACAGGCCCAGTTCCCTCAATCTCTCCCCATAAAACAATCCCGCCATCTCAGGGATTAGTCTGGTGAACCTTCGTTGCACTCCCTCTATGGCAAGTATATCCTTCCTTAGATAAGGAGACCAAAACTGTACACACTACTCCAGGTACAGTCTCACCAAGGCGCTATACAATTGCAGCAAGACTTCTTTACTCCTGTACTCAAATTCCCTTGCAATGAAGGCCAACATACCATTTGCCTTCCTAATTGCTTGCTGCACCCCCATACTAGCTTTTAGTGACTCATGAACGAGGACACCCAGGTCCCTTTGGACATCAACACTTCCCAACCTCTCACCATTTAAGAAATACTCTGCCTTTCTGTTTTTTCTACCAAAGTGGATCACTTCATGCTTATTTACATTATATTCCATCTGCCAGGTTCTTGCCCGTTCAATTAGCCTGTCTAAATCCCATTGAAGCCTCCTTGCATCCTCCTCACAACTTACATTCCCACCTAGTTTTGTATCATCAGTAAATTTGGAAATATTACATTTGCTCCCCACATCCAAATCCTTTATATAGATTGTGAACAGCGGTGGCCCAAGCACTGATCCTTGCAGTACCCCACTAGTAACAGCTTGCCATCCTGAAAATTACCCATTTATTCCTATCTCTGCTTTCTGTCTGTTAACCAGTTCTCAATCCATAGCAGTGTATTATCCCCAATCCCATGTGCTCTAATTTTGTTTTGTGGGACTTTTTCAAAAGCCTTCTGAAAATCCAAATACACCACATCCACTGGTTCTCCTTTATCTATGCTACAGGTAATATCCTCAAGAAACTTCAATAGGTTTGTCAAACATGATTTCCCTTTCATAAATACATGTTGACGCTGCCCAATCATATTATTTTCCAAGTGTCCAGTTATCTCCTCGTTTATAGTAGATTCTAACAAATTCCCTACTACTGATGTCAAACTAACAGGTCTGTCGTTCTCCGTTTTCTTTCTCCATCCCTTCTTAAATAGTGGGGTTACATTTGCTACTTTTCAGTCTGAAGCAACCCTTCCAGAATCTATACAATTTTGAAAGATAACCCCAATGCATCCACTATCTCTATAGCCACCTCCTTCAATATTCTGGGTTGTAGCTCATCTGGTCCAGGGGATTTATCAACTTTCAATCCAATTAATTTTTTGACTGCTATCTCTTTATTGATACTAATTTCTTTCAGTTCCTCATTTTTACAAGTCCCTTGGTTCCCTAGTATTCTGGGAGATTTTCTGTGTGTTCCTCCATGAATACAGACTCAAAGTAATTGTTTAGTCTCTCCATCATTTCCTCATTCTCCACCACAAACTCTCCTGTCTCCGCCTGCAATGGGCCCACATTCGTCCTTGCTAATCTTTTCCTTTTCACATACCTAAAGAAGCTTTTACAGTCCACCTTTATGTTTCTAGCTAGCTTGCATTCATAATCTCTTTTCCCTTTCTTTATCAGCTTCTTGGACTTTGTTGGACTCTAAATTGCTCCAAATTCTCAGGCTTACCAGTTTTTCTGACCACCTTCTAAACCACTTCCTTTGTTAGCCACGGTTGATTCACCTTTTCTGAAGGGGTTTTGTGTCTTAGAGGAATGTATATTTGTTGTAAACCATGTAATACTTCTTTAAATACTAGCCATTGCCTGTCTACCATCAAATCTGCTAATGCACTTTCACAATCCACCATAACCAACTTGCCCCTCATACCTTCATATTTTCTTTTGTTCAGATTTAAGACCATAGTTTCAGAATGAACTATATCTCTTTTAAACTTAATGTAGAATTCTATCATATTGTGGTCACTATTTCCTAGTGGCTCCTTTACAGCAAGATTATTAATTAGCCTTTTCTCATTACATAATGCTAAATCTAAAATAGCCCGAACCTAGTTGGTTCTTCAACATACTGCTCCAGAAACCCATCTCGTACACACCCCAGGAATTCATCCTCCACAGCATTAGTGCTAATTAGGTTTACCCAATCTATATGTAAATTGAAGTCACCCATTATTACTTTACTGCCCATGCTACATGCAGCTCTAATTTCCGGATTTATACCGTGCCCAACATTCCCACTACAGTTTGGTGAGTTGTAACAACTCCCACCAATGTCTGCTGCCCCTTCTTAGCTCCACCCAAACTGATTTTACATCGTGCTCCTTCGATCCAAGATCCTTTCTCACTAATGTACTGATCTCGACCCTTATTCATAGCGCTACCCCACCTCCTTTTTCCCTCCACCTATCCTTCCTAAATACAAATATCCTTGAATAATCCCTTCCCAGTCGTGGTCATCCTGTAACCATGTCTCCGTAGTGGCAACATATCATACACATTTACCCTTATTTATGCCTTCAAATCATCTACCTTGTTGCGAATGTTGCATGCATTCAGATAGAGTGCCCTTGGCTTTGTCTGAACATTATTCCTCATTCCGATCCTATTTTATGTTTGCCTTTGTCTTGTCTGCCTTCTAATTTCGCTTACTATTTTTCTACTTCCTGTTACCAGTTTTGCTTCTCTCCAATCTGAGCTCCCTCTTATGTTCCCAACCCTCCCCAACAGCACTAGCAAACCTCCTGCAAGGATGTTAGTCTCCGTCCTGCTAAGATGCAACCCATCCATTTTGTATAGGTCCCACCCAGTCCAGAACAGTCCCACTGCCTCAGAAATATGATGCCCTCCCTCCTGCACTAATTCTCCAGCCACATGTTCAATTGCTCAATCCTCCTATTTCTATGCTCACTAGCACTTGGCACTGGGAGTATTCCTGAGATTACTGCTTTTGAGGTCCTGCTTTTTAATTTCTTGCCTAACTCCCTAAACTCAGCTTTCAGGACCTCATCCCTCTTCTTACCTATGTCATTGGTGCCAATGTGGACCATGACCTCTGACTGTTCACCCTCCCCCAGAAGAATGTCCTGCAGCCGCTCTGAGACATCCTTGACCCTGGGACCAGGGGTGCAACACACCATCCTGGTATAACGTCGCGGCTGCAGAAACACCTGTCTGTTCCTCTAACTAACAAATCCCCTATCACTATTGCACTTCCACTCATCTTCCTCCCCTCCTGTGCAGCTGAGCCAGCCGTAGTGCCATGGGCTTGCTTTTTACTGCACTCCTCTGAGGAACCATCGCCCTCACCAGTGTCCAAAATGGAAAACTGGTTGGCAAGCAAGATTGACTCAGGACTCCTGCACTATGTGCCTGGTTCTCTAGATTGCCTGGCAGTCACCCATTCCCTCTCTGCTTGCACACTCTTAACCTGCAGTGTGACCACCTCCCTAACAGTCCAAGTAGTTCTGTGTCTCACGGATGCACCACAGTGACTCTAGCCGCCAGTCAAGTTCCAAAACACGGAGCTCAAGCTTCTGCAGCTGGTGACACTCTGCAGATGCATTTGTCAAGGACTTACTGTGCGTCCACGAGTTCCCACATATCACAGGAGGCACATTCCACTCGGCCAAGCTGCCCTGCCATACCTTATCTTTACAAACTAATTATTTGAGAATTGCTGAAAAAAGAGCCAGATTTTCGTCTTGCACTCATCAGGAGTGGAATGTGCCTCCTGTGATATGTGGGAACTCGTGGACGCACAGTAAGTCCTTGACAAATGCATCTGCAGAGTGTCACCAGCTGCAGAAGCTTGAGCTCCGTGTTTTGGAACTTGACTGGCGGCTAGAGTCACTGTGGTGCATCCGTGAGACACGCAAGAATAACCAATGTAAGGGAAAACCACAACTTATACTGCATGAGAAGAGAGTGCTAATTTGTTGGCAAGTGAACTCTGATTGGTAGAGGCATTGCCATAGAGAATGCACCAGTTTACTGTTTCTGACAGTTAACTGCCAAGCTATGTTTGAAATTTAAACCAGACAGCCTGACTTTCATTGGTCAAGGCATTGCCCTGAGGAATGAACCAGCGAATGGCTGTCACTTATTTTGTTTAGCTGAAACAGGCGCAATGTTAGTACATGTTCTTGCAGTCTGCAAAGAACAGGGCCGTGTGTATTAATATATGTAGCTTCCAATACGCGCAAATGCACCACACTGTGAGCCCGACTGACAATCTTAAATTCGTTGTCAGCATATTTCTTAGCACACTGCGGATTATTTAGCAAATGTTGTCCAATCGCGGAATCACATCTAATGTTGGACACTGTGTTTTGAGTTTTTCAAGCATGGACTGGTTAGGGGTATGGCCTGTACCTTGCCCGTTGCAAACAGCAGAAAGGACATGTTTGATACGATCCACAAGTCTTTGGGACATACAGCCTATATACCTAGCATCACACTGGCAGTGAAATTCAAATATCACATTACTCATTTGTGTGACAGGCAGAACATCTTTTTGGCTTGACGGCAGCATCCTGTTAGTGGCGAACACCACACGTGTTGCTACAGTACAGTAGCAGTGTGAAACAGCTAGCTTTACTTGTTGCTCAGATTTTTTGGGATACATTACCCTTCACTTGCCAACCAATCAGCACTCTCTTATGCAGTATAAGTTGTTGTTTTCCCCTACATTGGTTATTCTTGTATATTATCCTGATGAGTGCGAGGCGAAAAGCTTCGGCAACATGTCTCTATTTTCAGCAATTGTCAAGTTTTGTACTACTAAACAACTATAAACTAATTATTATTGATGTAATAAGTAGAGTAACTTACCAGTTACTCACCAATCAGCTTCTTCCCCTCTATACACCATAGGAACATAATAACATAAGAAATAGGAGCAGGATTTGGCCATTCAGCCCCTCGAGCCAGATTCCACCATTCAATAAGATCATGGCTGATTTGATAGTGGCCTTAACTCCAATTTCCTGCCTGCCTCCCCCATCACCCTTAACTCCCTTGTAGATCAAAAATTGTCTAACTCAGCCTTGAATATATTCAGTGACCCAGTCGTCACTGCTCTCTGGGGAAGAGAATTCCAAAGATTAACGACCCTCTGAGAAAAGAAATTTCTCCTCATCCCTATCTTAAAAGGGAGTCCCCTTATTTTGAAACTGTGCCCCCTAGTTCTAGATTCCCCCACGAGGGGAACCATTCTCTTAGCATCTACCCTGTCAAGCCCCCTCAGAATCTTATATGTTTCAATAAGATCACCTCTCACTCTTCTAAACTCCAGTGAGTATTGGCCAAACCTGCTCAAACTTCCCTCATAATACAACCCCTTCATTCCAGGAATCAGCCTAGTGAACCTTCTTTGAACTAACTCCATTGCAAGTATGGCCCTCCTTAAATAAGGAGACCAAATCTGTACACAGTACTCTAGGTGCAGTCTCACCAATGCCCTGTACAGTTGTAGCAAGACATTCCTACATTTATATAATAAAAGCAAAATACTGCGGATGCTGGAAATCTGAAACAAAAACAAGAAATGCTGGAATCACTCAGCAGGTCTGGCAGCATCTGTGGAAAGAGAAGCAGAGTTAACGTTTCGGGTCAGCGACCCTTCTTCGGAACTGACAAATATTAGAAAAGTCACAGATTATAAACAAGTGAGGTGGGGGTTGGGCAAGAGATAACAAAGGAGAAGGTGCAGATTGGACCAGGCCACATAGCTGACCAAAAGGTCACGGAGCAAAGGCAAACAATATGTTAATGGTGTGTTGAAAGACAAAGCATTAGTACAGATTAGGTGTGAATATACTGAATATTGAACAGCAGCAAGTGCAAACCTGAAGAAAAACAACCTGAAAAAAACAGTGGGTAAGCAAACTGAACAAACTAAGATGAAATGAAATAAATGCAAAAAAAGATTGTAAAAAATGTAAAAAGGAATGTAAAAAAAAGGAAGAAAAAATAACTAAAAATGACTAAAAATGAAAGTAAAGTGGGGGGCTGTCATGCTCTGAAATTATTGAACTCAATGTTCAGTCCGGCAGGCTGTAGTGTGCCTAATCGGTAGATGAGATGCTGTTCCTCGAGCTTGCGTTGATGTTCACTGGAACACTGCAGCAATCCCAGGACAGAGATGTGAGCATGAGAGCAGGGGGGAGTGTTGAAATGGCAAGCAACCGGAAGCTCAGGGTCCTGCTTGCAGACTGAGCGGAGATGTTCCGCAAAGCGGTCACCCAGTCTGCGCTTGGTCTCCCCAATGTAGAGGAGACCACACTGTGAGCAGCGAATACAGTATACTACATTGAAAGAAGTACAAGTAAATCGCTGCTTCACCTGAAAGGAGTGTTTGGGGCCTGGGATAGTGAGGAGAGAGGAGGTAAATGGGCAGGTATTACACCTCCTGCGATTGCAAGGGAAGGTGCCCTGGGACGGGGACGAGGTGGTGGGGGTAATGGAGGAGTGGACCAGGGTGTCGCGGAGGGAACGATCCCTTCGGAATGCTGACAGGGGAAGGGAGGGGAAGATGCGACTGGTAGTGGCATCACGCTGGAGGTGGCGAAAATGGCGGAGGATGATCCTTTGGATATGGAGGCTGGTGGGATGAAAAGTGAGGACAAGGGGAACCCTGTCACGGTTCTGGGAGGGAGGGGAAGGGGTGAGGGTAGAGGTGCGGGGAATGGGTCGGACACGGTTGAGGGCCCTGTCAACCACAGTGGGGGGAAATCCTCGGTTGAGGAAAAAGGTCATATCAGAAGCACCGTCATGGAAGGTAGCATCATCAGAGCAGATGCGTCGGAGACGGAGAAACTGGGAGAATGGAATGGAGTCCTTACAGGAGGTAGGGTGTGAAGAAGTGTAGTCGAGGTAGCTGTGGGAGTCAGTGGGCTTATAATGGATATTGGTAGACAACCTATCCCCAGAGATGGAGACAGAGAAGTCGAGGAAGGGAAGGGAAGTGTCAGAGATGGACCATGTAAAGGTGAGAGAAGGGTGGAAATTGGAAGCAAAGTTGATAAAGTTTTCTAGTTCGGGGCGGGAGCAGGAAACGGCACCGATACAGTCATCAATGTACCGGAAAAAGAGTTGGGGGAGGGGGCCTGAGTTCCTACATTTATGCTCCATTCCCCTTGTAATAAATATCAATATTCCATTTGCCTTCCTAATTACTTGCTGTACCTGCATGCTGACTTTTTGTGATTCATCTACAAGGATACCCAGATCCCTGTGTACCACAGCATTCTGCAGTCTCTCGCCATGTAAATAATAATCTGCTTTTCTATCCTTCCTGCCAAAATGAACAACTTCAAATTTTCCCACATTATATTTCATCTGCCAAATATCTATCCACTCACTTAACCTACCCATAACTCTTGGCAGATACTTTGTGTCCTCCTCACAACTTGCTTTCCTACCTATCTTTGTATCATCCGAAAATTTGGCTACAATACAGTCGTTCCCTTCATGCAAGTTATTAATATAGATCGTAAATAGTTCAGGTCCCAGCACTGATCCCTGTGGCATTCCATTTGTTATAGTTTGCCAACTCGAAAATGCCCCATTTATGCCGAATCTCTGTTTCCTGTTAGTTAGCCAATCCAGGAGTAGGCCATTCAGCATCTCAAGCCTGTTCCAGTATCCAGCGAGATCATGGCTGATATGTATCTTAACTCCATTCACCTGCCTTCGCCCCATATCCTTTTATACCCTCGTCTTGCAAAAATCTATCAATCTCAGGTTTAGAATTATTAATTGAGCTAGCATCTACTGCTTTTTGTGGGGGAGAGTTCCACACTTCTATCATCCTTTGCATGAAGATATGTTTCCTAACTTCTCTGCTAAATGGCCTGGCACTGATTTTATGTCTATGTTCCCTTTGCCCTCGACTCCCCCACCAGCAACCACCTGACTATTGCATTTTAGTGAGCTGTGTAGATGGACCGCTAAATCTCTTCGGACCTCCACTGTTGCTAGTTTTTCACCAAGAGCTGACTTTATATGTGTGTAAGATTTTTGATAAGATAGGGGTGTTTTATGCCTCCTTCTAAGGTGGGAACAGACTTGGCAGCACACAGCTTGTTGTGAATCGACTTTATTGAGATAAAGGTAAAGACAAGTTTGTTAAGTTCTCAGATAAACTTAGTAACAAACTCAGACAGTGATTAACAGTCTAACACAGATGCTACCCATATTAGTTGCTGGACGGTGAAGCGCACGACTAGTCTCTTTGCAGCTTTTTGGGTCCACAAGCTTCTCAGGCTCTCTCTCTCTTGCAGTTTCTCTTGTTCTCCATTGTGGCAAGAGCAGGATCGCAAGTCAACTTATTCTGGCAGCCTTCCAGTTAACCCTCCCCTCATACCGATCAGTCTTGTATTAAAGGATATTTTCCTTAACCAACCAACAATCATTTTGTGATGATTGCCAGCCTTTTCATTTGCACAATTAATACATCGAAAAAGTATTTGTGTTAACCACCTTATCTCAGTGCTTGTACTTTCCTGAGTTGCCTTATCTCACTACGAGACAAAACTATGCAGCATTGTCTGTTCTCATGGTCTAACATTTTTGCTGAAAATAAGCACTTTAAAACTTGACATAATCTCCCAGAATCCCTCTGTCTTGACATCTTGTCTGTACTGTGCCCTATTTCCTAAGTTTTTCACTTTACTACAAAGAAGGATTCTAATAAAGCTAAATGTTAGTTTATAATAACAAGTCATTTGTTAGTTTGTAATAGCTAACAATTAGTATGCTGTTTAGTGACTTTTAGCAACCTAATAATCTTACATGTGTGATAATTTACTTTTTTTGCTGCTTGGGGTGTCAAATTTCACACTGTGCTCCTGCAACAAGTCTATAGAAAAATAGTAAAACAAATTTAAAATGTTCAGGCCATTAACTGGCATTGCCCATTGGGTTAAAGTTCAATTCAACTTTGCAACCATTTGCTGTTGGACTGGGATGTTGGTGCATACTAATTGAACCTATTTCTATTTTAAAACCCTAGCTTACCGTAAGACACCTTTAACCCTATTATCCCAGAGTTAGGAATTAATTAAATTCGGGAAACAAATACATCTTTAACTCTTTCAGGTCTGCTGTAGCTTTTCTTCAGCGTCAATGTTGATGTAAGGCTAAGGTCAATTCTTTCTCTCTATGTCAATTCCTATTCACTTTATAACAGAAAGAGGAAGGGATAGAGACCCCCTTGCCTGTATCTAATGAAAACAGAAATTGCTGGAAAACGCTCAGCAGGTCAGCCTGCATCTGGGGAGAGAGAAACAGAGTTTTTAACCTTTCAGGTCAATGACCTTTTATCAGAACTGAAACGGTAACTGTCTGATGCTGCCTGACCTGAGCGCTTTCCAGCATTTTCTGTTTTTATTTCGTATTTCCAGCATCTGCAATATTTTGCTTTTGCCTGTATCTTTCTCAACTTTCATTTTCATCAGTTTTTTAAAAACATACTTTTGGATAGAGCTTCATCTTATGTGGAAAGGCGGAGGAAAAGGGTGAAAGATAGTATCTTTACACGCTCATATCAAGTCCACTGTTGGCTGGTTGTCAGGTAGCAGTGACAATGCTCATGGAAGTTTCTATAGCCTTCTGGCTGGAGGAAGAAGGGAGAGAGAGTACTATGTTTTGGGCGTTTACACTTGGTATTTTCTTAGGTTCAGCTTCACTAATCACTCCCAGAAGCAGACCTCACACCCCGCTAAGATCCAGAGTGTACATTAATTTATTGAAAATCTAGGTAAATAATAGCAAGAACCCAGGGGCACAAAAGGGAACCCTTGCAATGTAAACCAGCAACTAGAATGTATCATGTGTCACCATATGCTTCTCCATTCTTCAACAAGTGAACTAATTATACATCCTATTGCAGCAAGTGATTAGGATTTGGAATGCACTGCCTGATAGGGTGATGGATACAGACTCAGTAGTAGTCTTCAAAAGGAAACTGGGATAAGTATTTGAAGGGGAAAATTTTTAGGGAAATGGGGGAAGAATGGAGGAGTATGACTAACTAGATTGCTGTTTGAAAGAGCTAGCACAGATTTGATGGGCCGAGCGGCCTTCTGTGCTGAACTATTCTATGATTCTATCAGATCAAAGGTCAGGCTATAAACCAACAAGTAAAATAAATAAAACAGATAAATGAAAGGTATACATTCTAAAAATAGGGAGTTGTACACTACACCATTTTTGAAATGTTAGAAACGCCACTCATTTTCTCTCTATGAATAGACTTTAAAACATAAACTCACTTCTTGCATTATGGAACATGTCACAGTTTCAAAACTGGGCTACCTTCTCTTTTGGGTGGCACAGTCTTGAACACAGAACTTAGTCTGTGCAGAGATCACAAAGCTGGAAGCCCCTTTTGTGCTTGATCCTATTTCACAATTTTTAAATGTTACTTTTATGTGCTAATAAAAAATAAAATCCAAACCTTCCATCAAGCCATGTTTGCTAATAGCCAGTAGTTGTTCAGGAGAGACTACAGAGAGCAGAGGCTTGAGAGAGAAGCTTTATGAGTTATTCAAGATCCTTAAGTGTATTGAACAAGTTGAAAACAGGTTACTATAGCCTAGAAACAACAATGAGAGGACATGGGGTGAAGCTCAGAAGAGGGATGATAAATGGATGGATCAGACAGAACTACATCATACAGAGGGAAGTGAATGGAATGGACTGCAAAGGGGGGGTGATTAAGATAGATTGCATTAGTAACTTTAACAGGGAGTTGGACTGACTTTTGGGGAGAAAAACGATTGAGGGGTGTAGGCAATGAACTCTGTGTATGTTGTTTTGAACTCTAGACTGAAACGGTTCATTGTTATATTCTTATGTTCCTACATTTCAATAATTTGTCTCTCAATATTTAGCTCACTGTATTACCCTGGGATAACAGCTGAATAGAAACGTGCATTCAAAGTTGTCAACATTGGTCAATTCCTAAATGTTAGATTCTCAGTTGCGGCTCATGTACAGGCCCATTGCTTCAAACAAAAATGATAAACGTAGTTAGAAGAGGCAAGTTATTATGGATCATCAAAAATTGCTTGAGTTGGCCTATTGACTTTAATGTATTCTCCTCCTCCTTTTCTTTTTCTTTGGTTTTTCTCTCTTTTTCTGCACTTCTTTTGTCTTCATTTGCCTGTCTGGCTGTGTAAGTTTTACTGTCCAGCAAGAATAAAAAGACAGCTTTTGAGGCAAGGCTATTTCCAACAATCAAAGCAGTATTAAAACTATAAGCCGTGCAGTTTTACTAAGGAGAATTTTCAACTACTATACATGCTTCAATAACCCTGCCCCCAAAGCAGGAGGAATTGCAGGATTTACTGACATGGTGCAGATACATTGGAGATTGTGATCTTTGGGCAATTAAGCAGGAAATCACATGCCCTTAATTTTCTTAAATTTTAATATCTGCGTTAAGTTTCTCAATTACTATTTAATGTCAGTTTATTTTTATATGATAGAATTATATTCAACCATTTGAAAATTGTAAATTTGCCAATAAAGATTGCCTTTCCTTGAACATGCTGAATCCGGATTAATAAACCGACATTCTGACTTGTTCTTCTATTTAATGAAGCTTTAAATTGGCTTTTTAAGAAACCAACACTGATTTTTTTAAGATGGCATTTTCTTACGTACCCATTACCAACAACACATGGTGAATCCTGCAGCTTCACATTCTACAGGTTGGGAACTGGAACAATGAAAGGCCAAAGGTACAAACCTGTTCTGGCTGACGGGGTGCCTCTTTTACAATGGAATGGTCTTCCACAGAAGAGTGTCCGCAGATACTCATCGACAGGATTGTGGCTGCCTGCAACGAATTTGGCCTAACCATCAGCCTCAAGAAAATGAACATCATGGGACAGGATGTCAGAAATGCTCCATCCATCAATATTGGCGACCACGCTCTGGAAGTGGTTTAAGAGTTCACCTACCTAGGCTCAACTATCACCAGTAACCTGTCTTTCGATGCAGAAATCAACAAGCGCATGGGAAAGGCGTCTGCTGCTATGTCCAGACTGGCCAAGAGAGTGTGGGAAAATGGCGCACTGACATGGAACACAAAAGTCCGAGTGTATCAAGCCTGTGTCCTCGGTACCTTGCTCTACCGCAGCAAGGCCTGGACAACATATGTCAGCCAAGAGCGATGTCTCAATTCATTCCATCTTCGCAGCCTCCAGAGAATCCTTAGCATCAGGTGGCAGGACCGTATCTCCAACACAGAAGTCCTCTAGGCGGCCAACATCCCTAGCATATACACCCTACTGAGCCAGCGGCGCTTGAGATGGCTTGGCCATGTGAGCCGCATGGAAGATGGCAGGATCCCTAAGGATACGTTGTACAGAGAGCTCGTCACTGATATCAGACCCACTGGCTGTCCATGTCTCAGCTTTAAAGACGTCTGCAAACGTGACATGAAGTCCTGTGACATTGATCACAAGTCGTGGGAGTCAGTTGCCAGTGATTGCCAGAGCTGGTGGACAGCCATAAAGGTGGGGCTGAAAAGTGGCGAGTCGAAGAGACTTAGCAGTTGGCAGGAAAAAAGACAGAGAGAGCCAACTGTGTAACAGCCCCGACAACCAATTTTATCTGCAGCGCCTGTGAAAGAGTCTGTCACTCTAGAATTGGCCTTTATAGCCACTCCAGGCACTGCTTCACAAACCACTGACCACCTCTAGGCGCTTACCCATCATCTCTTGAGACAAGGAGGTCAAAGAAGGGTCTTCCACAAATATATATGTGGAGAGCAGAGAATGGAATATCATCAGGACCGAACACAATAGTATATTTATGTGCAGTTTTGATGAGTCATGAATCTAGAAATATAATAGAACTATTAAAGTAGTAATGAGGGAGCTGGAGTGACATCTAATTTATAAGTTCACTCTTCACATTGACGTAACAGTAAAAGCTGGCAGCTCTGCCTATTCTGGTCCAATGGCCTTCAACTTCAGTCATTTGATCACTGGAGATATGTTATTAAAACTTCAGAAAACTATATAGCATTGGAAGGTCTGGTGGCAAGGTAAGTAAAGGTGGCATATAGAAGAGAAGGCAAATGTTTCAGATATGTGTAGTTTAATACTTGTTTCTTATTATTTAGACTTGCCAAAAAGTCATGGTTTGGTAACTTCATCAACTTGGACAAAGAGGAGCAGATATTTGTGGTCATCAAGGACAAGCCATTAAGTTCCATTAAAGCGGACATTGTCCACGCCTTCCTCTCAGTGAGTATCAATTTTTGCTGAACGTACAACTGAAATTTTCAGAAAAAATTCTCATCGTTGCTGCCTCTAATTGAAATGAGATGTTATCTTAATGACGTTATCATCTTTTTAAATTCAGTAATTGTTTAGTTTTCTAAGGAATACAATATGGTTGAAATCTGGGAAAAAGATATCTAAACACAAAATGTTCAGCTACTTTTCCTGGAAGATATGGAAAATTAATTTCCTATGCAAAATTTCAATCTTAAAACTCCAATATAACCTAAAGAGGATATTTATTGAGAAACTATTTACTGCTTGACCCATAAGCATAATGCTGTTTTATTGGTGCTTCATTGTGAGTACAAAGTGAGCTCATGCCTGTGGCTCCCCATGGTAAGTGGGTTAGTGATCATATGTGTATCGTTAAGAAGAGTCGCAGAGCAGACATCTAGGGTGGAATTTTGTGCTGTTGGTAGCAGTCTTGACGTCAGGATAAACCAACGGCGAGATCCCCATGTTGGCCCTTGTACAGAAGGCCCGTCGAATTTAGTGCCAATCATAGGAACATAGGAACTTGAGCAGGAGTAGGCCATTTAGCCCATCGAGCCTGCCCCGCAATTCAATATAATCATGGCCGATCATCCACTTCAATATTTTTTCCCACACTATCCTCATTTTCCCTTATGTCATTTGTACTTAGAAATCTGTCAATCTCTTCTTTAAACATACTCAATGACTGAGCTTCCACAGCCCTCTGGGGTAGAGAGTTCCAAAGATTCACAACCCTCTGAGTAAAGAAATTTCTCCTGATCTGTGTCCTAAGTGGCTTCCCCCTTATTTTGAAATTATGTCCCTGGTTCTAGACTCCCCAACCAGGGGACAATCAGGCACTTAACTGGACAGCGGTGGGCCTCCCAGAGGATTTAGGACCCCGCCACTGAAAGTCCCGGCCTTGCAGAGCTGCTGGCCAATCAGAGGCCGGCAGCTGCAGCGTCACTGTGGAGGCGGTGGCTGCACACTGAGGAACCAGGCTTAAGGTCGGTCAGGGCAGTGGGGGTCGCAGGGGAAGAGGGGGAGGGGCGTGTTAGCAGCAAGGGCAGGGGTTTGGCCCTCAGGGGGTCCCCCCCCCAACTCCCTGGTGCTGGGACCCTCATTCAGGCACTCTACCTATGAACAAGGGAACCCCCCTACCCACAGCCGGGAAGCAGCCTGCATGGTTTTTAGTGCCGTGCTTCCTGTGCGGTGACTGGGCTGCCCGCCGCGCGGATAATTGTGGCTGTGGTGGGAACAGGCCCTTAATTAAGGGTTGATTACCCAGTTAAGGGCCTCAGTTGGCGGCGGACTAAATTCCAGTGGAGGTGGGATGGTGGCAGGGTCACCACCCCCCAGCCACCATATTACCTGATTTCTTTGCTGTCCCCCGTCTCCAAACCCGTCGTGGAGGAGAGCATAAAATTCCACCCCTGGTATCTCCTCACAGAGAAGGAAAGCTCAATGGAGAGTCACAAAAGAGATGGGCTGTTAAATCCACATCCCAGAAACTGAATCAAGCAAGTTTCCTGTTAACCCTCAAAGCTGGGAAGACCTAACAATCAGTGGGAGAAAATAGCATTGTGTAAAAACAGAGCAGAACAGAATCTTTTTTTTTCTGTTTTTTTCAGTGAAGTTTATTACTTTGGCTTCCATTAAGAATAAACTTCAAATGACAAATATTTTTTGAAATTTGTATCTATGCTATTCAGTAATTTTTGATAAAGTTTGTTTGCACACCAAGTTTATGTATGGTAGTATTGTGAGGCATAGGGCCATGCCATAATAACAGTAGCTTACATTTTAACCCTCCCGAAAACCCCACCCGCACCCTCCCCACCCCTTATGAGAGATCAGGGCGGGTGAGCAGTTAATGTTGGGGAAATCCACTTTCACCACATCTGACCGACTGCAATTTTCACAGAGCAACTGATTCCATTCGGAGGTGCACCACCTGGCTTCCAATACGTGCCTAACAAATATATTTAAACCGGGGTCTGATTATGTACCTAAGACCCCGAGGCAATTTTAAGTGGGCAAGACGGAAGTCATGCTCAGTGGCCAACTACTCAGTAATGCCCCACAGGATTGGCCTCAGAAACTGACTGACATAACTTGCAGGAAAATTTAAAAGGTCACTCACTTCCAGTAACATAGATTAATAGAATCTCTTTTTATTAATCCATTGTCAAGGCATTTCTATACTTGGGGGTTGCTTCATTTTCATTTGTTTGTCTTACTCATCCTTGAGTAAGCAACTTCAGCTTCTCATGGATGCCATTTTTGCTTCTCATAGCAAAGAGGGAGGATAATATATCTGACTTTCTCGGGAAATTATTAATGACTCTCAAGGACTGGGACCCATTAAAGTTAATGTAATCAAGAAAACAGTATGAGAAAAAAAATAATAGCACTAAAGACAGACAAATCATAGGAATATATTGTCATACAGGCCCCCACCTGCCAAGCATGAGGCATATTAATTTCGCCACATGGACATTAAATTTCAAACTGTTATTGAAGTGAAGAAAGGACTTGCTTTAAAAAATTGCCAGATCATGGCTGGAAAGGCATTTACATATTAACAGACAATGTTTGGAAGGACAAAGTAGCCATTCCCTGACGCATTCAACCCACAATGGACCCTTGGCTGGAAATACATTTGCATATCAACAGATAGTGCTTGGACAAAGGACCCACACTGGACTTTTAATCACCAGACATTGAAGATGGGGGAGCTCGCATTCCAGGTTGACTGCTAAGATGGCTGAATATACAAATGGACATGGTCAAGCCAGATAGTCATATGACTAACCTGCTGGGCAACCTGAGTTTTTTGAATTTGTATAAACAGTTTGGGCAGAAAGCAGAATGCTCCTGGACTGAGAAGATCTCTCCTGGCTGACTTGGCACAGCCTCTCCTGTCTGCTTGCTCCCATCTCTTTCTCACAAGCCTCTGAATCCATGGAAGCCACATGAACCCCAAGAGAAAAAAGTCTCCTACAGCGAACAAGGTTTAAGAAGAATACTGGGTCCCAATGAAAAGCAAGATCTACCTACAGTCAAGGACTCTACAGTGAGCTCAAAGACCCATATCAAACATTCTTCAGATATTGCCTCAAACTTTTCCACTTTATTTCTTTTCTTTTCTGTTTCTATTTGCATGTGTATATCGCATATGCATGCTAGCATGGGCGTATCATGTATCCGTAGACCTCAACCGAATTAGAGTTTAAGTTCAATAAATTTCAACTTTTCTTCTTTAAACCTAAGAAAGCCTGTTTGTGCTGGTTTATTTGCCTTATAATTGGAAAGCGGTGAACAAGGATTCACCAAGGGGGAGCTTTAAACACGGGGTGTTTAAAATTAAACCATGTTACAGTAAGACCAGGAGAAGGCTGAAAGGGAATCCTAGACCTCTTTCTCACCTGGTTGTTACAATAGGAACAGGAGTAAGCCATTTAGCCCTTTGTGCCTGTTCTGCCATTCAGTGAGATCATGACTGATCTGCAACCTAACTCCGTAAACCCGCCTTTGCCCCAGGACCTGATGGTTTCCACCCCAGGGTTTTAACGGAAGTAAGTTACAAAATTGGAGATGCATTAGCCATAATCGTCAGCACTCTCAATTCAGGAATTGTCCTTTGAGATTGGAAAACTGCAAATCTAGCCCTGTTATTTACCAAAGGTGAGAGAGAATAAAACAGGAAATTGTACATCTGTTAGTCTAACATCTGTTGTGGGGAAGTAATTGGAATCTATAATTAAGAACAGAGTGATGGAGCAGTTAGAGAAATGTGAGTTCATTAGCGAGAGCCAAAATGGCTTTTTAAAGGGTTAGTCATGTCTAACGAGCCTAATTGAATTCTTTGATTAGATGACTGAAGTAGTAGACAGGGGAATGGCTATAGATGTAGTTCAAATGGATTTCCAGAAGGTATTCGATAAGGTTCCATAAAAGAGACTGTTAGCTAAAATTAAAGCTCATGGAATTGAAGGCAAATTAGTGACCTTGTTAGGTGATTGATTAGGTGGTAAATGATAAGGGAGTAGGGATAATGAGTATGTACTTGAATTGTAAGGAAGCAACTAATGGTATCCCACAAGAGTCTGTGCTGGGGCCTTAACTATTCATTATATTTACGAATAATGTAAGTAACATAATAGAGAGCCATATATCCAAGTTTGCCATGACACAAATATTGGTGATATAGTAAGTAGTGTGGATGGGATCCATTTACACAGATCACTAAAATGTAGTAGTCAGGTTGAAAAAAAAAATAATGGAATGTAAGTCCTTAGAACTAGAGCCCTAAAATATAAAAGGGAGAAAGTTTTGCTGCAGCTGTAAAAAGCCATGGTTAAACCACACCTGCAGTCCTGTGTGTAGTTTTGGGCATCACACCTTGGAATAGGTGCAGCACAGATTCACCAGAATTTTACCAGGGCTCCAAGGGTTAGATTATAGGGAGAGATTACACAAACTATGCTTGTGTTCACTGGAATATGGAAGGTTAAAGGGAGATTTGATTGAAGATTTTTAAAGGAATTGATAGGATAGATAGAAACTTTTGCTGCTTGTGGGGGAGTCCAGGACAAAGGGGGCATAACCTGAAAATCAGAGCCAAGCCAATCAGGAGAGAAGTTAGGAAACTCTTCTTTCACACAAAGCATGGTAGAAGTGTGGAACTGTCTCCCACCAAAAAAGCAGTAGATGCCAGCTCAATTAATAATAAACCTGAGATCTATAGATTTTTGCTAGCCAAGGCAAGCAGATGGAGTTAAGATATAAATCAGCCATGGAACAGGTTTGAGAGTAGAATGACCTACTCCTGTTCCTATGTTCTTTATTCTGAATGGATGAACAGTTAAGAGGAAGCACAGCAGCAGCAGCCTCAGCAACCAGGACGAGCAGTAGCTCAGCCAGTTAGATCACAGCAAGTGAGGGAAAATTCTTGTAATAAGCCCAGGGCCAATAGAACGTGAGTAACTTTCATGATCATATCAGAGGAGCAGCGTGTCAGGAGGGCGCACTTCAACGGGACTTACAGATCTGTGCAACATCCTGGAACAGGACCTGGTGCCTGCTGGACCAGGGGACCATACTTTGTTAGTGACTGTGAAAGCCACCACCGCTCTAAACCTTTCTGCCTCAGGGTCTTTCCAGACTGCTACAGTCTATATTAAGCAAACTATATTAAGCAAATCACCAAGGACCACTTAACCAGAACCAATCAGTGCATTACCTTTTCAGTGGACTCGAACAGACCAAATAAGAGAGCTTTGGGATTTACAACAGTAGCTGGCTTGCCTTGTATATAGGGAGCTATTGACTGCATGCAAGAACCTATCAAGGATGAGCCAGCAGATTTTCTTAACAGAGGGCCATCATTCCAACTGGTGTGTGATCACTGTGAAGGATCATGCAAGTCTGTGCCAGTTCCACTGGTAGATGCAACAATGCCTTTATCCCTCCACTATTCAACTGCTGCAGGAATGTCAAAGGACAGCTCCAAAGGTGCAAGGGACACACCCTGCAGACCTGTGTGGTAGCCTTCCACAACCTGACTACACCTGAATAGCACAGGTGCATTAATGACCATGGGACCACCAGGGGGAGCATCTTGAACATGCCATTGGCATCTTAAAGCTAAGGTTCTGGTGTCATAGTTATTCTGTGGGCTCCTGGCAATATGCTTCAGACAAAGTGGGCCATATCAGCAGTTTGCCGTATTCTGCATAACATGGCTGTGTAACAAGGATTGCTGTTGACACTGCCACTCAGATGGGGGGAGTGGGGGGTGGGTGCAGAGGCTTAAAACTTTCATTGGTCTATGGGAAGGCAGATAACAGAAAGTGAGTAATTCCTTGAAAGTCCCTATCCACTTGCTCCTGCAATCTGATCAAGGTGGGTGTCTGCCTTTCCAAGGCAGATGCTTTCTATTCAAAGTAGTGGTCTGAGCCCAGAGTTTGCAGGGCAGCCATTCGAACTTCCACCAAAGCTGAAAAGCATGCAAATATCACTCCTGTTGTAAGGGCCCAGCTGCAACATCTTTGGAGTTGGGCACACTTTCCAAAGTAGACTGCAGAGGGCTGATGCTTAGCGAGGTGACATCACTCAGACTGGAAGCATATTGTTCAATACTTCCAGCTATGCCAGTGAAACATCTTGACAGGACTTCCAATACTTTGTACAATTGCTTGTGGGAATCAAATAATTTTGTCTCACAATTAGACACCTGAAGTCTTCATCTCATGACCTCCTCAGCAGAGCTGGGAAAGGACTTCACTTTCTGGTACCGAATCTTTTAGGCTGCTCCTGCCACCACTACAGTGCAGCTCTGTGGACTAGTACTAGGTGCATCATCATGTGCAGACCTCTCAACTCACTCTCTAACCCAGCCACCGTGCCGAACTCTGTGGTGGTGCTTAAGAACAATGGAGCATGTGATGTCAGAGGACTCTCCTCCTCTGAGGTATCTTCTTTTGGGAAGCTCTGGCTGTTGAGAAGGATCTAGGGAAATGAGAAGAGATAGAATGGTATGGGGAGGCTGCACAATTGCTGAAGCCATGCATCACAATGTAATTAATTTGCTGTCGTCAAGGTAGCATTTTTCTATCGCTTAATGAAGGGGTAGAAGTAATTGTCAAGAGATCCTGTTCAGTGAAGCCCCCACCATCAAAGTGGTCAACACACACTGTACTACCAGAGCACAAATTTCTGTGGCTTCTTGCTGCTCCAGCTTGCTGAGGATCATGAGGTTGGGTAGTCCTCTTGTAATTAGTGTGCACTATTTTGTTCTGCAGAAAGAAAGAGTTAGCAAGTGGCTACTGAAAGGAAACTGCAGATGTGTGAGGTTTGTACATTCTGCAGAGCAGAAGTAAAATTCCATCGGGATGAGGAGGTGTTGAATGAGAACTAAGGGTGGTGAGTGTGAAGTGAGGAAGGAGGTCAGAGAGAAGTTGGTGATTGTCCAAAAGCTAGCATGTGCAAGAAGAATGGTGCTCATGGCTGGTGTGAAGGAAGCAAGGAAGAGATGAGCATGTGTTTGTAATGAGAATGAGAGGTGGAGCAGTGTGGCCTTGAGAAGGAAGCAGTGGAGGCAAGGGAATTGTTGACAGTAGTCAGGGAGGAAGGTGAATGACAACTGCCATGTGTTGTAGAGAGAGAGGGATAAATCCACCTTTGCTACTCTCATTAGATCAGTGAAGCACTTTCTGCACTCTATCCAATTCCTTGGGAGTGATACGCTTGGAATTGACGGCTTCTGCAATATCTCTTCATGCCTGATGGGATAGCGCATTTGACAACCCACTGCAGGGAACAGGAGTCCCTTTAACCCTTCACCTCTTCCACATTCACATCCAGGGAAGCTTCTGAGCACCTGTGAACCTGCCTGTGATTCACTTCATTGAAGATTTGTCTTTTAGCATCTCAGAAATAGCAGGTATGGTAGCTTTGTAGTTATGTTACAGGACTAGTAATCTAGACCCCTGGATTCACGATCCGGAGACGTGAATTTGAATTCCACCACAGCAGCAATGGACTTTAAATTTAGTTAATTAAATAAATCTGGCCCTATTGGCATAAAAGTCCACCTGGTTCATGAAAGTACTTTCAGGAAGGAAATCTGCTGTCCTTACCCGGTCTGACCTATATGTGACACCAGATCCACAGCAATGTCATTGATTCTTAACTGCCCTCTGAAACGTCCTAGCAAGCCACTCAGTTGTATCAACTTGCTAAGCAAAACCATAATAAGAATAAAACCAGACAGAACACCTGGCATCAACCTAGGCACTGGACACAACAAAGGTACACCCAGCCCAGTCAACCCTGCAAAGTCCTCCTCACTAACATCGGGGCCAAAATTGGGAGAGCTGGCCACAGACTAGTCAAGCAGCAGCCGAACATAGTCATAATCACAGAATCATACCTTACAGTCAATATCCCGGACTCCTCCATTACCATCCCTGGGTATGTCCTGTCCCACCTGCAGGACAGACCCACCAGAGGTGACAACACCATTGTATACAGTCAGGAGGGAGTGGCCCTGGGAGTCCTCAACATTGGCATCAGACCCCATGAAGTCTCATGGCATCAGGTCAAGCATGGGCAAGGAAACCTCCTGCTGATTACCACCTACCGCCCTCCTTCAGCTGATGGATCAGTGCTTCTCCATGTTGAACATCACTTGGAAGAAGAACTGATGGCAGAAAGGGCACAGAAGGGGGGACTTCAATATCCATCACCAAGAGTGGCTTGGTAGCACTGACCAAGCTGTCCGAGTCCTGAAGGACATATCAGCCAGACTGGGCCGGTGGCAAGTGGTGAGAGAACCAACACAAGGGAAAGACCTACTTGACCTCGTCCTCACTAATCTACCTGTCGTAGATGCATCCATGACAGTATTGGTACAAGTGACCATCACATCTTCATCCTGAGCAGACTCTCCATCGTGTTGTGTGGCACTACCACTGTGCTAAATGAGATAGATTCAGAACAGATCTAGCAGCTCAAAGCTGGACATCCATGAGGCGCTGTGGACCATCAGCAGCAGCAGAATTGTATTCAACCATAATTTGTAACACTCTCTGTCACTGGGTCAGAATCCTGGAACTTCCTACCCAACACCACTGTGAGAGTACCCACACCACACAGACTGCAGCGGTTGAAGAAGGCGACCCATCACCATCTTCTCAAGCAACTAGGGATGGGCAGTAAATGCTGGCCATGCCAGCGATGCCTGCATCTCATAAATGAATTTCTAAAAAGAAAGAATGCAGAAGGGATGCAACATCCCTTTAAGACATGCATCCCCACTTTAACTAGGCCTCTGCCAGTTCAGGGGGAAAGTCATCAATGAGATTGTAATCTCCAGGTCCAGGAAGTAAATTTCTGAATATAAATTGTTGGTAGGGAATCCCCTCAACTGCCAGCACATATCAGAAAATCATGGGCTACCTCTGCTTAGGATTTTACATAAAATCAATGTATAGAAAATCATGGGGGATGTGACTGTTTCTCCAAGCTGCATTAGAAGTGGACAACCATCAACACATACCAGGAAATTAATCCACTGCTTCCCAGTGTCAGTATAAAGAATACAATGGCCAGTTGTGAACCAAATATGGGGATAGAGGCTGACCAGGTTCATTTCATGTAGGGTCCTTGTAGCCAGTGGACTTTCATACAATTAGTTTGGACTGAATTTGAATCCAGGTCCTAGGTGTGACTGAACACTATCACCATTGTAGCACAACCCAAACCTTTTTGTGACTTTCTGTTTATCTCTCTTACTGCTGCAAACAAAAACATAGATGTGATCACCATGTGATAAGTTGTCACTCAGAAGTGTGATACTTCATTTCATCAGATTGAAATTACTGGAGGAACTGTTGCAGCAGCTGCACCCAGACCACTGTTAAAGCTTTTCTGACATTTATCTTAAAATAAACCTCAAGTAGGGACCGTTTTTCTAAAAAAAAAACGATCGCCCATATTTTCTGCATCTGAAGTAAAAGTGGAAAATGCTGAAAATGTACAACTGAGTCACTATCTTAAGGGAGAAAGGTAAGTTAATGTTTTGACTGGGGCACCAGTGCATCTGTATTTAGTTAGCTCAGATCAAGATTCCCACTCAAAATGTTGAGCTGCCTTTCTTGTTCAGATGCTGGACAAGTTGGTATGTTTTCATCATTTTCTGTTCTTTGA
The DNA here is from genome assembly GCF_036365525.1 of Heterodontus francisci. NCBI lineage: Eukaryota > Metazoa > Chordata > Chondrichthyes > Heterodontiformes > Heterodontidae > Heterodontus > Heterodontus francisci. The sequence continues at coordinate 69,595,174 of NC_090384.1, forward strand.
TTAAATCTGAAAGTGGTTGTACTGAGAAAGTTCAATGAACATTCCTGAGGGTGCTCCTTCATGGCAGCAATGTGATCATAACGTCAGACTGAAATCACAGTCTGGGATGTTAAAAATTCAAAATTACTTTTAAAAAGCAACAGACTGGGAAGACTGATGTAAATTCACCTGACAGCTGGCTGAAATTTATCATTTAGCTTCTGTTAATCTTTCACCTCAGGGTTTTTCATCTTATACTAGTTTGATCAGAATGGGCACACAAAAATGGAAATGATCTGCATAATTCAACTGAATATTCTAATATCATCTGCAACATTTAATGTCTCAATATGAAATAAACCTGTTTCCAATGATTATATATCCATCAGGCAAATTATGAATGAGTTGGATAGTCAATTTACAAACTTAATTCGAAATATTTATACCAAAGCAAAATACTGCAGATGCTGGAAATCTGAAATAAAAACAGAAAGTGCTGGAAATACTCAGCAGGTCTGGCAGCATCTGTGGAGAGAGAAACGAAGTTAACGTTTCAGGTCTGTGACCAGTTCATCAGAACTGGCAAAAGTTAGAAATGTAATAGATTTTAAGTAGGTCAAATGGGGGAAGAGTGGAAAGCTTGTGATCCTTAACACCTGAAAGGAAGAGAAAAAGTATTTTGTTAAGGCGTCCGATGAGATAAAGGATGAAATGAAACCGCAGAGCAGGACAACTTTGAGATAGTGAGTCGGTGCTCCCCCATTTTAAACCTATTACATTTTTAACTTCTTCCAGTCCTGATGAAGGGTCACAGATCTGAAAATTTAACTCTGCTTCTCTCTCCACAGGTGCTGCCAGACCTGCTGGAATACTTATGCTTTGAAAGCTAACACTTTGTGCAATCTAATGTATTTCAAAAAGTCTGCTCTGTTAAAATGACCTGTCATTTTACAGGTTAAGTCCTGTGATCTTTCTTTATCTCAAGATTGAAACAACAAGTATACATCAATATCTGACACAGCCCATTTTACTTTCAGTCTACAGCTCCTACTGCAGCCAACAATATATAATGCTCCAGTTAGCTCCCATCACTAAAGAACCTGGGCTTGACAATGCAGAGAGAAATGAAGGAGGGCGAACTGAAAACTAGTCTGATGGAAAGGGATATTGGAATGAGTGATGAGAATCTCATGGCTCTGGAGGTCACTGTGTTTTCAGAAAACTGTGAAAACTGAGTGCATTATGCAGTTGACCTCACTTAAATGAGCACTCAATAGAAACTGAAAATCCCAAGTTATTCTACAGTCTACACTTAACATACGCCTCCTTCTGCTAATTTGTTGGTATTATTTACATAGATGGGCAGGGGTGTGAAGTATTTGTACTAGCTTTGCTATGGTGACAGAGAAGGGCTATTTAAAATTTGAAAACATAGAAGGTCAGGGCAATTGATTGCTCTGGTTTTGATGTGATTTCTAAAATGTAAATTTTTCCCTGAATCTTCATCCAGCAGCACAGAGGCTGCCAGCCACACTACACTGTGGCAGACATTGGAGACTTAGCACAGCCAATCTCCACTCGCACTCCAGGCAGACTCCGCGGCACAAAAGCCTTCACCAAAACGATGTAAATGACACTAGGGCCCATAAAATTGGCTAGGATCAGGGGTGTATCTTTTATGATGTGGAGGAGCTGCCACTCTGAAGATGAATCCCAATTCCTTAAGTAGATAAAACTGGTCCTTGACGGTTGTGTGAAATGAGCATTAGCGAGTCGGCAGCCCCTGTCCACGTTCTTTTCCAGTAAAGTCGATGGAAAAGTAAATCAGGCACAATGTAAAATGGGCTGCCAACTTGCTATTGCTTGTTTTGCACTACTACCAGAAACTAATTTCACCGCCATTGTGTCAGAGTCCATTTTATCACCTCCTGGAGGATTTACTTTCACAAGCTACATACAGCAGCTGTACGAAGCTGGTTAGATTTCAAAAAGAGAATCTTTGGATACAACGTAAGGAATTCAAATAATGGTGCACCAGAGCATTTTTGTTTATTAGTTTCTCACTTTAAAATTTTTGACAAGTGTATAAAATATTGTGCCAAACACCTTATTCATTGAACAGGAATTGTATATACATGACATTGAGCAAGTCGTCACTGAAATGTGCTGCACGGTTTAAAATATTATTACTTTTCAACACAATATAAACTAAAACACCAAGGTGCCAAAGGGTAAGAGTAAAGCATTTAATCGGATGTCCACTCTTTCTGCTTATGATCTCATACAGAGGAAAGAGTTTGAAGCTTCCCATCACATTTATTAGTGGCTGCCTCATGTGGCATTTCGCAATGTCAGCAGATCAGAGTTTAGTTCAAAGTTTAGCAAGAGCCAGAATACAGGGCAGCAAATAATGTTTTCTCCATATTTTATTTTAAAAATAATGCTACTAGTGGTTAGTGTAAGAATAAGAAGTATATATCATGAGAATGGAATCAGGCATTAATCTGTTAAGACACCATCTGATCTATAATCATATGAATGCATCTGGGCAAAGTTAAATACAACAGAGGAGTTCCAAGTAAGCACTTCAATCTAATAGGGTTAGACTCTTAGATTCTGCCCTTTGAGATAAAGTTACTCAGCATTTAGCAGTGCATGGGTTAACCAAATACAGCCAGCATGGATGTGTTTAAAAGGTCTATAAGAATAGAAAATGCTGGAAATGCTCAACAGGTCTGGCAGCATCTGTGGAGAGAGAAACAGAGTTAACATTTCAGATCGATGACCTTTCATCTGGAGATCTTCCCTCCACAGCTTCTAAACTCATAGTCCTCAAACCCGACCAACCCACTTCTACATCCTTTCCAAGATCCACAAACAGAACTGCCCTGGTAGACCTATCATTTCAGCCTGTTCCTACCCCACTGATTTGATTTCCTCCTATCTCAGCTCTTTTTGTTCTCCCCTCGTACGGTCTCTTCCCACCTACATCCATGACTATTCCAATGCCCTCTGTAAATTTAACAGTTTCCAATTTCCTGGCCTTAACGGTCTCATCTTCACCATGGACATCCAATCTCTCGTCCTCACCTTCCATCCCACCAGCCTCCATATTCAACAGATCACCGTCTGCCATTTCCGCCACTTCCAGCGTATTGCAACCACCAAACCCACCTTCCCTTCTCCCCTTTCAGCATTCTGAAGGGATTGTTTCCTCCGCGATACCTTGGTTCACACCTCAGTCATCCCCAGCAACCCCTTCTCACAGCACCTTTCCATACGAGCGCAGAAGATGCAACGCCTGCCCTTCTACCATCTCCTTTTTCACTGTTCTAGATCCCCTACAAACTCTGTCCAGGTGAAGCAGCGATTTACTTGTACTTCTTTCAGTTTAATATACTATATTCACTGCTCACGATGTGGTCTCCTCTACGTTGGGTTCACTGCTTTATGGAACACTTCTATTCAGTCCACAAGCATGACCCTGAGCTTCCAGTCACCTGTCATTTTAATTCTCTACCTTGCTCCCACTGTGACCTTTCTGTCCTTCACCTCGTGCAGTGTTCCAGTGAAGCTCAAAGCAAACTCGAGGAACAGCACCTCATCTTTCAACCTGTCACTTTTTAACAGCCTTCTGGACTCAACATTGAGTTCAACAATTTTGCCTCCATTTGTTTCATTTTTCTTTGCTGGTTTAGGTTTTTCTCTCTTGTTTCCCTTTCTGTTTCCCTCTGTTTCTTTGCCATGGACAGCAGCTTTTCATGATTCTGCCATTCACACCTCCTCTAGGCACATCATTTGTTTCTTTACTTGTCCCATCACCAGTCCCTTTGATCTTGCACTGTGAACCCTTTTGCCATTTAATCTCTTAAAAAAAAGGTTTAGATGAAAGGTCATCGACCTGAAACATTGGGCTGGATTTTACGTCAGGCGGACGGGAGCTGCCCACCGACATAAAAGTCAATGGCGAACCCGCTTCCACCTAGCCTGGGGATCCGTCCCGCATTTTACGGATCCACGGACTTTAATTGTTCCAAGGTGGGACTTCCACCTGCTTGAGGGAGAAAGTTCCGCCTCATTGAGCTGCCAGCCAATCATTGGGCCGGCAGCTCTTAGTTTTAGCAGCGCCACCGAGAGTAGTGGCCACTACTGGGACAGCAGCCCAGCCAAGTTTGAGTTGCCTTGCCGGGGGTAATCGGTCGGTCCCCGGCGAGGTAAGGGTGGTCGTTTGGGGTCTTGGGTCCTGGGGGTGGTTGGGGAAGCGGGGGCAGCCCTCAATCGGGCACCCTGCCTGATTGTCAGGCCCCCCCTCCCCCCCGCCACCGGTGCGCTGAGAGGCCACCAAGTTTTACTGGGTTAACTCTGTTTCTCTGTCCACAGATGCTGCCTGAGCTGCTGACTATTTCCAGAATTTTCTGTTTTTATTTTCAGATTTCTAGCATCCACAGTATTTTCTTTTGTTTAAATTGCCAATTGTGTTTGACAAACTTAAAAATCTAGAGTTTGTTTGAAGAAATTACCACCTTTTTAAAAAAATGGAATGCATTAGGTATGGTGTCTATAATCCTTCAGAAGGCTTGTTAAAAGAAATGTAGAACTATGGGGCTGAATTTTTATAGCTTGCTGCTGTTATTGGTGGCAAGCTTTAAAAAGTGCATAGCGTACGCGCAAGATGTGCACCGCGGAGCTGCCGCGATATTTTGCGCGGAAGTTCATTAACATGTAGGGGCCGGACCGCCCGCCCCTGATGACATAGAGAGGGTGGGCGCTCTGTTCCTGGCACAGACTCTGGCGCCGCTGTGCAGGCGCCAGTGCCATTTTTAAAGGGCTTCAGGCCCTTCCTTTTCATTTAGTGTTTAAAGTTTACAGGTTTGCCGAAAAATTAAAATAAAATTTTATTCACACTTCCAATCCCCTATCCAGCCCCCCCAAAGAATAATCAGTTCATTATTTGTCCTCTTCCCCACCCCCGCCCCCCACCCCCAAAAAAGTAAATTTTCGATCACGACCTTCCCCCCCCCCCCCCGAACTTTCTTTACTTTAACCCCTTTCCACCATCCCCTCGACCAATCGTGCTTGTTTTTGCTCCCCCCTCCCTCCGAATACTTCACTCCTCCCCCCGAATACTTCACTCCTCCCCCCCTCTCCACCAGTGTTCTGCTTCGGATCTCCGAATGGAGATCCGAAGATGCCGGAGTTCCGGCAACCAGCCGGAATATTGGCGTGGGATGGCCTTCGCGACGAGGTAAGTAATTATTCATTTATTATCATTGATTTAAATATGTAAATTGTTTATTTCACTGAGCGATGTGGGGGCTGCCCCGAGGCCTTGTCAGCGCTGATAAAATAGGGCAGGGCCTTCCCAGCATTGAGTCCCGGGGGGGCCTCTCATAGAGTCATAGTCAGAGAGAGATACAGCACTGAAACAGGCCCTTCGGCCCACTAAGTCTGTGCTGACCATCAACCACCCATTTATACTAATTTTACATTAATCCCATATTTCCTACCACATCTCCACCTTCCCTCAATTCTCCTACCACCTATCTACACTAGGGTAATTTACCTGTGAACCTGCAAGTCTTTGGCTGTGGGAGAAAACCGGAGCACCCGACAGAAACCCACGCGGTCACAGGAAGAACTTGCAAACTCCGCACAGGCAGTACCCAGAACTGAACCCAGGTTGCTGGAGCTGTGAGGCTGCAGTGCTAACCACTGCGCCACCCCTTCTCCTGGAAGGATTTTCCGGGCCTCCCCCACCATGACCTCTAATGTCAGGGGGGTGGCTGGTATAATTCAGCCAATGAAGTGGTTTGATAGAGTGACCAAGAATTAGAGAGTTAGTGACGAGTGGGTCATTGTTTTAAAATGATCATTGCGAATAAGGAGAACGGTCAGAAGAATTGTTTTGCACAAATGTGTTGCTCGAGAATGTAATGCTTTTCCACAGGGAGTGTTTGAGTCACAGACTATTGCATCTTTTAAGGGAGAATTGGATAAGTATTTGAAATATAGAAAGATACAGGCTGTGGAAAAAAAGCAGGGCAATGGGCTTAGTTTTGTATACCTGTGGCAAAGAGCTAGCATGGACGGGATGGGCAGAATAGTCTCCATTTGTGTAAACTTCTATGGTTCTATGAAAATAGCAGAACAACTAGTGTAAAACTCTGTTACCATTCTGTTGGCATAGTAAGGTGATTTGTTTATTTAAAACATTTTAAAAAGGAAATGGACTGTGTCTTTGTCTGAAATGCCTGACTCTTCATTGCATACACTTATGTTGCTTAAAGAAATGCAACCTTATTTCCCTATCATTAATGAGTGGTGTATTCTTTTCCTGAATTGCAGATCCCTAGCCTAAGTCACAGTGTTATGTCTCAGACAAGTTTCCGAGCAGAGTACAAGTCCACTGGGGGCCCAGCTGTGTTCCAGAAGCCAGTTAAATTCCAGGTGGACATCACTTACACAGAAGGCAATGAGGCACGGAAGGAGAATGGGATTTATTCAGTCACCTTCACACTGCTGTCAGGTAACAGCAGCAATAAGGGCAATGGGGGCAGCTGTAACCTTATTAATGGCAGAAAGGGAAGTGGGAAGGACCTCTTGCACGCACACTGATTATCACTGCAACCTAGGCATAATATTTCATTTCTGTGTAACATTGTATTCTGCATCTCTTTAGGTCATCAGTGATTTATTATATTATTGCAGTTGCAGGAGCAGATGGGGATATGCATATTAAATTCAAGCGAGATCAGAAAGAACATTTGGGTAGCAGGCAATAGCACTGAAAGAATTCCATAGCTTAAACTTTAGAGCTGCATTCTATTGCACACTAAAAATTATATTTTCATTCTTCACTTGAAGCAGAGTTTTCTAATCATTTCATCCCACAAATCTAATTATAAACAAATGAATTGGTGGGAGGGAGAAGGAATAGTCACCTTAAGTGTATTCTCTCAGTATTACAAGTGAGCCTTTTGCAGCTTTTATGGGTGCTGGTGTGTGCATTCTGTCATGTCTCTTAAATTGCTCATGTTATGGTGTGTCTTGTGACAATCTGAATCAAATTGTGCTTGATTTGAAATGCCTGTACATTTTAGATCATTTAGCAATAGTAGCTGAAAATGAAATTAGTTATTTTTGCCCAAATTTGGAGAGAAAATATTTCTTTTTAGTCGATTACAATAAAAAGGCATTTTCCAATAGACCAGAGTCATAGAGAGATACAGCACTGAAACAGGCCCTTCAGCCCAATGAGTCTGCGCCAACCATCAACCACCCATTTATACTAATCTTACATTAATCCCATTTTTTCCCTCTCACATCCCCACCTTCCCTCAATTCTCCTACCTACACGAGGGGCAATTTTCTTTTTTTTTTACAATGGCCAATTTACCTATCAACCCACAAGTCTTTGGCATGTGGGAGGAAACTGGAGCACCCGGAGGAAACCCACGCAATCACAGGGAGGACTTGCAAACTCCGCACAGGCAGTAACCAGAACCAAACCCGGGTCGCTGGAGCTGTGAAGCTGCAGTGCAAGCCACTGCGCCGCTCCTAAGTCTATGATTCTATGACTCTCAGAGCTTATTGACAATTAAGACATTTAGAAACAGTTTGGAACCGTGACTTGTTGAAAAGATAGGGGCATTATAATTGTCATTGACAGGTTAATTGTCAACCTTATTAGGCCATGGAAATTAGTTTTCATTTTCCATAACTGGTTTACGTTTCAGAAAATGTATAGAAGTGCTATTCACAGAAGTTTTTGTTGAAGATTTCCTTTGTAAATCTGCTGTTGTCTAAAGACATTAATGTTATAAATGTAAATACTATTACTTTGAAGTTAGTTAAAGCTATGCCTGTTCTGTTGTGTCCTCTAGAGCTGTAACTGAGTGTATAAAGATGTACAAATTCTCTAATGAGGTGCTACTTGCCCTTGTTTTTGAGGTTGTTGGACACCATGATGAGTGACTTGGCTGAATCTTACTCGGGTTATTCCAGGGAAAATGTAACAAAATGTCACCAGCCAAACTTTCTACATTATATTCGCATGTAATGAGTAAGCAAAAGAGAATTAACTGGATCAACGCACAAATTAGTCTCAAAATCACCACAGATCATGAGAAAAGGCAGAGAGATGAGACATGAGCCTGTTGAAACAAGCAAAAGACAATCGATCATAAAACTGACATATAACCTCTGCAGATAAAGACAGAGTAGGGTGTGTAGCTTTGATAAAGTTAAGCTGAGTATCCATTAGGGAGATGTGCCACACTTCCAGTGAGGAAAACATACCTTATACACAGATTATATTCACAATGACTTTTTCCACTAGTAGGAAACTATACACCACATTGTGGTATTTATATAATTTGTGAGGAATTAATGGCATTCAACTTTCCACTAACTGCCATATACATGTCTGTAAAGGTTAGTGAGTTGCAAATGTGTACTGATCTGCACCAGAAGCCTTTCCCATTATTCTCTCCTCACATGACTGTTGACAGCAGTATCCTGTAGAACTTCAGAAGTTGGGAAATGCTTCCTCAAAACTAAAGCTTCTGAATGGAAGGCATCCAAATTAAATATTAAAGTGTGATACTTGTGAAAAGGTTGCAGAAAAAATGTAAAACTTGATGCAAAGGAATTAATGAACAGAGGCAGAGGACAAGAAAAGCAGGTCAAAGTCAAAATGGTTGTAATCCAACAGCTTTCCTTGGGCTTTGATAGCAGACTGGATGAATTTTACATCGCTATAAGCATCAGTCTATTACAGACTTGTGAAATCGGAATCTGTTACTGGTTGATTGGATTTATTTTGAAAAGGGGCACCCCCAATTGTGTTGAAAAACAGAAATTTTATAAATAAATTGGGGCCAGTTGCAGTGATGTGTTAAATAGTAGTGATGCAGGTTCTCCATTATTTTTTGATTGAGGATGGTTTTAAACAGTGTTGCATATAATCTAGAACCATTCTAAAACATCCATATTCTGAAAATGATGGTACATGTTTGATACCCCTGTATTGGTCTCACTTTGGACGTAGCAACCTCTGGCATGTCAGCCACAAGCTGCCAACAATATCTGCTCAATAAAGCATAGTCCCCATTTGACTTGCTTTTTGCATAAATACAAATCCCCCTTCTGTGCTCATGAGCTTAAAGTCGTGCTAGTATGACATACTTTAAAATAAAAAGTTGCATTTTAAGCACTGTTTACAACAGAAAACTTACTTGACTGCATTCAATGTGACAATAGTTTAAGCTACACCAGAGACGATAGCTTGCTTTGATTGGCGAAGGCAGGGTAGTGAATTGTGAAATCAAATTTACTGCACAATAGAGGACTCCGGAGAGAACAACCATTAGTATCTGACAGCCCTTCATTAAAGTGGCACCAACTTCACTCTTGGGGAGGAGGAAACAGCTATGTTTCTTAGCAGCAACAACACATACAAATGATAATTTTTGTGCTAAATGACTCATCATACAATTTGTGTCATAGCATCTTATTTTTAGGCTAATGCAGAGAAAGATTTTACCAAATACTTTATAGTTACTTCATTAATCAGTACCCCAGAAGTATAACACCCCGGTGCACAAATAATCTGTACAAGTGAGGTGATGGGACACCTGCTGAAGTTTTATAATTTCGTACACATTGGTATCACTTCAAAACTTAGCTTCTGCAGCAAAGAGGAGTATTTTAACTAGTGGGCTTCATTTAATGCTACTGGCTGACTTCCCACAGGTGATGAGTGAGAATTGTTGCAAGTTCATGCAGCCCAGAGATTGCCCACTGGGAGCAGGTAAACATGCAGAATTCACTGCTATGCTGTCCCACAGGGGTTCCCACAATCATTAACTAACCTTTGTAGGCTTCTTCTGGATCCCTGATCCACCTCCCCACTTGGTTGGCTTGGTGGGAAACACATTGTCACTTTCCATGCAGGACACTCCTCAGCAACAGGGCAACCCCCCCCCCCCCCCACCCCCCGCCCCCCAGCAGTTCCAGAGCAGGGAAGTGATCAGGGTAATTTTTAACTGCCTAACCAGTCCAGTTTCCACTGGGAACATAGGGTTAAAATCACACCCAAAAGATCTATTGAAAACTATTAGAGGCCATAGTCAGAGCTAACAATCAGAAGCAAGGTGCTTCCCCTGAAGAAGGCAGGAAGGAAAAGTTCAAGAACATTTCTACTACCACCTACTAACAGATTCAATGCAGGAGAGGGTAGGAATTGTGTCAGTCGTCCCACACCCCTCTATCGCAGTAGATTAATGTATGGCAAGTGTGGGGGAATGGGGAAGGTTTTGTGTTAACGCTACAAAATAAGGAAGAACTTGCTTCAGTGAAATTCAGTTATATTTATCTCAAAGGAATATGTTTTACCGTCAATGATTGTAATGTGTAGCTATTATGGACTCAGATTTCTAATGACATGGTTTCCTCCTGTTAAATCATCGTTCCGCCTCCAATTCCATTATTCTCTTTTTAGTCTGGAGGGTGGGATAGTGTGTACCACTAACCTCTTCATAGCTCTGTCTCTGTGGCACAATGATTGGCCAAAAGGATGTGCTGAATTGGCTCTGATACTATCACTTTCTGTGCCCAGGCAGAATGATCAGTTACTGTGAAGTGCTTTGCCTGGAGGGCCAGCAAGAGAGCAGCAAAGGCACACCTATTGATTAAATTGGGTTTTAAGTGACAGTCAAGATTAAACTCAAGCTATTCAGCTGCTAAGACTTATTTTGTGTTATGTGGGGGACCTCTCCAAAGAGCAACCAAGCCCTAACCATATCACATCAATCAGTGCTTTGTTTCTAATTGTCTTCAGGATCCGACTGAGATTCTTATTCATTTTAGAAAATTTGTATTTATAGTATTTGTTAAAGACTCAGAGCTGTGGGTCACATAAGCCAGAAGATCCTAGGTTTGACTCTCTCTCTACTGAATTAATTGATTTCAATCAGGCAGCATTACAGCTGCTATGATTGGCCTCAGCATCCCTAGTGAAGGAAGGAGAAGGTCAACCATGGGGGTCCAGGTCTCTGTTGCAGTCCTGTGGCCCTCCTAGAAAGTGTGCATGTGTGTATGTATGGTGAGCACAGAATTGGGCTTGACTGTGATGCCCCCCCCCCCCCAACCATACTCAAGTAACCTGCTGACACACTCTCTCTAGTTTCACATGAAAAATGGGAACTTGGGCAAGGTGCTGCAAGGGAGCCCAGCTCTGTGGGGGAAAAAAACTCAGCGGAAACTAAAGTATTAAGGAGAGGACGAGTGCATAAATTAGTCCAAAAAACAAGATTTGCTGCGTCACTTATTATATTAGAAGTGTAAACAACTTTCTCTGGAGAGATTGAAAAGCCGTACCAATGATTACATCTAATCACAGACTCATTTGCATGACTGGGTCATAGAAATCTTAATGAAATAAAGATGAAATTAATGTAGCCAATAATTATGGTAACTGTGAGATTCAGAAAGTGGTCAGGCTAAAAATCACATAAATTATGCCCTATACATGATACTCTGTGTCTATGTGGATGAGCATGTTGTCCTTATACTGAGAATACAGAGTTCATTCCTTTTACCTTTAATTCTCTGCTCCAAATAATAGGTCCAAGTCGTCGGTTCAAAAGAGTGGTGGAAACAATTCAGGTCCAGTTGTTAAGCACACATGACCAGCCTTCCGTACAACAGTTGTCTGGTAAATATTAAGTTTTCTCTCAAAATGAATAATGTGCTAAATAGATGCCATCTTATATGCTTACAATAACAATCCCAGGGTGATTTCAATATTTACCTAATGGTATACCTTATGTCAAGCCATTCCATGTAATCTAGAAATCTCCCAGTTTTAATGATCAGTTACCCACCCTGTTAAATCTGTTTGTAATCTCCTTGTAATATCTATAAAATAAAGCATTTGGCTTTCATCAGTTTTTGTTTCAGAACTTTTCATGATTAGAAAATTTTATATTCTATTAGTTGATTCCCCATAACTGAATTTGATTTCATCAGTGTTACACTTCGATCAGTTCACTCAAAACTCCATTTAGAAGCTGTGAGTTGCAAAGTTGCACCTAGTGAGAGGAAAAACTTTTTCTATAAAGTTGGGTCATAAGACACGCAAGTTTTGTAAACTTCAAATAAATCAAAAGCAAAAAAAAATCGAATTTGCTCCTAGATTTTCATCTAATACCTATTTTATTAAAGCATGAGGTAAATTATCCAAAGGTTTGAAAGATTGTATTCTGGAGTGAGTTTCCATGGCACAAATTGTAAAATTTCTGTGAGAAACGTGAAAGTAGGTACAGTCCACTGAATGGGAGAATGAGGAGGAATTTCAGGATTTCCACAAACTAGTGACCTTCTGGCCCATTTAAACTGCCCACAGCAAAGCTTTTATTATGTGGTCACCTCCAACACTGAACCAATTAGGTTAACAGAAATAGATGGTTGTTGTGCTGACATACTGAAATAATGCATTCTATATCCAAATGCACTGATGTTTTTAAATGCTTATGCTGGGGTTTCAGAGTGGCCACTTAAAGGGACAACTGAGACCTTTTGTAAACATGGTATATGCAATGATATCATTTTGAACACATTCCTTATTTTTGGATAATAAATTGCAGATGAAGTAGGATGTGGATAAATTTGTAATGCAACAAACATCCAGTGGAAATCATTGCCGTTTTATGTTTTGTGTTGTTTTTGGCTGCTCTGCAAGGCTAAAGTTGTGCATAAAGCTCTCCAAACAGCAAATCTGAAAGCTCCTGTTAATCCAGGAGCAAATCCTATTTCCCTCTGCGAGAATCTTGGTGCTTGCACAAGCTGCCAAGGTGACACCAGTAGCTGTGTCCAAGTACCTGACGCTTACTTAAACTTTGATGGTTCAAAGCAGTCATTCAATTCAGGTGATTAGAAAAAAAGCTCTTTTTGTACTGGCAGATGTTTTTAGACCTCTTTCTGTTTTTGTTCTGTGGAAATCTGTAAAGATTTATTTCCTAATTGCAAATTCTGCTTTAAACACAGATAAATAATCTGAAAGTAAAATTGGATTACTGACAATGTTATATTGCTTTTTGCCATCTACTTTTGTAAAATGTATTTGAGATTTACAAAATTGTTACATGTAGTGTTGAACACTGCTTCTAAATGGAAATTACAGTCAAACCTTAGCTCATTTGAATGTATCGGCCTCATGCTACACAAGCATGATTTCCCTCTGAAATCCTGGGTAACATTAACAGTATTTAATCAGAATATTCTCATGCCTCTACTGTCGTTGTTTTCCATCCTTGTCTAATGGCGACCCTATAGCCTCATGATGTCTGTGCGCAATCAATCCATTCCACATCTTTCAGCTTCTCTCAAACTATTTTTCACTTCTCCTTATTCTCTCCATTTTGGCATTCACTAGATTGTGTAATCTCATCATCCCTGCAACTACCATCCTTAGGAAGAAGGAGTTATTTCAATCTGAGAAGATCTGCCATTCAACAGATACAGTTCAAATGGGGCCATCTCCATAAAGAAATATATTGGGACCTTTTTTTAAAAAAAAACACATTTTAGTAGTGACCTAGTGTGACTTATTTGTCTACATCTTCATGTCTTAGATTATTGGTTTATGCAGTAAAGAAATATGTACCTTTCTCCTCCTGTAATCCAGCAACTTCTCACTGTATGCAGCTGCTGACTGGCAGACTTTCAAAATGTGGTAAGAATCCCCCCAACCCTGCCAATCACTCTTACCTCATGGAGAGCACTGTGTTATGTATTTTTAAGTTTTTGGATTGCTTTTTGATTCACTTTGAATCCATGCTTCTGACCACACTTTAGTTCCTTCTGTTGCTGGTGCTGCATGTTGCAATATGTTCCAATTAGCCCAACCGTATGCAGCAGTTGCTGGGTGACCTTGCCTGCCAGATAGGCTTGTGGTGCGTTGAGATGCCTTACTGCTTTTTTCTTTTGGCAGTGAATGGCAATACCGCAGCTTTAATAGTCTTTTGAAGATGAGCCTCAAGTACTTGATTATTCCTGCCTTTCTTGTCAAGCAGCTGCTCACTGATCTAATATTCAGCAATTGCTGTTGCTTTGCTTATATTCCAATGCACATAATGCTAAATGGATAGGAAAACACATCTAACATCCCCCACTGAATTGTGCATGATGCCACAAAGACTAAAATGCATTTTATTTGTACACTTCCTCTTAAAGTTTATCCGACCACATCTTCCCTCTTTATATCATATATATATATTTATATTTTTAAAAACATTGCTTTTAAAAATGACTTACAGAAATTTTGCTGTTTTATATTGTATTCATAAATCTGGTCTCCTTGTGTAAATGCCTTTGAAAGTATCGAAATTGTGGTTTGAGGACTGCAGTAATACTGATGTTCAGTGCAGTGAACCATTGGAGTTGCCCCAATGAATTGTATTCATTTTTTCGTGTTGTCTGTATGTGAGCTCCCCTAATGGCACAGTTCTGAAATGCATAGCTCAGTCTTTTACTCAGGCATACAAATCAGAAAGGGCTAGGCTCAATTGCTGTTACAGCTGTTCTCTGCTTGGACAGTAATGTGATGCTAAAATTTCCCTCAATGTCACCAAATTAAGGAAAAATCAACCAAAGTACCCATTCCTAATCACTGTCCAGTGGTGCCAAATAGACATTGTTGAGCATAGATGACAATTGAGATTAGGATTAGACACCTTCCACTGTTGAATTGTCTGCCAACGCTCACTGTTTAGGTTCACGTGCATATGATGGAAGCTTGAGCAAGATACCAGAGGACTAGTGGAACCATACTTCAGTAGGAAGTCAGTGCATTCAGGAAAGGAGGGGAGAACAGTGAGGATATGGGTTCCTCCACTGTAAAAATTAAATGGGCAAATGCATTTTAAACTCGCACAGGCTTTTTTTTTTAGCAGTCATTGGAAATTTATACCTGAGGGGAGAAAATTTGATAACTCAGTTCAATTTAAAAGTATTCTTTTAGAATTGGGTTCCTACCCAGGAATAGTTAACAAACACAGCGAAGTGTAAGAGATAGAGGGGATATCTTGCAGACACATCCTGCCCAGCAGTGAGGTATGCTAACCATCTCCCATAGGTGAGAGGACCAGATAACTCAAGTGACATAATCATGCTCAAATTATACAGTGACCCTCAACTGTGTATTTCTACACAGTCTCACTGCTGTTCATGATTTTGCAGTACCGAAACAGTCCATTTGGCCCAACAGGGCTATACCAGAGTGTGTTTACGCTCCGCACAAACCTCCTCCCACCCTTCTTCATCTCTGCCTATCAACATATTTAATATGATCTGTAATATTTGTAATACATTTTTGCAATGACATTTTAAAATTAATGGGCTGGATTTTACCAAGCCCACGACGCTGGGCTTCATGGTGGGGGTGGGGAGGGGGCCATAAAATGGTTCCAGCAGTGGTCCACAATGGAGGCCGACACTGAGAGGACCCAACCCGATCCTCCCAGTAGTGACAGCCCCCCGCTGCTGGGCGACGGCACCAGCATTTCAATATTTAAATGAATTACATGAATAAATTTAAATAAACTTATCTGAAATCTTCAAGGGATCGCGGCTGTCAGCACTCCCATGTCTTCAATTCCCCATCCAGGGAAAGCCAGCATGATGCTGTTGGAGAGGGGGGAGGTGTTAAGATTTTCAGTGTGGGGGATGGAGACGGGGTCAAATAAACATAATGGCTGTAGGTGATGGTGGGAAGGGGTGAACTTAAGCTCTGTGCAGTCTGTGGGGTGGGGGGGGAGGTCATATTTAAAAGCTAATTGTTTTGGGGGGGAGAGCAAATAGTTAATGTAATTGTTGTTGCAGCGTGGGAAAGGAGTGTTCGAAATTTATATCATAAATTTTGGAAGGTATTGCTTTAAAAATTCAAATTGACCAGCAGGGCTGGCTGCCCTTTAAAAATGGCGCCAGTGCCTCCGCACAGGCAGTTGACGCCATTGTCAGGGACAGACAGCCCACCCCTTCACGTGATTGGGGGAGGGAAGAGTGGCGGGTTGCCCCGGCTATTTAAATGAGCCGCTGCACAGGAGATTGCGGCAGCTCTTTGGCGTGCGGCCCACACAGCAGGCTGTCATTTTTGGAGCTCGCTGCCGAGATCGGCGGCGGGCTCTTAAATTCCAGCCCAATATTTTTAGGACAAATTATAATGTAGCTCCCAGCCAAACGTGCATGGTTCTAAAACAGTGAACACTGTGGGACTACCATTACATACAGATATGTTGGAGGATTCCCTATTTTATTTGTTAATATTTTTACACAGTGGCATTGTAGAAAGATTGTTGCTGTCCTCAAAAGATTTTAACAATTTGTCAGAGAGGCTTATGCCTGAATAGATGTGGTAACATTTCACAATGTTATTATGAGTCATAATCATAGATTTATAAAGTTATACAGCACAGAAACAGGCCCTTTGGCCCATCTTGAGATTAAACACTGATGGTATTTCAGTATGGACTAGCTTCTGGCAGATAACGTTTTTAAAGAAAGACTTCTGACCCTCTCAACAGCAGATGTCTATATTTAGGTTTCAAATCACAAGCTTTTTAAATGCCATAAACTTCCACTGTATTATTTCTCATACGCAAGTGGAATTGCATTCATGTGACATTTTTATCAAAATCTCCTTTAAATTCCCTATAATTGTAAAAAAAAATTGTCAAAAAATTCATATATCTGTTGTAACAAGCAAAAGGCAGATGTACATTCTTGCCTCACAGTAATCTTAAATTGGTGCTTCAATTAGAGATTTAGCATTGAAACCTGTATATGGACCCCACAGAAGGTTTCAATCCACTTTCACAACTTAAACAGTAGGGACTTTAATCTGGACGTTACACCCAAAATTAAGCTCTTTGGTGCACCAATTTTTCCAATATCTAATTACACCCAAATTTCCTACCAATTTATTTAGTATACACCTAAACACAAAATAGGACATAAGGAGAATTTAATCGGGACCCAAGGAAAGTGCGAACTCTCATCATATGTTCCTTAAGTATGAAAATTAAACTTTCAAGCCATCTATCATTCATGCACATTAGGTACAGTATGTTTCAAGAACCTGTGATCGTGAAAACTTTTCAATTTTTAATGTGTCTTATACTGATGCCATAAAAATGCATAAAAAGAAATGGAAAGTACAGTGCTGGTAAGGATCAATAAATCCAAATTGTTCAAAAATTATAATAAACACCAGCAAAATTACATTAAAAGCAAAATGCTGCAAATGCTGGAAATCTGAAGCAAAAACAGAAAATACTGGAAATACTCAGAGGGTCTGGCAGCATCTGTGGAGAGAGTTAACATTTCAGATCTGTGACCTTTCATCAGAACTCAAAATTACATTGTTTCACACAGTGCCTAAAATTATGGGTAGGATCTTACACCCTTTATGATCAGCATAATTACAGGAAATTTGCACGTATGGCTAATTAACCTGAAGACCGAGCCATTACAATGGGCTGAGATCCGTTCAGGGGCACCAGCTTTCCCACCAGCTATTTTCTATACAGCCCAAATACACATGCTTCTGGGTGCAAATACACAGAAGATTCCACCCTTTGTGTTTACAACTCCTGAAGCAGAAGGCTATTGTTTGAATCTACAAACCCAGCACTGTCCATCATTCCACTGTATTTGATTCATTCCAATGCGATTTTAAGTTCTTATCCTGGGAGAGTTTTGTCACTGCAGTTGTGCAAAAATGAAGTGCTTGAGTTGCACCTTCTACTAGTTGCTCAGTGTAGTATTGACAGTAATTGTGGAAGAACCATCTAGACCAGGCAATCCTTCCAATTACAGACTATTCCTTTCAAACAGTTGTCAGTGAAGAGTCTACCTGAAAGGAAGGGTTTTTTTGTTTACAAAGCTTTAAATCAAGCACTTGTTTGATGGTCTTAGAGCAGCACATTCTGGAACCAACCAGAGAGCAGGTTATATTAGACTTGGTATTGCATAATGTGACAGGATTAATTAATAACTTCAGAGTAAAGGCATCTCTAGGTAGCAGCAACCGCAATATGATTGAATTTTACATCCAGTTTGAAAGAGAGGACTCGAAGACTAGTATTTTAAACTTAAATAAGAGCAACTATGTGGGCATGAAAGCTGAGCTAGCTGAAGTGAACTGGTTTACTAGGCTAGGAAATAGATCAATAGCGAAGCAGTGGCAGACATTTAAGGGGATATTTTGAAATACTCAGGATAAGTATATTCCTTCTAAAAAGAAAAATTCTAAGGGGAGGACCCACCATCCGTGGTTAACTAAAGAAATTAAAGAAAGCATCAAACTTAAGGAAAAAGCATATATTTGCGCAAAGCTGAGTGGCAGGTCAGATGATTGGTCATAATATAAAGAATGCCAGAGAATGACTAAAAGGTTAATCAGGAGAAAGAAATTGCAATATGAGAGGAAGCTAGATAGAAATGTAAAAATGGATAGCAAGAGTTTCTACAGGTATTTAAAAAGGAAAAGAGTAAGTAAAGTGAGTGTTGGTCCTCTGGAGAGTGAGAATGGGGAGTTAATAGTAGATAATAAGGAAATGTCAAATAAAATGAACAAATACTTTGCTTCTGTCTTCACTATAGAGGATACAAAAAAAATTCCAGTAACAGCTGCAAAACAGGAGGTGGAAGGAAGAGAGGAACTTGGTGAAATTGCAATCACCAGGAAAGCGGTACTGACCAAACTGATGGAGCTGTGGGCTGACAAGTCCCCGGGTTCTGATGGACTTCATCCTAGGATCTTAAAAGAGGTGGCTAATGAGTTAGTAGATGCGTTGCTGTTCACTTTTCAAAATTTGCTAGATTTTGGAAAGGTTCTATCAGACTGGAAAGTAGCAAATATAACCCCTCTATTCAAGAATTGGGATGGGGTGGAGGAGAGAGACAGAAAACAGGTAACTATAGGCCAGTTAACTTGACATCTATAGTGGGGAAGGTGTTTGAATCAATCATTAAGGAGGTTATAGCTGGGCACTTAGGACAACTCAAGGTAATCGGGAATAGTCAGCATGGTTTTGTGAAAGGGAAATCATGTTTGCCCAATTTATTGGAGTTC
This sequence comes from Heterodontus francisci, assembly GCF_036365525.1. Classification (NCBI taxonomy): domain Eukaryota; kingdom Metazoa; phylum Chordata; class Chondrichthyes; order Heterodontiformes; family Heterodontidae; genus Heterodontus; species Heterodontus francisci. Next base: position 69,614,288 of record NC_090384.1, read on the forward strand.
TTTGAAAGAGTAACATGCGCTGTGGTAAAGGGGAGCACGTTGACATAGTGTACTTGGATTTCCAGAAGACATTTGACAAGGTGCCTCAGAAAAGGTTATTGCACAAAGTAGGAGCTCATGGTGTAGGGGGTAAGATATTAGCATGGATAGAAGAATGGCTGGCTGGCAGAAAACAGAGTATGCATAAATGGGTCCTTTTCTGATTGGCAGGATGTGACAATTGGAGTCCTGCAGGGGTCTGTGCTGGGGCCTCAACTTTTTACAATATTATCAATGACTTAGATGAGGGGAGTGATGGCATGGTAGCTAAGTTTGCAGATGACACAAAGATAGGTAGGAAAGTATGTTGCGAAGAGGACATAAGGAGGTTACCGACCGATGATAGATAGGTTGAGTGAGTGGGCAAAAATCTGGCAGATGGAGTATAATGTGGGAAAATGTGAAGTTGTTCACTTTGGCAGGAAGAATAAAAAAGCAGAGTATTACTTAAACGGAGAACGTCTGCAGCATTCTGAGGTGCAGAGGGATCTGGGTGTGCGAGTGCATGAGTCACAAAAAGTTAGTCTGCAGGTACGGCAAGTAATATCGGCACAGTGGTGCAGTGGTTAGCACTGCGGCCTCACAGCTCCAGGGACCTGGGTTCAATTCTGGGTACTGCCTGTGCAGAGTTTGCAAGTTCTCCCTGTGACTGCGTGGGTTTTCTCTGGGTGCTCCGGTTTCCTCCCACAGCCAAAGACTTGCAGGTGATAGGTAAATTGGCCATTGTAAATTGCCCCTAGTGGTGTTAGGGAATATGGGATTACTGTAGGGTTAGTATAAATGGGTGGTTGTTGGTCGGCACAGACTCGGTGGGCCGAAGGGCCTGTTTCAGTGCTGTATCTCTAAATAAATAATAAATAAAGATGGCTAATGGAATGCTTATCCTTTATTACGAGAGGAATTGAAAATAAAAGTAAGGATGTTATGATTCAGTTGTACAGGGCATTGGTGAGATCGCATCTCAAATACTGTGTGTAGTTTTGGTCTCCTTATTGAAGGAAGGATGTAAATGCTTTGGAGGCGGTTCAGAGGAGGTTTACTGGATTGATACCTGGAATAAGCGGGTTGTCTTTTGAGGAAAGGTTGTACAGACTGAGCTTGTTTTCACTGGAGTTAGAAGAGTGAAGGGAGACTTGATTGAAGTATATAAGATCCCGAACGGTCTTGACAAGGTGGATGTGAAGAGGATGTTTCCTCTTGTGGGTGAGTCCAGAACTAGGGGGCACTGTTTTAAAATTATGGGTCACCCTTTTAGGTCAGAGATGAGAAATGTTTTCTCTGGGAGTTGTGCGACTTTGGAACTCTCTGCCTCAGAAGGTGGTGGAGGCGGGGTCATTGAATATATTTAAGGCGGAGGGAGATAGATTCTTGTTGGGCAAGGGAATCAAAGATTATTGTGGGGGGGTGGTGGGGTAGATGGGAGTGTGAAATTTGAGACAGAAACAGATCTGCCATGATCTTATTGAATGGCGGAGCAGGCACGAGGGTCCGAATGGCCTACTTCTGCTCCTAATTCGTGTTCATATGTTTGTATGTTGAATCTCAGGAAAGAGTGAGTAAACAGAGAATGTCCCTGTAAAGAATTTGCCATTTTTAACCAGATGCTTAGCAAAATAAACCTGGAACTTCTCCATATGTTGAGTTTCCAGTTACAGCTGAGCTGTGCAGGAGCAGGAGAGGTACTAAACAAATGTAAGACATTTCTGCATAGGGAGGTTACGTATCTGTTGTCCTTGCTGTACTAGGATTTGTGCCTTGGATTTACCCCATAGTGTTGTGATTTAATATGAGAATTCTTGCATAGAACAATTAAACTGCGCCCTGATTTGCCTGCTGTGCGTTGACACTGCAGTGGTGCAACACAAGCTAGCAGAGCCCATAGGCTATCATGATGTTGCAGTAGTATACGTTTGAACGTCCATCAATAGGCCAATAGATTCACCTATATAGTAGGTTTGTGCAGCTGAGCCAAGCAAAACAGACTGCATGCAATAGATTGCGCTAAGTGTTCCGGAACATGGAATGCTTTACACATGTGTATTCAGAAACATACATATGATGTACAAAACATGGAAAATGAAGCCTCAAGAGTTCCCTTCGAAGGCTAGGACTCAACCAGTCACATCTACCTTTGTAAAATTATACAATTAAAACCGAAAGTAAAATATTAAATCTTCATTGAACGGACCCCCAGTGGCCCAGTGGTGTGGTGCTGAGTCATACAGACCAGGAAGATTCAATATTTATTTTTTTATCCTGATTTGTGCTAAGCTGTTTGTTCTCAGCCTGTGCTACAATTGCCATTAGCATTCCTAGACTAGAGAGAAGAAAATAATCAAGATTAATTTTCTTGACTGATATTCAATGACTCCTTTTGGGAAATGCATGAGTGTAGATGCCAGGCGAGTGCAGGATCAGGCTCAGCTGTGATGCTTCTAGTGATGGAATAGTCTGTCAGCAGTCACTGTCTCGATTTACACACACAGAATGGGCACATAAGCAGAATGCCAGCAGGCAGCTGGTATCAGTTGAACTTCAGGGGAGGAAATGTAAGGGGTGAAAATTGGGGGCAAATGAAAAACACAGTGAAAGTAGTTGGGCTACACCAAACCCATAGTATCTGTTACAATGCTAATCCTGCAGCAGGAAATGTACAATTTAACAGCTACATTCAGCACATCATCCAACAAGACCTGAACCTGCCCTGAAAATTCCCCATTACAGCAATACCACTTTGTTAACTGAAAACAGGAACATTGAAAGTAAAGGCGCTAGCAGGTCACTTGTGTAAAGAGAAAGACCTGTTAATGTTTTGAAATCAACCCTTTGTCAGGATACTTTTTTACCACTGCTCACTGACCTATTGTGTATTTTTAGGATTTTCTATTTTTATTTAATTTTTCAGCATTTGCAGTTTCATTTATTTCCACTTTGAGACTTAACTGCTCTGAAGCTAGAAGATTTAACTGTGTCCCTTCACAATCTACAGGCGATCTCAATATTTGATCGATAAGCCATTCTAGTTAGTTTATAGGAACTACTTTACTTTGTGTGCCTATTATACGTGGAGGAATGTTAATATATTAGGGGAATGGCCTTTCACTTATGAGACCTGAGTGCAAATTCAGCCAATATTTATAGAATGAAAATCTCCTCATCTAATGTATAATGGGTTTGAGCCATCTCAATTCAATTCTTATGAAAAGGTTCTGTACTATAAAATTGTCCCTAAACTGCCGGAAAGCACTAGGATGGCCAGAATAGGAAGTGAAAAATAATCATAGTGGATTGAGGTTAAGGCTTAGGCCTAATGTAATGGTAGAGCAGAAGGGATTTTACTCCATGGTTATGCTGTAGTACATTTGGTGCTCATAATGGTTACCCAAATGGAAAAATGTTCCACTCCCCAGCACCAAGGTATCTTGCTTTGATGAGCTGAAAATTAAAAAAAAAAGGCAAAATCTTTTTAAAAAATTGATTAATACTTTACAAATTTCTTATAATCTTTTGATTAACAAATTGATTATGATACACTGCTGTAAAAATTGGTTCCACTTCCTTGTCCCAAACTTGAGCAACTTGAGCCATCATCCTAATGCATTATACACGTGTAACAATGGGACTCACAACAAAGCCCAGCAACTTTATGAAGACTAACACATGATGGGAAATATAATTGTAGAAGCACATGGAGATTGAAGAAAAAGATAGGGTAACAGTGCCCTGAGATACACTTACTGTGTTTATCTTTAGGGTAAGCCATTAAAGATCTAGAAGCATAGAATTCCAACCTGCAATTGCATCTGCTTCCCCTTGCGCCAGCATCCCGATTCAGTTAGTATAACGTCTTGTAAATTATATATGCGCAGGATTTAATAGTTTTCCATAAATAGAACCTACACCATGAATAAGATTCAAAGGCAATTTGAATCACAAGGTAAAGAAATTGTTAAGTATTTCAGTAAATCTTGATTGTATTACAAGGTTTAAATTTGCTGCACCTTAGTGTTAAATACTGATAAAGACGCAAATGAAGAGCATTGTATCTACCATTGACAGGGGTTTATAATAAATTGGAGGATTTCTTATTTGGTTCATTATCCATAATTTATGTGTTCACACATAGCTCCACATGTTATCAGTTCTGTGCAGCATTATCTATTTGCTTAGGGTTTACATAGCCTACACCAGTTGTACAGATTTCATGTAATTGGGAAAGTTCCATGAAATTATCTAAATGAAAAACTGTAAAATTGAAGGAAATGTGCTACTAAAATGACTGACTTTATCATTAGGTCTTCATTAAGTGCACATTTGTGGCAACATGTCTACCCAAGTCCGTCACAAATGTGAGTCTGTGCATGTGTCCGTGATTATTCAATGCCACTGGGACTTCCCTTTTGTTCCTAGGCAGCAACATTTCTATAAGAGTCTGCCACAGAGTATAAGGAGGCTCACCTTCACTTTCAAAATCTTCATATACTCCCTCCAGCAAGGCCATAAAATAAACAAAATTTTGCACATAAATCAGAACTCTTCTTTCAAAAGCCTGCCATCTGCAGACAACCTTTGTTTAACTGAGCAACAAGAAACCAATTCATGCAAGTTATTCATCAAAGGCCTGCCTGCACAGAACCTGTAAAATTTTCTTTTTGGACAGTACAAAGAAATTTGGAATTTGACCAAAAATCCTGGGAAAACTATACAGCTTTAGTAATACCCACAAGTGTTTATTGTAGTTCTTCGCCTGTGTTGGTATTTAAAATGAAGGTGATAATCATTTAGCAGCCAATCTCTCTGCACACAGCTACATGCATCAGAAATGAAATAAGTGAAGATTTTATCCTTTCCTCCCTGCACTGTGTATGTATGTATGTATCCACTCACACCTGCCTAGTCATTAAAGAGAAATGTATCATCATAATAATCATTATAAATTTTGTGCATCTGGTAGCAGGACTGGAACATGATACATATTCTATCCCCTCCCCATGTTTAGCTAAAAATTGATGAGCCTCAGCTGAAATATTGTTAGGTGGCATAGAGTTGCTCACACTGGCAATCTATCTCACTGCACTAAAGGTGAGATCAGTACCTGGGCATGATGCGGAGAAAGCTCTAGAGCAATATTAATTTTCAGTTATTAAAGGAAAATTAGTTTAGTGTTTTATGATTTATGAGATTTCTATATTTTTTCTGCATAATATTGGAATGTTTAGTGAACTTATTTGGCTGTTTACTTTTAAACACTGTCACTGTGACCACTTTCTATACAGAGATGCTCCCTTTAGATTAGAAAATGCCTCAGGTAAGTGGTGTGTGGGTTTGATGATAAGCAAGGCTTAGAGTAGGTTTGGAGGCTTCTTTTACTCTCAACTTTTGACAAGGTGCTCACTTTCACCTTCATTATTAATGTATTATCCAAGGCAGTAACAGGAAATTGTAATTCTCAGCAAGTTCAGACCAGCAAAACAGATTTATAGGATTCTATGGATTTTCTATGGAGTGGAAAGAAGCTGCCCGAGTAGTTCAGCTAAAGAAACAATGATTGAGTGACTGGAAAATCCAGCAGTGACTGCAGTTTAAAATCCCTCCTGTTCCAGCCTAAGCTGATTTATAATAAGGTCACTAAAGGGACTGTATTATGGGCAATGATGGCTGGCATATAGGAAATTCATCTTCTGCTTTATGTAAGCTGCAGAATAAACCAGGTCCATCTGGGAGAATGTCACAGGTTGACTTTTGCTGATTTTATATTTTAGTTTCTGACCAAAGAATTTTAAGATTACAACAGTAAATGATTGGCCACATAGTCAGCTCCCATTTTTGCCAGCAGCATATAACTGGTAACGAAAATGTTGTAATGTCCAATTCTAACCTCTTGTACATCCACAATTTTCATCACTCCACCATTGGTGGCTGTGCCATTAGCTGCCTTGGCTCTAAACTCTGGAATTCCCTCCTTAAACCTGTCTGTCTCTCTACCTCTTTCTCCTCCTTTAAGACACTCCTTAAAACCTACCTCATCTTTTGATCTGAACTAATATTTACTTATGTGGCTTTGTGCCAGGTTTTGTTTGGTAAAATGTCTTGGGGCATTTTACTATGTTATAGGTGCTATAGAAATGCAAGTTTATTTTTCATTATTTTATTTTTAACTAATCTTCTGCTTTACTAAAGGTTCTAACCGTTGCTGGCTTCAGATTTTATGGGTGCCAGTCTCCCTCGAGTAGTTCCGTTAAATGATTATTCTTTGTGAGCAAGCTTAGTCATTGAAGTATGAATTGTCTGTAAATACATCCAACCTGATCAGAAGTTTGGGTAGTGATACTTAACATTGGATATGTGCCCATTGTTGCACCTGCTCCATTTTCTGTCGACATATCCAGCAGGCACAACACATCTATTTCTGGGTGGTTCTTGGGAAATGAAGCAAAAATGCCATTATACATCTATTCTCATATAATTTCCAACTCACCCGTTTTGTTTCATTTTCTCACCTGTTTAAAATGAGCATTCAGGGTTGTTAGGCACCCTGAGCAAGTGAAACAGAACTCAATGAGCCCAGCATCAACTTGAATCACACCAGTTTAAAGGTTACTTCTAAGCTGTTTTTGGAGACCTTTTGTTCGCTATTACTACCTACTTTGAGATCGATCTTTCTGCCATTTGCTGTAGGACTACCCATTTTTGTTCACACTGTTTCAGACAATGGGCTTCTCTTTGGAAAGTGCTGATATCTTTGAATTTGGGAAGCAAAGGACCAATGATGGAATGCCAATGGTCAGACAGCACCTGCTGAGGCTTCCTGAGTTATACCACATGCTGCAGTTGGCATGAATGCCATTCTCCACTACAGGCACCACATTGCCTGTAGTGCCTTCATTTTAAAGTAGTCCATCATGCCTGTTGCCTTTGATGCAGAAAGGCAAGTCTCAGTTGCTCCTGGGAGATCAAGGCTACGCTCTGCAGCCTTAGCAAATAACACCTGCAAGGTGTTTATAGTGCTAAGTTTATATCGCAGGATATAAACTTAGCACTCATACAGGTTCATTCAGTCACCACAGTCAATTGTTGAAGCCATTCTTCAGGTGCCTGTATTAATCTGAGGATATCTGAATATAATTCTCCAAGGGTTCATACATTGTAGTTATGTGCTGAATGCTGCACAACTATCTCTTACAAAGAGGCCTCATCGGGGACCTCGAATGGAGGAGGGTCCCTATTGTTAGCTGCAAGAGATCTTTATGCAGATGTCATACAAGAACTTTCTCTTTACTTCCATATTGACATACATTTATTAATGTCTGTATATCCATGTTCTTCCTATATTTTCTAATGTCTATATCTTATCCTTTCCCTCCACAAATAAGCCATTATATACAGAACCTTATCTGTGCACAACTCGGTGAGCTTCCATTTATCCCACCTGATGAACACAACTTCCAAGTCTCTGCAACAATAGTGCCTGAATGCACAACTTTGGTATCACTATAATTGTAATTAGAATTGCCTGAGTTCCTGGAGCTGCTTAGCTTAGTGCTTCCCCTAGGTGCCAGTGTATGAAGTATGCGCTGTTTAACCTTAGCCCTATCCTTGTATTTTTGTGAAACTACCTTAGCGGCAAGAATGCAAGAGGTGGCTGCCCAGGATGTCCTGGACCTGAGGTGGCTTTATTTTCACAGCAGTGAAGTCTCTCATTCAGGCTGCATCTCTTCTGTTGCTGCATTGGAAACTTGCTCTACCTCTTTTAAGTCACAATCATGTGCATTGGAGGGGCTGGCATGCGGGTACATGCCATCCAAGCAACAGCACCATGAGTCTTACCCATTTATGCAGTTCCACTGAAACAGGGTTTCACATGGCCTCTGACCGTCAAAGTGCAGGCTTATTGGTCACATTGAAATCAGTAAGGCCCAGTGTGATAGTTATGTGCAACCCAACCCTAAATCTTTAAAAGGTATACGAGGCAATCCTTTCCAATCTAGCACCTTGGGCCCCTGTGATAATAGTCTGAGTATCCATGGAAGATCAGACTGCCTTTGGGTTTTCTATCAAGGGGCTCTCCGCTGCAGATGTCTCTGAAGCTGGCACACACTTCATGGTGGAATGCAAAGTTTTGAAATAGCCTTTAAAAGTCCTCTGACCACACTGCTAGTGATTCCTCCATCAGAACCACTGTCTGCAATACACAGTCTGGCATTGCACCTGATGCCTGCACCAAAACTTGGTACTGTAAAAACAGCATTTCTTTTAAAAGCAGGACATGCAAGATTTAGATCTCCAGAATGTTCAGCCAAGGGACGAGACAACCTGATGCTCCAGTCAGCAACATCTTCCTTCTCATGTGTTCTTTCTCACATGTGTCCATTATTTCATGCAGTACACGCTTTTGTGGTACTAGGGATTAATGTCTATGAGCCTTTGATTGGGAGAGATAGCGTAATAATGTCTGGTGTAAACTACTGGCAGAGCCAGATGTACTAGGGGCTGTTTATTTTTCCTCAAGTACTTCTAGAGGAGGAAAAGAGAGAAGAGAAATTACAGTGGTTTCCTGATTCACAGCATTTACATCTTACTTTCAGGAGAGTAACATGAAGGTTTCATGATCTGGTTTGCTAACATTGTTTAGGAACTTCCTCAGAGATGTGCCTGCTCCAACACTATAAGTTCAGCAGAAGTGTGGAAGAAATCTTGTTTTTTGCACATAAAGGGATTTCCACCAGACTTCTAACAAAGAGCAGCTCCAAGGAAATTTTCGACCATTTGCAGGGTACAGTAATGGAAGAAAGGGCACAGCATGTCATATACCCTTTTACCTCTCTATCTTGTCTATTCTATATTACTGACCAGTCCATTATTTGAAGTGTTTCTTCCTCGTCAGAGGTGGAAGATTAGAAGTTTGGTGAAATACCACTTGTCACAGCTCTTTCTCTCAAAGTGTTCTGGATTGGCATGTCCTTGAAGAAGATTTCAAAAAGTGAGAAGTGCTTTGTGCTGCCATGACATGTCGCAAAACCCTGATGTCAGCAAATAGCTCATAATGGGTATCATGACAGATTTATTCACCAAGCAATTACATTCCATGCAAGGTGAATACATGAGAGGATGAAAAAAAATTAGAAGGGCTAAAACGAAGTATTAAAAAAGCAGATAATATAAAAGGTAATATTAAGGCCTATTCTAAGCATATAAAAAGAACAGTTAACAAAAGGGTAAGACCACTCAGATGAAGGGGGAAATTTAGTTGTGGGAAAAGTTATGGTGAAGATATTACTTAAATATTCTGTTTGTTTTTACAAACAATGGTGGAAGTGAGAACAGAGAGGTGCTAGAAAAGGTTACAGAACAGTTGTTAGCAATACCAATAGAAAAATAATTAGTTCTGGGAAAAAATTAACAGCTTCTAAGTCACTGGGCCCTGATGCCATGCACACGAAGAGATACATAAATTGTGCTTGGTCTGTTTTGAAGTAGTGACTGATTGTCTGTCTAAATGGAATGCAGTGTATGTAGCATGTATGGATTTTAAGAATGTATCCAATAAGATGTCCCACAGGAGGCTTGTACCAAAATTCGGATATGTGATATAAAAGGAAATATCACAGTATTGGTGGAAAGTTGGTTGACAGAAACACAGTGTTAGTTAATGGATGTTACATGGACTTTTAATTGGGCTGCATGATCTAACATCTGGTACCCTTTAACTTCTCTCCCCTAAATAGCACTACCTCACACCTGCCAGTAATTTCATTTGCACCTGTTTCCTTGCAAATGTAGCACTTAGGCACTGTATCGTGTGTGGGCATTGCCTCCAATGGTCAATTTGAGTGCTGTGTTTCACTCAGTCTCATATGCTTACTAGTGCAACTTTACATGCTGAAAGGATTAAACATGGGCTAAGAAGCAATGCCCTTTGGATTCTGGGGCATTGAATATCAAGACGCTCCTTATTTGTGTGTTTTTGTGGCTGAATCGGTGGAAGATCTGGCTGCTCTGTGCTATATTTTTCACCTTTTCATGCTACTTTTGGTATAGATAGAATGCATAGTATAATACAAGAAAGAACTGTCAGTTAATCCATGAGTCACAGGATTAAAGCTGTTTGCCATTATCTGGGCCAGGCTTGTGTATATTTCTTTTTGGACCTATCAAGCAGTCGTTGTAAATGGTTCCCCTTCTTCAGGTACTGTTCCCAACCTCTCTGCAGCCTTTGACAGTCAATCACACCATCCTCCTGAAATGTCACCTACACTGTCTCGTTCAGTGGGACTATCCTTGCATGGTTTCAACTTTACCAAGTGTAGCCATAGTATCTCAATCAGTAGCTTGTCTTCTCACCCCCTCATTGTTACCGCCAGAGTCGCCCAAGAATTTATTCTTGGCAATCTCTTCATCATCTACACAACTTCCGCATCTATGCTGACAGCACCTACCACCACTTCTCCACCACCTAACGTGACCCCTCATTGCCTCTGTGTTCCCAGATTGCTTCTCTGACATCATGGGCTGGGCTTTCGGCCCCCACTGGGGCTGGGATCAGGAGCAGGTGGGGCTGAAAATAAGCCCCGGCAGCCAGTGTGCCAGTTCCCCAGCTTCATCCCACCTTTGGGCCCTCTTTGCAGAAGTGGGATCGAGGCAGGTGGGCTACCCACCCACACGCACGCAGCTAGCTGATTAGGTTTGTTAAGGGCCTAATTGGAACCAAATAAAAATTTACGCACTGGTGGGGGCCAGTTTAGATGCCTGGAGGTGGGCATGGAGGTAGGCGGGAGGGCAGGGGGCAGGGGTGGTGGTGGGGAGTGCTCCAGGCAGTTGTAGAGACACTCCCTGCCTGCCTGCCTGGGTGTAACAGCAGCCCTGTGAAAAGATTCTTTTTCCCTCCCCTGTCCTCCCCTTCCTCTCTCCCCTCTCCCCCCAACCTCTTCCCACCCCCCCCCCCACGCCCTCTTCCCCCCTCCCGCCCCTCCATTGTAGTAGCCTGGCTGCTGAATCTGTCTTTTATTTATTTAAAAAAGTTGGAGAAAGCGTGCCTCCAACCTGCGCTCCTCAAGCTGAAAGGCCTCTGATTGACCCTCCATCTTTGAAAGCCCTCCTACCGCCCTTAATTGGAAGGAGAACCCCCATGAAAATCCCAATGAGTGGGTTCGGGACCTGAAAACAGTCCCAACTTCTGATTGCTGTCCGCAAAGAGAAAACCCAGCCCCATGTCTTGGATAAACTGGAATTTTCTCCAGCTAAACATTGATAAGACTGACCCATCATCTTTGACTCCTGCCACAAACACCAAACCCATGCCAGCGATTCCATCCCCCTAGTAGGTCACTGTCTCAAGTTGAGCCAGATTGTTAAATAATCTTGTCCAATTTGACCTGAGCTGTTTCTGATCTCAGAGCTACTCTCTCACTAAGATCACCTACATTCACCTGCAGAACTTCGCCAAACTCCACCCATATCCTGCTTTTGTTAATTTTTTTAATTATTCTTTCATGAGATGTGGGTGTCGCTGGCAAGACCAGCATTTGTTGCCCATCCCTCATTGCCCTTGACAACAGAGTGGCTTGCTAGGTCATTTCAGAGGTCAGTTAAGAGTCAACCATGTTGCTGTGAGTCGGGGGTCACATGTAGGCCAGAGCAGGTAAGGACGGCCGATTTCCTTCCCTAAAGGACATTAGTGAACCAGATGGATTTTTACGGCAATTGATGATAGCTTCGTGGCACCATAAACAAGACTCACTTTCAATTCTAGATTTTTTAAATTAATTAATTGAATTCAAATTCCATCAGCTGCCCTGGTGGGATTTGAACCTGTGTCCCTAGGGTATTAGTCTGAGCCTCTGGATTGCTAGTTCAGTGACATTACCACTCTGCCACCGTCTCCCGTCCAGACTTGATTTTTGCAATGCTCTCCTGGCCAGCCTTGCATCCTCCAACCTTAATAAACTGTAGCCCTTCTATAACTCTACTGCCCACATTCTCTCCTGTTCTCCATTGTCCTCTCGAGCCCACTGGTCGCCCAGTGCCTCAAATTTAACATTCTTATTCATATTTAAATCATGATTTCATGTCCTCACCCTACTTATCTCTGTAACCTCCTCCAAGCCCCCATCACCACCACCTCCCCCCCCCCCCCCCCCCCCCCACCTCCATACCCCCCTCCTCCACTCCCTTCCTTGTTCATCTTAGCTGCAATGTTGAGCTTTATTCTGTGGTCTCACATATAACCATTCAGGTTGTGATCCTGACACCTCATTGCTAATATTGCTGAGAGACAGCAGTTGTTCAAAGGATCAAGACAGGATCATTTATCATTACCTGCCAAAATCATAGTTTCACACCCATGAGACCGATTATATTGACTCATCAACTAAAGGACATTGCTATTCGCATCTGTCTGTCACTTTCTTTTCCTACATCACCTTTTTGGCTCCGTTAGCTACCAAAACAAATAAAATTTGATTTCAAAGCACCTTCCTCTCCAGCTATAATTCTCGGTCTACCAATAGCCCAACTACATCCTACCTTTGAGCTTTAACTATTGATGTTTAAGCCAACATGAAAGGCCACGTCGCACACCTTCACTTTATGAATCACTCCTTGTGAGTGCTGCCAGCCAATTGAGTTGCATCAACAACAAAAGGCAACAAATCAAGCACAGTCTGAAAGCTGTTTGAGATTATGTGAAATTAATTCTGGTAGTTTGAACCCAGATCTCAGCAGCTGTCAGCAAGCAGTTTAAAACTGGTCATAATTTAGTATTAATTAACAGGTATCCAATGCTTTCATTCAGAAAGAGTACACTGATGGATGATGTATGAAAGGAAGAATCATGTGTTTATTGGAGCTTTTTTCTTTCACCTTTCTTACTGTTAGTTTCCATTTGTTGTTCATGATTTAAAGAGTACGGTAAGGAAAATTGGGGGGAATCCCTGCAAAGTAAAGTTGTAAATTTCAACTATTATCTACTATCCCCAGCTTGGAATTGCTCAATGCTGCTATTTGATAACATGGGGCAAGATCATGATAAGGATGCAACTGATAAATAAGTTACATTTAATCACTTCACTGTTTCTAGGAGAAAGGTATGATGTTTTGAAAAGTTCATTGTATTTTAATAATATATTCACTTAAGAGAACCAACTATTGTCATTTATTGAATTTATCGCAGTAACTTTAATGAAATGTTTCACTTTAGACACTTGGCATATTTTTTGACTATATTTGTAACTTGTGTTGTTAGTTTTAGTGGGAGCTCCTTGAGTTTTCTTTCTGTTTATCAAGTGCTTTAAAAAAACACCAATTTTTCACCCCACCTCTTGTAGTACAGTCATACATGCACTGGTTATCTGCCAGTATTTTACCCAAGTGGCCATTATTGATGTATAAGAGTGGCGCAGTGGTTAGCACCGCAGCTTCACAGCTCCAGCGACCCGGGTTCAATTCCGGGTACTGCCTGTGTGGAGTTTGCAAGTTCTCCCTGTGTCTGCGTGAGTTTCCTCCGGGTGCTCCGGTTTCCTCCCACATGCCAAAGACTTGCAGGTTGATAGGTAAATTGGCCATTATAAATTACCCCTAGGATAGGTAGGTGGTAGGGAAATATAGGAACTGGTGGGGATGTGGTAGGAATATGGAATTAGTATAGGATTAGTATAAATGGGTGGTTGATGGTCGGCACAGACTCAGTGGGCCGAAGGGCCTGTTTCAGTGCTGTATCTCTTTAAAAAAAAGAGCAAACAGCAAGTTATTTGCCCAAGAAAGTATTGAACTGAACCTGATCATATTATCACTTAATGCACAATTCCAGCAGCTGGCACCTCACCGCATTCAGGAACATGAATCCTGGACGACTTACGCATCTTCCCCCTCCCCCACCAAAGCTTCCAAAACCAAATGTACTGACCCTACTGCTGATCAACTAGTTCTGCACAGACCAGGAACTGAAGCTCGGCTCTTCAAAGTCTATACAGCTCAGCTATTCAGTCCCCTATCAAGAACTTTGTGTAGTTTCAGGAGTTGCTATGTTGAAATGGCACAAAACTACAACATCATTAATTCAATTTAACTGAAATTCTACAACTGGATGTTCCAGTTACGGTCGTATCATACAAATTAGATGAGTGTTCTTCATGCTGCTTTTGTTATGGACTTCGAATCAAATCTAACATTTTAAGTAACCTTAAACACTGCAACTTCACTTTTTTAACTTTCCAGAACAAAACATTTTTAATTAATGTGAAAAAGAAATCTAAAATGTGTTGTATTTAATTACTGCAAATACCATCAGTCAACCAAGTAGATGTGACAGTGACCACTGACTGTTATTGCACTGAAGCCTGCAGTTCAAGCCATGCTCTCATAGCTGAATGACAGTTAAAGGCAAATAAATACAAATTGAGAGAATGCAACAGCAAGAATACATTCAGTACACTCTCATACATGCAGAATTGGTTTTATATCTAGAGACCCAGAATTAAAAAAAGGTTGAACTTGATAAATTCCTCTGTTTGGTCATAGTTAGAGTAAGTGCCCCTTTACATGAAGGATAAAAAAGCAATGGAAAATGTGCAGGACAGATTCACTAGGATGTTACCAAAGATGAGCAGTTACAGTTATGATGAAAGATTTGAGAAATTAAGGATTTTTCTTTTTAACTGGAGCCATGAAAAGTTCTGGAGTGATCAGATAGAGGTCTTCAAGCATTTTGGTGAGGTAAATACTGATAGATTGTTTTCACTGGTCAGCAAGATGGAACAAGATTTTAAGATAATCAGAATAGGAGGAAAGAGATAATTTGTTTAAGCAGAGGATGCTTAGAATTATTTGTTACAAACCATTTGCTGAAACAGTCTATTAAATGGGAATTGGATAGTTTCTTATAAAACAGTCATGTTAAAGGTTGTGGGGAGTGAGTGGGAGAGACTAGCAGGGTTCAAGTGCAGAAATACACAACATCTTGCTTTTTTGATGCACCTTTCATATACCTTTCATGTAAGAAAACTTCTCAAGATACTTCAAAGAAGGATACTCAGACAAAAATGGACACAAACCCAAAGGAAGAAATAATAGGAGGGTGACTGAAAGCTTGGTCAAAGAGGTAGATTTTAAGCAGGGTCCTAAAGGACGAGAGAGGGAGAGTCAGAGAGGTTTAGGGGCAGAATTCCAGAGCTAGGGGTCTGAGATCTGAGTTCAAAAGGAATATAGGGAGAGCTTAAGGGAGGACAGACAGTCAGAATCATGAAGGTTAAGTGGCAGCAGCATCAGGGTGGCCTGACCGGAAGCCTAAGAGGCACATGGGAGTCAATGAAACAGAAAATCGTCACCCAATAACAGAAAAGTATCGAGATGAAATACATCTTGGGCGGTCAAGCAAAATGGAAGGTAGCAAATTGGCAATCCATTTTACACTCCACCCAATTTTCTGCTTCATTGACTGTAATAGCAACGAAAATGGTGGAGCGTGTAAAACGGGTTACCAATTTGTTACCACCTGTTTTGCGTTACTGCCCAAGACAGATTTGACCCCTGTAATTTTCTATTAACTGGGTTATTAATCTGGTGTATATATAAAATAATTCTTCATAGTAATAACTTTAAATATTACACTGTATTGTATTCACATAACTCAGTAATTAAAATAGAAATTCAGGTTAGGACCGCTATAACAAGTATTTTTGTACTTAAAGGCATTTTCAACTAGTCACATAGTTTTTAAATATAGGCAACAGTGAGCTTGTTGTATTGGAGCCATTCCCTTTGAGCTGAACCTTGAGGACATGTTTGAAGGGAAAAAGATCAAAGTCAAATGTTTTATTCTAGGTTATGAAAAACCCTTTCAGTTAAATCTAGTGCTAAATTGTACTTGGGGCAAATCTTGCGAGATTCTATCCTGGCACAGAGCCTTGTTCAATGAGAATAAAGATTGGAGAATTTGGCATAATGTCAGCTTACCTGATCACAGCACCCCCAATTTTCTGGTGATTTATTTTATTGAATTATATCAAGTAATTAGTCAATAATAGTTGTCACAATGAAAGCAGTGTTTCTCTCTGCATGAGATGTGATGCACCATCTGGCAGCCTGGTCAAGAGCTGACACAATTCTGCAAATGGAAGACAGTGAGAGTAGCAGTCTTCTGGCTGTATTCCTGAAACCACGGAGCTAGGCCAAGCAGTTCCCTCTTTTTATAGTTGCATATAGTGTCACCACTGTTCCTGGCTAGAATGGAGATGATTGGGTAATTCCCCTGTCAATCATGCTTGGAGATCATATTGCTGTAAGTGACTGGAATTGATTTTATACACACAATTTGTGTGTAACTATCCTTCACTCACTGTATTTTGCTGTGGAAATCACCCCGTTTTTATCAGGAGAAGTTGCTGTAGTTTTGATCATGAGTTCTGATTGCTGTATTTTGTAGAAACTCTTTCTAAATATGTTCCATCGACTGTTTGCTGTAGTTCACTGTTTAAATAGACTGTACTGAGTATATAGACTTTGTTTGAGGCCTGCTGTAAGGCCTGCCCTGCGTCCAACTCATTGGCTGACAGTGATTCAATAGACATGCTGCATTTTAATATTGTTACATAAATTATTGTGGAGACATTCAGGCAGGACCTGAACTACTCTCACGAGGCTTGATAGAGTGCATCCATATACATTCGGTTTGTGTTCGACAAGAAATAACTCCCAACATATTATCATATGTTGTCATTATTTCTTTTACTTCTTTAGTCAAGCCCAATTCTCCCAACAATTCAGCTTTAAGTGTACTTTAGTTTTGCAATCCATTCATGGCTTGATATTTGGACTATGTTCACTGCAGGTAATTTCTACAAATAAACACAACTTTTAGACAAGTAAGCCCAGCCAATATTAGTGTCTTGGAATCATCAAGGTGCCTTGGTTAACAAAAGTCAAATTTGTTATTCCGTATTATCGCTGATTTAAATGTTATTGTTGAATGGTGTAAAAACAGAACACTGGGGATCCAAAGCATGTTACATAGAATTTACAGCACAGAAACAGGCTACACAGCCCAACAGATCAATGCCACGACTTCCCCTATTCCTAAGTTCTGACTGGTGACGTTTGTTACTGCTCACCATGGGCCACTTGTATAAATAATGGTGCACCATTGTTTCCAGCAGAGCTGGAGTCAACAGAACAGGGTATAAGCAAATAAAAACAGAAAATGCTGGAAATATTCCGTAGATCTGGCAGCAACTGTAGAGAGAGAAACAAAGTTAACATTTCAGGTCGATGGCCTTTCATCTGAACCATGGGGCTGTGCCAAGCCATTCCCTTTGTTTATAGGTTGCATTAACTAACACCACTATTCCCAGCTAGAATGGCGATGATTGAGTAATTCCCTCGTAAATCATGCCTGGAGACCCCACAGTTGTCGGTGACTGACATTGATTTTATACACAGAATTTGTACATAACTATCCTCCATTCACTGCAATTTGCTGGAGAAATCAACCGTTCGGATGAAATACAATTGACCTGAAACGTTACCTCTGTTTCTCTCTCCACAGGTGCTGCCTGACCTGCTGAGTATTTCCAGCATTTTCTCTTTTATTTCAGATTTCCAGCATCCACAGTATTTTGCTTTTATGTTAGGGTACAGACATATATGTACAAGCATATAATGCTTATCAGTAGACTAAATGAATAAATCATAATTTCCTTTGTGTAAGTATATGGGAGAAAGTCAATGCAGTTATAGTGAATAAGATATAATTCTCTGGGATGTTAAGCAGGAATTGGCATTACATTCAGTGCTTCATCATTAGATTTCATGCTGATATAACAAATAATTTTTATGATTTAAAAATGGTACACTATTGATATACTAATTTGCATCATATTGAATAGCTATGATAATGTTAATTTCCTTTCTATGCAATGTGTGTAGAGTGGTAAGAGAGAAATATTACCATCAAAACAGATAAACTTGTCTGTTTGCATTTTCATTGCCTTTGCATGTATTTGAACAAATGTCATCTCATATTAACATGAATTGGACTACGCTTCATAAGTCTAGATGGCTGCAAAATGTAATGAATTAGATTAGCATAGCATCTGAAAATGAGTTGTCCAGCATCTACAGTTGTTTCACATTAAATCCCGAGTACTGGGGCTGCTTGAGAGGAATTTCTGTTCAATGTATGTTTTTAGCTAGCACAGTCACATTGAATGTTCATTAATACTAGTGGCTCTCATGCAGTGTTCACAGTGAACTGCAGGATATGGAGTAATTTTGGTTGATATATATAGAAATGATGAGAGATTAGAAGTGGCAAGCAGAGCTGGATCCACCATTGTAAGGTAGAATGGTCCACAGCCACTCTGTCTGAGCTTCTCCAGTGCCCTTCCAAGCTAAAGAAAACTGGCTTCTTATATCAGCACCTGCTGCTAAAGGAGCCATTTCTCCACAAACCCTCTAGACTCGATTACCTTTGCCTGCGAAAGGTTTGGGCCTTTTGCTGGGGAGTTTCAGTAGAATTCACATCAGGGGCTGGACTTTCAAAGGGTTGTGGGATAAGGACCCACTGTGGGTGCAATTTCAAAATCGCAGTCCCAGAAGCCGTCTCGGGATACCAACACCTCCGGGACAATTTGTAATTTTCAAAGGACTGGGGGTTGGTGGGTGGGGTGTGAACAGGAAACCTGCTCAATACCAACTAAAGGTCCTTTAAGCTCCTTAAGGAGCTCGTTAAGGGGCCTGTGGTACGGAATGGCATTTTTAACCTTACTTTTGATTAACCTGAACAGTCTGATACATATTAGTGTACAGCTGTCAGGTTTGCCCAAGGGCCAAATAATGTTTATGAATCTTTGTCATAAAACTTTTTTTAATGGATTTTTTTACGCCGGTGAAGGTATTGGACCTTCATTCTTCCTGCATGGCCCCTTTTCTCGTCACCGATGCTGCTGGCCCTGTAAGAAGCTGCCTGTTCTCTTCGGTAAGGCAGTGGCATCCCCAACATGGCTGCTGCCTGTCCTTGTTGGCACCAGGCAGGCAGCTCCCGCCTCCTGGAGATGCTCAGCGTCACTAATTGGGCACCGAGCTCACCTCATGCCCAATTAGGGCATTTACATTTAAAAATGTCACAAGAGTGATGCAGCTGAGGTGCGGGGTCAGGGCCCGGAATTCATCCGGGCATCAGGTTCCCAACCCCGATTTGAAATTCCGGCCCCAAGTCCCAGCAAGGAGAGTTCTGCTGTGGCCTTATCAGGGTCCATTGGGTGGAATTCCAGACATAACCTGGGGATTCCTACAGGCACTCCTCCTGGGGGTGGGCGGAAGATGACAAGCAAAAGGAAATGAGGTCAATTGCCAGCAAAGCCAGATACTGCCTCACATTCTAGCTATCGCAGGCAATTTGCCTTTTTTCTGCCCTAAGCCTGTACATAAACTTCGAGCCCACTCGAAGAAAGTGGTTCAGATATTGAGCCAGCACCAGTTCTTCAACTAGAGCTAGCTATACTAATCCTTTTTTGAAACCCTTTCCCTATATCCTTTTATATTTTTCAAATACCTATCCAATTCCCTTTTAAATAGTTCTAGTCCATAACTCAATAAGCACAGTGGTAAATAATTACATGTTCTTATAATTGAGTGAAAAATTTCTTCTAAATTTCCCTTTTGTTCTGTTGATCTTCCATGTTCTTTGTTGCTATTCTGGCAAAACAGGAATTCACTGTTCACCATCTCAAAACCTATTCCAAATTTTGAAGCTACCCTCTTAACTTTCCCTGCTTCTGTGAAAAATCCCCAGTTTCTGGGGGATTCTTGATTGTGTCATTAATATTTTAATTAAGGGTAAAAGTAGGAGTCGTGGAAACGAATGCAATGTAAAGCATTTAATTGAATGTTTGGCCCAGATTCATTTCCCAGCCAATTCGAAATGACAATTGGAACAAGGAAAACACCAATAGGAAATTACAAAATAAAAATGTTTGTATTTCCAGCATATTCTGATTTCATTTCAAATTTCCAGCATTTGCAGCATTTTGATTTTGTAACAGGGATTATGTGCTGGCTTCTGTCGTCAGGTGCTGGCTGTAAATCCACTTTCAGCAAATGGTTATGCCATATTTTTATTTTTTTTTTCGGCCTGATTGCATCCTTCCCGAACTGGGAGGACTGCAATATGGTATTAAAATTGTCTTGGCGTTAAAATTGTAATGTCACTTCACGCCTTAGTGTTTCCCCTTTGCTTCACTCTCCAATTCTGAGGAGAAATAAATCATCAGAAGAATCATATAACTTGTCTCTCTAATAATTTGTATAGTATTCGAGTGTATCAGGCCTGTGTCCTCAGTACCTTGCTCTATGGCAGCGAGGCCTGGACAACGTATGCCAGCCAAGAGCGACGTCTCAATTCATTCCATCTTCGCTGCCTTCGGAGAATACTTGGCATCAGGTGTCAGGACTATATCTCCAACACAGAAGTCCTTGAAGCGGCCAACATCCCCAGCTTATACACACTACTGAGTCAGCGGCGCTTGAGATGGCTTGGCCATGTGAGCCGCATGGAAGATGGCAGGATCCCCAAAGACACATTGTACAGCGAGCTCGCCACTGGTATCAGACCCACCGGCCGTCCATGTCTCCGTTATAAAGACGTCTGCAAACGCGACATGAAATCGTGTGACATTGATCACAAGTCGTGGGAGTCAGTTGCCAGCATTCGCCAGAGCTGGCGGGCAGCCATAAAGACAGGGCTAAATTGTGGCGAGTCGAAGAGACTTAGTAGTTGGCAGGAAAAAAGACAGAGGCGCAAGGGGAGAGCCAACTGTGCAACAGCCCCAACAAACAAATTTCTCTGCAGCACCTGTGGAAGAGCCTGTCACTCCAGAATTGGCCTTTATAGCCACTCCAGGCGCTGCTTCACAAACCACTGACCACCTCCAGGCGCGTATCCATTGTCTCTCGAGATAAGGAGGCCCAAAAGAAAAAAGAAAAGAAAAAAAAGAATTCATTATCTATATATTGATGAGGAGTGAATTCTGTGTATCTGTGTGTTTGTATGATGATGCGGGCAGAAATTGCTTATTCCAAGAACAGATCACAAGACTCATGATGCTGCTGAAATGCTGTAGATTACCTCCTTTATATTTGAGTGTACGCTCACTGCAAAAAATGCCTCGCTCCCTTGTTCAATTTTTAAATCAAAATTTTGGCCCAACACCACTCCTCCAGCAACCACCACCCACCCCGCCCCCCCCAAACCCCCATCCCGCCCCCACATTATCAGGATTCCAAAATTAATTGAGTCATTCATTTCAAGGAACAAAGGAATAGGAGTAAGCTATTTCCCAGCAAGCCTGTTCTGCCACTTCATTCATTTATCGAAGAGCGAACAAAAGCTAAAGTCAGAGCTTGTTATTAATTACAGCCCAGCTAGTTTTAAGGGTCTTAGCATAAATTCAGCTCTTTCCTGGGTGTTGGCCATGGCTCAGCAGCAAGCACTCTCCCTTCTGAGTCACAAGGTTGTGGGTTCAAGACTCTCTTCAGAGACTTGAGGACATAATCCAAGTTGGCACTTTACTGCTGTACAGAGGGTATGTTTGTTGCCCTGTCAAGGGTGTGGTCTATCAGGTGAAATCTTAAACTGAAGCGCATCTGCCCACTCAGGTAGACATAAAAGATCCTATGGCACTATTTCAAAGAATAGCAGTGCAGTATTCTCTGGTTTCCTGACCAATATTTATCAGTTAACTAACACAACTAAAAACAGATTATCTGGTGATTAAAACATTGCTGTTTGTGGGTCCTTGCTGTGCACAAATTGGTTGTTACCTTTCCAACATTACAACACTGTAAAGCCTTTTGGGACTGCCTCAGGTTTTGAAAGGCACTGTATAAATGCAAGTCTTCTTTTATTTTTTCTCTCTGCTGATGTCGAGAGTTTAAATTTGAGCCATCCAACATAAACAAATGTTACTGCACTGTTGTGTGCCTGACCATGCTAAAAAAAAACAAGTATTGCATTTAACCAGTGAAATCAATATTGATTTAATAAGACTAACTCTAAAGTCACCACTGTTGCAACAGATTTGATAACAGAATAACTAAATCATAAAGCATGGAAGCAATAAAAGCTAGAATAGAATCAGTTCCACCGAGGAAAAATATTGGGGAGGGAGGAACTGCGTAAATGGGCATGAACAGTGCAGAACAAAAATAATGTTGAAAGAACTCCTACCACTCCGGTTTTGTGGATAATTGTCAAGGAAATAAAAACAATTGTAGAAAATTGTCACAAATTTGCATTACTATGACCACTGTCTTAGCTACAGTTAGCTTGACCTGCTGTGGCAGCATCGGCTTAGGGACCAACCAGGTCTTGTTACCAGCTCACCACTTGCCATAATGCAATATTTCAAATGACAACTGATGAAACACAGCACGTGTTTAAGCCAGTGTTTTTCAGTGCCACCTTCTTATTACAAATTTACATTCCTAACTGATGTAATGGCAAGCCACTCCTGGAATCTGTGCTATCACATAATTTTTACATGGCTGATTTGTAAACACATAAAAGGATGTCTTGTGTAGTACGGCTACCAGCACAGGAGGCCACTGGTGTGACTTTCTGCACCACTGACTGCAAGACAGCATGCTGGGTGTTTAGATCATGCTCATTAACATCAGCAAAGGAACTTATTTAAATGCATGTTCATCTCATTTGTAACTCCGTACTGTATTGATGGATCAAAGATGACACCAAAATAGAGGAATTAGAATTTGTTGAAGGAATATTAATATTCTGTGATGAGCAGCACAATTATTTGATAGAACAAAGAACAAAGAACAGTACAGCACAGGAACAGGCCATTCAGCCCTCCAAGCCTGCGCCGATCTTGATGCCAGCCTAAACTAAAACCTTCTGCACTTCCGGGGACCGTATCCCTCTATTCCCATCCTATTCATGTATTTGTCAAGATGCCTCTTAAACGTCGCTATCGTACCTGCTTCCACCACCTCCCCCGGCAGCAAGTTCCAGGCACTCACCACCCTCTGTGTAAAGAAGTTGCCTCGCACATCCCCTCTAAACTTTTCCCCTCTCACCTTAAACCTATGTCCCCTAGTCACTGACTCTTCCACCCTGGGAAAAAGCTTCTGACTATCCACTCTGTCCATGCCGCTCATAACTTTGTAAACCTCTATCATGTCACCCCTCCACCTCCGTCGTTCCAGTGATAACAATCCGAGTTTATCCAACCTCTCCTCATAGCTAATGCCCTCCAGACCAGGCAACATCCTGGTAAACCTCTTCTGTACCCTCTCCAAAGCCTCCACGTCCTTCTGGTAGTGTGACGAACACAATTGCATGCAATATTCTAAGTGTGACCTAACTAAAGCTCTGTACAGCTGCAGCATGACTTGCCTATTTTTATGCACTATGCCCCGACCGATGAAGGCAAGCATGCCGTATGCCTTCTTGACTACCTTATCCACCTGCGTTGCCACTTTCAGTGACCTGTGGACCTCTACGCCCAGATCTCTCTGCCTGTCAATACTCCTAAGGGTTCTGCCATTTACTGTATACTTACCACCTGCATTAGACCTTCCAAAATGCATTACCTCACATTTGTCCGGATTAAACTCCATCTGCCATTTCTCCGCCCAAGTCTCCAACCGATCTATATCCTGCTGTATCCTCTGACAATCCTCATCACTATCCGCAACTCCACCAACCTTTGTGTCGTCCACAAACTTACTAATCAGACCGCTACATTTTCCTCCAAATCATTTATATATATTTCAAAGAGCAAAGGTCCCAGCATAGATCCCTGCGGAACACCACTAGTCACATCCCTCCATTCAGAAAAGCACCCTTCCACTGCTACCCTCTGTCTTCTATGACTGAGCCAGTTCTGTATCCATCTTGCCAGCTCACCTCTGATCCCGTGTGACCTCACCTTTTGTACCAGTCTGCCATGAGGGACCTTGTCAAAGGCTTTACTGAAGTCCATATAGATAACATCCACTGCCCTTCCTTCATCAATCATTGTTACTTCCTCAAAAAACGCAATCAAATTATTGAGACACGACCTCCCCTTCACAAAACCATCCTGCCTCTCGCTAATAAGTTTGTTTGTTTCCAAATGGGAGTAAATCCTGTCCCGAAGAATCCTCTCTAATAATTTCCCGACCACTGACGTAAGGCTCACCGGCCTATAATTTCCTGGATTATCCTTGCTACCCTTCTTAAACAAAGGAACAACATTGGCTATTCTCCAGTCCTCTGGGACCTCACCTGTAGCCAATGAGGATGCAAAGATTTCTGTCAAGGCCCCAGCAATTTCTTCCCTTGCCTCCCTCAGTATTCTGGGTAGATCCCATCAGGCCCTGGGGACTTATCTACCTTAATGTGCATTTGTTTTAATGCAAGAAGTGTAGTAGGTAAGGCAGATGAACTTAGGGCTTGGATTAGTACCAGGGAGTATGATGTTATTGCTATTACTGAGACTTGGTTGAGGGAAGGGCATGATTGGCAACTAAATATCCCAGGATATCGATGCTTCAGGCGGGATAGAGAGGGAGGTAAAAGGGGTGGAGGAGTTGCATTACTGGTCAAAGAGGATATCACAGCTGTCCTGAAGGTGGGCACTATGGAGGACTCGAGCAGTGAGGCAATATGGGCAGAACTCAGAAATAGGAAGGGTGCAGTAACAATGTTGGGGCTGTACTACAGGCCTCCCAACAGCGAGCGTGAGATAGAGGTACAACTATGTAAACAGATTATGGAAAGATGTAGGAGCAACAGGGTGGTGGTGATAGGAGATTTTAATTTTCCCAACATTGACTGGGAATCACTTAGTGTTAGAGGTCTAAAGGGTAGCAGGGATAATCCAGGTAATTATAGACCGGTGAGCCTGACGTCAGTGGTAGGGAAGCTGCTGGAGAAGTTACTGAGGGATAGGATCTATTCCCATCTGGAAGAAAATGGGCTTATCAGTGATAGGCAACATGGTTTTTGTGCAGGGAAGGTCATGTCTTACCAACTTAATAGAATTCTTTGAGGAAGTGACAAAGTTGATTGATGAGGGAAGGGCTGTAGATGTCGTATACATGGACTTCAGTAAGGCGTTTGATAAGGTTCCCCATGGTAGGCTGATGGAGAAAGTGAAGGCGCATGGGGTCCAAGGTGTACTAGCTAGATGGATAAAGAACTGGCTGGGCAACAGGAGACAGAGAGTAGCAGTGGAAGGGAGTTTCTCAAAATGGAGACGTGTTCCACAGGGATCCGTGCTGGGACCACTGTTGTTTGTGATATACATAAATGATTTGGAAGAAAGTATAGGTGGTCTGATTAGCAAGTTTGCAGACGACACTAAGATTGGTGGAGTAGCAGATAGTGAAGGGGACTGTCAGAGAATACAGCAGAATATAGATAGACTGGAAAGTTGGGCAGAGAAATGGCAGATGGAGTTCAATCAGGGCAAATGCGAGGTGATGCATTTTGGAAGATCCAATTCAAGAGTGAAGTATACAGTTTATGGAAAAGTCCTGGGGAAAATTGATGTACAGAGAGATTTGGGTGTTCAGGTCCATTGTAACCTGAAGGTGGCAACGCAGGTCAATAGAGTGGTCAAGAAGGCATACGGCATGCTTTCCTTCATCGGACGGGGTATTGAGTACAAGAGCTGGCAGGTCATGTTACAGTTGTATAGGACTTTGGTTTGGCCACATTTGGAATACTGCGTGCAGTTCTGGTCGCCACATTACCAAAAGGATGTGGATGCTTTGGAGAGGGTGCAGAGGAGGTTCACCAGGATGTTGCCTGGTATGGAGGGCACTAGCTATGAAGAGAGGTTGAGTAGATTAGGATTATTTTCATTAGAAAGATGTAGGTTGAGGGGGGACCTGATTGAGGTGTACAAAATCATGAGATATATAGACAGGTTGGATAGCAAGAAGCTTTTTCCCAGAGTGGGGGATTCAATTACAAGGGGTCACGAGTTCAAAGTGAAAGGGGAAAAGTTTAGGGGGGATATGCGTGGAAAGTTCTTTACGCAGAGGGTGGTGGGTGCCTGGAACGCGTTGCCTGCGGAGGTGGTAGACGCGGGCACGATAGCGTCTTTTAAGATGTATCTAGACGGATACATGAATGGGCAGGAAGTAAAGAGATACAGACCCTTAGAAAATAGGCGTCATGTTTAGATAGAGGATCTGGATCGGCGCAGGCTTGGAGGGCCGAAGGGCCTGTTCCTGTGCTGTAATTTTCTTTGTTCTTCTTTGTTCTTTGTTCTTAATGCTTTGCAAGACACCCAACACCTCCTCCTTTTTGATAATGAGATGACTATCTACATTCCCTTCCCTAGGCTCATAATCCACCAAGTCCTTCTCTTTGGTGAATACTGATGCAAAGTACTCATTTAGTACCTCGCCCATTTCCTCTGCCTCCACACATAGATTCCCTTCTCTGTCCTTGAGTGGGCCAACCCTTTCCCTAGTTACCCTCTTGCTCTTTATATACGTATAAAAAGCCTTGGGATTTTCCTTAATCCTGTTTGCCAATGACTTCTCATAACCCCTTTTAGCTTTCCTGACTCCTTGCTTAAGTTCCTTCCTACTGTCTTTATATTCCTCAAGGGATTCGTCTGTTCCTAGCCTTCCAGCCCTTACGAATGCTTCCTTTTTCTTTTTGACTAGGCTCACAATATCCCGTGTTATCCAAGCTTCCCGAAACTCGCCAAACTTGTCTTTCTTCCTCACAGGAACATGCCGGTCCTGGATTCTAATCAACTGACGTTTGAAAGACTCCCACATGTCAGATGTTGATTTACCCTCAAACAGCCGCCCCCAATCTAAATTCTTCAGTTCCTGCCTAATATTGTTATAATTAGCCTTCCCCCAATTTAGCACCTTCACCCGAGGACTACTCTTATCCTTATCCACAAGTACCTTAAAACTTATGGAATTATGGTCACTGTATGAGTTTCATAATGCTGTACCTTCTCTTCAGATCATACAGGTTTTTTAGCGTTTGACTAAATAAATGTGTTTTACAGTCTCTGCTGGGCCTCAAGACTGAGAGAGATTTTTGTTAGGCAAAGAAGGGTATCGAGGGATATGTAGCAAAGGCAGGAAAATGGAGTTCAGATGCTGATCAGCCATGATCAAACTGAATGGCAGAGCAGGCCCGAGGGGCTGGAAGACCTACTTCTATTCCATATATGCCTATGATATTCATCCTAATGTCCGAAGATGCTCTGATTGTTAGGAGGAGAAGTGCTTTTAACACGGTAGGTGCACTCATACTGCAACTTCAGTGTCACTGTGAAGCTGAAAGTTCCAGGTTACTTTTGGAATCAGCTTCTAAACCTACCCTGGGACCCCACAATATGAAGTTCTCTGGAGCGGGCAGTCTAATAATTCTTCGGTTAGACACGACATGGGGTGTAATTCAATGCAGTGTCAAACCAAGTTTAAACAGTTGGTCCTCGCCAACACTTTTTAAACTGACTCAGAATTGATTTAGATGCTCCTGCCCTGTCTTTAAAAATGTTAACATTTAACAGGCAGAAGGGGAACTCTGTATCTGTCTGTATAAAAGAAAAGAAAGACTTGCATTTAAATAGCACCTTTCACGACCATCAGACGTCCCAAACGCTTTACAGTGAATGAAGTACTTTTGAAGTGTAGGAAACACAGCAGCCAGTTTGCAAAGAGCAAGCTCCCACAAACAGCAAGGTGATAAGTACCATATAATCTGTTTTTGTGATGTTGATTGAGGGATAAATATTGTCCAGGACACCAGGGATAACTCCCCTGCTCTCCTTCAAAATAGTGTCCTGGAATGTTTTACATCTGCCTGAGAGGGCAGACAGGGGTCAGTTTAATGTCCTATCTGGAAGACAGGATATCTGACAGGTCTATACTCCCTCAATACTGCACTGAAGCATCAGCAATGACTTATAGGTTCAAGTCCTGGAGTCAGACTTGAACCCGCAATCATCTGACTCAGATGTGAGAGTGTTACTAACTGAGCCATAGCTGACACCAAACACTATCTCGGTGGAACCAGTATTGCATGCATTGAATGTACAGCCAGTATTAATGCATCTTACTGTTAAACCTGGCTGTGTCTGAAAGGGCTTGCTTCATGTTGTGACATAAAGAAGGACCAGGCAATACAGAAGTACTAACTGGACTGAGTAGGTCTAAAATATAAATACAGCAGCATCATGCCATTAACTATTATTTTGAGGAGATTCTTGTAATTTTAAAACTACAGATTCCCATATTACCCTTTTTAAGAAAAATATGTCTCAAAATCATGTTTAAAAAATAAATTAAAACAAGGTAAATGTGTTGGAGTGTGCTGGCTGGGAGATGCAGACTGGTTGCCAATGCTTGAGAGAGTCTAGAGTTTGCCATGCTGCCAAGGATGTCCTGCAATCATTTGCTTTGAGGTCTATGTTTAATGAGAGTTACAGGGCTATTTTTGATCCTGGAACTTGTCTGGATGTCTCAATGCACACACCTCCCTTCTGCATAGTTACACAGAACATTAATTGATATTTGTGAAAATGTTTATAATGAGCTGAGAACCCCCTCTGTTCCCTTCATGTGCCAGAGACTGCATTCCCACAGAGATGAGTGTGTTTATTGAAGGCTAGAAAATACTTGTTAAAAACATCCTTAATATAGTTAGAGATAAACTGAGCTACAGGCAATCAACTGTGAATGCAGTAGAACAAAACTGTGAGGCTTAACTGTGAGGCTTTACAGCAATAAAATGCTGGTATTTAGTTTACAGAGTCTTCTATTTACTCCTGTTTGGTTCTGTATTATGCATTTATAATAATTTCAAGAAAATATATCACTTTAATACTTCCATTTTTTCTTATTTTTCTTCAAAAGCTTGAAATTACATTGTGACTATTGGTATATAACCATTCAATGTATCCGTGGGAAATTCTTTCACTTTAACCTATTTAAAATAAATACCAATAGTCATATAGTGACTTCAAGTCTTTACAGCCACACACATCTTCTGGGTAAAGGACATGCAGATAATCTGCTCCAGGGCCTCAGCCAGTGGCAGTGTTAGGTTGGCATCTAGAATGTGCACAAGATTGGTTGTGTGTGACTCACCTGGATTTCACCTGCAGTCCAATTAAATATTGAGAAGACTGAAGCCAGTGTTTACGGTCCCCGTTCCAAACTCCATTCCTTAGCTACCGACTCCATCCCTGTCCCTGGCAGCAGCCAGTCTGTTCGCAACCTTGGTGTTACATTTGACCCTGAGCTGAGCTCCCTACCTCATATTTGTGCCATCACTAAGACTGTCTATTTTCACCTCCATAACACCGCCTGACTTCGTCCCTGTCTCAGCTCATGTGCTGCTGAAACCCTCATTCATGCCTTTATTACCTTTAAACTTGACTATTCCAACACACTCCTGGATGATCTCCTACATTCTACCCTTTGTAAACTTGAGGTCATCCAAATCTCTGCTGGCCATGTCTTAACTCGTACTAAGTCATGTTCCCCTATCACCCCTGTGCTCGCTGACCTACATTGACCCCTGGCCAAGCAGCAGCTTGATTTTAAAATTCTCATCCTTGTTTTCAAATTCCTCCATGGCCTGGCTCCTTGCATTTCTCCATCTTAGAAAGTTTGTTGTTTAGATGATTGATTAAATTTAGAAGCTGGTAATATCAGTTTTCAGGTCATTTCCTCAAAGGTAAAACTTTAGGGTTCAGTTATGCTGCCACTTTGCCACCAGGTTTCGAATTTACAGCAATGCAAAAGTGACAGTATATTGCTGGATCAACTCCCAACCTGATTGTGGAGGTGAGCAGTAAGAGAATCTTCTTCTTTGGCCTCCTTATCTCGAGAGACAATGGGTAAGCGCCTGGAGGTGGTCAGTGGTGTGTGGAGCAGCGCCTGGAGTGGCTATAACGGCCAATTCTAGAGTGACAGGCTCTTCCACAGGTGCTGCAGAAAAATTTGTTTGTCGGGGCTGTTACACAGTTGGCTCTCCCCTTGCCCCTCTGTCTTTTTTCCTGCCAACTGTTAAGTCTCTTCGACTCGCCACGCTTTAGCCCTGCCTTTATGGCTGCCCGCCAGCTCTGGCGAACGCTGGCAACTGACTCCCATGACTTGTGATCAATGTCGCAGGACTTCATGTCGCGTTTGCAGACGTCTTTAAAGCGGAGACATGGACGGCCGGTGGGTCTGATACCAGTGGCGAGCTCGCTGTACAATGTGTCTTTGGGGATCCTGCCATCTTCCATGCGGCTCACATGACCAAGCCATCTCAAGCGCCGCTGACTCAGTAGTGTGTATAAGCTGGGGATGTTGGCCGCCTCGAGGACTTCTGTGTTGGAGATACGGTCCTGCCACCTGATGCCAAGTATTCTGCGGAGGCAGCGAAGATGGAATGAATTGAGACGTCGCTCTTGACTGACATACGTTGTCCAGGCCTCGCTGCCATAGAGCAAGGTACTGAGGACACAGGCCTGATATACTCGGACTTTTGTGTTCCGTGTCAGTGCGCCATTTTCCCACACTCTCTTGGCCAGTCTGGACATAGCAGTGGAAGCCTTTCCCATGCACTTGTTGATTTCTGCATCTAGAGACAGGTTACTGGTGATAGTTGAGCCTAGGTAGGATGAACTCTTGAACCACTTCCAGAGTGTGGTCGCCAGTATTGATGGATGGAGCATTTCTGACGTCCTGCCCCATGATGTTCGTTTTCTTGAGGCTGATGGTTAGGCCAAATTCATTGCAGGCAGCTGCAAACCTGTCGATGAAACTCTGCAGGCACTCTTTAGTGTGAGATGTTAATTCAGCATCGTCAGCAAAGAGGAGTTCCCTGATGAGGACTTTCCGTACTTTGGACTTCGCTCTTAGACGGGCAAGGTTGAACAACCTGCCCCCTGATCTTGTGTGGAGGAAAATTCCTTCTTCAGAGGACTTGAACGCATGTGAAAGCAGCAGAGAGAAGAAAATCCCAAAAAGTGTGGGTGCAAGAACACAGCCCTGTTTCACGCCACTCAGGATAGGAAAATGGTCTGATGAGGAGCCACCATGTTGAATTGTGCCTTTCATATTGTCATGGAATGAGGTGATGATACTTAGTAGCTTTGGTGGACATCCAATCTTTTCTAGTAATCTGAAGAGACCACGTCTGCTGATGAGGTCAAAGGCTTTGGTGAGATCAATGAAAGCAATGTAGAGGAGCATCTGTTGTTCACGGCATTTCTCCTGTATCTGACGAAGGGAGAACAGC
The DNA here is from genome assembly GCF_036365525.1 of Heterodontus francisci. Classification (NCBI taxonomy): domain Eukaryota; kingdom Metazoa; phylum Chordata; class Chondrichthyes; order Heterodontiformes; family Heterodontidae; genus Heterodontus; species Heterodontus francisci. The sequence continues at coordinate 69,645,591 of NC_090384.1, forward strand.
ATGTCAACGGTCGATCTCTCTGCACGAAAGCCACACTGTGCCTCAGGGTAGACACGCTCGGCCAGCTTCTGGAGCCTGTTTAAAGCGACTCGAGCAAAGACTTTCCCCACTATGCTGAGCAGGGAGATTCCACGGTAGTTGTTGCAGTCACCGCGGTCACCTTTGTTTTTATAGAGGGTGATGATATTGGCATCGCGCATGTCCTGAGGTACTGCTCCCTCGTCCCAGCACAGGCATAGCAGTTCATGTAGTGCTGAGAGTATAGCAGGCTTGGCACTCTTGATTATTTCAGGGGTAATGCTGTCCTTCCCAGGGGCTTTTCCGCTGGCTAGAGAATCAATGGCATCACTGAGTTCCGATTTTGTTGGCTGTATGTCCAGCTCATCCATGACTGGTAGAGGCTGGGCTGCATTGAGGGCGGTCTCAGTGACAACATTCTCCCTGGAGTACAGTTCCAGGTAGTGCTGAACCCAGCGGTCCATTTGTTTGCGTTTGTCAGTGATTGTGTCCCCTGATTTAGATTTGAGGGGGGCGATCTTCTTGATGGTTGGCCCAAGAGCTCTCTTAATGCCATCATACATTCCTCTGATGTTTCCGGTGTCTGAGGCCAGCTGAATATGACTGCATAGGTGTTGCCAGTAGTCGTTTCGCTTCGGCAGCACATATACTAAAATTGGAACGATACAGAGAAGTAAGAGAATACTGGCAGCATAACTCAAGTGGGATATCAAGCCAGATTTACAAAATACTCAGGGTATTCTTTGCACATTTAACAAGAGATTATTCAACATATTTTGAGGAATAGATGCTCCCACCTGCCTGAACTCTTGAAACATTTAAAGTTTGCCCGTCAGTTGGGAAACTCTGTACGTGCCCGTAAGCATATATGTGACGAGCTCTCTCTTGAATCCGAGAGCCTAAATCTGAGCCACGTTATATAAACAAGATGTTACTGCACTGCTGAAAATAATGTTTCTTTCCAAAAGAAAAATGGGCAAATTGGGCTCAAACATTTGAGAATATTATGGAAAGAGCCCCAGTTTATCTGTCAGACTAATGTTGCTTATGTCATTGTGTCATAGAATGATAGAATCTTACAGCACCATTGTGCCTGTGCATTGGTATGTTGGCCTTCATAGCAAGAGTATTCAAGTACAGGAGCAGGGATATCTTGTTGTAATTATACAGGGCCTTGGTGAGGCCACACCTGGAATATTGTGTGCGGTTTTGGTCTCCTTATCTGAGGAAGGATGTTCTTGCTATGGAGGGAGTGCAGCGAAGGTTTACCAGACTGATTCCTGGGATGGCGGGACTAACGTATGAGGAGAGATTGAGTCGGTTGGGATTATATTCGCTGGAGTTCAGAAGAGTGAGGGGGGATCTCATAGAAACCTATAAAATTCTAACAGGACTTGACAGGGTAGATGCAGGAAGGATGTTCCCGAATGTGGGGGAGTCCAGAACCAGGGGTCATAGTCCAAGGATACGGGGTAAATCTTTCAGGACTGAGATGAGGAGAAATTTCTTCACCCAGAGAGTAGTGAGCCTGTGGAATTCGTTACCACAGAAAGCAGTTGAGGCCAAAACATTGTATGTTTTTAAAAAGGAGTTAGATATAGCTCTTGGGTCTAAAGGGATCAAAGGGCAAAAGCGGGTACAGGCTACTGAGTTGGATGATCAGCCATGATCATAATGAATGGCGGAGCAGGCTCGAAGGACCAAATGGCCTCTTCCTGCTCTTATTTTCTATGTTTCTATGTTCCAGAGAGCTATCCAATTAACCCCATTTCTGTGCTTTTCTGCATATCCCTGCGGTTCTCTCCCTTTTAAGCATTTATTCAATTCCCTTGTTACCACCAGGTGAGAAAGGGGTCTAGGGGTTCCCTCTCAGCCTTTGCCTGGTTTAACAGTTACAGGGTTTAATTTTTATAAAACGCTGAGTTTTTAGCTCCTCCTCAGTAAATCCTTGTTCACTGCTCTCCAATTGTAAGGCACAGAAATCAACCAGACAGGTTTTCTTAGATTTGAACAAGAAAGGTGGAAGTTTATTAACCTTAAAACTCTAATTCCGTTAAAAGGACTATGAATACGTGACAATGCTAACATGCATATACAATAAACACATGCAGACAGTGACAGAAAAGTAGAAAGAATAAAGGGGAAACGTTTGAGGCAATAGCTGAGATTTATTTATGGTTCTTTGAGTTTGATGTAGAGTTTTTGATTGCCAGTAAGTCTTGCTGTTTCGTTGGGGCCCAGTGCACGCTTTAAAACCTGTTTCAATGTAGGAGTCTTTTCTGTCTTGAGGTTTGAGTGACTTCAGTGGATCTGGAGATTCGTGAGAGAGAGAGAGAGCTTGCCAGGAGAGAGGCTGTCTTCTTCCAATTTCAGTTGCAATCTGACCCAAAACTGTCCTGTGAGCAGTTCAAAACCAAACCTGGGCCAGCAGGTTAGTCATGTGACTAGTTGTCTTTTTAACAAACTCTTGCATTTGTGGATTCTCCATCTTAGTAGACACCCTGGAATTCTGGCTTTCTTACATATTCAATGTCTGGTGATCAAAGTCCATTTGGGTTAATTGGATCAGGGAGCAGTTCTTTTGTCTCCAGGCACTGTCTCTTCGTATGCAAATGTCTTCCAGCCACGGCTGATCTCTTTAAACAAGTCATCTCTTCACTCCAGCAACAGTGTAAAATCAATGTTCATATGATGAAATTAATATACCTAATTCGTGGCAGGTGGGGTCTTCATGATACCCTTTTGAAAGTGACTATTGAATCTGCCTCCACCGCCTTTTCAGGCAATGTTCTAAAAAAAAAATCGCCTCAGCTCTGCACTAACAGTACTTGGACATCAAGAAAGAAAAGTGGTTACCACTGGGCGGATACTGCCAACTGTCCATCAGTCCTTACAGTATTCAGGGTGCAGAAGATAATCTGATTACAGACGAAAGTGGGACACCCAGAGCTCAAAGCAAAAGCTGAATATGGATCCATAATCAGTTTTTCCTGATACTCTGGTCTTGTCAGCTGTTGAAGAGTTTCCCACAGATTTATTAGGATTATAAATATTGCATTTAACCATGATGTCGATGTTGATTTGATAGTACTGATGTCTGACAGCAGTTGTTTTAAGCCCCACTCATTCCAATTTAACTCTAAAGATACCACTGTTGCAACAGATTTGATAACAGATTGATTAAATCAGAAGGAATGGAACCAATAAAGGTTAGAGGAGAATATCTTCAATACTGAGTCTAAGGAGGCAAAGAAGTAATGCTTCAAAATTGTAGCTTACACAACGAAGATTGATATTGCCTCTAATACCTAGAGAAGCCATCAGTCAGTGCACTGCTGAGACATGGGATTTCCATGGCAACCCCTCAGCTTTCCACTCCATCAGTAAATGCTGGGATATAGCAATCCTTGAACAACATAATAACCACAGGACAGACTTTTTTTTTGCTTTTCTACATTCAAAAGGGCATTTTTTATGGATTTCATTCCACTAATAGACCAAAGCAGTCAGTAGGTTTCCAGTATACGTGATCTGTAAAGGCCTGTGGAACAAGCCAGAGGAACACTGACTCTTCAACATTCAAATTCTTGAAACCTTTCAAAAACATTATCTTCAGTACACATTCCAAAACAAATTGCCTTCTGGACCTGCAAGTTCCCCTCCAAGCCATATACCATCCTGACTTGGAACTTATCGCTGTTCCTTCACTGTCGCTGGGTCAGTATCCTGGCACTCCCTTCCTAATAGCACTGTAGGAATACTTTCATCCCTAAGACTGTAGCGGTTCAAGAAGGCAACTCACCACCACCTACTCAAGGGCAATTAGGGATGGGCAATAAATGCTGGCCTAGCCGTCAATGCCCAAATCCGTGAAAAAATAAAAAAAAACAGGCAAAACTCCAGAAATTTTGATTTAACTTGTAGGTAAATCAGGTTTAATCTAGTATCTCCAATGCAGAATATTTCAATATTTCTTGAATCGTTCACAACTGATAATCCGTTGTGACATGTCCTTCTTTACTGATTGCTATTTATGACAGGCATCATATTGCACTGTCTTATTGAAAGTTTAATTGAAATGCCAAGAAATCCATCTTTATTTGAAAACCCTAAGGGTGAAACACTAGGCTGGTTCTAAGTGTCTTGTATCTAATTAAATGTCACATTCTATATATAAAAAATAATCCACCTGACCTTAGACCTGATTTTATTTTTTGATATATTGTTTTTATACCACTGGTACTCTTTCTTGCATATAATTTCCATAATTATTTTTCACATTTTTGTTCCTGGGTTCCGATTGCTGCATGATGGTGTCAGCCTTGGTTCAATGATAGCACTCTCAACTCTGAATCAAAGGCTTGACCACATAATCGAGGCTGTCGCTTCAGTGTAGTAGTATGCGAGTGCTGTCTTTTGGATGAGATGTTAAATCGGAACCCCTCTGCCACCTCAAGTGGATGTAAAAGATCTCATGGCATTATTGGAAGATGACCTGTGAGTTCTGTCCAGTGTCCTTGCCAATAGTTATCCCTTAACCAACATCACTAAAATAGATTGTTTGGCCATGTGTCTCATTGCTGTTTGTGGGACTTTACAGTACATAAATTGACTGCCATTTTCCTTACCTTATGATAGTTATTACATTTTAAGAGTACCTGATCGGCTGTGAAGCACTTTGGGATGTCCTCGGTTCTGAAGGGCACTATATAAATGTAAACTTTTTTTTCTTAAACTCCTATTGCGATTTGGAGTACTGTATTTTCTTCTTCATTGAGAGTACTTTATATACTTACCTTACCTCTACTTTGAGGAAGGAAAGAACTAGCATTCCTACTGCAACATACTTTTCCCTGACTAATAAGGAGACTGTAATCCTCCTAGTGGAAGGAGACCATGCAGAGAAAACAGCTCTGTTGGAAAACAAAAGAAAACTTAACATATGATAGAGAGGTTTCTAATAGGTTTTCACGAACCCACGTGCGACAAAAATAAGAAATTAAAATGTAACCAATAACTATAGTGATAGCTGGGTTCATTAGAGAGCTTTTTGTTCATTTCTAATCGGACAGTCAGAAAAGTAAAAAAGCTATTTGCCACAATAGATTCAAAATGAAATCAAATTTTTCAATATCGCTCCCCCCATCATTTCCTTCTCTTTCCCTCTCTTCCCCATTCCCACAAAGACATTGACTTTCTCCTGATACCTCACCCAGTTAAGCTGCTCTCCATTTATAATTCTGAGACTTCCTTCCTCTGTTTCAATTCTTTGGGAGGCAGTATATTTATCCACTGAATGATTAGAGGACTTTTGAAAGGCATTTAAATGTGATCACATTTTAAGATGACCTGAGGTGTTTTGGTTCAGTGAAAGTAACGGGTTTTCTTTGAATATCAATGTGCTTTCTCCAGGAAATGCAAGGGTTACATAAACTTGTTGAACAGAGAAAAGAGTTTTTTTTTTCTCCCGGCACAGTTGTAACTTTAATTAAAAAAATACCCCTTGCAGGATTGTAAATATAAAGTTACAAAAAGTCCTTTCAGTGTGTTTCTTTTTAAAATCTATCAACTTGTTGGTAAGGATTTTAATGAAGGAATTATTCAGAGCACAGTTCATTCCTCTGGCAGATAGCTGAGGACAGATGCTGCCCTCCTTTGATGTTTTCTGTCAGTGTTAGAGGAGATGATCAGGTCCTCTGGGTTTCACCAAAGTACAAGCTTTCTGTCAGACCACATCTGTTTCATGGCTTCAAATACAGGTGTAAATGTATCTCTGTATTAAGCGCTTCCAAACGAAAAGGGCTGATCAATGTAATCCCTTCAGGAAGGCTAGTAATGATAACCATGCAGTAGAATTGTGCCTACTTGATGGAACATTTAACAGACAATTATTGTTAAGTAATTTGAGTTGTCACTACTCATCTGAAAGACAATGGTAAATAACAACTTGCAAAAAGCAACTGAAGTTGAAGACAAACACCAAAGGCTTTTAGCTGAAGATAGCAACTGTTAAGAGTGTGCACTATATACCTCTCCATTTGCAATGTAGTTTGAAATAGATTTTGGATTGGAACTTAGCTGTAGTGTACTTCCCCATAGAACCAATACATTGGCGTGATATGTTGGAACATTCCAAATGAAATAACAAGGATTGAGAGGCATAGCTAATATTACAGTGGTTTTAAGTGATTTCTTCAGGATGTGGAAGGACTAACTCACGGTGTTTCCTTGCGCAAACCTATCTGCAAGGATTTGACCTTCCCATCTTCTTCTGCAAATAAAGGGCTTCATATTGATAAGCTTCAATGATGGTGTGAGGGAGAGTTACTGAGCTACTGTGATGAAGATCCCACAGTGAATGCCATTGTTGTCAGTGCACTCAATTCTTTGCAGGATAAAATTAGTGTATTTAGATTAGAATATTTCAACACTAAACAAATGGATGTACAGGTGCGTAGTTAATATTAATAGTACTTAAATTAATAGTGATTAGCTTTTTCTCTGTTAGTATGACCCATTGAAATTATTTGAGACAGAGCAGCCAAGGCAGCCTGTTACTGATGACAGTTCTCCACAGCAGCCCAATTAAGAATTAATGAAACTTATGAGATGGCTTAGAATAGCAGGCTCAGCTTTTCACATTGTAATGAGGGTGATCCTGGACCTGACCAAAATTCAATATAAAGAAGGCCACCTCATCTGTGATCCATAAATATAGACCAGCTGTGTGTCTTTGTGATTTCTTGGAAAGCTGTACCTTTAAACAAACAGAAGCAGCATTTCATTCCAACGTTAGTTGTTCTTACACTGTGTTAAAGCGCATGCTAGTGGTGGCAGCTCTTGACACATGCGTCTTTCAGTCAGCTGCAGCCCATAGGCAAATATGCCAGAATTTACTAACATTATTTTTTAATATATCAAATGAAATGATGGCATCAAAAAAGCTGTTTTTGTGTAGTGCTGTACTGCATTTAAAAAAATTATTTATTATAAAGATAAATTATACTACATGAGTAATTACTTTTATTGAAATATATAATGCTGTTTGATGGAAAGAATTCATTAATTTTGGCTGTACTCTGATTTATTTTAATGGTATTTTAGGGTAGAATTAATTCAGGGTTGATCTGATTTGAAATAGGTGCTAATATTACAGTGGTTTTAAGTGGTGCACAGTGTTGTTATGAAGGTCTTGTATCTCAATGAGCATGTGACCACTATGTCCATTTCCTATGCTTGGTTCATTTGTATCATTAGCTAGCATATCCCTCGTGTATTAACGGAAGCTCAGCCACACCAATTGGCTCGGCTCCCAGCTGCTGTCATTTTGCCTGGAACATAAAGGCATGAATGTGCTCAAGAAGTGTAGCTGGATGCCGGAGTACCAAATCTCTGTTGGGAGAGTGGGATCTCACTGGAGGACAGCTGCATGTCACAATGTCAAGACAGGTTTAATCAGATTGTCAACAAAGCTAACTAATAACTGTAGCTTGGCAATGTGAGGACAGAGGCAGCATGTCCATCGTCTTTTTCAGTATTTCAAAACCTGTAGGCACAGGTTTTCCCAGAAGGCCCAGAGGGTAAAACAAGCGATCAGAAAAACAAAATCTCTGTTTGAAAAGTGTTCTTACTTAGTCATGAGTGAATGGAAGGTCACAGACCCCACGCACGGTCAACTACGGTCCAAAGCAGGGTTATGTTTGTTGTACGTAAAGGATTGAGGAACCCTTATCTGAATAGTTGCATGTGAGCATGCTCTGCCAGCAATACCAGGAATTCCATTATTGGCAGAGGTGCGGAGCAGGTTACCAGACAAGTCAGCACATGTTGAAGAAGATAAGTTGACAGTATAGGAACCATATTTAAGGTAGATAATTAATATTTTGGATTTGGAGCACTGGGCTCCGAGTAACTCAGTGAATGTGAGACTGAACAATGTTTCAGGCTGAATCTATATACCAGCTGATCTTGTCCAGGGACATAGCATTGGTCCCGGGTGAGAACAGACTCAGCTTCAGTCATGATGGACAGTGACACTCACTGTCTAAGTATATGGGTAAAGAAAATCAGAACATCAGAAAAGGAATGAAAAAAGGAACATCTGATTTAAAGAAAGACTTGCATTTATGCAGTGCCTTTCATGACCTTAGGACATCCCAAAGCGTTTTATAGCCTATGAAGTATTTTTAATAAAAAGTGTAGTCGTTGCTGTAATGTAGAAACACAGCAGCCAATTTGCACACAGCAAGCTCCCACAACAGTAATGTGAAAATCTGTTTTAGTCATGTTGGTTGAGAGATAAATATAGGCCAGGGCACTGGTTATAACTTCCCTGCTCTTTTACATTCACCTGCGAGGGTAGATGACGCTTCGGTATAAGTCCCATTTGAAAGACAGCACATCCAACAGTGCAGCACTCTCTCAGTACTGCACTGGAGTGTCAACCTGGGTTATGAGCTCTCGAGCAGGATTTGAAACCTCAATCTTCTGACTCAAAGGCATGACTGCTACCAACTGAGCAAAAGTTGCAATTGAGAAAGCCACAATTTGGTTCTGATTGGTTTTGTGAGTGAATTATACTATTTTGGGTGAGGATAACCACCTGCCACATGGTATCATTATTTCATTTCATATTTCAAAATGACCGTGTCCCAGATTCTAATATTGATCGTAAATATTTAGATCTTGGCTCATATTAATGTACACAAACTTATAGTCATTGGACCAGACTTTGTGGTCAGCGGTAAGCGGATGCCAGCAGCTATTCATTACACTGACACTTGCCCACAGACTTTCTGTGGGGTTTTGCATTGGAACTTGCTACAATTAGGAAGCCATTTTGATGCAGCGCCCTTTTATATGTGTGAGCAGGGCAAGCAACTGCATACCTCCTTACCCAATCAGATTGAAGAAATCTTATTGAGGTATGCAACCTCTGAACCAGGAAGTGGCATTTAGAGTCGTTAATTTGATGTCGAGTAATATACAGAAAGCAAAATAAAGAGAGGGAAAGAACAATGGAAGTAAAAGAGAGATAGAAAAGAGGCAGAAAGAAAAAAAAACGTAATTTTTTAAAAAATCTCCAGCAACAATTACAATCTGAAGGAATGAGACTCCACACTTGTCCATGTTTATTTTCAGTGCCAAACAGGTTGTTTGGCAGTAATTAAGACTTAGCACACTATTTAAAATTCACTTAACATTATAGGGCAAGCCCTAAATTTTACTGATGTGTTTAGTGGGTAACTATTGTATAAGTACAGAAACTTCATGCTGTTGCATGTATTTGAACACTGAGCCTCTTGGCAAGATATTGGTATTGTGCAGCTTGCAGAGGAGTTGGGCAACTCGGACAGCAACTTCCTAATTTCCAGGTTTAACTGTGCTTGTGCAGTCACTGGACATTGCTGTCTGATTTGCACTTTAATCGTGGCTAGCGCTAATAGCCTCATTTTTTTTTTGTAACCACAACATACGAATTAGGAGCAGGAATAGGCTGCTCGGCCCCTCGAGCCTGCTCCACCATTCAATAAGATCAATTAAATAAAAACAAGCTGGACATGTATGGTTGTTAGTTAATGTGGTTGTCAATGGGACACTGATTTTGAAGAGACCTGAAAGGAGGTCTATTGCCCATTGCATCTGCATATTTGATTTGCATGTTCACAATGTGGCATTTGTATTTTTGGTTTGCTACAGATTCTGCCCTGTCCCAACTGTAAGTTACAGATATGCCTGATATCCTGATATATTTGAATGGAAGTTATCTGTAACTTTTGGCTGCTTTGCTTGGTAAAGGGTTAACTGAGGCACTACATTGGTGGGGGGGGGGGGAGGAACAGAAGATGCTGACATTCCTGTTTGGCTCCTGAGATCGGTCCACAGAAATAGCTACTGAGAAGCTTGCAGAATGTTCATCTAATTAGCAAGTAACATTGAAATTTACTGTGGAATTGGCATGAAATTATTTGTTACAAATAGACCCATGTGAAGTGGCTTAAGCTTCCCAGCTGTGGAATCAGGAGCTTGAGTCTGATGAGCTGGTAGTGGAAGGATTGCCTTCTGACTTTAAATGGTATTGTAATTGGCAAACAGAATTTAGATTGAAGTACTTCACAAAGACATCTCAGGGAGACAGTGCAGAGTGGCATGGATACTTTTCTTTTTCGTGTAAATAATGACTGAGTGGAATCAGAGTTCAAAAGAGTGATTGATGAGGTTCTGCTGCTGATGGGGGTCATTCATTGGAGAATTGGGGCTTCAATGCTATAGTTCTTTCACCAGCCTGCCCCAGGTCTACTGCCGATCACCAGCCGCACTCGGAGTAAAACATTACAATTTTGGCACTATAGTGCGGTATTCTTTAGCTTTGGGACTGGACTACAAACAGTCCTTTCAGTTCATTTCTTTGTTCCTCTGATTGTGGCTTTTTTAGCCATATATGGAGAAAGCTTTAAACCAATGAGCTAGGACATTGATAACATATGTATCACATAATAATCTTAAACAAGTCCTGACTTTATTTGGAACAAAACTGTTCACTGGTGCAGAATAGTGTTGTTTTCATGAAAAACTATCACATAGGTTAAAAGAAAGTTAATACTTTACTGTCATTCAAAACACAGGAACATTTTGCTTTCTAAATTTTGCCTGGGAATTATCATTAGTGATATTGTTTTTGATTCCTTAACAAGCTCATGTCAAATTCCTCTATCCGCTAATTTGTCAGAGGCTTAGGCCATTTATTCCAAATGGATTAATACCCCTGTTGAAACAGTAGAGAGAGGATTTTGAGCAATCTTCTTAATCATTTGTACTGTAACATCACTCAGAGTCATTTCTAATATTTTTATTTTCTTGGTTTATATGAGATTTTAAGTAGAAATTTTTTTAGATTGTATCGTGTGCTAACAGACCAATTTTCATTGTAAACCTTGAAGGACTGTGATTAGTAAATTGCTGACTTACTGCGAGTACCAGCCCTATAAAGCAAAACTACCCCTGTATAAAAATAATTTCAATAAATTAATCAACTATATTTATTTTAACAAGGCAGGACAAGTGCATTGTTAATTCAGTCCCACTTCTCTACAGGTCACAGCAAATCAATAAATTTTCCCACTTACCAAAACAGCCAATTAGATACTCTATTTGTCCCCAGAATAAAGCATACCAAACAGGTTTCTTTAATAAACAACAAAATTATCCATTTATTATAAAACAGTCATAACCAATAATGAAGTAAATATATACATGGATTGAAATATTAAAACCCTGTGTTTAAATATATATCCTAGCCCTTTTGCGCACGCACATATATGCAAAAACCGGTTAACCAGGAAAAAAGGGATTTTTGTTTACAGCTGTTTCAAAGGAATAAAAAAAAGACTGCAATGATCTGGAAGGAAGTTCTTTGGTTTGGCAAGGTGTCCCAAAGTCAAATAGTTGCATGTCACTCGAAGTCTTTCCAGGCCAGGTGATGAACAGTCTGGTGTTGGGTTGGCTTTCAAAGAAATTCAACTGCAGAAGGCTTCACATAGGTCTTCCATCAGGGGTATAGCAACAGGTGTCAGTTCTCACATTCGATGCAAAATTCAGGGTTTCTTCAAAAATGCAGGAGGCAACAGTACCACTTCATTCAAGCTTTTGTTTTTCAAGAGCAAGGATTCTTTGCAGAGAGGTAAGACTTTTCTAGTTCTTTGTCTGATCTCCTGGCAGGTCCAAATCAAATTCCAATTGCCTGCTTTTGTCCAAACCCACAGGCTTTTAAAGTTCACAAATGAAACTAAAATTTTCCAGATACAAGTCGTATGCTAAGTCATCAATTCTCTCTTGTCACACAAAGGATAGCTCTTAGGTCAAATGCCCTGCTGGTTTCCTTGAAATTACCTGGTTTCCAGTATTTGTTTACTGGTCAAAACTAGGAACCTCTTGTTGATCTTGTTTCTTTTTTTAAAAGCATCCATAAAGTTCAGCCATCTCCAGATGTTTCAATGTCCATGAAATATTTTTTTAGTTTAAAAAAAAATTCCCCCAAGTTTTAGCAAAAATTATGGACTCTGTGACACTTGTCACTAAGATTGTTAAGCACTTTGCTGTTAATGTCATTAGAATTTTAATATATCTGCAGTTGCTTTTAAATGTTTTTTAGTGATCTACTGTCCTGGCAGTTTACTCCATTTTAAGCCACTCTTCCACATATCTTCCTTGATTCTGGAAGGTGAGATGCTCAGGGGTTTGGATTGGTCTATGACCTTCTCCATTCTGCTCACTTATGAGGCAACTGGGACTGGAATTCAAGATTATAATAGCATTTACCTGTTAGCTGTTGTAATGTTTTGTGTGTTTCTCTGTATTAGCGGCTTGTTAAGAACTGATGGAACTTACTGAGTAAGGAAAGTTTCTTTCCAAAGTGATAGGTAGCTGGGTCTTGGAACACCCAACCTCTGGGCTGGGAGATGAGTGAGGGATGAATTGTTTAATTACTTGGCAGCATTTTAGAGAACATGATCTCAACCAGAAACGCGAAGTTTGAACAAGAGTCTTTTGAATTAAAACGGCAATGTATGACACAGATTGCACTATTTGAAATCATCAGTCTCTGACATAAACCATATACTTAAAGAAACTTAGGTCAGAAAATAAACTTAGGCCGGAATTTTATGCCCCCCCCCCCCAAAAAAGTGCAGGATGGTGGCCGGGGGTGGGGGGCATAAACTGGAGTGGGAGGCTCAGGGGGCCCTTTCCGACCCGCTCCCGCCTCCGCTGCCATTTTACGCGGCGGTGGCAGGAAATAGCCCACCCTCCCCAGGCCAATTAATGGCCACTTAAGGGCCTTTGCCCGCCTCCACGGGGATTTTACCCTTGGCTGGTCAGGTGGCCCAAGCCTGAGAAAAGCCTCCTGACAAAAGCAGGTGTCTCTCTGAGGGCCTGGGGGTGGTGTGCCCTCCTGATCAGGCATCCTGTGCCCGACGGAGGGCTGCCCCCGATGCCCCAACCACCTCCAACGTCCAGAACGTTCCTCGCCCCCCCCCCCCCCAGTCGACCCCCCTTGCCTCGCCGGGGCCTGACCCATCAGCCCCGGCAAGGCACCAAAAACCTAACTTTTCCCGGTGCCGCCCTTCCTCTTCTCGCGATGCTGGGTTGCAGTCCCAGCAGTGGCCACCACTCCTAGCGGCGCTGCTGGGACTAGGAGCTGCCGGCCCGCTGATTGGCTGGCAGCTCCATTAGGTGGGTTTCCTGCCTCAATGAGGTGGAAGTCCCGCCTCAGACCTATTAAGGGCCTTGGGACCGTAAAATCCGGACTGGCTCCCCAGGCCAGGCGGAGGCGGGATTGCCATCGACTTTTCGGTCAGTGAACGGCTCCCGGCTGACGAGGGTAAAATTATGCCCTTTTTAAAAAACTGGCATTTAAGTAATTTAAAAATGCAATTTGAACAAAGGTTACTTTTCTGCCTGTTTTCTTCCCTCCCCTCCTCTCCTGAACACGGTTTATTTTTACAAGCAGCAGCAGACCTCCGGTATTTTGCCCAAGTGGTCTTTCTTGATGTGAGAGTCTGGGCAGTGAGTGTGCGCTGGATGCTTGATCATGGTTGTCACAATCGAATTCAATCCTATCCTCACTCAATGTTGACACACACATACTTTCCAGCAGTGGATCAGGAGCAGAACCCTCAGTGTTCTTTGCCAAATATAAGGGGCCAGCAGACCTTAGTTAACTTGTCACAGTACAGGGATCAAACCTGGGACTCATGATTCATTTCCACATTGGTACTTAGCAACTGAGCCATCAAGGAGTGAAATTAAATTAGACCGAAGATGATGGCAGCTTTGAAAAATACTCTGGGTGTGCAGATTAAATTTATAAAATAATTTGTCAGCTTTATTAAGTTTGCATGCAGCCTGAAAGGTGCCCTACCTTAAAAGCTATTACAGACATTTAACGTGCAGTTTAACCTTGGTAATGCAGAATATAAATTAGAATGGTTTCCTCTTTTAAGTAATGGGGAGGTACTATAGTGAGTAATTAGTTTATGAAACCATTTTCAGCCAGGAAGCCTCAAAAGTATTACTGTCACTGAAGTGCGGGGTAGGGACAGTAAGCACTAAATGACTCCAATTCTTACGTGATGAATGACACCAGTCGGGGCTGCATGAACTCTTTTGAATCCAGTCACGTTCAGTAATGTAATCTCCAGATACTGTAATTTGCTACAGTACCAGACTGTTGGTCTACTGTTGGGAAAGTCCCTGTTCTAGGGAAGGGTTAAATGTCCTGTTATTTTCCCCCACTCACACTCTCCGAAACAGGTTAGAAAATTACAATTTAAATAGAAAGATGTAAGAGAGTCAAGAGTTTCTGTATTGAAATGTATGTTACATCAGTAATGGTAACCATGTCCACAGAAGGAACTAAACGTTTCTCGGCAACACTCTTCTTTCCAGTGAGACACAGTCTCCCCCTTCCAGCATCTTCAGTGCTCTCTTCCATTCTTTCTGTCAACTAACCATTCAAGTAGAAAAACTGAGACTCCAAAGCCACTTTGAAAAAAAATCTTGCAAGAAATATTTGACTTTGTCGTTACCAAACAAACCAACCAGCCAACTAACCAAAAAAGTTGTGATTTCAAAGGCTCAGTGGGGACATGATTCTTCTTTCAGGCATTTGTGGCTATGGATCTCATTTCACTTCTCTCGTGACCCATTGTTCATCTGTTTGTTTGTTCTTTCTTTCTTTCTGTTTGTGTACCCAGGCAGCCCATTGAGTAACTTCTTTGACGTAATTAAACAACTTTTTTCAGACGAGAAGAACAATGGGCAAGTAGCTCATCCACCAGCTACGCCAACCAAACATGGCACAAAACAGCAAGCAGAATGATTCTGATGCTATTGACTATGGTTCTAGAGGAGACTCTAAATTTCCATCTGAGAAAGAGAAGGCAAAGATGGTGCCAAGTATTGGGACACAGGACCAACCTTAAATCCATTTAGAATTAGTCCCATATTCTGAAAGGATGTAAATAACAGACTGCTTCAGTACAATGTCCATAGACAGATTTTGTATGGCGGAATGATTGTATATAACTGAGGATTAGCACGTGCAACCCCCTCTACAACATTTGTTTCCCTGTTTTTGCTGCTCTCGTTTTATGATGACCTGATTTATTTCCACTCTACTGCCAGGAATTGTCCAGAAAACTTGTTAAATCCCATCTGGTGAACCCAATGGCTGCGGACATTTGTCGAAGGAAAGGCAGCTGATATCTTGGTGCATGTGGGAACCTGGCGCCCTTTTGACGCTTAACACTTGACCAATCTGGAGCTGCTGCATCCCAGGAAAAGGAACGGAAATCCTGGGAGAGACTGACACCCTTCAGCAGCAGATTGTCCACCAGAGAGGGGATGTGGGGGGTGAATTGAACAGCACCACACAGCAACATAAGCTCTGGCAGCAACAGTGGACTTTTCTTTGTTGAAGCAGGACTTTGGTGAGACTGCTGCTGATGGGTAAGAGATCAAGGGGTCAGACAACACCGCAGCAATGAACTAAAGCACGTACAAGTGTAACAAACATGCCACCTTGTACCACCCCTACTTTCTGTATAGATTCTGTTTGTCTAGTTGTGACACCTTGTTTAGCTGTAGAACAAAACAGATTCAAACACTGTGTTGCCGGTTATAAGTTTGTCAGTATTATTTATTTTCAGGGTAATATATATGTGTATATACATATATTTTATTCATTTCACAAGGGCACCATGTTCGATTGAACCGTGTTGCTGGTTTACTATCATGGGGGTTTGACCACCCAATGCTGTAAAAGGCTACATTTATTGTGGACATTTTATTTTTTTTTCCCTTTTCTGATCTTATTTATTGAACCCCAGTAATTTATCAGCAGAACATCTAGATGTATGAATGTTGTCTTTCATTGTGAATGACTTATAGAGGCAACACTTACTGTATTAAAGGAAAAAAAATATTTTGTCCGATTTATCAGAGCTCTGTGAACAATATTAACTTATTCTGTCCCGATTCAAGGAACTTGTAGTATATGTTTAAAAACAAACAAACAGTACTTTAAGAATGTAGAATAGCAGTAGTGTCTGAAATGATTACCTTATATTGCTATTTGTTAGTTTCATATCAGTGTGCGTGTTCCACAGGTAAAATTATTGGACCAGTTCTTGTATATAAGTAAATCAACAATGGACTTTGAACCAGTGGAGGTTACTGTTATTGAATTTATCTTGTATAACTGTGTGCATGTCAGACATGGTTTTTTCTTTGCATGATGTTGCTGTAATTGTTCCCATAATGCGCTGTCCTCTTTCTTGCTCTCCTATGTGCACAAACTAATGCTTCCTTACACAGTACCTCTGCAAAATGGCTGGACTACAACATGGACGGTACAAGCAGGAAGGGGAAGAAATAAAGCAATACTTATATTGATGTCCTTCCTATTTTGTACTTTGGAAAAAAAAATACTTATTTAACAGACCAACTATCAAATGTACCCACTCCCCCCCAACCCCTCCCCCTTGTAATATAACTGTGAGCAACTTCAGTGCAGGATCAATAAATTCATTCAATTCCAATCATTTTGTGTTCTGGTATTTTGCTGACAGCCACTAGATGGCAGAATTACTTTATCGTATTGTGTATTCATCCAGGCAAAATAAATGTAGAGTTTCAGTATATCAAAACTGAAGAATGTTTACAGTGTCCAGAACTACAGTCTTAAACAGGTAGCACAAACACAATAATTCTGATCATTTGTAATTTTAGCAGGAAGACAAATTGCTACTGGGACTAAACATGGACTGAAGGTGAAATTACATTTTTTAAAATCCTAAACCTCAGCAGCACCAAGTCTAAAGTGCGGGGTTGTCCCTGGTAGAGATCTGGGACTGGTTACATATTATAAATAAACGGGTTTAATACTGCCTTGTAACTGTTTCTGGCAGATAATTTTGCACAACACAATGCTAGTTGAAAATGAGACTTATTTAATTAATTCATCTATCTGATTTATGGTTTGTCCAACAATTTACTCCTATCTTTAGGTTCCAAAGAGACAAGTTTTTTTCCCGTTCAGGTAGTTATACCGCACAATGAAGACTGCTTTCAGCTTTGCAGCCACACAAGTTATGCAACTCAAGGGCAAAGCTGGCCGAATTAAACATGGGCATGTGGTGTGAGTTCAGCTCCGGGAGGTATTGCTTCAGCCTTATGGCCTCCACAGTGTAACTGTAACTAGTGAGAAGCAACAGTGAAGAGGTTTCCTGGCAGGCCTATATGTTTTCACCTTTGATGGATTCTCCTTGCTCTGTGAAGAGAGAAAATGGGACATGATGACTAAAAACACACATTTATCGACTTTAGGGGTTGTATTGCTATCACGTGTATCCATGTGTATTTGTCCACAATCACTGAATATCTACACCATGAAGTTCACCCGTCTTAATACAGCAACTATTATTTCCTTAGATGTTGTAAGTATTTTCATCTGATGTGATCCATCCTGTGGTAAAGTCCAAATTTTGCCTTTAAGCAAGTGGTGATGGACATAGGGTGATGTGGCTCATGGTAATTCATTCCTGCAGTACAGGGTACATGCCACATTAGCATGTACACTTTAATTTCATAACTCTTCCATTTTCACTTCTACCTTACTTGCTAACATTTCTCTCTATCAGTTCCCTAAACTGTTCCTGTGCAGCAATTTCCATGTCATCCCTTTGTGTTCTTTAAAACTCATACAACATTTCCAGTTGTCCCATCAAGTCCTCTAAACTACAGCCAAAACATTGACTCTTAATTTGATAAGTTGTCACACTAGTTGTCTCCTTTGCATATTTGGGATTTGTTCTTCCTCCACCAAAAATGTGCTGATGTTTCTCGAGTATGGTGATTCTTCCAACCGATGGGCTGGAAATGGAACTTTGTTTACATTCCTTTCTCTCATTCTCAGTAAGTTTTGCACCTCTCAATGAAGAGCTTTTTAACAGTTATGAAATGTTAAAGGATCATTAGAATGGCCATATTCTGATCGGTTACTCAATTTTCCTTCGTATGATGATAAAATCTCATTTCCAGGAATTGTGCAGCAGAAGAGCATAGACCCATAAAGGCCATCAGTGGGGAACAGAAACAATCCAGAGAGACCAAGGTTAGTGTGGCATCTCCTGAAAAGTCCTTCAGCCAAAGGGAAGATGGGGTGGGAGTGGGGGTGATGTATGTTGCTAACCGCGAAATGTCCTTCAAAGAATGAAGGAGAGGAGTTGTTTGGTCATAAAAACAGGCATTGGATTGGTGAGTGAATGCAGATGCCAATGCATTGGTCTAAAAGTATGCCCAGGCAACCACTGTAGCAGTCTATTGGGGTGACATTGAATGAGAAAACCTGGACCAGTGCAATAAAGCTGTTAATTGCTGTCTGTGAACTGGGGCATCACAGCTAAACTATCTGACCATAAATCTCCATCGCGTTCCAGGTAGGAATGTAGAAGACTTTCTTGCACAATGAGGAGGGTCTACCAATTCTTCGAGAGAGACAGAAGGCAACTATAGGGCTGAAGGGTGGAACTGGGAGCCTAACAGGATAGAAATATAAAGAAGCCGGATTCTAATGTCATGGAAATAAGCTTTTTTTAGATAAACTTTTATTCTCCGCTATTGCTCACGGTCTTTCTAATGGAGCTGATGCAGATGCTAGCTTTCATAGAGTAAACATGCTTGGTTTGAGCTAACTTTGAATGATCCCTTTTTTAATCATAGCAAATTAGAGATTATTGACAGGTACTGAAGGTAAATGTTGACCCTTTTAGAATATTGTGATAATAACTTTTGATAGTGTAAAATTGGTGATTGGCCGCGCATTGTACACATCTCCTGATTTTCATTTCTATTGATTTCAGTAACAGGTGGCTGAGCATTTTACATCATCACCCAAAGGCAAAATTACCCCCCACTCTGTCGAGTTTTGGCTACTTTACCTTAGGAAGAATACAAGGCTATGAGGAGAGTGTAGAAGAGTTGATCCTAGGGACGAAAAGCTTTGGTTATGGGGAGAGATTAGTGAAACATTCGAAAGAAAAAGATTAACAGGAGATCTAATCAAAATATTCAAAATTATGAGGGGTTTTAATAAAGTAAATGAGGAAAAACTATTTCTACTGGTCAGTAAGTCAGTGACTAGTGGGCATAAATTTGTCTGTAGAACAGGCACGTAATTGGCAAATGAATTTCAATGTAGCTAAGTATGAGGTGGTACATTTTGGCAAGAAGAACATGGAGACCACATACTCTTTGGAAAATAAGAGTCAAATGGGGTAGAGGAACAGAGGGATTTGAGGAAGCAGATACACAAATCACTAAAAGTAGTGATGCAGATTAATAAGGCCATCAAAAAGCAAATAAAGGACTAGGGTTCATTATAAGAGGGGTAGAATTGAGAAGCAGGGAAGTTATGTTAAACATGTATAGAGCCTTGGTTAAAACACACTTGGTGTACTGTGCACAGTTCTGGTCTCCATATTACAAAAAAGATGTAGAGGCAAAAAAAATGGGCACGGTGGCATAGTACAGCTTTAAAAAAGAAAGTAGCTGAAAAAGGGAAAAAAAAGAAGGCTGTAGGGAAACGTCAGGGGAATGGGACTATGTGGATACTTCTTTGAGAGTTAGCACAGGCACAATGGGCTGAATGGTCTTCTGGTCTAAAAATTAAATGATTTTATGAATTAAAACATTCTGTCCCAAAATCGACCAACTAGGATTTGCCCAAATATGTGTTGGTGATATTTTGTAATTATTTTGTTGGTAATTTAGGCAATATTAAATGACAAAGTGAGTGAATATGCACATTGCAGTAATTTGTACAACATGCAAGCAAAGTGTTCATAATTGCCACTAGCTCATATGTACACATTGGTGCATTTCCTTTGATATTGTTCTCTGTTAGTTGCAGGATGTTGATATTTCAGCTATATTTGTTGTGTTTATGTTGTTTTCTCTCTCTGTCTTTGTTGTAGTCCCCCTGTCCCCAAGTTCTCTGTGACATTGTGTGCACTGCATTACTTTTGCAATTGTGCTTTTTGTGAACACATTGTGGCTGTGACGTGGTATTGCCAGATCTGTGATGTTGGCATTAGGTTATCCCCTGGAGATTCTGTGTGTTCTGTATGATTTTTATAATTGAGCTTGTGTGAGTCTGGTGCCTGGTGAGTTGGTATCCCATCCTGAAATGTAATTGCTACTGTGTAATTTGATGATTCTGGAGGCCGATTCACTGGTATAGTTTTACATATTGTCTGATAGAATCTGATGCTGGAATTCTGAGCATATGGTAATTGTGCAATAATCCTGAAATTATTCTTGAGTTTAAAGAAAGTGACCGTTGTGGCATTATAACTACAGCAGCCCAATGCAAGTTGGGTACCTTCCTACTGACCCCAAACGCCAGCAGTGTCAGCACTGGAGAGCATTGTCAAACGCAATCTCAGAATAACTGAACAGTGCCAGGGATAGTGACTCTAAGAAAGAGTGGGAGGTTGGATGGGGTGTAGTGTCTCTAGGTTTCCCAAAAGGGTAAAATACCTGTTGGGTGAGGGGTTGAGATATGGAAGAGGGGATGTTGAGATAATTTTTGGGGATGTGTTGATATGGTTGATTATTTGGAAAGCCAAATGTTATTTTCATTTTCCTTTTTTACGGTTAAAAATTTGTTATATTGAAAGGGAACAAAAAATGTATAATTAACTGGAATACACTACTTTTATGTACCAGTTTTTTTTGATCTTATGTTCAGTTTAACAGTTGCTGGAGAGTGTTACGACCGAGGCGGGAGCAACGCACTGTCATAGACACACAGAGTCATAGAGTTATACAGCACAGAAACAGGCTCTTCGGCCCATTGTGTCTGTGCCGGCCATCAAGAACCTAACTATTCTAATCCCATTTTCCAGCATTTGGCCCGTAGCCTTGTATGCTATGGCGTTTCAAGTGCTCATCTAAATACTTCTTAAATGTTGTGAGGGTTTTTACCTCTACCACCTCTTCAGGCAGTGCGTTCCAGATTCCAACCACCCTCTGAGTGAATTTTTCTTTCCTCAAATACTCTCTAAACCTCCTGCCCCTTACCTTAAATCTATGCCGCCTGGTTATTGACCCCTCCACTAAGGGAAAAAGCTTCTTCCTATCTAGCCTATCAATGCCCCTCATAATTTTGTATACCTCAATCATGTCCTCTCTCAGCCTTCTCTGCTCTTAGGAAAACAACCCTAGCCTTTTCAGTCTCTCTTCATAGCTGAAATGCTCCAGCCCAGGCAATATCCCGGTGAATCTCCTCTGCACCCTCTCCAGTGCAATCACATCCTTCCTATAGTGCGGTGACCAGAACTGTACACAGTACTCCAGCTGTGACCTAACTAGCGTTTTATACAGCTCCATCATAACCTCCGTGCTCTTATATTCTATGCCTTGGCTAATAAAGGCAAGTATCCCAAATGCCTTCCTAACCACCTTATCTACTTGTGCTGCTGCCTTCAATGATCTATGGACAAGTACACCAAAGTTCCTCTGACCCTCTGTACTTCCTAGGGTCCTACCATCCACTGAATATTCCTTTGCCTTGTTAGTCTTCCCAAAATGCATCACCTCGCACTTCTCAGGATTATATTACATTTGCTACTGCTCCGCCCATCTTACCAGCCCATCTATATCGTCCTGTAATCTGAGGCTTTCTCCTCACTATTTACGACACCACCAATTTTCGTGTCATCTGCGAATTTACTGATCATACCTTCTATATTCACGTCTAAATCATTAACATACACTACAAACAGCAAGGGTCCCAGCACAGATCCCTACCACTGGTCACAGGCTTCCACTTGCAAAAACAGCCCTCGACCATCACCCTCTGCCTCCTGCCACAAATCCAATTTTGGATCCTATTTGCCAAATTGCCCTGTATCCCATGGGCTCTTACCTTCTTAACCAATCTCCCATGCGGGACATTATCAAAAGTCTTACTGAAGTCCATGTAGACTACATCAACTGCTTTACCCTCATCTACACATCTAGTCACCTCCTCGAAAAATTTAATCAAGTTTGTTAGACACGATCTCCCCCTGACAAAGCCATGCTGATTAATCCTTGCCTCTTCAAGTGGAGATTAATCCTGTCCCTCAGAATTTTTTCCAATAGTTTCCCTACCACTGATGTTAGACTCACTGGCCTGTAATTACCTGGTTTATCCCTGCTACCCTTCTTGAATAATGGTACCACATTTGCAGTCCTCCAGTCATCTGGTACCTCTCCTGTGGCCAGGGAGGATTTGAAAATTTGTGTCAGAGCCCCTGCTATCTCCTCCCTTGTCTCACGTAACAGCCTGGGATACGTCTCATCTAAGCCTGGGGATTTAGCCACTTTGAAGCCCACTAAAACAGCTAATACTTCCTCCCTTTCAATACTAATTTGTTCAAGTATATCACAGTTCCCCTCCCTGATCTCTGTACCTACACCGTCCTTCTCCATAGTGAACACAGTTGAAAAGTAATCATTTAAAACCTCACCTATGTCCTCCGGCTCCACACACAGACTGCCACACTGGTCCCTAATGGGCCCTACTCTTTCCCTGGTTATCCTCTTCCTCTTAATATACTTATAAAACGCCTTGGGATTTTCCTTTATCTTGCCCGCCAGTCCCCTCTTCGCTCTCCTAATAACTTTTTAAATTACCCCCCTACACTTTCTAAACTCCTCTGGGGCCTCCACTGTCTTCAGCACTTTGAATCTGCCATAAGCCTCCTTTTTTTTCCTTCTCCAATTTTCTATATCCGAGGTTCCCTGGACATGTTGGTCCTACCCTTCACCTTTACGGGAACATGTTGGCCCTGAACTCTCACTATTTCCTTTTTGAATGACTTCCACTGATTTGATGTAGACTTTCCTACAAGTAGCTGCTCCCAGTCCACTTTGGCCAGATCCTGTTTTATCATATTGAAATCGGCCTTCCCCCAATTCAGTACTTTTATTTCCAGTCCGTCTTTGTTCTTTTCCATAACTACCTTAAATCTTACATAGTTATGGTCACTATCCCTGAAATGCTCCCGCACTGACACTTCTACCACTTGTGCAACTTCATTCCCCAGGATTAGGTCCAGTACCGCCCCTTCTCTTGTAGGACTTTCTACATGCTGGCTCAAAAGGCTCTCCTGTAAGTACTTTAAGAGTTCCGCCCCCTTTAAGCCTTTTGCACTAATATCCCAGCTGATATTGGGGAAGTTGAAATCCCCTAATATTATTAATTGTCAATTCAGTCCCGTCACTCCACAGGTTGCAGCATATTATTAAAGTTTTCCCACCCAACCAGAAAACAATCAAATTAAACACTCGAGTAACCCCCAGAATAAAACAGACCAAACCAGGTATCTTCAGGCAACAACAAATTAACTATTTATTGAAACTAAATCTTAAGCACTACTAAGATAAAACTATGTCTAAAGACCTTACAACTTCTTATTTTAACCTAACGCCCCCATTCACACACATACACTCAAAAAAAGGTAGTTTTTTAAAATTTGCTGTTTGTTAAAAATATATAAATAAATAAGTCTTTGTGGGTTATGTTCCCGATGGATGAGGTATTCTAATGTGAAAATAATCAAAGGCTACTCGAAGTCTCCATGTGGATTTGACAAAATTATCTGTTCTTAATAGGCATTCAAAACACTTCGGCTGCAGCAGGCATCAAAAACCGGCGAATTCCAGAAAATACAATTCGTAAAGAGAGATTCAACATTGAAACAAATACTGAAATAAAAACAAGAAATGCTGGAATTACTCAGCAGGTCTGGCATTTCTTGTATCTATTTCAGATTTCCAGCATCTGCAGTATTTTGCTTTTATTGAAGCAAATATTTCCTGGCTTGGAAGTAAAGAAAAGGAGTTCAGCAATACAAACGGTCTCTTAAAAGAAGGTTTTTTTTCTTCAGGCAATTAATTTGGCCTGTGGCTCCTTGTAGAATTTCTGCTGAGAGAGAATGGACAGCTCTTTTCTCTTCCGTACGCTTCGCTGGAAAGTCTGGTTCAGACTGGATTTTGCCTGTTTACACACAGTCAAATTGAAACATTATACCATGTGACCTCTCCTGCTGTTGCCTAGGTAACAAAATGCAGCTGTGGCACACTGTCCCCAGAAATCTAAAGCTTCTCTCCCTGTCTTAAAGGCACACTGTTTTAATCCGAGGAGAAAAATATTACAAGTCCATGACAAGAGCCTCTCCCAACAGCCTCCTGACCCGCCCTACTCCCCAGAATGCATTGGCAATTTTATGCCCTTTCTATTTGCGTTTCCTCCTGTGGGCTTTCTGGTCTGATTTTCTTTGCTCCAATACAAGTGAAGGAATGTTGGGTGGTCCTACACCTTAAGTCACAAAGGAATTTCGCATGTCAAAGGCTTATACTCAAGACTATTCTTAAATTGTCATATTTTTGGGACTCTGCCAATTGTTTTGAAGATGTTGGTCAGCATTTGCTGGTTTTCTAGCTTGGCATAAATGAACACTAGACTTGGATTCTGGTCAGTGGTCATGGACAGGAGGGTGTGCCTGCGAGTTAGGTAGGTAAGGGGATGCGAAGGTGGGAGTGGAGGAGCTGCAGCCTTTGCAATTGAGCAGCAAGTTAGAGGTTCTTGCAGCTTGTATGGACAAGAGCAAGGGCTGTAGTGTGGATGAGCAGACTGGCCATGGCACCATGGTACAGGAAGCCATTCAAGTGGGGGGGGGAGCTAAAAGGAAAGTAGTGGTAGTAGGGGATAGTATAGTGAGGGCGATTGACACTGTTCTCTGCAGCAAAGAGCAAGAGTCCAGAAGGCTGTGTTGCCTGTCTGGTGCCAGGGTTTGGGACATCTGCTCAGGGCTGAAGGGGAACTTACAGTGGGAGAGGGAGGATCCAGTCGTCGTGGTCCATGTAGGTACCAATGACATAGGCAAGATGAGGAAAGAGGTTCTACATAGTCAGTATGAGGATCTAGGCACCAAATTAAGAAGCAGAACCTCAAAGGTAATAACCTCTGGATTATTACCTGAGCCATGTGCAAATTGGAGTAGGGCAAATAAAATTAGAGAAATGAATGCGTGGCTCAAAGACTAGTGTGGTAGAAGTGAAATAAAAACAAGAAATGCTGGAAATACTCAGCAGGTCTGGCAGCATCTGTGGAGAGAGAAGCAGAGTTAACATTTTAGGTCAGTGACCCTTCATCAGAACTGAAGAAGGGTCACTGACCTGAAACATTAACTCTGCTTCTCTCTCCACAGATGCTGCCAGACCTGCTGAGTATTTCCAGCGTTTCTTGTTTTTATTTCAGATTTCCAGCATCTGCAGTATTTTGCTTTTATTATTGTGCTAGAAGTGGGTTCTGGTTCATGGGGCACTGACAACAATATTGGGGGAAAGTGGGGGCTGTATGTTGGGATGGTCTACACCTGAACTGTGCTGGGACCAGTGTTCTCGCGAGCCACATAACTAGGGAAATAGAGTTTTAAACTAAATAGTGGAGGCAAGGGATCAAATTTCGGAAGATATGGTAAATCAAAGAGTAGAGACAAGGCAAGAGAGAAGGGTATTAATATGGGAAAAGATAAACAGACCATGACAGGAAAGGACAGAGAGTACAAATCTAACAGTAACTCAGCAGACAAGGCTAGAGGTTACAAAAATAATAAAAGGACAGAACTAAAGGCTCTGTATCTCAATGCATGTAGCATTCAAAACAAAACAGATGAACTGATAGCACAAATAGAAATAAATAACTACGATCTGATAGCCATTACAGAGACATGGCTGCAGGATGACATAGATTGGGACCTGAATATTGAAGGGTACATGACATTTAGAAAGGACTGGAAGCTGGGAGAAAAGCAGAGGGGTCGCTCTGTTAATTAATGATGGTATTAGCGCAATAAAGAGGGATGACCTAAGTTCAGGAAACCAGGAAATAGAAGTGGTTTGGGTCGAGATGAGAAATGATAAAGACAGGAAGTCACTTGTGGGAGTGGTGTACAGGCCCCCTAACAGTAACCACATGATAGGACGGGGTATAAAGGAAGAAATAATGGGAGCTTGTCAGAAAGGTGTGACGATAATCATGGGGGATTTTAATCTACATATAGACTGGAAAAATCAAATGGGCAAAGGTAGCTTAGATGAGTTCATAGAATGTTTTCGGGATAGTTTCTTAGAACAGCACGTTCTGGATCCAACCAGAAAGCAGGCTATACTAGACCTGATATTGTGCAATGACATAGGATTAATAGTCATTTGGTCATACAAAACTTGAGTATTGCTGAAAACAGAGACATTTTGTCGAAGCTTTTCATCTTGCACTCATCAGGACAATTTGAAAGAATACCAATGTAAGGGAAAGCAACACATTTATAGTGCATGAGAAGAGAGTGCTGATTGGTTGGCAAGTGGAGTCTGATTGGTAGAGGCGTTGCCATGGAGAATGTACCAGTTTATAGTGACAGACAGTTAACTGTCAAGCTTTGACTGAACCAGCGAATGGGTGTCACTTATTTTGTTTAGCTGAAACAGGCGCAATGCGTGCCCATGTTCTTTCTGTCTGCAAAGAACAGGGCTCTGTGTATTAATATATATAGCTTCCAGTACAGGCAAATGTGCCACACTGCGAGCCCTACTGACAATCTTAAATTGGTTGTCAGCATAATTCTTAGCACACTGAGGATTATTTAGCAAATGTTGTCCAATTGCGGAATCACATTTAATGTTGGACACTGTGTTTTGAGTTTTGCAAGCATGGTCTGGTTGGGTACAGCCTGTACCTTGCCCGTTGCAAACAGCAGAAGGGACATGTTGTTTGATACGATCCGCCAGTCTTTGGGACATACAGCCTATATACCTAGCATCACACAAGCATTGAAACCCATGTATCACATTATTTATTTGTGTGATAGCCAGAACACCTTTTTGACTTGATGGCAGCATCCTGTTAGTGGCGAACACCACACGTGTTGCTACTGCATAGTAGCAGTGTGAAACAGCTAACTTTAGCTGTTGCTCGAATTTTTGGGATACATTACCCTTCCAGGGTAGTTTGAGGTAGACTGGGCACTTTTCAGGGCCGAAAATGATGGCCTTAGGCTCATTCATAAGTTTGCATGATATACAGTGAGAAATGTCTTTTCAGCAATACTCGAGATAGGATTAATTAATGATCTCATAGTGAAGGCACCTCTAGGCAGCAGCGATCAGTGAGAGAAGAATGGGGCTGAGACTAGTATTTTAAACTTAAATAAGGGCAATTATGAGGGCATGAAAACAGAGCTAGCTAAAGTGAACTGGCAAATTAGGTTAAGGGATAGGTCAATAGAGATGCAGTGGCAGACACTGAAGGGGATATTTCAGAATACACAGAATAGATACATTCCAAGGAGAAAGAAAAATTCCAAGGGAGGGACACACCATTCATGGTTAACTAAAAATGTTAAAGATAGTATTAAACTTAAAGAAAAAGCATATAATTGTGCAAAGATGGGTGGCAGGTCAGAAGATTGGACAGAATATAAAAAACAGCAAAGAATGACTAAAAGATTAATAAAGAGGAAAAAATTAGAGCACGAGAGAAAGCAAGCCAGAAATATAAAAACAGATATTAAGAGTTTTGATAGATATTTAAAACAGAAAAGAGTTAACAGAGTGTTGGTCCTATAGAAAGTGAGTCTGGGGAATTAATAATGGAAAATAAGGAGATGGCAGATGAATTGAACAGGTATTTTGCATTGGTCTTCACCATAGAGGATGCAATTAACATCCCAGAAATGGCTGTAAATCAGGAAATGGAAGGGAAGGAGGGACTCAAGAAAATTACAATCACCGGGGAAGTGGTACTGAGTAAATTGTTGGAGCTGCGGGCTGACAAGTCCCTGGGTCCTGATGGATTTCATCCCAGGGTCTTAAAAGAAGTGCTAGTGAGATAGTTGATGCATTGGTTTTAATTTTACAAAATTCCTTGGATTCAAGGAT
Source organism: Heterodontus francisci (assembly GCF_036365525.1). NCBI lineage: Eukaryota > Metazoa > Chordata > Chondrichthyes > Heterodontiformes > Heterodontidae > Heterodontus > Heterodontus francisci. Next base: position 69,673,656 of record NC_090384.1, read on the forward strand.
TAGATTGGAAAATACTGAATGTAACTCTAAAATAAAAGCAAAATACTGCGGATGCTGGAAATCTGAAATAAAAACAAGAAATGCTGGAACCACTCAGCAGGTCTGGCAGCATCTGTGGAAAGAGAAGCAGAGTTAACGTTTCGGGTCAGTGACCCTTCTTCGGAACTAACAAATATAAGAAATGTCAAAGGTTATAAGCAAGTGAGGCGGGGGTGGGGCAAGAGATAACAAAGGAGAAGGTGTAGATTGGACAAGGCCACATAGCTGACCAAAAGATCATGGAGCAAAGGCAAACACTATGTTAATGGTGTGTTAAAAGTCAAAGCATTAGTACAGATAGGGTGTTAATGGACTGAAGATTGAACAGCAGCAAGTACAAACATGAAAAAAAACAGTGGGTAAGCAAACTGAACAAACTAAGATGAAATAAAATAAACACCAAAAAAAGATTGTAAAAAAGAAAAAAAAAGAAAAGAATAACTAAAAATAAAATTAAAATGGGGGGCCCGTCATGCTCTGAAATGATTGAACTCAATGTTCAGTCCGGCAGGCTGTAGTGTGCCTAATCGGTAAATGAGATGCTGTTCCTCGAGCTTGCTTTGATGTTCACTGGAACACTGCAGCAATCCCAGGACAGAGATGTGAGCAGGGGGGAGTGTTGAAATGGCAGTGTTAAAATGAATGTAACTCCTTTATTCAAAAAAGGAGGGAGACAGAAAGCAGGAAATTACAGGCCAGTTAGCTTAACATCTGTGATAGGGAAAATGTTAGAAGCTATTATTAAAGATGGTTTAGCAGGGCACTTAAAAAACATTCAAGGTAATCAGGCAGAGTCAACATGGTTTTGTGAAAGGGAAATCATGTTTAACCAATTTATTGGAGTTCTTTGAAGAAGTAACGTGCTGTGGATAAAGGGGGAAACAGTGGATGTACTGTACTTAGATTTCCAGAAGGCATTTGAAAAGGTGCCACGTTAAAGTTTATTGCAGAAAATAAAAGATCATGGTGTAGAGGGTAACACATTGCCATGGATTGAAGATTGGTCAGCTAACAAGAAACAGAAAGTAGGCATAAATGGGTCATTTTCTGGTTGGCAAGATGTAACGAGTGGTGTGCCGCAGGATCAGTGCTGGGGCCTCAACTTTTTACAATTTACATAAATGACTTGGATGAAGGGACCGAAGGTATGGTTGCTAAGTTTGCTGATGAGACAAAGATAGGTAGGAAAGTAAGTTGTGAAGAGGACATAAGGAGCTTACAAGGGAATATAGGTGGGTTGAGTGAGTGGGCAAAGATCTGGCAGACGTAGTATAATGTGGGAAAATGTGAAATTGTCCATTTTGGTAGGAAGAATAAAAAAGAAGCATATTATCAAAATGGTGAGAGATTGCAGAGCTCTGAGATGCAGATGGATCTGGGTGTCCTAGTGCATGAATCGCACAAGGTTAGTCTGCAGGTACAACAAGTAATTAGGAAAGCTAATAGAATGTCATCATTTATTGTGAGGGGAATTGAATACAAAAGTAGGGAGGTTATGCTTCAGCTATACAGGGCATTTGTGAGACCACATCTGGAGTACTGTGTACAGTAGTGGTCTCCTTATTTAAGGAAGGATATAATTGCATTGGAAGCAGTTTAGATAAGGTTTACTAGACTAATACCTGAAATGGGCATGTTGTCTTATGAGGAAAGATTGGACAGGCTAGGCTTGTATCCGCTGGAATGTAGAAGAATAAGGGGCGACTTGATTGAAACATACAAGATCCTGAGGGGTCTTGACAGGGTGGATGTGGAAAGAATGTTTCCCCTTGAGGAGAATCTAGAACTAGGGATCACTATTTAAAAATAAGGGTTTGCCCATTTAAGACAGAGATGAGGAGAAATTTTTCTGTCAGAGATTGTGAGTCTTTGGAACTCTCTTCCTCAAAAGGCTGTGGAAGCAGTGTCTTCGAATATTTTTAAGGCAGAGGTAAATAGATTCTTGATAAGCAAGGGGGTGAAAGGTTATTAGGGGTAGGCGGGAATGTGGAGTTGAGGTTACAATCAAATCAGCTATGATCTTATTGAATGGCGGAGCAGGCTAGAGTGGGCCAAGTGGCCTACTCCTGCTCCTAATTTGTATGTTCATATGATTCATAACCTAAACATCTTGACCTTTACCCAATTAACAAGTTCCTGGTTGCTGCAAGAAAAATGAGGTGACCATGAGCATGTGTTTTACCAAGTGTAGCTGCTGCCGGGTTTATTGGCATAAAGATCACATGACTGACAGTTTTGGTTCTGTGCTACTGATGTGAAAAAAATGTTGAGGAACAACTTCTGTGGGCAGAGGAGGTTGGGTGATGTAGCTGGGATTATGTAATATGATGAATGCTCGTAATCACTCAAATTTGGAAGAACATAAATATATTCAGTGGAAGTTGCCTCCACATTTATGATATGATTAGAACTAGTAATTTCTTATTGCCATCAATGCAGTAAAAGCTTCAACCATGCGGAGAGCAACTACCTTGCACTTTTTATCTTAATTTGGTTTTAGAAATACTTTTTCAATTTATTCATGTGTAATACGGTCATTCATTCCTTTTCACATATTTCTACTAATTTAATTATTTCTAACACTTTTGCTGTACACCAAGGTACCAGATGAGGTTCCTGATTATCTGTTAAACCCTCAGTGATGTTGTTAAGCCTGTGGCCAGCGCAATTAAATTGGGAAACAAAATAGCAAGAATAGCTGCTGGTAAAATAGAAAATGAAATTAATTTTTATATCATTGACGTCCCCCCTTCCCCCATCCATGTTATGAATTTTTAATTTCCCTTATTGAATACTTTTCTTGCATGTCTAGCTACAGAAGAAAGTAGGCAGCCTTTTCAATAACACAGCTGTTGCAGTGGGAATGGATTCATTACTGCCCTTTCAAACTAAACTTGGCAAATTCCTGAATGAAATGGACATTTTCAGTTACAGTCAACATGTTGCTCATTAGTTAGGATTTTGAGGATTTATGGATTATTGTGGTCTTCTGGCACTTTGGCTTTGGGAGCTAGAGAGGAATTTCCCTGCATGCTAAACTGCAAAAACTACAGGTTAAAGCTCACAGGTTTGCAAGCTTCTTCAGCCAAACAATGACTAGGGGGCATAGATTTAAAGTGATTGGTAGAAGGATTAGAGGGGAGTTGAGGAAAATGTTTTTTCACCCACAGAGTGGTAGGGATCTGGAACTCATGCCTGAAAGGGTAGTAGAGGCAGAAACCCTCAACTCATTTAAAAGGTATCTGGATATGCACCTGAAGTCCTGTAACCCCCAGGGATATGGACCAAGTGCTGGAAAGTGGGATTAGGCTGGGCGGTTCATTTCTCTGTTGCCACAGACACAATGGGTAGAGTGGCCACCTTCTGTGCGGTAAGTTTTTCTACATTTTCTAAATATCTGAAGAGAAGGAATGTGCAGGGATGTAGCGAGAGGACAGGGGAGTGGCTGTACATGAATTGCTGCTTAGGAGGGCTATCGCAGACACAATGGGTCGAATGGCCTTCTGTGCTGTTATGATTCTATAGGATCTTGCTCATCCTCCTCTTAAGGTCCCCACCATTCCTGCTTACAGGAATATCATGATGACAGCTTAAAAGTGCAATCACTAGCCTGGTATGGCAATATGGCACTGTCATCACAATCTCCCATGGCAGGAGCAGAGTGCCTCCCCATGGGTTCTATAACTTTCTCCGTGTAGGATATGCAGTGTTTCAGGATTTTAATCCCTCATCCAGTGGCCTGCTTTTCATGGACTACTTTCTTCTGCAACAAGATTGAATAAATTAGGTGACGTTTGGCAGTTGAGTGTGTGGTAAATGTCATGGAAGTGAGAGATGTGGTGGTATTGTTAAAGTGGAGAAAGGGATTTTAGGATTGCGTGTGCATGCGAACAGATATATACTGTGAGATCCCACAATAGTGCCACATCTCCCCACCCCACCCCCCTTAAACAGAGTGCTTGTGAAGGGGGTTAGCTGTACAGCTGTTTCTTATAGAGAGTGAAGAGTATTCTGGTGCCTTTCCTGCCCTGGTCAGGCCATCAAACTTTTGCAGCACTGGTCCTGGGGATGAGAGTTGGCTCTTGGTACCAGTGTCACCTTAATGTAGCACAAGTGACCTTTTCAGTAGGTTTCCTGCCACAGACACCTTGCATTCTGGTCTCTCCTCTCTCCCTCTATTACAGTGCCTTCCATCACCTGCCTTATCTATCCCATACACTTGTTCAGAGTGTGGAATGTAGACTGTGAAGATGAGAATATTTGCACCAAGTTAGTAATGAAGCATGAGAGAGCCAAAAGAACAAGGAGTGGATTAGGATTCAGCTATTTCCTAATGGAGTTCTGGAGACGCCTTTCCTTGCTGAGGAGGAAATGGACTATGATCTCATTGATCCTGCTATTGAAAAGAAGGATGTTAAATGAACATTACAACTGTGCAGGTCTTGGGTTATTCTTTCAGGATGTGTAGAATCAAACAGATGTCTCAATTTGCTTCATGACTTCATATGGAACAAAATCAGGAAAGCATTTTGCTCATACAGGGATCATTGCAATATGTGGCAGTTATATTCCAGTCTGTGACCATATCTCCCTCTTGCAATACACAATAGCGACCCAGGACAGGGGGGGTGCCTCCTTCACACTGGAAGTACAGACTGTAGCCCTGCCTGGATAAGGAAGTGCTGGGGGCAGCTTTGACAGAGCTCTCCGTTCTGGATTACATCTTACACTCTCAGGACATTTACAGTTTAGTGGGAACCATTAGACCAACCATCTCACTGATCAATGACCACCCAAAATCTCTGCCCAGTATGGTGCAGCTGAAGTCAGCTAACATGAAGCTGTTGGCTCTCAAGATAGAACCATGTGCTAGACCATTGACCTAGTCCCTTGAAGGTCTATTCAAAGTGCAGGTGGGTGGGGAGAGGGGGAACCCACTGTCCAGGCAGCCCGAGGGGGTGAAGTCTACAGTGTGTCTGTCTTGAGACTTTGCTGTTCTGCGATGAGGATCACCTCGGTTCCTAGAGCCTCTCGCAACACTTGCTCTTAGGTGGCATCTGGACCAGCGTTAGGATAGGTATTAGAGAAAATTGTAGGGAGCCAGGGGAAATGATGAGAAGTAGTAGCTTGGACTAATTAGTGTAAAATAAGAATTATGTTGCATTTTTACTTAGCTTTGTTGCTCAAAGGTGTTACATTTCCTATTGGTAGGGTTGGGAAATGGGCAATTATAGGCTTTGGTGGCTCCTTCCATATTTCCTACTGCTTTACTTTACCTAATTCAGTCTTTTTCTACCATCAGCTTGTACACCACTTGTAGTCCCCCTATCACTATGTCCATGTTCCTATTGTCATAGAGTATTACAGCACAGAAACAGGCCCTTCGGCCCAACGCGCCTAAGCCAACCATCAAGCACCCATCCGAACTAATCCCATTTCCCCGCACTTGGCCCGTAGCCTTGTATGTTATGGCATTTCAAGTGCTCATCTAAATACTTCTTGAGTGTTGTGAGGGTTCCTGCCTCTACCACCCTTTCAAGCAGTGTGTTCCAGATTTCAACCACCCTCTGGGTGAAAAAGTTCTTCCTCAACTCCCCTCTAAACCTCCTGCCCATTACCTTAAATCTATGCCCACTAGTTATTGACCCCTCCGCTAAGAGAAAAGGTTTCTTCCTATCTATCCTATCAATGCCCCTCATAGTTTCGTATACTTCAATCAGGTCCCTCCTCAGCCTTCTCTGCTCTAAGGAAAACAACCCTAGCCTATCCAGTCTGTCTTCATAACTGAAATGCTCCAGTCCAGGCAACATCCTGGTGAATCTCCTCTGCATCCTCTCCACTGCAATCACATCCTTCCTATAGTATGGCAACCAGAACTGTACACAGTACTCCAGCTGTGGCCTAACTAGCGTTTTATACAGCTCCATCATAACCTCCCAGCTCTTATACTGTATGCCTCAGCCAATAAAGACAAGTATCCCCTATGCCTTCCTAACCACCTTATCTACCTGTGCTGCTGCCTTCAGTGATCTATGGACAAGCACCCCAAGGTCCCTCTGACCCTTTGTACTCCCTAGGGTCCTACCAACCATTGTATATTCCATTGCCTTGTTAGACCTCCCAAAGTGCATCACCTCGCACTTCGCAGGATTGAAACCATGACTTTTTATTTCTTTGTTGTATGTATGAAGTATCCTTCATACATGTTATTGTCTTGTCACTTCTCATGATATTAATCTCTCTTGCCTTTCCACTGAGCAGCTAAATCCTCCTCTCACTATCAACCATGATTCCCCTCACCCTCTATTTCTGCTTCACCCCTTTACCCTTCTTCCATTATTTGGTCCCACCAAATCCTATTCCCTTTCACTAACCCCATCTCATAACTATTCCCTGATCTCCCCTCCTCATGATGTATCCTTACCTCTGTCCATTAAGTGATCTACATCACATTTCCTATTCCCTCGCTAACTTGGCATTTCCCCTGTGATTTATTTCCTCCATCATTACATGCCCCCTCAGCTGCTATTTTTAAAAATTCATTTGTCGGATGTGGGCGTTGCTGAGAAGGCCATCTCTAATTACCCTTGAGAAAGTGCTGGTAATCACACCCTCTTTAAGCCTGCACCCCATGAGCCATCCTGTGAAGCTATTAAGTGGGAGGAGCAGGGATGGGAAGCAGGATTTATTTTGGCAGTGGGAGCAAGAGCCATGAGGGCTGGGAGCTTGAACAGGCTGGAAACAAGAGCTACCAGTTGCAGGGCTGGGCCAATTGGGAGACGATGGCTGGAATTTTATTTTCAGGTGGTGGCCCCACCTACTGGCTGAAGAGTCGGAGGCGAGCTCGCCTCTGCCGGGCCTGGAAGCCACGCATCAACTTTGTGTGTTCCAGGCCCTTAATTGGCCATGGTTGGAACTTCCGCCTCTCTGAGACAGAAAGTCCCACCTCCAAGGATTGGCCAGCAGCTCTTCAGTCCCAGCAGCGCCATTGGGAATGGTGGCCACTGCTGGGACTGTATTCAGCCGGGACAGCAAGATGGAGCAGGCCCCGGAATCAAGGTAAGTGAATGGAGCCTCACCAGGGACAATCGGCTGGGCCCCGGTGAGGCGGGGGTTGCCAATTGAAGGGGGAGAGGGGGAGGTGATCCAGCAGGGGTAACTTGTGCCGCTGGGAGGGGCCCTCTCTGGGGCACAGGGTGCCCCATCAGAAGTGCTGCCCACCACCCCGAGCCCACAAGAAGGCCGCCTGGTATTACTGGGCAGCCTCCTAAGCTGGCCAAGTGGCCAGCTGCCGCTGGTAGGATACCAGCAGCAGGAGGAGGCCCTTAAGAGACAATTAATTGGCCACTTAAGGGCCTCAATTGGCCTGGGGTGGGCAGGCCACTTTCCACCTCCCCTGTTGCTGGTAAAATGGCAGTAGGAGTGGGTAGGCGACGGAAACGGCATCCACCACCTCCTACTTGATCTTACCCCCCACCCCCCCACCCCGCCGTCTCCAGCCCGCTCCCAGTCAATGCCTGAGGCAGGTAGAAAGAGTGCGATTGGACTGTGTGGGATATAACCACAAAAGTAGCAATGTATTTTTTTAAAGCCTTAAGATAGGGAGGATAAGCTTATGGAACACAGGACATGGAGTTAAATTTGCAAGCATTACAATTCCCTAGAAGCAGTCAGTAATGATAATCGGTGGGCAGGGCTGGAGGTGCAAAATTTAAAGGAGCTCATAGGGACATAGGGGAGCAGGGAATTGGACTTGTATTGCAGAGGAGGTACAGCAAGTACCAGCCAGTGGGATCTGAGGCCCAAAATTCAAAACAACTATGGGGGTGGGAAGGGAGTGGTGGAGACTTAGGGGAGGCAGGAAGTGGAGTAGTGGGGGCTTAGAGGGGAGGAAAGGGGTGTAGTGGGGGCTTAGAAGGGTGGGAGGTGGAGTAATGGGGGCTTAGAGGAGCGGGAAAGAGTGTAATGGGGCTTAGGAGGATGGGGAGGGAGTGGTGAGGGCTGAGGTCCCAAGCTGAAATAGTTTCTCAAAGAGGAAGGTCCCAACAAGACATGGATTGGACTGAAGATATAGAGAGGAGAATTGGAATAGCACAATCTACAATAACATTTCAAAATACCAACAAAAAAAACGGAAAATAGGAAGAATTTTTTCAACTTTACTCTATGCAGGCAGAGGTGCTCAAGTGTTAAGTAAACTCTGTTGGGCTCTGTGAAGATGTATTTGTGATGTGAAGACTCTGCAGTTCCATCTGGTGGTAGGTTGGACCTGATATGTAACAAGAACCCCTGACACCTCATTTCCCATTTTACAATGTGAAAACTGATTAAAGTGTCATCTACAGGTATGACAGGGAATGGTGACAGCTAACTGTTGGCACTCTAACACTGGAAAACCCCATAGCAGATGTTTATCTCTCTCTTAAAAAGCAGTACGCAGCATGTACTGGTTTTAATTTATAGATTGTCTGTTGTATTATCTATCCACTGAAGGATTTAGCATTCATTTTAAAACTAATCCATGTTTTCCCTTTTCTCCTTTGTAGTCCTTGTTAAGACTCTTTCTTGATCTGTGGCCAAAGCTAACAACAGTCATACCAAGGTCACATGGACGATTTCAGGATAATCCTGATTATATTGTGGTTTATTTGTAAAAAGAGGTGTCCATATCGTAAATAGTGTTTAGCCTTATACTCTACATAAGGATTTTTTGTTATCTTTTTGAATTACATATTTTTTGTTCATTTGCATTCTCTTTGTATGGGTACTCAAAATTTAATTAACTACTAGAGATGGAATATTAGTACAGTATTTGAACTGATTACATTGAAATTAGTAAGTTATTTGCATGGCATTTAGAATATAGAGCAAAAGAGTATGACAGCAAGGCTTGGATGAAAATGTCACATAAACAAATTGAGCCTAATGTCTTCTGTTGGAGAAACCGCAGATGAGAGGAGTAAAGCTGCTGCCTGAAGTGGTTCATACAGAAATGATAGACTCATCTCAGAGGCAACATGGCTTTATTGTCGGAGAGTTGGAAGAGCAGCTTGTAAATGCTGGATATGAATGCTGGAAAGGCAAATTTAAATATAGTATTTCGAAGAGAAATGGTTAAACACTGGTTTGAGAATCAGATTTGTATACTATCGTTGTTATCCTGCACTGTGAATTATTGAAGAATGGGCTGAATCATTTAAGTGGCATTTTCTAATTCCTAAATTCATCAAGTTATTATGAAATTTCAGATAATTAGCCTGTATTTTTAATTCAACAATACCTAACATTTCCTTAATTTAATTGGCAAATATATTGTTCCCTACGTTTTTTTCTTGCTACTTTTCATTTTATTGCCTTGCCCTTCACAGAACCATCAATGCTACTGGTTAACTGACCCACCAGCAAAAGTACAGACAAGCTAACTAAGCAGACTATGTATTAGACAAGACTAGTAGAGTCCAATGTTCTAGTGCTTGGCAACCTGGTCACTTTGGTGTTTCCTTAGTTTTTGTAAATTATAAACCATTTCATTTGGTTCCTTTCATCTCACACTATCCCTGCACCAGGCAATAGATGATGAATTAACATCTTCCAATGGAACTCTATAAACAACCACTATAGCATGTGCACCAGTTCACTTGGTCTCAATCCAGTGACCCTATAATAGAAAGTGCCCATATAGATGCAGGTCAGATTGGAGTCAGCTACAATTCCCATCCCACCTCTACTGACGTAGTTAAATAGCTTCTTGATATTTAAGACCCAATTTGTAATACTATAACAACAATGCACTTTTATACAATGCCTTTAATGTCCCACAGTAATCAGACAAAACTGACACCTTGCCAAAGAAGGAGATAACAAGGTGGGTGCCTAACAGCCTGTCAACATTATAGATGAAATACGGTACCTGCATTTTACTAAGTTATCTCTCCTCCTCATTTTAATTGGCAACCTGCATATGAATTATGGGTGCAATAGGTTTGGCTGGGAACAGGAAATCTGGCAAAAGTGGTAGTACTTAAAGGGCTGCTGTTCACCAGGAAAGGAAAGGGGAGTTTATGTTGTAGTGAGAATATGTGGTTGCTGGAGAAGAACTGTGACCAACAGTCTGACCAAAGGTGTATGCATCCAGGAATGTGGGGAAAGTTTTCCCTTTTATTGAGGCATTCTTGGAAGTCCAGCTGAAGGAGGTACAGCAAAGTAGGTCAGTTGTTTGGAGAGGAAGGCTGATTGGTTGGAGGTAACTAAGATTGTGAATGGAGTCTTCCAGGTCCATTGAAACTAACAACAGATGAAGAAGTTTGGTGGTATTAGAAGTACCAAAGTAAGTGTCCGCTTTAAACATGCTTTTTTAAATGTTTTCATGGGTTGTGAGCATTGCTGGCAAAGTCAGCATTTTTTTGCCCATCTCTAATTGCCCTTGAGATGGCAGTGGTGAGTTTCCTTCTTAAACCACTGCAGTCCATATGGTGTGGGTACACCCACAATGCTGTGAAGAAGGGAGTTCCAGGCTATTGACCCAGTGATAGTGAATGAACGGCGATATAGTTCCAAGTCAGGATGGTGTGTGACTTGGAGGGGAACTTGCAGATGGTGGTGTTCCCACGTGTCTGCTGCCCTTGTCTTTCTAGGTGGTAGAGGTCGTAGGTTTTGAAGGGGCTGTTGAAGGAGGCTTGGCGAGTTGCTGTAGTGTATCTTGTATATGATACATACTGCTGCCACTGTGCGTCGTTGATGGAGGGAGTGAATGTTTAAGGTGATGGATGGGGTGCCGATCTAATGGGCTGCTTTGTCCTGGATGGTGTTGAGCTTCTTGAGTGTTGTTGGAGCTGCACCCATCCAGGAAAGTGTAGAGTATTCCATGATACTCCTAACTTGTGCCTTGTAGATGGTGGACAGGTTCTGGGGAGTCAGGAGGTGAGTTATGTGGCGCAGAATTTCCAGCCTCTTGACCTTTTTTTAGTATTTATATGACTGGTCCAGTTAAACTTCCAAGCCCTAAGTAACCCCCAAGATGTTGATGGGGGGGCCTCAGCAATGGTAATGCCATTGAATGTCAAGGGGACTGTTGTATTATCTGTTCCAAGATTAATACAAATGAAGTTGAAGGGCAGGCATAGAGGTTGAATACAAAGCTTTAAGGGAGACTTGTTGTTGCTTCAGCTTACACATGCTAACTGACTGTGCAAGAGAACTGAATAACGCGATATTGTATCACTTCCTGTGATGACATACATATTAGCATAATATATATTTAAGTGATTATATTTAACATACTAACAAACATACTATCAGAACAAGGAGATGGTTAGATTCTCCCTTTTTGGAGATGGTCATTGCCTGGCACTTGTGGCGTGAATGTTACTTGTCACATATCGGCCCAAGCCTGAATGTTGTCCAAGTCATGCTGCATCTGGACACAGGCTGCTTCAGTATCTGAGGAGTTGTGAATGGTGCTGAACATTGCGCAATCATCAGCGAACATCCCCACTTCTGACCTTATGATGGTGGAAAGATCATTGATGAAGGCAGTTGGGGCTCGGACACTACCCTGGGGAACGAATACAGTGATGTCCTGGGACTGAGATGTTTGGCCTCCAACAATGCTATTTCACCATTGGGTATATTGTAAGAACATAAGAAATTGGAGCAGGAGTAGGCCATTTGATTCTTTGAACCTGCTCCGCCATTCAATAAGATCATAGCAGATCTTTTACCTCAACTCCACCTTCTCACACTATCCCAATATCTCTTAATTCCTAGTACCCCAAAATTTATCAATCTCTGTCTTGAATATATTCAATGTCTGAACATCTACAGCTCTCTCGAGTAGAAAATTCAAAAGATTCACAACCTTTTGAGTGCTGAAATGTCTCCTCATCTGAGTTGTAAATGGCCAATCTCTTATTTTGAGACTGTGACCCCTTAATTCTAGGTTCCCCAGCCAGGGGAAACACCCTCCTAGCATCTACCCTAGGATGGAGGGATTGTCCTATGAGGAAAGATTAAATAGACTGGGCCTTTATTCTCTGGAGATTAAAAGAATGAGAGTTGATCTCATTCAAACATACAAAATTCTTACAGGACTCGACAGGGTAGATGCAGGAAGGATGTTTCCCCTGACTGGGGAGTCTAGGACCAGGGGATACAGTCTCAAAATAAGGGGCAGGCCATTTAGGACTGTGATGTGGGGGAATTTCTCCACTCAGAGGGTGGTGAATCTTTGGAATTCTCTGCCCCAGAGGGCTATGGAGGCTCAGTCATTGAGTATGTTTAAGACTGAGGTCTAGATTTCTACATATTAAAAACATCAAGGGTTACAGGGATAGTGCAGGAAAATGGTGTTGAAGTAGAAGATCAGCCTTGATCTGATTGAATGGCAGAGTGGACTCGAAGAGCTGAATGGCCTACTCCAACTCCTATTTCTTATGTTCTTATGTTACCCTGTTAAACCCCTTAGAATTTTATATGTTTCAATTCAATCACCTCAAATTTTTCTAAATTCTAGGGAATATAGGCCTAGTCTACTCAAGCTCTCCTCATAGGACAATCCCCTCATCCCAGGATTCAGTTTAGTGAACCTTTGTTGTGCTTCCTCGAAGGCAAATATATCTTTTCTTAGGTAAGGAGACCAAAACTGTACACAGTATAGTAGGTGTGATCTCAATTGTATTAAAACTTTTTTATTCTTATATTCCGAATTTAGAAGAATTCAAGGTTTTCTAATTGAAAGATATAAAATTCTAAGGGGTTTAACAGAACATACAAAGATAATCGGCAACCTTTTCAACACATTCTTTCATTGCAGAAAAGGACACTCTTCTAGTAGGGCATACAAATAGCTTTCACTGTGACACACAAATGTTGAATGTGTGCTGCAAACCAGCACAAACCAGAATGGATATGCATACTGTATTACAAACATACAAACTAAGAGCAGAAGTAGAATGTACTCACTGAACGAGGGATGTGAATAGGCAACAGGAATTGTTACCTTTATACTTCTGCAATTTCTAACATCAGGATGTCTTGTGTGCACTTCCAGGAGAAACCAGTTCACAAGAACTACGAGCAGAAGCATACTGATAGGACCTCCCAATGTGAGAGAGCTGTCTTCATTTGAGGAGGTAGCCCTGGATTCCCTATAAGGTTTGGGGAGGGAGAGGTTGGAGCCAAGCTACCACTGCCCTGTGAGTAACCTCTTTGTTCTCAATGTTACCCCTACTTACGCTGTCACTCAGTAGCACAGAGGCATACACTGAAGAACAATAGTTCAGAACACAATGTAGTAGCAGCTTAGTTTTCTGAGAAAGCATTTTGTCCAAAGCTCTTATAACACATCTTCCTTTTCTTTTCCTATAGGATCCTCACACAATAAGGCAACAGAAACTGGTGGTGGCTAAGAACCGGCTCATCACACATACTCAAACATTCCACCTGGAACATGAACTGTTGCAGATCCTAGCACAGCCATGAGATTGGAATTTCAGTTCCAGTGTGTTTGAAGAGCAACAAATGGAGATGGCAACTGAGGAACAGCAGCTGCTGCCCAGAATCAGAATCTCTGCTACAGAGGAACAATGAAGGTTAGTGGAATGGGCAGACTGGGGAAGATGCAAGTTAATGTAGATAAATGTGAACTAATATATTTAACAAGTAATGGAAAGGCACTAAAGAGTGTGGATGAACAGAAAACCTCAGGAATTCAAATACATAATTCCTTGTTTTGTTTTTAAAAGAAAGCCAAATTGCATTTTGTATTTGATAAAGACGGGCATAGAAAACAACAGTAAAGAAGTAATGATGAATCTACAAAAAATAAATGCTTAGGCAATAGTACTATTACTGTGTGAAGATGTGTCCTTCCTCCGCCAAACCCCCATTATAGAAAGGACATGAAATCTATAGAGAGCATAAAGTATAGGTTCACTGGGATGATCCCAGAGATGGAAAATTACAATTATGAGGAAAGACTTGTGCCACTGGGACTATTTCATAGGAGAAGTTTTAATAGAACTTTGGAATTATAAAGATTTTGATAGATTAACTGGGAAAGACTATTACCTGATTGGGGAATCAGTAACCAGGGGGCTCATTAATTTAAAAATATGCAAAAGTTTTGCATGATTATTTTGGAGACTTTTGCTGAGCTATATAGGCACCCAGTCTGAATGGTCTATAGAATTTTTGCTATTTATTTTCAAAAATATACTTTGTTCATAAAATTTGTTAAAATACATTACATAACAATTCAAATTGGACATTAGAATAAAGTGCAACACAGATACGTTTCTTTCAATACAGTACATGAGATGCCTCACTATCCTTGCCATTTCAGGTTATATTTACAATGTGCATTATATGTTAAAACATTCTCTGCTGCTTACAACCCAATGGGTTAGTCATAGGGTCATAGAAGTATACAGCACAGAAACAGGCCCTTTGGGCCATCGTGTCAGTGCCGGCCATCAAGCACCTATCTATTCTAATCTCATTTTCCAGCACTTGGCCCGTAGCCTAGTACGCTATGGCATTTCAAGTGCTCATCTAAATACTTCTTAAATGTCCGTGAGGGTTCCTGCATCTACCACCCCTTCAGGCAGTGTGCTCCAGATTGCATCCACCCTCTGAGTGAAAACATTTTTCCTCCAATCCCCTCTAAACCTCCTGCCCCTTACCTTAAATCTATGCCCCCTGGTTATTATTTTTTTGCACAGTTTCCAGCTCCTCGGTTCATGATGGCGGCACAGTGGCGCAGTGGTTAGCACCGCAGCCTCACAGCTCCAGCGACCCGGGTTCAATTCTGGGTACTGCCTGTGTGGAGTTTGCAAGTTCTCCCTGTGTCTGCGTGGGTTTTCGCCGGGTGCTCCGGTTTCCTCCCACCACCAAAAGACTTGCAGGTTAATAGGTAAATTGGCCATTATAAATTGCCCCTAGTATAGGTAGGTGGTAGGGGAATAGAGGGACAGGTGGGGATGTGTTAGGAATATGGGATTAGTGTAGGATTAGTATAAATGGGTGGTTGATGGTCGGCACAGACTCGGTGGCTCGAAGGGCCTGTTTCAGTGCTGTATCGCTAAATAAAAAAAATAAAAAAATAAATGGCAGGAGGGCCTTACACAGTGGTCTTTCCCCATTGAGCCTTTGTAGCAGCTGCCCCAAGCTTTAGTGCGTCCCTCAGCACGCAGTCTTGGACCTTGGAATGTGCCAGTCCGCAACACTCAGTCATGGAACAGCTCTTTTGCACTGAAAGACCAGAAAATTTTGTGCAGACCAAAGTGCATTTTCCACCAAGTTGATGGTCCTATAGCAGGAGTTGATGTTTATCTTGGTATGCGTCCCTGGGAGCAGCCTGTAGAGCACTGAGTTCTGCATTATGGAGCTGCTCGGGATGAACCTTGACAAAAACCACTGCATCTCTTTCCAGACCTGCTTTGCAAAGGCACAGTTCAGAAGGAGCTGATGCAGTTGAAGTCATGGCCTAGAATGACCAGCCTGGACGTGGCCAGCAGCAGTGGGAGCTGCTGGAGAACGGTCAGCCACTCGCTGTATTGAACTGGGGTGTACATGTTGATTAACCGGAGCACTGCGTTTTTGTACATTACGTTTGCTACAAAGAGGCGGCCGCCCACCACCTCCTTAACTTCAGAGCTGGTGAAGTTGCCTCTGTGCGTGCAGCAGAATACCCAGGCCAGAGGAATGGGAATTATTTTCCCCTGACCAGATCGATGGCCCGTGGAACCACCATTGTGACCATTGCCTGTAGGTGCTGAGGTGCAGTATTCCACACTCCTGCAGAAACAGCAGGTTGGCTTTGACCTTGGCAAGCTACCCCAAGGTTGAAACACATCACATAGTGGGCTTAACGCCACACACGTTAATGGAGGCAATCTTTAGCCCCATTAAAACTGTATGTTGCTTACCGTTCCAGGTGTCTGTGCTAGTCCCAGCCCTTGAATATATTCTTAGATACCCACAGTGTTCACAAACTGTTGCACTGTTGTTGGACTGAGAAAACCATCCTGGTCACCCACAGGAGGGTTGTTCCATTGAGGTGACATTGGAAGTTGCTCTTGCAAGCAGCGAGATTTGGACTGTCCTCCATTGATGCTGTCTTTCCCCTCTGTTCCTCATCGAGGACATTGCTGCTCCCCGCTTCCCGGAGCTGGGCTGCGCCGGGCGTCTCTCTGCACCTGGCGCTTTGGGGTTAGGGTGCACTGGGCCCTTCGCCGCTGCCAGTATTTCGGAGCTGGAGGTCTTCTCCTCCAGCTCCTTTGCATTCTGTCGCTTCTTTTGCAGGTGTTGTTTTTCCTGCCTTTCCTCATCCGATGAGGAGCAGCCACTGTAGTCTGTCTCAGACTGAGCTTCTTTGTGGGTTTCCTCTTAACCACTTGCCGTTCACCCAGTGTCCCTCTGCCATTCCTCTTCCATTGGTTCTTTCTGCTGAGGAGGGGGCTCAGGGCACAGGGTTGGTGTTTGGCATGCAGCACCCTTTTCCTTGTCCTTCTTTGTTAGATGCTGCTCGGTGGGGGGGGGGGGTGCTTGGTGGGGGAGAAGGGGTGCTGGTCTCCTTCGCAGCAGCAGCCACATTCGCTGTTCCCTCCTCGTGCCCCTCCTTGGTTCTCGACGTCTGTGCATAACTGAGGCAGCATTTTGGGCAGGACTTGTCAAGGTGGCCTGACCCACCACACAGATTGCAGCACTTAATCTGCTTGCAGTCCTTTGTCTGGTGGCCTTCCTGCTTGCAGTTCTTGCTTCTCCCCTGACAGGTATCTATCAGAATCTTTGCTATTGGTGTGCTCAACACTAATTCTGGTTAAATCATGTGCTTTCATTGCATTAATGTTATACTGCTGTTTGGGATTCCTCAGTAAGGTCATTATAGCCTTGTTCTTCCAGCAACCATCTGTCCAGTCTATCTGAACCCCAGTCCAAGTTCAGCAGACTGACCATTGGTTAGTATTACGCTCATTTTATATGATCAAAGTATATCCAGGGTACAGCTCATCCATGGACTTTGGAATTTAGCATGAGGTTTAATGAATAAAATAATGAAGATTGACACTAGCCATCAGAGCATCCTCCTTTTGCTTGTTTTTTTTGGCTACAAAATAAAGCTCACCATGAATGGGATGCAATCGGCATGCCCAATTTCACGATCTGTGCTTATCTCTAACAAATCTCCACTGGCAGCATAGTGCTTTGCAAAATCAGAGCTCACAGCTAAAAAAATTATCCATTTGTGTGAGATAATGAAAGACTACTGGGGCCTATGATACAGATCCCAGCATGAATAAGTGTTTGAAAGAGAGAAAAAACACAGGGAGGGGGAGTGAGGTTTGGGGGTGGGGGAGGCAGGTCAGGGGGAAAGACTTCACCCTTAATTAATCCTGTTTTTTGTTTTGTTAAAGACAGCATTTCTGCAGCAGATTGAAGGAAAGGCAGCTGTGTGAACTTTATTACATTATCATTTCCTCTCAGGAAATGTCAATCGCACAAAACCTTTCAGCATAAATGCACAGCCAGACTGGCAGGGTCTCACCCTGAACTTCAGACTTTTCATAATTATCCAAGAGCTTGTGTTAAAAAAAAAATCAGCGCACAAAATATTGTTCTGTGATAGATGTTGCCAGACTGAAATAAAATTCCTCTTCTGTTGGAGAACAGCAGCTTGTGTGCTTGGCTCCATAATGGTCCAAAAATTAAATCATGAGGAACGATAGCCTTGAAATATGCAGTGTCTGAAAATGTAACTTTGTTACGTAATTTTCCTGACTGAGATTAATTACTATTTTTAACTTTAGTGCAAACGAGTCTTAAAGTGAAGATTCCAAATGTCCCAGATCTGAGCATAGATTTGTAATTCTTCTGAACCTGTCAATGACTGCACAAATAGAGCTTCTATTTCCCAAGCTTAAGGGATTCTGGCAGGTTTATGAAAACATAGGAACATAGGACTTAGGAGCAGGAGTAGGCCATTTGGGCCTTCATGGCTGCTCCGCCATTCGATAAGATCATGGCTGATTTGGTTGTGGTCTCAACTCCACTTTCCTGTCTGCCCCCCATTACCCTTGACTCCCTTGTCCATCAAAAATCTAACTCAGCCTTGAATAAATTTAATTACCCAGCCTCCACTGCTTTCTGGGGAAGAGAATTCCACAGATTAATGACTTCTGAGAGAAAAAAATTCTCATCTCCATCTTAAAAGGGAGACCTCTTATTCTTAAACTGTGTCCCCTACTTCTAGTCTCCTCCACAAGAGGAAACATCCACTCTATCAAGTCCCCTCAGGATTTTATATTTCAATCAGATCACCTGTCATTCTTCTAAACTCTATAGATATAGGCCCAACCTGTTCAACCTTTCTTCATAAGGTAAGCCCTTCATCCCCTTCTCTGAACTGCTTCTAATGCAATTATATCCTTTTTCAAATAAGGAGACCAAAACTGTATACAGTACTCCAGATGTGGTCTCACCAAGGCCCTGTATAGTTGCAGTAAAACTTCTCTACTTTTATACTCGATTCCCTTTGCAATAAATGCCAACATTCCATTTACCTTCCTAATCACTTGCTGTACCTACATACTAACTTTTTGTGATTCATGTACCAAGACACCCAGAGCCCTTTGTACCATCGAGTTCTGCAATCTCTCTCCATTTAAATAGTATACTGCTTTTATATTCTTCCTGCCAAAGTCACATTTTCCCACATTATAATCCATCTTCCAAATTTTTGCTCACTCACGTAACTGATCTCTTTGTAATCTCTTTGTAGACTCTTTACCTTCTTTTGACAACTTACTTTCTTTCCTATCTTGGTATCATCAGCAAATTTAGCAACCATACATTTGGTCCCTTCAACCAAATCATTGATATAGATTGTAATTAGTTGAGGCCCCAGCACAGCTCCCTGTGGCACTCCACTTGTTACAGTTTGCCAACCTGAAAAATACTCATGTATCCCTACTCTCTGCTTCCTGTTAGCTAGCCAATCCTTTATCCATGCGAATATGTTACCCCCTACACCATCTGCTCTTATCTTGCGTAGTAACCTTTGATGTAAAGATGTGTTCCAGATATTTTTAACTCACTGCTGCAGCTGTTTATGATACAGTGTGGAATTTTATCCAGATGGTAATACCTTCAGATACCCAGCAAGGGGCGCTCCCAACCTACACTTGAGCATGAATCAGCAGTCACACGAGGTGATAGGACAGGTTATCGGCCCCATTTGAATTTATGTGTGTATAGAATATTAATTATAAGTTTGCTTCAGTTGAGAAATGTGAAAAAGATGCAGTTAACAAATCCCCAGGTGACAAAGTACCAAATTTTGGATTTGCAACCATTCTGCTCCAGTTTATAAAAGATTACTGGTTAAATCAAGTGTATCTGAAATCAATGTGAGTTGATCCCACTGTTGCTGAAAATTGGGTTTTGTGGCACTCCAGAATTAAGGGGAAACTTATATGAGTCTGTGATGCTGTCCCTGTAGTGACTATTGTGAGCATCACAGCAGCAATATAGCACCTTTAATGTAGAAAAAGTACTTAACATGGAATTATTGAGTGGTTACAGCACAGAAGGAGACCATAAATGTAAGATGGTCACCGATAAATCCAATGAGGAATTCAGGAGAAACTTATTTACACGGAGAGTGATTAGAATGTAGAGCTCACTACCACAGGAAGTAGTTGAGGCAAATTACATAGGGGAAGCTAGATAAGCACATGATGGAGAAAAGTATGTTTTGACGGTGCAAGATGAAGTGGAGTGGGAGAAAAGTTGTGTGGAGCATAACCACCGGCATCTACCTGTTAGGCTGAATGGCCTGTTTCTGTGCTGTAAATACTTTGTAATTTGTAATAGCATGTATTACTGATGTTGCAGACTCCTGCAGGTGGCAGGGCATGGAGCTGATGGCAATGACCATCGAGGTGACTGCATGTTCCATTTTGACTGTGGGGTGTCAGAATACCTCCCTCAATTGCATTGCAGATTCCACCAGACTATCCAGTAAGTTATGGAACCTTCTTGACAGGCAGTCTAATGAATTCAGCAGTTGCTGGTGTATAGAAATCATTAGTTTTTTTATAAAGTGCCTGGAAATCAGGGATGCTTCCAGTGTCCCTGACGACCATGTGTGCAGGAAGTGTATCCACCTGCAGCTACTGGCTACCCGCATTACAGAGTTAGAGCTGCAGGTGGATTCACTGTGGAGCATCCGCGATGCTGAGGACGTCGTGGATAGCACGTTTAGTGAGGTGGTCACACCGCAGGTAATGCCTGTACAGGCAGAAAAGGGATGGGTGACCATCAGACGGAATAGTAGGCGCAGGCAGCTAGTGCAGGAGTTCCCTGTGGCCATCCCCCTCTCAAACAGATATACCGACCGCTTTGGATGCTGTTGGGGGGGATGACCCCCCAGAGGAAAGCAGCAACAGCCAGGTCCTTGGCACCACGAAGGGCTCTGCTGCACAGCAGGGGAGGAAAAGGGGTGGAAGAGCTATAGTGATAGGGGTGCAGATAGGCATTTCTGTGGCTGCAAACAAGACTCCAGGATGGTATGTTGCCTCCCTGGTGCTAAGGTCAAGGATGTCTCGGAGCGGCTGCAGGACATTCTGAAAAGGGAGGGTGAGCAGCCAGAGGTCATGGTCCATATTGGTACTAATGACATAGGCAGGAAAAGAGATGAGGTCCTGCAAAGTGAATATAGGGAGTTAGGCAGAAGGTTAAAAATTAGGACCTCTAGGGTTGTAATCTCAGGATTACTCCCTGTGCCACGTGCTAGTGAGGGTAGTGAGGGAGGATAAGGCAAATGAATGTGTGGCTGAACAGCTGGTGTGGGCGGGAGGGCTTCAGCTACTTGGATCATTGGGATCTCTTCTGGTGCAGAGGCGACCTGTACAAGAGGCACGGGTTGCATCTAAACTGGAAGGGGAACAATATCCTTGCGGGGAGGTTTGCTACTACTACTCAGGAGGATTTAAACTAGTCTTGCAGTGGGGTGGGACCCAAAGTAGTAGTCTCTCCGATGAGATAGTTGAGGCAAATGTAGAGGTTAAAGCAAGCAAGTCCAGTAGGTAGGCCGGGCAGGGGCAGGACAGTGAGCGTGGAAGGTCTGGTAGGCTAAACAGTATTTACTTTAATGCAAGAAGCCTTACAGGTAAGGCAGATGAACTCAGAGCATGGATCGGTACATGGGATTGTGATATTATAGCTATTACGGAAACATGGTTGAGGGATTGGCAGGACTGGCAGCTCAATGTTCCAGGGTACCGATGTTTCCGGCGTGACAGAGGTGGAGGTAAGAGAGGAGGGGGAGGTGCACTATTGATTAGGGAGGACATCACGGCAGTACTTAGAGAGGATATCCCGAGGGGAATGTCTAGCGAGGTCGTATGGGTAGAACTTAGAAATAAGAAAGGGGTGATCACTTTGATGGGATTATACTATAGGCCCCCCAATAGTCAGAGGGCATTGGAGGAGCATATATGTGGGGAAATCACAGATAGGTGTAGGAATTATGGGGTTGCAATAGTAGGTGATTTTAACTTCCCTAATATTGACTGGGACTGCCTTAGTGCTAAGGGATCAGATGGGGAAGAATTTGTTAAGTGTGTCCGGGATAGTTTTCTGAAGCAGTATGTGGATGGCCCTACATTCACGGAGAAGACTCGGAGGGCGGAGTTCCGGACCGGTAAGTATAAAAAACTTACCTCTGGTAAAAAAAAACTGAAAAGTGACATCACAGGAAAGCTGTGACTTGATTGGCTGGTAGGGAATTTGTACTGAATTTGAAAATAAAACATTGGTAAAAATTGATTAAAACCCTTAATTAACTAATTAATAAGTAGAGTAACTAAACCAGAGGGAGGAGATTACTGTATTTAGTTAGCATTTAATATTAATAGTAGGAATCTAGCACTAGGGACCATATAGTTAATTATCACAATTTAGTAAGGATTTAATAAGTATTTATTTTATATTAATTAACTAATTAGTGCTAGAAATGTCAGTTAGAGGGGTGAAGTGCTTCACCTGTGAGATGTGGGAGGTCCGTGACGCTTCCAGCGTTCCAGACGACTACATCTGCAGGAAGTGTACCCAGTTGCAGCTCCTCACAGACTGCATGGATCGGTTAGAGCGGCAACTGGATGCACTTAGGAGCATGCAGGTGGCGGAAAGCGTCATAGACAGGAGTTTTAGAGAAGTGGTTACACCCAAGGTGCAGGCAGATAGATGGGTGACCGCTAGAAGGGGCAGGCAGTCAGTGCAGGAATCCCCTGTGGCTATCCCCCTCTCTAACAAGTATACTGTTTTGGATACTGTTGGGGGGGATGGCCTATCAGGGGAAAACAGCAGCAGCCAGAGCAGTGGCACCACGGCTGGCACTGTTGTTCAGCAGGGAGGGACAAAGCGCAGAAGAGCAATAGTTATAGGGGACTCTATAGTCAGGGGCACAGATAGGCGCTTCTGTGGACGTGAAAGAGACTCCAGGATGGTATGTTGCCTCCCTGGTGCCAGGGTCAAGGATGTCTCTGAACGGACAGGGGGCATTCTGAAGGGGGAGGGTGAACAGCCAGAGGTTGTGGTACACATCGGTTCCAACGACATAGGCAGGAAGAGTGATGAGGTCCTGCAGGGGGAGTTTAGGGAGTTAGGTAGAAAGTTAAAAAACAGGACCTCTAGGGTTGTAATCTCGGGATTACTCCCTGTGCCACGTGCCAGTGAGGCTAGAAATAGGAAGATAGTGCAACTAAACACGTGGCTGAGCAGCTGGTGTAGAAGGGAGGGTTTCAGATATCTGGACCATTGGGATCTCTTCAGGGACAGATGGGACCTGTACAAGAAGGACGGGTTGCATCTAAACTGGAGGGGCACAAATATCCTGGCTGCAAGGTTTGCTAGCGTCACTCGGGAGGGTTTAAACTAGTGTGGCAGGGGGGTGGGAACCAGAGCAGTAGGACAGCAAGTGAAATAAATGAAGGGGAACTAGTAAATAAGGCCAGTAAGACTAAGAGGAAGAGCAGGCAGGGAGATGTTGCGGAGAACAGCGGGACTGGTGGTCTGAAGTGCATTTGTTTCAATGCAAGAAGTATAACAGGTAAGGCAGATGAACTTAGAGCTTGGATTAGTACTTGGAACTATGATGTTGTAGCTATTACAGAGACTTGGTTGAGGGAAGGGCAGGATTGGCAGCTAAATGTTCCAGGATTTAGAAGCTTCAAACGGGATAGAGGGGGATGTAAAAGGGGTGGGGGAGTTGCATTACTGGTTAAGGAGAATATCACAGCTGTACTGTGGGAGGACACCTCGGAGGGGTCATGCAGCGAGGCAATATGGGTGGAGCTCAGGAATAGGAAGGGTGCAGTCACGATGTTGGGTGTTTACTACAGGCCTCCCAACAGCCAGCGGGAGGTAGAGGAGCAGATATGTAGACAGATTTTGGAAAGATGTAAAGGTAACAGGGTTGTAGTGGTGGGTGATTTTAACTTCCCCTATATTGACTGGGACTCACTTAGTGCTAGGGGCTTGGATGGGGCAGCATTTGTAAGGAGCATCCAGGTGGGCTTCTTGAAACAACACGTAGATAGTCCAACTAGGGATGGGGCTGTACTGGACCTGGTATTGGGGAATGAGCCCGGCCAGGTGGTCGAAGTTTCAGTAGGGGAGCATTTCGGGAACAGTGACCATAATTCCATAAGTTTTAAGGTACTTGTGGATAAGGATAAGAGTAGTCCTCGGGTGAAGGTGCTAAATTGGGGGAAGGCTAATTTTAACAATATTAGGCAGGAACTGAAGAATATAGATTGGGGGTGGCTGTTTGAGGGTAAATCAACATCTGACGTGTGGGAGTCTTTAAAACGTCAGTTGATTAGAATCCAGGACCAGCATGTTCCTGTGAGGAAGAAGGATAAGTTTGGCAAGTTTCGGGAACCTTGGATAATGCGGGATATTGTGAGCCTCGTCAAAAAGAAAAAAGAAGCATTCGTAAGGGCTGGAAGTCTAGGAACAGACGAATCCCTTGAGGAATATAAAGACAGTAGGAAGGAACTTAAGCAAGGAGTCAGGAGGGTTAAAAGGGGTTATGAGAAGTCATTGGCAAACAGGATTAAGGAAAATCCCAAGGCTTTTTATACGTATATAAAGAGCAAGAGGGTAACCAGGGAAAGGGTTGGCCCACTCAAGGACAGAGAAGGGAATCTATGTGTGGAGCCAGAGGAAATGGGTGAGGTACTAAATGAGTACTTAGCATCAGTATTCACCAAAGAGAAGGACTTGGTGGATGATGAGCCTAAGGAAGGGAATGTAGATAGTCTCAGTCATCTCATTATCAAAAAGGAGGAGGTGTTGGGTGTCTTGCAAAGCATTAAGGTAGATAAGTCCCCAGAATACTGAGGGGAGCAGGGGAAGAAATTGCTGGGGCCTTGACAGAAATCTTTGCATCCTCATTGGCTACAGGTGAGGTCCCAGAGGACTGGAGAATAGCCAATGTTGTTCCTTTGTTTAAGAAGGATAATCCAGGAAATTATAGGCCAGTGAGCCTTACGTCAGTGGTGGGGAAATTATTAGAGAGGATTCTTCGGGACAGGATTTACTCCCATTTGGAAACAAATGGACGTATTAGCGAGAGGCAGCATGGTTTTGTGAAGGGGAGGTCGTGTCTCACTCATTTGATTGAGTTTTTTGAGGAAGTAACAAAGATGATTGATGAAGGAAGGGCAGTGGATGTTATCTATATGGACTTCAGTAAAGCCTTTGACAAGGTCCCTCATGGCAGACTGAGACAAAAGGTGAAGTCACATGGGATCAGAGGGGAGCTGGCAAGATGGATACAGAACTGGCTTGGTCATAGAAGACAGAGGGTAGCAGTGGAAGGGTGCTTTTCTGAATGGAGGGATGTGACTAGTGGTGTTCCGCAGGGATCAGTGCTGGGACCTTTGCTGTTTGTCGTATATATAAATGATTTGGGGGAAAATGTAGCTGGTCTGATTAGTAAGTTTGCGGACAACACAAAGGTTGGTGGAGTTGCGCATAATGGTGAGGATTGTCAGAGGATACAGCAGGATATAGATCGGTTGGAGACTTGGGCAGAGAAATGGCAGATGGAGTTTAATTCAGACAAATGTGAGGTAATGCATTTTGGAAGGTCGAATGCAGGTGGGAAGTATACAGTAAATGGCAGAACCCTTAGGAGTATTGACAGGCAGAGAGATCTGGGTGTACAGGTCCACTGGTTACTGAAAGTGGCAACGCAGGTGGATAAGGTAGTCAAGAAGGCATACGGCATGCTTGCCTTCATCGGTCGGGGCATAGAGTATAAAAATAGGCAAATCATGCTGCAGCTGTACAGAGCTTTAGTTAGGCCACACTTAGAATATTGCGTGCAATTCTGGTTGCCACACTACCAGAAGGACGTGGAGGCTTTGGAGAGGGTACAGAAGAGGTTTACCAGGATGTTGCCTGGTCTGGAGGGCATTAGCTATGAGGAGAGGTTGGATAAACTCGGATTGTTTTCACTGGAACGACGGAGGTGGAGGGGCGACATGATCGAGGTTTACAAAGTTATAAGCGGCATCGACAGAGTGGATAGTCAGAAGCTTTTTCCCAGGGTGGAAGAGTCAGTTACTAGGGGACATAGGTTTAAGGTGAGAGGGGCAAAGTTTAGAGGGGATGTGCGAGGCAAGTTCTTTACACAGAGGGTGGTGAGTGCCTGGAACATGTTGCCGGGGGAGGTGGTGGAAGCATGTACCATAGAGACGTTTAAGAGGCATCTTGACAAATACATGAATAGGAAGGGAATAGAGGGATACGGACCCCGGAAGTGCAGAAGGTTTTAGTTTAGGCAGGCATCAAGATCAGCGCAGGTTTGGAGGGCCGAATGGCCTGTTCCTGTGCTGTATTGTTCTTTGTTCTTTGTACTAGAGAAGCAGCTACACTCGACCTCCTCTTAGGAAATTAGGCTGGGCAGGTAGTTGATGTGTCAGTGGGGGAGCACTTTGGGACCAGTGACCATAACTCTATTAGCTTCAAGATAGCTATGGAAAAGGATAGGACTGGTCCAGGGTGAAGTCCTAAATTGGGTGAAGGCTAATTTCGATGGCATCAGACAGAAACTCTCAAAAAATGAATGGGAGAGGCTGTTTACAGGTAAAGGGACGTCTGGCAAGTGGGAGGCTTTTAAAAGTGAGATAGGAAGAGTTCAGGGCCGGCATGTTCCTGTTAGATGGAAGGGCAAGGCTGGCAAGTTTAGGGAACCTTAGTTGACGAGGGATATTGAGGGTCTGGTCAGGACAAAGAAGGAGGCATATGTCAGGTATAGGCAGCTGGGATCAAGCGAGTCCCTCGAGGAGTATAGTGGATGTAGGAGTACACTTAAGAAGGAAATTAGGAGGGCGAAAAGGGGCCATGAGATTTCCCTGGCAGATAAGATAAAGGAGAATCCTAAAAGATTCCAAAAGTATATTAAGAGTAAAAGGGTAGCTAGGGAGAGAGTAGGTCCCCTTAAGGATCAGTGTGGTAATCTATATGTGGAGCCACGGGAAATGGGTGAGGTGTTAAATGAATACTTCTCATCTGTATTTACCATGGAGAAGGTCATGGAAGCTAGTGAGTTCAAGCAAGGGAACAGCGATATCCTGGAGCATATCAACATTACAAAGGAGGAGGTGTTGGAGGTTTTGAAGCGCATTAAGGTGGATAAATCCCCAGGCCTGACCAGGTGTATCCTAGGATGCTATGGGAAGCAAGGGAGGAGATTGCTGGGGCCCTGGCAGAGATTTTTGTCTCATCGTTAGCCACGGGTGAGGTGCCGGAAGTCTGGAGGATAGTTAATGTTGTGTCTTTATTTAAGAAGGGCAGCAGGGATAAGCCAGGGAACTACAGACCTGTGAGCCTTACATCAGTGGTGGGAAAGTTATTGGAAGGGATTCTGAGAGATAGGATTTATATGCATTTGAAAAGGCACGGTCTGATTAGGGATAATCAGCATGGCTTTGTGCGTGGGAAATCATGTCTCACGAATTTGATAGCGTTTTTTGAGGAGGTGACCAAGAGGATTGACGAGGGCAGGGCGATGGACGTTGTCCACATGGACTTTAGCAAAGCCTTTGACAAGGTCCCGCATGGTAGGCTGGTCCAGAAGGTTCGAACACATGGGATCCAGGGTGAGCTAGCAAATCAGATACAAAATTGGCTTGGTGATAGGAGGCAGAGGGTGGTAGTGGAGGGTTGTTTTTCAGATTGGAGGCCGGTGACCAGTGGTGTGCCGCATGGATCGGTGCTGGGCCCCTCTGTTTGTCATATATATTAATGACTTGGATGTGAATGTAGGGGGCATGATTAGTAAGTTTGCAGATGACACCAAAATTGGTGGTATCGTGGACAGTGAAGAAGATTGTCTAAGGTTACAACAGGATATAGATAAACTGGGAAAGTGGGCAAGGGATTGGCAAATGGAATTTAACGCAGACAAGTGCGAAGTGATGCATTTTGGGAAGTTAAACCAGGGCTGGACATATACAGTGAATGGCAGGGCCCTGGGGAGTGTTGTTGAGCTGAGAGACCTTCGGGTGCAATTTCATAGTTCCCTGAAAGTGGCAACATAGGTAGACAGGGTGGTGAAGAAGGCATATGGCATGCTTGCCTTCATCGGCCGAGGCATTGAGTACAAGAGTTGGGACATCATGTTACAGTTGTACATAACGTTGGTTAGGCTGCATTTGGAGTACTGTGTGCAGTTCTGGTCGCCGCACTACAGGAAAGATGTGGTTAAGCTAGAGAGGGTGCAGAAAAGATTCACAAGGATGTTGCCTGATTTGGAGGGCTTGAGTTATAAAGAGAGATTGGATAGGCTGGGTCTGTTTTCCCTGGAGCGAAGGAGGCTGAGAGGGGACATGATAGAGGTATATACAATTATGAGAGGCATAGATAGGGTAGATAGCCAGAGTATGTTTCCCATGGTAGGGGTGACTAAAACTAGAGGGCATAGATTTAAGGTGAGAGGGAGGAGGTTTAAAGGGGATCAAAGGGGTAAATTTTTCACACAAGGAATAGTGGGTATCTGGAATGAGCTGCCAGAGGAGGTGGTGGAGGCAGGAACAGTAGCAACATTTAAGAGGCATCTGGACAGGTACTTGAATGAGCAAGGCATAGAGGGATATGGAATTAATGCAGGCAGGTGGGATTAGTATAGATAAGCATTACAGTCGGCATGGACGCGGTGGGCCAAAGGGCCTGTTTCTATGCTGTACGACTCTATGACCCTGAAGTTTGCATTTCTGTCCTCTTCAGCAGAGTTAGGGTGTGAGCTTCTCTCTGGTTATCCCTTCCTTTGGCTTCCCTTGGCACTTTCTATCTACTCCTGCTTACTTATGCTTGGTGAATCTCCCAGTGCAGTCCCCGTAAACTTACTAAGTCGCACAGAGTGGCAATTGGCAAGGTAAGAGCGAGTGACAGTGCACTGTCATCAGGGTTTTCATCATCAATCCGTCTGGCACAGGTGACTGAGTCTTTTGAGTGACTAGAAAAAGGGAGATGGACGAGGGTTAGGATGTAGTTGTGAGGGTAGACATTATCTGATCAGTGGTAGCATAAAGCAACATCAAGTTGTCATGTTCACAATGTTAGTAAATGTGTGACTAAAATAATTAAGTAGAAAGCGAAGGGAAGATGGAAACTAACCCTGCCGTTCCAGACCTCCAGCCTTGCCATCTCAGATACCTACTGCTGTCTGTTTTTCTATGACATCAATAGTGGCTTTGTCCACGTGATGGGGACTTCTCTTGTGCTGGTTCTGTTCCTCCTGTGGTGTGCTAGCTTGTCTTGTAAGACGGTTGAATTTGATTTCTATGTGCCCTGAGCAAGGGTTTTCCATGTATGAGCCACAGGATGAAGTAGTTGTGAAGTTGCAGTGTATTAGGATTTGAGTGAAACAGGAAGAGGTGCAATGAAGTTTTCTGCACTTATTTGGCAAGTGGGAATGGGGGGGGGGTATTGGTGTGGTGGGAATAATTGATCATATTATGTCATGAGGTACTGTGGAGCTGTGCAGAAAGTTGTAATAGCTGTGTAGGGGAGTCTTATCTTGGCACTGCTGGTGAGATTATTGAATTTATTTCTGCACTGCAGCCAGATCCTGGAGATTATACTGATTGTAATCATATATTGTGCCACCTCTCACCATACCCATTCACCAATTTGCTTGGTACCTTCAAGCCATCCAGGGGAGAGGACCTCCTTTCTATTCTGAACTTGCTCCACCAGCTTCTGCACAGCTGAATCTGGAAATCTTAAGGCCCCACTGGAGCTCTTCGTCCCTTTGGCAACAAAAACTGCATCTCCCCTTTAAACGGGCGGAGGCCCAATTTCTTACATCCTAATCAGCGAGCTGCCTAAGGGGAGCATATTTTGTGCTGGTGTCTCACGTTGACCACATATTTGTGGAGCGATCCAGAAACTTAGATGGGTTTCCTGCTGATGCCTTTGGCTGGTTGTTTCTCTCACTCAGCCTAGCTCCTGCAGGTTTCCCACTGAGAAAGCAAAACCAACACTGTGATTTCTAATCCTTCTGCTTTCCCACCAGCTTTTTACTCTTACGCAGACTACTCACTGGTTATGACATGGATCTAACTCTGTGCTCTAAAAGATTGGATCCCTCTTATCGTATGGTACTCAGTGGTAGACTACAGAGCAAAAAGTCCTTGGGTGCATGACAGTACCCAATTGTGATCCAACTGTTTGCCTCATGCTTTTTAGTTAGAGATACAGCACTGAAACAGGCCCTTCGGCCCACCGAGTCTGTGCTGACCATCAACCACCCATTTATACTTCTTTCTTTTGGGCCTCCTTATCTCGAGAGACAATGGATACGCGCCTGGAGGTGGTCAGTGGTTTGTGAAGCAGCGCCTGGAGTGGCTATAAAGGCCAATTCTGGAGTGACAGGCTCTTCCACAGGTGCTGCAGAGAAATTTGTTTGTTGGGGCTGTTGCACAGTTGGCTCTCCCCTTGCGCCTCTGTCTTTTTTCCTGCCAACTACTAAGTCTCTTCGACTCGCCACAATTTAGCCCTGTCTTTATGGCTGCCCGCCAGCTCTGGCGAATGCTGGCAACTGACTCCCACGACTTGTGATCAATGTCACACGATTTCATGTCGCGTTTGCAGACGTCTTTATAACGGAGACATGGACGGCCGGTGGGTCTGATACCAGTGGCGAGCTCGCTGTACAATGTGTCTTTGGGGATCCTGCCATCTTCCATGCGGCTCACATGGCCAAGCCATCTCAAGCGCCGCTGACTCAGTAGTGTGTATAAGCTGGGGGTGTTGGCCGCTTCAAGGACTTCTGTGTTGGAGATATAGTCCTGCCACCTGATGCCAAGTATTCTCCGAAGGCAGCGAAGATGGAATGAATTGAGACGTCGCTCTTGGCTGGCATACGTTGTCTAGGCCTCGCTGCCGTAGAGCAAGGTACTGAGGACACAGGCCTGATACACTCGGACTTTTGTGTTCCGTGTCAGTGCGCCATTTTCCCACACTCTCTTGGCCAGTCTGGACATAGCAGTGGAAGCCTTACCCATGCGCTTGTTGATTTCTGCATCTAGAGACAGGTTACTGGTGATAGTTGAGCCTAGGTAGGTGAACTCTTGAACCACTTCCAGAGCGTGGTCGCCAATATTGATGGATGGAGCATTTCTGACATCCTGTCCCATGATGTTCGTTTTCTTGAGGCTGATGGTTAGGCCAAATTCATTGCAGGCAGACGCAAACCTGTCGATGAGACTCTGCAGGCATTCTTCAGTGTGAGATGTTAAAGCAGCATCGTCAGCAAAGAGGAGTTCTCTGATGAGGACTTTCCGTACTTTGGACTTCGCTCTTAGACGGGCAAGGTTGAACAACCTGCCCCCTGATCTTGTGTGGAGGAAAATTCCTTCTTCAGAGGATTTGAACGCATGTGAAAGCAGCAGGGAGAAGAAAATCCCAAAAAGTGTGGGTGCGAGAACACAGCCCTGTTTCACACCACTCAGGATAGGAAAGGGCTCTGATGAGGAGCCACCATGTTGAATTGTGCCTTTCATATTGTCATGGAATGAGGTGATGATACTTAGTAGCTTTGGTGGACATCCGATCTTTTCTAGTAGTCTGAAGAGACCACGTCTGCTGACGAGGTCAAAGGCTTTGGTGAGATCAATGAAAGCAATGTAGAGGGGCATCTGTTGTTCACGGCATTTCTCCTGTATCTGACGAAGGGAGAACAGCATGTCAATAGTCGATCTCTCTGCACGAAAGCCACACTGTGCCTCAGGGTAGACGCGCTCGGCCAGCTTCTGGAGCCTGTTCAGAGCGACTCGAGCAAAGACTTTCCCCACTATGCTGAGCAGGGAGATTCCACGGTAGTTGTTGCAGTCACCGCGGTCACCTTTGTTTTTATAGAGGGTGTTGATCACCCTCTATAAAAACAAAGGTGACCGCGGTGACTGCAACAACTACCGTGGAATCTCCCATTTATACTAATCCTACATTAATCCCATATTCCTACCACATCTTTCCTCAATTCCCCTACCACCTACCTATACTAGGGGCAATTTATAATGGCCAATTTACCTTTCAACCTGCAAGTCTTTGGCTGTGGGAGGAAACCGGAGCACCCGGCGAAAACCCACGCGGTCACAGGGAGAACTTACAAACTCCGCACAGGCAGAACCCAGAATTGAACCCGGGTCGCTGAAGCTGTGAGGCTGCAGTGCTAACCACTGTGCCACCCTAAAGGAAGGAGCAAAGTCGCGAATGCACTTGGCCATACGGCTGAACTATCCTCCACTTCATACCTTGCCATGTGAGGCCTCTGCTCAGCAGCAGCCAGCTCTGTCGCCATTCTCTCCCTTCAGCCCTTCCATACCTGACTGACATGGCTCATCCTTGACTACTGCTAAATCTGTGAAACCCTCTGCAATGTATGTCTCTGGCCAATTGCCTGTTTCAATAAGTCATGATAAAGATTATTTTTGTAAGGTTTGTTGCTGAGAATAACTAGATTGCTGCTTTTGTAGTTGGGTTCTTACATATGAATCAGCTGTGTCATTCTCTTCTGCTGTACTAGTTCTTAACCATTTTCATTGGTTCCCTTGGTGTTGTAATTTCAGCAGATTACTGGATCGATTTGGGTTAAGTATGGTGAAATATTCAAGCAAACGTATTTGACACCTGTAACTAACTTTGATTGAGATCAATGGCAACCGTCAATGGTCATTTTTCCAGTCATTTTCATTATATTGGTACTTTTCTTCAGGTCAGACACCAGCTGCCAGATATCACTTCACAGGGTAGATAGAGAGAAACCAGTTCTGCTGGTTAAGGAGTGTAGGACAAAGGTGCATAGTCTAAAATTAACAGGCAGACCTTTCAGGAAACACTTCTACACACAAAGGGTGGTAGAAGTTTGGAACTCTCTTCCGTAAGTAGAAATTGATGCTAGATCAGTTGTTAATTTTATATCTCTGAGATTGATAGGTTTTTGTTAATCTAAGGTGTAAAGGGATGTGGGGCAAAGGCAGTTATATGGGGTTAGGTTGCAGATCAGCCATGATCTCATTGAATGGCAGAACAGGCTCGAGGGGCTAACTGGCCTACTCCTGTTCCTATGTACTTTTGCAGACACTTGAACTTGTATTCAGTCAAAGAGATGGCTTCCCAATATGATTGGCCCTCTAGTTATTAATGGATGGCCCCTTCACACTACATAGCAGTTCTTCTCACACTTACACTGTCAACTATGATCTGCAGATCGTTGTCTGTAAATCAGTTCTGTTGTCTTGGTCCCGTGTTTTATTCCCATTGAGAAGATCAGCCAGGGTCTTCATCACTATCCAGTGGTTCTGTTGGAAGTGTCCATGTGGATGATGAAGGGGGAACAAGTCCTGGCCCTTCTGCGGTGCCCCTGCCTTTGAACAGCCTTCTGTCACTCATTATCAAGGTTTACGTATGACCACTTGGGTGATGTGCCAGAAAGTGACTGACTCCCAGTAGGATTTTAGGACAGGATTGATGAGAAAGTAAAACAAAATTTAAAAAAAAGGTTTGCATTATCAAAATTGTAAATAATTGCTGGTCAGCTATCACAAAGGACTTTTGTGGATTTACAAAAAAAGAAAAATCATCCCTTTGAGTTTTCATCAGAGGAAATGTCCTCTCAGTTTGTGCCTAGAACTGTGTCTACAAAGCCATTTCTCCCTCTTACTTAGTCAGTGCATATTATGCAGGAGCATTTTGAGTATTCATTTCTTGTCTAAGCAAAACAATCATTCATTCAGAAGAGACTCCAGTGGGTTTATTTTATCCATCAATTAGACTAGATTCACAAGTAGGTGAAATTCCACTTTGCAGTTTAGCTTTCTTTGTTAGACTTATTGATGAGGAATCTCAGCCTCCAGTGGCATAGCAATTGTGTATCAAATAATTACACTTACCTCCTGATTCATTTTTGTTTTGATGATTTCAAAAAGAGGAGCTTGTCTATTAAACCTGATAGTTTTAAAAGGAGGGCAGGAAACAGAGTGCTGGGAACCTTCAGTGTAGCCTCATGTCTGTAATGGGTCAACTTAATCAGTTTAAGCCTCAATAACTGTAGAATGTAATATAGGTTTAAACTTGCTCGGAGTTTCCTCAGTTTCTCATGAAACTATACTTATTGCAAACCACGTGTGAATGATCTGTGGCTATTAATAGTTCCCTGGCACTTAACAGCACATTCCACAAACTTGGGAAGTCATTTCCTATCCTCAGGCTCTGAGTTTCTTTTGTAAACAGAGTAATTGGAAATAACTTGTGAGCCTTTATATGCTATGAAATATGGAAATGTGTCATGTGAATTGAAGCATTTGAAATGTATTCACTTTTTCCCTCTCCTCTCTCCTGAAGGCACTGATTCATGTCAGGGTATGATTTCCTTGAGAAGTGACAGTTGGTTGTGTGAGTCCATTTCCTGGGCTAAATCCAGAAGGTTTTGGTATTTTGAGACAAGATGCTTTCAGGCAGTTTCTGTAATCTTTTGGGGAGGGTGTTTGTAGTTATGAACACATGGTGGGACAAGGGACATAAAGAAACAGCCAACAGTGACATTAGCCTCACTACTCATTATTTTCTCACACATCACTGCTCGAGTCATGATTTCTGTTTACATCCTTTATACTTGTTTTCATAAGTTCCAGCATTAATTGTAGCAGCTAGAGCTATGCTTCTTCCTGAAGCTTCCAGCAGATCAACAGGAAGAAATACAGACTGAAGCCCAGTGGGAGAGAAAGAAAATTCTAAGTGTGCCCTATCAAAGTTCTGCATCTCACATTTGTACAGCACCGTGCAGATATGTAGAATGGCAATTTAAGAATGCCAGCAGCAACTTTTCTACCTGTTATCTAGACGGAGAATGAGAAAGTAAAAATGACAGTAATATACATTAGCTATTTGAGCATAAATTTTGCAGACAGGGTGGTGACTCAGAATATTTCTTGTGAACATTGAGAAAATATATTTTTCCCCTTTAAGAACAGAAGCTCATGAATTTCTCAATGTCAAATCCTTTGCAAAGTAGAGAGAGGAAAGGAGTTTGAGTGGATGAAGGCAAGACACAGGAACCATTATTTGTCATCTTTTCTGTCAGTTTTAAGTGGTTTAGAACTGCTGCAAATTCTGCCTGAAAGGACAAGCAATGAATTTTTCAGTCTTTGATCATTTCCATAATTATTCATAACAACAGGTGCAAACTCTTATGGGTTGAGGAAAGACCTGAATGGTGATTGAAAAAATAAGTTCAGATTTAAAGGCACATCAATTCTGAAATTCTTTGGAGAATGTCAAAAGGCATCTCAACCCATTAGCAGCCTTTGATAAAGCTGAAGGGGCAGGTGATTAAGAAGCAATCCAAAATGAAGGGTCTGCAGACAGGTGACAGAGCATCACCCAAACCCTATTTGAAGGTTACTAAAATGGTGGTGTTGCTCATGAGCACGGTTCCCCTAATAGTCAATATCCCAAAGTCAGCATTGTAGCATTCCTGCAAAGAAGTGAAGACAAGTTTCATGCCTGTTATTTTAGGGCCTTTAAAATGGCCTCTAATCATAAGGTCTGCCTCTGCCAACACAGGTTGATAGCTTTCCCTCGTGATGGGGTAGTACCTGAGCACAAAATGGAGCCAGAGAATTTCATCTCACATCCCCACCTTGCTGAATTTCAAACGAAGCTCCTACCTGTGTGTGCACACAACCAAAATTAAGCAGAAAGTAGGCAATTACTGCTTTATTTTGCTGTCCAGCTGACTTCCTATCTGACACGGAACACAAAAGTTCGAGTGTATCAGGCCTGTGTCCTCAGTACCTTGCTCTATGGCAGCAAGGCCTGGACAACATGTCAGCCAAGAGCAACGTCTCAATTCATTCCATCTTCTCTGCCTCTGGAGAATCCTTGGCATCAGGTGGCAGGACCGTATCTCCAACACAGAAGTCCTCAAGGCGGCCAACATCCCCAGCTTATACACACTACTGAGTCAGCGGTGCTTGAGATGGCTTGGCCATGTGAGCCGCATGGAAGATGGCAGGATCCCCAAAGACACATTGTACAGCGAGCTCGCCACTGGTATCAGACCCACCGGCCATCCATGTCTCCGCTTTAAAGACGTCTGCAAACGCGACATGAAATCCTGTGACATTGATCACAAGTCGTGGGAGTCAGTTGCCAGCGTCCGCCAGAGCTGGCGGGCAGCCATAAAGGCGGAGCTAAAGTGTGGCGAGTCGAAGAGACTTAGTAGTTGGCAGGAAAAAAGACAGAGGCACAAGGGGAGAGCCAACTGTGTAACAGCCCCGACAAACAAATTTCTCTGCAGCACCTGTGGAAGAGCCTGTCACTCTAGAATTGGCCTTTATAGCCACTCCAGGCGCTTATCCATTGTCTCTCGAGATAAGGAGGCCAAAGAAGAAGAAGATAACATTTTAAAGAACTACTTATATTGTTGGGTGAATTTTTACTGGATGACCATGCTATTGGAACACCTTTTCACTTGAGTGAGTTTACTGCTATACCAAATTATAGCAACCTTAATGTTGTGGCCTTATTCCCATTGGAACTGGCAAAGATAGAGCTTGTAACAGTGGGCTCAATGTAGACAATTATACTAGCAAGGAAAGGACAGAGTTTTGCCCCATTAGATTCTGTACTTTATTCTTGTATCCTTATTCTATCACTATAAATTTTCTCTCTTTTTGAGGCTGTGTATAATACATTAGTTTTCACCTTGATTCTTGGAATGGGGGCATTGCTGACAATGTTTACATTTATTGGTCATTCCTAGCTGTCCTTGAGACAATAGTGGTGGTGGGCTGCTTTCTTGAACTACTGCAGTCTGTGTGCCATTAGGTAGAGGATTCCAGGATTTTGATCCAGCGATAATGGGGATATGTCCCCAACTCAGGATGGTATGAGACTTGACAGGAACTTGGAGGTGATGGTGTTCCCATGCATCTGCTGCCCTCATCTTTCTAGATGTGGAGGTTGATTGTTTGGGAGGTGGTGTCCGAGAAGCTTCAGCCAGTTGCTGCAGTCCATCCTATAGCTAGTACACACTGCAGCCACAGTACACTGTTGGTGGAGGAATGAGATGTTTAATCCAAGCAGACTGCTTTATCCTAAATAATGTTTAGCTTCTTGAGGGTTGTTGTTCTTCCCCTTCAATCATGTCCTTTGGAGAAGGAAATCTGCTATCCTTACCTAGTCTGGCCTAGATGTGACTCTGGACCCACAGCAATGTGGTTGACTCTTAAATGCCTTCTGAAATGGCCTAGCAAGCCACTCAGTTGTATCTAACCACTACGAAGTCAATGAAACAGAATGAAACCAGACCGACCAACCGGCATCGACCTAGGCACCAGAAACGACAACAGCAAACCCAGCCCAGTTGACCCTGCAAAGTCCACCTTACTAACATCTGGGGGCTTGTGCCAAAGTTGGGAGAGCTTCCCCACAGACTAGTCAAGCAACAGCCTGACAGAGTCATACTCACAGAATCATACCTTACAATGTCGCAGACACTGCCATCCTCGGGTATTTCCTATCCCACTGGCAGGATAGACCCAGCAGAGGTGGCGGCACAGTGGTATACAGTCGGGAGGGAGTTGCCCTGGGAGTCCTCAACATCGACTCCAGACCCCATGAAGTCTCATGGCATCAGGTCAAACATGGGCAAGGAAAACTCCTGCTGATTACCACCCTCCCTCAGCTGATGAATCAGTACTCCTCCATGTTGAACACCACTTGGAGGGAGCACTGAGGGTAGCAAGGGCACAGAATGTGCTCTGGGTGGGGGACTTCAATGTCCATCACCATGAGTGGCTCGGTAGTACCACTACTGACCGAGCTGGCCGAGTCCTAAAGGACATAGCTGCCAGACTGGGTATGTGGCAGGTGGTGAGGGAACCAACAAGAGGGAAAAACATACTTGACCTCGTCCTCACCAATCTGCCTGCTACAGAGGCATCTGTCCATGACGGTATTGGTAGGAGTGAACACCGCAAAATCCTTGTGGAGACGATGTCCCACCTTCACATTGAGGATACCCTCCATCGTGTTGTGTGGCACTACCATCGTGCTAAATGGGATAGATTTCAAACAGTCTAGCAATGCAAAACTGGGCATCCATGAGGCGCTGTGGGCCATCAACAGCAGCAGAATTTTATTCAACCACAATCTGTAACCTCATCGCCTGGCATATTCCCCACTCTACAGTTACCATCAAGCCAGGAGACCAACCCTGGTTCAATGAAGAGTGCAGGAGGGCATGCCAGGAGCATCACCAGGCATACTTCAAAATGAGGCATCAATCTGGTGAAGCTACAACACAGGACTACTTGCATGCCAAGCTGCCTAAGCAGCATGCGATAGACAGAGCTAAGTGATCCCATAACCAACGGATCAGATGTAAGCTCTGCAGTCCTGCCACATCCAGCTGTGAATAGTGGTGGATAGTTAACAACTGACTGGAGGAGGTGCTCCTCAAATATCCCCATCCTCAATGATAGGGGAACCCCAGCACATCAGTGCAAAAGATAAGGCTGAAGCATTTGCAACAATCTTCAGCCAGAAGGGCTGAGTGGATGATCCAGCTCCAGTATCACAAATGCCAGACTTCAGTCAATTCGATTCACTCCGCATGATATCAAGAAACAACCGAAGGCACTGGATACTGCAAAGGCTATGGGCCCTGACAATACTCAAGCAATAGTACTGAAGACCTGTTCTCCAGAACTTGCTGCGTCCCTAGCCAAGATGTTGCAGTACAGCTACAACACTGGCATCTACCTGACAATGTGGAAAATTGCCCAGGTATGTCTTGTACACAAAAAAGCAGGACAAGTTCCAACCCAGCCAATTACCTCCCCATCTGTCTACTCTCAATCATCGGTAAAATGATGGAGTGTCATCAACAGTGCTATCAAGTGGCACTTGCTTAGCGATAACCTGCTCAGTGACGCTCAGTTTGGGTTCCGCCAGGGCCACTTAGCTCCTGACCTCATTATAGCCTTGGTGCAAACATGGTCAAAAGAACTGCACTCAAGAGGTGAGGTGAGAGTGATTGCCCTTGACATTAAGGCAGCATTCGACAGAGTATGGCATGAAGGATATTCGATCTTTCCAAACTGTCTCTGGTGAAGGGTTTGTTGAGCTAGCACAAGAGCTTATCAATGTGGGTGCTGCATACGGTCGAATATCAGCATCAAGTGTGTTACCAAATCTAAATAGTTTCAAGGTGTCGTGATGTGGCTGAAAAAAAGAGAAAACAACTAATGTCTCAGATTACTGACATACTAAAGGATGTGAATGTTGGAATGACAACTGACATGCGGACAGTCGACTACCGTAAAATCCATTATATATTGATAACTTGTCATTACATCACTGTAGATTTTAACGTTCCCACTGGAGGGTGCCAAAACATCAGGCATGAGATTTTAAAGCTGCTCGTGAATACATTTGGATTCGACCCAGCAAATTTAAATAAATTAGTCTTGGTGACAGATCAAGGCGCTAACACATAGTGCTTGCTCTTAGACCATATCGACATCTGGATTGTCAGTTCTTTCTTTTGGGCCTCCTTATCTCGAGAGACAATGGATACGCGCCTGGAGTGGCTATAAAGGCCAATTCTGGAGTGACAGGCTCTTCCACAGGTGCTGCAGAGAAATTTGTTTGTTGGGGCTGTTGCACAGTTGGCTCTCCCCTTGCGCCTCTCTTTTTTCCTGCCAACTACAAAGTCTCTTCGACTCGCCACAATTTAGCCCTGTCTTTATGGCTGCCCGCCAGCTCTGGCGAATGCTGGCAACTGACTCCCACGACTTGTGATCAATGTCACACGATTTCATGTCGCGTTTGCAGACGTCTTTATAACGGAGACATGGACGGCCGGTGGGTCTGATACCAGTGGCGAGCTCGCTGTACAATGTGTCTTTGGGGATCCTGCCATCTTCCATGCGGCTCACATGGCCAAGCCATCTCAAGCGCCGCTGACTCAGTAGTGTGTATAAGCTGGGGGTGTTGGCCGCTTCAAGGACTTCTGTGTTGGAGATATAGTCCTGCCACCTGATGCCAAGTATTCTCCGAAGGCAGCGAAGATGGAATGAATTGAGACGTCGCTCTTGGCTGGCATACGTTGTCCAGGCCTCGCTGCCATAGAGCAAGGTACTGAGGACACAGGCCTGATACACTCGGACTTTTGTGTTCCGTGTCAGTGCGCCATTTTCCCACACTCTCTTGGCCAGTCTGAACATAGCAGTGGAAGCCTTACCCATGCGCTTGTTGATTTCTGCATCTAGAGACAGGTTACTGGTGATAGTTGAGCCTAGGTAGGTGAACTCTTGAACCACTTCCAGAGCGTGGTCGCCAATATTGATGGATGGAGCATTTCTGACATCCTGCCCCATGATGTTCGTTTTCTTGAGGCTGATGGTTAGGCCAAATTCATTGCAGGCAGACGCAAACCTGTCGATGAGACTCTGCAGGCATTCTTCAGTGTGAGATGTTAAAGCAGCATCGTCAGCAAAGAGGAGTTCTCTGATGAGGACTTTCCGTACTTTGGACTTCGCTCTTAGACGGGCAAGGTTGAACAACCTGCCCCCTGATCTTGTGTAGAGGAAAATTCCTTCTTCAGAGGATTTGAACGCATGTGAAAGCAGCAGGGAGAAGAAAATCCCAAAAAGTGTGGGTGCGAGAACACAGCCCTGTTTCACACCACTCAGGATAGGAAAGGGCTCTGGATTGTCAGTACCACATCTATAACACGGTCCTTCGGCATTCACTTGATCCAAAGGAATTAGCTCCGGATGTTGTAGAAATTATACGTCATGTCAACACCTTGGTGAACAGTCTGGTCTTGCTGCACAGTTGTCTAAAACTTTAAATCCACTGGGAGAAATGAGGCACAGTACTGCGTATCTGACACTGAATTCAATTCAGGATATTTATCATGAGCTGCACGAGAAACTGGAACAGCGTGGGGAAAACTGCAGGCTGGAAAAGATCGCCCTCGGTGTCTTGCAGTTTTTCGTTGATTTCCTCCGATCATTTGGTGAAGCTCAGAGGGAACTCGAGGGAGACCAGTATCCTACATTGAACCTGGTGGAAGGAACAGTGTTGCATACCGAGGCTAGCTAGTATACTGGAAGCATTCTGGTGAGCAGTAACAGCAGAGAGAGGAACTTCAGCGTAGCTGGAAGGACAATCGACCAGCGGAGGACTGCCCTTAAGCCTTCCACTGTTGACTTTTTTTTTTGCTATGTCTGTAACTGAAACTGCTAAATCAAATGTTCACCTAACTGCCTATTGGGTGCTTCATTGGAGTAGGTTATTTCTCTTTTTAATCTATGGTTTGACATGATTTGTTTTTGTTTTATCTGGTTATTATCACAGTGCTGTTTGTGGGAGTTTGCTGGGGGCAATGGCTGCTGCGTTTCCTTCTTTATAACAGTGACTACAATTCACAAAGACTCATTGGGTGGAAAGTGGTTTGGGACATCCTGAGGTTGTGAAAGGTGCTAGAGAAAATATGGATAATCTCATGAGAGAACTGCTTAAAAAATTATGAGGGAGTCAAGACGTTGTTTGAAAGTCTCATAAAAGAGAAATACTGTGTGTATTTGAAAGTTATCTACAAAAACTTAGTTCAAGGAGTGGGAAGAAAGATGTTCAATAAATACATAACTGTATTTGATCGCATTTAATACTTCAAATCAGGGCTTGTAGGATGCTTTATCTCTTCTAAGACTGAACTGTAAAC
Organism: Heterodontus francisci; assembly: GCF_036365525.1. Lineage (NCBI taxonomy): Eukaryota > Metazoa > Chordata > Chondrichthyes > Heterodontiformes > Heterodontidae > Heterodontus > Heterodontus francisci. Next base: position 69,715,009 of record NC_090384.1, read on the forward strand.
TCATAGAGGAACAAGACAGTCCAGTGTGTAAAAGCAATTAACAAGCAGCACTTGCTGATTTTTTTTATCTGGCAGTGCTACAAAAACTTACAAAGATCGCAAAGGATAGATGGACACTCTGAAAGCTCAATTTTCTTTGACACAACAATTAATTCTGTGATTTAACATGGAAAGTGACATTGTATTCAGCCAATACCAAAAAAGTGTAAATGGCAACAGCCCCCCACCCTGCCCTCACCCATCATAATGTTGGCTCAGAGATTAATTACAGAGGAAGGCATAATGGTATGCAAATGTTAGTACTGGCAAGGAAAAATGCCCCTCAAACTCTTAAAAACCTTTACTTCCCAAGACTGCTTTCTTCCCCACTTCTACACAAATACTCAATCTATGAAGGGTATTTAAAAACGCAACATTATGTTTTGTTAGAAGCTCCATAAGAACTAGGAGCAGGAGTAGGCAATTCAGCCCCTCGAGTCTGCTCTACCATTCAATACGATCATGGCTGATCTCATCTCGGCCTCAACTCCACTTTCCTGCCCGTTCTCCATAACCCTTCAACCCATTACTAATTAAAAATCTGTCTATCTTCTCCTTAAATTTACCCAATGTCCCGACATCCAACGCACTCTGCGGTAGTGAATCCCACAGACTCTCAACCCTTTGAGAGAAGTAATTTCTCCTCATCTCTGTTTTAAATCTGCTACCCCTTATCCTAAAACTATGATCTCTCATTCTAGATTGCCCCACAAGAGGAAACATCCTCTCTACGTCTACTTTGTCAATCCCCTTAATCATCTTATATATCTCAATTAGATCTCCTCACATTCTTCTAAACTCTAGACAGTAAAGGCCTAAGCTGCTCAATCTCTCTTCATAAGACAAACCCCTCATCTCCTCAAGTAAGGGGACCAAAACTATATGCAATACTCCAGGTGCAGTCTCACTAATGCCTTGTACAGTTGCAGCAACACTTCCTTACTTTTATAGTCTATTCCTTTAGCAATAAATGTCAAAATTCCATTTGCCTTCTTTATTACCTGCTGCACCTGCATAATAGTTTTCTGTGATTCATGCACAAGGGCACCCAGATCCCTCTGCACCGAAGCACTCTGAAAGTTTCTCTCCATTTAGATAATTTGCCTTTCTATTCTTCCGACCAACATGGATAACCTCACACTTATCCACGTTATACTCCATCTGCTAAATTTTGGCCCATTCACCTAACCTATCCATATCCATTTCTTAATTGCAACTTACTATCCCACCTATTTTGGTGTCATCTGCAAATTTGGCTATAGTACTTTCCATCCCTGCATTCAAGTCATTAATATAGATTGTAAATAGTTGGGGTCCGAGGACCGAACCCTGTGGCACCCCACTAGTTACATTTTGCCAACCAGAAAAAGCAAAATGAGAAATTTCTCTAAAGATCCACTTCAATACTGGAGATAAACAAAGGATTCTAAGATTTATATTTTAGTTTATCTTTGCACAAGCACAATCTCATCCAAGCTGAAGATAGCTCAACTGGTTTAAATAAATACCAACATAACACAGACTATTATTGATTATTACAGTGAAAATTGAAACAGTATAATCTTGAACTCTGCCTGCACAGAATCAATTCATTACTCTTACATTATAGCACATGGAGGCTACAGTCCAACACTACCACCATCATCATAAACTTCAGCAGTCTAAGGCCTAAAATGTGGTGAACACAGACATTCATTTCAGAAACGAATGCATCTTACAGCAGACAATCTCCATTGTTTTTAATTATTTTTATTTGTAATTTTATATTGATGAAGCCAAAAACAAAATAAATTTGCTTGAGAACACCTGGAAACCAAGGTTGACTACAACTAACAAGGTTCAAGTGCAACATGTTCCAACACAAGAGAAACTTATACAGCAAAAAAAAAATACACTTCTAAATAAAATGATAATTAAAATGAAATATTGTGCACTATCCCTCAGTTTAAAACCAAAAATAAGGCAACTGAGATTGTAAATCTGTGTATTGATCTCCAATCCCCCTCTTTTTATTCCTAACAAACTTGAGGGATAGCTACTTGGCTAAACTTAGAAGATGCATTATAACAGAAAATGAAAATAACCATAAATCAATAATGAACTGATGGAAAAACTAAGGTTGGTATTTGCATTCACATATAGCACACCAACCTCAACTTTAAACAGTATTTACAAAGAAATGTGTGTACACTCAAGTGGCTAACTTCGAAGGATCAGACTGACTTTCCCCTTTCTGCCCATTCAGGAAAATTTCTCAGATAGCTGAGCAAGGGTGAGAAGCAAGAAGAGCTCACCATTAAAATGTGCCAGAGCATAAGCCTTCATGTGGTACTGAACCAGGCCTGACTGCAATGCCCACCTCGCATGCTATTTGCTCCCCAGCAGCTCTGACTTTTGATTATTTCTCTAAATTGAGGCTAATCTGCAAGGTTAAATGAGTACAGAATTGCTTAATGAGGGAAAAATAATTTTCATCCCATAGGTTTGAATGCAAGCCAAAATATTGTTATAAGCTGCAAGTTCTTTTTCAAAATACAACTATGGACCTTGCACATAGAATGTGCTAAGAAAAATTATTCCTGTTGTGTGTAACTGGTCCAAGCTGATAATCGTGAGAGGTACTTGATTAGTTGCAAGAGCAACATGATAGCTCCAGTATTCCAAGATTATAACCATATAAATTCCAACCTCTATATTCCTGGGTTAAAACCAAGGCTCATCCATTCCATTCCTACTCAGTAGGGGAGAAGCAGTAAACAGAGCATGTTTGCCAGCATGCCACTTCAAAGTTAGTCATTTTTTAATAACATATCATAATATATTAAAAATGGCAGTACCACCATTCTAGAAATCATCTTCCCATGTCAAACGTGGTTCTTTCCTAAAAGTAAACAGTGCATTTAGAGTGTGAAATGAAATTCCACACTTGATCCTGCACATTTCAGTTAAGTCCCACAGTCTTCATGATCAAATGTCTTTCCTCTGCATGTGGCTCATCTTTCCTTGACATGGTTCTGTGCTGCTGCATTGCTGTAGAGGATTTCAGTCAGGTCATCCATGACAAGCGTTTCCTTGGGATCAACCAAATTGAATTCCCTTATAAATAACATGAAATGCATATACAGTGCGTTTAAATGTCCGTGCAGGTCCAATGCAACAGTCTCCTTAAAATGAGCCCAGTAGATGTGAGTCAGTACATGGAACAGATACCTGCAGATCTTTTTAACTAAAGACTCAAAGGAGTTTGGAAATTCTTTGCCTGCAATGAGAAAGAGGAACACATTTAGAACCCAATCATAATTAGCCTTTTTGGTTAAGTAATTAGGCATAAGAACGTAAGAAATAGGAGCAGGAGTAAACCATACAACCTCTTGAGCTCCACCATTCAGTACAATCATGGCTGATCTTCTGCCTCAAGTCCACTATCCCGTCGGGTCCCCATATCCTGATTCCCCGGGAGACTAAAGATCTCTCAGCCTTGAATATACTGAATGATTGAGTATTCACAACACTCTGGTAGAGAATTCCAAAGATCACAATGCTCTGAGCGAAGAAATTTCTCATCTCAGGTTAAGGGGTCCATCATTTGGCTATGCCCCCATATTCTAGATTCCCCAGCTGGGGAAAAAAATCCTCTCAGTGTCTACCCTGTCAAGCTCCTTCAGAATTTTGTATGTTTCAATGAGATCACTCTCATTCTTCTGAACTCCAGAGAGTATAGGCCCAATTTACTCAGCCGCTTGTAATAGGACAACCCTCTCATCCCAGGAACCAATCTAATGAACATTCGCTGTACTGCTACCAAGGCAAGTATATCCTTCCTTTGATGTGGAGACCAGAACTGCGCAGAGGACTCCAGGCATGGTCTCACCAAAGCCCCACACAACTGTAGCAAGACTTCCTTATTCTTGTATTCCAAATCCTTGCAAAAAGGCCAACATGCCATTTGCCTTCCTAATTGCTTGCTGTACCTGCATGTTAACTTTGTGCTCCTTATACAAATATACCCAAATCTCTCTGACCATTTAAAAGTTTCACACATTTTAAAAATTATGCTTTTCTATTCTTAATACAAATGGAATGACCTCATACTACCACATTATACTCCATCTGTCACCTTATTGCCCATCACTTAACCTGTCTATATCTCTTTGCAGCATCTTTGTATCCCCCTAAGTTTACTTTCCCCCCCAGCTTTGTATTGTCAGCAAACTTGGATACATTACTCTCAATCTCTTCATCTAAGTCATTAATATAGATTGTAAATAGCTGAGGCAGCGCTGATTCTTACGGCACTCCACTAATTACAGCCTGCCAGCTTGGAAATGCCCCGTTTATCCCTACTTTCTGCTTCCTGTTCATTAATCAATCCTCCATTCATGCCAGTATATTACCCCCAACTCCATGAGTCCTTATCATGCATATTAACCTTTTAGGTGGCACCTTATCCAATGCCTTTTAGAAATCCAAGTAAGCTACATCTACTGCTCACCTTTATCCTACTAGTTACAACCTCAAAAACTCTAATAAATTTGTCAAACACGATTTCCCTTTTGTAAAACCATGTTGTCGCTATCTGATCATAGGATAATTATCTAAGTGCATCGTTAAGACTTCCTTAATAATAGATTCCAGCATTTTCCCCACAACTGGCTAACTGGCCTGTAGTTCCCGGTTTTCTCTCTTACCTCCTTTCTTGAATAGCAGTGTTATAGTCGTTAACTTCCAATTTGCTGGGACCATTCTAGAATCTAGGGAATTTTGGAAAATCATAACCAGTTCATTATCTATATCTGCAGCTACCTCTTTTAGAACCCTAGGATGTAGGCCATCAGGTCCTCGAAGCACAAAGGAAAAAAAAAGGCAGAATCAATCCAGAGACACCACTGAAAATGGGAACAAAGAAATATGAAGAGCATGTAGTTAATTATTAGGTTTCCTTGTTGGTTCAATGTGGTAACTGAAGCCATTTAGAAAGATCCTAGGTTTGATTTCTGGCCTGCACTAAGTTAGCCAATCTTATCAGTATGTCAGTGCAGGTGCTAAATCTGTCCTCAATGTTGCAGGGGTGGAGAAAATCTACCACAGTTCCTGTGGCTCCAGTGGATAGATGGTGACGTTTGACAGGTGATGCACAACTATACATGCCTAAGCAAGCCAGTGTGCTACTACTCAATGGGCCTTTCATGTGTGAGCAGTGTGTTTTATTTTCATGTCCATGTCTCTCTTATAAGAAAGCAAGGTCAAAAAGAACAAGAGATCCAGCAAACAGATGGGAGGAGAGAAATCCACTAATCACTTTAGCAAAGCCAGCTCCTTTCTTGGAATGTGTTCTTCCTAATATGCACATTAAGCAAATAACTTATTTAGGGATCCTACGAATTGCATTCCATCACTTTCAGACACAGGAAATGCAATTACACCTTTGTTGGATGCTGTGACAAACATTACAGCTGCTCAGAGGTCAGCTCCCAACAGATCGCAACTAAAATTAGGAAAGTTTGACCCCAAGTATTAACCTACAGCACAGCCTAAAAGGTCAGCTTATCTTTTGTCAATTAGATTTAAGCACAAGATGCATCTGGCACACAATCTGACTTCCTACATAAAGTTAATATTTGGAAAAACTTGCATTTATGTAGCACCTTTCAGGTAGAGTAATATTCTAAAGCAGCTCACAGAGGAGTGATCAAAAAAAGGACGCTGTGCCAGAGGAGGAGAGCTTGGCCAGAGGGGAGTTTTAAGGACATTCCTTAAGTGAGAACGGAGTGGAGAGGTAGAGGGGTTTAGGGAGTGGTGGCTAGGCAGCTGAATACATGGCTACCAATGATGGCACAAAGGAAGGGGGAAATGTACAAGAGCCAACATGCATTCGCAAACCAAGAGTCAAACCTGGGCTGCCTGGGTGAAAACCAGGAAGCCTAACTGCTAGACAATCAATCAAGTAAATTGCATCATGCAAGGAATCAAATATCGAGACTGACATCTTGCATCAAACAAAATAGTATGCCACTAAATGGGATATTTATTTTCCCTTTACAATATAGCTATATTTTACAACTCAAGCTGTGCACACAATGTCAAACACATGTAGCTTACTACCTTTGAAGAACAATGACTAAGTAGTTTAGCACACGTGATTTAAACATTCATGTGGTCCAAAATCTAATTGGAAATTTGTGGTTTCCAGAAATTGTACAAACTGCGATATGCAGTCCACATCTGTTGATTCAAATTAACTGCCACTGGAGGGAGCCACACACTGGTGTACAATATCACCACCTTTTCTGGATCTGTACCACCTGCAAGAATTTTCAGCGTGCACTACAGAAAGAAAGTGACCCATTGCAGCATCCCAACCTCCTTTTGTAAATTATGGCTGCATTCTATAAACAAAACTCCTGAGACGTTGACAAAACATTCCTAGATTTTAGATAATAATTTCTTGACTTTTAATTGGAAAGTACTGAATAAGTCCAAACAAACTTAATTTTGGTCTGACTAGTATCTGCTGGTTTTCTCTCATCTATAATCTAAAACTCAAAGAGGAAATTAATATCTTAGAAGTAATGTCACTTGTGAAAGTAACTGACAAAATACAATAGTGCAACATTTCAAAATATTACAGGAACTTTATGAAACAATGCAATTCTAAAGCCTATTCTAGAATACATCTTATAACTCCATTAATTATATTTGCCAGGAAGCATCTCTGAGTACATTTCACAACACCAGTAACAATTATAAGTGGCTGTTTATATCATGACTTACTGTACATTTGAGTCACTGAAAATCATAAGCTTCTTCAAATATTTTGAGGCTGTGGTTCTAAATTACGTAACGACCTTGGTAATCGTATCATGCGAGTCATATCCTGGCACACTATAGTCAGATATTTTGACTTATTTAAAAACAAAATTAGTAATGTGCAATTAGATGTGTTTAGTAACTTACTACCTGCAAAAATATGATACAACAGAAACTTAAGAATAAGGTGCAGCTATGACAATAATAGAATTATGGTTTTGCATCTTGCCACAAGGAAACAAAGTTTCTACAACAAAAATGTTATATAAAAGCAAAGGTCCTTGAAGCCCACTCCTTGCTCGTCTGGTTTCTGTCCTGCCCACATCTGAGACAACTCACTGACATTCCATGACTACAACTGTGGCGTGCTATCCACCCGCCACCACCCCTTTGCCGTTTCAATAAAATCAACCAGCCAACCCTTCCCCACAGTACTGCCTCTTCCTGGCTCCATTACAACTTGTACCAAAGTAGCTAGCATCTCTTTGAATGGGCGTTTCCTCTCATTCCTCCATTCATCTCTGTTGTATCAAAGCTCTATTCCTTGGCTCCTTCCCATCCCTCATATATGCATACTACTGCTCAGCTACATCTTTTTCACACACATAGTTAGCTTTCATATGTATGATGATTACAGCCAACTCTATCTGTCCCTAACATCCTCAATTTCACAGTCACTATTGTGCTATTAACTGCCTATTAAATTCTGGATCAGCAAAAGCTGTTCCCAGATCCACAAATGGGAAAACCAAAGTCATCCCATTCAACTGCTACTTTCAACTGTTTGCTCAGACTGAACCCATACAAACTTGATTTACTATTTTAAGCCCAATTCCATTCCCAATCATTGGCAGACTGTACACTACTGCAGGTCCTTCATTATGCAAGTTTTCTCACGTCAAGGTTTGATTCTCTAACACTTTCCTTCCCAGCCTCTCAAATTCCATATTATACAACATGATTCTCCAGTCCTTAACTTACACCTCACGAAGACTTGATCATCTTATCACTGCTGTCCTCACCAATCTCTACTGGCTCCTTCTCACGGACTTTAAAATTCTCATTCAAATCCCTTTATGGCTTTGCTCCATCCTACTTCTGCAGCCATATTACCCAGCTCAAACTTTTCACTTATGGTATCAACACCACTCCTGACTCCACCCAATCGAAACCCAGAAGCAATGAAAAAAATATGGAAAGGGCAAAAGCACCATTAACCATGTCACAATTATAATGCCTATTAGACGATCTGTAGGGCAGCTCTGATCTCAGCAAGGCCTGGTTATCAGGATGTGACTAATCAAAAAACAGACCTCCCTGTAACAGTGACAACTGCCAAATTACAAAAAACTACAAATCCCAGGACTGATATGTACCTCTGATGGCGATGTGTTACGAGTACCTGGGAGTCCTCCAGTGTGGGACTGACAGAGTGCAACATGATGCAAGAATGGCAAGAGTACTGGGGACACTGGGCGGCACAGTGGCGCAGTGGTTAGCACCACAGCCTCACAGCTCCGGCGACCCGGGTTCAATTCTGGGTACTGCCTGTGTGGAGTTTGCAAGTTCTCCCTGTGTCTGCGTGGGTTTCCTCCCACATGCCAAAGACTTGCAGATTGATAGGTAAATTGGCCGTTATAAAATTGCCCCTAGTATAGGTAGGTGGTAGGGAAATATAGGGACAGGTGGGGATGAGGTAGGAATATAGAATTAGTGTAGGATTAGTATAAATGGGTGGTTGATGGTCAGCAGAGACTCGGTGGGCCGAAGGGCCTGTTCCAGTGCTGTATGTCTAAACTAAACTGAAAACAGTAAACAGCCTCCAGACTGCCTGCCTCTATGGGTGGTTTCATGTCAACAGGATAAATAGTGTGCTAGACACAGGCACATGGAAAGCAAAGCAAAACGGAGGGTGGGACGAGAATTCAAATTTTACAATCAAAAGTTCCCTACACCCGATTCATATGGCAATAACCAATAGTATGAGACAGATGTCTTAACATTTTTTTGCTACATCATAATACTAGCATCACAAAATGAATAGGCATTGTAGGTAGGCTTGGCATATACACAGACCAGCAATCTTGTGACTGTTAAGTGATAGCACCATGTCAGAATTCTTTGTGCATTGCAGCAATTTGGTGCTCTTTTAATAACACCCCCATAATTCTATGTGCCAATTTCCACTTAATTTAGTGGCAGTAATCTGATACAAAAATTGTACGCAGGAAATTTAATACTCGGCATTAAACTATTGTCATTTTTACTCTGGAAAGTTGTCATGGGAATCCCAAGTGTCAAAAGTTATTGGAGTAACCTTGCATTCAGTTCTTAAACAGGAACCGATAAAGCATTGTGCAACTAATCAATGTCTTTCCTTTCACAATTTACCAAGGGATTTTAAGTGAAGCAGTTTCAAAACTGGCTTTCAACTGTAATTTGCAGTTTTTCTACTGACAGCTTGGGTCATGCTGGATCTTTTAGATTGCACTTTAAGTACCAGCATTTGGTGATGTTGATATAGCCTGGTACATGAGGATATTAAACAGCCTCAATCTAAATATATAGTTGATTTTATATGTGGGTAGTGAAATGAAATGGGTAAAATTAAGGGAGTTACCAAATAGCACAAGCAAACAAAGGTCATGGATCAAAAGTCCTATAAAGAATCAGTCTTTCCACTTTTAAGACTTCTGTCTGGCATTTACTGGACCATACTTAAAATAGAGAAGGATTTGGGAAGTGGAGGGACAGCATTAAAGAGGGGGAAGAGTCTTTGGACAACTCTGTTCTAAATCTAAAGAGCAATCCAAAGTACACAAAGTGCATCAAATAATTAAATAAAAAAATCTTTAGTATTGCTGAAAATAGAGACATGTTATCGAAGCTTTTTGTCTTGCACACATCAGGACCATCCACAAGAATACCAATGTAATGGAAAACAACTTTATACTGTATGAGAAGAGAGTGCTGATTGGTTGGCAAGTGACATCTGATTGGTAGAGGTGTTGCCATGGAGAATGCACCAGTTTACGATGACTGCCAATGTGATGCTAGGTATATAGGCCGTATGTCCCAAAGACTGGCGGATCTTATCAAACAACATGTCCCTTCCACCGTTTGCAACAGGCAAGGTGCAAGCAGTAGCCAACCAGCCCATGCTTGCAAAACTCAAAACAGCATTCAACATTAGATGTGATTTCGCGATTGGACATTTGCTAAATAATCCTCAGTGTGTTAAGAATTACACTGACAACCAATTTAAGATTGTCAGTAGGGCTCGCAGTGTGGTGCATTTGCCCGTACTAGAAGCTATTTATATTACTACACAGGGCCCTGTTCTTTGCAGACAGAAAGAACATGTACTAACATTGCGCCTGTTTCAGCGAAACAAAATAAGTGACAGCCATTCTATGGTTCATTCCTCAGGGCAATGCCTTGACCAATTAGGGTCAAACTGCCAGGTTTAAATTTCAAACAAAGTTTGGTAGTTAACTGCCAGGCATTCTCCATGGCAACGCCGCTACCAATCAGAGTTCACATGCCAACCAATCAGCACTCTCTTCTCAAACAGCTTAACATAGCTGTTTTCCCTTACATTGGTATTCTTGCGGATAGTCCTGATGAGTGCAAGACGAAAAGCTTCGACAACTAGTCTCTATTTTCAGCAAGTTCTATACTACCAAACGACTACTTGTAAAAATCTTTAGTTGACCTGAATAATCCACAAAAGTGTGACTGCTCTAACTGTACTGTGCTGTTCAAAGCAATATTCATTACAGGCTGACCATTGCCTGAATCGCAAAATAGCCATCTTACTCGGCAACGAAAATAGTTCTTTCGACATGGGCATCTGGTCAAGAAATTGCACAAATTCAAATGGAAAAACATACATAAAAACCTACCATATTTTGTTGGAAAAATATCTTCATCTGTCACAAACTTCTGTACAGAAGTCATTACAAAGTCCACATACTGTGGGGCTGTGCACTTGATTTTCTTTCCCCTTTCATCATACCAGTAATATTGCCTGATGACAAAAAAAAAAGACATAGTTCAACTTGCTACAACAGTTACATCTCTCAAAGTGAGAAACAGAGCAATTTCCAAGTCATGAACTTCACCCAATAGCAAAATATTCTCTCCAGTTTCACTCCCTTAACTGTCAATATCACTCCAATTCAGCAGAGATGAAAATGCATTTTTTTAAAACTAAGAGGAATAAGTTTGATAATTTACACAATGCACGTTGAAGACTTTAAACATGTTTAATATAGTCTGGTCAGCAATCAAATATCTTCCGTTTTTTGTCTTAGTTTGTAGCATTCTGACCCAGGAGTTAAAACAACTGTGGGTTCAAGCCCCATGGCAGGACTTCAGTATATTATCTAAGCTGTCACTTCGGTGCAGCACTGAATTGTTAGAAGTATGAGACATTACATTGAGCATGGCTCCCTGTTCAGGTGGATATAAAAAAAATCCTGTGATACTATTGAAAGAGCAGGGAATTGCATGCTCAGGTCAACAGAGACACCTCTACCAACACCAATATCAAATTAACTGGCCATTCATATCTTCATTGTTGGCGAGTTACGCTGTGTGGAAATTGACTGCTGCATTTGCATACATAAGCTATTTAAGAATTAATTCAATGGTCAAGTGGTTTGGGGCATCCCAGGGACATGATGAGATACTTAATCAACTGCAAGATAACCTCACTTTGATTTCTGTGAATAAAGCATGGGAAAAATGTAGATTATACAGTTCCATCATTTAAAAACTATGTGGAAGCTATTCGCTGCATCTAAGTACACTAAGCCACTTAAAATATTTTATATTTTTGGCAACAATTTCTCAGATTTGATTGAAAAACAACACCTGGGAAAATTATTCAGCATGATTTGTAATGGTTAGCTCTACAAATAGAAATTGTACTATATGTAGAAGCGTTTTTCAATTACAGTGCTTACTTCTGTCAAAACTATTTTTGATTTTGAACAAGATTTACAGCGTTCATTTATTATTCATGATGCAAAGTAAAATGACTGCCACAATGAAATAAGGCATGTACAATTCAGCAGTTCAGTCCAGCAACAAGTTTGAGGCTGCTAATCAATCAATGGGTTCTCAACCACATTGCTTTCCTTAGGTCAAGTTAGTGTCTAACTCACTGTAAATTTGCTTTATCGCATATATACTACACACCAATTGTAAAAACATCTATTTTCCTTATTAGGGAGTAGTTGTGCACTCAGCATAGCTTGGAGATCAAAAGTAAATGACTATGACTAGTGTGATTAGGTGAAAAGGCAACTTATGACCGTACATGGCTTAATAGATTTAAGTTCAGTTTAAAAGTCCTATCAATATGCTGTACAGTTCAAATCCTTCACGTAAAAGACAACTTAACATTTAAAAGCTTCACGTCAGACACTTTTCTGTTCATGTGCCTTCGGAGCAGCACCACAGCACTCCTGCCGCCAAAGGCATACTACAATATAATGGAGATGAACCCTCCATGGAATAGGAGGGTCAGTGTCCATTTGAAAAAAAATTGGCTTAAGGACAGAAAACAGTGAGTCGTGGTAAATGGTTGTTTTTCAGACTGGAGGATCATAGACAGTGGTGTTCCCCAAGGCGCAGTGCTGGGACCACTGCTTATTTTGCTATATACGAATGACTTGGCATACAGAGTAGAACTTCAAAATTTGCCGACAATACCAAACTTGGAGGAGTGGCAAACAATGATGATTGATACAAAATGCCGCCAATAGGACAAAAATAGGCCAGTAGAATGGGCAGACAAGTGGCAGGTAGAATTTAATTTGGAGAAGTGTGAAGTGATGCATTTTGGCAGAAGGGATAGGGTGAGACAATACAGACTTTATGGTTCAGTTCTGGAGAGTGTGCAGGAACAGAGGGACCTGGGGGTGCATTGAGCTTTGAAGGTGACAGGACATATTCAAAGAGTAGTTAGCAAAGTATATGGGATCTTGGGCTTCATAAATAGAGGCATTGTGTACAGAAAAAAAGTTATGCTGAACATTTATAAAGCGCTGGTTAGGCCCCAACTAGAGTACTGCGTTCAGTTCTCGTCACAACACTTTAGGAACTAGGTGAGGGTCCTTGAAAGAGTGCAGAGGAGAGTTACCAGAATGGTTCCAGGAATGGGGGATTTTAGTTACAAGGTTAGGTTGGATAAGCTGGGGTTGTTCTCTCTGAAGCAAATATGATTGAGGGGAGATTTGATAGAGGTGTACAATATAATGACAGGCTTAGATAAGTTAGACAAGGAAAAACTGTTCCCATTAACTGAGGGTACAAGAACTAGGGGAGACAGATTTAAGGATCTGGACAACAGATATAGGGGGAATATGAGGAAGAACTTTTTTTACGCAGCAAGTGGCAATGACCTGGAACTCACTGCCCATGAGGGTGCTGGAAGCAGAGACAATCGATGATTTCAAAAGGAAATTGGATGAGCACTTGAAGGAAATAAATTTGCAGGGCTACAGGGATCGAGTGGGGGAATGGGACTGACTGGATTGCTCCATGGAAAGCTGGCATGGACTTCAGCTGAACGGCCTCCTTCTAGGCTGTAAATGACTATGACTCAAAGACCTGGCCTTTTCCCTCAGTTCAAACAGCAGCCTAAGCTGCTGAAAGCACACATCTCACTCCTACTGATCCCCCAAAGGCAGCAGCTTGGTAGACTTGAGAGTGGCAGAATAGAATTCAGCTGTGGACCTCTGTTTATATTGCCACTCAATGCAAAAACACCTTTAAAAAGATATTTGGATCCTGTAGTGGTAAATAGCAGAGGGAAAACCCAAACAGGGACAACTCAAACATTAAGTCATTATTTGAACTTACTGCTGGTAAACAGGGTGGAGTGAAAATGTCAGATCGACACTATTACACAAGATACTACTTGCAGTTGACTGACTTAGTTAACATTACATATGTTCAGAAAGTGCTTCCATTTTTTTTTTGTGGAGGACTCTGGTTTTAAAACTGAAAAGATTCCATAGATTTTTTTTTTACAAAATGCACTGAAAGGACACGGAGAAGTTGTTTGAAAACAATCTTTGCTGGAAATCATGTGCTTTAAGCTCAATAAACAGAAACCTTGGTGACCTGGGGAAGATGTTTACAGAAAAGCCACATGTCAAGATTTATGGAGATCAGGAGGCTGACTTTCTGTTTGGGGCTTCTGGGTATTGTTTTCAGTTCAGCTGGGGTGTGAATGGTTTTGAAGATCAACCTGCCAAGGAAAAAAACATCCATCTCATCTCTTTCCCTACCTCGTTGAAAGAAACCCTGCACATTTAGTATGACAACCAAAACGCCAGGTGCCACATTTCTCCTGGAAAGCCTCCCAGATTAATTCTTGACATCTCTAGAACAAATTGCTTCTGAAAAGATCCCAGTGACTCATCTCTGTATACCCAGACGCCAGACCAGAAGGGACAACTAACTTACTTCCATATCTTCTCTTTTTGCTTCAAGAATTAGTAAGTATTTGGCCAGAGTATTTTTTTTGGTCTTTGTTTTGTAACAGACCTCTGCAGAGGGAATTTTTGTATTTTTTTCAGTGTGCGCGCGTGTGGAATTTAAAAAGGGAACTCACATATTTCAATCTGTGTGTTAATGCTTTGCTGCGTTACTGGATAAGTCATGTTTGATAATAAACTGATAATTTTGTTGTTTATTAAAGAAATCTGGCTGGTGTATTTTATTCTAGGATAAAGAGTATATGATTGATCAAATCAGTAACTGGTGTCATGGTCCTGTAGTTTTTTTTTCAGAATATGCGGTTTGCCTTCAAGGCTTGCAAGGGATCAGTATTGCTTTAAGAGCCGGCAAGCCTTAGGAGCGATAAGAAGGTGCATTTTCGTTGCCTTAGAAACAGCCATTTGGAGACTGCAATTCAAAGGGTGCATTCTTGATACCATGGAAACAGCCACTGGGAGTGAGCCTGATGTAATACATTTGTTATAATTCAGTTTGAATTGGCAGTTGGTAAGACAGTTTGAACACAGACAGCTGTGGTGTCAGCACTGAAAAAGAGCTCTCGACCATTTAAACTGAAGGAAATAGGATTTTTGTCTGTTTAATTATTATCTCTCGAAATTCGAAAAGGTCAATCCAAGACAGGGATCTCTGGTAATTTAAATTGAAGAAAGGGAAGTTAGACTGTGACTATCTTTTATTCCTCAAAAACTCTAAAGTCAGATTGACTCTGTTGAAAGTGTTTGCAAGTCGTTAATTGTTGAAATTCACTGGACTTCAAACAACATTCTGCGAGGACTTCGAATATCATTGGACTGTAAATTTGCAAGGACTCTTAATTTTTCTATTTTTAAATGTTCATAGCGTTTAAGAATTTAGTTCTTTTAATTAAAGAGTTAATTTGTTGATTTAAAGACACCTGGTTTGGTTAGCTTCATTCGGGGGTCAATAGATGGTACAATTTAGTGGGTCTTTCTTTAATTTGGAAAGTTTTTAAACTGTGGAACGACGGGGTTGAATTAACAGTGCGTTGGTCCCACCACGATCAGAATCGTATATTTTGATTGGGGGCTCTGACAGTAGTGGTCGGTTGTAACACTGGGTAAACATTTTAAAAATATATGTTGTAACCTGCGGAGAAGTGGGACTAGAAAAGAATGTGCACTCTTCCCACCTTGGTCGTAACACATACATGAACATTAATAGGGTTTGAAGCACAGAGCATCTGTAAATATGAGTACAAAGTGTCACAAGAGGAAAAAGGTGATGTATAATTTAAAGGCATTTATTGCATAGCAATAAACTGATGGACTTAGCATAAGGCCAGTCTGCTAAGGAATTTGGTTTCAGTAAATTTCATGTGATCACACAAAACCTGAACACTAAGACACCTGTCAGGATAAAACAAACAGTCTATGCAATTACAGCATGAAGTAAACAAGTACTTTGTAAATCAGACCAGCAACAGAAGTTAGATGTCAGCTTCATCATCTTTGGGTGCTTGTAAACAACCGGTGACAGGTATTGTGCACCCCAAGTACACAGTATTGTAGGCAATGCATTTATTGTTGTGCTGACAATTCTGTAGACTAAGAAATAACCTATCCACTTCAGTAAAAATGTTTGCACAGCAGCAACGCAATTAAAAAAAACTCTCATACCTTGTTCCAAACAAGGTTAGGGCAGTATCGATAGTGTCAGCCATAGTGTTTTAAGGTTTCATACAGAATTTAGTTTTGCATGCAAATTGCGCGAAGATAGCTAGGGGCAAAGAAAATTAACTATTAACAGGAGTAAGTTTAACTACCAAATTAAGCTGTAAGCCATATTAGTGAAATTTCTCCCCCCCCCCACCCCCCACCCCCCTTTTTGTAGATCTCTTGGGGATGCATAGTATTTACAAGGTTTGTGCCAGTCACTCCAAGTTCCTGCAGTCTATCACAATCTATCACCTACTGCAGTAGTTTTTCACCTCCGCAAAACATTGGGACCCTTCTGTCATGCTTGACAGGTCAGTCTTTATTTGAAAATTCCAGCAGAGTTCCCAACTTCAATTAATTTGCAGCCAACCCAGAAAAGTTTGCATCAACTTCAATACTTGAATGCATCATTAGGTAAATGGCCTCTTACTAGACCACAGTTCCCCTGACTAACCTCCATGTGTAAACTCTCAAATATGGCACCAAATTTGAGAAAGTGGTAAACTGTAATCTCAAAACTACATACCAGCATTATACACGGGTATTATACTTAAATTGTGTTTGATGAAAACTCAGTGAAAATTTCTGAGTAGCTGAACTCAAACTTGCTGCATTCTCCTTTTAAGACTGTAAACATGACCAAAATTCTGCTATATTGTTCAGAGAAAAAAAACCTGAGATTCTCAAATAAATGTGGTTAAATTCAGTTTGAAGGAAGGGATTAAATATGGTTTTGTCCTGGGGAGCAAGGGAGAGAGAAACAAGACACCTTTCAAAGGTTAAATACAGTTGCTTACATGTTCACTGCAGTAAATAATTACACTAAAAAACAGTAATATTTACAGAGCTAGTAAGTGAATTCTATAGTAAAATAGAATCGCAATCAAAACTCAACTACAAATATCTAGAATATTAAATTTCACATAGGAAAAATATTTGTGTACTAATTACCTTTGTCCAGTCAATTCTCTAGTCAATCTTCACCCACAGTAGTATATCTTTCTCAAGTGCTGGCTTGCAACCATTAGCAGGAAAATATTTAGCCCTAGGCAAACAGCAGGTTCAAACCAGAACTCATACCTATTCAAATCAAAACTCGGTTGCTGTGCATAATGAAGAGACACAAAGACAGAGAGAGAGAAAGTTGAGAATACTGAGGCTAGCCTACGTGCCTTTGCCTTTAATGCCAATCTCCTCCTTGCTCCTATCTCAGCAGAGTCAAGAAGCTTGTCACCTGATTAAATCAAAATCCCGCTCATCTGTTTCAGTAACAAAACTGCTTTCTTCCATCTCTGCAATAGAGTTGCCTCTACTTTCATTGATTCCGTTCTACTACTGGACCCAGTCCACATCATCTTCCACTCTATCAAGTTTCCTCATCTTGCCATCTCCCTCACGTTTCCCAAAATCACCATAAAAATCCTTCTTTCAGCTGTGCTTTCTCTTCCTCACCCTAGCTTCTTCACTTCTCTCAGCTTTACTCAGATTCCATGTCCATTGTATTCGTTTATTCCTTATTGTAAAAAACATGCCAGGTATCTTCAGTAGGTAAGGTGTATCAAATAAATGGAAGTTGTTGCAGGTCTTGGTAAATTTCAGGCTTTAGGTCCAAAGCATACATCATTTTAAGGTTCTTTTGTATGCGTGAGAAAGTGACATCTGCAATCTGACAATTTTTAATTTGTTCAAATTGCAGCTTAGGGACTCAGGATTTAACAATTCAACAAAGTTTCATATGAAAACTGTTATAATTTCAACACTACAACAATGCCCATTCTGGAGTATTACTACAAGATACAATTCAATTTGAACACACAGTAAGATTTCTAACTATCCGATTTAATTATATTGAATAGGTTGCAAGTAGAAACATCAGTGACTGTAATGATAAACAGTTACTTTACACTGAGATACTACTGTCGATAGCTAGAAGATGAAAAGATTCAGGAAGCATATTCAGTGTTCAGCCTAATTTTGAAATCAATAACTCCTGAATTGTAACATAACTTGGAACTTTTGAAGTAGGTAGATGTGAAAAAGCCTTGAATAGCTATTTCTCTCTCACAAATATGACTTCAGTGTTTACAAAGCATAAGCAATTTAGAACTTTATGGGGAAATGAAGCCCATTTTAAGCAAACAATTGGCCTTCATCTGGTTCACATCCCCAGCCCAATTATCTTGAAAATATTGAAGGAAGGAAATAAGGAAATCTAATTTTTTTCTCTAACAGGAATGAGTTGACAATTGAAAAACAAATCTTTAACCTGTATAGTTTTAGTTATGAAAGCAATTTTGTAAATTTTATAACTTCCACAATACTGAACTCTGGTCCTTTTCAAATTGTGCCTGTGAAGAACTATTATGATAGGCACCACTTTATGAATGAAAAGGCATAGGCTAAAGGGAAGAAGCTTGGAATTTCTGGGTAGCAACACAATAAGATTGCAATACTCTACAAGACCTAAAAAGGAGGCTTTGAATGCAGTTGTAGAGAACAAGCACTTAGAAAAACATATTTTAACCATAGAAGGGCCATAGGAAACACACAGCTGCCTTGTGAAAGCCAATACAAAAATGCCCCTTATTTGGCAAAGACTCGAGAGAAACCTCTAAATAGCTGGAGAGGACAAAAAACAATAAAGTAGGGGTATTTTAGAACAGAGTTACAATTCATTAGAGCATGGTGATGTAATCACCATTAGTCTGCCAAATATTAATTATATCATATTGTTTTCTCCAGCACTGCACTATTGTGTTGCTTGTAAATGTTCAATGAGGTTACGACGTAGCCTTCAGACATCAGAATCGAGTTTGTGTTATTTTTTAAATTTACAGGTCAACCTTTTATGGCAATAAAGTGTCATCCATAGCTCTGTGGTAGCAATCAGGTGGTCATGGATTCAAGCCCTAAACACTGCTCAAGTCTTGAGATTTTAAATCAGAAAAATATGAACACTGAAGACATATTTGTGTAATAGAAGCTCAAGACTTGAACACAACACATTCTGACACTTCAGCGCAATACTGAGGGAGTGCTGCACTGTCAGTGGTGCTGTCTTTTGGATGAGATGTTGAACAGAGACAATGTCTGGCCTCTCCGGAGGATGTAAAAGATTGTACCACACCATTTCAAAAAGTGTGGTGGGGGTGGGTGGGGCAGGGGTGTCTCCATGTCCTGACTAACATTTATCCCATAACCAACATCATGAAGGCTGAGTATCTGGTCATTTGTCTTGATGCTGTTTGTGGGACCTTGCTGTGTACAAACTGGTTGCCACATTTGTCTACAGTGCAACATATTGGTATGAATTGATCAGCACTTTACATACTAAAATCTGCATGAAAGCTGCAAACCAGGGCCACTTTGCTCCTGGAATTTAGACAACTGGTTAAAAAGTGAAATCTGATGGGAGTACCAACATTGAAGTTCATTTGTGTGTCTGCAAATATATAAATGTTTCAATTATAAAACTCCTTTCTCAAGTTACTGTTCAGAAAATTGATATATGCAACATTTAAAAAGAACTTACATAAGATTATCACTATTGTGAACTTCCTTCTAAACAATGCGTGATACCTCGAAAATTACGAACTGTCAGTAAAGAGTTAATGGGGATCCCAAATGGCATAAATGTGTACTGAATCCTTGCTGACATTAAAAAGTGCCCATGGCATCATAAGCTCATACACTTCTTTCAACAACATAACTGTATCAACTAAATCTAAGCTCTTGTTTGGAAAAAAAGCAAAGATTGCTTGCAGTTTAGTTTAGCCTGAGTGGCCAGCTAGGATGGTTTCAGTATTCATGATGTTCAATTGTGCGGTCAGACATTAGAAATAATTGAGACAGTATTGATCATTGGAAACAAATGCCATGATCTTAGCGAATGGCGGAGCAGGCTCAAGAGGCTTACTCCTGCTCCTAATTCATATGTTCGTCTCCAGTCAAAGCACCAATGCTCCTCATGCCATTAAGGGACTGTCAGGATAAAAATCACAGATAGCATTGTGGAATGGCAGAAATATCATGATTACTTTGCTTCAGTATTTACCAGGGAGACGGAACAAATGGGCATGACATTGGAAGATGAGATTAGAAATTATATCACCACATTTAAAATAAATGGAGGAGAAATAGTAAATAAACCAAACACAAACAGGATAAAACCACTGATCTGGATGGATTGCACCTGTGCATTTCTAAAAAAGAGACAGCAGAGGTACTATTACATATATTTAACAATTCAATAGAAAAAAAGGACGGGCAGATAACTCATGTTATATCTATATTAAGAACATGCCCACGGAACTGTCGCCCATTCAGCTTAACATTGGTGATAGGAAATATAATGGAATCCTACAAAGGAGAAAATAAGCACCTATAAGTCAATGTGGATTTCAAAAGGGGAAAGTCTTGTTGGCCAGCCTCACTGAATTTTTTGCAGAGATTAGACACAGGTAATGCAGTAGATGGAATATGTCTGGATTTCCAAAAGTTCTCCAATATGATACCACATAATAGACTAATGAATAAGGTCAGACCATGTGCAGTCAGAAGACAAGTAGCAGAATAGATAAAAGCAAAATACTGCGGATGCTGGAAATCTGAAATAAAAACAAGAAATGCTGGAAATACTCAGCAGGTCTGGCAGCATCTGTGGAGAGAGAAGCAGAGTTAACGTTTCAGGTCAGTGACCCTTCTTCAGAACTGGCAAATATTAGAAATGTGAAAGGTTATAAGCAAGTAAAGCGGGGGTGGGTCAAGAGATAACAAAGGAGAAGGTGTAGATAGGACATGGCCACAGAATAACTGACCAGAAGGTCATGGAGCAAAGGCAAATACTATGTTAATGGTGTGTTGAAAGACAAAGCATTAGTACAGATAGGGTGTTAACGGACTGAAAATTGAACAGTCGCAAGTACAAACATGAAAAAAAAATGCGGGTAAGCAAACTGAACAAACTAAGATGAAATAAAATAAACATACATACAAAAAAGAAAAAATAGAAAAAAATAACTAAAAATGAGAGAAAAATGGGGGGCCTGTCATGCTCTGAAATTATTGAACTCAATGTTCAGTCTGGCAGGCAGTAGTGTGCCTAATCGGTAAATGAGATGCTGTTCCTCGATCTTGCGTTGATGTTCACTGGAACTCTGCAGCAACCCCAGAACAGAGATGTGAGCATGACAGCAGCGGGGAAGTGTTGAAATGGCAAGCAACCGGAAGCTCGGGGTCATGCTTTCGGACTAAGTGGAGGTATTCCACAAAGCGGTCACCCAGTCTGCGTTTGGTCTCCCCAATGCAGAGAAGACCACATTGCGAAGAGCGAATACAGTATACTACATTGAAAACAGTACAAGTAAATCGCTGTTTCACCGGAAAGGAGTGTTTAGGGCCTGGGATAGCGAGGAGAAAGGAGGTAAATGGGCAGGTATTACACCTCTTGCGATTGCAGGGGAAGGTGCCATGGGAAAGGGACGAGGTGGTGGGGATAATGGAGAAGTGGACCAGGGTGTCGCGGAGGGAACGATCCCTTCGGAATGCTGACAGGGGAAGGGAGGGGAAGATGCATTTGGTAGTGGCATCACGCTGGAAATGGCTGAGGATGATACTTTGGATATGGAGGCTGATGGGGTGGAAAGTGAGGACAAGGGGAACCCTGTCGCAGTTATGGGAGGGAGCGGAAGGGGTGAGGGTGGAGGTGCGGGAAATGGGCCAGACACGGTTGAGGGCCCTATCAACCACAGTGGGGAAGGGGAATCCTCGGTTGAGGAAAAAGGAAGACATATCAGAAGCGCTGTCATGGAAGGTAGCATCATCAGAGCAGATGCGTCGGACACGGAGAAACTGGGAGAACGGAATGGAGTCTTTACAGGAGGCAGGGTGTGAAGGTAGTCGAGGTAGCTGTGGGAGACGGCGGGCTAACAATGGATATTAGTAGACATCCTATCCCCAGAGATGGAGATAGAGAAGTCGAGGAAGGGAAGGGAAGTGTTGGAGATGAACCATATAAAGGTGAGAGAAGGGTGGAAATTCGAAGCAAAGTTGATAAAATTTTCCAGTTCGGGGCGGGAGCAGGAAATGGCACTGATGCAGTCATTAATGTACTGGAAAAAAGAGAGTTGGGGGAGGGGTGCCTGGAACAAGGAACTTTCGACATATCCCACAAAAAGACAGGCATAACTAGGACCCATGCGGTTACCCATAGCAACACCTTTTACTTGAAGGAAGTGAGTGGAGTTGAAGGAGACATTATTTTTAGTTATTTTTTCTTTATATATATATTTTTTGTGTTTATTTTATTTTGTTTCATCTTAGTTTGTTCAGTTTGCTTACCAACTTTTTTTTCATGCTTGTACTTGCGGCTGTTCAATTTTCAGTCTGTACTAATGCTTTGTCTTTCAACACACCATTAACATATTGTTTGCCTTTGCTCCATGACCTTCTGGCCAGCTATTCTGTGACCTTGTCCTATCTACACCTTCTCCTTTGTTATCTCTTGCCTCACCCCCGCTTTACTTGCTTATAACCTTTCACATTTCTAATATTTGCCAGTTCTGAAGAAGGGTCACTGACCTGAAACGTTAACTCTGCTTTCCTCTCCACAGATGCCACCAGACCTCCTGAGTATTTCCAGCATTTCTTGTTTTTATTATAGCAGAATAGATAGTTGGCTGGCCGAAAGAAAGCAACGAGTAGGGGTAAACGGTAGCTGTTCAGAGTGGCAGGAGGTCAGAAGGATCATTGCTGCGACCACTGTTGTCCACAATTTGTATTAATAATTTAGACTTTGGAATCAAAAACATTTCTAAATTTGTGGATGATACCAAATTGGGAGGGGATAGTCAACACAGAGGAGGAGTGCAATAAATTGCAGACATTGATAAACTTGCAGAATGGGAATATAATTAGCAAATAAATTTCAACAGATAAAAGAAAAATAAGGAGGTCACATATTACTTAGAAGAAAAGAATCTAAATGCAATAGAGATGCAAAAGAATGAGAGTATAATTAGACAAATCATTAAAAGTTGTGACATAGGTCAATAAGGTCTTATAAGCAAACCAAGCATTAGGGTTTATTTCTACAGGGATAGAACTGAAAAGTAGAGAAGGTATGCTAAACTTGTATTGAACCTTGCTTAGACCAGACTTGGAATATGGTAGACAATTCTGTTTGCCATACTATACAAAGGATATAGAGGCACTAGAGAAGGTGTGAAAAAGATTTACAAGGATTTTTAGTGTGTGTGTTTCCACATGTGAGAAAGAGAAAAACTAGAGGCATCAATATAACATAGTCACTAAGAAATCAATAGGGAATTCAGAAGAAATTTCTTTACTGAGTGTGGCGACAATATGGAACTCACTACCACAGAGGGGTTGAGGTGAATAGTATGAATGCTTTTAAAGGGAAAGTTAGATAAGCATATAGGGCCAGGGGGGTGGGGGGTGAAGACGAAAGGAGGAGTGAGCGTTAAATGAGGAAGGATGGGAAGAGGATTGAGTGGAGCATAAATGCCAGCATGGACTGGTTGGGCCAAATGGCCTGTTCGGGCCAAATGGCCTGTTCCTGTGGTGTGAATTCTATGCAATTCGATGAAAGCAGCAATTGGAACCTCGCTACTTAAGAAAGGAGGGTAAGAGAAAACAGAATTATAGGCCAATTAGCCTGATAACATTAGCGTCGTGGCAGCAGTACACTTAGAAAATCATAATATAATTTGGCAGAGTCAATATAGATTTATGAAAAGAAGTGTTTCACAAATTTGAGGTTTTTTTTGAAAGGTTGTACCTAGCAGAGCAGCTAAGGGGGGCAAACTAGTGGAGATAGTGCATTTGGAATTGGGGGTAATATTTTAGCATGGATTAAGGTTTGGTTAATGGACAGAAAACAAAGTAGGAATAAATGGGACATTTCTGAGTTGGCACTTGGTAACTAGTGGGTTATCACAAGGATCAGTGCTGGGGCTTCAGCTATTTACAATCTACATCAATGACTTAAGTGAGGGGACCGAGTGTAACATATCCAAGTTTGCCGACAATACAAAGCTAGGTTGAAATGTAAGCTGTGAGGTAGATGCAAAGGGAGAAAGACAGGTTAAGTGAGTGGGCAAGAACTTGGCAGATGGAATATAATGTAGAGAAATATAAAGTTATCTACTTTGGGAAGAAACACAGAAGAGCAGAATTTTATTTTAGACAAGGTGACACACTGGCAAATGTTGGTAATCAGAGGAACCCGGGCATCCTTGTACACAAATCACAAAATTAACATGCAGGTACAGCAAGCAATTACAAAGGCAAATGGTATGTTGGCCTTTATTGCAAGAGGATTTGAGTACAGGAGTCAAGATGTTTTGCTGCATTTGTAGAGAGCCTTGGTGAGAACGCACATGGCCTATTGTGCACAGTTTTGGTCTCCTTACCTAAGGAAGGATATACTTGTCATAAAGGGAGGGCAATGAAGATACATTAGATTGATTCCTGTGATGAGAGGATTATCCTATGAGGAGAGATTGAATAGCCTAGGTCTAGATTCCCTGGAGTTCAGAAGAATGAGAGGTGATCTTATTGAAACATAAAATTCTTAGAGGGCTTGACAGGGATGGTGTTGGGAGGATGTTTGCCCTGTCTGGGAAGTCTAGAACTAGGGGTTACATTCTCAGAATAAGGGATTGGCCATTTAGGACGGAGATGAGAAATTTCTTAATTTGAAGGGTTGTGGATCTTTGGAATTCATTACCCTAGAGGGCTATGGATATTCATTGAGTATAATGGAGACAGAGACTGACAGACTTTTGGATTCTAAAGGAATGAAGGGATATGGGGAAAGAGTGGGAAAGTGAGTTAGATAGATCAGCCATAATCTTATTGACTGGGGGAGCATGGCTTACTCCTGCTTGTATTTTTTAATGTAATGCTAATACACCGAGTTATGCTAAGTGTTTTTGCCAGTTTAATGGTTTGAAAATTGTCTAAAAGGATTTCTAATACTTAGATTCAGTATGCAAGCAATCCCAGGTGAACAATACCAATTTTCAGAAACAGAGGTCACAACAATGTCAGAATTAAGTGAAGGTTTTATTCTGTAGACAGATGTTTACCTTAATCTCTAACATGTTGCAAGAGCTCCCCTGAAGGAGAACAAATCTGAGAACGTAAATGTGTCCCTCTTCATGGATAGGCCAGGTAAACGATAGTTATATTTGCAAAGAATTGGTCATCTGCCCGCCTTGTCAGATAAAATGGAATGGGGAGAGGGTAAAGGAAGAGAACAGCAGCAAAGGGAGAGAATAAAGGAAAGAATCTAAAGGCTTTGCAATTTTAAGTAGATTGGAATGTTTCTCTGACAGATCCTGCTACTTTCGTCATTTCAGTATGTAGTCACCAACAGCAAGTAGCTGAATTTGTTTAGCAAAACTCCAGAAATCAAATCAACGTAGGCTTGTAACTTGTTTATATTCAATTGCAAGTTTTAACACGACATTCAATAGCACAGAAGCTTCCACAGGTTGCAAATTACAAACAAGGTTAAACTTTGGACAGGTTATCTAATTTAGAAAAGACTGCACTCAATTTTTCACATTTTTCACGTTAGTGCCACAAATTCTGCTGACAAGCAGTTATTTGGTTTCTCCGCCAGGTTTGACTAACTTGCTCACATCATTGTTCTCCCAATGAGTGCAGATCAATCAAGTTTATACGGAAGCCAAATGGAAAATTATGCAAGGCATATATATATAAATGTCAGCAGCATCAATTTATCAGCAGCTCTTTATAGGAAAATAATGAATCATGAAAACCAAAGCCTGCAGACATGAGGGCTTCAATGAGCTCTGGAACAAAATCAAGACTGGAAAACTTTGGTTCAATTAGAATCTCTGCAAATGATCAAACATGGAACCTTGAGAACTTCAGCATCAGGGCAGTGAACTCCAGTCAGGGCCCCTCATTGACCATTACTTCATCTCAAATAATGTTTCATTAATTTTTTAGCCAAGCCACTAGAAGCAGCAGCTTACAAACTGCTCCATCTTATCAAAAAAAACCCTACTTTTTCACCCATTCTTCAGTTCATGAGAGTTTTATTTAGAAAGCTCAACAGCAGCAAATACACAAGAAAAACTTATTTGCAGCGACCAATATCACAAATGATGACCATTTTGATTATACAGTTGGAAATAAAGTGTACTAGATGCGGTGATGCCATTAGTGTAACAATTACTGGGTCCAACCTACATCTAGACAAAGGTAAAACACATAACTCTCAGAAATTCAGCACTTACTTACAGTTTTTAACACTATGAAAATCAGACATGCGAAACGTGCTGGAACAGTGCAGAATTTCTATTCTTCAGCTTGATTTTACAATGACCCAAATTTCAACTATCAGTAGCTAAAGCTGAGCAGGTGCAAAAGTGAGGCCATGAATTTGCCACCATGCTCATGTTTTTCCTTCCTGGCTGGCCAAAATCTCTCTGCAGATAAGAAGTATTTTACTAATTAGTGTCCAGCTGGTACAGAACAGCACTGGTGGCAAATCAAGTGCTTTGGGTCTTCAGTTGAAAGGTTGTTGTATAGAAATGAAAGTCAAAATCTGATTTAAGGCAGTCATATTAGGAAGCTCAAGTAAACAATTTACATCCATATACTAACTTTAACATGGAAAATTTCCAGGGGCCTTAACAGATGTGGAAGAGAAATGGATACCATGCCAAAGAAGCAGAGATGAGGAGGGGTGACCAAATATTTAGACAAAGCTGTGGGTTTTAGGGAGAGAGGTGAAGAGGCTTAGGGATGACCACAGGTAATGAGAGAAGAAATTCAAGTGTGGTGCCTAGACAGCTGAAGGGACACCTGCAAAATAGTGAGGTTAAAGGAAGGGGTGGGTGTGGGGGGCAAGGACCAGAAGGTAGAATTATAGGAATGGATAATGTAGTGAAGTGTATGGCTTGAGGAAGTTGACGAGCTATTGGGGTGGGGTGGATGGGTGGGTGGGCAAGGCCACAAGAGATTAGAAACAAGGAAAACTTTAAATTTGAGGTATTGGGAGACTGACAATTGTTAAATGCACCATAATTCATAGAGGATGTTATTTGTGATTTTGATTAGGTCTGTTTTAGTGCTGTGGCAGAGAAAGAATCTGATTACAGAGATTCAAGCATGGATTTGGGGCGGGGGGGAAAATATATTTACGATGCAACAATATGTTCGAGGACCTCGGAGTTGGTGTAGTAGTTTGCAAGGGCAGAAGGATTGACGGTTTGTTTCATAATGTGTGTAATGACTGTGGTTTTGAAAGGAATGGGACAGTACATTAAGAAACGGGACTATTTACAATGTTCATTAATATGGGGCAAGAGGAAAAATTGGGTGGTCAGAAATTTAGTAGCAATAGGGTCAAGGAATCGCAGATTGGTTTCATGGACAAGATGAGCTCAGAGAGGGTATGATGGGCAATAGGGGAGAATTTAGAGAAATATGTAGGCTCAGAGCTAGAGCAGGGATGATAATGTATACAATGCTCAAGAAAATTTAATTTAAATTTACAGCTAGATAATGAGAGTATGGAATGAAATTCCTGGAACTGAACAGATTTAAGAAAGAATCAGTCCATTTCTCCTCATACCAGGTGTTAGGCAAGAGCTTGCCCAATAACCCCAGACTATGATTTTTTATTCTTGTTTTACAAAAATCTATCAATCTGCACCTGCAGCTGTAATGCAACCTTAATGTGCTTCAAAGAAAAAAATCTTATTATGATCTATGCTGTTACAAGAAGATATTAAGTTATCACACTCATTCCAACATGATACACATCCTCCTGTGAGTTTTGATCCTGTTTTGAGAAAATTGAAGGGGGAAAACTGCTGCCATTACACGAAATGGAAAAGCAAGGCACCTGTTAACTAAATCATTGTTCAAGGTGAAAAATTCCAGAATACTGCACAAAGCAAAGCACTCTATAGCAGGACATCCTAGAATGTAACACTACCCAAGAAGAGGCATGTTTAAGGGCTCAAAGTAAAGCAGGTGCTATTACATTGATTCAATTAATATTTTGCAAATTTGTCACGGTCCGACAAACATCTGAACGAGCACAATTATATTGATGAACAAAAAAAGACTGTTACAAAACCAAATTAAACAACTGTTAATGGGTTTGGGGCTGAAAATAAGTGGAACTGATGCAATCACAAATAACTGTGACCACAAAGAAATAAAGGAAGTTGTACTGACAGCAGGAAGCACTGAGCTAGTTAATTGCTTTAAGCGATGCAGTTCATTTCCTTCAAAAGTCCCATCAAAGGCCACAAGTGTCTTCACACATAAGCACTCTTCCATGGTATGCGCTGTTGAGAAACAACTGTGGTTAAACCTTCACATGATCTCTCAATTACAAGAAACATATTACCTGGTTCAAGGTAATATTTTTTAAATTGCAAACTAATTTTGCCCTTGCGCGGCTGTTAAGTCAGAACATTTGGGTGCAACTCCACTTCTGTGAAATCAGGCATTGTTTTGCACTAACAGGATCATGCTCCAGTTAAGCTAATATAATGCCACAGTCTCATCCCAATATTGACTGCTACTGTTGTAAAGAAATTTTTAGAAAATATAAATGTGGACATAAATTACCAGGGACTGACATCAGTCATGTCATCGAATCTATTACTTGCAGAAATTAACATTCACAAAATGCAGGCTCTTACAGGTCCTTGTCCTCACATTCTGTTCCAAGTTATTCCAGTAGTTCGTACAGAATCATATTTAATTAAAGTAATGATTGAAGGATAACTGCAATCATTGAAATTACAGCTGAATAATAAAGTTTTGGCCAGTTCTAAGACAATGCTAGGATCTGCTATTTTTCTAGACATCACCATATGATTTTAAAATAGTCAAATATTATGAAATAAATAGTATTTCAGGAAATTAGAAGACAACACATATGATCTAATTGAATATTCATGCAGATGAGAGAAATTTTGGCGTATAAACCCTTGTACAAATATTTCAATGGGCGTTATAATCTGTCCTCTGTTCCACATTATACTTACGTATTGCACACAGTCATTGTTTGACATGTATCTCCAGTGCAGAACTCAGAGATGGTGCTGTACTGTAGGTTTATGTGGTTGAAGAATGTGGTTGCTAAGAAATCAGGTGGAAAAGAAAAATGTTACATGGTGGCATTTATGCTCGACAACACAAGACACAGAATTTATAAAAACTTGTACATCAACTGCTCAAATTGCATTATATCCTGCGCAACAAGGAGGTGATAGGATCAAGAGCCATGTTTTAAGCTCTCATCATTACCTACTAATTGATGTGAAGTAGTCAAATAGCCTCAGCGAACTGATGGCATTGCAAACAAATTAGAATTTGTACAAGATTATGTTTTCTCACTTTTAAAACCATTTAACTCAAGAACATAAACTACTAAATCCTGTTTTCACTAAAATTCTAGCTTTTAAATTCTGTACCAGGCCAGATATTTTAATGAACATTTAATCAGAAAGTGCAATTTAAGGAAGAGTTAAGAAAAAAATATAAAAACTAGCAGGGAAAATGGAAGGAGGAATAGAAGATGGTACTTTGGATAGATGGGTACTTCCCTGTATACGATGGCCTCCTGTACTGTGAAGTTGCGATAATTATGACATTATGGCTAGTACTATAATGTGCTCAAATGGGTTGACGGTGCTGGGCTTCCTCCAGTACCGCTTCTAATGCTGCATGTAAGCCTGTGAATAGTTAGTCATCAGACAGTGCAACCACCAGCAGCAGAGATAAGTATAGTCTTCAGGCACTTTCAGCAGGAATGAAAACACTGGTTGATTTTCTTCTCCCTAACTGCAGGATGCCAAAACCAACTGCAATGCACTACCACTGACCCAGTAGAGATGAGCTAATTTAGCAAACCAGGGATCAAAATCCATTAGGAGAGGCTCTGACTATATGGATCTAATCATATTCAGATTTTGTTGCTTTCTGAATATATAGAATGCACAGAAACAGGCCATTCAGCCCATGTTTATACACCACACAAACCTCCTCCCACCCTCTTCACTTATGTTAACAAGGGATAAGACTGTAAAATGTATTAGTGGTTGTATTTAACTGAATAGGAACTTACTATTGCTGGCTAGCCATTCATTCAGGTCAATTTCACGTGGCAAAGTTACCAGCTCCTTAAAGTTGAAATCTGTTATTCTGGCTTTCGTATATTCAGGCTCTAGATACAATTTTTTCTCCTCTGCTGCTGCTTTTTTACCATTTGGCTTAGTCTTTGACTTCCTAAAAGAAAACAAAGAGGAGGTTAGTTGAATGGGACTGGATTGGACAAGTTTCAATTCGACAATGTGTACCATTTTCTCTGTAGTCTCAAACATTCACATAATTATCACAAAGGAAATTCAACATGCTACATAGTGTTGTGCAAGACAATGAAATCTGAAGAAAAACAAAATGAGCATGAGAATGGGGAGCAATGCCAAAATACTATTCCATTCCCAGAATATACCAAATAACAATGACTATGTTAAGACCGGTTTTCCTTTCCCCACTTCCTGCTTTATCGTATGCAAATGGAAAAGTTGTCCTTCATGATAACCCTACTGAGCAGCAAAACAGAACCCAGTGCTTTTGTGACAGACCTTATTTGATCAGAAACAAATTGTACAGCTGGAGCAGTATATTATGTTGAACTCCAGCACTGCATCTGATCTTGAAATGTTTGGTGAGTAAAATTCCAGCATTTTCAACAATTTATATTATTCAGCCTTAGCCTATTACCCTGCACTGCACAGGTGCCCAGTTCACAAGAATAACACTAAAGCTATAATGTTCTATGACTAAGATAGAATGCATTCGTACAGTAGTTACTTCAAGCTCAAATTACTTCAGAGCAGTTGAATCACATAATTCCTCCACAATCTTGCAAAAGTCAAACTAGTGATGTACATTTTATAATGTGAATCACATCTTTCAATACCCAAGTCTTCCTCACACATCAGCTGCAAATACTTGATGATTCAGGTGCGGTTTTACCGAGATTATTTCATGATTTTCCATCCACTCCATATGTGCAGTACACAAGAAGTTTATCCTTTCATATGGAAAGTTTCCATCATTAATCTTCAAATACACCTGTCCACTACATTTATCAATGTGCAACCGAATGCCGTGTTAAGTGAAGATGGGAATTTATTTTGCGTTTAAGTAGAATACTGTAAATTTCAGTGGTAACAGTACTCTATTGAGACATCAAGAATGCTGCACATGCAGTCCTCAATGCAATTTAATCTGAATAACTATAAGAAATTGCCCAAGATGTCATGTGAAATGTTAGAGTGAATTAAGAAGAAATCATTTTAACCAAACCAATTGTATATTTTTTCTATTTATCTGCAATCAATTCAACTCATGCTGAAGGACATCACGTAGTATTGATCTTACTAAAACTGATCAACTTGTAAAGACACCAGGTGCAAATAGCTGGACAGAATCCATTATTAAGGAAGTAATAACAGGACATTTAGAAAGTAAAAATGCAATCCATCAGAGTCAGCATGGTTCTATGAAGGGTAAATCGTGTTTGACTAATTTGCTAGAGTTCTTCAAAGCTGTAACAAGCAAAGTGGATAATGGGGATCCTGTAGATGTAGTATATCTGGACTTCCAGAGGGCATTTGATAAGGTGCCGCACAAAAGGTAAGATCACACGGGGTTAGGGGCAATTTATTAGCTTGGGTAGAGGATGGGCTAACCAACAGAAAACAGAGTGTCAGGATAAATGGGTCCTTTTCTGGTTGACAAGATGCAACTAGTGGGGTGCCACAGGGTTCGGTCCTTGGGCCCCAACTATTTACAATATATATTAATACTTGGAAGCAGGGATAGAAGATACTATAGCCAGATTTGCAGATGACACTAAAATAGGTGGGATAGTAAGTTGCAATAAAGAAATAAGAAATTTACAAATGGATATGGATAGGTTAGGTGAATGGGCCAAAATTCGGCAGATGGAGTTTAACGCGGATAAGTGTGAGGTTATCCACTTTGGTCAGAAGAATAGAAAGGCAAATTATCTAAATGGAGAGAAACTTGAGAGTGCTTCGGTGCAGAGGGATCTGGGTGTCCTCGTGCATGAATCGCATAAAGCTAATATGCAGGTGCAGCAGGTAAGGAAGGAATATGAAATTTTGGCATTTATTGCTAAAGGAATAGAATATAAAAGTAGGGAAGTGTTGCTGCAACTATACAAGGCATGAGTGAGACCGCATCAGGAGTATTGCATACAGTTTTGGTCACCTTACTGGAGGAGGAATGTAGTTGCATTGGAGGCAGTTCAGAGGAGGTTCACTAGATTAACTTCAGGGATGAGCAGTTTGTCTTACGAAGAGAGATTGAGCAGTTTAGGCCTTTACTGTCTAGAGTTTAGAAGAATGAGAGGAGATCTAATTGAGATATATAAGATGATTAAGGGGATGTACAAAGTAGACGTAGAGAGGATGTTTCCTCTTGTGGGGCAATCTAGAATGAGAGGTCATAGTTTTAGGATAAGGGGTAGCAGATTTAAAATAGAGATGAGGAGAAATTACTTCTCTCAAAGGGTCATGAGTCTGTGGAATTCACTACCCCAGAGTGCGGTGGATGCCGGGACAGTGAGTAAATTTGAGGAGATAGATAGATTTTAAATTAGTAAAGGATTGAAGGGTTATGGAGAACGGGC
Source organism: Heterodontus francisci (assembly GCF_036365525.1). Classification (NCBI taxonomy): domain Eukaryota; kingdom Metazoa; phylum Chordata; class Chondrichthyes; order Heterodontiformes; family Heterodontidae; genus Heterodontus; species Heterodontus francisci. The sequence goes on from NC_090384.1 coordinate 69,747,814, forward strand.
AGGAAAGTGGAGTTGAGGCAGAGATGAGATCAGCCATAATCGTATTGAATGGCGGAGCAGGCTCGAGGGGCTGAATTGCCTACTCCTGCTCCTAGCTGTTATGACATTATGAGAAAACTGGCAGCACATGGATTAACTTTAAACTCACACTACTGAAATTCATTTTCCTATTTAAGTTACCAACTTGTACAGGCATCCCATTTCATTCAATTCCCTTGACAGCAAAGTGGTGAACCTGCTCCTAAGGCTCTTGCACTGCCGCTTGAGCTGACGACTTGGGGTCAATGTAACAGATAGTTACATCCATCTGCTCTGGCCTGATCCTCCCCAAAAACTAAATGAAGATCAGGAACCCATCATACCTAGAATCACAAATATCCAGCAATGCTGTGCACTTATATATTTAAGGAAACACTTTCTGGCTCGAGTGACTCAGGACCACACGTAATGCTTGTAGCTATTAACCTAAATGGATCCCTTAAAATTCTATCCTATTTGGAAGGAAATACAATTTATTAACTCAAATCAATTTTTTCCTCTAAAAAAATAAATAAATGATCTAGTGATATAAGTAGACAGTTTTAAATAAAACAAAACAGGAAGCCCTTTACACATATTAACAGACAATTCAAATTAAGCAACTTTGAAATGAGAAGTAATCTGCATTCTCCATATGGTAAAGGAGGACAGGGTAACTGCCTTTTGCCAACTATCCAAGATTTTCATTTATAAATCACCTCATGTTTCAGAAGCATTTCTAAGTGCTTCATTTTCATCAATTTTGAATCACGATTCTCCACATCAGTAAAGGAGATGAACAACTTCCTAATCAGTTTTGGGGGAGGAATGTTGGCCAGGATGCAGGGAGAATGTAAAAAAAGGAAGTGCTGAAAATACTCAGCAGGTCAGGCAGCATCTGTGGAGAAAGAAGCAGAGTTTCAGGTCTGTGACCTTTCATCAGAACTGGCAAAGATTAGAAAATAATTAAGTTTTAAGCAATGGGGGTGGGGGGGGAGGGGCGGTGTGGTGGGTAAGAGAAAAAAAGGGAAGGTGCGTGATTGGACAGAGGGTCGGAGAGATTAAATAACAAAGCTGTCATGGGACAAAGGCAAAAGAGTGTGTTAATGCTTGTGGTGAAAGACAAAGCATTAGTACAGAGACAGTGTTAATGGCAGAATAATGTGCAGCTCTGTCCACATGAAAAACAGGCACATGATTAAATTTTTTTTTAAAGATTTAAAAAATGGCCAATCATGCTCTGAAATTGTTGAACTCAAGGTCGGGTCCGCAAGGCTGTGGAATGCCTAATCGAGAAATCAGGTGCAGCTCATCGAATTTGTGAAATATTCACTGGAATACTGCAGCAGGCCAAGGACAGAAACGTGGGCATGAGCACGGTGGGGTGGGGTGGGGTAGGGGGGATTGTGTGCGTTGAAATGGCAAGCAACCAGAAGCTGAGGGTTATGCTTTCGGACTGAGTCTTCTGCAAAGCAGTCACCCAATTTGCGCTTGGTCTCCCCAGTGTAGAGGCGACCGCATTGTGAGTGGCAAATACAGTATACTAAATTGAAGGAAGTACAAGTAAATCCCTGCTTCACCTGGAAGGAGTGTTTGGAGTCTTGGATGGTGAGGAGAGAGGAGGTATAAGGGCAGTATTACACCTCCTGCGATTGCATGGGAAAGCGCCATGGTAAGGTGACAAGGTGTTGTGGGTGATGGAGGAGTGGACCAGGTTGCTGCGGAGGGAACAATCTCTACGGAATGCTGACAGGGGAGGGGAAGGGAAGATGCGTTGGGTGGTGGCATCATGTTGGAGGTGGCAGAAATGATGCTTTTGATGTGGAGGCTGGTGGGGTGAAAAGCAAAGACAAGGGGAACCCTGTCGCGGTTCTGGGAGAAAGGGGAAGGGGTGAGGGAAGAAATGTGGGAAATAGATCGGACACGGTTGAGGGCCCCGTCAACCACAGTGGGGGGGGATTCTCAGTTGAGGAAAAAGGAAGATACGTCAGAAGCATTGTTGGGAGAATATGCTGTTCATTGACTGCATCCTTCTGAACCATAAGAACAAACAGATGGGTCCTTGGTTTACATCTCACATGAAGGATGGCATCTTCAACAAAGCAGCATTCATTAGTACTACAACGTATCATCAGCCTAGTTTACATGCTCACATTCTGGATGGGAACTGAACCTACATCTCTGACTCAGAAGCAAGTTTGCTGGCACTTTATGAACCTATTTCAGTACCGTCCAATAAAGGTGCAGTGTGCAGGCTTGTCAGATGAGCACATAATGAGCATGCTTTTTCAAGGTAGATGTTTTAGTAGTGCTCACAGAATAGGAAAGAAAACTTTTTACAACAATCTTACAATTTCTGTAGAAAGAATGCACTCCCGGTAGTCCAATACTTCAGCAAATGCCTTATTTCTTGTCACAGGACTGGCCAGATAGGATTAGCAACAACTTTTCAGATTTCTATGAATCCTGAAAGGCATTGGGTGGGGATGGGGGTGCATGATCAGGTACAGAACAGACCATCTCTGACCTGAAAATCTGTGTTTGGGGTGGGGGGGGGGGGGGGTTGGGGTGGTGGAGGGAGGTGAAAGGAAGGAAAAGTACAGTAATGGATCCTCTTGATGGGGTCACTTACTGGTAAGTGAATGCCTGCATCCTGAAGTGGTTCCCAACCACAATAAAATGCTACACTAATTAACTTGGAACATTTATGTGCAGCTAATCTTCATTAGTTTACTTGTCATCGAGAGACATTTTGGACATCATCCAGTTGTTCATACCAGGCATCAGCATTTTTGGGAACAACATTTTTCTGGCAATGTACACTGTTTATCCTGTTCAGTTTATGTAAGGAAAAAAAACAGTAGTACTGCCAGATGCCTTTTTCACCCTATTCTCACAAAAATCTTTTCCTTAATAGGCAATCTCTGCTTAATATTTCCAAGGTCTGCCATGGATGATGCAAGATCAAATCTTGAGCTGATGCAGAGACATGGACATGCAGGAGAGACAGAAAGCAGTTATTTTAATATGCAGCTGTAACACCATCAAATTCTCATCTGGAAGGCCCTGGAGAGTTCACATATTTCTGAAGAACTAAAACTCCCATCATACTGGTCAACTGTTATAGGGCAATTTAAGTGGTGTTTGCTTCAAATTCCTGCTAAACAGCCCATCATGTCATATGGAAACATGATAGTTCATAGATCCACTTCAGCGAAGGTTTTTCATTTAGTCTCTATCACATGGAGCCACATATTTTCAGCTTTGATATATCTAACATACTTGCACCACATAGCTATTTTTAAAACAATGATAAAACTGCATACTTTAAAACAGACTGATCCAAACAATCCATGTTTGGCAGCTGGTTCAGAATACTCAAAGCAGTTTTGTGGGTCCTCATAAACTGCTTTGTAAATCATGACCAGCTGCATCTTATCCTATATAACCCTCAGTGGAGGTTAACAAAGGGTTTATCATAGCATTACAAGTTTAACAAAAAACTATTTCAGTTCAACATCAAATCTTCAAAATGCAACCAACCTATCACTGCAAACACAGCCCTCAAGAAACTGGGATGGGGCGGGGGGAAAAGAGATTAGATAATGATCAATTTCACTTTTCTAAATAAGCCCACCAACAATCCCTAGGAAAAGAAGTGCAGCTTTAAACATTCCACATACCATTCTCCCTCGGGCTGAAGAGGCAGGCTGCCAGGCACACTGCTTCCAGGCTAATGGCCTTGGTGTTCCACCTAACTTGTGTGCAAATGCAACTTTTGTGTCTGCAACCAAGATTTTGAAACTACATAATATCAGCACATTTGGTAGCACCAGCATGTATGCCATTCTTTGATCAGCTGTCTACTTTTGATGCGATTGGAATTCTTCATAGACAGCTGCAATTATTTCAGCCAGCAGCTACATTTTATTTACTCCCCCTTGGTGTCATGGAAGTTTCATGTAAACATCTATGACATTTGATCATACTTTACAGCACTTGGCCACCTGCTGAGTCCTACACTCATTTTCAAAGGCAGTGTTCCTACTTTGTTCTTGACACAAATGAAGCAGCCAATCTGTGTTTAAGAGATCCAAAACCCAAGAACAGCACTGCGATCTTTAGAATGCATTCTGCTGGCCATGATTAAACACCTTAGCGTATAGTAGGCTGCATTTTGATGGAGAACTTCCATTTATGTACAATTTACTCTTTAAAACTATTTGTTAATTTGACATTTTGTTCAATGTTAAATTTTCCACTTTGCCTAATTTATGTAATTGCTTTATGGGGTGAAAGGGGATGCACAAGGAGAACACAGGAGTCGAAGAATGCATTCACACTACAACTCTAGGGTTGGTGCAAGGCCAACAGTTTGGCACCAATATTACCGTTAACAGGAAAAAATGGTGTCTGAATCCAGTTACAAGGCCTGATATGACACTGGAACGAAATTTTTTTATTTTTTTTATTTTAGAGATACAGCACTGAAACAGGCCCTTCAGACCACCGAGTCTGTGCCGACCAAGAACCACCCATTTATACTAACCCTACAGTAATCCCCTATTCCATACCACCTACCTACACTAGGGGCAATTTACAATGGCCAATTTACCTATCACCTGCAAGTCTTTGGCAGTGAGAGGAAACTGGAGGACCCGGCGTAAACCCACGCGGTCACAGGGAGAACTTGCAAACTCCTCACAGGCAGTACCCAAAATTGAACCCGGGTCCCTGGAGCTGTGAGGCTGCGGTGCAGGAGTGTATCTCATTCAGCTTTGGAATCAGTCCAGGCCATGGTATCAAATTTACACGCCAAGCTTTGCAGCACCACAAAGCAGTTTTGGCATTGCACCAACATTAAACTGGTGTGAATGCACCTTAGTTTATTGCTGATTAATATTTTTGTGAATCAAATTTTTAAAAAGGTGTATGCCTACCCGAGCAACTTCATATATGGCAGGGTGTACAGAGAACATTCTGCTGCAACTTGCATTTTAACACCATGATAAATAAAAATTTGGAAAACTGCCTTGAAATTTATCTTGCTATGAATACAGCATCTGATGCAAAACAGTACCTGTGACTAAGGGTGCAGCTTGAAGTAGTACATTATATGAAACCTACCAATAAACATCAACATGGAAATATACCATGCCCCTTAAACCCAAAATTCAAATTACACTACAGAAAATATTACAGCATGGACAAATAAAAGTCCTTAAAATGTTGTATATGGTATAACAACCATTTTAATTTATTATATAAATAACCTAAAATATTTCATGAACGAGAGTATTTTACAAGTGCACAAAGGCTTATACATGCTGCTATGGTCTTGACTGCAAGTCAGTGGCTACACCATTTACATAAGATAACTGCTGACAATATATTTTATTGATCCATGAAATCAGACACAGCTAGTTACCACAATGGAAGTCAAAGCGCCAAGTTCTGTTTGGGTAATAAATCTTGTAATCAAACAAACCTCACTCATCAAATGAGAATAACCTGTAGTTCTGCTACAGGTGGGAAGACAGCTGCTGAGAATCATATCTCAACTGTGCCTATAACATTCTGGAAGCAAGGAAGGAAGAGGAAGGACATATCAGAATTAAAAAGTGAAATTAATTCAAAAGAGTTTGAAATCTGAAGTGTGGAAATGGTATTGAGAAAGATCCCAGGTATCATAACTCCATTAACCCCAGTGCTAGATGATACAGTGCCACACAACAGACTTGTGGGCAAACATGTAGCTCATGGAATAAAAGGGACGGTAACAACATGGATCCGAAACTGGCTGAGTGACAGGAAACAGAGTAGTGGCTAATGGATGTTTTTCGGGCTGAAGGAAGGTTTGTAGTGGAGTACCCTAGGAATCAGTGTTGGGATCCTTGCTTTTCATGACACATATTAATGACCTAGACCTTGGTGTACAGAGCACAATTTCAAAGTTTGCAGATGATACAAACTTGGAAGCATTGTGAACTGAGAAGAGGATAGTGTAGAATTTTAAAAAGGACATAGACAAATTGGTGGAATGACAGACAGGTGACAGATGAAGTTCAATTCAGAGAAATGTGAAATGATTCATTTTGGTAGGAAGAACATGGAGACAATATAGAATAAAGGGATCAATTCTAAATGGCGTGCAGGAGCAGAGGGACCCAAGTGTATATGTGCATAAGTCATTGAAGGTGGCAGGACAGGTTGAGAGAGCGGTTAACAAAGCGTACAGTATACTGGGCTTTATTAATAGGGGCATAGAATACAAGAGCAAGGAAGTTATGTTGAACTTGTATAAGACAGAAGTCCGGCCTCAGCTGGAATATTGCATTCAATTTTGGGTGCCACACTTGAGGTAAGACCTGAGGGCATTGGAGAGAATACAGAGAAGATTTACGAGAATGGTTCCAGGGATGAGGAGTCTCAGTTTGTAGACTGGAGAAGTTAGGATGGTTTTCCTTGGAGAAGAGAAGGCGCAGAGATGATCTGGTAGAGGTATTCAAAATCATGAGGGGTCTGGACAGAGCAGATAGAAACTGTTCCCACTCGTAAAAGGATAGAGAACGAGAGGGCACAGATTTAAAGTATTTGGTATGTTACGACCCGGTGAGAAAGAGGTCTAGGGTTCCCTTTCAGCCTTCACCTGGTCTTACTGTAACAGGGTTAAATTTTAAACACACAGCGTTTTTGGCTCCCCCTTGGTGAATCCTTGCTCACCGCTTTCCAATTATAAGGCAAAGAAACCAGCACAAACAGGTTTTCTTAGGTTGAAAGAAGACTGAAATTTGCTAAAAACTTAAACTCTAATTTGGTTAACACCTACAGATACACGACACGCCCACACTAGCATGCATACGCGATACACACATGCAGATAGGGGCAGAAAAGAGAAGAAAAATAAAGCGGAAAGGTTAAGGCAACATCTGAAGTGGGTTATTGTTACAGTCTTCGAGCTCAGTGTAGAGTCCTTGATTGTAGGTAGATCTTGCTTTTCGTTGGGGCCCTGTATTCTTAAACCATGTTCACTGTAGGAGACTTTTCTCTCTGGGGATGTGTGTCATCAGTGGATTTGAAGTTCTGTGAGAAAGAGATGGAGAGCCAGAGGCTGTGGCGAGCCAGCCGGGAGAGATCTTTTCAGTCCAAGAGCAAACAGACACTCTTGAGTTCCAACTGTTTGTACAATTCAGAAAAACCCAGGTTGCCAAGCAGGTTAGTCATGTGACTAACTGGACTGACCACGTCTTGGATTGCATCCTCTTAGCAGTCTCTGGAATGCTCCTCTTACACACAATACCTGGTGATCAAGGTCCACTGTGAGTTGAATGGGTCAGGGAATGGTCCTTTGTCCTTCCAATCACCATCTGTTAATATGCAAATGTATTTTCCAGTCACGGCTGATCTGTTTAACAAGTCCTTTCTTCACTCCAGTAACAGGTTAAAATAAATGTTCATGACAAAATTAATGTGCCTCATTCCTGGCAGGTGAGGGCCCAGCATGACAGGTAAGAGAAGCAAAAGTAACAGGAGGAAAAACTTTTTCACGCAGCGAGTGGTTAAGGACTGGAAAGCGCTGCCTGAGAACATGATGGAGTCAGGTTCAATTGAACTATTCAAAGGGGAATTAGACAGTCATATGAAAAGGAAGAATGTGTAGGGTTATGGGAAGAAGGCAGGGGAATGGAACTGAAGGAGTTGCTCTTTCAGAGATCCGGTGCGGACACAATGGGCCAAATGGCCTCCTTCTGCACTAACTATTCTGTGAATATCTAAAAATGTACAACGCAGGTCATCAAGTCGGAAAATAAGGTTACTTTTAAGTAGAACACCTCCTCAAATCTGCTTGTATGGATCCCCCCTCCATCCCTGGCTGACTGATGGAACCACAATGACTCTCGACATTAACATTCTTCCAAACCAAAATTTAAATAAAAATGATTACATTAAGTAATCCTGCCACCACTCAGAAATATTGACCCATGTCCAAATTAATGCTATACATGTTTGAAAAACTTCCATTTACAATAGCTGTATCTTTGCCCTATTAATATATTTATGAACTTAGCCAAGTTTCTCTGAGCAAATTTGGGAATACTATTTGGCTCACCCAAAGATTCAGTAGCAAAGAGTTCACACAGAATGTAAAGTACAGAAGCTTAACTCATGGAGAAGGACTGTGCGGTTTTGGTGAATATAATGTTGTAATTTACAGGTCATGTTGTCTGTATGCCCACTAAAAGGCACACAACACTTCAAATTGTTCCCAGGTACAGCCAGGATACTGAGGTAAATTCTTGCAGCGTGACCATTTTTCACACCCCGAGCATGCATGTTTGATAACCTTTGCCTCATGAACACCAAGCTCTGCACCTAATTTTCAATTTTTATAGATCCAAGATTGATACTTCGAGCAGCATAAATCAATTACTTAACTCTTGCCAAAGTGATATAAAACAAGCACTGAACTACTTTCAAACTGATCCAACCCAACATACTTTGATTGGCCTGTAGCCAGTTCTGCAGGAACACTGGATTACTTTAATTCTGAAGTAGTGAGATATAATAAACTATGCAGCAAAATAGATTCAACAAAATCAGCTGTAACCATTAATCATGATTTCAACTAGCCTAGAGCAAGCTCAACCTACTTTTAAGATTTCAACATGCAGGGTACATGCACAAGCTGAAAAAAGTGAACTTCAGTCTCTCAGATACTCTCCAGAATGTTAGCGATTGCAGTGTGCAGACTCTGTTGCCGTCAGCACTGGCTAGTCAGACATTAAGCCATATTACTGCAGGTATAGCCACAAAATTATGTAGTTACTGTTCAAGCTAGATTTAAATACTAAACCTTTGGTATTATGACTTAATGAACTGACAACTTACAATAAGACACTTCAGTGGGGAAATTAAACATTTACTCCACCATTTGACTATTTCCCTTCACTTGTTTGTACAACAATGGTTTTCCATAGGATCATCCAACAGAACGATTTATGAATCTAATCCATACTTGGTGCAAAGAAATATGCATAGCATACTTACATGCAGGTGTGAGATGCTTTCAACTTACTACAACAAACTCAAGAAAAATGTTTAGCTGAAGCGTAACATTCATTCATGTTTGCAAATTAGTTATGTGGAAAGCAGCAGTGCCTTTGAGAGCACATAAGGAATAAAAAAACAAGCAGTTTACAGAATATCTACTCACTTGCTTAAGTTAGCTATAATGACATTAGAGAAGAAATTACTCAAACTGTAGCAATCTTATACCATATTTTTCCCTCCGCCAGACCCTTAGCACGTTATATAAAGTAAGTGCTCCTCTACCTCAGGACTTTTCCCATAGCTTGTAGAACCATCTTGTAACTCAATCCTGTTTTCTGCTGTCCAAGCAATGACCTGTCTTCACTATGGTTTAAATAATCTCCCACCATGGCAGTTTCTCAGTTTTCAGACCTGCTTTGTCTCTTCACAGCTCAAACTAGTCAAACCACATTCACATTGACATCAGCATTGAGCTTCAAACAACCTTTGCTTTCAGCCAATCAGACAAGAGGTGCTTGGATCTGGCATGAAAGGACAAGCAATCCACTGATTTCATCAACAGCTAGGTCCATAAATCTAGGGAGCGTCTACAAAGAGAAGGAAAAACTTTAGGCGTATGATTGAAAACAGCTGCATTGAATTTAAAAGATACCAGAGGTAGTAATCAACTTTTGCATCAGTACCCTTCCCACATCTATATTGATCATTTTGTGATAAAACAAGGCACTTTCACAGCAAGATTGCTCACTCCCGTCCTCCAACCTGTTTACAGTCTGTTTTTCCTCCCCTTCCTACCTCCTTGTGCTAATGACAATCTGTAATCAAATGTACAAACATCGCGTGCGACAACTTTTGCTACAAATACACCTGCATGTAGAGAAGTTGTACTAATCAGTCTCTATTCAGTATCTTGTCTCTATTCAGTATCTTATCTCTCCATGGCGTGTTGGTAACTTGGCATGTAGAACAAAGCCACAATGCTAAGTTTAAAATGGATATCAAACTTACATAAGTTTACTTACACGAGTTCCGATGAAGGGTCACTGACCCGAAACGTTAACTCTGCTTCTCTTTTTACAGATGCTGCCAGACCTGCTGAGTGGTTCCAGCATTTCTTGATTTTATTTCAGATTTCCAGCATCCGCAGTATTTTGCTTTTATCAAACTTACATGGTGTACAAGGCACAATTTCAAAGTTGGCGGATGATACGAAACTTGGAAGTATTGAGAACTGTGAGGAACATAGTGTAGAACGGCAAAAGGACATAGACAAGTTGGTAGAATTGGCGGACAGGTGGCAGATGAAGTTCTATGTGGAGAAATCTGAAGTGATTCATTTTGGTAGGAAGAACAATATAAAATAAAGGGTACAATTCTAAAAGGGGTGCAGCAGCAAAGGGACCTGCGTGTATATGTGCACAAGTCATTGAAGGTGTTGAGAGCAGTTAATAAAACATACAGTATCCTCGGTTTTATTAATAGGGGCACAGCGTACAAGTGCAAGAAGGTTATGTTGAATTAGAAAAGACATTAGTTCAGCCTCAGCTGGAGTACTGCAGCCACTTCTGGGCATTGCACTTTAGGAAGGATGTGATGGTGTTAGAGAGGGTGCAGAAAAGATTCACTAGAATGATTCAAAGGTTTAAGAACCTCAGGTTTGAAGGTAGATTGGAGAAGTTAGGAGTGTTTTACTTGCAGAAGAGAAGGCAGAGAGGAGATCTGATAGAGGTATTCAAAATCATGAGGGGTCTGGACAGAGTAGAGAGAAACTGTTCCCACTCGTGAAAGGATAGAGAATGAGAGGGCACAGATTTAAAGTAATTGTTAAAAGAAGCAAAAGCAACACAAAGAAAAATTTTTTCACGCAGTACATGGTTCAGGTCTGGAATGTACTGCCTGAGAGTTTGGTGGAGGCAGGTTCAATTGAAGCATTCAAAAGGGAATTAGACTGTTATATGAAAAGGAAGAACGTGCAAGGTTACAGGAAGGTGGTGGGGGAGTGGCATGAAGTGAATTGCTCATTCGGACACCAAATGCAGACGAATGAGCCGAATAGCCTCCTCCTGCGCTGTAACAATGCAATTCTGTGATAAAGCCACAAAGTGAGTGTAACCTTACAACATTCAGCGAAGCAACAAATTAATTAATGAAACCACACCACAGTGTGGAATCATGGGCAGATGCTGCACACATGCAATGAAGAAAACTGTTTTACCTCAAAAGTCAAATATTTTCGATCACCTAAACTGAGTTAAATTAGGAATGGACAAAATCAATACGACAGCACCTAATACAGCGGTTTTATTTTGTTCAGAATAAAACCAATGAATCATGAAAGTTAGAGTGTAGATTTTCCTTCAGTACAAGCGCTTCCATCAACAGTCCCAAGCTCTGGACTTGTATGCAAGCCTGCCATGGACTGCTAACTGCCCTGAAGTTGGACCATTTGCAACCTGAACATGATAAACGATTCAAGTCTCTGTACTCTCCTTTTCAAAGGTCATTTTTTTTAAAAAAACAGAATGCACATAGAATATTTTGAATTGTAGAACATGTAGCAGATACAGAAAAAAACTTTAGGAATTGTTATACACAGTTTCACTGATAGAGGGCAACAATACAGTCAACTTCAAATCCATGTGAACTGGAGAGTTGATATTAAGAAACGTGCAACTACATTGTAAAGCAATGGAAGTGACCTAAACTATCTCTTGACTTGTTTTGGACTAAGATGGCAAATAGATTGAACAGAGATCAATGCCTTCTCTGAAAAAGGGCTTACTTGCAGTTTTTTCCAAATACGCGAATTCACAACACTGCATGTTTTCATTTCAATACACCTCCTTGTCAATTATACAGAAATGGAGTATAGAATTTCTCAGGGTATGTGATTTCACATCTACCTAGATTCTATTTTAAGTTCTCCAATAACTCAGACTTTCCCAGTTTTAACTGAAGCTGACAGATCGTGCAGGGTATACACAAGGCGTTCTGCTAATGCAAATCAGTTCAGGATCAAAAATAGCAAATAATGGTTTCCTTAAAGGCTAAGAGTTTCGGCGTTTCTAAATTACAAGTAATTTTCTCTTCTAAAGGAAATTGGTTTGGGTACTTGGAAAAAAAACTCTTGGGCAAGGGCAAAAAAAATCTCATATCTGTGCTCCTCTAATTCCAGTTGCTGAAGCCTCACCGATTTTAATCCCTCCACCATTGACAGCCATGCCGTCAGCTGCCTGGGCCCGAATCATCGAGCTCTAGAATTCTCTCCCTAAGCCCCTTTATCTCTACCTCCCTCTCACCTCCTTTACGATACTCCTTGAAACCTACTTCTATGACTAAACTGTTGGTCATTTGTCCTAATATCTCTTTGTGGAATGGTGTCAAATCTTGTTTGATAACGCTCCTTTGAAGCTCATGATGTTTTACTACTTTAAATGCATTATATAAATACTCCAAAGACACATTGTACAGCGAGCTCGCCACTGGTATCAGACCCATCGGCCGTCCATGTCTCCGCTTTAAAGATGTCTGCAAACGCGACATGAAATCCTGTGACATTGATCACAAGTCGTGGGAGTCAGTTGCCAGCGTTCGCCAGAGCTGGCGGGCAGCTATAAAGGCGGGGCTAAAGTGTGACGAGTCGAAGAGACTTAGCAGTTGGCAGGAAAAAAGACAGAGGCACAAGGGAAGAGCCAACTGTGTAAACAGCCCCGACAATCAAATTTTTCTGCAGCACCTGTGCAAGAGCCTGTCACTCTAGAATTGGCCTTTATAGCCACTCCAGGCGCTGCTCCACACACCACTGACCACCTCCAGGCGCTTACCCATTGTCTCTCGAGATAAGGAGGCCAAAGAAGATATAAATACAAATTGTTGTTGATGACTGAGCAAAGATATTCTCATTACCAGCTGTGAAAACAAATGGATGGGCAGGGACCACAGCCAGTTGCAAAAATCACAATCACATGTGCCTGCAAAATGGGATACGGCTACACTGGGCATGTAATTGCATCCCAAGCCAAGCCTGCCCACAACTGACAAATAATCATTTATTTTGTGTGTTCCCTCACGACCAACTCCATCCCTCTCCCTGACAACAGTGATACTAAACCAGTCTGTTCGTAACCTTGGTATCATATTGTCATAGATGAGCTTCCGACTACATATTTGAACCAGCACTAAGACTGCCCATGTCCACCTCCGCAACATCATTCGATTTCGCCCCTGCCTCAGCTGCTGAAACCCTCATTCATGATTTTGTTACATCTAGGTTTGACTATTCCAATGCACTCCTGGCTGGTCTCCAACATTCTACTCTCTGTAAACTTGAGGTCACCCAAAACTCTGCTGCCCATGTCTTAACTCACACGAAGTCCTGTTCACCTATCATCCCTGTGCTTGCTGACTTGCATTGGTGCCCTGTTAAGCAACATCTTGATTTTAAAATTCTCATCCTTGTTTTCAAATCCCTTCATGACCTCACCCCTTCCTATCTCTAATGCCCACCAGCCTCACATCCCTCCAAGATATCTGCACTCCTCGAATTCTGGCTTATTGCACGTCCACTATTTTAATTGCTCCACCATTGCCTTCAGCTGCCTAGACCCTCAGCTCTGGAATTCCCTCCCTAAACCCCTCTGTCGATCTCATTTTTCTCCTTTAAGACATTCCTTAAAACCTACCTCTATGACCAAGCTTTTGGTCATCTGATCATATTTTGTTTTATAATGTTCCTGTGCAGCACCTTCTATTACATTAAAGGCACTACATAAATCCAAGTTGCTTGTTTGTCCCCACTCCTGGAAGCTATTGCATTATGGATGGCATCTTTGATCCCAATAACGTCAAGGTGTGCACACACACATGGATGTTCCATCACTGAACAGCAGTCAAGAATAAGAATTCAGGCTTCTTTATCCACCAACCCACTGCCTTTCCTAGCCAAGAGTATTACACAAATTGTAGCTACTCCTGATGTTGAACCGCAGGAAGTTGAAACTAATTCACAACTAAAGATTGAAGAAACAGTCTAACAGCAGAGAGACTATCAAAGGGTTGATAAATATGAAGAAGTTGCCTTTTCTCTACCCAATACTGTCATCACATCCTAGGAACCCACCACAAAGATCTTTTTAGATCTCTCCTCTTCCTTATTAACATTTAGCCACTTCAGCAATACTGCCTTTAGGTATAGGGCCAGTTTTCATGCCATTACCTAACTCGACCTATCCACCATTTCTCCTAACATCCAAACTGCATCGAACATAAAATCCTGCATAAATAACTATTCTTTTACAGCTCAATAAATGGAAGATCAATGCCATTGTCTTTAGCTTCCACCACAAACTCTGCTTCTTTACTACTTACCTCACCCTCACACCATCTCTGCAATCATCTCCAACTCTATAACCCTTCCTGAATACCCCAGTTCTTACTCCTGGGACCTAAAAAAGTTTAGAACTGCACAGATTGATGGATGTTACCCTAAAATCCTCCAGGATTTTCTTGCAGCATTGCCCACTCATAATATTAATTCCACCTTTACAAAGTTTCACATGAACAATAATATTTTAGTTTTTAGAAAAATGCATAAGCATACTCAGTAATGATATTTACACATGGAAGTGAGACTGGACAAAAATGTTAGCACCATGGCATAATTGAATGCATCTTTCTCACAAACATATAGGACACATTGATTATTAGTCTGCAGTCTAACCTGGTCATTAACAAACAGTGCACCTGTACAGTGTACAGCCAGAACTAGATTTACTGGGAAACCATGCTGTGTTGTTGAGTCCAGTTACTGCACCCAAGTCTATCCTGGTGAGATCAGATAACTTAGCACAGACCAAGAATCAAGCTGGAGACCTTCAGAACACAGCATTTGGAGAAAGATCATATATTGCCAAATTCCCACTGACACTCCTGTCTCAGTGCACACACTCACAAAAACGGATGTGGAAAGGGTTCCAGAGGGTTGCCAATGTTTATGAAACCATTATCCAGGGTAAGTTGCATTTGGAGAAGGGCTGAAAATTAAGCATTTCATTCTTCTGCACTGTTGTTTAGCTGTGACATACAGTTCGCGAAGAAAACATTCCTAAAGTCCTCAAAATGGACACAGGAACATAGGATATAGGAAATAGGAGCAGGAGTAGGCCATTTGGCCCATCGAGCCTGCTCCACCATTCAAATAGATCATGGCTGATCATCTACCTCTACGCCATTTTTCCCCACCATCCCCATATCCCCTGATGTCATTAGTATCTCGAAAGCTATTGATTTCTGACTTGAACATACTCAATGATTGAGCTTCCACAGCCCTCTGGGGTACAGAATTCCACAGATTCACCATCTGCTGAGTGAAAAAATTCCTCCTGTCAGCCTTAAGTGGCCTGCCCCTTATCTGAGACTATGTCCCCTGGTTCTAGACTCACAAGCCAGAGGAAACATCCTATCCACATCCACCCTGTAAGAAGTTTTAAGTTTCAATGAGATCATTTCTCATTCTTTGAACCTCTAAAGAATACAGACCCAGTTTCTGCAACCTCTCCTCAAAAGCCAATCCCGCCATCTCAGGGATTAGTCTGGTGAACTTCGTTGCACTCGCTCTATGGCAAGTATATCCTTCCTTAGATGAGGAGACCAAAACTGTACACAATACCCCAGCAGTGGTCTCACCAAGGCTCTATACAATTACAGCAATACATCTTTACTCCTGTATTCAAATCTCCTTGCAACGAAGGCCAACATACCACTCGCCTTCCTATCTGCCTGCTGCACCTGCATACTAGATTTCAGTGACTCAAACAAGGGCGCCCAGGTCCCTTTGGACAACAACACTTCCCAACCTCTCACCATTTAAGAAATACTCTGCCTTTGTTTTTTCGACCAAAGTGGATCACTTCACACTTATTCACATTATATTCCACCTGCCATGTTCTTGCCCATTCACTTAGCCTGTCCAAATACCCTTGAAGCCTCCTTGCATCCAACAACTTACACTCCCTTCTAGTTGTTTTATCAGCAAATTTGGAAATATTACATTTGGTCCCTGTATCCAAATCATTTATATAGATTGTGAACAGCTGTGGCCCAAGCACTAATCCTTGCGGTATCCACTAGTAACAGCCTGCCATTCTGAGAATTACCCATTTATTCCTACTCAGTTTTCTGTCCGTTAACCAATTCTCAATCCATTGCAGTATATTACCCCCAATCCCATGTGCTCTAATTTAGTTTACTAACTTCCTGTGTGGAACCTTACCAAAAGCCTTCAGAAAATCCAAATACACCACATTTATCTATGCTACAAGTAACATCCTCAAAAAACTCCAACAGGTTTATCAAACATTATTTCCCTTTCATAAATCTCTGCTGACTCTGTCCAATCGTACAATTTTGCAAGTGTCCAGTTATCACATCCTTTCTAATAGATTCCAACATTTTCCCTACTACTGACGTCAAACTAACAGGTCTGTAGTTCTCCATTTCCTCTCTCGCTCTCTTCTTAAATGGTGAGGTTACATTTGTTATTTTCCAGTCTGCAGGAACCCTTCCAGAATATATAGAATTTTGAAAGATAACCACCACTATCTCTGTTGCCACCTCCTTCAATATTCTGGAATGTCACTCATCTGGTCCAGGGGATTTATCAACTTGCAACCGAATTAATTTTTCGAATACTACCCCATTATTGATACTAATTTCTTTCAGTTCCTCATTTTCACAAGTCCCTTGGTTCCCTAGTATCTCTGGGACATTTTCTGTATATTCTTCCATGAAGACAGACACAAAGTAATTGTTTAGGCTCTCCCCCATTTCCCCATTCTCCTGTCCCAACCCGCATTGGACCCATATTTACCCTTGCTAATCTTTTCCTTTTCATATACCTAAAGAAGCTTTTACAGTCTGCCTTTCGGTTTCTAGCTAGGTGCATTCATATTCTTTTCCTTTTCTTGATCAGTTTCTTGGTCCTCCTTTGCTGGATTCTAAATTGCTCCCAATCTTCACGTTTACCACTTTTTCTGGCGACCTTATAAATCACTTCCTTTGATCTAATACAATCTTTAACTTCTTTTGTTAGCCACGGTTGATTCACCTTTTCCGTTGGATTTTTGTGTCCGAGAGGAATGTATAATCGTTGTAAACCGTGTAATATCTTTCAATACTAGCCATTGCCTGTCTATCGTAAAATCTTTTAATGTATTTTCCCAATCTACCATAGCCAACTTGCCCCTCATACCTTCATAGTTTCCTTCAGATTTAAGACCTTCGCTTCAGAATGAACTATATCTCTTTCAAACATTAAAACTTAATGTAAAATTCCATCATATTGTGGGCACGATTTCCTAACGGCTCCTTTACAGCAAGGTTATTAATTAGGACCAAAACTGAATTTAGATTTCAATAATATGGTCAGTCACAAATCAGGTAACAAGAGCTACTAAAAGTGGAACCCAATAGGGTAACTGATTTACAGCAGCTGAAGTTAGTCAAATGCAGTTTTTATTACATGGAATTCCAGGATTTTTACCACTAGCTCAGGAGTCCTGCAATCAAAAGTTCACTGTATTTTTCCAATTAGGAAATTCTCTGTGCAATATACATTATGTGCAAGAGGGCATGTATTGTGGTACATCTAGGATTGCAGTACAACAGGATGGTTTCATTCAAGAGAACTCCTACCTTCTGCTTTGAGTCACAGTCAGTGCATTTTTTGTGAAGAACAGTGTGCGCATAGTACAGTCATGCCAGGACATTAATCAAGCTCACATCTGTCCAAACTACTCAGACAGGTTGAAACAGGAATAATTTTTTTTTAAATGCAGTTCTTACTGAACCACGCATGAACTGGCCTCTTTCAGCTTTTTCTCCCTCTGTGTAAACATAACTAGCAGAAACTTGCTCAAGGCAACACAGTAGTCTAAAGTTAAGGTAAACTGATACAAACCATACAAGAGTAAAAATGAAACAAACACCACAATACTCCAAGTGTGCTACTCTGTAGTTTTTGGAATTCAAGTATAATTTTTCAGAAAGCTGTGGGCAGTGCAGTAGCATGGTTGGCAAGTACATCACCCTCAAATTCCAGAACGACCTACAAACTCAATCTGCTTAACTGTCTGCATTCTTCTATTTTCAGCTTAGAACAAGATACCCCTTCAGCTGAAACAAGTGAGCATAGAATCAAAGAGTGATACAGCACAGAAGGAGGCCATTTGGCCCATCTGAATGAGCTGTCAAATTAGTCCCACTCCCGAGCTCTGTCCCCAGTATTTTTTCCCTTCCAGTATTTATCCAATTCCCTTCTGAAAGTTCCTATTTAATCTGTTTCCACCACCTTTTCAGGCAATGCATTCCAGATCATAACAATTTGCTGCATAAAAAATTCATGTTGCCTCCACTTCTTTTGCCTAGCATCTCAAATCTGTCTTTTCTGGTTACAGTCCTTTCTGCCACTGGAAATAGAATAAGGCGAAATGATCAAAAACATTCACAATTTTGAACACCTCTATCAAATCTCCTTGTAACCGTCTCTGCTCGAAGAACAACCCCAGCTTCTCCAGTCTCTCCACATAACTGAAGTTCCTCATCCCTTGTACCATTCTACACCCTCTCCAAAGCCTTTACATCCTTCCTAAACCTACAGTGTGGTGCCCAGAGTGGAACCCAAAACTCCAGCTGAGGCCCAGTGTTACATAAAAGCTTTAGCATAACTTCCTTGCTTTTGCACTGTATGGCTTTATTAATAAAGTGAAGGATGCCATATACTTCTTTTTAAGCAGCATTCTCAACTTGTCCTGCCACAAAAGGATTCTCTGTTCCTGAACCCCCTTTAAAATTGTACCATTTGGTTCATGTTGCCTCTCCCCATTCTTTCTACCAAAATTAATCATGACACATTGCATTAAATTTCATCAGTCATGTATCTGCCCATCAAATATCCTCCTGATATCTGTTAGTATGTTCATTATTTACTACATTGCCAAGTTTCATGTCATCTGCAAACTTTGAAATTATGCCCTGTACATCCAAGTCCAGGTCATCTATATTAAAAAGAGCAATGCTCCTAATACCAGGCTCTGGAGAATACCACTGTATACCTCCCTCTGGTCTGAAAACCAACTGTTCAACACTACTCGTTTTCTGCTCAACTAATTTTGCATCCATACTGGCACTATCCCTTTAATCCGAAGGGCTTTAATTCTGTCCATATAACCATTATCCACACTACCCTCATCCACCCTCTTCATTAAAGAAATCAAATCAAGTTAGTCAAACACTATTTGCCTTTAACAAATCCATGCTGACATATTTATTAGCCATAATAGAACATTGTTTCAACCATCACCGATGCTGAAAAGGCATCAGTGGCTTTCCAGCTAAAGGTATGTGGATCAGATGTATTCCCCTCCAGAGTGAGACACATTTGTGGCAAGAGGACTGCCACAAATTCTCATTTTCATTAAAAGCAGCACTCCTTGCCGCTCTAAAAAAAATTTGAAATCTGAAGCTTTAATTGTAAATCCATATCAGCACTGAAATGAGCTCTTTCTGTTGTGGAAGCATTGACTACACGACAACTTTGAAAATATTTTCTCTCCATCTCCACTTTGCAACCTTAGAGACTGCATGATTTAATACCAAAATAGCACAAAGTATATTTTCCCCAAAGGGACAACTATTTCTTTTACAAAACAAGAAACGTAGCACATTGGATCACCAAAGTATTCCATTGTGTGAAAGATTGCTGAGCAGATTCCGACTGGTCTTCAACTGTTGATGGCTTTGCAAGGTAAGGGACGAGGGTGTTGGTGGGGAAAATAAAAGTATTCATGGCAAGAGCTTCTATCCTCAGAATAATTTTTAAAATTGATATAATTAGTGTGGCAACAATTACACCATTAATGTTTTCAGAAAGGAAATTAAGTGTTGCCCTGCTACCTTCATTCAGAATTTTAGGATAACTCAGAGATTTGGACAGAAGCATCTTGGCTGCTGCACATTGCACTGCCAACCCAGGCTGTGGCACATTCTGAAGAAATAAGCATGTTACTTAAGGGGTTTCATCCCCCCAAAAAACTAGCACATGCCATACATTTTATTAAATTCACCAGCACAATGCAGGCAATCTGATATACATAATTAATTACTGCACAACTGACATATTCCATGTTCCGGTGGTGAAGTACAAAAACATTCTATGTACTAACAGGACAAGTTTTGCATTATCAAGCAGAAAGGATATATTCCTTTTTATACTTAGCATTTCTGCTACTTCAGTAAGATTTTTGCAATGTTTCCAATAGTTTAACAAACATCAATTACTGTGAGAAATTCACTGACTCCACAGAAAAGTCCTCTATCTGTGGCAATATGATTTCTCAAGTTGCTGGTATGTGAAAAGGCAACAATTTAAGTGAATGCATTGTGCAATATTTGCTAGCACAGAAACTTATTCAATGCAATAATTTCTCATCAGTGATATCCATCATAACAGATTAGAGACCTGCTTTATGTTATGAGAGACTCCATATTTAGTAACAGAGGAGAAAGAAATAAAAATGAAAGAGTAAAAAAAAAAGATTGCCATCAAAACACTTCCCTTTGTTCAGGAACATGCATGTGACAGAGGACATTTGGTGAGGAAAGGGATTAAGCTCAGTAGAGATGAATCACATGATGGAATCGGCTGCTATTCCCTGAAGAATGGCCCCATGAATATATATAAGGATAGGGGAACCAGCACTTATGCAATCATACCCTACCAAGCGTCAGTAGTAAAGGCCTGCTACCCGACATGTGTCGGGTTCAGGTCAGGTCGCTCGTCCGAGTTCGGCTGTCGGACTCTGGTCAGGCCAGGGCAGACACAAACAGTATTAATTGGACTTGAAAGATTGTTTAAAAAGAAACGGATTTGGAATCGGAAGGTAGGTAAAGTGACCATTCCGGTGGTCGGGTCAGATCGGGCTTGGGAAAAAATGGAAGGACTCAAGCCGGGTCGGGCTCGGGTCCGATGTGGTTCTGTCGGGCTCGGGTTGGGTTTTTTCCCGCCCTGACCTGAGCAGGCCTTTAGTCAGTAGTTCACAGAAGACCAGGACAAATTTTGCACAATTAAAAATCTGTCCCAGTGCTAAAACCACCTTA
The DNA here is from genome assembly GCF_036365525.1 of Heterodontus francisci. NCBI lineage: Eukaryota > Metazoa > Chordata > Chondrichthyes > Heterodontiformes > Heterodontidae > Heterodontus > Heterodontus francisci. Next base: position 69,769,036 of record NC_090384.1, read on the forward strand.
CTGTGTTGTTTGGAATTAAGAAGTACACAGTCATTCCCTCAGGCTCAAACATTTGTTGCAACTTCGCCAACAAATATGGTAAGCACATGGACATGCAGGCTTGTTTGTCTTCAACTGATAGGATAAAAACAAAGATAAGGCTGAAGCATTTGCAACAATCTTCAGCCAGAAGTGCCAAGTTGATGATCCATCTCGGCCTCCTCCTGAAGTCCCCAGCATCACAGATGCCAGACTTCAGCCCCTTCGATTCACTCCACGTGATATCAAGAAATGACTGAAGGCACTGGATACTGTAAAAACTATGGGCCCTGACAATATTCTGGCAGTAGTACTGAAGACCTGTGCTCCGGAACTTGCCGTGCCCCTAGCCAAGCTGTTTTAGTACAGCTACAACACTGGCATCTACCCTGCAATGTGGAAAATTGCCCAGGTATGTCCTGTACACAAAAGGCAGGACAAGTCCAACCCGGCCAATTACCGCCCCATCAGCCTACTCTCAATCATCAGTAAAATGATGGAAGGTGTCATCAACAGTGCCATCAAGCGGCACTTGCTTAGCAATAACCTGCTCAGTGACGCTCAGTTTGGGTTCCGCCAGGGCCACTCAGCTCCTGACCTCATTACAGCCTTGGTTCAAACATGGACAAAAGAGCTGAACTCAAGAGGTGAGGTGAGAGTAACTGCCCTTGATATCAAGGCAGCATTTGACCGTGTATGGCATCAAGGAGCCCTCGCAAAACTGAGGTCAATGGGAATCAGGGGGAAAACCCTCCACTGGCTGGAGTCATACCTAGCACAAAGGAAGATGGTTGTGGAGGTCAATCATCTGAGCTCCAGGACATCACTGCAGGAGTTCCTCAGGATAGTGTCCTAGGCCCAACCATCTTCAGCTGCTTCGTCAATGACCTTCCTTCAATCATAAGGTCAGAAGTGGGGATGTTCGCTGATGATTGCACAATGTTCAGCACCATTCGTGACTCCTCAGATACTGAAGCAGTCTGTGTCGAAATGCAGCAAGACCTGGACAATATCCAGGCTTGGGCTGATAAGTGGCAAGTAACATTTGCGCCACACAAGTGCCGGGCAATGACCATCTCCAACAAGAGAGAATCTAACCATCTCCCCTTGACATTCAACGGCATTACGATCACTGAATCCCCCACTATCAACATCCTAGGGGCTACCATTGACCAGAAACTGAACTGGAGTAGCCATATAAATACCGTGGCTACAAGAGCAGGTCAGAGGCTAGAAATCCTGCAGCGAGTAACTCATCTCCTGACTCCCCAAAGCCTATCCACCATCAACAAGGCACATGTCAGGAGTGTGATGGAATACTCTCCACTTGTCTGGATGGGTGCAGCTCCAACAACACTCAAGAAGCTCGACACCATCCAGGACAAAGCAGCCCGCTTGATTGGCACCCCATCTACAAACATTCACCCTCCACCACCGACGCACAGTGGCAGCAGTGTGTACTATCTACAAGATGCACTGCAGCAATGCACCAAGGCTCCTTAGACAGCACCTTCCAAACCCGCAACCTCTACCAACTAGAAGGACAAGGGCAACAAATACATGGGAACACCACCACCTGCAAGTTCCCCTGCAAGTCACACACCATTCTGACCTGGAACTATATCGCCGTTCCTTCACTGTCACTGGGTGAAAATTCTGGAACTCCCTTCCTAACAGCACTGTGGGTGTACCTACCCCACATGGACTGCAGTGGTTCAAGAAGGCAGCTCACCACCACCTTCTCAAGGGCAATTTGGGATGGGCAATAAATGCTGGCCTGGCCAGCGATGCCCACATCCCAATAATGAATAAAAAAAAATTCTTCTAACGTGATTATTTGAGTGCAATGTTACCAATAGATTGGTTTGAGTTACTTTTTAAAATGTAGGCCTTTCATCTTGTGGCAGGGTTAAAACAAAAATTACCGGGTAACTCCATGCCAACATGGAAACAAGCAAAATTGAACAATAACTTTATCTGAAAATTCTCACACATCAGTGCCAAAACTTGGATGTCCAAGTGTAAAACAAAGTCAGCTCTGAACCATAAAGGATTCCATGAACTATTTTTATATAAGTACACCAGCTCCGTCTTAATATTTTGCTATTTTCTACCATACCAGAATGGACTACAAGATCTAAATGGAGTTTTAATAAATGGGATCATGAAGATCCTAAAACATAAATGCTGAATGTACTTATGCAATAATACTGGCCATGACGATCTTTTTCTTTACCACAGAGAAGGAATTAATTTAGAAATAGTTGGAGTTGCATCATTATTTTACAGTAAAACTAAAGCATTTCACATATTAGGTTTGGCTTTACCATTTTTCCCAAACCATCAATTCTTTCTAACCTTTGGTTTTATCATCTCATTTCACAACCCCACCTTCACAAGACATTAATTCACACTACAATATGATCCTATGGGTCTGACAGCCTCCAACAAGGCCACTCTTCACATATAAGCCCGCACTATGATTAGCAGCAGGTTATTTTACTATGGATGGCTACAGAGTTGAATATGATCCACCAATGTCCCGCATTCATAGATTGCGCTTGGGATTACAAGACAACCAAAAAAGTGGAATCTTGGTCAATTTCTTCACTTGCCAGCATAGAAATATTGAAGGACTTGACTTACCACTTCTCTCCAAATCACCAAAAGCACTTTACAATTCAGTATTAGTGTAGTTACTGTTAAATAGGCAAACGTGACAGCCACTTCACACAATCTTACACTTTCCTCCCAGTTTTTATCCTGTCTTTTCTCAAATGCTTATAGACCTGCTGCATATTTATTTGCTTATATTGCAATTCATGTAATAATCTGAAAAATTGGCAGTGTGTTAAACACCCTCTCCACGAAGGTTTAAAAACAATGTCATATATTTTCCTATCCCGAGTGGCGTGAAACAGGGCTGTGCTCTCACACCTACACTGTTTGGGATCTTCTTCTCCCTGCTGCTCTCACATGCGTGCAAATCTTCAGAAGAAGGAATTTTCACCCACACAAGGTCGTCCATGTCTCCGCTTTAAAGACGTCTGCAAATGCGACATGAAGTCCTGTAACATTGATCACAAGTCGTGGGAGTCAGTTGCCAGCGATCACCAGAGCTGGCGGGCAGCCATAAAGGCAGGGCTAAAGTGTGGCGCGTCGAAGAGACTTAGCAGTTGGCAGGAAAAAAGACAGAAGCACAAGGGGAGAGCCAACTGTGTAACAGCCCCGACAACCAATTTTTTCTGCAGCACCTGTGGAAGAGCCTGTCACTCCAGGCGCTGCTCCACAAACCACTGACCACCTCCAGGCACTTACCCATTGTCTCCCGAGACAAGGAGGCCAAAGAAGAAGATCTTTAGAATATTTAGGGTTACGTGACAGCGTACTGCAGCACAGTACACATGCCCCTTGAAATACCAAGCAATTAGCAAATAACTGCACACAGGGTAGAACTAAAAGGCATCACATAGCTGAAAGACTGGATGACCTCTCCCTTTCCAATTCCAAAGAGTGTGCAATGTGAGAGAACTAAATTACAGATGCGATAGAAAACCCCAATGGAAACTCAGCTTTCCACTTCTGGAAATCAGTTTCTTGTGTAACTTGCTTAGCATGTATTACTATTTAAACTGCATTTAACTGCAAATTATACTCGTGATCTAATCTGTTCAAGGCCTGCAGTGAATTGAGAATCAATATAGCCACTGCGGATGTAAAGATTTGAGGCAATGCTTTTCTCCCAGGTGCAGCCATGACGGGCTGACTCAGGACACAATCTCATTCTTCTGGAGATATCATAATTATAACAAACGCAGTGGATTTTTTCATATTTATTTATCCAACATACAGCTTTTAAAACAAAGACTTATCTGTAGTGCACATTATCATTCAAAGGGTGGGGAGAATGAAAACACATAAAATAATTGTCAGTTCCAAAGATGAATCTGATGAACTGGGAAGGGCTCTTGATTTCCTGGAATTAACTGAGATTATAATCAATGATGGCTACTGCTTTATGGCTCATTGCTGCTGGAAAACCTATTAGAATTTGAGATGATTATAATCTACTAAAATGGGTAGAATTACTTCTCGAAGGAAGGGAAACTGACTGCAGCCCTTTTCTGTCAGGCAGTTAGGTAAAACCCTAAATTGTGTCTGTATAAACTAAATGTCTATTTATAGTTCTCGCTGCACGTATTGCTTTCAGTGAATTCTGGTTAAACCTCGACTTCAAACACTACATAAACATTTGTAATCAGCTTCCTTGTTGCCAGTGCAAATTCCCAACTGTACTGAAAATATTGTGGGAACTTGTCACCTCTGGCTGCTTACCTTCTTCAGCAGCAGGATACCTCTTTATGTCTTTGGCAAGATTCTGGTCTTGTGATAAATGATATCTGCCAATTTGGAATGGCTAATGGTTTCTGTACCATCAACGATTGGTCCAACGCCTTCAGCCACAAGGGCATTAATTACCATGGCCTCTGGGAACAGAGTCTGAAAAATTACCTATAGGGCAATCTTTCCAGCCAAACTCAAAAAGTGAAGTTAGAGCTTGTGGAGCCACTAAGCAAGATCCTGTTAAGGTTAACTACAAAGGGAACGAGAACTGTTATGAAGATACAAAAGACAATCACAGAATATTTGGAGCAACCAGGGTAGATTATTGATATACTGAGTGGTCGGGAAAGCTGAAGCGCGATATTTATCCACAAGTTATTACACAAAAACATAATCCTAACTCAATTTCTACTGGTTGAAATCAATCAACCATGCGTTAACCAGTGGGCTTTGCGTGATTCAAGACAGCACTTCAAATGTATTGGTTGGAAGATGCAAGGGGCATCTGTCCCAATTGATGATTCCTAAATCAGTAACTGGAGATCCTGATGGGTACCAACCACTCTTGCCTTTGACGAAGTCCTTCCAGACTGTAGGAAAAAACTTGCATTTGTACAGCAACTTTAACATAGTAAAACGTCCCAAGGCACATCAAACAAAATCTGGCACTGAGCTACATAAGGAGATATGAGGACCATTAAACAAAAGTTTGGTCAAGAGGTAGATTTTAAGAAGCATCTTAAAAGAAGGAAAGAGGCGGAGAGGTTTAGGGAGGGAGTTCCAGAGCACAGGGCTTTGGCAGCTGAAATAAGAGCGGTCAATGGTGGAGTGATTAAAACTGGGGATGCTCGAGAGGCCAGAATTGGAGGAGCACTTACCTTGGAGGGTTATACGGCTGGAGGATATTGCAAAGATTATTGCCGGGGGGGAGGGGGGGGGCGCGCGGTAACACCTATTGAAAACAAGGATAAGAATTTTAAAATCAAGTTGTTGCTTAACCAGGAGTCAATGTCAGACAGCCAGCACAGGGGTAATGGCGATCAGGACTTGGTGCAAGTCGGGCAGCAAAACCTTGGATGACCTCAAGTTTACAGAGGGTAGAATGTGGGAGGCTGGTGACGTGTGCATTAGGGTAGTCAAGTTTTGAGATAACAAGGGCATTCATTGATGAGGGCTTCAGCAGCAGACAAGCTGGGGTAGGAGTGGAAATAGGTTCTTCGTGATGCAGATGTGTAGTTGGAAGCTCATCTGTGCTGGTTTAGCTGATTAAGCTACAATGGTAGCTTAATCACAACTTAGCCACAACTTCTGCTAACCTGTACCGAAGCGCTTTGGTTTTGGGTGAATAGACACACGAACTTCTGGTGAGAAGGTACATTTCATATCAGATGACCAAATTTGTCAGCTGTCATTCCGTGCACTTCTCAGCAACTTGGTTTTAGGACTAAGCATGGCGATGGGAACCGAAAGGCAACAGACAATCAATTCTCTTGCCCTCCAAGAAAAATTACAGTACAAGGGCAGGATGTAGAGGTTACATGGTAGCATAGTACAGAATTCTGGACATTTTGGTTTCGATTGCTCTATCTTAACATATTTATCTGGTAGCAGCTAGGACGTGGATCTGCTGCAAAGCCTATATCCTTGCCAGGCACAGCGACTACCAAGCCTACCTGGGATATTTTGGGCACTGTACAATGTGCGACACAATGTGTAGCATTACAATCACATACATAAAGGGCTGGATTTTGTGCTGGAGGCTGCCGGCGCCGTGCTCAAAATGTGGGGGGGAACCCCACTTCTGCCTTTTCGCACCCCTGGAGTGGTTCTCCAGTCTTTTTAAATTAAAGTTTCAGGAGGTGGGATCCCTGTACCTTAAAGACAGGGATCCTGCCTCCGTGAGCTGTCGGCCGGTCAGAGAGCAGAAAGCTCAGCAATAACAGCAGCGCCATGGGAGCCGTGGCCACTGTCAAAACTGCAAAGGCCTCGGAACCAGGCGCAGCGCTGGAACCCCAGACAAGAGCTAAGTGAAGTGGGGTCTTGTGAGGGGGGACTTGTTTTGCAGTCCAGAGGGAGAAGGGTCCCAGTGGGGGTCCTCCGTGGGCTGCAAATTGTCCATGAAGGGCCCCCCATGTTTTAAGGCAACCCCCCCCCCCCCCCCCCCACCGACCGTGGCGGAGGCACCCACCGCCAACTGGTAAGATCCCAGCGGCGATGGGAAGAGGCCCTTAATAGGCCACTTAAGGGTCTCAATTGGCCTCTGGATGGGAAGGCCATTGTGGCCTATCCCATTCCTGGGAAGATCGCCTCGCCAGGGGCTCTCCGTCCCTGCCCCGTCGCAATACTCCATGCCACCCTGCCTCCGATCCCACACAGGGCCACACAAAATCCAGCCCGAAGTCTGAAGTTCCTGAAAAGAAAAGCATTTGAAGCATAACTTCTTGAGCTATTAAAAATGTATTTATGCTGCTGGGGCGACACTATAGTGTCCCAGAACAAGATATTTAAATATGTGGTCTAATTCACTAAATGTGCATGCCACTTTTTGATAGGAAAGGGACAAAATCACTTGTCAAATCTGCTAAAAACCCGAAAAGTTATAAAGGCATAATATCATTTCTTGGAGATTTCATAAATTGGAACGGAATAATCTTTTCACCAAACTCACAGGATCAGTGTGTCTTCAATATAAGGAAAAATAAATACAACCACGGTTATTCTGCTTGTTTTGGCAAATTAACTTTGCGTGTCAGAAATCCTCAGAATATTTCAACATATGGCTCCTACATAATATGACAGGGCAGTTACAATGCATTTAACAGTAAAAACAGCAACTAATGAAAGCTACAAAAACTATGAGATTACTTTTAAAAGCTATAATTTGAAAGAGCTATTGTTGGCTGTAAAGTTGGCAGAAGGTAGAATTTTGCAGGAAATGAGTTCAGCTCTTGGAGTTTAACCTATCATAGACTAACAGTGGTCTCCATTGTGCAGCTTAACTTACCAATTTAGTGACTCAAGCCTTGCACCAATTGTTGCCTGCTTGAGTGAGTGCACTGTGCAGTCAGTTTGATTTCAACTCTGAAAACTAGGAGGGACCTTGTCCACATACACTAACCCAACACCCCGCTGCTCACAAAGACCCTCTGTTCTCAAGCTGCCAAGGTCTTATAAGCAACTGGATTCTACCTTAAAAACTTCAATGCTTTTCAGACTTTTGCACTTTTACATAACACTTCAAAAAATCATAGTTATAGAATAAACTTACAAAAGTGATCATCCAAATTTGATGGAGCAATGGTAGCCCTTCAAAAGATTTACAATTCAAAACTGTCAATTAAAATTTCAACAGTGAATTTGAAGGAGACTCCCAGATGAGGCAGTGAGGAGGGAACGCAGGAATGTTGGAAGGAACTACTAAGCCCAAACATGTTGAAGTTCAATTATCTGAGACAGCATCAACTTAGAGGTGTGTCAATACTTCCTAAAAGGTGAACAGCTAAATGTTTGTGATGGTGAAATAATAAATGTTGCTTACAGGAAAATATTAAGCTTTCCTGTTTGCCAATTCTCATTTCTAAGTGGTGGAATTTTAAACACAGATGAGATACATGCTTTGCTTCACAGCAATAACCCGTCTAGTTTTGTCACCATTTCAATAAAAAAATAAGACTTTCTGGCTGTGCATGTGATGCACATTTTCTTTTTGTTCATGCTTATGCAAATAGCAAGAATGCATTTGTGGCTCAGAATTTCAGGACAATTCTAATCGTGTTCAAATTATAGCCCACAAATAAAGGACCAGCGTTAGTATGTCCATTGGTTAAACTAGCTCTCATGGTCAGGGCTGTAACTACTCCAAACCAGTTCCTTCACACCCTCTTATCCTAGTCATTTTCTGGTAAAACCAACATATTTTAAAATGTTACTAATGTTTCCAAAAAAAGAGTTAACAGTTTAATTTTGGTAAAAACCACCAACAGCAAGACTGCTCATATATATTTTGAGATAGGCAATAAAATTGTATGCGGAAAACAAAAGCTATTGGCTATAACATTTCAGGAAAGTATGCTTACATTGTACATTGAAATCAAGTTACTCAAAAACACCTTCTGTTTACGAGCTGAGAACAGGAAGATGCAATAGAAAACGTTATCTAATTTTCATTGAGATTATCCTTTGATCATACAGGGTGAGATATTGTCAGAACATGCACTCTAAATACAATGAAAGGGCAGCGTAGGGCCAACATGATGTGACCAATTCCAGACATTACCTAAGTGGCCAGATTTTCCTGAAAAAAAAAACTTATCCAAGCAGTTGAGAAATCACATCAGTAAGCCTGAAGAACATAAGATAATTCTCAAAATATCAAGCTAACAGCTCCTTTGCACGCACATTGGAAAACGCTGGTGCCACTTGTTCCAAAACAGCATGAATACTTTTTGTGCTGCAATATACTGTGGGAACAAATCTTTGGGAAAGCGTTTCTCCAAATAATGCTAAGCATCAATGCAAGAATATTCGTAGAAACTATAAGTTAATGCCTTATAAACAAATTAACCATTGCAATACAAGAAGTCTGATCAATCACGTACTTTGGAAGTCAAGTTACGGAACAGCCAATTTGTACATAACATGGTTCCATGAGGCAAATGACTATATCATCTTTTTTGCAGTATTGTTGGTTGAACAATAATTGTTCATTGAACAATACATGTTGTCCAGGACAGAAGAACTTCCTTGCTCTTCTTTGATTGGTGCGATGGGATCTTTTACACAGGTTGACAGAACTTCAACTTAATATCTCATCTGAAAGACATCACTTCTAATAATGCAGCATTTCTCAGTGCTGCGCTGCAGTACAAGTCTAAGTTTATGTGCCTAAGTCTCAGGAATAGAGCTTAAACCCACAACCTTTCTGACTTTAGGCAAGCAATTTGTTGTACGAGTAAGAATTCAATTCTATTTCTGGCTTCATTCACAGTTCATGTCAACATCATACAAAAATTTATAAACATTCCCAACTATTCAAAATCTTAATGACAACTCTGCTACACTTTTTAGTGGTGACATTTATTGAAGCAAAAGTCCATTAAATTTTTCTTTCCTCCATCATAAGGTCAGAAGTGGGGATGTTCGATGATTGCACAGTGTTCAGTACTATTTGCAACTCCTCAGATATTGAAGCAGTCCATGCCCACATGCAGCAAGACGTGAACAACATTCAGGCTTGGACTGATAAGTGGCAAACAACATTCGGGTCACACAAGTGCCAGACAATGTCCATCTCCAACAAAAGAGAATGAATCTAACCATCTCCCCATGACATTCAACAGCACTACCATCACTGAATAACCCACTATCCTGGGAGTTGCCATTGACCAGAACATAACTGAACCAGCCATACAAATACTCTGGAAACAAGAGCAGGTCAGAGACTGGGTATTGTACAAGGAGTGATCCACCTCCTGACTCCTCAAAGCCTGTCCACCATCTACAAGGCACAAGTCAGGAGTGTGATAGAATATTCTCCACTTGCCTGGATGGGTGCAGCGCCAACAAGCAGGAAGCTCGACAGAATCCAAGACAAAGCAGCCTGCTTGATTGGCACCCCATCCACTACCTATACTGTTTATAAAAAGGACAAAGGCAGCAGGTGCAAGGGAACACCGCCTGAAAGGTGCCTTTCAAGTAGCACACCATCCCGACTTGGAAATACATTGTTGTTCATTTATCATCGCTGGGCCAAAATGTTGGAACTCTCTAACAGCACCGTGGGAGTACTTATACCACATGACTGTAGCAGTTCAAGAAGGTGACTCACTACCAGCTTCTTGAGGACAACTAGGGATGTTCAATAAATGGCATATTCTTTGAGCCATGAGGGATCTCAGTGAATGATTTCTGATGGCTTTTCCAACTACTTAAAAACTTTGAACGCGACACAAAAAATACCATCCTCCTGGACAAAGTTCAGAAAAATAAGATAATTCTCTTAGAAAATTAAGCCTGTGAGGTCGTGTAGTTTTAAGACATATTAAAAATATTCTGGAGGGTGCTCTGAGATGTATTTCATCAATGCTGTGCAAAACTCTGTAGGTGCTCATTTTCATTTTCTCTGCAACATAATCAGAAAATTCTTCGTCGCTCTACATTTAAATACACCATAATTAGTATCCGAACACAATAACTACAAATTAAATTTTAGATCCTTAACTGCCATTGTTAAATTATTCATATGCATTATGGAAGTCAGTCATTTTCAAATGGTTCTAGTGCTGCTATTTATCAGTAGACATCAATGGGAAGATATTAATAAGTCACAAATATAAGAAAAGGTAATGACCGCTGGATACCAAGATCTCCTCATGGACTCCTTGCTGTCCTTGCAACCCTGTGTGAAAACATATGGAGTAAGTGGCAGTAAAACTTACCCATTTGGCAGAAAATTCCAAATCCCAACTCCGCAGTCACATTATTTTGGGGGGAGCGGTTGGAGGAAGAAAGAATAGTGTGAAGGGGCAGTATTAAAGTAGTCCTGAACTGCTCGAAGACAGCTCACAGCAATTAACTTTGCAGCAGAACTAGCATGGGCCTCAAAGCAGTTTGTTCAACTCAACGACTAATGTCAGGAGAACCAGAATATAAATGTGCAACATTCTTGCACACTCTAGGCATCCCAAAAATTTAACTGAAGTAGTTACCAGATTTGGCCTTAGAAAATATATAATTGAAATCCTTTGAATGCTGAGGCATTAAAAATTAGCTGACCTAAAATGACCCTCCATATAGCAAGGAAATTCCGTAGAGAAGCTAATCTCTACAATATCTCACAATTTTCTACGTGTAAGGGATGTTCTTACCTTGTACATGGAATTGTTGAATAAAACACATTCACCAATCATTTCTACGCAACTGGTCATACATCTTCGGTTAGTTGTGCATGTCACTTACATTTTCTCTGCAGCTTAGAACCCCCTTGCCCTAGCCCTGAACTCGTATCTTTCTCTCTTATCTTCCCTTATGCCCTCTCTGCGATCATGTCCATGAGACCCACCTCCTGCTCCCTCGATCCCATTCGCACTAAACTGACCACCCAACTTCCCCTCCTGGGCCTCAAATTAGCCAATATTGTTAACTGTTCTCTCTCTTCAGGTGTTTCCCCTCTCTCCTTTAAACGTGGCATCATTACCGCTCTCCTCAAAAATCAACCCTTGACCTCATCATCCTCGCCCCATCTCCAATCTTCCTTTCCTCTCCAAAGTCCTTGAACGTGTTGTTTCTCCAAATCCGCCCCCATCTTTCCCGAAACTCCATGTTTGAATCCCTCCAATCAGGTTTCCGCTCCCGCCAGAGCTTTCGGAACAGCTCTTATAAAGTCACAAACAACAGTTTATTGACTGAGACAAAAGTAAACTTTCCCTCCTTGTCCTTGTTGACCTGTCTGCAACCTTTGACAAGGTTGACTACATAATCCTCCTCCAAGGCATCTCCACTGTCATCCAGATGGGTGGGACTGTTCTCACCAGGCTCCATTCTTATCCATCGAATCGTAACCAGAGAATCACTTGCAATGGCTTCCTTCCTGCTCCCGCACTGTGACCTCTGGTATCCCCCAAGAATCTATCCTTGCCTTCCTCCTATTTCTCATTTACATGCTGCCCCTCGGCAACATGGACAGGTTACACCTTAGCAGGACCAGGACTAATACCCTTACAGGGAGATTTGCTGATGCTGTTGGGGAGGGTTTAAACTAAAGTTTCAGGGGTCTGGGAACATAAGAGGGAGCTCAGATTGGAGGAAGCAAAACCAGTAATAGGAAGTAGAGAAGTTGTAAATGAAATTGGAAGACAGACGAGATGAAGGCAAGCTGATCAAATGAGGAATAATGTTAAGACAAAGTTAAGGGCACTCTATTTGAGTGCACGCAGCATTCGCAACATGGCACAAATAGAGGTAAATGGATTTCATTGCCATTACAGAGACGTGGTTACAGGGCGACCAGGACTGGGAAGTGAATATTTAGGGACATTCGCCATTTAGGAGGGATAGGCGGAGGGGAAAAGGAGGTGGGTTAACACTGTTAATAAGGGATGAGAACAGTACATTAGCGAGAGAGGATCTTAGATCAAATGAGCAAGATGTAGCAGCAGTTTGGGTGCAGCTAAGAAACAGCAAAGGGCAGCAAACAAAGATGAGAGTTATTTATAGGCCACCAAACTGTAGTAGTAATGTTGGGCGCAGTATAAATCAGGAAATTACAGCTGCATGTAGCATGGGCAATACAGTAATAATGGGTAACTTCAATTTACATATAGATTGGGTAAACCTAATGAGCACTAATGCTGTGGAGGATGAATTCCTGGAGTGTGTATGAGATAGGTTTCTGGAGCAGTATGCTGAAGAACCAACTAGGGAATAAAGCTATTTTAGATTTAGTATTATGCATGAGAAAGAGCTAATAAGAACCTTGCTATAAAAGAGCCATTAGGAAATAGTGACCACAATATGATGGAATTCTACAAGAAGTTTGAAAGAGATATGGTTCATTCTGAAACTATGGCCTTAAATATTAAAGGAAACTAGGAAGGCATGAGGGGCAGGTTGGCTATGGTAGATTGGGAAAATACATTAAAAGATTCAGCGGTAGATAGGCAATGGCTAGTACTTAAAGATGTATTACATGGTTTACAACAATTATACATACCGCTGACACAAAAACCCAACAGGAAAGGTGAATCACCGTGGCTAACAAAATAAGTTAAAGATTGTATTAGGTCAAAGGAAGTGGCTTATAAGGTCGCCAGAAAAACTGGCGAGCCCGACGATTGGGAGCAATTTAGAGTCCAAAGGGGGACCATGAAACTGATACAGAAAGGGGAGAAAGATTATGAATGCAAGCTAGCTCGAAACATAAAGGCAGACTGTAAAAGCTTCTCTAGGTATGTGAAAAGGAAGGACAAACCTGGGTCCATAGCAGGTGGAGACAGGAGAGTTTGTGTGGAGAATGGGAAAATGGGGGAAGAGACTAAACAAATACTTTTTTGTCTGTCTTCACACAGCAAGACACCGAAAGTCTCCCTGGGAACCAAGGTACTTGTAAAAATGAGAAACTGAAAGTAATTAATATCAATAAAGGAGTAGTACTCAAAAAATTAATTGGATTGAAAGATGATAAATCCTTTGGACCAGGTGAGACACATCCTAGAGTATTGAAGGAGGTGGCTATAGAAATAGTCGATGCATTGGTGGTTATCTTTCAAAATTCTATATATTCTGGAAGGGTTCCTGTAGATTGAAAAGTAGCAAATGTAACCCCACTATTTAAGAAGGGAGCGAGAAAGAAATTGGAGAACTACAGACTTGTTTGTTTCACATCAGTAGGAGGGAAAATGTTAGAATCTATAAAAAAGGATGAGATATCTGGACACTTGGAAAATAATATGATTGGGCAGAGTCATCATGGATTTGTAAAAGGGAAATCATGCTGGACAAACCTGTTGAAATTTTGAGGATGTTATTGTAGCATAATGAGAACCAGTGGCTGTGGTGTATTTGGATTTTCTGAAGACTTTTGATAAGGTTCCACACAGGAGCTTAAGGAACAAAATTGGAGCAGATGGGATTGGGGGTAACATACTGCTATGGATTGAGAATTGGTTAACAGACAGAAAGCAGAGAGTAGGAATAAATGGGTCATTCTCAGAATGCCAGGCTGTTACCCGTGGGGTACCGCAAGGGCCACTGGTGGGACCACAGCTGTTCCCGATCTATATAAATGATTCGGATACAGGGGCCAATTATAATATTCCCAAATTTGCTGATGACACAAAATTAGGAGGGAATGCAAGTTGTGAGGTTGCAAGCAGCCTTCAAGGGGACTTGGACAGGCTAAGTGAATAGACAAGAACATGGCAGATGGTATATAATGTGAATAAGCGTAATGTGAGTCACTTTGATAGAAAAAAACAGAAAGGCAGAGTATTTCTTAAATGGAGAGAGGTTAGAAAGTGTTGATGTCCAAAGGGACCTGGGTGCCCTTGTTCATGAGTCACTAAAAGCTAGTGTGCAGGTGCAACAAGCAATTAGGAAGGCAAATGGTATGTTGGCTTTCATTGCAAGGGGATTTGAATACAGGAGTAAAAATGTATTGCTGTAATTGCAAAGAGGCTTGGTGAGACTGCACCTCGAGTATTGTGTACAGTTTTGGTCTCCTTATCTGAGGAAGGATATACTTGCCATAGAGGGAGTGCAATGGAGGTTCACCAGACTAATCCCTGGGATGGCAGGATTGTCTTATCAGGAGAGATTGAAGAAACTGGGCCTGTATTCTCTAGAGTTTCAAAGAATAAGAAGTGATCTCATTGAGACTTACAAAAGTTCTTACAGGGTGTGACAAGGTGGATGTAGATCGGAGGTTTCCCCTGGCTGGTGAGTCCTGAACCAGGCGACATAGTCTCAGAATAAGGGGCAGGCCATTTAAGACTGACACGAGGAGGAATTTCTTTACTCAGCAGGTGGTGAATCTGTGGAATTCTCTACCCCAGTGGGCTGTGGAAGCTCAATCATTGAGCACGTTCAAGACAGAAATCAATAGATTGCTGGATACTCATGACATCAAGGGATATGGGGATAGTGGGGAAAAATGGCATAGAGGTAGATGATCAGCCATGATGTTTGAATGGTGGAACAGGCTCGATGGGCCAAATGGCCTACACATGCTCCTATTTCCTATGATCCTTTGAACATCATCCGAAAGCACAGGGTTAGTTTTTACATGTATGCTGACAACACCCAGCTGTATCTCACCACCACCTCTCTTGACTCCTCCACTGTTGCTATATTATCCGACATCCTGTACTGGATGAGCAGAAATTTCCCCCAATTAAATATTGGGAAGACTGAAGCTATCATTTTCCGTTCCCTCTCCAAACTTCATTCCCTAGCTACTGACTTCAGCCCTCTCTCTGGCAACAGATTAAGCCAGTCTGTTCGCAACCTTGGTGTCACACTTGACCCAGAGATGAGCTTCAGACCTCATAGTCGTGCCATCACGAAGAATGCTTATTTCCACCTCCATACCTTTGCCCAGCTCAGCTCATCTACTGTTGAAACCCCTATTCATGTCTTCGTTACCTCTGGACTTGACTATTCCAACACACTCCTGGCTGGTCTCCCACATTCTATCCTCTGTAAACTTGAAGTCATCCAAAACTTTGCTGCCCATGTCTTATCTCGCACTAAGCCCCGTTTCCCTATCATCCCTGTGCTTGCTGACCTACACTGGCTCTCGGTCAAGCAACATCTTAATTTTTAAATTCTCTTTGTTTTCAAATCCTTCCATGACCTCACCCATCTGTAATCTCCCCCAGCCCCACAACCCTCTAAGATATCTGCATTGCTTTAATTCTAACCTGTTGTGCATCCCCAATTTTAATCGCTCCACCATTGGTGGCTGTGCCTTCAATTGCGTAGGCCCCAAGCTCTGGATACCCTTCCAATGCTCCTGTGAAGCACCTAGGGGCATTTTATTACATTAAAGGCACTTTATAAAGTTGTTGTTTTTGTAGAATTGTTGCAACTGTTAACTTGTTTAAAATCAGTAAAAGACTTCAGCAACAAGCAACAAATGTGGAATGTTTCTGGGCAGAAAATAATTCACTAGATGAAACAAAAATAAACATTTGAACTACAATCGTGAATTTTGACCAGGGAAATATTTACTGTTACAGAAACCAAAGTCAATGCCAATACAATCTGCCTTCTGAGCTCTGAATTTCCTACACAAGTACACAATCACTTATCACAGTATGTTAGTTCCTGCACTAAATATGACAAAAGAATACCAAGTCCAAGGACAAAGAGGACTACATAAAATAAACGCATTAAGGTCTACATTTAAATGGATTTTGATTGCAAAACAAAAATTAGAGGAAAACACACGTTTGGATTAAAAGTGCTGAAGTGTAGCAAAGAGACACCATCATTTATCCGCACCCAGGTGCATTGGACAGGTTTTAAATTGAAATCTGACATGGGATGTCAATTCAATCTAGAAAATATAGGTTTCAGAATAATTTTAAATCAAACACATATGGAGACCGAGACCACAGTGTTAAAATGGTACATAAACATATATTTAACAAAAATACATTGTCCAATCATTAAGATTTCAATCAAAAATTCTGTTCACACATTCTGGAAGGCCCAAAATAGAGGTCGCCATGGACTGTGCCATGGAGCTATCCTTATTAGCCATATACATTACAGCAAACACTCAACCTTGGCAAGTTCCTGTACAGTATGGAATGAATGTGGGAAATGTTTACAAGGAAACAATCTAACCCAGTGATTTGGTATCATCACCAGTCACTTAGCTTCTCTCCAGGAGCTCAGAAGAATCATCTGAACTCCAAGGTTTACATCGCTTTCCTACCAATGGGCAGAATTCTCCCAACATTTATCACTGTCGTGCAGCAACATTCATGAAAACATGCACTTACTGTCCATACATCTACCATTCTAAATGACAAGTGCTGAACTAATATTGCTGCAGGTTTATCCAAAACTTTAGTTGATAAATGAAATCTTATGTCCATAAGATCCTTTTGTTGACAGCATGAAATATGTTTTAACATTTTATACCAACACATCAAGAACACAGAACCATCAAACTTTTTTTAAAAAAGTCAAACCAGGACAGAAATCTTCAATAGGAGCTAATGCAAGCTTTACTTTCATTGCTTAAGCTGGTAGAATGGGATATAGCCTTGTAATTTACTCTTCTGTAACCATTCTCATTTATGTAACATAGAAAATCATGGACTATTTATCCAGAGCAACAGCTTTTATGTCCATCACCCTGACCTTTGAGGTTCTCTCCTATCAAGTCCCTGCACGTATGTCCACAGGTTACTCCTCGTTCCCCACTCCATCAACTGGGTACTGTATTTCAGCGGGGATTTTCCTGTCCTTGAACTCTCCAAAAGTTCCTTTACCTTGTTCTGCTTTCAAATATTTCCTCTTTCACCCATTCCTTAATTTGTTTTCCCTTTTCTCTTCTACTTGTTGCCCATTTTCTTTATTCCTTTGACCCTTTACACAGCATTCCAATAGACTGTTCTCGACATGAGAAGTCCAACACTAATACAATACCCAACAGCAATGGGTAACAAATAGGTAAAAGGGAAAACTACTAACGTAATCCTGATCTCTCAGAAACTGCTCTTGAAAGAACTTTAATCTCCGCTGCAACTATGGGAGAGGAGAACATTTCACTGCTTTAATGGTTCAAAGAAAACTTGAAAAGCAGAAACAGGGTGAAACATTTCAAATAGACTAACTTTTTTTCAGCATGAATTTAAAATTCAGTTAATGTGACTGCCACAATTTTGGAAGTTTTATTTTAAATACCAAAAGTTAAGTGGAAGACTGCCACAGCTTTAAAATAATCACAAGGTTTCAATTTCTTCATACATAGCTTTAGCCTGTGAAGTTATTTTTGAATTGTTTCTGGTCATCTTCATTTTTAGATCTGACAAACTTGGTAATAGCTTCAGGTAATGTTTCATTCATAAAACTGTTCTGGCTTGAAGTGGCACCAGTCAATACAAGAGCATCATTCATCAGCAGATGAATGCAGATAATGCAGATACTATCCTACCTCTGCATTTCGAGATTCTTAGGCAGAAGGTTCTAATTTTATTCTACTCTTTAAGGGTTCATCCACTAAGGTAGAGTGCATGAAAAAATGCAAATGGAACAAATTTGGTGATTTAAAACCCCATACAATTTTAAGTGAAAATATGCTGTGAAAGCTGGATTTTATTGGAGTACAGCATTTTCAGATTGCACACGTATATGATTTCCAGTGTTGAAACACTGCATGGAGAGAAGTGAGAGCTGCTTCAACAGCCTTCTCTGGCAAATTATGGCATAAGTTTACATTACCTTTTTGTAAAACTAGCTTGCATTTTATACTCCTAAATTATTTGGTCTTCCTCAATGTTGGAACCCTTTGCAAGTGAAACATTCGCCTAAATCAATTCCATCAGTCCTCTTAATATAAACTTCAATAAGAGGACCTCAAAACCTGCACCTTTATGAACACAACAATAACCTTCCTATAATTAGGCATTCAGAACTGTACACAGTAGTACAGGTGGGGTTAAATTACCATTCTATACAAGAATTCAAAGTTACTATGTGCACCATTTACATTAGAGTTTGGTTATGTTGCAACATCAGATAAAGAATTTGCTTTCATCAACACTGTGTTTCCACTAGTAAATACTCAAAGTCTGATGAGCTGACCATGGTATGTCAAAAATAATCATTTGCAGCAATAGAACAATTTGTAGCAAAGTTATGCTTAGCTTATCCCAATATGGGTATCATTACTTCACCTGGTTCTGGTATTGGGCTTATTTCCTTGTATTGAAATTATAAGCAGCTGAACAGAAACTGCAAATAACTCATCAAAGCATAAAAGCGGAGCTTTGAGCCACACTGAGGAAGCATTTATTTTCCATCAATTCCTAGCATTTTGAAACATTCTATTCATTGTACACAAAATACAACAATTTCTTCAGAACTTTGAGGAAACCTAAAACAAGTTTAAATGGATTCCTTTAAAAAGAGACTGAAACAAGAAACAAAATGTGGAACAGAACCAAATGAATTTACAATACCGTAAAAAAGGAGGAAAGCAAGTTTCATGTTTTGACTGAACATGTCCTCAAGCTAAAACATGTTTGTTCCAAGAAATTACATTTTTGGGCACCCGAGTAAAATTCCACCTACTCTGTCGCAACAAATTGCCTAATCTCAACCTCAAGAGGGAAACACCTATACTACAAAACATATGGCATTTCTTTTTCTAACAGAAACCATCATAGCCTCTTATCTTAAACCTCTACATTAAAAAGCCAACCAGCAGACAGTTGCCCTGTCAATGGCTAAACTTACTCATATTTACAACCAAGACTCCGAGCGAATTACACTGGAGACTTACAAAAATAGTCTACAAATCTGCATCATTAAGCTCCTCCTGTTGTACAAGCCAAATCTGTGCTTTTGAATCATGACACTCATGCAGATGCTCAAAAGTTTGAGTTGGCCTACTACAAACCATGACAAACCATTAACTTAGGCCCTGGACACACCTTCATTGCTGAATCAAAGTCCTGGAATTCCCTAACTAACAGATTTGTGGGTGTACTTACACCACACTGACCGCAGCAGTTCAAGGTGGTGGCTCACCAGAACCTACCCAAAGGCAATTAGGGATGGGAAAGAAATGCTGGCCTTGCCAGCAATGCTTATAACGAATTTTTAAAAAGCAGGTAGTGATGAAAAATTACTCCTTATACACACAAAATAAGTCACCATTATTACTTGAAATGGATTATTTTTTTTAAAATGAAGTAATCTTCCAACTAGCATCCAAAGCTCAGCGTATACGCAAGAATCAGCTCTCATGCCTGAAGGGTGGTGGAAGCAGAGACAATTACTTCAAGAGTACGTTAGATGGCCACTTGAGGGAAACAGACTTGCAGGGCTACAAGGATCAAGCGGGTAAATGGGACTGACTAGATTGCTCCATGAAGAGCCAGCGTAGACTTGATGGGCCGAATGGCCGCCTTCTGTGCCATAAATGACTATATTACAAGTGTAATATAGGTAACCTGTGTAACCCTAGGTAACCCATGAAGAATGGCACCCAATGCTAAAAAGGAATGGCCAATTAAGATTGCTTTCCTGACACTGCAATAAAGAATAGTGAAAGTATTTGTTTTTACTAAAAGTTTTAAGCCAGTTTTGTGTAGCAAACTCTGATACCAAGGATGCCTACATAATTTCACTTAGGACCCTTACAGCTAGTAGAGATAAAAAGGACCTTTGTAGTTGGCAGAGTCAGAAGACTTTCATTCCAGACACACGAGACTTCCATCACAGATGTCAAAGATGAAAAGGACTGTATTCTAACTCGCTGTGCCATAAAGTCTCTTTCCTCCTCTCAGCCTAGTTACAGGAACATTCTGGTGCATAAAGATAACATTGTGTCTACTGAATTCACTATTCAGAAATTATGCAATAATATGGGGCAATATGCCTTAGTCCAAACCTCTCAGCACAGACAGTAAAAAATATCATGCATTTAAAAGATTCTGGTGAGCACAACAGGTAGAAGGGATGAAGAAATAGACAGGAGCATTTGCCTTCAAAACTAAAACAGTTTGTTTTTTTAAAAACACACACGCCTTCATACATTAATTTCTGATTAAACATGGCCTCTTTTGGGAAGCAGACAAAACACAACAACATCTTTAGACTGCATAGCTGAGCATACACAGCCCATGCTGGATCTTGTAAAACAGATGTAGACAGCCATACATTCCATACAACCACAAAGCTCCAGGGAAAGGCAGTTTTCTATAAGCACCTCCCTTCCTCCATGGCTGCAAGGAAATACATCAGCAACTTCTAAATATAAAGCACTCATAAAAAAATGTCACATATGGCAATCCATAGCTATAAATTACTTTTACCATTCACGCCTCATCTATATGTCTGTAATGAAGATACATTTTCCTGTTGGCTAATCTAGGAACTGAACAACATTCAAGCTTTCGCGCACAATTTCATAGTTAGAGGGAGGTCCATACTCTCTTTAAAAAAAAAGTATCATATTTGGAAGTGTGGGAATAAGTTCTATTTATGCCATACAATAAAGCAGAAATGCCCCTTAGAAAATAATCTTCTCAGAAACCCGGTCACTGCCCTCTCCTAGTATTTTTGTGAATTTTACTCACACCATTAGTGACAAAAGTGCTGTAGCTTTCTGCTTTTACACGAATGATTGCACCAAATTTTATTTTTATTTTTGATTAGCTTCATATTGCACTTTAACTGGAGTTTCAATACAAAGACAATAAAACAATACATCCAGTTCAAATCCGGTAAAAATTTATTTTGTCTAGTCAATTAGGTTTTTTTAAAATGATACTTAAGACACTTAGAAACAAGAGTTGACGTTTTAAGTTTCATAAAACATTGAATTTTTAAGTCCAAGTTGTGTTACAGCAGCAACAACTTGGATTCATACAGCATCTTTAACATACAAAAACATCCAAATGCACTTCAAAGGGGAAAAGGAACAGGCACTGAGTAGGAGGATTAGGGGTGCTGACCAAAAGCTTGGCCATGAAGATACTTTGAAAAGGATTTTCACGACGAGGAAGGAAATAAGAATGCCATCCATGAATTATCTGACAGGCTGTCTGATAGTATGGAGATAGATACGAGGTCAAGAGAAGTGCTACAGTTAGAACTGGATGCCTTTATCATTCATATGGAATTTGACCCTGTGACTGTGGATGGCGTCACAGTGAGCTGCATGTAAATAAAAAAAAAGGATGGGGCCAAGATGAATCCTACATTAGTATGAGGCAATTCTCATGGTGAAAAAAGAGCAACGAGGTGGAAGGAACTGTAAACTCCTCCATAGTCAGCACTGCTTTGTGGTAAACCAAAAGGAGCCTGTGTGAACCACAACGGAAGGTTACATTCATACAACTCAAACTGGTAACATTTTAGTTAGGTGAAATACTCCAGTCCTAAGGTGCTAGCTGCATGGTACCCCGAATCGAAACTGAAAATTCAGATCAAACATGAAGACAGACATAAACGGCAGGATGCTCCAGCTACTAGATTAACTAACCTAATGCAAACTTCTGGATTTTCAAATGTGAATACATTTGCTTCTCCAATCTTCTTCCCTTCTTCTCGTGAAGGTAGAAATCTATCCCCCAGCGGCCCAGCCTTCCAATTATTTGCCAGCCATTCTTACCTTGCAAGACTGCACAGCAATACCAACAAGCTGGTAAAATGTTGGTGATGACATACCTGTTCTCTACCACACACACACAATTTCCAACAAAAACCACTTGATAGAGATCACAAGTGGGATTCCTTACTAGTATTTCCTTCTCTCTCTGGTCCCATGAAACTAAAAGGAATTATAAATCTTCCCTCCACCTCTTTCCCCACTACTCTGGCCGAGAACTACAAACTAGCCCAGCACAGAAGCTTCCTGGTCTGTATTCCTTGGGTGAAGAATTTCAACACTGAACTGTCTCTTGAGGAGTCTGGACACAGTAGACAGGGAGAAACGGTTCCCATTGGTGGAAGGAGCAAGAATAAGGGGACACTGATTTAAGGTGAATGGCAAAAGGAAGAATGACAACAGGAGGTAAAGCTTTTAAGTAGCAAGTGGTTAGGATATGGAATGCAATGCCTGAAAGGGTGGTGTATGCAGATTCAATCTTTGCTTTCAAAGGGAATTTGATAATGATCTGAATAGAAAAGATTTGCAGGTCTATGGAGAAAAGGCAGGGAGTGGGAACCGCTGAGTGCTCTTGTAGAGAGCTGGCATGGACATAATGGGCCAAATGGCATCCTTCTGTGCTGTAACCATTCCATGATCCTTTCAGAGAACTCAAGAATGTAGGACTACAGTACTGTTTTTCAAATTTACTTTTTAGGCCTTTAGGGTTCAGATATTTACTGCTTTTGGAACTTGAACAGTTCTTGTATCAGAACAAGATTTTGCAAGTTCAGGACATTCATACTCTGCTGAAATACTATCAACTGAAATGATATGTTTCCCTTCATCACAACAATGATTAAACTTCTAATGTACTGCAGTGGCTATGAAGCACTTTGGGACATCCTGAGGTCTCAAAAGGTGCAATATAAATGCAATGTCATGCCTCATGTAGTGTAATGACATACAACATTTTGCAACACAATTTGAAAATTAAATACAGCTTACAGTTATGCTGACCAATGCCCATGCATTTTCACCATATACTGTTTGTTTTCATACTACAGTCCATCATTCAAGTTATATGTTCATCAAATGTTGCAAAGAAACTTAATATTCAATCAAGAATGGAGGTAAAGAGGAAAGAAGCAAACAGCCAAGGATGAACAATAAACCGTACAAAATCAAATTGTTCCTTTTAAAAAAAAAACTAAATACATTTTCATAGGGGTCCTGGGGAAAACCAAGTGTTCAAAGAGAGACTTCTGCGTGCTGCACTCCCCTAATTAGTTGGCTTCGTGCTACAGCTTCAATTGAGAACCGCTGGAGGCCAGGAACCTAAAAAGGGAGTCATTCTAGCCCTCGTCTTTAGCTGCAAGCAGTGACCAGCACTCCAGCTCCTTCATATTACAGAGAGCACTTGAAGCTAGGAGTGCCGTCAACAACACCCAAATACACACATATCACTTACATCTATCAATTATTTAATCAGGTGCCGAGAAGAATTATTACACTGAAGGAGTGCCAAAGCTGGCAGATGTATAATATTCCTCCCATCTACGTCCACTTAAATATTTAAAAAACTGCCTTCGGGAAACTGAGTAGCATTGGAGAATTAGATTTTCATGGATCTCAGGTGCTGTTGAGTCTACATTGGCATTGAGATAGACACCCTCATTTTTAGCCCTGGAACGAAGAGCTCTCAATTGGATAAAGCAATAGAGAGCCGTTCCAAGCAGCTGACTGGTCTCCTAATGGTGCTACCCTAAAACTTATGACAAAAGTGCTCTTAAAAGTGTCAATGCAACTCATTGATCTCTCTGCCAATATGCAAAGCAAAACACCGAGTAATACATACTGCAGCTTTAAATCAGCAACAGATTTACTTTAAGGAGGATGGGGGAAGACAGAAATGCAAGGGAATCTACAAGGTGTTAAAGAGATCGGGACAGGAATTAATTTGACTTTTCCAATTTCAAATATGGAATATATTACAGAATATACTCTCAAAAGTCTCAAAATGTAAACAGCAAAATGCATTACAACACATGCTGTACAATAAGTTGTAAAACATGGTAAGTTGTAATAAGTTGTAAAACCCCTCCGAAGAAGGGTCACTGACCCGAAACATTAACTCTGCTTCTCTTTCCACAGATGCTGCCAGACCTGCTGAGTGAATCCAGCATTTCTTGTTTTTGTTTCAGATTTCCAGCATCCGCAGTATTTTGCTTTTATTATTATGGTAGAACAGCTGTCTGTCAAGTATTTTTTCTGGATACTTATATCAACTTTTATTACCTTGTATATCACCTTTCTCAAAAGGGAGAAAAAAAAGTTAGCCAAGAATAAAAATTCCAGATATCAACATCAATCCTTTCTTCTGAATGATAATACTTAGATTGCCCTGCGACAGTCATACTTTTTTTTCTCTACTGCACCGACATATTTTATAGGTTATTCAGTGAAAAAATTGACTAGTTCTTAAGCTTAGCCTAAACAGAATTCTTTCTGTACAAGTAGAGTTAGCCCTGCATATGTACTAGATAGGTCAAATAAGACAGAGTTCTGTAAATACCCCTCATGATAGTTGAACTTCAAAGCAGAAAATTCTTATTTTACATCATTCTGAAACAATTAATCGAAGCTCCAGTAAGTGATTATTAAAAATGCAAAGTATCTACAGTTCAGTGCTGTGATGTAAACTAACTTGGCACGTGCTCAGTCGTATCTTCACTAAAAATGTCATAGTAGGTACTCAACACTCCTATCAATAGCAAAGCTTTGACTTTAAATAATCTCAATCAAAATTCGGTAGCGAAACAAAGCAACCTCATGCAATGATGATCTGAAGCCAGTAGCTTTTGAATAGCGTAATGTATGTGAAGGACGGTTACGAAAACGAAACTTATCATTACTCTAATACAGCCTGAGCACACAATGTCACAGAGATTTTAAAAAAATCAAAAACGGAGGCAATGGATGGCCCGATAAAAGTGAAAAATGAAAAACACACAAATCATAGCGTCATATAGTACCTAAACAAGACGCAGTCGAAGCAGAGCAGGATGTCCATCGAGCTGCAGCTGGTCTGTTTACCTCCGCTTGGTCTTCACATGCTGCTCCCAAGATCTGGACTAACTTCCTCCTCGACTGCTCTGCCCAGAGGATCGTACAACCCCCGGTGAATGCAGTGGGGAAGGAAAAGACAGAAACATTTCTCACAAATATACACAAAACGGTAAACTTTCTGAAACCGAGGAATCTGTAACCCAACTGTGAAGGGAATGGAGCGCAGAGTTCAAACACATATGTATGTGCGTGTTTACTCAGGCTTGCAGTGGATTCGAGGACGATCGGAACAAAATGCAAATCACGACAACGTTTTTCCCCTGCAGTTGTACCTCTTGTTTACTTTTAAAGGCACCAATACAGAGGTCAGAAATATTAACTATACCTGTGCAATGTGTACGATCCATTCCTCTTCAGCCTCATGTTCGCTGACAGGAGTCTTATGATGAAATCCAGACTGATTTTTAAATAATTTTTAAAAAAATCGTTGTTGACGTTATTTTGCAATCTTCTGCAACTGCTTATTAACGGAATGAAAGGGAGCAGGGCTCGACTACGTTAATTAAACACAAGTGGGAAACAATTACTGTAGACAAATAGCAGATCCAACCCAGAAAATGTCTCTCGGAGGTGACGGGCCAAGATTTCCTTTAAATATACACGAAAGCCACGTAAATAAAACAAATAAAACCTTCCAGTTTAATTGCATTGATAGCCTGCCAAGACCGTTCACTTGAATGATTATCTCTGCTTGGAATCAACTCCTCCTCACTGCCACTGGATCACTTGGCCATAAAGTAACACTGCAAACCGCTTCACTGCACTCCCAGGGAAAAATAGAAGCAAGATGGATCTTCAGCCTTCCCTTCTAGACTAACAGAACATTTTTCACCAGCGTTCCTATAAACCAATGATTCTTAATGGAAAAAGAACACTGAGAGCCGTTGCAACTATCCCAGCACAGAAACGTCTTTTTTTTTTGCTCTGGGCAGACTGCCTTGCATAAATCACAGATGCACAGTGTCTCTGATTAGACTGCTCAGTTTTCCTTCCTGTCCAATTAATATCTCCACAAGTAGAGCTGCCAACTTGATTCCTGATTGAAATTTTAAAAATCCCATTGAGTGTAAATTTCAACAGGGCAAGGGAAGCAATAAAAAGTTTTTCATTTTTAAAAAGCCGATAACTGCACATGTACATTTCAGGTTGCAAAAAGTCATGTAGAAACGAAACTTGCAACTTAATAAAATACGCAGTTTTATCTTAAACCAGGCAAAAACCTAAGGCCCCCTTATGAAATACAAAGGCCCAAGTCCCCAGGGCCTATAAATAATGACTGCTGTATATAGCCATCTCAAGTTTCATGCCTTTTTCTAACCAAGTCAAACTGTGTAGAATAAAAAAGACTGTAATAGTATTACACAGCCAGCAGTTCTTAAACATACAGCCTTGTATTATTAAATGCTTTAACTGTCCTACTAAAGCATTCATTAAATAATACTTCAAGCAGCTGGTAGCCATTAATTAGACTCATTTGAAATTTGTTATAGCAGTTCTTGTTGAGATCCACTGAAGCCATGTAATTTCTGATCTTTGTTTAAACAAAGTAATAAAACCAAATTCATGTAAACAGAAGAAAACATGTTCTTTAAAACGAACTTTAAAAATTAATTTGATAACTGGACTTGGTTTTCCAACACCACTTTTTTCTCTAAATTCTTAAGGTCTCTGCTTCTTTCTTTATCTCCACACACAAAAAAAAACTCCCAGAGAAAAGGGGAGGGAGAGAAAAATTATTCTCTGGCTTTATCTTTCCACAAACAGTGCCAGGTGGCATTGATCTAGAAGTTTGACTGGCTCGTCAATTTTTCCTCTATTCCTTAAAGGACACTTCATGTTCATCGGGTACCTTGATGCATCACAGATGTAAATTTTAACTAAATTCAAGGAAAGAGAGCTTTAAATATTGAGCTCGAATTCCTAGAAAGAAAAAATATGGAATACTTCCTGGGCTACTGTTAAGATAATGTATTCTTAATAATACATTCCAATTTTATTCAATGATATTTGTTGAACACATCTTTCAAATGAAAATATTTTTCACATTTCCATTCATTTCAACAAAACCAATTTTACAAGCAAAGCAGACCTAGAATAAATGTGTTTCCAAGTTACTTCAAATTTGTGTGTAAAAATATTAGGTACATCATATACCAAGTAAGCGGTAGCTTGGTAATGGTCTCTTTATTCTAAGACTCACCATAATGCATTTTGCTCTTCTGCTTCTGGCAAATAGCTACCACCAGGATGACAGTATTTACCTTAAACAGAAACAGAAAATGTTGGCAACATCCAGCTGGTCAGTCAGCTTCCGTGGAGAAAACAGACAAGTTAATATTTAAGGTGTGACCCCTTCATCAGAACTCTGGAACATTAACTTGTCGGTTCTCTCCACAGATACTGTCTAACCAGCACCTTCTGGTTTTGTCTCATATTTCCAGCATTTGCAATTTTTACATTTTGTTCACTGATTGATTTGATTACAACACACGAAAAGTGTAAAAAAAGATTGCTAGGAAAGGAGAATGTCTATTAAGAAGTTATTTGAGATCAGCACTCGGCTTGGCATTTAGGATGGAACTTAGCATTCGGCACTTTTTCAATCTGTTAGTTTCAAGCAATGAATGTGGGGTTATGAACAGTTGCAATTGTCGCAACATATGTGATGATAGCCATTTTGCATCTAAAAAAAATCCGTTTTCAAGAGGGAATCTCACCAACAGGTTGGTTCTAAAAAAAATCAAAACAGTTTCTGCTAGTCTTCGACTTCAATCTTTTTTTGCTCAAATAATTTTCTGTTTTTTTTTTACTTAAGTGGAACATGTGTTGGAGGCATTTTTGGGTGGTACCAGTTTGGAAAATCATAAGAGGTTAAAAATTGTGTCACATTTGAATGGGATAATTCCTCCCACCTCATGGTAACACCAGCCTGCTTATAATAAGATGGTTTTATGGAAGGGAAAGAAAATTCTGCACAAGATTGCTGACAGCTCCAACCTTTCTTGATTCACTTGGCGCAAGTACTGAATTGGGTTTAGGGCTGTAAGAAATTGAATTTTGTAGATGTACCCAAGTTGAATTTTTCAACCTTTATATTTCTGTACAGTTAAATTGTTTTTTTCTCAATATACAAAATGATTATACTGTATTAATTTGATAATAGCTGTGCATTCTCAAGCATTCCATGCCATTCCAATATCATTTTAACATTTGAGGGGGCCAGATACCATTCTAGGAACTTGACTAGGGTATAAGTTTAACTGCTGGAAGGGTAGGCATCCCGTGCAAGCTAATAACCTTCATTGATGGCTTTGTGACCTAAACCACGCTCCCCCCTGCCCCATCTTGCTCCAGCGCACAGGCTTAAAAAGGTCTCTTTATCTCTTACCCGAGATACAGAGTGAACTGTGCTCAGTTGCAGAAGTGAACTTAAGTTTGCAGAGTTAATAAACCTCGTCTTTATTATTTTTTATAACTGAGAAGCATAGGAAATTGATTGTGATCACTATGTAAACTCTACATTCATGTATTTTATATAAAATCAGGTTGTGTTGGACTGATGTTGAGATTCATCTCAATAGAATACTTTTCAATCTATCTTCTACAGTCAGGGTTCTCCGTTATGGCTCACAGATCACACCATCATTTAACTACATATACGTTGCTACAAAATGTACCCTAGAGAAGATGCAAGATCCACTTATAATAGTGAATAGTGTCACTGAATCTGACAGAATAGCACAAAAGCATTAAAATTGTGACAAGGACCAAATAATGGTGTTGTGGCCCCTCTGAGTTCAGGTATTGTGCACTGTCATTTTTGAGTAAGAATTATGACTATGATATCATCTTTAAGTTAAGAAGCTCAGAAACCAGGCCACAGGGTGATTTGTGATCTCTTCTGAAGACATTAATTCCTTGCTACACACTGATCTATGGGTACCAGATACCCTCTAGAACTTGATCACTATCCAGGAGCATTAATTCTAACTGATTCTTCACCTCCTAACCTGGCAGCATTGAGCCAATTGTGACATCCCTATTGCTGCCTCAGCTGAGATCAGCTGTTTCCCAAGACAAGGGGCCTTTTGAGTCTGTGTGGCTCACTGGATAAATCTGCTGAGCCACAGGGAACTGGATAGATCATTTAACCCTGTAAATCTTTCGCCTACCTTCACCCAGTGTCCGCATGTGTACATTTCCATCAGTTATTTTAAAAAGTAAATTACTTTTAAATCTGAAAGAAGACAGGGATTGTGCAAAATGTTGTCAAGAAACATTTTCTGTCCCAATTACTTTGCTTCTGTCCATTAAAAATATTTTCTCCCTAGCTCTGATGTTTTTCACTTTTTGTTTCTATTCCAATCTAAAAATACTGGTCTCTTTTAAACAAATATCCTACTGCATTTATGTGATTTGCTTTGCAACTAATTTTTTTTTTTGAAGAATACATTCCATTTAAAAAAGTTTAAGTCAGAACACATTAAAAGAATAGATTTGGTCATGTATTGTTTTTGGAAAAATCATCCGTGATTTTTTTTTTTAACCAACAGAATAAAGAATAAGTGTTCTAGCTATTAGACTCCGTCTCAATATCTGCTTCCAACTTGTACACGTTTCCCCTGAATAGAGGTTATGCTTAATGGTTTGCTAACAGTGTCCACAGTTCAGTGAAACAAGTTTTCCTTTGTATAAAGCTTGTTTGGATTAGTGACTAATTCCCATTTAGAGAGACATTAGCTGCTATCAATGCTTGGGAACCCTGCTAAATTAGAAAAGGTCTGAATGTGAAGCTGAAATAAGAATTTTGTATGCCAGATAGCTCCACCCAGTAGAAGCACAATATAAAAGAGCTGCTGCATAAAATTAGGATCATTACACACATCAAATCGACATATGGGTGTAATCCTCACAGGAAGTAAATGGTGAAACAATGTGTGCACAAACTACTCCCAATAGCATTTGCTGAGTACCATAAAAGTAAAAGCAAAGTTCCCACACATCGTTTGTGCAATGAAGGGTTCTTAAAATATTGCTATCAGGAATTTCCAGCTTGTAACACATTCTAAGCAAAGTAAATGGAATAAGAGGATAAAAAAGACAGATCGTATATGAGAAAGGGTGGCAGTTGTTTGTTTCACAATCTAGAATAGCTTGTTTTTGAAAAATTACAAAAATTTGAATCTTCACTGCCATTTGACATCTATAGGTTACATGTAGGAATTTTCTCACTTAAATTTTGTTATAAAATCTCCCCGCATCAGTTCTTATTCAAATGGACCTTACAGTTTCCTTCCATAACATACAAGTCTTATCTTTTGTTGTTGAGCTTCCACATTTGAATTTGGCATTCATGCACCATGGATAACTTATTATTGCAACCAATATAATGATCATATTTTATGAATACAATTTTGCAAAATGTGAAAATAAACTGCTATTTCTTCACATACTGCCATGGAGCAGTTTTGTCGGTATAGCGTTTGAGCAAGTTATTTATTTTGTTAAGGAAAGTTACTTAGCAACCAAATCTCAACAGCATGTTTTGATGAAAGCAGAAAAGACCTTCTTCATTTGCTATTTTACATAAGTCTCTCATGCAACAGGTGTCAAAATAGTCCACATACTGGAGAAACGAATTGCCCTGAACTTTTCCATAAGCCTCCCCTCCCTTCACCCCAGAAGCAACACAAGTTATTAAACAACGACATGTGACAATCACCTCATACTAAAGCTAAGTACTGCAAGACATTAATCAGGGCCACAGTCATCATCTGGACTAGTTTTGATCACCTACGGGATCAGAGAGCAATTTCCCAGATCTTTTTTCCTTAAATTGACAGGTGTCTTTTCACCTCATCCAGAAGAGGATGGCAGAGCTCTCAGGTGGAGGTGGAATCCATATATTTTGATGCACAAGTTGTGTGGGACAGGCTGGATCAGAGGGTCTTATCCTGACTGTCATTGTTTGTATGTTCATATGACATTTTTTTTCCCGGTAACAGCATTCTATGGAACCAAAATGGGGATGTTGAACAGATGAGGGATTATTTCTCCCAGATACTGAGTTTATGCACTGAAAAATAATCGACTATGATGAACTTTACATAGAACAGGATAGAAATATAATTTTCAAGTGTTTTAATACATGGAAATCTGGCACCACCTTGGGAAGAATTTCTCATACAGACTAGTAACTACGCTGATCTTGCATCCAATGAAATCAAAATGATTAGGTTACTGGGGTATCCATTCAAATTATTATGGCTTTTGCCCTTTAATATAAGCTTAGATTAAATCATTTACCAGGAAAGAAAAAACAAATTGTACACTTGTTGACTCTATAACGACTTGCAGATAATCAGACTGGAAACAACTTTCTTTAGTACACGAAACCCAAAGTAATATCATATCAACTTAAAAGAGCAGTCAAACAAGAGGAATAGATGAAACTGATCAGCATCACACTGAAAGTCAGTTGCATCCATCCTGCAGCTACTGGTCCAAAACCATTAGTTATAGCATCTATTTGAAACTGGTAGCATTTGATTTATAGTGTCTGACTGGCACAGCTTGAGGCAAGGAGAGAGTTCTGTGGCCAGAAAATTTTAAATGTTTGAGTGCATAGGTTGGAGTGTCCACACTTTTAGTGCATTAAAAAAATCTGCTTTAAGTTTATAAAGTGCCCTAAAGTCCATGAGCACTTTTTAAATCTGGTATTGCACTGCTCTATAGGTAGATCCTAAGTGAAGCGAGACAGCCGCCCAGAGGGATTATCTTCCCTCCCTTATGATATAATTTTTCTATTGTTATGATGTGGAAAAACTGCTTTATGCTGAAAATAATGATAGCACAACAGCAAAATAGCCTGATGATACTTTCTAATTAGAAAAGAGATGCATTAATATGTTGGCCTAAGATATACTATTGTCCTCTCAAATGTTACTCATGTTGTTTAAGTCCCTTCAGACTATCTCTCCTTCTCTCAGAACAGAGATTGTCTTGGCCAAGATATGAAAGGCATCCTTGTGCGGCTGTCACCGTGGTGTATTATTTCTCCTTGCCCTCCTCAACCTTTCCACAGTACTTGATATGTTTGTCCTTGCCATCCTCTGCCACTGCTCAACTCCATGGGACTGCCTTCATGTGGTTCCAGTTCTACATGTTGGAATACAGGCAGCACATCTGCTGCAATGGCTTCTCTTCCCACCAATGTTACCTCTCCAGTCCTCAAGGATCCATTCTTGACTTTTTCTTCGAACTGACATTTTGTCCCTTGGTGATAATATTCACAGGCATATTGTAATTTTCCACATATATGTTGATGACATCTAGTTTTACTTCCCAACTCTTCCCTTAACTACGCAATGGTCTACATGTTGTCAGACTGGCTGTCGCAGAGAATCAAAATTGTTCTTTCAACTGAACATTGGGAAGACTAAACTGAGCATCCGCAGTTTCTCTCAACACATTAATCCCCACTCTCTTACCACTGAACTCATGCCCCTTCCCAGCCATGAGTTCAGGCAAACCACATTTTTGAAGTTTTAGTGGCCTGTTCAACTCAGAACTGAGCTTCAAACCCCACATTCTTCCATCTGCTTACTTTCACCTCTGCAACACTACCAGCCTCCACCCCTACCTCAGCCCATCTGTCACTGAAGCCCTGATTCAGACATCACTTGTAGAATTGATTTTTCTCCTGTCCACATTGCTGAGCACCCCACCCTGTGCCTTCCATAAATTTCAACTGGTCCAAAACCCAGCCACCTGTATCCTGTCCTGTACCATATTCATCTGCCTCATTGTTTTATCTTTGCCTATGTATATTGATTCCTCATCTCTCAATGCATTAAATTTAAAATAGTCTTTCTATTCTTCAAATTTCTCCATGTTCTTGCCCCACTTTATATCTTTTTTATTTGTGTCACGGGATGTGGGCGTCAGTGGCAAGGGCAGCATTCATTCCCCATCCCGAAATGCCCTTGAGAAGGTGGTGGTGAACTGCCTTTTTGAACTGCTGCAGTCCATCCAGTGCAGGTATACCCACAGTGGTGTTAGGGTGGGCATTCCAGAATTTTGATCCAGCAACAGTGAAGGCCATATAGTTACAAGTCAGGATGGTGTGTTGCTTGGAGGAGAACTTGCAGATGGTGATGTTCCCATGTGCCTGCTGCCCTTGTCCTTCTAGGTGGTAGAGGCTGTAGGTTTGGAAGGTACTGTTGAAAGAGGCATGGTGAGTTGCTGCAGTGCATCTTGTAGATGGTATGCACTGCTGCCACTGTGTGTCGCTGGTGGAGGAAGTGAACGTTTAAGGTGGTGGATGGGGAGCCAATCAAGCAGGCAGTTTTGTCCTAGACAGTGTCAAGCTTCCCGAGTGTTGTTGGAGCTGCACCCATCTAGGCAAGTGGAGAGTATTCCATTACACTCCTGACTTGTGCCTTGTAGATGGAGGACAGGCTTTGGGGAGTCAGGAGATGGATTACTCAGAGCAGAATTCCCAGCCTCTGACCTGCTCTTGTAGCCATAGTATTTATGTTGCTGCTCCAGTTCAATTTCTGGTCAATGGTAACCCCCAGGATGTTGATAGTGGAGATTCAGCGATGGGAATGCCACTGAACGTCAAGGGGACATGGTTAGATTTTCTCTTATTGGAGATTGTCATTGCCTGGCACTTGTGTGGCGCAAATTTTGTTCAGGTCTTGCTGCATATGGACACGGACTGCTTTAGTTTTTGAGGAGTTGTGAATGGTTCTGAACATTGTACGGTGAACATCCCCACTTCTGACCTTATGATGGAGGGAAGGTTATTGATGAAGCAGCTGAAGATGGTTGGGCCGAAGACACTACCCTAAGGAACTCCTGCAGCAATGTCCTGGGGCTGAGATGATTGGCCTCTAACATCCACAACTATCTTTCTTTGTGCTAGGTATGACTCCAACCTGTGGAGAGTTGTCCCTGATTCCCAATGACATCTTTTTGGCTAGGGCTCCTTGATGCCACAGGCGTTCAATGCTGCCAAGAAATCTAGGGCAATTACTCTCACTTCACCTCGAGTTCAACTCTTTTGTCCATGTTTGGACCAAGGCTGTAATGAAGTAAGGAGCCGAGGAGCCCTGGCAAAACCCAAACTGAGCATCGGTGAGCAGGTTGTTGCTGTTTAAGTGGTGCTTGGCAGCACTGTCAATGACACCTTCCATCACTTTGATACTGATCGAGAGTAAATGATGGGTGGCAATTGGAGAGGTTGGGTTTGTCCTGCTTTTTGTGGACAGGCGTATCTGGGCAATTTTCCACAGTGCCAGGTAGATGCCAGTGTTGTCGCTGTACTGGAACAGTTTGGCTGGGTGGGGGGGCGCGCAGCTACTTCTGGAGCACATGTCTTCGGTACCACAGCCGGGATGTTGTCAGGACACAAAGCCTTTGCAGTATCCAGTGCCTTCAGCCATTTCTTGATATCATGTGGAGTGAATCAGATTGACTGAAGACTGGCATCTGTGATGCTGGGGACCTCAGGAGGTTGAAATGGATCATCCACTCGGCACTTCTGACTGAAGATGAACGCAAATGCTTCAGCCTTTTTTTTTTGCACTGACATGCTGGGCTCCTCCATCACTGAGGATGGGGATATTTGTGAAGCCTGCTCCTCCTGTTAGTTATTTAATTGTCCACCACCATTCACGATTGGATGTGGCAGGACTGCAGAGCTTTGATCTGATCCGTTGGTTGTGGGATTGCTTAACTCTGTCTATTGCTTACTGCTTCTGCAGTTTGGCATGGAAGCAGTCCTGTGTTGTAGCTTCACAGGTTGACACCTTATTTGTGGGTATGCCTGGCATGCTCTCCTGCTGGTGGGACAGGACATATCCAGGAATGGTGATTGTGGTGTCTTGAACTTTGAATGTAAGGTACATTACCATGAATATGACTATGTCATAATCTGTGGGACAGCTCTCCTAATTTTGGCACAAGCCCCCAGTTGTTAGCAAGGAGGACTTTGCAGGGTCGACAGGGTTGGGTTAGCCATTGTCATTTCTGGTGCCTATGTCGATGCTGGGTGTTCCATCCGGTTTTATTCCTTTTCAATTTTTATGTAGCAGTTTTGTACAACTGAATGAAATGGGATAGCATGCCAGAAGGCAGTTAAGCATCAACCTCCTGAGATCCCCAGCATCACAGATACCAGTCTTCAGCCAATCTAATTCACTCCACGTGATATCAAGAAACTGTTGAAGGCACTGGATACTAAAAGGCTATGGGCACCGACAACATTACGAGAATAGTACTGAAGACTTGTGCTCCAGAACTAGCCGCACCCCGAGCCAAGTTGTTCTAGTACAGCTACAACACTGGCATTTACCTGGCAATGTGGAAAATTGCCCATATCTCTTCATCTAACCACATATCTATGCTATTTGCCTCAAATACTCCTTCACCAAATTTACAACTGCTGCCTCACCATTTGATACTCTATCCCCTCATTTCTCTGCACATTGGTGGCAAGGCCTTCAGTCACCTTGGCGTCCACACACTGAAGTTGCCTCTCTAAACCCATTATCAACTACTTTCTCCATGTTTAACGACCTTCTGAAAAAATAGCTTCTCAACCAAGCTTTCCGTGATCCCTCCTAATTACTCCCCATCGGTCACGTGTCCATTCCTTTTATCTAACCCTCTCCTTCCCTCGGGGCTGCACCTTGACATGTGGGAGTATTACTCACAGTAGAGACACCCAAGCCAGACAGGCAGGAGCCAGATTAAAGGAAATTCGCCAGTCCTTTTGGTAGAGGGTTGTGGGTAAGGCTAACAATCTGTCCATGCAAAATGCCTTCCTTTGTGGAAACAATCCAGAAACAAGATAAGTTTGTTACAGAATTATAAATATTATCAACTGTAAAGGACCATGATCTGCTGGATATAAAGCAAGATGATGCTCTGATTGTGCCAAATATCTTGCTCTGGACAGACAACAGTGAAAGAAAGGGACTGCCTCATCTCCTCTATGAAAATGATGAATATTAATCCATTGTTGACCCACTAGAGTAGTGGACAATAGGGATATTTTCTCACACTGAGGCTATTACAGTTGCTTCCCAGTTGAAGCTTGAATTTTGGGGAAGTCTGGGAGTCAAGTTGAAGATCAAGTTTCTTTTCTAAGAGTTTAATATGTTCCAGCGTTATAGCTGCCAAAAAAAATACCTAGCTCACTCATGCTTGAAATAAGTCTCCTTGCAGTCGACTAACGAATGGAAACAAAAGCAGCAGTCATAGAATTATGCAGCACAGAAACAGGCCCTTCAGCCCATTGTGTCTGTGCCGGCCAACAAGCACCTATCTATTCTAATCCCATTTTCCAGCACTTGGCCCGTAGCCTTATATGCTATGGCGTTTCAAGTGCTCATCTAAATACTACTTAAATGTTGTGAGGTTTCCTGCCTCTACCACCCCTACAGGTAGTGTGTTCCAGATTCCAACCACCCTCTGGGTGAAAAACCTTTTCCTCAAATCCCTCTAAACCTCCTGCCCCTTACCTTAAATCTGTGCCCACTGGTTGTTGACCCCTCCACTAAGGGAAAAAGTTTCTTTCTATCTACCCTAAAAATGCCGCTCATAATTTTGTATACCTCAAATCAGCTCCCCCCTCAGCCTTCTCTGCTCTAAGGAAAACAACCCTAGCCTATCCAGTCTCTCTTCATAGCTGAAATGCTCCAGCCCAGGCAACATCCTGGTGAATCTGCTCTGCATCCTCTCCAGTACAATCACATCCTTCCTATAGTGTGGTGCCCAGAACTGTACACAGTACTCCAGCTGTGGCCTAACTAGCGTTTTATACAGCTCCATCATAACCTCCCTGCTCTAATATTCTATGCCTCGGCTAATAAAGGCAAGTATCCCATATGCCTTCCTAACCACCTTATCTACCTGTGCTGCTGCCTTCAGTGATCTATGGACAAGTACACCAAGGTCCCTCTGACCTCTGTACTTCCTAGAGTCCTACCATCCATTGTATAGTCCCTTGCCTGGTTAGTCCTCCCAAAATGCATCACCCCGCGCTTCTCAGGATTAAATTACATGTGCCACTGCTCTGCCCATCTTACCAGCCCATCTATATCGTCCTGTAATCTAAGACTTTCCTCCTCACTATTTACGACACCATCAATTTTCGTGTAATCTGCGAACTTACTGATCATACCTCCTATATTCAAGTCTAAATCATTAATGTACACTACAAACAGCAAAGGTCCCAGCACTGATCCATGCGGTACACCACTAGTCACAGGCTTCCACTCGCAAAAACAACCCTCGACCATCACCCTCTGCCTCCTGCCACTAAGCCAATTTTGGATCCAATTTGCCAAATTGCCCTGGATCCCACGAGCTCTTACCTTCTTAACCAATCACCCATGCGGGACCTTATCAAAAGCAGTATTCAAGACTACGGTTCAGTTGCTTCCTTTTCCCTAAGTGAAAGTTGATGTGAGAAATGATCAGAAGAGACTGGGATAGGACGGGGCAAAACTTAAAACAAAAAAAAAAGGTACAGAACACAACCATAGATGTAAAATAAGTTGCGAAATGCTGGTTCTACATTTCACTTCAGCACTTGACTGAATATTTGCTGAACAGGATTTTTTTTAAAAACTCACTTGAATTACAATTTGAGAGATTCATCAAATCATATACATTACTTGAAACACAGTAAATCATTTACAACCAGTAATTTGTGGCCCAGCCAAAACTGACTGGTCAGCCAAAATATACAAATAACGTATAGTGCTGGGATCCTGAAGGAGAAAAAGAGGGGTATAGATCTTTAAAGAACGGTGCACAGCTATGGTGAGTGGCAAGAGAAAATGTATTGACATTAGGATCAACTGTATTAAAGCCAATACATTTAAGGGCAGCTTGATAAGCAAGAGGGAAAAAGGAATAGAAAGATACGTTGATGGGTTAGATGAAAAAGCGTGGGAAGAAGCTCATGTGGAGCATAAACCTGCTGGGTTGAATGGCCAGTTTCTGTGCTGTAAATACTTTGTATCTTTGTTGTTGTAGTACTTCGCATGTTTATCAAAAACTAAAACAAAAAAATGGTAAGCCATAAACTCAAATTTCTGACATGTACAGACAAACCATAAATCTAAATTGTAGGTTCAGAAATTAAGCCAAGAATTTATTTAGCTAATCTGTGCCATGGAAACAAACTTCCATTGAGCTGAACTCCAATTTCCCCTGCCTTGTCATGTATCATGTGGATGTGAGTGTATCCAACCTTAATGTTTGGGAACTCAAAGAAACACGAACACAAGAAATAGGAGAACCATATGGGCCATCGAGCCTGCTCCGCCATTCAGTACAATCGTGGCTGATCTTGGGCTTCAATTCCACTTTCCTGCCCACTCCCCATATCCCTTGATTCCATACGAGACCAAAAATCTATCACAGCCTTAAATGTATTCTATGTTGGAGCATCCACAACCCTCTGGGGTAGAGAATTCCAAAGATTCACAACCCTTTCAGTGTAGTAATTTCTCCTCATCTCAGTCCTGAATGACTGGCCCCTTATCCTAAGACTGTGTCCCCGCATTCTAGATTTTCCGACCAGTCGAAACAATCTCTCAGCTTCTACCCTTTCAAGCCCTTTCAGAATATTGTAAGTCTCAATTAGATCGCCTCTTATTCTTCTAAACTCCAGAGAATATAAGCCCAATTTACTCAGCCTATCATAGGACAACCCCCTCATCCCAGGGACCAATTTAGTAAATCTTTGCTGCACCGCCTCCGGTGAGACCAAAACTGCACACAATATTCCAGGTGCGGTCTCACCAAAGCCCTGTACAATTTTAGTAAGACTTCTTTATTCTTGTACTCCAATCCCCTTGCAATAAAGGCTAACATGCCATTTGCCTTCCTAATAGCCTGCTGCACCTGCATGTTAACTTTGTGCATTCCTTGTCCGAGTACCCCCAAGTCTCTCTGAACATCAACACTTACCAGTTTCACACCTTTTAAAAAATATTCTGCTTTTCTATTTTTACGACCAATGTGAACAACTTCACACTTCCCTACATTATACTCCATTTGCCATCTTGTTGCCCACTCACTTAGCCTGTCTATATCAAGACATTTTCTAGTGAATGATTATGGCCCTGAAGATGGCACAATATTATGTACATATATGCCAACCTACAAAACTCAAAGAAGTTGACAAATAGCTTTGGAAGAGAGGACACCTACATTAACTTGTTACTCTGCATTTACATGCTTTCACCAGTGGAGGCATTGCAGCACCAAAATGAAGACAATGAATTTATCCCCCATGTTCCCTAACCCTGCCTCACCTGAAGCTGCATATGGTCTTGATTCTCTGTGGGCAAAACCATAGGGGATTGACTCATATATATTCCATATTAAAATAATTGAGTATTGCTGAAAATAAAGACTTTTGTTGAAGCTTTTCATCTTGCACTCATCAGGACAATTTGCAAGAGTACCAATGTAAGGGAAAACAACAAATTTGTAGTGTATGAGAAGAGAGTGCTGATTGGTTGGAAAGTAGAGTCTGATTGGTAGAGGCGATGTCATGGAGAATGCACCAGTTTACGGTGACTCTCAGTTAACTGCCAAACTTGGTTTGAAATTTAAACCAAGCAGCTTGACACTGATTGGTCAAGGCATTGCTCTGAGGAATGAACCAGTGAATGGCTGTTACTTATTCTATTTAGCTGAAACAGGTACAATGTGTGTACATGTTCTTTCTGTGTGCAAAGAACAGGGCCCTGTGTATTTATATGTAGCTTCCAGTATGCGCAAATGTGCCACATTGCGAGCCTGACTGACAACCTTAAATCTAATGTTGGACACTGAGTTTTGAGCTTTGCAAGCACGGACTGGTCAGGTACGGCCTGTAACTTGCCTGTTGCGAACAGCGAAGCACCATGTTGTTTGATATGATCCGCTAGTCTTTGGAACATAGGTTCCCTTTTTACCTTAGCCCCTCACACTCACACCTGCTAACCAGAAAAGTAAAGGAATTTTTTTTTGTTTTTAGAGCTCTATTACAGAAAAAAACACACACTTGGGCTGAATACTTGCTCATTCTTGAAGAAACAGCAGATGAGATATGTTGTGTTCCAAGACTAGCATACAGTCTGGCCTCCAAGTACACGTAGATGGGTCACTGGGACTTTTTAAGAACAGTTCTCTTCAAGCGGCATTGAGATGAATTTAGCAGGCTTTTCTTCAAAGACAGGAGACGAGATGAGTTGACACTCAGGGCCTTTTCAATAGGTGCTGGAATGCTGAGCTCGGCTGTGGTCTTCTTTCCTTCCTTGGGAATTCTCTTCTCTGCTTGGAATTTCTTTTCTCTGCTTGGAGGTTTTCTTCCTTTCTAAATAGTTCAACGCAAACTCAAAACAATTCAAAAGCAAAACTGACAACAGGTCAACCTTTTGACCTCCATCAATCTTGACCTGTCACTGCTTTGTAAACAACTTCTCCAGGTGTCCAAAGTTCTCTGTTGTTTATTGAGCTGGAAGTCAGGTGGTTTCCCAGAAAGGCTCGTTTTCCTCCAGACCTCTGAGTGTCCCTTTTAAAAACATTTTCAGGGACTGTTTTTCAAACTCAAGTGGCCTTTACATGACCCCCTTTGAAAACCCCAAAGTTTAACATTTCTTCAATCTTTCAAAAATGAATCCTCAAAAAATATATTTAACAAAACAGAGGCACGTTTGTAACACTTGGTTAAGTTGCTATTCTTTCCTCATCCC
This sequence comes from Heterodontus francisci, assembly GCF_036365525.1. Taxonomy (NCBI): domain Eukaryota; kingdom Metazoa; phylum Chordata; class Chondrichthyes; order Heterodontiformes; family Heterodontidae; genus Heterodontus; species Heterodontus francisci. The sequence continues at coordinate 69,810,124 of NC_090384.1, forward strand.
CAGAGTTCATGCTAGCATTCATGCTCACCATTTCTTTTCAGTTAATGCTAATACTATCCATCTTCCACCATGGCAATCTCAGCTTCTCCCCTCTCCTTCCTGCCCCCATCAAAGCACCACTCCCAGCTTTTGTTTCTTTCCTTCACCCCTTCATTACCATTAATTTATCTCTCCCTTTATTACTGCTGATTTCCCCTTTTCATTCCACACCCTACTTCACTGTGTCACTGCCATCCACTCTCCACTCCATTTCCTCCTCATCGTAAAATCTTCCCCTATTCTCCCACTGATGCGTATTCTACTCTTTCTTATTGCCATGCATTCTCCACTTATCCCCTTTGCATACACTCAACAGCTAAGGGCCTAGACTTGAAATGGCATTCCTGTTCTCACGCAAGTTCCTGTCTCAAGTAGACAGATGACAACTGGAGCCATTAATAGTGGAAGTGTGCAAACAGGAGAAATGGAGCCTGTTTGGTGAATTACCCATGGATTTAGGCGGAACTGGAGGGGGTTGCGGTAGTGGGAATGGGGGGGGGGGGGGGGGGAAGAAAGAGTAGAGAAGCAAGGCACAAGGAGTAAGCATAAATAGTGCAACAGGGACCCCAAACGATTACTGTTCATATAAAAATAGATGGTTAGCAAGTATATGGATAAAGAGAATCCAGAGATGTATTTTGGCAGGTTGTACAAATTGAAGCATAGGTCCATTTTTAAGTGTTAAAGCCAAAATATACAGGACTAAAAAGAGTTATTTAATTCATAAAAAATCCTCAAAACCATGTTATTGAATTATTTTTCACTTCTCTAAGAAAAATACACACATATATCTCTTCTTGCTGTGGTTACCAATGGGATAACACAAAGGTTTTTTTTAAAATCAGACATACATAGCACCAGAGCCACTTTAGTAGATCACAAGAAAGTTACAGCTGAGCAAAGCCAAATGACCCATCTAAGCTCACCCATTCGAAAGAACCTACTGATGTCGCAGGACAGACACCAACTATTTCTTAAATGATTTCAGGTTTCTTGTTTCCACTATTCTATCTAGAAGTCCATTCCACGTGTTGATCACTGCAAAGAACCTCTCAACAACTGTCCTAAATTTACCTTTCACTTGTTTGAACCAGTGTCCCATAAATGGGTAAACAGCATAGCATGTACTATTGTAATTGGCCTTTTTATCAGCGAGTTACTTGTACTTTCAATTCACTATTCTGTATTTGCTATGCAGGATGTTCCCTCTATAGTGGGGAGATCTAACGCAGATCGGGTGATCGATTTGCAGAACACCTCCATTTAGTCTGCTTGTCATTTTAATTCCCCGCCCCACTCCCACTAATTTCTCTGTCCTCAGCCATCCACACTGTGCCAATGAAGCTCAAAGGAAGCTCAAGGAACAGAATCTCATTTTCCGATTAGGCACTTTATATCCTTTCACAGTCACGGAGTTCAACAATTTCAGATTATCACTACTCCCAGTTTTTTTGGACAGCAGATGCTGACAATGATTCGGCTATTGCCATTTCACCTCCTTTGGACCCATCTTTTGTTTCTTTAATTGTTCCATTACCACCCTCTTTTGTTGTGCACCATCATACCTGTTGTCAATAAATCTCTCCTGCCTTTCACCCCATCACAATTTACGCTTTTGTTCTTTCCTCCCTCCCCCTTGCTTAAAACCTGTTACATCTCTAACTTGTTCCAGTTCTGATGAAAGGTCATTGGGCTAAAACATTAATTCTGTTTCTCTCTTTACAGATGCTGCCTGACCTGCTCCTGCTGAGTATTCCCAGCATTTTCTGTTCTTATTTCAGATTTTCAGCATCTGCAGTCTTTCTGTTTTTGACCTTTTCATCATGTTTACTATTTTAAATATCTCAATGTCGTTCTGTCTTAGTGGCCTCCTTTCCAGCTTTTTCTAGAATTTTTCAAAATCCCTATACAAAGGAACAATCTTGTGGAATTCTGCTCTCCAGGGCTTAAATGTCACTTCTGTATCTCAGTGACCAAATGCCAACATGTAATCTGAATACAGCACTGTACAGTTTGTGTGTTGTCCTTCAACTTGTTTTCACTATGTAGTTCAGTGTTGCACTTGGGGTGCTATTGCAGTTCCACAGTGACTCAACGTATTCAGCATCAAGTCTTCAAATAGCATCAGATATTTTTGAGTTTCATCCTAGTTAACTTGACAGTTTTCGTAAAGTATGTGGGAGCTAAATTCAGTGTCCCCCGAAAACAGGCATGGGGGTCGTGAAGAAGGATTAAACAAGGCCCTTTGCTTTAATGCAGGCATCATGTCAACTTTGAGTTGCCTGCTATACAATTCCAGCACTAACCATGCTGTTGACTAGCTGCACACCTCAGCAGGGGGCTCAAAACTGTGAGAGGCGAAAACCTCTTAAAGCTAGTGTACACAACTTAAAGCCAGCCTTTACCTCATAAGGAGAGGTGCATTGTGGCTGGAGCAGGTGGTGGAAGTCATTGTGTAACTCATTCCAACGTGGAAAAAACATGAAATAATGGCACAACATGGGAGAGCACAGGCTTCAAGATTTACTGACTCTGCAATGGAGGTCTTGGTCGAGGAAGAGAGATGTGCTCTATCCACTGGCGGCCAGGAAGTCCTCCAGACAAACTCTCAGAAGGCAGCAGAACTAGATAGTTGCGGGAGTCAAACCTCGAGTACCTGGATGCAGTGAAGCAAAAAGTTCAATTATCTCCCACAAGTGGTCAAGGTCAGAATGTGTCGTCAAATGCCATGCAACAAAGACCTGCATTCCTCTCTCAGGATGACAACAGGTGTTCTCCCACCACTGCCACTCTGCCAGTGCTTTTGTTGTTGCCCATTAGCTAACTTGCCCAAACTGCTGCCACCTATGCAGAGATGGTGTAGTCTGAAGCCGGGTCTTCCTGGCCCAGAGATGTTCAAGGTTGTGCTCCAAGGCAATCTGCAGTCTCCTCCTACAGCCTTTCACCAGTCATGCTACAGCCACTGGGACAGCACTGCGTTGCAGCAAGTTGGAGGGCAAGTAATAATATTTTTTGTCATTGGAAATTGGAAGAGGGTATTGAAACTTTTATTAAGTTTTCATTTTTAATTTACACTTCTTATAACGTTAAAAATTTTAAATGAAATAGAAGGGCTTGAAGCCCTTTAAAAATGTTACCGGCGCCTGCTCAGTGGGACAGAGCACCCACCCCGCTGCACGTCAGCATGGGGACGGGCACCCCGACCATTTAAATGAGCCACCACGCTAAATATCGCAGCAGCTCGACGTAGTAAATCTCACACATGCGCCCCGTCAATTTTGAAGCTTGCCGCAATGCAGCCCAAGGTGTGGGACTATTGGTGAATGGGTAATTCAGGTTGCATCTACTGGTATCGCAGTTGGATGAGTTGTCCACAGAGTGGCCAGAAATAGGTTGTCTAGGTTGCCTCCTCCCTTCCTCTTCTGGCTCCTCAGCTGCTTGCCGTATAGCTAATGACGAGGGCTATGCAGCATACAGTAGACCTTCACAAATCTTGACACTCACTCTACAGGGCTCCTCGGAGCAGTTCAGGCAGTAGTAGTGCTGTTTCAGCACACAAACGATCTGCTCTATCATATTTCGTGCAGCAGCACGGTGTTCATCATATATATGCTGCTCACATCTGCGTGGGTTGTACATCTAAGTCATGAGTCATGTCGTCAAATGATAGCCCTGGTCACCCAACAGCCACCCTCAAATTGGTCATGGCACTTCAATGCAGATGGCACAGTGAACGGCCGCAGAATGAAAGCATCATGACTGCTGCCAGGATACTGGGCACTGACCTACATGGTTTGTTGCATATGGTCACGTACCCGCTGGACAGTGAGGGAATAGAATCCCTTTTGCTTGCAGAACATCTCAGAGTTGAGATGCCGGCAAAGTGGTGCATGTGCAGCCAATGTCACTCTGCACCATAGGGAAGCTGCAATGCTCACGAATCTGCGTGCTTGCTCCATTTGTTGCTCTGTGGCAAGAGAGAATGAAATGTCGTCAGCTGTCTTTGATTAGACAGCATCAGTGCTTGGAGTAGCCCTCGTCACCTCTCCAAGGGGAATGCCGACTACCATATCACTGTCTGGATGCAACTGGTTTGTGCTGAAGCCTTGAAGTCAGGACCAAGTCATTCAGAAATTGCCACTCAATGCCTTGTAGACTACAATAAGTTGAAAGAACGCTAGAAGACACTTGTACAATCGTAGCAACAGCCAGTAGAAATCAACCTGCAACTAACCGGAAAGTGGTTGATGATACCTTTAAATAGCGCTGTTGGGGGGGGGGGGGGGGGGGGGGGGGGCTGGGGGAGAAGGGTCTTTCCTGCTGCAGCCATACATGATTGAGAGGGCATTACTAAAGTGTTGAACTCCAAAATAGCAGCGCTGGTGTCCAATCATCATTGCATGCTGATTGAAGTCATGATCTGCCTATTCTTCGTACTTCCAGTGAATGCTCACTGCGCGCATGCCAACACCCTCACCAACATGGGGTTCGGCATGACTTGCACCGGAAGTGCGAGGACTCGTACTGCAGATGCCATTTTGGACCAAAGGGCACTATGCATCTGAATTTTACAGTATATCTGTCCCAAGTGCAATACTTGGTACTTATCTGTATTGAATTTCTTCTGTCACTGGTTAGTCCATTTACATTCTCTATCTATCTTGTTGCCCAAGTCCCTGGCTGCCTTTCTACTTTCAACTTCCCTTCTCTCCCAGTTTTGTATTCTCTATGATAATTTTTCATTCATTTTCTGAATTCAAGTCACTAAGATAAGTTAGAAACAGTAGCAATCTCAGTACTAATCCTTAGGGCATTTTACTTAACACTGTTGCCACATCTCCCCACCCACTTACGCCACTATAAGTCGACAATGCTTCCTATGCTTCAGTGAACTTTTAAAAAATCCTTTCCCAAGTTTTACTTATAATTCCCATTGCTTTAAGCTTGAGAAAGTAGTGCTAACTGCGAAGCTGCCTAACTGAATGGAATTAACCTTTTAATCTTAAAACGACATCAAATTCTCACACTGAACATTCTATTTTACAAAACATTTGCTTACTGTACAGTTTGTCAGAGGACAAGATTATAGATTATGTTTCTCTTCTACTTTTTTCTATTCTCCAAACCTTATTACACCTCAATTTTCACCCACTCCATCAACAACAAGATCAACCTGAATCCAAAGGAGCATAAGCAATAAATGCATATCCAGAATCACCGTGATTTGTAAATTGCTTGTTGTGGCTCTCCATGCATTAACTGTAAAATATACCCACTAATGTTCACTTGACTGCCCACAGCTGATATTGCAAGAACAGGAAATCGTTATGGATCACTATTTTGCACTTTGCAAAATCTGTTATGAACAACTGCACAATTCGAACACTATGGGAGTGCCTGGAAGCCTAAATATGCATCATATTATCAATATAGTAATGGGTAGAATTTTTTTTTTTTTTTTTACAACTATTAACAGAAGCAGCCATAAAGTTCAGCATCTGAATTGGGAAGAACTGGACTAGCAAGCATTAACAAGAGCTTGCACTTAAGTTCAAAGTTGTCTACAAATTCAGTTTCCCATGTCTTCTGATTAGTTATATTTGGAAAGTCATTTGCAGCAGTTCAAACTAACCATGTAGTCTTAATTCACTGTGCTTTTATAATTTGAAACAATGCACTGAAATTGAACAACTTTATTTGTATTATATGATCCTAGTTAGTGTCCTACTTTTTCTTGAAGATTTTATGATACAAGGTTTAAAAATGCCAGCTAATGTAACACCAAATCTGGAGAAACAAACTTATCTTACATTTAGAGTTTTAAAATTGAGCTACAAGTATTACATGGCATCTGACAACAAACAACTTTGGTTTTGGATTGACCTGAAATTGATCGGGTTCATTCAATGGCATTATTCCCAGACCGCACTCTTAAGTATGAGCAGATAGTTACAATTATTTTGGAGGCTATTAGCCTATGGGCACACTCTTTGTTTTTGAAATGAAGGAAATTGAATAACTTCTGTTTAACACACTGCAGAATTAAATAATTTATAGCACTATAATCTTGTGATTTGACAAAATGTGTACAGTAAGCAAATGCTCTGAAAAATAGCAAGTTCTTCAGTGAGGGAACTTGCTGTCTGTCTTCTTAGGATTAATAGATTGTCACTTTGTACATTGAACTGTTTTAATGTTAAGGCTACCTCAGAACTTGGACTGAAAATGATTTGTGAGGAAAGGGAACCAGGAAGGAACAGAGACCTTAAGCATTTTATTATGTTCTCATGAAATCCCAAAACACTTCACTGCCAATGAATTATTTTTTGAAGCATTTTCTCTGTATGTAGGCAGACTTGGCTTTGATCAGTAACCAGAAAAATAATTTGACCCCTCACCAAATGGACTCCATTTATTAGAATAAACCACTGAAACTTCACGTTAATTTACAGCATATTTCAATAGTTTAATTAATATACAGCACTGTCCTATGTAATGAATTATTTTCAGATGTCTTCTATATCCCATGTCATAGAGTCGCCCAGCATAGAAACAGGCTTTTCGGCCCACCGCATCCATGCCGACCATAATGCTTATCTATACTAATCTCACCTGCCTGCATTAATTCCATATCCCTCTATGCCTTGCTCATTCATGTACCTGTCCAGATGCCTCTTAAATGTCGCTACTGTTCCTGCCTCAGGCAGCTTAGTCCAGATACCCACTATTCTTTGTGTGAAAAATTTATCCCTTTGATCCTCTTTAAACCTCCTCCCTCTCACCTTAAATATATGCCCTCTAGTTTTAGTCACCCCTACCATGGAAAACAAACTCTGGCTATCTACCCTATGTATGCCTCTCATAATTTTATACAACTCTATCATTTCTCCTCTCAGCCTCCTTCGCTCCAGGGAAAACAGACCCAGCCGATCCAATCTCTCTTTATAACTCAAGCCCTCCAAACCAGGCAACATCCTTGTGAATCTTTTCTGCACCCTCTCTAGCTTAACCACATCTTTCCTGTAGTGCGGCGACCAGAACTGCACACAGTACTCCAAATGCAGCCTAACCAATGTTATGTACAACTGTAACATGACGTCCCAACTCTTGTACTCAATGCCTCAGCCGATGAAGGCAAGCATGCCATACACCTTCTTCACCACTTTCAGGGAACTATGTACTTGTACCCCAAGGTCTCTCTGCTCAACAACACTCCCCAGGGCCCTGCCATTCACTGCATATGTCCTGCCCTGGTTTAACTTGCAAAAATGCATCACTTCGCACTTGTCTGCGTTAAATTCCATTTGCCACTCCCTTGCCCACTTTCCCAGTTAATCTATATCCTGTTGTAACCTTAGACAACCTTCTTCACTGTCCACAATTTTGGTGTCATCTGCAAACTTACTAATCATGCCCCTTACATTCACATCCAAGTCATTAATATATATGACAAACAACAGAAGGCCCAGCACCAATCCCTGCGGCACACCACTGGTCACCGGCCTCCAATCTGAAAAACAACCTCCACTACCACTCTCTGCCTCCCATTACCAAGCCAATTTTGTATCCAATTTGCTATCTCACCCTGAATCCCATGTGTTCAAACCTTCTGGACCAGCCTACCATGCGGGACCTTGTCAAAGGCCTTGCTAAAGTCCATGCAGACAACGTCCATCGGCCTGCCCTCATCAATCCTCTTGGTCACCTCCTCGAAAAACTCAATCAAATTCGTGTTGAGTTCCTGCTGTTGATAGAGGCTCCCAACAATTTGGGCACAAACCTACGCTCCCAATCTTAGTGCGGCACACAGGAATGCTAGATACCACAAGGCAAAATGTTACTGTGTAATCACCAATGTATTCATGGCAGATTTCCAACATTAAGCTATGTTATCTTTGTCGGTACTTAATGTAGCAGAACAGACAAAACTATTCCAGGTTATTACTCCACCTTCGAAAACAAATAAAGTATGCAGTCAAGAACAACTTTTACACTCCCACAGATAATAAAAGTTCCAACCCTCAGCCACCCACCTTTAAGCTGCCCATGCCATTTATAAATATCAGTCCTCTGCCAGACAAAACAATGTAACACAGACCTCCTGTCTTTTCAGCATCCCCATGTGTTACATCATTAATTCTTAAGTAGATGGCATTTTCCCAGTGAGCAAGCATTTGAGTGGCTTATTTATTTAACTCTGAATCTTTCCAGCAATTAACTCCTTAAATCCACTGGGAAAATGACAACATGCACAATGCCTTTTCTTTCAGGGACCAGTTACTGCTCTAATGTACAGTGGTCAGTTTACAGATCACACATTACTAAAATCAATAACGAAACTTCCGACCCAACAAACAGTACATGAGCCAGATGTGCGCAGCGGACACACAAGTCTTTCAAAGCCATACAAAAACCATTCTACTGTAAAATCTGATTATGACTTTCAGTTAAAGTGAATCCACAAAGTAAAAGGATACATGCAGCCGAGCGGCATTAATGTGAATCTCCCACACAATACCACATCGTTCGAGCCTATGATTCCTTACGTGATGAATTACTAACTTTAGCCTTGCAAACATGGGAGATAGCGAGCTGATGTCAGAACCTTCCTCAGAGGAAAGGTGCATAAAAGGAAAAACATGCACTATAATAGCATACAATCTCAGAATGTCTCAGCCAATGAAATACTTTGAAGTGTAGTCACCATCATAATATAGGCAAACATCTGTCAACTTGCGCACAACAAGGTCCCACAAACAGCAATGAATTAAATGACCATATAATTTGTTTCAGTGATGTTGTTTGAGGAATAAATGTTGGCCAGAACACAGGGAGAACTCCCCAGCTCATCTTCAACAGCATCTCACAGATCTATAATCTCCACCATCTAGATGTCCAAGGGCAGCAGGTGCATTGGAATACAGTCGCCTCCAAATTCCCCTTCAAGTCACTCACAATCAAGACTGGTGAAGGAATACTGCCATCGCCAAGTCAAAAGACTGGAGCTCCAACAGATTTGTAGGAGCACTTTCACTACACTGATTGCAATGGTTCAAGAAAATGGCTTACCAACACCTTCGCAGGACAAGGAGGAATGGGCAATAAATGCCACCCTTGCCAGCAATACCCACATCCCAAGAATTATTTTGTTTTTAATGGCATGGGATCTTTTACATCCACCTGTGATCATTTATATCATTGAAGAATGCCCGCAAGAAACAGCCTGAGGCGCTGCCTGCCCCAGGGGAATTGGAGTAAGTCTGCATTGTGCCATGCAAACAAATTTCTCCCCCACAGCATCAACCAGTCAGCTTGTGAATTTTAACCAAGCAACTATCAGGTAGTTTCCTGGTTCAAATGGAATATAAATGTCAAATTCATTCATACTGAAGACGACATTATTTGCAGGCAAAGATATCCATTTCAAGAGTCCAATACTGCAATGGTCCAGCTAAGAAGCATATATACTTGCTAACATTAATGAGATAACTGTTTGCTAGATTGGAGATGATGTTCAGTAGAATTTATACAGCATCAGTTTAAACAAAAGCTGATACCAAAATATTCTGAAGCACAGTCACAGCAAATAGTAATGCTAATTTTTGACATTTGTTTGCTCAGCTTTTCTCGTATGCAATAGTGCATTTACTGGCTCTAGACATCCTGTGCAGGAGGCAGCATTGCAGAGAGCCAGGCTCTTTGGGAGTTATTGGCAGTTCAGCAATAGTACCAGGCATTAAAATCAGTCAATTCAAATTTCCCATGCTTCGCGGATCTCCAGTGACAGAACAGCTCCTGGAGTGCTGGACATTAAAATTTACTGACAATTGCCAATGTGAGCTAGTTCAGTTTCCAGAGCTGCATGGATGGCAGCTTCTCTCAGCTGGGAAAATCTCAGATTGGAAGCTGCTGAATCAATCAATCAATAAATCTGGAATTTAAAGATAGTCTAATGATGGCCATGAAACTGTTGTTGATTGTTGTAAAAAACCCATCTGGTTCACTAATGTCCTTCAGGGAAGGAAATCTGCTGTCCTTACCTAGTCTGGCCTAGATGTGACTCCAGGCCCACAACAATGTGGTTGACTTTTATATGCCCTCTGAAATGGCCCAGCAAGCCACTCAGTTGTATCTAACCGTTACAAAGTCAATAAAAAAAAATGAAACCGGACGAACCACCCGGCATCGACCTCGGCACCGGAAACAACGACGCCAAACCCAGCCCTGTCGACCCTGCAAAGCTCTCCTTACTAACATCTGGGGGCTTGTACCAAAGTTGGGAGAGCTGTCCCACAGACGGGTCAAGCAACAGCCTGACATAGTCATACTCACAGAATCATACCTGACAGACAATGTCCCTAACACTACCATCAGCATCCCTTGGTATGTCCTGTCCCACCGGCACGACAGACCCAGCAGAGGTGGCGGCACAGTGGTATACAGTTGGCAGGGAGTTTCCCTTGGAGTCCTCAACATCGACTCCAGACCCCATGAAGTCTCATGGCATCAGGGGCAATGAAACCTCCTGCTGATTACCATCTACCACCCTCCCTCAGCTGATGAGTCAGTAGTCCTCCATGTTGAACACCACTTGGAGGAAGCACTGAGGGTGACAAGAGTGCACAATGTACTCTGGGTGGGGGACTTCAATGTCCATCACCAAGAGTGGCTCGGTAGCACCACTACTGACTGAGCTGGCCGAGTCCTAAGGGAAATAGCTGCTAGACTGGGTATGTGGCAGGTGGTGAGGGAACCAACAAGAGGGAAAAACATATTTGACCTCGTCCTCACCAATCTGCCTGCTGCATATGCATCTGTCCCTGACGGTATTGGTAGGAATGACCACCGCACAGTCCTTGTGGAGACAAAGTCCCGCCTTCACATTGAGGATACCGTCCATCGTGTTGTGTGGCATTATCACAGTGATAAATGGGATAGATTTTGAACAGATCTAGCAATGCAAAACTGGGCATCCATGAGGTGCTGTGGGCCATCAGCAGCAACCGCAATCTGTAACCTCATGGCCCGGCATGTCCCCCACTCTACCATTACCATCAAGCCAGGAGACCAACCTTGGTTCAATGAAGAGTGCAGGAGGGCAAGCCAGGAGCAGCACGAGGCATACCTCAAAATGAGGTGTCAACCTGGTGAAGCTACAACACAGGACTACTTGTGTGCCAACGTAGTATGCGATAGACAGAGCTAAGCAATCCCATAACCAATGGATCAGATCTAAGCTCTGCAGTCCTGCCACATCCAGCCGTGAATGGTGGTAGACAGTGAAACAACCAACTGGAGGAGGTGGCTCCACAAATATCCCCATCCTCAATGATGGGGGAGCCCAGCACATCAGTGCGAAAGATAAGGCTGAAGCATTTGCAACAATCTTCAGCCAGAAGTGCCAGTTGATGATCCATCCCGGCCTCCTCCTGAAGTCCCTGGCATCACGGATGCCAGACTTCAGCCAAATCGATTCATTCCGGATGATATCAAGAAATGACCGAAGGCACCGGATACTGCAAAGGCTATGGGCCCTGACAATATTCTGGCAAACTGTTCCAGTACAGCTACAACACTTGCATCTACCCGGCAACGTGGATACTTGCTCAGGTATGTCCTGTCCACAAAAGGCAGGACAAGTCTAACCCGGCCAATTACCGCCCCATCAGTCTACTCTCGATCATCAGTAAAGTGATGGAAGGTGTCAACAGTGCCATCAAACGGCACTTGCTTAGAAATAACCTGCTCTCTGACACTCAATTTGGGTTCTGCCAGGGCCACTCAGCTCCTGACCTCATTACAGCCTTGGTTCAAACATGGACAAAAGAACTGAACTCAAGAGGTGAAGTGAGAGTGACTGCCCTTGACATCAATGCAGCATTTGACAGAGTATGGCATCAAGGAGCCCTAGCAAAACTGAAGTCAATGGGAATCAGGGGGAAAACTCTCTGCTGGTTGGAGTCATATCTAGCATAAAGGAAGATGGTTGTGGTTGTTGGAGGTCAATCATCTGAGCTCCAGGACATCAGTGCAGGAGTTCCTCAGGATAGTGTCCTAGGCCCAACCATCTTCAGTTGCTTCATCAATGACCTTCCTTCAATCATAAGGTCAGAGGTGGGGATGTTCGCTGATGATTGCTCAATGTTCAGCACCATTCGCAACTCCTCAGATACTGAAGCAGTGCATGTAGAAATGCAGCAAGACCTGGACAATATCCAGGCTTGGGCTGATAAGTGGCAAGTAACATTCACACCACACAAGTGCCAGGCAATGACCATCTCCAACAAGAAAGAATCTAACCATCTCCCCTTGACATTCAATGGCATTACCATCGCTGAATCCCCCACTATCAACATCCTAGGGGCTACCAATGACCAGAAACTGAACTGGAGTAGCCACATAAATACCATGGCTACAAAAGCAGGTAAGAGGCTAGGAATCCTGCAGCGAGTAACTGACCTCCTGACTCCCCAAAGCCTGTCCACCATCTACAAGGCACAAGTCAGGAGTGTGATGGAATACTCTCCACTTGCCTGGATGGGTGCAGCTCCAACAACACTCAAGAAGTTCGACACCATCCAGGATAAAGCTTGATTGGCACCCCATCTACAAACATTCACTCCCTCCACCACCGACACACAGTAGCAGCAGCGTGTACTGCAGCAACGCACCAAGGGTCATTAGACAGCACCTTCCAAACCTACGACCTCCACCAACTAGAGGGACAAGGGTGGCAAATGTATGGGAACACCATCCCCTTCAAGTCACACACCGTCCTGACTTGGAACTATATCGCCGTTCTTTCACTGTCGCTGGGTCAAAATCCTGGAACTCCCTCCCTAACACTGTGGGTGTACCTTCCTCGCACGGTTCAAGGTGGCAGCTCACCACCACCTTCTCAAGAGCAATTAGGGATGGGCAATAAATGTTGGCCTGGCCAGCGACGCCCACATCCCATGAACGAATAAAAAAAAATTTGCAATTGGTAGTATCTTATTTATGCCAGTAAGGCAGCAAATCCAATTCTTGCAGCTCTGCTTCCAAGTAGCGAAAATTTATTGATCAAGCAAGCTGGATGCCTTCCTTTCTCAAAATATTGAAATAACCTCCGCTGAAGTTTGTGGATTATCCAGGAAGTCCCTGAGCACTTACATATATTGAAAACTGCATTGGAGTTAGGTAATGTTGACCCCAAACAGTATAAACTGCCCTCTTTCCCTCACCCCATCCTCCATCCTTGGGGGTCTTATACTACTGTGCTTCCAAGTTAGGCAGCGACCATATTAGAGTTATTTTTTCTTATTTATTTCCGCATCCCTAGTTGTCTTTAGATAATGGTGGTGGAACTTCTTGCACTGTTATTCCTTGTAACAGTCGGATATTTCAGAGGGCAGCTGAGAGTTAACCAGTGTCACAATCTGGTCAATACAAAAGCAAAATACTGTAGATGTTGGAAATTTGAAATAAAAACAGAAATTCATGGAAATACTCAGGTCAGGCAGCAACAGAGAAACAAAGTTATCATTTCAGGTCAAGGACCTTTTGTCAGAATGTTAATACCGTTTCTCTTCACAGATGCTACTTGACCTGCTGAGTACTTTCAGCATTTTCTGTTATTATACCTATACTGGCAGCTTTAATTCCCTCAAGGAGATAAGTGTACCTGTGTTTTTTTCCAATTCAACAGTTCATGGTCATTCTTACTGACACTAGCTTTTATTTCCATTTTTTTTAAAAACTGAAATCAACATCTCGAACTGCCAGGGTGGAATTTCGACTCCTGTTAACTGGAACGTCTGCAACACTACAAAAGGCAAGTCCCTGAGTGCAACATAACTCTCTAAGAAGTTCACATTATAAAATGCGATGGAACTGTAGATGCTAAATGCAGTGCGTTTCAGGTCCCTACCACCCTCCAGGTGAAAAAATGTTTCCTCATCTCCCCTCTAATCCTTCTACCAATTACTTGAAATCTATACCCCTTGTTTACATACAAGGGTCTCTGTATGGGACTGACAGCAAAACATGCAATGATTCTGAAACCTGCATGTTCTTCAACAGTCACTGTCCTGCTCGGCAATGTTTTGCACACACTGATATTTTTTATTTTGATACATTCAACCATATCTGCAAGGGACATGAAAACAAGATTCTAAGCAAATACGGGTTTTCCACTATATGAAGGCATTGCATCTGTTATTTTGGGCTTCTTAATTTCACATCAGTTTTGAGATACCTGTCAGTTGTTTCTTCACAGTCTGCACCTTACAGAATAGCTTCAAATGAATGCCCAATTGGCCTGTCCAAAAATTTAAAATACTACCTCTTAATGTAAATGCTTAAAACATTCCCAACTGTGATTTCCCACAACATACAATACACAATTATAAGTCACAGAATAAATTGAAAAATATCACTATAGTGGTGCACAGCTCTTTACAAAAAAAGTAATCTACAGTATTAGGTATCAAAGCTCCCTGCCTGGGAAAAAAAAGGCTAGGTTCAGTAAGACACATGACTTTGACCATCAGAATGATGTAAATAGAAAGCCTGCACCTATTTTTGTTCTCAGAGCAAACCTTCTTTGTTGCATTCACTTTCCAACAATTATGGTTTGAATAACTCTGATCTTTACAGTAGCAAAACCACACCACTACAGTAGGCAGCATGCAACTGAGCTGTGGCACTGATCCATTTGCTCCACTGCAATCAATTGGTCTATTTTGAACCAGGTTTTTGCAGGCAGATTTGCAAATTAAACAATTATGTAAGTCTAACTGCAATTAAACAAAATACGCATTATTCAAAACCCATTTCAACCCAAGGGAAGAATTGTATCATTCCTGTATATTTACATAATGATGTCTGCAAGAGCTATTCCATGAGTGATTAATACAGGAGAAGCACCAAAATTATACAACTAAATATGATCATTTGGCCCATTTCAACTGTGCTAGTGCTAGCCCAACTAGACCTAAGCTACGCAAATCCCATTTTGCAGTCCTTACCAATTATATTTTACTTTTCAAATACTAATGCAATTCCTTTCAAAATTATAACATAGCCTGTGTCCGAGATAGCCTGCATCATTAGCAATTTCTGAAATCATTCCTTTTTCCACAAATCAAACATTTATATAACTTACAACAAAACAATCCCATAGAGATCCCTGATTTATTTATTTATTTATACAGCACTGAAACAGGCCCTTCGGCCCACCGAGTCCATGCCGACCAACAACCACCCATTTTATACTAACCCTACAGTAATCCATATTATCTACCACCTACCTACACTAGGGGCAATTTTATAATGGCCAATTTACCTATCAACCTGCAAGTCTTTGGCTGTGGGAGGAAACCAGAGCACCCGGTGAAAACCCACGCGGTCACAGGGAGAACTTGCAAACTCCGCACAGGCAGTACCCACAATCGAACCCGGGTCCCTGGAGCTGTGAGGCTGTGGTGCTAACCACTGCGCCGCCCAAACACAGAAAGCCACTGCTGAGATTTGAACTGAGCATCACCTCTTTATTAGGCAAGCACTTTAACCAAATAAGCTACGATGCCCAAGCTCATTACATTCATCAGTACATTAATCTATCATTTCTGTCACTTCCCCCCCTAGTCAACGCTCAATCCAATGGACTACATTCCTTTTAATACTGCACCCCTAACTTTTGTAACCAGCTTCTTACGTGACACCTTCCAAAAAATCAATTTGCATTCTCTTTATCTATGTTACGATTGTTAAAGTATTTAAATAAGTGAAGCACAGCTTGCACATTACAAAGCTCACTGTACATTATTATTCTATGTTTTTCTAAGCATTCATTAATTTCATTATTACTATGGGATACAGAAGCTTCCGAACAATAACGTATAATTTCCTGGCTTATCCTTGTCCCCTTTGTCGAATGCAAGAATTACATAATAACATAAAACTTTTTGTACTACTTATACCTGAAAGCATCAGCAAGGTAATAAACAGACAATTTTTTTTGAAAAAAAACATGAAATCTCATCTCCTACACATCAATAAAAACCCTGATATCCCATGCAATAAAAACAGAATTTTACTTATTCGTCATAAACCTGCAGCTGTAATCATTGAATGCAGAAGGAACAATGGAAACTTTATGTTGGTGCGATTACAGATATATTATCGTAGAGCTTTTAAATCGTGCAACAATTCTGTACTGTGTTTATAAAATAACCGTATAAACATTCCAACATTAGAAAAGAGCACATATCTTTGTAAAATTGTACTTGACAAACATTTTTGTGTAGTGGAAGAAAAACCATAATGCTTGTGCACTGTTGTCATGGAAACAGCATGCACCTTTACATACTAGTGCCCTTCAACGACGTTCACATTCCTTCAACATGCAAATTAACAAAATATCATTTATCAGAAGAGTTTTTCTTGAAAATGGCAGTCCTTTAATTCAAGCAAAATACTGGGAAATGAGGCTAACTTTCTGGCAAGACAATAGTGTAAATTGCTGATTTCATCAATATGACCAACCTGAACGTGTATCGATAGAACATGGACAGCTAAAAACAATCTTTGTCTTACACAAAGCACTGAAATTTAGAAATTAATAACTTACTATTTGATCACAATGCAACTTGGCTAAGATCATAGAACAGATTGTTTCATGAAGAAATATTGTGTTAAAATTGCAAACTTAAAAGGAAAGGTGATATTTATCTTGGGAATATGTTGCAAAATATCAAAAGAATCATGGAGTGGACTTCTTGACTTTAAGCATATAAATAGATCATGAAGTGCTCATACGGTGTGCTCCACTGTCAATCAAAACTTTGTTCTTATTCGTTCATGGCATATGGGTGTCGCAGGCACGGGCAGCATTTATTGCTCATCCATAATTGCCCAAGAAGGTGCTTGTGAGCAGTCTTGAGCCGCAGCCCGTGTGGTATAGGTACACCCACAGTGCTGTTATAGTTAGGGAATTCTAGGATTTTGACTCAGTGATAATGAAGGAATGGTGATATATTTCTTCGTCAGGCTGCTGTATGACTTGGAGGGGAACTTGCAAGCGTTACTGTTTCCACGTATCTGCTGCCCTTGTCCTTCTAGTTGGTGGAGAGCACAGGTTTGGAAAGTGCTGTCGAAACAGCTTTGGTGAGTTCCTACAGTGCATCTTGTAGATAGTGCACACTGCAGCCACAGTATGCACAAGGTGGAGGGAGTGAAAGTTTGAGGTGTTGTATGAGGTGCCAATCAAGTCGGCTGCTTTGTCCTGAATGGTTTCGAGCTTCGAGTGTTGTTGGACCTGTACCTATCCAGGCAAGTGGAGAGTATTCCAACACACTCCTGACATGTGCGTTATAGATGGTGGAAAGGCTTTGAGGAGTCAGAAGGTGAGTTCCTCGCCACATAATTCCCAACCTCTGACCTGCTCTTGTAGCCACACTATTTATGCGGCTGGTAAATGATCATTCCCCCCCCAGGATGTTGTTGATGGGGGATTCAGAAATGGTAAACGTCAAGGGGAGGCGGTTAGACTCTCTCTTGTTGGAAATGGTCATTGCCTGGCACTTGTGTGGCTCCGATGTTACTTGCTACTTATCAACACAATCCTCAATATTGTCCAGGTCTTTCTGCATGTGGACATGGACAGCTTCATTATCTAACGAGCTGCAAATGGAACTGAACACTGCAATCATCAGCGAACATTCCCACCTCTAACCATGATGGAGGGAAGGTCATTGATGAAGCAGCTGAAGATGGTTGGGCCTAGAACACTAAACGCTGCTGTGCAGAACACCTGTAGCAATATACTGAGGTTGAGATGATTGGTCTGACAATGACAACCATCTTCCTTTGTGTTAGGTCTGACTCCAGCAGTGGAGAGTTTAAACTGTGCAGATAAGCAACTGTTCAATGTGACTTACTTCATTTGTTGACCAAAATAAATGAAAAGGCCTAAACTAAACTCCCTGCCGCTTCTTCAGTCAGTATTAAAACATCCATACCTGAAATTCCTACATGCAAAAGAAAAAAGCTCCAGTTTGAATTGCTTGCATTTGTATACACCGCATGATTTACAAAAGTTCCACATAAAAATGTCCTGGTTACAACTGAGTTTAATTATATTATTGAGCATGTTTACATTTAAAAAACAGGAAATTCTGAATCCCTAGCTGGTATACCAGAACTCTAACATCTCCATTTTTAATTCCTTTTGTGTAACTTTCTGGAACATAAAGCCTGGACTCTTGCCTTTTCTCTTCAGTGCCCATAGAGGAGAGAGTCTGCTTTTGCTGTATCCAGTTACATTACCCAATATGTCAGTGTTAATTAATCAAACCTGATAACATTGAGAAATGGAATTTGCCTATGCCTCTCAAGTATTACTGTACAATGCAATATGTTTGTGTTGGCTGTCCAAATGTCATGGGCGTGCCAGAATTCTACTTCAAATGAGCACGCACCGATGCATTCAAAAGCAACTAATACAAATATGCTGCGTATCGTGACTTTTCACAGATAATAGTTTCCTCAGAGTTGTAAACAATGAAAAGTACCAAATCAAAAGATGTCAGCAAGAGAAAAAACTGCAGATTTAGAAGTATTTTACCTGTACTGTGCCATTAAGGCATTCAGAAAAGTTTACTGTTTGCACAAAGCAATTCCACTTTGTATAGAATCTAAATTTTGCATTGTAAATTGGGTGTTATGACCAGAACAGACTCTTAAACAAAGTGGAATAAGAATCCCTCTTTGAGGAAGCTTTACTCCATTTCTGATGTTCTGATGAAAGGTCATAGACCTGAAACGTTAACTCTGCTTCTCTCTCTACAGATGCCGCCAGACCTCCTGAGTATTTCCAGCACTTGGTTTTTATTTTATTCCGTCTCATTCCATTATCAGGTTGGGTCCTGATCCCAGGTACAGGCTGCTCTATCAACTTCAGCTCATCCAAAACTCTACTGTCCATATCCTGTCCTTTACCAAGTCACACTTGCCTATCACCCTGACCTATAATGGCTTCCAATGCCTCATATTTAAAATTCTTATCCCCATGTTAAAATATATTTATGGTCTTGCCCCTCCCTACCTGAGTAACCTCCTCTAGCCCAACCATCACCAGCCTCACCCCCCTTCCAAACTCCCTTTTCCCTGACTCTGGTCTTTTCTTCATCCCCCTTCTTTCACCCAACCATTGGCAGCAGTGCTTTGAACTCCCTGGGATACATGTTATCAAATTCCCTCCCTAAACTCCTCTGCCTCTCCACCTCCCTATCCTCCATTCAAACCCTTATTAAACCCCATCTGTATGAACAAGCCTTAGGTCACCTCTTCAAATATTTTTGTGTTAGGCTCAACATCCTTTTTTTGACTATACCTCCATGTAGCACTTCAGGGCTTTATTCTGCACTAGAGGTGCTATATAATTGCAAATGGTTATTGTTGTAGCATTTATACTGTAACTAGTGTTGGTGCAAAGTGAAGTCCCTTTACAAGCTTACAGCCGTACTGCAAATACAGTCACTTTTGGTGGATTTTGTATAGGTTTAGTGCTTGAAAACATTTTCCAACCTTTGGGCAAACTATTGCGTTCATATTGGGACCTCTATTCACAGAAGTCACTACGTATCAAGATGAAACTTTTCAGGCACTGAAAAAAATTTGTATCGTGTTCTAATGTGTGATGTGTGTTCAATGGATCAATTGCTAAATGTAAAGTGGACCTAAGTCTAGAAAGGAACAAAGTTTCAGCTTCTGATTTCTAGCCAATGACACTTTTTTTTTTATTAGAGATACAGCACTGAAACAAGCCCATCGGCCCACCGGGTCTGTGCCGACCATCGACCACCCATTTATACTAATCCTACACTAATTCCATATTCCTACCACATCCCCACCTGTCCCTATATTTTCCCTACCACCTACCTATACTAGGGGCAATTGCTAATGGCCAATTTACCTATCAACCTGCAAGTCTTTGGCATGTGGGAGGAAATCGGAGCACCCGGAGAAAACCCTCGCAGACACAGGGAGAACTTTCAAACTCCACACAGGCAGTACCTGGAATTGAACCCGGGTCGCTAGAGCTGTGAGGCTGCGGTGCTAACCACTGCGCCACTGTGCCGCCCCAGAACACATTTCCAGAACGTGCTGGAAACCAAGTGTGTGAATTCTGAGCAAGGGCAGGATTGAACTCGGCTGCTATGTCCTCCATGTTTGAGACTCACTGTCCACACTCACTTCAAGATGGGCAACTTGGGGGAGGTAATGAGGACAATGAACACCTGTAGAACCACACCTCAGCAAAACTCTACAGCTTCAGAACAGAGGGAAGAGAAAGGGAGTAAATCACCCATAAAAAATGTTTAAAAAGAGAAAAATGTGTAAAATCTAGTTTACTTCAAAAATCCTAATTGGATATATAGGATGAATCTTCCTCCTCCAAATTAAATTATACCTCTCAAAAATGAAGCCCAGATGATGCTAAAGGAATGCAAATATGGAAGAGGAACAATGTTTGCAAATGCAGCGGGAATTCAATTCCTGTTAACTGAAATTTAGGAACCCAAAAATGAAAGGTATAAAAACAGAAGACTTGCAGAAACTGGAAAATGTCCTGCTCAGAACCAAGTCAGCTAAAAGGGGATTGTTTCATAACCTTCAATTCATCATTGCTTACCTTCTTAAACCTCTCACTATTCCTTCTTCCTTGAAACAGAGATAGCTGTGTACTTTCCTACCTCATCAATCAACAACTGAGTCAAATTAACAGACATTTGCAAATCCCAAAATGCAATCTTTTGCAGAGTTTTTTTTGACAATTGTCTGTAGTTTCCTCCTGTCTTGAAGATACTACTGCCTTCTTTGGCTACAGTTGTGTGGGCATTGTCTCTCTTCAGCTAACTTAGCCAAGTGGCTATTACTCATTTGCGTGAGAGCTGACAGCGAGTATTGACCATTGGTGCAATCACAGTCAAGTCAGATTACCCTCACCAGATACTCACACGCAGGCACCGAGTCAGTGGATAGATATCAAGATCACGAACTCTTGCACAATTTACCCCTCTCGAAACCAGTGATGCGGAGGTCAATGCAAGCATCCTGAATAATTAGTAATTCATTGGGATGTCCTCTGGATCTGAAAGGTGCAATATAAAGGCAATTTCATGCTTTCTTTTACTGCCAAGATTAGCTAATTCAGCACAAGCTAGGGATTGAATCTGGGACTTTCCAGGTCTGTGGGCTTTTTAAAAAAATTCTTAACCAAACAATTTGATATCTCTAAGCCATCATGGACAAATTACTTCCCCTTCCTCTAAACTTCAGCCCTTCCAGCTTGTCTGTTTGCCAGCAGCCATTGCAACATGTGTCACAAGATAACAAACTTCTGCCAAATTTCAATGGAATATTACAGAAATAATTATTTCAGTTCCCATGAAAAAGTGAAAACTGACAAAAATAGTTACTAGCAGTCATTGTTTATGTCATATATTGATTTAATAGCAACAAGTATCACTGTTTGTGGCTGTATATATCAATAAAGATACATGCTATTCCCAATCCCCTGCAACTGAATCATTGGCATACTTTATTTTTACTCAAACAATGAACATTTCCACAGAAAGAGCAATTACTGACTTTTTTTGCAAACTGGAACGTCTGCTCACTTAAATACCTTGTGGACAAAGTTCATGATCAGAAAGACCCAGATTACTACCCTGTCCAGAAAACTGCAAGTGGCAGTTTGTAACAACAACAAAATACAAGACAACATTAATAAAGTTGCAGAATGGGCATGTGAAATTTGTTGCCACTGAATCAATAAATGACAGATAAACAACAAAACTAGTAACTGTAATCTTGTCACATTTCACTTTTTTTTTAATGGGAACTGAAATATTTATTACTGTAATATTCCACTGAAATTCTGTAAAAGAATTTCAATATAGATAAGTGTGAGGTGGGTCATCTTGGTAGGAATAATAATGAAGCCACATACTCCTTGGGTAGTAAGAGTCTAAATGGTGATGAAGAGCAGAGAGACCTGGGGGTACAGATATACAAATCAATAAAAGTAACACTGCAGGTTAATACAGTCATTAAAAAGAAAGCAAAGTACTGGGTTCATTTTTAGGGGGGCAGAATTGAAAAGCAGAGAAGTAATGTTTATCTTGTATAGACAATCTGGTAGTTTCATAGCCACCACTACTGAACCTAGCCTTTTATTCCAGATTTTATTTAATTAATTTAATTTATATTTCCAGCTGTCACAGTAGAATTTGAATTCATATCTCTGGATCATTAGTCCAGTAACATAATCTCTGTGCTGTCATCCTCAATACCGAGGGAATACCTAAGAAGAGTGCTGCCGCACCCGGCTAAGCTGCCTGACAAAAGCTGTGCTCTTCAAAAAGGTACCAAGTGAAGATCATATTCTTTCAGATGATAAAAGCAAAATTTCCAATCAAAAAATCCTTCTGTATCTTTTGCATTGTATGCACTGCATTTAATTTCCAGCAATGACACCGCTTCACCTGCATTAGCTGCAGTGTTGTACTGTAAGTAAGGCAGGACTTCTGCCTTTGGCCCACACATGGAGAGCTGGCTTTCCCTGGCACATCCAGCAATACAAATACTGGTCACTACTGGCAAAGGCTGAAATCCTTTCTGGCCTCCATCTGATTTAGTGACTTGGTTTGTCTATACTGGCCAGTGATGTGCTTTTCCAATCACTCAGTCGACACACACTTTTCCCGGCTACTGGGAAACCAGCAAAAACTTGCAAATCTTGACTGTGAAATAACCACATAATATTTAAAACAGCCAATTTCAACACATGCAAACATGACTATCTGCATCAAAAGGGAAGATACACAGCAAGTGGACCCTGAGGGAATACCACAGAACTGATTCAATAAGCAATACTGCAATCCAATAATGGCAATAGTGGCTTGATCACGAGCAGCATTCCTAATGGCCTGGAAGCAACTATGGAGACTCTCAGCTAGGGAATTTTTATTTTCATTCATTATTGGAATGTGGGTGTTGCTGGCAAGGCCAGCATTTATTGCCTATCACTTGCCCTTAAGGTGGTGATGGGCCTTCTTGAACTGCTGTAGTCAATGTGGTGAAGGTATTCCTACAATGCTGTTAGGTAGAGAGGTCCAGAATTTTCATCCAGCAATGAAGGAAGATGCATATCCAAATCAGGATAGTATGAGACTTGGTGGGGAACTTCAATGGGATGGTGTTCCTATGCAATGGCGTCATTGTCTTTCTAGGTAGTGGAAATTGTGGGGTTGGGAGATGCTGTCAAACAAACGTCCTTGGCGACGCTGCAATACATCCTGTCAAAAGTACACACTGCAGCCAAGATGGTCGAGGGCATGGATGTATAAGCTAGTGGATGGGTACCAATCAAGTAGAATGCTTTGCCCTTGATAGTATTGAGCTTTGAATACTGTATTCAAAATACGGTGTATATTAAAATTATTATTGGAAGAGGAATAATACAAGTGATAAGATTTTTAAAAGGTTCTCCAAGGAGAGTTGCAAGATGGATTGTAGCTCACCGATTGTCTGAAGGTAACCCAAGAAGCTGAAAGAGATTTTTGTCATAATAAAATGGCTCAATAGCTTCAAGTACAGAATTACTTCCCCAACTAAGTTCTCCAAAGACATTTTAAAAACTATTTCATGGATGCTGGATTTTTTTTGCCTCTCCCAACATACTGTACTCTGTCAGAATACAGTTCCAGAAGGCCCAGCTGTTCCCTCCGACCTCAACTACGTAGCTTTCTTTCATGAATTAGCATGCTATTTCAAAGTGGAGGGCATTACAATTGAGCCCGCTCCTGTTCAAATGCATTTTCCACCAGGAGTCTCTGGATAGTAATCAAGAGCAGCAACCCCGATTGAATTTTCCCCGTCTAATTTAGGGCACTGAGATTAATTGTAGCTCCCCAACTGGAACATAATTGCAATTAGCTCATCAACGAGGGGATTACAACCTTTCTCATCTGTCTCAGAGTTGGTGAGCTGGAGTCTGAGCTACAGACATTGTGGGGGAACAGGGAGGGGGAGAGTAACCTGGACACTCTGTTTCACGAGGCAGTCACATCCCTTAAGTTAAGTAGAACTTCAGAGTTGGTCAACAGTCAGGGACGGGAAGGCGTGACTGCAAGTCAAGCAGATATGGGGATCCAGGCTGTAAGGATGGTGGAGCCTCGGCCCTTGACTTTGACCAACAGATACGAGGTACTTGCTACCTGCCTAGATGAGAAAGACTACAGGGTAGATGGGGAAACTGATCATAGCACCATGGTGCAGGCGGCCATTCGGGGGCGGGGAGAGGAGAAAAGAGTGAAAAGGAATGTGGTAGTGGCAGGGGATGGTATAGTCAGGGGACTAGATACTGTTCTGTGCAGCCACGTCTGGGAGTTCTAAAGTTTGTGTTGCCTGCCCAGCGCCAAGATTAAAGACATCGCCTGTGCCTGGTTAAGAACGGAGCAGGGGGTCGGGGAGGGTCTAGTTGTTGTAGTCCACATAAGAACCAGGAATCATGTTCTGCTGAGTGTTTGAGCAGTTAGGGTCCAAATTAAAAAGCAGCACCTTTAGAAGTAATAGTCTCTAGATCGTTATACGAGTCATGTGCAAATTGGTGTAGGGATAAACAAATTGGGTTAAATGCCTGGCTGAATGAGTGATGTGGGAGATAGGGGTTTTGCTTCATGGGCCACTGGCACCAATACTTGGGAAAGGGAGAGCTGTTCCATTAGGATGGGCTCCACTTAAACCAGGCTGGGACCAGTGTCCTGGCAAATCAAATAACTAGGACAGTATACAGGGTTTTAAACTAAGAATGCAGGGGTGGGAGGATTCAAGAAAGGGTAAATTCAAAAGCAGCAAGGCAAATGTTAAGGCTCTAGAACAGAGCAGCGCTTTGGGTAAAAATTAGCAGAGTTGGTCAGGAAGGGACAGTTAGAGAACAAAGGTAAGAGGGTATTAGTGACTAAGATGACAACAGGGAAAATTAGAAAAAAGTCAAAGCTATAAGCACTATAACTGAATGCGCAAAACATTGGCAACAAATTAGATGAATCAATACAGCAGATAAAATTAATAGAAGCAAAATACTAAAATTAATAGATTTGATCTAATGGCCATTAGAGATTTGATAAGTAAAACTAATAGATTTGGTTGCAAAGTGACCAAAGTTGGGAACGTACATATTCCAGGATATTTAACTTTTAGAAGAGATCAGCAAGATGGAAAAGGAGGGGTAGCCTGATAAAGGATGGGATCAAGACTGCAGTGAGGAAGGATTTTAGCTCAGAAAATCTAATGGTAGAATCAATTTAGAAGGAACTAAGAAACAGCAAGGAGCAGAAAACATTGGTGGGAATTGTTTATAGGTCCCCTGACAGTAGGTGTAGTCTAGGGCAGAGTATAAATCGGGAAATTTGAGGTGCCTGTAATAAGGGTAATATAGTACTCATGAGGAATTTTAATCTTCATATAGACTGGGAAAAACAAATTTGCAGTTGTAGTTTAAAGGGCGAGTTCATAGAATGTATACAAGAGAGTGTTTTCTAAATCAGCATGTCAAGGAACTTACTAGGGAACAGGCTATTTTGGATCTAGTATCATGGAACCCTTCCGATGAAGGGTCACTGACCCGAAACGTTAACTCTGCTTCTCTTTCCACAGATGCTGCCAGACCTGCTGAGTGATTCCAGCATTTCTTGTTTTTATTTCATGAGGATGCTGTTGGATATGAGGAAACAAAAATACAAAAGTAACACTTGAAAAAACAGTTTTTTCCTTGTTAAAATGCAGATTACAGGACAAGGTGATAGAAGTTTTTTTTTTTAATTATGAAAGAATGGGACAGCGTAGATTGAAGCAGACTGTTTCTGGCATTTGAAGGGTCATAAACTAGTGGCCATAGATACAGATTTGATGCAAGAGATTTAGAACAGAGGAGAAACTCCTTTACACAGAAATTATGAGGTAGTGGAACTCATTTCTAGGGTTAATGATTGAGGCAGAAACTATTTCTACATTCAGCATTAGATTGGATAGGTTGATGAAGGAGATCGGGGTGGGCAAAAGTGGTTAGACCCATTTTCATGTATGAAGGGTAAATGCCAACATGGTACGATTGGGCTGAATTACAAATTTCCATGTTGTACATCATGTGTATCTGTGAAGGGCAGCTGTATTGTCATTTTGCAGTGTATGGGCTGAATTTTAGGCCACCCCGGCGAGTCAGATGGTGGCGTAAAACTAAGCAGGAGGCCTTTCTGCCCGGTTCCAGCCTCCGGTCAACTTTACGGCGGTTGGGCGGGTAAACGGCCCGCCCGCCCAAGGCCCATCTTAACAGCCACTTAAGGGCCCTCGCCCGCCTCCACGGGTATTTTACCCGTGGCAAGTGGGCGTGATGGGGACGCGAAAGGCCGCCCAGCGATAGCTGCTGGACTTTCCGAGCACCGGGGTGGGGACCATGGCAGTCAGGCACAGGGTGCCCGATTGAGAGCCACCCCCGCCTCTCAACCCATCCCCGGGACACAAGATGCACCCTTCCCACCCCAAATGACCACCCTAGCCTCACCAGGGCACGACCGATCCCCCTGGTGAGGCATGCCCAATTTACCTTCCCTCCTGGCTCCATGTCATCGGCTGAGCTGCTGTCCCTGCAGTAGCCACCGCTCCCGGTGGCGCTGCTAAAACTAAGAGCTGCCAGCCTGCTGATTGGCTGGCAGCTTACTGAGGCAGGACTGCCTCCCTCAAGCGAGTGGAAGTCCCACCTCAGGTCAATTAAAGCCCGGAGACCCGTAAAATGCGGAACTGATCCCCGGTCTAGGCGGAAGCAGGTTTGCCACAGACTTTAATGTCAGTGGCGAATTCCCGTCCGCCTAAGGTAAAATCCAGCCCTATGTGTTTCTGTAGGATGTAAGTTTATTTCTGTAGGATACATGTTGGTATGATTGTATAAGTGTGTTTTCATACAGGTACAGCGAATGTGTGTGTTTGTGTTTAAGGAGTGTGCTTGTGTGTACGGTGAAAGTGTTTGTATACAGGGTGTATCTGTGCATAAGGTGAGAGTCAATTATGTGCAGGATGTGAGTCAATTATGTGTGCTGTGTGTGTGTGCGAGAGAGAGAGCATGTTTAATGTGTCCACATAGGGTGGATGCATGTGTATGATCAGCCATGGCTCAGTGGTAGCAGTCTTCCCACTAAATCAGAAGGTTGCAAGTTCAAGCCCACTCCAGAGACAATCATCTAATATAGGCTGACACTTCAGAGTGTTCTGGACAGAGTGCTACACTACTGAGGGCTCCATCTGCTATCTTACGTGGATGTTGAAGATCACATGGGACTATTCAAAGAAGAGCAGGGGAGTTCTCAGTGTCTTCAGAATGTGCATGTGAACTAATCTGGCTGGATCTTTAGCAAAGAGGAGTTATTTTACATTACAAATTTCCTTAAAAATTCACTTCTCTGCATCACAAACACCATTTCCCAGCTGAGGGGCCAGGGAAGTCGCATGCTCTCATGCGTCTGCCAATGCTGCTCTTAAGCTGCCTGCCAGGAAAAAGCACAAATGATACTCGGTAGGTTTAACCAGTGAGAGACAGCACCATACAGATAAATAAGATTCAGACTCAACAACCAGGACAAAGTCAGTAGTGCTGTTTATTGGGTGATATGAGTGCCATTAGGGATCCAAAATGGCAACGCAGCACACGTGCACACTTCTGACACACCATCCTCGTGCAGTTCATATCCACCGAAAGTATGCAAACCAGGCAGATCAGTGTCATTCATCAGTGTGCAATGCTGATGTGATGCCAGTGCTGTCTTTTTGGAGTTCAACACTCCAACTGACGCCCTCCTTAAAGCTCGCACAACTGAACACACGTTAAGCAGCAAGAAGGACTCCCAACCAGCAACGTTCCCTTGAAAATTTAGTTGCTGTACATGGCACATTTCGTTCTGGGTCCTGATGGACTTCATCCTAGGGTCTTAAAAAGTGGTTCGTGAGATAGTTGATGCGTTGGTTTTAATTTTCCAAAATTCTCTAGATTCGGGGAAGGTTCCATTAGATTAGAAAATAGCAAATGTAACTCCTTTATTCAAAAAGGGAGACAGAAAGCAGGAAACTACATGCCAGTTAGCTTAACATTTGTCTTAGGAAGAAGCTGTTATTAAAGACGTTATGGCAGAGCACTTAGAAAAATTCAACATAATCAGGCAGAGTCAACAAGGGATTTCATTCAGGTCGGGCTGACTCAAGTTGCATTTCTGCTACATCAGTTGCACTGACGCAAAATCAAATCAATGTCACCGGCACTACAGTTGTAATGTGAATGCAAATATTGAGGCAACTAAAAAGAAAAATCTTACATTACACTAACTGTAATTATATGGAAGTCTTTAAAATCCACAAAACACATTCATATCTTGCACCTCAGTTTGCCATGGACACTTAGTCTATTTACTAATATGAAAACTGCATATAAAGTCGGTGAATGTGCACATAAATATTTGGGTTTTTTGCTGGTATTGTAATGAAAATGCTGTATGGTACTTTGAAAAACAGCTTGAATGCTTCCATCTCAGACTACTGCCATTTTGAGCAGCACTTAGATCAAGTACAGAATCGTATGAAATTAGCCACTGATCACGTAGGAAAACTCTCAGTACTGGTAGCCTGGAAATTTTCAGCATCTAAAAATATCCAAACTCTTTAGTGTACTGTGGATTGCTTGCAAACATTTTCCAACAGCAATACTGTCAACATTGCAATTCAGACTGTCTCAAATTGCCATTGAAGGAGACAAATGAAACATCATGGTGGAAGGGGAAAGTCTAATTAAGTAAAAAGACAGATTGTGTTGATATAAATGCATTAGAATAAATTGGAATGTCCCTCATGATGGAATTTTCTATTTAAATCAGAATCCCACCAATTGCCATCAAGACACTTACAGTAAATCTTGCATCCATCACTTAATTGTCCTTCTATGCTAAGCAGCAGCTGGCATTGAAATAACAATTACAGGCAGAATGAGTTTGGTTAGTCCTCAAACACTGCATTGGCGGAAAGGCACTTCAGTATCTACCACTATGATGCAACTGTTTCTCCATTTATATTGGAGGTTTGAATATTGCCCACCAACAGCAATTTCAGCCAATGGAATTTGGTATCAAGATTTTTTCCTCCCCACCCATTTGACAGCAGTCTTCATTTTTGTGTCGTCACCCAACTCATGATTTTGCTATAATCTGAAATTGTTGTTTAATATACATCCCCAACACTGCCAAAACACAAATTTATCAGATCATTAATTAGAGAAAATCAGGCAGTCAAAAGTTTTTAAGTTTGAGAAATTTCACCCCAATAGTGTTTCCTTGCTGTCCTTGTAGGTACTGGCTCATAAAAAAAAATGTCACTTGTTCATATAGCATAGAACTAAGTTTAAAAAATACATTATGAAATTCTGATAGTTACTAAAATCTACATTCTATTTTTTCTTCTAATTTTTCAAATGGAGAAATTCCCACAGGGCATTTTACACAAAAATCCACAAGAGCCTAGGCCAGTCACAATCTTTGCTTGAGATCCCCAAATAAACAAACTAGAAGAACATAGGAACAGAAGGAGACCAATTAGCCCCTCGAGCCTGTACCACCATTCAATGAGATCATGGTTGGTGTGCAACCTATCTCCACGGGCCTTTGTCCCATATCTCTTAATACCTTTGGCAAACAAAAATCTAAATCACTCAGTTTTAAAATTAACAATTGATATAGCATCAAGTGCCATTCGTGGAAGAGAGTCCCAAACTTCGACTACTCTTTGTGTGAATAAGTCAGTGTTATACACCACAGAAACAGGCCCTTCAGCCCATAGGTGCTTGATGGCCGGCACAGACACCATCTATTCTAATCCCATTTTCCAGCACTTGGCCCGTAGCCTTGTTTGCTATGGCATTTCTAGTGCTCATCTAAATACTTCTTAAATGTTGTGAGGGTTCCTGCCTCTACCACCCCTTCAGGTAGTGTGTTCCAGATTCCAACCACCCTCTGGGTAAAAAAATATTTTCCTCAAATCCGCTCTAAACCTCCTGCCCTTTACCTTAAATCTATATCCCCTGGTTGTTGACCCCTCCACTAAGGGAAAAAGTTTCTTCCTATCTATCCTATCAATGCCCCTCATAATTTTGAATACCTCAATCAGCTCTCCCCTCAGCCTTCTCTGCTCTAAGGAAAACAACCCTAGCCTATCCAGTCTCTCTTCATAGCTGAAATGCTCCAGACCAGGCAACAATCCTGGTGAATCTCCTCCGCACCCTCCCCAGTGCAAACACATCCTTCCTATAGTGTGGCAACCCGAACTGTACACTAGCGTTTTATACAGCTCCATCATAACCTCCCTGCTCTTATATTCTATGCCTTGGCTAATAAAGGCAAGTATCCTATATGCCTTCCTAACCACCTTATCTACCTGTGCTGCTGCCTTCAGTGATCTATGGACAAGTACACCAAGGTCCCTCTGACCCTCTGTACTTCCGAGGGTCCTACCATTCATTGTATGTTCTCTTGCCTTGTTCGTCCTCCCAAAATGCATCACCTCACGCTTCTCAGGGTTAAATTCCATTTGCCACTACTCCGCCCTATCTTACCAGCCCATCTATATCATTCCATAATCTAAGGCTTTCCTCCTCACTATTTAAGACACCACCAATTTCAGTGTTATCTGCGAACTTACTGATCATACCTCCTATGGGCGGCACAGTGGCGCAGTGGTTAGCACCGCAGCCTCACAGCTCCAGGGACCCGGGTTCGATTCTGGGTACTGCCTGTGCGGAATTTGCAAGTTCTCACTGTGTCTGCGTGGGTTTTCGCTAGGTTTCCTCCCACAGCCAAAAGATTTGCAGGTTGATAGGTAAATTGGCCATTATAAATTGCCCCTAGTATAGGTAGGTGGTAGTGGGATGTGGTAGAAATATGGGATTACTGTAGGATTAGTATAAATGGGTGGTTGATGGTCGGCACAGACTCGGTGGGCCGAAGGGCCTGTTTCAGTGCTGTATCGCTAGATAATAAAAAAAAAATAATGTTCACATCTAAATCATTATTGTACACTACAAACAGCAAGGGTCCCAGCACCGATCCCTGTGGTACACCACTGGTCACAGGCTTCCACTCACAAAAACAACCCTCGACCATTGCCTCCTGCCACTAAGCCAATTTTGGATCCACTTTGCCAAATTGCCCTGGATCCCATGGGCTCTTACCTTCTGAAACAATCTCCCATGTGGGACCTTATCAAACGCCTTATTGAAGCCCATGTAGACTACATCAACTGCTTTACCCTCATCTACACATCTAGTCACCTCCTTGAAAAATTCAATCACGTTTGTTAAACACGATCTCCCCCTGACTAAGCCATGCTGACTATCCTTGATTAATCCCTGCCTCTAATTTCACTCCTGAAAGGTCTGCGTCTAATTTTTAGACTACCCAGTTTAAGAAATAGTTCCTCCCTATCTACTGTCCTTGGAGTAATCAGCTAAGTTCAATTCAAATGTAGTCTCCAGCTGCTGCCGGTCAAACTCAGGCCACAAAATACAAATTGATTCAAATTATGTGCTTATGACTATTATTCCATTCTGAAGTCTTCTTAATTAAAAATAAAGGCCCTCATGTGTACATCAGCCTTCACCAATCTAAATTTGCACTCTATGACTATGTAAACCCTACAATTACTGGTATGGAGAAGTGTGGAATGCAATTTTTTTTTAACGCACACATTATTTTTCTTGGTAGTTTTACTTTTTTTTTAACAGAGAACAAAGTACATTAAGTCAACAATTTCAACCATAATTTATAATTTGAGCAAGTAGGGCATCTGTCAACCGCGTGTAGAATACTACCAGAGGGCAAGTAGCATCGGTTTTAATTTTGGAAGTGGAACAATTCAGGGCAATTTCAACCACTTTGAAATATATTTCAACATCTACTTGAACATGGCATGGCAAAATAATTGTTCAAGATACAAAATGGCCATTTAAACAAATTATAAGGATAATTGCAGATTTCCCCTTTAGCTGACTGGCTGATTCCTGAAGGGATAACACAACAGCATTAATCATCTGACAGTATTAAAAGATGGACGACTACTATTTCAAATAGTTATACAGGAATATGAAATCAAAATTTAATTACTCAGTTTCATAACTGCTGCACTTGACACAAAGTTTAGCTTTTTAAAAAAATATACACAAAGACGATAATTGGAAAACATGACCTATATTTGGCAACTTTGAACAAAGCTTTAAAAATGTTTAGAGTAAAAACTATTTAAATTACCAAAAACACTAACTAGTGTGCACCAATGAAGCTATTAAGTTTTTCAGTGTTTTTTTTTTAAAAGGCAGTTTCAGTGATTTAAAAATCAGGTTACTCACAGGTAAAGGACTAGAAACATTAAAATGCTATTTTTTGTAATAAATCCATTTTCAGCTGTATTAATAGAACTACACCAGGTTACGATTCATAAATATACTGAGGAATATTTTTAATGCAAAGAAAAATAAACTTATGTTCTATTACACTGTCTGATTGAGCCGGTTCATGGAAGATTTTATGTTTATTCTGCAAATGCAATATAGCAGAAACCTGAACAGTAACCTAAACAATGCATTTTCCAGCATTATTTTCCAATTGCGCCCAACACAGAAGAAGCTCTACCCTGTATACCTGAATTTTTACCATGTCTCAAATTATTTCAATAATTTTTAAAATTGTCTGAATTATTTAAACCTTCCACTTCACTAGATTATGTTAGTACAGTTCCTGAAGGAAAGGATCAATTTCTTTTTGTCCTGCAATCTCCCCGACCCACTACCATTGTTACGAAACATATAGGTGACAACTGCTCACTGGGTCATGGTTAACTGCACTATATGTTACAGTTAGTGCATATCCCAGAGGAAAAAGATAATCGGGGAGGCCAGGAAGGAGTTTATACCATCTGATTTTATTTTTAAAGTAAATACTGTTTCTCTAAACTTACTAATGTTAATGGGATGTAACAACAGTGATACATTTGCGAATCAAACTCAATTAATTTAAAGGTCAGTAAATACAGATGGTCTATTCAAAACTTGTTTAATTTGTTATCTGTCTTAGAAAGTGAGGAAAAAATATTCCTAATTTAATACACGTTTATCTAATATAAAGTATTTGCACACCATCAGTACAGCAGAAAGCCTTCGCTGTCAAGTTGTCTGGATGTTGTCTACACGGACTTTAGTAAGGCATTTGACAAGGTCCTGCATGACAGACTGGTCAGAAAAATGAAATCCCATGGGATACAGGGCAATATGGCAGGTTGGATCCAAACTTGGCTCAGTAACAGAAAACAAAGGGTAGTAGTCGATGGATGTTTTTGCAAATGGTTTCCGGTGGCGTTCCACAGGGCTCAGTGTTCGGTCCCTTGCTGTTTGTGGTACATATTAATGATTTGGACTTAAATGTGGGAGGCATGATTGGGAAATTTGCTGATGAGACAAAAATTGGCCGTGTAGTTGATAGTGAAGAGGACAGCTGTAGACTCCAGAATGATATCAATGGTTTGAGCGGGCGGAAAAGTGGCAAATGGAATTCAATCTGGAGAAGTGTTAGGTAAAGCATTTGGGGAGGGCAAACAAAGCAAAGGAATACACAATAAACGGGAGGATATTGAGGGGGGCAGAAGAAGCGAAAGACCTTGGAGTGCATGTCCACAGGTCCCTGAAGGTGGCAGGGCAGGTAGATAGACTGGTGAAGAAGGCATATGGAATGCTTTGCAGGTAGAGAAGACAAAAGCAGGGATGTAATGCTGGAACTGTATAAAAAGCTGGTTAGGCCACAGCTGGAGTACTGCACACAGTTCTGGTCACATTACAGGAAGGACATAATTGCTCTGGAGAGAGTACAGAGGAGATTTACAAGAATGTTGCCAGGGCTTGAAAGTTGCAGCTATGAGGAAAGATTGGATAGGCTAGGGTTATTTTCCTTAGAGCAGAGAAGGCGGAGAGGTGACTTAATTGAAGTGCACAAAATTATCAGGGGCCTAGATAGAGTAGACAGGAAGGATCAGTTTCCTCTAGCGGAGAGGTCAATAACCGGGGGCACAGATTTAAGCTGGTTGGTAGAAGGATTAGAGGGGACATGAAGAAAAACTTTTTCAACTAGAGGGTGGTGGGTGTGTGGAATCCACTGCCAGGAACAATGGTGGAGGCAGAAACTCTCAACTCATTTAAAAGTTACCTGGACATGCTGTAACCTGCAAGGCTATGGACCAGGTGCTGGAGATAGGATTAGATTGGGCGGCGCAGCCAGCGCACATGCGATGGGCTGAATGACCTCCTTGTGTGTCATATTTTTTCTATGGTTCTAGTTGAGGAAGCAAACTACATCACCCAATTCTGACCATTCTAGCTTTTGAAGAAAATGCCAGGAGGCAGTCCAACCAACAGCCAGCTTTTAATTTAAAATAAAGCTGCAGATATTGTCAGTTAACCAAAAACATTCATGGCTTATTGATGTCCAAATTAACACCCTTGCCAATCTATGCTTTTACACTCATACAAGTTTATATTACTATTCACTGCTTGGGCTATGCAGCAACGGAACATAAATTTAGCTCATAACTCCCCATCAGACAAACCAGTCAAACACCAGTTGTGCCGGGGGGGCTGCGAGGTAAACACTTGCAGGGATTTTCATTTATTTTTCACAAACACTGAAAGTTTATATCAAACCTTAAGATCTTCATTCCTGCCAACACACTTCCTTTTCAATCTGGGTTAGGGAAATGAAAGAAACCATTCAGGTCAATGTCACTCATGTGTCAGTTGGGAAGAAGCATATTTTGGTAGACAGGACTAGTTTTGGTAATTTTTGCTTGCCTTTTTCCACATAATAGCCTGGGAGAAAATAGCCAACAAGGGGAAGACGAGTTGGAATATCAATAACAGCAAGGTCTTGAGAATGGCTCTGGCATGAAGTCCAATGTACAGTAGTTCCCAGTCTTCATCTGGCCATGAATGAAAATGTGACAAACTAGAAAGCAAAGTCTGCAGACTGTAAATCTTCATTTACTTGTGCAGCTGGTAGCAGTGAAGACAAAGGTGTTGGAATTCAGCTGATTTTCATAATCTTAACACAACTACACAATCACAACAGGTGTGTGCAGTGTACATCAGGAAATAAGTGAAATTTATAGTAATTGCAACTACTGAAAAGAACACTCGAAATATTAGCGCACTCTTCAAGCATTCTTTGCTCCAGCATGACTGTATAATATAAAGTGTACAATAGAAGTGCTAAAAAGGAATTACCACAAACAAAATAATTAATTATACTTTAGCCCCAAGTGGATTGAAGGTGGAGGAAGGGGAAAAAAAGTTGTCCATATTTGAAAAAATTGAACTTGGTTAACTCCAGTCAAGTCATTGACCATTTGGAATACGACACATTAACTGCATTTAAAAAAAAAATGTACTGTAACCTAACAGTATTTGTTTCACATACAAGGTAAGGACTATTTCTGTCTCTCTCTCTACCTTATTTATGCTTCATTCTTTGACAATGTCCGTCTTCTAAAGTGAAAACTGTTTAGATTTCACACGATGTGCTCTAGTTCCTAAAACCACCTTTGGCAGAAATTTATGGTCATTACATTGCATGTTCACATTCTTCCCATCCGCAAGGCTGTACATGCCTTAACACTGTCAACTGTAGTTGGCAAGGTCAGTACCCCATTGGAAATACTGCATTCAGTTTTCTGCACCACACCTCTGGACGCATATATTAGCTTTTGAGGAGATGCAGCGAAGATTGATCAGAATTATACTGGAGCTTCGAGAGTTAAATTATGAGGGCTGGTTGCATTAACTTGGTTTGTATTCCTTTGTGTCCAAGATTGAGATGTGATTTCATCGAGTTGTTTAAAATATTGAATGGATTTGATATGGT
Source organism: Heterodontus francisci (assembly GCF_036365525.1). Taxonomy (NCBI): domain Eukaryota; kingdom Metazoa; phylum Chordata; class Chondrichthyes; order Heterodontiformes; family Heterodontidae; genus Heterodontus; species Heterodontus francisci. The sequence continues at coordinate 69,846,198 of NC_090384.1, forward strand.
GGATATGGAGAAGGAGTCAGAATCTTAAAATTCGAGCTGGGCCATTCAAGAGCAAAATCAGGATGCACTTTTTCCACAGAAAAGGTAGTAAAAATCTGGATGTTTGTTTTTATTCTTTCATGGGATGTGGGCATCGCTGGCAAGGCCAGCATTTGCTGCCCAACCCTAATTGCCCCTGAGAAGGCAATGGTGAGCTGCCTTCTTGAACTGCTGCAGTCAGTCTGGTGCAGCTACACACACACTGCTGTTAGCGAGTTGAGTTCCAGTATTTTGATCCAGTGGCAGTGAAGGAAGCGATATATTTCCAAGTCAGGATGCTGTGCGACTTGGAGGCAACTTGCAGATGGTGGTGTTCCCATGCTTCTGCTGCCCTTGTCCTTCTCGGAAGAGATCAAGGGTTTGGAAGGCGCTGTCGAAGTGACATGAGAACGTACGAATTAGGAGCAGTAGACCACTTGGCCCCTTGAGCCTGCTCCGCCATTCAATAACTTCATGGCTGAACTGATTACTCCACATTACCACCTACCCCCAATAACCTTTCACCCCCTTGCTCATCAAGAATCTATCTACCTCTGCCTTAAAAATATTCAAAGGCTCTTCCACTGCCTTTTGAGGAAGAGAGTTCCAAAGACTCAACCCTCAGAAAAAATTTCTCCTGATCTTTGTCTTAAACGGGTGACCCCTTATTTTTAAACAGTGACCCATGGTTCTCGATTCTCCAAGGGGAAACATCCTTTCCACATTCACCCTGTCAAGACCCTTCAGGATCTTATACGTTTCAATCAAGTTGCCACTTACTCTTCTAAATTCCAGCGGATACGAGTCTAACCTATCCAATCTTTCCTCGTAAGATAGCCCGCCTATTCCAGATATCAGTCTAGTAAACCTTCTCTGAACTGCTTCCAATGAGTTTACATCCTTCCCTAAATAAGGAGACCAATACTGTACACAGTGCTCCAGATGTGGTCTCACCAATGCCCTGTGTAGCTGAAGCATAACCTCCCTACTTTTGTATTCAATTCCCCTCGCAATAAACGTTAACATTCTATTAGCTTTCCTAATTACATGCTGTACCTGCATACTAATCTTTGGCGATTCATGCACAAGGACACCCAGATCCCTCTGCATCTCAGAACTCCGCAATCTCTCACCATTTAGATAATATGCTTCTTTTTTATTCTTCTGGCCAAAATGGATAACTTTGCATTTTCCCACAATATACTGCATCTGGCAAATTAGGTTAAGGGATAGGTCAATGGAGATGCAGTTTACTTTAGGTAGCTCTTTCATGCCCTCATAATTGCCCTTAAGTTTAAAATATTGGTCTTGGACCCACTCTTCTCTCCCTCAAACGGAATGTAAAATTCAATCATATTATGATCGCTGATACCTAAGGGCGCCTTAACTATGGTGCCATTAATTAATCCTTTCGTTGCACAATACCAGGTCTCGTATAGCCTGCTCTCTGGTTGGCTCCAGAACGTACTGTTCCAAGAAACTATTCTATGTACTCCTAGGCTACCTCTGCCCATCTGATTTTTGCAGTCTATTTGTAGGTTAAAATCCCCCATGATTATCGCCATACCTTTCTGACAATCTGCCATTATTTCTTCCTTTATACCCTGTCCTACAGTATGATTAACATTTGGTAGCCTGCACACCACTCCCATGAGTGACTTCTTGCCTTTATGATTTCTCATCTCTACCAAACTGCTTCTACATCCTGGTTTCCTGAACTTAGGTCATCCCTCTCTATCGCGCTGATACCATCATTAATTAACACAGTCATCCCTCCACCTTTTCCTAGCTTCCTGTCCTTCCTAAATGCCATGTACCCTTCAATATTCAGGTCCCAATCCATTGCTGAATCGTGTATATGGCACATACTACTGCCACTATGTGTCAGTGGTGGAGGGAGTGAATGTTTAAGGTGATAGATGGGGTGATCAAGCAGGTTGCTTTGTCCTGGATGGCGTTGAGCTTCCTGAGTTTTGTTAGAGCTGCACTCATCCAGGCAAGTGGAGAGTATTCAATGACATTCTTGACTTGTGCCTTGTATCTACAAGGCAGGCTTTGGGGAGTCAGGAGGTGGGTTACTCACCACAGAATTCCCTGTCTCTGACCTTCTGTTGTAGCCACAACATTTATGTTGCTCCTTCAGTTCACTTTCTGGTCAACGGTAACCTCCAGGATGTTGATAGTGGGAGATTCAGTGATGGTAATGTCATTGAATGTCAAGGAGAGATGATTAGATTCTCTCTTGTTGGAGATAGTCATTGCCTGGCACTTGTGTGGTGATGATGTTACTTGTCACTTATCAGCCCAAGCCTGAACATTGTCCAGGTGATGTCTTGGACATTGGATGGAAGGTATGTTTCCTTGAGTTTGGCTACATCAGGCTGTTTCTGAACTAGTCTGTGTGACAGCTCTCCCAATTTTGGCTCAAGCCCCCAGATGTTAGTAAGGAGGACTTTGCAGGGTCGACCGGGCTGAGTTTGCAGTTTTCGTTTCCAGTGCCTAGGTCGATGCCAGGTGTGCCGTCCAGTTTTATTCCTTTTCAACTTTTTGTGTGTGGTTTTGTACAACTGAGTGGCTTGCTAGGCCATTTCAGAGGGCAGTTAAGAGTCAACCACATTGCTGTGGTTCTGGAGTCACATGTAGACCACACCAGGTAAGGACGGCAGATTTCCTTCCCTAAAGGACATTTGTGAACCAGATGGGTTTTTATGACAATTGATGGTAGCGTCAAGGTCAACACTGCTGAATAGCTTTCAATTCCAGATTGGCATTAAATTTAATTGAATTTATTAATTGAATTTAAGTTCCACCCGCTGCCATGGTGGGATTTGAACCCATGTCCCCAGAGTATTAGCCTGGCTCTCTCGACTACTAGTCAAGCGACATTACTATTACGCTACCATCTCCGCTCCCAAAAAGGCTGTAGGTAGGACAAATGGACTTCTCAAGATTGAGGGGGATTTTCATTAGGTAAGGGTATCAAGGGATATGAAGCAAAGATGTGTAAATGGAGTTGAGGTGCAGATCAGCCATGATCTAACTGAATGGCAAAACAGGATCCTGAGGCTGAACGGGCTACTCCTGCTCTGATGTTCCTATTACAGGACTCAAACCAGAGTTGGCAGCAGAGCATTCGGTCCATTGTTTCAGACTCAGCAAAAAGACTTCTATTCCTATCGCGCCTTTCACGGCCTCAGAATGTCCCAAAGCATTTTGCAGCCAATGAAGCACTTTTGAAGTGTAATCACTGTTGTAATGTAGGAATCACCACAATCGCACAATGAGTTGCTGACATTGTAACCCCAATTCTGCATCATTACTTTTGAGTGACCAGTATCACTGCATAAGCGATTAAGGCATTTTTCAGAGGCATTGGCCACAGTTCAAAGGCTCCACCTGGGAGATGCTCATCAGGTTTGATATCCAAATGATGTGGCTTATTTGGTAGATGTGTTCTCCGGGGATTAATTTTCCACCGTTTCAGACTGGAGCTAGAGGGCTGATGACGACGATGACATGTATTTATGGAGCTCCTTTAATGTAGTAAAAGGTTCACAGATGCATGAACAAAATTTGATACCCTACCACATAATCAGCCATTACAGAGGCACGGAGGAAGGTTTCGACAGCAGATGAGTTGAGGCAGGTAGAGTCGGGTGATGTTATGCAGGTGAAATAGGTGGTCTTCGTGATCGCACGGATATGTGATCAGAGGCTCGCCGAGGTCAAATATGACATCAATGTTTCAAATAGTCTTGTTCAGTCTCAGATGGTTGCAAAAAGGAGAGATCAAGTCATGGCTAAGGAACAAAGTTTGTGGAAGGGAGGAAGACCATGGCTCTGGTCTTCCCAATATTTAGTTGAAGCAAATTTCTGCTCATTCAGTACTGGATGTCGGACAAGCAGTCTGACAACTTAGAAACAGTACAGGGGTAAAGGGAGGTGGTGAGGAGTTAGAACTGGATTCGTCAGCCTAAGTGTGGAAACTTGATGCCTTGTTTTTGGATGATGTCACCGAAGTACAGCATGGAAATGTGAAATAGGAGGAAGCCAAGGATAGATCCTCCGGGGGCACCAGAGTTAACAATGCAGGAGCTGGAAGAGAAGGCATTGCATTGGGGGTGACAGTATGAAAGAAGCTGTGTTACAACTTACGTCTAGTCGAGGAAGGGTGGCACTGGAATGGGGGAAAGTAAAATTTAATGTCATCTACTGAACACAACTTCATAACGATTATATACGTTCAATCTGTTTGGCAACCATTTGCTTTTGCCGGTGAAGTGTCTTGTTTCAAACCAAGTACAAGTATTTACCTAGAATAAGATTTTATATATATATATATATATATCTCAATCAATCATTCAGTAGCTTTTATTTTATTAAAGTGAAGGCAAAACATTCATTAGAATGAATAACTAATTCCATTGTATTAAAAAGCCCATTTTCAAGTGATCTATTCAAGATAACAAAAAGGTCACCTGTTACACGAATGCCCCCCAAAAAGATTTGTTCTAAAAATATTGATGACATAACCCTTGGAAACTTGATACCACATCTCAAATAATACAGCACTTAAAAATGAATAAAAAAACCCAGAGAAACCTGAGCTCACAACAAGAAAATTAAGACAAAAAAATCACAAGCTTTCCTCAATTGTTTCTGTATTAAAATCACAGTATTTGATAGATTGATGTATTGCTTTGGTAGAGTGTTATAATTTACTAAGATAAGTTCTATTTCAATGCATTGACCAAAGTTACTGCACCTGACTGGGTTACAGTATGATAGGGTCTTGGGGGTTACAGTACACTATCGTTGTTGGTGTATAATACCTGGATTCTCCAGCATTTTTATTTACAGTCATGAAGGGCTTTTCATCAGGATCAGATTTTAAAAATATTATCCCTCAAAAAAAACTGCGAAGAAATTGTATTTTAGGCAAAATACTGCGAATGCTGGAAATCGGAAATAAAAACAGAAAATGCTGGAAATACTCAGCAGATTTGGCAGCATCTGTGAAGAGAGAAACAGACTTAATGTTTCAGGTCTGTGACCTCTCATCATAAGTTTTTATTTAAGTATTTGGCTCATGTTTGAAAACTGAACTCTAGTTTGTAATAGGTTCTTTGGGGAAAAAAGCGCTCAAAATGGAAGCAGTGTCTTTTTCAAAAAGTCAATGAAATTACTCCATAATTGGCAACACTTTAATTGACAAGTTGCTAACAGCTGAACCACCTCTTGGTACCCATTTGCCTAACTTACCCATCAGTTGAATTTGACTGAGTTAACTTGTCACCTTTTGGATTATTTTACAATTCAATTCATCAGTGCAGACTGTTGAGAATTACTGCAAAGGAAGCTGCTTTTCATCAGAGGGATCTTAGATCAAATGCTTTCAAACTGTTTGCTTTTAGTTACTTTGGTTTTTGTCTGCCCATGGAACAGAAGTGAAAATGCAACTCCACCGGTATACACCTATGTAAATCCTGTAAAGACCATTGGTTCTCGAAGAATTAATTATTTCTGAAAAACATTTGGTTTAGCCCAAGCTTTGAAAGTACACTTTTAAACATAGAAACAGGAGTAGGCCAATCAGCCCCTCGAGCCCATTCTGCCATTCAACTAGATCATGGCTAATCTATATTTTAATTCCCTTTCCACACTTGTGTTCTGTAATCCTCAATACCTTTACCTCACAAAAACATCTCAATCTCAGATTGAGATTCAGATTCGGGCGGCGCAATGGTTAGCACCGCAGCCTCACAGCTCCAGCGACCTGGGTTCGATTCTGGGTACTGCCGGTGCGGAGTTTGCAAGTTCTCCCTGTGACCGCATGGGTTTTCGCCGGGTGCTCCGGTTTCCTCCCACAGCCAAAGACTTGCAGGTTGATAGGTAAATTGGCCATTATAAATTGCCCCTAGTATAGGTAGGTGGTAGGGGAATTGAGAGAAGGTGGGGATGTGAGAGGGTAATGGCATTAATGTAGGATTAGTATAAATGGGTGGTTGATGGTCGGCACAGACTCGGTGGGCCGAACGGCCTGTTTCAGTGCTGTATCTCTAAATAAAATTAAAATAAAAATTTCAAATTGGCTGAGCCTCAGCAGCTTTCTGGGGAGTGTTCCAGATTTCCACTACCCTTTTGGTGAAGGTTCTGAACTCTTCCGCCAGAGGAAATAGTTTCTGTCTACCCTAATAAATCCTTTAATCCTCTTAAACAATCCTATATTGGATTACCCAATATCATTAATACTCAAGGGAATATATGTCTAGTCAATCAATCCTCATAACTTAACCCTTTTAGCTCTGATATCATTCTAGTGAATCAGCACTACACTGCATCCTGAATGACCAATATGTACTTCCTGATGTGCAGTGCCCAGAACTGAATACAGTACTCCAGATGGTGCTTAACCAGAAATTTATATAATTATAACATAACGTCTACCCCTTCATGTTCCTGCCCCCTTGAGATCAAGGCCAACATTCCATTTGCCTTTTTAATTAATCTTTTTCCTACCAACTTTGTGATTTCTCTACATTGACTCCTATATCTCTCTGCTTCTCCACTGTTCCTAGCTTCTCAAGAGAATACGCCCATCTGTCTTAGTGCCCACATTAAACTCCATCATCCCCAGTTTTGCCCATTCACTCAATTTATCAATGTCCCTTTGCAACTTTCAGAAGTTTTATCCCCACTGTTACTACTTGTTTCGGTAAATAAGTATCTGCAGATAAACCTATTTCATAGTTTAGTCAGTTTTCAAACTATCTGGCACAATTGATATTAATCATCTTCAAAAGTGGCACAAGACTTAGCGAAAGTCCTACATGAGCTCCTACAACGGCTAAGATTCAACTGATTGCAATCTGGGATAGCAGGTTTTAGGCAATGTGCAGAAGCTCATGATTTGATTCCATGAAGCATAGGATACCTATCCATTTTTGCACTGGGCACAACAAAAGTATCTGGAATGAGCTCAAATCAAGAGTTTTTTTTAACTATCACAAAGTCAATTTGCCATGTATAGAGGCAATTCAGATGCTTGTTTGGGAATGAACTTAATGATTCTGGTTCTGATGATATTCATAAAATGCTCAAATTTTGTTCTTTGGTTTCGATGAAATCATAAACCTTCTTCAGTTGAGAGACTGAATAAAAAGAGAAAGGCAGAAAGATGATACCCGGACTCTAAGGATTACATTTCAAGGAGAGATGACACAAACTTTGGGTTGTATTCCCTGGAATTTAGAAGATGAAGGGGTGATTTGACTGAAGTTTTCAAGATATTAAGGGGAATAGGGTAGATAGAAAGAAACTATTTCCACTGGTTGGGGAGCCTAGAACTAGAGGGCATAATCTAAACGTTAGAACCAGGCCTTTCAGGAGTGAAATTAGAAAACACTTGTACACACAAAAGCTGGTAGAAGTTTGGAACTCTTCTGTGAATCGTAGTTAATTTTAAAACTGAGATTGATAGATTTTTGTTAATCACAGGTATTAAGGGATATGGGGCAAAGGCAGGTATATGGAGTTAGGTCACATATCAACCATGATCTCGTTGACTGGTGGAACAGGCTCAAAGGGCTAAATGGCCTACTCCTGTTCCTAAGAGAAAGAAAGAAGGAAAGGAAGGAAGAAAGAATATTACAAAGAAAGAACTAGCCTATGATTATATGGATATTCAGCCTTGGGTAGGCAGGGAAAGGGGGAGGCAAGGCATTTTCTCTATCATACGGTCATCGTACTTCCTTTTATCTGCATGTGATACAGGCAGCAACTTGATTTTCTCACATGCCTGCACATGTTTTTCCTCTTCCAATGATACTCCCTTTTATAGGTACCTCACCCAAATTTTATGAAGTTAGACTGAATATCACTCAGCTTTTCATCATAAAAAGTATCCCAACCAAATCTGATCTCGTCCTTACCAGGCGCACATTTTCAGGATGGGTCAGTGGATTGTAAACAAGAGCATGATGTTTCTTGCTTCCCTAGCCCAAGGACAAGAGTGAAGTTGTAGCACCTGTCCAGCCACACCAGATTCACCACCCAACCCATTCCCTCCCCAACAAAGATCAGACAACACAGTATTGACCAGGATCAAACCTGGGACCTTCTTTGTCTATTTGGCTCAACACCAGTCTATTTCCTCACTTGAGCATCAGAAAAATATCACATAATTCTACCTGACTTGATGATTTAAGAATGCTATATACAAGCTGAAATTAGGATCTTACTTGTTAAAAAAAAATACAATACATTTTGCTTCAATTCCAGGACTAAAATAAGTAAATACTCAGTGGAATAAACACAGATTCAATTTACATTTAACTTGTTTGAAGGTGCAGCACAGTTTGCCTTTGGTCAAATTGCAACCTGAGCATCCCCTTTCTGGCAACTATCTACCATTTACTTTCAGCCAATGCAGAGACTGTTTTTGGAAAAACGATTACAATACTGTGCCAATTAAAATTTAGATGGCAATACTTTCCCATTTCTTTAATTTGGTTGCAATGGTTATGAAATTTTGACCGGTCTAATTTTGGAGAAATTTCTTGTCAAAGCACATATTTAAAGGTAGTTTCTTCACACTTCCCAAGTGGTTGAGCAAATTTATGCAGTGTATAACTGAGACACGCAGATCAGGGAGCTCTTCAGCTTTCACCTCTGCTGTTTGTTGAGTTGATTTCAGCCAATGTTGGGGACAGGGCACTACAGCTGGCATCAGTTCCCCAATGCTGTGCAGGCATGAAGGAGAGAGGGAAATAGGTCAGTTATCTCAACTGCAACTGTGCATTTCTGGACAGTGAGCGAGGACAGTATTGGGTGTGAAATATCCCATGGTCAAACAGCTGACCAATGCTCATTATCAAGTTTTTTTTTTATTTGTTCTTGGGATATGGGCTTCGCTGGCAAGGCCAGCATTTATTGCCCTTGAGAAGGTGGTGGTGAGTTACCTTCTTAAACTGTTGCAGTCCATCTGATACAGGTACACCCATACTGCTGTTAGTTACGAAGTTTTAGGATTTCGACCCTGTGACAGTGAAGGAATAGCGACATAAGTCAGGCTGGTGTGAGACTTGCAGGGGAACTTCCAGGTGGTTGTGTCCCCATGTGTCTGCTGCCCTTATCCTTCTAGGTGGTAGAGGTTGTGGGTTTGCAATTTGTTGTCAAAGGAGGCTTGGCGAGGTGCTGCACTGCATCTTGTAGATGGTACACACTGCTACCACTGTGTACCAGTAGTGGAGGGAGTGATTTTTTAAAGCATCAGAAGGGGTGACGATCAAACAGGCTGCTTTGTCTTGGATGGTGTTGAGCTTCTTCAGTGTTGGAGCTGCACTCATCCACGCAAGTGGCGAGTATTCCACCAAGCTCCTGACCCGTGTCTTGTAGATGGTGGACAGGCTTTGGGGAATCAGGAGGTTAGCTACTTGCTGCAGAATTCCCAGTCTCTGACCTGCTCTTGTAGCCACAGTATTTATATGACTGGCTCAGTTCAGTTTCAGGTCAATGGAAACCCCAAGATGTTGATGGTGGGGGATTCAGTGATGGTAATACCATTGAATGTCAAGGGGAGATGGTTAGATTCGCTCTTGTTGAATATGATCATTTCCTGGCACTCATGTGGCTCAAATGTTAGAACCATAGAAAAGTTATGGCACAGAGGAGGCCATTCAGCCGATCATGTCTGCGTCGGCTGAAAAAACTAGCTGCCAAATCTAATCCCATTTTCCAGAACCTGGTCCATGGTCTTGCAGGTCACGGCACTTCAGGTGCATGTTAATGAGTTGAGGGTTTCTGCCTCCACCACCGATCTCGGCAGTGAATTCCAGACACCCACCATCCTCTGGGTGAAAAGGTTTTTCCTCATGTCCCCTCTAATCCTTCTACAAATCACCTTAAGTCTGTTCCCCCTGGTAATTGACCTCTCTGCTCAGGGAAACAGGTCCTTCCTGTCTCCTCTATCTAGGCTCCTGATCATTTTGTACACCTCAAATAAGTCACCCCCCCCCCAGCCTCCTCTGTTCTAAGGAAAACGACCCTAGCCGATCCAATCTTTTCTCATAGCTGCAACTTTCAAACGCTGGCAACATTCTTGTAAATCTTCACTGTATTCTCTCCAGAACAATTATGTCCTTCCTGTAATGTGGTGACCAGAACTGTAGGCAATACACCAGCTGTGGCCTAACCAGCTTTTTATACAGTTCCAGTATTACATCTCTGCTTTTGTATTCTCTACCTCGGCATATAAATGAAAGCATTCCATATGCCTTCTTCACCACTTTATCTACCTGGCCTGCCACCTTTTTACTTGCTGCTTATCAGCCCAAGCCTGAATATTATCCAAATCTTGCTGCATCAGTAACTGAGAAGGCGTGAATGATATTGAACACTCTGCAATCAACAGTGAACATCCCAACCTCCCACCCTATGACAGACATGAAGCAGCTGAAGATGACTGGGCCGAGGACACTGCCCAGAGGAACTCTTGGAGCAATGCCCTGGGGCAGAGATCGTTGACCTCCAACAAGCACAACAACCTTCCTTTGGGCTAGGTATGACTCCAATCAGTGGTAGTGCCACCGTGGTAATAGTGTGTGTGAAGATGGGACTTTGTCGCCACAAGGTCTGCGCTGTAGTCACTGCTACCAATAAAGTCATGGACAGATGCATCCGCGACAGCTAGATTGATGAAGTCAAGTAGGTTTCTCCCTCTTGTTGGTTTTCTTACCACCTGCCGCAGGCCCAATTGGCAGATATGTCCTTAAGGACGCTGCCAGTAGTGAAGCTACCGAGCCACTCTTAGTGATGGATACTGAAGTACCCCACACAGAGTAATTACGTGCCCTCGCTATCTTCAGTGATTCTTCCAATTGGTGTTCAACATGGAGGAGTACTGAGTCATCAGTTGTGGGAAGACGGTAGGTGGCAATCAGCAGGCGATTTTCTTGTCCATATTTGACCAATACCATGAGACTTCATGGATCCAGAATCAATGTTGAGAACTCCCAGGGCCACTCCCTCCTAAGCTGTTGCAATGCCTCAGCTGCATGGAGAGCAAAGAGAGGAAAACAGTTCAGTTACCTCAGCTGCAGTGGGCGAGGACAGCATTGGGCATGAAATATTGCATGGTCAAAAAGGCGACCAATGCTCAATACCCAAGGTTCAGACAAAAAGAATAAATCAGTTGGGAGTGGTAAAGAGGGTGGCTGGTTTGTATGGAATCCCAAGGTAGCAATAAGTCAACTCCTGCATACAGCGGAGGCGGAAGAGGTGGGGGAGGGGATGGGGGGGGTGGAGGAGGGTAAGGGTAGGAGAACCAAATTTTGACAAAGAAAATGGCCCAGAAAAACAAAAAAAAATGTTTTATGAAGGTCACTATAGTATACTTTCCCACATTTACTACTATCCCCCATTCCATTATCATTCATAACTCCTCAGTTCCTGATGCAGCAAGATCTGGTAATATTCAGGCTTGGGCTGATAAGTAGCAAGTAAAAAGGTAAGTAAAGCGATGCAGAGGAATGAAAAGGTCCATCAGCTATAGGGGGAATCACTGGCATCCAACAGTGATGTCATCAAGCAGCCAAGAGAGCGAAATAAAGATTGGGCCAAACACATGGGATTAAAGTAGAAGTTGAAATAACATTCAAAAATTTAAAACCTACATAATTTATCGTGATGGAGAAATCTAATATTCCACAAATATAAAACTAAGTTTTTCAGGGCCAGAGATATTGTTCAGCAATAATTATGACTTAGTACGTCAATAAAACCAAGTTACACCTCATTCAACAAGGTGTAGCTTTTTCCAAGGCATTTTACAACAAGATTAATAGAGTAAAAATTGCAAGTTCACAACAAATCAATTGATTTTGAAGATCTGCATCTGCTGGGACTTCAACAGCACACCCTGTGCACATCGCAGGGAATCACTTACAGCAACTTCTAGATTTTCTTATTTAACTGCGAATGTGTGGATGCCAGAAGTTGCTGTCGGTTTCACAATTGTAATGGTGGTGAATGCCAACAGTTTCACTGTCACCACAACCAGAAAATCCAGGCTGCTGTAACTTGAACAAACCAAATTAGTGGCCACATGTATCCTTTTCCAAAACCTTAATTCCCAACTGGAAATCCACCTCTATCACAAACACGTGCTGCTACAGTATGAGTTGATCTCAACTTAATGGCCATTTCTTATACTATTGCTATATAATTGACACATTAGGAAGTGGTTCCTATTCTAGAATGTGCAGTTTAATGAATTTGAGGCCAGAGTCCCTCTGGCTACTTAACCTTCACAGAATTACTGCTGCAGAACTAATGCCTGGCTGTTAAGCTGCAAGAATGTTTTTAATGGGCAATTCAACATTCCCCAAAACATTTTAAGTTATCTTTGTCCTTCACGCATCAAACCAAAACCAAGTATGCCAAAGCTATCAAAGCACTATAAATCTACAGTCACTGTTCATCATTCATTTTAAAAACAAATATTTCCACAGATTTTTGTTTTGTTGCCTAAAGGGAAACATAGATCTTCACACTGGTAAGTAACTCCAAAATCCTACTTTAAGATAAGTTCAACTCCAATAAGATGCATCAAATATTTCTCCTGAAAAGAAAACATCCAATAAATGTTCAAAGATTCCACCTTTAGAATCTTCTGACCATTACTATTTTGTCTTTAATAGAATTAAAATTCTCCGGAGTCTAATGTTTTTCTACAAAATGTCAGAACATTTCAAATATAAAGTATCACCTTGGAGGAATAGTACTGTAAAGGATGTAGCCTGCCTCTTTGAACGATGATCTATTCCCAAGGACTTGATTTACATCTGTGAAGGGAGGGGTAAAACATATAAAGTTTAACTTGAAGTACCCCAGGGGGTAAATGACCATCTCTGCAGAGGATGACTTAGTTCCCTTACAATACTGTTCCTCCAAGCTAGTACCTTGAAACAGGTCACCAGCACTAATCTATATAAATACCCCATTTACAGGCAGACCATTTCCCAAAGTACACAATAAAGTTTGCATTGTGTGCTGTTGATAAAACGTTAGTGTATTAATAAGTAATCAATTTATTCACAGGCACGATAAAGTTGCAGCTTGAATAACTGGTTTATAAATAGATGATTGTTCGGTAGGATGTAATAAAAACATATTTTGACATGGTGTGCCATAAAATGCAATGGCTATTATTTTACATGATTAGATCCTTATTTTCTCCCTTCCATAGAAAATCTCTCCCAGTGTCCATTTTGGATGAAAAATAATGAAAGAACAGGCATCTCAAGAGACTCTGACCAAAATCAATCTGTAGCCAGCCTTCTAGCCAGGTGAGAATAGTGCTCAAAGTCCATGTCAGAATCTTTGCACTGCTTCATGTCAGATAGATAACTAACCTCCACAGAGTAAAGTGCAGAAAGCCAAGCTCAGCAACTCATCTTCAAAGGGAAGCCAAAGCTGGGATTGAAATCTGAATGTGAAACCAGCCTGTTACAGCAACCAACCACATTGCGTTGCCAAGCCATCCATCCGGTATTGTGTAAATGGATTTCAAACCTCAGGCAGTGTCCAGAATTCAACCTGTATTTTTTCCTATTCTGTACAATATTTCTCACCTCAAGTGACCTTATGCAAATTAAATCAGTAGAAATGAGCTGGTCATTTGAGATAGTGCAGTTGTAGCTACATGCAGCAGAATGCATAGCACCGCCCTCAGACAGCAACAAGTTCAAACAATATTTATCAACATAATGCTCAGAGAAAAACATATTGTAAAAGAAAATGAATTCAGTGCTAAAGTATAAAGTTATATTTGTCTCCATAAAGATATTGCTTAACGAAAAATTGGGTATCTGGGGGTAGGAGGAGTTTCTTTGTATCTAAAGTGGTGCAATTTTCACAGAGTACTCAACCTCTGTGCTGCTCCTGCAGCCGCAATGGTGACTTGGGCTGGGATTCTTCTCCTCGGCGGACGGGAGCTGTCCACCGACTGAAAAGGCAGTGGCGAACCCGCCTCTGCCTGGCCTGGGGATCTGATCCGCATTTTGCGGTTCCCCAGCCTTCAAATGGTCTGAGGCGTGACTTCCACCCGCTTGAGGCAGGAAGTCCTGCCTAATGGAGCTGCCAACCAATCAGCGGGCTAGCAGTTCTTAGTCCCAGCAGCGCCACCGGGAACGGTGGCCACTGCTGGGACTGCAACCCAGCCATCAGGAAGAAAATGTCGGGGAGTCTGGAGAACGATGGTAAGTTTTTGTGCCTTGCCACGGGTGATTGCCTCACCGGGGCCAGACCAAGGGTGGTCGACTGAGAGGACAGGGAGGCGGGGGGGGGGGGGGGCGTGTTGGGTGTTGGGGGCGGTTGGGGCAGCGGGGAGCGGCCGCTTGAGGGCCTTGATAGGCCTGGGGTGGGTGGGCTGTTGTTCGCCGCAGGACTGAGGAAAGTGGCATTGGAGGCGGGAGCGGGTCAGGAAGGGCTCTCCCGAGCCTCCCGCTCCATTTTGTGCCCCCACCCCCACCACCTTCCCGCTCTTTGGTTCGGGGGGGGGGGGGGGGTGGAGGGGGCGCATAAAATTTAAGCCTTTGTCTCTCAGGGAATCAAGGGATATGGCGAGCGGGTGGGCAAGTGAAGTTGAATCCCAAAATCAGCCATGATCGTACTGAATAGCAGAGCAGGCTCGATGGGCAATATGGTTCACTCCTGCTCCAAGTTTTGTGTTCTTGTGGCTTGTCCAGTTCAGTTTCTGAACAATGGTGATGTCTAGTGGGGCCCTTGGCAACAGTCATCCAATTATAAGTCAAGGTCAATTCAGAGATGGTCATTACCTGCTATTCATGTGAGACAAATGTTACCCACCATGTGCCATTGGAAACCTAGATGTTGTGCAGGTCCTGCTGTAGATTGGCATGAACTGCTTCATATTGGAGCTGTGAATGGAGTTGAGTGCAGCAGAATTAGCAGAGAGCAACCAAACTCCTCATCCATGACAGAAGAGAATCATTGATAATTCAGCTGAAGATAGTTAGGGTAAGGGCATTGCCCTGAAAATTCCCTGAGCTATGTAGTTATTGGGGTGGTGATGATTTGCGCTAAAATAATCTCAAGCCATCTTCCTGTACGTCAGGTATGACTCCAGCCCCTCAACAGTTTTCCCATTGACCTCAATTTGTTGGCGCTTCGTAGTGCCATACCCAGTCTCATGTTGCAATGCCAAGGACAGCTACTCTCTCCTGTCATCATGCTCATGTCCACTGCACAAGACACCCACTAATTTGGCAACCCCAGAGAGGTCACACAGATGGCTGTTAACAATGGAAATGCCAGACTTTATTTCTTCATTCATTTACAGGATGTAGGTGTCAGTGGCAAGGTCAGCCTTTGCTGACTATTCCTAAATGCTTTTGAGAAGGGGGTGATAGGCTCCCTTAGCGGTTTGCTAGGCCATTTCACAGGGTAGTTAAGTTAGTCACGCTGACGTGGGTCTGGAGTCACATGTAGGCCAGACTGGGTAAAGACAGCAGGTTTCCTTCTTTAAAGGACATTAGTGAATCAGCTGGGTTTTTACAACAATCCAGTAGTTTCATGGTCACCATTACTGATACTAGCTTTTTAATCCAGAGCTATTTAATAAATTCACAAACTGCCATGGTAGGATTTGAACTCGCAATAGGAGCCGGAGCAAACCATATGGCCCCTTGATACATTCGACATGATCATGACTGGTCTTTTTCCTCAACTCCACTTTCCTACCCGTTCTCCATATCCCTTAATTCCCTCAGATCAAAATTCGACTTATCTCAGCTTTGAATATACGCAACGATGCAGCATCAATCTCTGGAGAATTCCAAAGATTCACAATGCTTTGAGTGAAGAGGTTTCTCCTCATCTCAGTTGTAAACGATTAGCCCCTTATCCTGGGGCTGCTCTCCCTCAGCCAGGGGAAACAACTTCTCAATGTCTACCCCGTCAAGCTTCTTTAGAATCTTATATGTTTCAATGAGATCACCTTTCAGTCTTCTAAACTCCAGAGTATAGGCCCAATTTACTCAGCCTCTCATCATAGGACAACCTTGTCATCCCAGGAATCAATCTAGTGAGCTTTCACTGTAATGTCTCCAAGGCAAGTAAATCCTTCCTTAGATATGGAGACTGTGCACTGTACCCCAGGTGTGGTCTCACCAAAGCCCTATTGCAGCAATACTTCCTTGTTCTTGTACTCCAGTCCCCTTGCAATAAAGGCCAACATGCAATTTGCTTTCTTACTTGCTTGCAGTAGCTGCATGCTAACTTGTGTTCCTTGTACAAGTACACCTAGGTCTCTCTCGTGTTTCCAGATTAGTGGAGCCTTTGCTCCACAAACTTCTGGTCAGCTATTCTGTGACCTATCTACACCTTCTCCTTTGTTATCTCTTGCCCCACCCCCCCTTTACATGCTTATAACCTTTTACATTTCTAATATTTGCCAGTCTGAAGAAGGGTCACTGACCTGAAACATTAACTCTGCTTCTCTCTCCGCAGATGCTGCCAGACCTGCTGAGTATTTCCAGCATTTCTTGTTTTTATATTAGTAGCCCAGGCCTCTGAATTACTAGTCCAATAACATAACCACTATGGTACCATACCCATTGATGCCTTAGAGAGTGTTCTTCTGAAATTGCATTACTCTATTTAATTCATGCTATATCTGACTCCAGAATACTTGGAGTGAACATTAGAAGCCCAAAATTAAAAGCATTCCATTCCCCAGCATTAACAGCATTTGAATCAGAAGGTTGCAAGTTCATCAAATTGAGCACAGAATTTAGTCTGACATTCCAGAAATGTTGGGGAACACAGGGCTTAGTGAGAGAGAGGAACTGAAAGAAATCGGTATTAGTAGAGAAATGGTGTTGGGGAACTTGATGGGATTGAAGGCCGATAAATCCCCAGGGCCTGATGGTATGCATCCCAGATTACTTAAGGAAGTGGCCCTAGAAATAGTGGATGCATTGGTGGTCATCTTCCAAGATTCTACAGACTCTGGAACAGTTCCTACAGATTGGAGGGTAGCTAATGTAACTCCACTATTTAAAAAGGGAGGTAGAGAGAAAGCAGGGAATTATAGACCAGTCAGCCTGACGTCGGTAGTGGGGAAAATTCTAGAGTCCATTAGCAAAGATTTTATAGCACAGCACTTGGAGAACAGTGGTACAATCGGGCAGAGTCATCATGGATTTATGAAAGGGAAATCATGCTTCACAAATCTACTGGAATTCTTCGAGGATGTAACTAGTAGTGTCGATGAGGGGGAGCCAATGGATGTGGTTTATTTGGACTTTCAGAAGGCTTGCGACAAAGTCCCACGTAAGACATTAGCATGTAAAATTAAAGCGCATGGGATTGGGGGTAGTGTATTGCGATGGATAGAAAATTGGTTGGCAGACAGGAAACAAAGAGTAGGAATAAATGGGTCTTTTTCCGAATGGCAGGCAGTGACAAGTGGGGTACCACAGGGATTGGTGCTAGGACCCCAGCTACTCACGATATATATTAATGATTTAGAGGGAACTAAATGTAATATCTCCAAATTAGCAGATGACACAAAACTGGGTGGGAGGGCGAGTTGTGAGGAGGATGCTGAGAGGCTTCAGGGCGATTTGGACAAGTTGAGTGAGTGGGCTAATGCATGGCAGATGCACTATAATGTGGATAAATGTGAGGTTATCCACTTTGGTAGCAAAAACAGGAAGGCAGATTATCTTAACGGCTATAAACTGAGAGAGGGGAATATGCAGCGAGACCTGGGTGTTCTCGTACACCAGTCGCTGAAGGTAAGCATGCAGGTGCAACAGGCGGTAAAAAAGGCAAATGGTACGTTGGCCTTCATAGCAAGAGGATTCGAGTACAGGAGCAGGGATGTCTTGCTGCAATTATACAGGGCCTTGGTGAGGCCACACCTGGAATATTGTGTGCAGTTTTGGTCTCCTTATCTGAGGAAGGATGTTCTTGCTATAGAGGGAGTTTACCAGACTGATTCCTGGGATGGTGGGACAGACGTATGAGGAGAGATTGAGTCGGTTAGGATTATATTCGCTGGAGTTCAGAAGAGTGAGGGGGGATCTCATAGAAACCTATAAAATTCTAACAGGACTTGACAGGGTAGATGAGGGAAGGATGCTTCCGATGTTGGGAGGAGTCCAGAATCAGGGGTCATAGTCTAAGGATACGGGGTAAACCTTTCAGGACTGAGATGAGGAGAAATTTCTTCACACAGAGAGTGGTGAGTCTGTGGAATTCACTACCACAGAAAGCAGTTGAGGCCAAAACATTGTATGCTTTCAAGAAGGAATTAGATATAGCTCTTGGGTCTAAAGGGATCAAAGGGTATGGGGCGAAAGCGGGAACAGGCTACTGAGTTGGATGATCAGCCATGATCATAATGAATGGCGGAGCAGGCTCGAAGGGCCGAATGGCCTACTCCTGCTCCTACTTTTTATGTTTCTATGTTTCTATTCCAGTAGAATACTGAGAGAGTGTTGCATCACCAGAGATAATGGTCATTCATCCCATGGCTGAGAGATCTTGCTTTGTGCAGAATGACTGATGCATTTGTTACATCAGTCACTGCAGTTCAGCATTGAGATGTTTCTTAGTGATAGAAAGCATAATAGAAATGGATGTACTTTTTTTGAAACACTCTACATGTCATACAGCAAAGAGACAAATGTAAAATGGCTCATCCTAGAGCACAAAGGTGCTCTGCTACCATAATGCTTGCAATGCTGGGGGAGGCGGTGGCATAGTGGTATTGTCAAGGGACTTGTAACCCTGAGACCCAGGGTAATGCTCTGGGGACATGGGTGCAAATCCCACCAAAGCAGAAGGTGGAATTTGAATTCAATCAATAAATCTGGAATTAAAAAGCTAGTCTAATGATGGCCATGAAACCACTGTTGATTGTTGTAAAAAAAAACCTATCTGGTTCACTAATGTCCTTTAGGGAAGGAAATCTGCGGTCCTTACCTGGTCTGGCCTACATGTGAAAACAGACCCACAGCAATGTGGCTGACTCTTACACGCCCTCTGAAATGGCCTAGCAAGCCACTCAGTTGTATCTAACCGCTACAAAGTCAATAAAAAGGAAAGAAACCGGACAGACCACCCGGCATCGACCTAGGCACCGGAAACGACAACGGCAAACCCAGCCCTGTCGACCCTGCAAAGTCCTCCTTACGAACATCTGGGGGCTTGTGCCAAAGTTGGGAGAGCTGTCCCACAGACGAGTCAAGCAACAGCCTGGCATCGTCATACTAACGGAATCATACATGACAGACAATGCCCCAGACACTGCTATCACCATCCCCGGGTATGCCCTGTCCCACCGGCAGGACAGACCCACCAGAGGTGTGGCACAGTTGTATACAGTAGGGAGGGAGTTGCCCTGGAAGTCCTCAACATCGACTCTGGACCCCATGAAACCTCCTGATTACCACCTACCGCCCTCCCTCAGCTGATGAGTCAGTACTCCTCCATGTTGAACACCACTTGGAGGAAGCACTGAGGGTGGCGAGGGCACAAAATGTACTCTGGGTGGGGGACTTCAATGTCCATCACCAAAAGTGGCTCGGTAGCACCACTACTGACCAAGCTGGCTGAGTCCTAAAGGACATAGTTGCTAGACTGGGTCTGCGGCAGGTGGTGGGGAAACCAACACGAGGGAAAAACATACCTGACCTCATCTTCACCAATCTGCCTGCCGCAGATGCTTCTGTCCATGACAGCATTGGTAGGAGTGAACAGCACACAGTCCTTGTGCAGACAAAGTCCTGCCTTCACATTGAGGATACCATCCATTGAGTTGTGTGGCACTATCACCGTGATAAATGGGATAGATTTCGAACAGATCTAGCAATGCAAAACTGGGCATCCAGGAGGCGCTGTGGGCCATCAGCAGCAGCAGAACTGTACTCAACCACAATCTGTAACCTCATGGCCCGGCATATCCCCCACTCTACCATTACCATCAAGCCAGGAGACCAACCCTGGTTCAATGAAGAGTGCAGGAAGGCATGCCAGGAGCAGCACCAGGCATACCTCAAAATGAGGTGTCAACCTGGTGAAGCTACAACACAGGACTATCTGCGTGCCAAACAGCATAAGCAGCATGCTATAGACAGAGCTAAGCGATCCCATAACCAACGGATCAGATCGAAGCTCTGCAGTCCTGCCACATCCAGCCGTGAATGGTGGTGGACAATTAAACAACTAAATGGAGGAGGTGGCTCCACAAATATCCCCATTCTCAATGATGGGGGAGCCCAGCACATCATTACAAAAGATAAGGCTGAAGCATTTGCAACAATCTTCAGCCAGAAATGCCGAGTTGATGATCCATCTCGGCCTCCTCCTGAAGTCCCCAGTATCACAGATGCCAGACTTCAGCCAATCCGATTCACTCCGCGTGATATCAAGAAACGACTGAAGGCATTGGATACTGCAAAAGCTATAGGCCCTGACAATATTCCGGCAATAGTACTGAAGACCTGTGCTCCAGAACTTGCCGCACCCCTAGCCAAGCACCAGTATAGCTACAACACTGGCATCTACCCTGCAATGTGGAAAATTGCCCAGGTATGTCCTGTACACAAAAATGCAGGACAAGTCCAACCCGGCCAATTACCGCCCCATCAGCCTACTCTCAATCAGTAAAGTGATGGAAGGTGTCATCAACTGTGCCATCAAGCGGCACTTGCTTAGCAATAACCTGCTCACTGACGCTCAGTTTGGGTTCCGCCAGGGCCACTCAGCTCCTGACCTCATTACATGGACAAAAGAGCTGAACTCAAGAGGTGAGGTGAGAGTGACTGCCCTTGACATTAAGGCAGCATTTGACAGAGTATGGCATCACGGAGCCCTAGCAGAACTAAGGTCAATGAGAATCAGGGGGAAAACCCTCCGCTGGCTGGTAGCGCAAAGGAAGATGGCTGTGGTTGTTGGAGGTCAATCATCTGAGCTCCAGGACATCACTGCAGGAAT
This sequence comes from Heterodontus francisci, assembly GCF_036365525.1. Lineage (NCBI taxonomy): Eukaryota > Metazoa > Chordata > Chondrichthyes > Heterodontiformes > Heterodontidae > Heterodontus > Heterodontus francisci. Next base: position 69,867,243 of record NC_090384.1, read on the forward strand.
TCCTCAGGGTAGTGTCCTAGGCCCAACCATCTTCAGTTGCTTCATCAATGACCTTCCTTCAATCATAAGTTCAGAAGTGGGGATGTTTGCTGATGATTGCACAATGTTCAGCACCATTCGTGACTCCTCAGATACTGAAGCAGTCAGTGTAGAAATGCAGCAAGACCTGGACAATATCCAGGCTTGGGCTGATAAGTGGCAAGTAACATTCGCGCCACACAAGTGCCAGGCAATGACCATCTCTAACGAGAGAATCTAACCATCTCCCCTTGACATTCAACAGCATTACCTTCACTGAATCCCCCACTATCAACATCCTAGGGGCTACCATTGACCAGAAACTGAACTAGAGTAGCCATATAAATACCGTGGCTACAAGAGCAGGCCAGAGGCTCGGAATCCTGCAGCGAGTAACTCACCTCCTGACTCCCCAAAGCCTGTCCACCATCTACAAGGCACAAGTCAGGAGTGTGATGGAATGCTCTCCACTTGCCTGGATGGGTGCAGCTCCAACAACACTCAAGAAGCTCGACACCATCCAGGACAAAGCAGCCCACTTGATTAGCACCCCATCTACAAACATTCACTCCCTCCACCACCGACGCACAGTGGCAGCAATGTGTACCATCTACAAGATGCACTGCAGCAATGCCCCAAGGCTCCTTAGATAGCACCTTCCAAACCCACGATCTCTACCAACTAGAAGGACAAGGGCAGCAAATACATGGGAACACCACCACCTGCAAGTTCCCCTCCAAGTCACACAGTATCCTGACTTGGAACTATATAGTCGTTCCTTCACTGTCGTTGGGTCAAAATCCTGGAACTCCCTCCCTAACAGCACTGTGGGTATACCTACCCCAAATGGACTACAGCAGTTCAAGAAGGCAGCTCACCACCACCTTCTCGAGGGCAATTAGGGATGGGCAATAAATGCTGGCCTGTCCAGTGACGCCTACGTCCCATGAATGAATTTTTTAAAAACTTAAATTAAAGCCCTGGAAAACGAGAATTTTGCATACCACAATGCATGTAGCATCAAATAGCTTTGAGCCAATGAGATTCTTGTTTGAATTATTTTCATTGTAGGAATGGCTTGGTTGATAAATGGTGGTTCACAAACCAGTACAAGCAAATTCAGTAAAAGGCAAAACTCTACATCGCAGTCAAATATCTTGTATCTATGCAAATTTACATATTTGCATGAAGAACACACCTTAGCTACAATAAAAATGTCATTTATATAGCACCTTTACTGTAGTAAAGCCTCCCAAGGTGCTTCACAGGAGTGTTATCAAACAAAATCCGACACCGAACCACATAAGAAAATATTAGGACAGGTAGCCAAAAGCTTGGTCAAAGAGGTCGATTTTACAGAGCAGCTTAAAAGGAAGAAAGAAAAGGAGGAAAGTAGAGAGGTTTGGGGGAGAATTCCAAAACTTAGGGCCCAGACAGCTGAAGGCACTGCTGACAACAGTGCAGCAATTATAATCAGGGATGCGCAAGAGGCCAGAATTGGAGAAGAGCAGAGATCGCAAGGCTGGAGAAGGTTACAGAGATAGAGGGGTGATGCCACGGTTAGATCTGAAAACAAGGATGAGAATTTTAAAACTGAGGTGTTGCTTAACCGGGAGCTAAAGTCGGTCAATGAGCACGGAGGTGATGGGCGAACAGAACTTGGTGCAAATTAAGATACAGGCAGCAGAGTTTTGGATGCTTTCAGGTTTGTGGAGAGTAGAAGATGGGAGGCCAGCCAGGAGAGCATTGGAATTGTCAACACTACATGGATGAAGGTTTCAGTAGATCAGCTGAGATAGGGGTAGAGTTGGACAATGTTCTGGAGATGGAAATAGATTACAGTGTTTGGAAAGGACAGCAAGGTTGCAAATGGTCTGATTCAGCCACAGACATTTGTTATGAGAGTGCTTTTTTTTTTAAAACAAAAAAAACGTTTTTAAGGATTCATATTTAAATTGTGAAAATGGATTAATTTGTAAGCCTGAAGAAATGCTGGACTTGGTTTTTTTCACTGGGGTCATTGAAAGGACACGACTGAGAAAACAATTACTGGAAGAATCATAGAGTGCTAAAAACAACCTTTACGGGAGATCACCTGCCTTAAGATAAACAAACAACAGGAACCTTGGACTAAGGGGAGATGTTTACAGAGAAGCCACATGTCAAGGTTTATGGAGGTCAGGTGGTTGACTTTCTGCTTGGGGTTTGGATATCGTTTTCTATTCAGTTGGGGTGTGAACGGTTTTCAAGACAGTTGAAGAGCAGCCTGCCAAGGAAAAAAAACATACAACTCATCTCTTTCCTCCTGTCGCTAAAATACCCTGTGTGTTCACTGTGTTAACTGAAACCCTTGATGCTACATTTCTCCTGAGAAGTTGGCAAAAACCTGCCAGATTAATTCTCGATGCCGCCTGAAAAGAACTGCACCAGAAAAGATCCCAGTGACCTGTCCATGTGTACTCGGATGCCAGACCAAAAGGGACAACTGGCATCTTTCCATGACTTCTTTCCTCTTCAAGAATTAGCAAGTATTTGGCCAAAATATTCTTTTTGCCTTTATTTTTGTAACAGAGCTCTGCAGAGAATTTCTTTATTCTTTTCAGTGTACATGTGAGCTTGTGTGGGGGATTTAAAAGAGGAACTTTCATATTTCAATGTGTGTTAATGCTTTGCTTCATTACTGGGTTAGTCTTGTTTTTATAATAAACTGATAAATTTATTGTTTATCAAAGAAACCTGGTTGGTGTATTTTATTCTGGGATATAAACAGTAGAGTATATGATTGACTGTATCGGTAACTGGGTAAATGTTTTAAAAATATATGTTGTGACCTGTGGAGAAGTGGGACCATAAAAGACAATGCACTCCTCCCACCTCGGTCGTAACACAGTGACCATGGAGGGGGATGGAGTCGGTGGCTTGGAATGGTGTTTGTGACAGGCACCAAAAACAATGGCTTTGGCTTCCCAAGATTTAGTTCAAATAAATTTCTGCTTATTCAGCAGTCTGACAAATCAGACAGCAAGCGGGTTGACAGAGGTGGTGATAATGTGGAGCTCAGTGTCGTCAGAAGACATGATGCGCTGAGGGACAGAATTTCGATAAGAAGGACAAGGAGACCAAGGATAAATCCTTGGAGGACTCCAGAGGTAATGGTACAGAAGCAGGAAGAGAACCATTATGAGTGATACTCTGGCTATAATTAGATAATTAAGAATGGAACCAGGCGAGGGCAGTCTCACCCTGCTGCACAACAGCGGAGAGCCTCTGGAGAAGGATGATGTGGTTAACTGTGTCAAAGGCTGTAGACAGATCAAGAATGTGGGAGGGCAGTTTACCATGGTCAAAATCACATGGGATGTTATTTGTGATTTGATAAGGGTCATTTCATTGCTGTGGGGAGGGTGGGAAACTGATTGGAGGGGTTCAAGCATGGAGTTTGTGGGAAAGATGGTCACAGATTTGGGAGGCGATTATACATTCAAGGATTTGGAATGGAAAGGAGATAGGGCGGTAGTTTGCAAGGATAGATGTGTCAAGGGTGGGTTTTTTTTTTAAAGAGGGGTGTTGATGACAGATTTGAAGGGGAGAGTTGGCAGTACCTGAGGAGAGGGAATTGTTAACAGTATCAGCTAATATACGGGCCAGGAAAGGAAGTGGAGTGGTAGCGGATTGGTGGGAATAGGTCAATGGAGCACAAGGTGGGTCTAATAGATTGTGAGAGCTCGGAGACAGCATTGGGATATCAGAGAATAACTAGAGACAGGTACGAGTTCAGGGCTAGGGCAGGGGGGGACTTTTGGGGAAGTTTGAGTTGATGGGCAAAGGGGAGGGAAACAGCAGAGGCAGCTGAACGGATAGCATCAATCTCAATGAAGAAGAAGCCCATGAGTTATTTGCGCATATGGTTGGAAGTGAGGGCTAGGAAGGCAGGGTAGAGGGGTTTCAGAAGACTGTAGTGTAGAAGAGAATCTTGGAACTTTGTATTCTGGATGATCTTGAAATAGTGAGCAGCTTTGGCTGAGGTAAACAGGACACAGTCGTGCTTTACGTGGTCCAGCCATTTCTGGCTATGAATAGCTAAACAAGTTGTCAGGCATTATTTTTATTATTCCAGTATATCTTTTTTGCACCTTCTCCAGTGCTTTATATACTTTTTAAAATATGGAGACCAGAAATGTGCACGGCACTCCAACTGTGGCCTAGCCAAGGTTCTATGCAAGCTGAACATAACTTCTCTGCTTCCAATTTCGTCCTTCCAGAAATGAACACCAATGCTTTGTTTGCTTTTTTTATGGCCTATTAACTGTGTTGCCACTTTTATTGATATGAACATACAAACTAAGAGCAGGAGTAGATCATTCGGCCCCTCGAACCCATTCCACCATTCTGTAAGATCATGGCTGATCTATTTGTGGTCTCAACTCCACTTTCCTGCCTACCCCCGAAACCCTTTGACTCCCTTGTTTGTCAATAATCTGTCTACCTCTGCCTTAAAAACATACAATGACCCTGCCTCTACCACTCTCTGGGGAAGAGAGTTCCACAGACTCATGACCCTCAGAAAAAAAAAATTCTCCTCATCTCTGTCTTAAATGGGAGTCCCCTTATTTTTAAACTGTGCTGCCTAGTTTTAGGCTCTCCCACAAGGGGAAACATCTTTTCAACATCTACCCTGTCAAGTCACCTCAGGATCTTATATGTTTCAATCAAATCATCTTTCATCCTTCTAAACTCCAATGAATACAGACCCAACCTTTCAGTCTGCAAGCATAATCGCAAGCTTTCAGTGGCCTGCCACTTTAATTCTCCACCTTGCTCTCATGCTGACTTCAGTGTTCCAGTGAAGCTCAATGCAAGTTTGAAGATCACCTCATCTTTGGATTAGGCACTTTACAGCCTTCCGGACTCAACACTTTCAACGATTTCAGACTGTAATCTCTCTGTTTCTGTTCCTTTGCATGTTTCAGTCATACTCTTGTTTTTGAATTCGGATGGCAGCTTTTTATTATTCTGCCATTCACACCTCCTCGAGACACATCTTTAGTTTCTTTACTTGTCCCATTACCATTCCCTTTCACTCTGGGCCATCAATTCTTTTGTCACTTAATGTCTCCTGCCTATGATAGATCTTCCCTTTTGTTCTCTCACTCTCCCCCATTTCACCTGCTTAAAACCCATTGCTTTTCTAACTTTTCTAGTTCTGATGAAAGGTTACTGATCTGAAGCGGTAACTCTTTCTCTCTCCACAGATGCTGCCTAACCTGCTGAGTATTTCTAGCATTTTCTGTTTTTATCGAAGATTTCCAGCAGCTTCAGTTTTAGCACTTACCAAATAGCATTCCTTTTGGAAAATCAATCCAAGTATCTCCCTCTCCATTTAAACCTATGTAAACAGCCACAAAGTTGGCACTCCAGATTCTCTCAAGTCCAAAATCAATAGGACCTGCAGCATCTAAACACAGAGTTATCAAGTAAACATAAAATTAACAATACTTCAGAATTCTTCCCACATTTCCTGAAATTCTTGGTAACAAAGAATACAACATCGGTTGCAAAAATACAGCTCCATCCTGCGACCAATATCTCCAAAACACATCCCCAACAGTCCAACTGAGAACATGTCATGTCAGGCATCAGTCCTCTGTTGCACATTGGATTAAAGTTTTGATCAAGAAAAAGTAAAATTTATATATAAATAGTGACCAAATTTGCTGTTTTAACAAGTATGAGTTTATCATAAAATAACTCAAATATCTAATGCAGTTTTCCCTGTAGGACAGTAAATGGACGCAGAAGTAAACATGCTGTGCTTCTTTTAATAGGTTCAAGCACCATCATGTGGTAATGTACTGCAAACACACTCAGCTCAGAGGAAAATTAAAGTCAACCAAGACAAATTTTGTTTCTATAAACTGCTCTCCTTTTTTTCATTAGAATATTCTACAACCCTCTGAACCATCTATCATTCTCCAGGTGAGATGAGCAGATGCGTTTCTCACATACCTTTGACCACCCATCACTAAGGTAACAAGCGAATTAGGCTGTTGTGCTGAGCATGTTTCTCTTCTCCTGTATAGAAGAAGATGGCTTACGTTTGGCACCTTCCGTGATCAGCTGGCATCCAAGATCAAGAACAAGGTTGGGCCATACCTTATGTATTATTCCTTTTACAGTATATTGGTAAACGCCTTCTGCACCACCTTTTTGTAACTGATGCAGAACTTCCAAATAAATACAAAATTATCTTTCAATAACGAATTCCACCCGATTAAGAACGTTACAAGTATTCATCACATCAAGATATGTACATTTTCAAATTTTAATTTGAAAATTTTCCCTCGAAGAATCAAGTTATTACTAGTGAGTTCAATGAGATGGCCCCCACTGAAAGGAATCATGTTCTGAACTGTACTAGCAGTACCGCCCAGTGTATTCTGCAAAGACAGCACAAACCAGTCAACCCATAATTTCAGGAACTGGAGAAGCGTACACCGACCAGACAAAACATTGTAGATTTTCAGCTCAGACTGCTTTCAAAGTGTTCTTTCTGTACGTTTGAATAATTAAACACACAAACTACGTTTATAGCTTTTTATGTCTGAACATTCTCTCTTTGGTAATTACACTGTCTAGTCATATGTTTTCCTTTTGGAAGCATTTCAGAAATGCTGCAGCATTCAGTTTTCAGCAAGTAGCAACGTCTGGTGATACTTTATCTTTCCCAACCTCATATTTAACAGAAAACTCCCACCTTCACAAATCCATCTAGAGTACACATTTCGCAACAGTGGGCAGGCTGAGAACCAATTTCTGATGCCAGTCCTAAATAGGATGCTGGCACTTCCCTCATGTTTCTCCCATCCTTCCCAACAACACTGATTCTTCATGATTATCGTGCTGAGATCAGGAACCTTCTGTGTGGGTAAAATTCAGAAGTGAACTTCGACCTCGACCATTCAGTAAAGCAGTGTTTTTGTGCACAACTGAACCAGTTCAATGGACCTTTCGTCACCTTCATATTTTAACGACCAAACAGAACTCCACTTTTAAACTTAAATAGCAATACCTTGAAAGAACTTGGTGTATTTATAAACTGGGTTTGAGGCTTTTAACATTTTTAGCTAAAAGCTTACAAAACAAACGTACTGATCATGAAGAAAATTCAAGTGTTCCAATTAGAATGTTTATTACAAATGCACCTCAATGCATTTTTGTTAGCTTGATAACCATACCACTGGATAAATAAAACTGTATGACTGGCATATTCGTCAAGCATGATTGATTGTAATAATCATTTACTGACCTTGTACTACTTAAATCAGTCAGCAGTTCAATGGAAACAGAGACCCAGATCTTTCTGGAAAAATAACAGCAAGTTCATGTTCATGTGCAAATCAACCAACCAGTACTGGCGAAGAAGTGATACACCATGAGTCGCAAATCTCCAGAATGTGAATAATTTGAGCCATTCCACCATTTGCCTCACACAAACGGCAGTTCTGACACAACATCTAAGTTATATTTAGGAATTGCTGGATTTGCATATTAAAATTGAATTAAATTTGCTGCAGAAAGTTAGGACCTGTAATTAACCCCAGGAGTATCCTTTCAATGATGATTATAATTGCAATTCCAAACAATCTGACCAGCCTGGAAAGGGAACCATAAGTCCAAGCAATGCAGACTTGAACAAATATGGCAGACAACTGGTTTAGCTATTCACTGCCAGATCTGGCTGGACCACGAAGAATTATCAGGCCCTGCTCTCAACTGCCAAAACTGCTCACTATTCCAGGATCATCCTGGAATGCAAAGATAACCCCTAGCTTCTGTTTCCTAATGCAAACTGTCTTCTTAGACCCCTCTCTCCTGTCTTTGTTATACTCTAGAAAGCCGCTGATGAAGGACAGAACTGGAGCCAGTTTTCTTTATTCTTTCAAGGGCTGTGAGCATCGCTTGAAAAACCAACATTTGTTGCCCTTCCTAATTACCCTTGAGAAGGTGGTAGTGAGCCGCCTTCTTGAATTGCTGCAGTCCATGGGGTGTAGGTAGACCCAGCAATGCTGTTAGGGAGTTCCAGAATTTTGATCCAGCAGTGAAGGAATGGTGACATATTTTCAAGTCAGGATGGTGCGCGGCTTGCAGGGGATCGCAGGTGGTGGTGTTCTCATATGTCTGCTGCCCTTGTCCTTCTAGGTGTTAGAGGTCACGGGTTTGAAAGGTGCTGCCGAAGGAGGCTTGGCGAGTTGCTGCAGTGCACCTTGTAGATGGTACACACTGCTGCCACTGTGCACCAGTGGTGGAGAGAGTGAAAGTCGAAGGTGTTGATTGGGTGCCATTCAAGCGGGCTGCTTTGTCCTGGATGGTGTCGAGCTGGAATGTTGTTGAAGCTGCACTCATCCCAAGCAAGTGGTCAATATTCCATCACCCTCCTAACTTGTGCCTTATAGATAGTGGACAGACTTTGGGGAGTCAGGTGGTGAGTTACTCACTGCAGAACCCCCAGCCTCTGACCTGCTCTTATAACCACAGTATTTATATGGCCAGTCCAGTTAAAGATCTGGTCAATGGTAACCCCCACAATGTTGATGGTGGGGGCTTCCGTGATGGTAATGCTGTTGAACCTCAAGAGGAGGTGGTTAGATTTTCTCCTGCTGAAGATAGTAATCGCCTGGCACAAATGTTACTTGCTACTTATCAGCTCAAGCCTGGATGTTGCCCAGAGCTTGCTGCATGTGGACACAGACTGCTACAGTATCTAAGGATTTGTGAATGGTACAGAAAACTATGCGATCATCAGTGCCCATCCACACTTCTGATCTTATGATGGAGGGAAGGTTATTGATGAAGCAGCTGAAGATGGTTGGGCCTAGGACACTACACTGAGGAACTCCTGGAGCTGAGATGATTGGCCTCCAAACACAACCATCTTCCTTTGTACTAGGTATGATTCCAACAAGTAGAAAGTTTTCCCCTCGGAGTCCCATTGACTTGAAATTTTGCCAGGGCTCTTTGATACCACACTCAGTCAAATGCTACCTCGATGTCAAGGTTTGTCACTCTCACCTCACTTCTTGAAGTCATGTCGATGTTTGGACCAAGGCTGTAATGGGGTCAGGAGCAGAGTGGCCCTGGCAGAACCCAAACTGAGCATCAGTGAGTAGGCTGTTGCTGTGCAAGTGCAGCTTGATAGCACTGTCAATGACACATTTTGGTGAGTAGACTGATGTGGCAGTAATTGGCCAGATTGGATTTGTCCTGCTTTTGTGGACAGGACCTACCTGGGCAATTTTTTATTTTATTTTTTTAAAAAAGAGATACAGCACTGAAACAGGCCTTTCGGCCCACCGAGTCTGTGCCGACCATCAACCACCCATTTATACTAATCCTATACTAATTCCATATTCCTACCACATCCCCACCAGTCCCTATATATTTCCCTACCACCTACCTATCCTAGGGGTAATTTATAATGGCCAATTTACCTATCAACCTGCAAGTCTTTGGCATGTGGGAGGAAATCGGAGCACCCGGAGGAAACCCACGCAGACACAGGGAGAACTTGCAAACTCCACACAGGCAGTACCCAGAATTGAACCCGGGTCGCTGGAGCTGTGAGGCTGCGGTGCTAACCACTGCGCCACTGTGCCGCAATATTCCACATTGTTGGGTAGATGCCAGTGCTGTAGCTGTGCTGGAACAGCTTGGCTAGGGGCCCGGCTAGTTCTGGAGCACAAGTCTTCAGTGCTACTACCAGGACATTGCCCAGGGTCCACAGCCTTTGCTGGATCCAGTGCCTTCTGTGATATCACATAGAATGAATCGAATTGGTTGAAGACTGGCATCTGAGATGTTGGGGACCTCAGGAGGAGGTCGAGATGGGTTATCCATTTGTCACTTCTGGCTGAAGATGTTTGCAAATACTTCAGCTCTGTCTTTTGCACTGATGTTCTGGGCTCCTCCATCATTAAAAATAGAGATATTTGTGGAGCCTCCTCCTCCAGTTAGTTGTTTAATTGCCCATTACCATTCATGACCGTATGTGACAGGATTGCAGAGCTTTGATCTGATCGGTTGGTCGTGGGGTCACTTACACACTTTTATAAACATTTACTTACAGAAATACACATTATAAACATGCATCTCCTATCTTAACTACCAGTTTCAGTCTGTGCCATTTTGTAAGAGCACAAGTGAATCCCCAGTTAATGTCCACCACCTGCATACAATTAAATACAATTAACGTTCTCCACTCTCATCTCCAACAAATGTGAAGAGCTCATGGACATTTTTATAACTAAGGTTGAGACTCTCTTATCAGCTGCCTCTGTTAATTCCCTCCCTTCCCCTAGCCTACCAGGACAAACTTCCTTTAATGTTCACCCCTGCCTTAGCCCTGAATTTTTATCTTTATCTACTTTCTTTCATTTCTCCCCTCACGCCTTCTCTGAACTCATCTTGCCCATGAGACCAACCTTCTGCTCTCTTGATCCTAATCCCATCAAATTGCTGACCACCCAACTTTCCTTCCTGGCTCCCATGTAGGCTGATATTGTGAATGGATTTCCCACCGCAGGTACTGTCCCCCTCTACGTCAAATCTGCCATTGTCAGCCCTCTACTCATAAACCAATCCTCGACCCCTCTGTCTTTACAAACTACCGCCCCATCTCCAACCTCTTTTTCCTCTCCAAAGTTCTTGACCATGTTGTTACCTTTCAAATCCACGTCTATCTTTCCCAGAACGCCATCTTTATATCCATCAAATCAGGTTTCCATCCCTGCCACAGTATATAAATGACTCATACCAAAGTCACAAATGGCATCCTATGTGACTGTGACAAAGGAAAACATAACAGAAGAAATAGGAGCAGGAGATGGCCAAACAACCCTTCAAGACTGCTCTGCTGTTAAAAGATGCTATATAAATCTAAGCTGTTACACTTGATTTTGACTACATCATCCTCCTTCTTCATTGTTATTGTTCCTTTTCCAATCCTAAATTCTCATTGGTTAAGGAGATACACACTGTTGGTCCCAGATGCTCCAGTGCCTTCACCACACTGTTATCAGATTGCACTTCCAGCAAGTTACGACACAAGAATGCTTTGAGCTGAAGGCTGCAAAATAAAGTCTGACAGCGCACACTGCAAGATGCCGCACTCATGCAAGATTTGCCCAACGAGAAATACTGTGAACAGGAGGTTCAACAAGCTGACACGCCGTTAAAATTTTATTTGAAATACTGTACCAGGTTTGTAAAGCAAAATAATTTAGCAGCTCAAAGATATCAGTTAATAAGATGCTCCTAAAAACCACAAGAACGTAAGTAGGTCAACAATGTTACCTGCAATGTGGCAAAATGTCATGGCAACCAGCAATATCTCAATCCGTGCAGCCGCCAAAGTTTACAATGTAACCACAATCAACGTCTACAAAAGGATCTGCTTCCCCATAAATGTGTATGAATACCAGGTTTGTTCCCTGTGGGCCTAAGTTGATCATCACATTTCCTTTAAAAAATAATACACAATGAACCAAGAGGTTAAAGCTAAGCATTCCAGTTGTTGCCCAGACAAATTGCTGCTTCGTTACAGATTCAGGAATGCAAAAGTCGTATGAAAGCTGGCTGGCCATGTATGGTCAGACAGCGTACTTTAAGTGGTTCTGCTCTGTTGGCTGAATGACCTTCAAGAACACCAACCTCAGAACATGGGCAACAGCATTTAGCCGTATATCTAATAGTCTCAAAGACTGGGAGTGATAGCAACAGCAAGAAACATCGGGTATAACTAACCACATGAATCTTAACTTCAAACATTAACCAACCATGTGCACTTCTATCTGCAGCTGTAGGGTTCATTAAACACTGCTTTGTATGATTAAACAAGACATGTCACCATAATTTAGCATTCTACGCTTACCAACTGGCTATAAATTCCCCTCCTATGAACAAAGACAAAACAGTTTCCTCCACTGAGTCTGCAGCTGTCACCTTTATTCAAAGTTGTTTTATTTTCTGAAAACATGTCCCTTTTCCACCATTTCTATGACTGGGTTTATGTTGCTTGTTATATTCAAACCATTCTGGTTAGCATACATTTTAAAAATGTGATTTTCCTTCTCAACCTTCCAAGATTTAAATCAATACTATCAATAGCACTCAGAAGTTAAAACTGAAAGCATGTAGTGGTTACAGATATGGCAGTGCACCATATTAAAGACCACAACTGCAGGCTTTTGAATCCCACAAATAACAAGCGTTAACTATACACTCAAATTCTCAAACAGGCAAAAGAATATTTTACCATCACCAAGAAATACATAATGCTTAAAAAAGCATAAAGTCAGAACAATTCAGAATTACAGGCAATCACTCAAGCCAGCAAGAAACTTGCATTAAAACAACTTTTGACATTATACATACTTTCCAGGATCTGTGAAGAACAAGATCATTCAGTTAAAACTCTGGTTAGATTCTTCAGCTAACTTACACAATTTCTTTAACAGATACTTTGAAAATCTGGGAATGAAAATATTAAAATAGTCAAAGAATGCCTAATGGTCAAAAATAGAACCACATTTGTTCTAAGTGGTGAGCCCTTTTTCCCACCCTCTCCTTCAGGCCTCAGTTTTAAAATTATTTTCTTTACTACAATGCAACCATGTTCTCCCTTAAGTAAAGTTTTTAGATATCTACTGCCCTCTACTGGACTGAAACCAAATGACTTGTATACATGTAATTGAAAAGTACAGAATGAATGAAAATTGATTATAGATTTGGAAAACTGATCACTTTTAAGTTATTTATGTATCATGTAGCCAGAAAAAGGGCAAATTCAATAAGATTAAAGCAATATGTTAAAATTTTGCAGTGTTCAAGTCCTGAAAATATTCATATAAAATGAGCACAAAGGAACCGTAAGATGAATAGTCACATTTTCAATTCCTCCCCATTACGTTTTGTGTTTGGAGTAAACTCACATGACTACAAACAATGGGCTTTGTCCATCGAAAAGAAAACAAGAGCTCTTGAAAACTACAATTGTATTAGAGACAATTGCTGTGAAATTCATGAACAATCTAAAGCGCTGCTTGGATTGAAAAATCCACTTTTATGTTTGTAACTTGAAGCAAATGTTTCGCTGGACAGAGAACAAAAGGCAACACAATTGCTCGAGACAACTGGTAGTCAGTCACAGGCAAACTCAGCAGTTTTGCTCTTACAAATAAAATGTTGCCTTCTCATTGGGATTCCAACTTCTAGCCAGAACAGAAGTCATAACCAAATACCCCTCCACAGGAGGCTTTTTTGCACAGTTGGACAGATGCTGATTATTCCCTCCCTCCTCTGAAGTGTCTTGGAATGTTTTACTGTGTTGAAGGTGCTATATAAATACTTATTGTAGATAAACATACGTCACCTGCAACAATACCTACATATATTGTGGGTATTCAAGACAAATTTTGGTTTCGGTAAAAGGATAACAGAAAAAATGTAAGACCGCAAGTATGATATTCCTGAAGATAAAGCTACAAAGAGTGACGGGGTGTCTGTGAAACTAAAATCCATTTTGCTAATCATAGGAGGTTGGAAAATTTGCTGTCGTACCACAGCCACAAAATAGCAATGCTTCTGAAGCTGCAATGTTGCACAATATTATTTGATATTTGTATTTGGTATCTTCATCCTGTTCCAAACTTCACCCATGTCCATATTCTAATCCTCGACATACAGCTCGTGCCATACCCTGGCATGCATTACAGCATAACCCACCTTCTGATCAACTCAGGCAAGATTACTGTTATTTACACAGACCCACTTGGCTGCAATGTCATTTATTATTTAAAAGATAAAACACGTAGAATTAAATCACAATCAAAAAAAAGAGTTCAGTCCAGGCCAATTTTGAAGATTGCAAGGTTTTTAATTGTTTTTTGCAGCTCGAAAATATTAGCATCTTTGACACAAGAAAACTGATCTTTATACAGCACATGGTAAAACTGGCAACGCTGCAATACTTAAGAGAACTGGACTGTGGAACTTAGCAAAGTTATAAATTCTGATGTGTGAAATTTATAGCAATTCCAATAAGCTCCAACAAAGTAACAAAGCAGCACTGCGTTTGGACGATGGCAAAGGAAAAGAAAGCATATAGGTTTTGAAAAGTGTATGCACTATTGCAGCAGAGTACTGAGAGAAAAGGACCGCTCTCCTCCAGCAGAAAATAATGAACGTTTAAGTTGAGATACCGTGCCAATCGCAAGCTTAAACACTAACACTGTGTACTCTGCTTTTAAAACAGTACAAAAGATCAAGCAGTACGAATACCTTCAAAAAAAAAAATCAGTAAAACTAAGATTTTGTCTTGGGCCAAATAGGAAAAATAAAATAGCAGTAAGAGCATGACTTAAAACTTTTTCTCCTTATATCTATAGTTTTAACTAAGGCAGCTAAAACTGAAAGTGGGTCATTACGTTTAATACTGCTCCTTCCCTGCCACATACTGGCTCATTTACTAGGATAATATAGAGTAACACATGATTTACCAGCAGGCTGTATGCAGTATACTCCTGGTCAAGAAAAGAGCAAAGAGGCACTTATGCAAGATGGAAGGACAACATGCCTGTTGGAAATAATGTTTGTAGCTGTCTGAGTGTCAATAAAGGGACGATTGTACAAAATTTGAAGCTGTTGTATCTTGAGCAGATTTTATCTTTGTGGCGTTAGATGCACTTAAACAGCTACAAACATTTCCACTAGCCATTCAAATGAACGTTCAGGCTGTACAGGTTAAGTAGCAGCATGGTGGTGCATTAACATTCTGTGCCGTACCATAGAAGTATCCTCATGGCATGTTTCTAATCTCATCTCAGTGAATTGTCCTTGGTTACTCACATTTCCCCTTCAACGAGGAGTTACTGGACCAGATTTTGCCATAAGAATAACCGTGAGGCTAACTGGAGCCACCGTTATAAGGGAGACCATCTGACAGAACGCACAGGTGCAGTTAAACACAGATATTCAGAAGCTGTGCCAGAGATACCTTACTCCTCCATAGGGTGCAGCATTGCAGTCCTCACAATAGACTTGGCGCTGATTTGATTGCAACGGCAAGAACTTGCTGTACCTGCCTAGTAGTTCTGCACTAAAAACTGCTGAAAAAGTGAAGCTGGTGCATTCTGCAGCAAGTCAGTTTTTATCATGTGATAAGTGATAAATACTGAGAAACAACTTCTCTGGCCCTGAAAATTTAATGTTAGAAGTGTGGAGTCTCATCCCTCAAAAGAAAATTAGTGAAGATTTAAAATAATTTTACATTTTTGCTCGTCTCTTTTATCTCTCTCTCTCTATCCCATCCGTATTTCTCGATTTTTATTTCATTTTCTGTACATTTAAATCCAATTCATATTTCCTGCATAATATACTTCCTAGTTTAGACTCTGCATGTCTCACTGAGGATTCATCAAACTGAGTGGTTGAAGAGCATTGCTGTTTCTTTCTTTACTCACAGACTTGCTGTAGAAGGCACCGCACTGAAACAGACACTGGATTAGAATAAGTTTGCACTTTATAGACCACAAAAATAATTTGTTGGCAGCTATCAGCCAGGTGAGTAGCGAGCACCGTTCCTTCACTGCTGACCACACAATCTAGGCCATTGAGTAGCACTGCCAGAGACCTGAGAATTGTTGCCAGGGTAGGGAAAATAGAGTAGCAACATTTAAAAGTGAAATAAATTATTTCAAATATGAACAACAAATCCGATGGATAAAACTTGTATCAATACACTTGTTCTGAATATTTATGGGATTTGATTTTTAAAGATAGTACTGCCAGTGTTGAGAAAGTAACCTGGTCATAAATCAAATCTTAATCATAACTAATACTCGTTTTTCCTCCTTCCATATATCACTCTTTTACCTTCCCTCAAAATTAATAATTAACATGTTATATTTTCAACATTAAGCCATTTGAGATAGGTTTGTTACTTTGTGAATATTAAAAAAATACTAAAGGCAATGTATACTTGTAGCAAAGCAGCTTCAAGTGACCTCTAATTGAACTCTTCCCCAATCGAAAAGCATTTCCTGTCAATAACTGCCATCTCAACCTAAAACTATTTAGAAATCAGTGCTCTGGCACAGTCATGATGAAGTTTGCTTCCCAAAGTAAACAAAGCTTGTTGAAAAACTGGATGAAAAAAAGCAGTGCAGACATATTCCATGAATCAGTCAGGTGAACGGATTAAGTAGGGTGCCGAGTATTTTTTTTTTATTTTGTTGTTCTTACAGTGCCATGATGAATAGTGACACAAATAGAATCTTTCTTATTTTAAACCTCAGATTGATTGTGCCCATGGTTTCAGGGTCATCATGCAGTACACTGCTCTTTCAACTAACCTCATTCCACTCCAAAAGAATTAACACCATTTTCTATCATAAGAATTTTATATAGTAAAAGAAAGCAAAAGCAAACAATGTTTGAAGAGGAGACCAGTACTTAAACAATGACGAAGAAAAATTGCTTTTATCTTCATCATTCTGCACAGAGTGATAACATATACTGCCATTGAATCAGTTCCTTATAATTTATGTGCTTATTTTACCAAAGTCAGTAGAAGTGGAGAAAAATGCTAATATTGCAAGCAGTGTATAAGCATTTGTATGATTCATGAACTGCATCTACTGTCAAATCTCTTCTGAAATATCTAACTGTTGCAGGCATGAAGAACCTCATCAATTTTAATGGTCAGTGTTTTGACATGTGCACAGAATGTTATTCAAAGCAATCTCTGATTTTACATACTGAACATAAGAGTAGGGAGGTTATGCTGGAACTATTGTCATGAATGTGTTTCCATTATTAATATTTGTTTGAGGATGGGTGTTTAAAAGACTGTGGAAAATACCTGAGGAGATGCTGGACTTTTTTTTTAAAGAAGAGGGCCACTGAAAGGACACTTGGGACTTTGTTTAAAAACAAACTTACTAGAAGTCACATGTCTTAAGCTAAGTAAACAGCTGGAGCCTTATGGACTATGGAATTCGGAGTTGTTTATGGAGAAGTCACATGTCTAGATTTATGGTAGTCAGGAGTTTTGGTTTCTGTTTTGAATTGTTTGAATGGGCAATTGGTGTATATCCTGCTAAGAGAGAAGCCATCCAACTCATCCTTTGCCACTGTGTTGAAAACTCTTCTGAGAATCCAGTGCGATAGCTGAATCCACTGATGCAGTAATTCTCCCGAAAAGTGGCACCCGTCTTCGTGTCCCAGGATACCAGACTGAAAGTCATGCGGAACATTTCGTATCTTAACCCTTTTTCCTCGACAATTAACAGGTATTTGGCCAAAGTGTTTTTGTAAAGTTGATCTCTGCAGAGAGAGCTTCTTTACTTTTTCTTGAACCGGTTTGTGTGTACGCACGCGTGTTTTGGGTTATTTAGAAGGGAATATATTCATGCTTTCCTGTTTCAACTTGCATGTTAATAAGCTTTGTATCTTTATTGAATAATTTATTTATAATAAATTAATAATTTTGTTGTTTGTTAAAGAAACCTGGTTGGTGGATTTGTATTTTGAAACAGATAGATAAAAGGTATATAATTGGCCACATCCATAACTGGTTAAAATATTTTAAAATATATGTTGTGACTAGGAGTATTGGGACTAGAGGGAGACAATGCACTCCTCCAACCTCAGTCATAACACTGTATAAAACATTAGTTGGGTCACAACTTGAATACTGTGTGCAGTTCTGGTCAGCTCATTATAGAAAGGATGTAATTGCACTAGAGAGGGCATGGAGGTGATGAAGATGTTGCCAGAACTGGAAAACTGCAGCTGTGAGGAAAGATTGAATAGGTTAGGTTTTTTCTCCTTGGAACAAAGGAGGCTGAGGGGAGATTTGATTAAGATGTACAAAAGTTTGAGGGGCCTGGATAGAGTGGATGGAAAGGGCTTATTTACCTTAGCAGAGAGGTCAGTGACAAGGGGGCATAGATTTAAACTGATTGGGAGAAGGATTAGAAGGGAGATGAGGAAAGATTTTTTCACTCAGAGGGTAGCAGACATCTGGAACTCACTGCCTGAAAGAGTGGTAGAGGCAGAAAGGCATCTAAATTTAAAAAGGTGCCTGGATGTGCACCTGAAGTGCCATAACCTCCGGCGCTACAGACCAAATGCTGGAAAGTGGGATTAGGCTGGGTGGTTTTTATTTTTTGGGTGGCGCAGAAACGATGGGCCAAGTGGCCTCCTTCTGTGCTGTAAATTTTCTATGATGCTAAAACATTCCCAAATTATGTGCCTCAATGAACAGTCTTGTTACACGTACATAATTTTCACAAAACTTTTTTAAAAACTTTACAAATTCCTCAATACAACTTTTTTTGCAGCTGGATAGTTAAGAGTTTTGCAAGGCCAATAAACTCAAAACTGTTATATAGAACTTAACAATTCTGCAGTTCATCTTCAAATGCTGATTTTTATTTTGCTGTATGGGAAAATATTAGTCCAGGCAACCCTAGCAGACACAAGAAGATTTTAACTAACCAGAAACTCTGCAGCCAGAGCCCTCTCCAGCACACTTAGCAACATCAAGTTCTCACCCTCCATGGCCTTCTTCCTCTATCTGGGAAATCTCCAGTCCTAGTTACATGTTCTATTCCTTGAAGCCCGAGTACTACTTCCGTCACTATATTTGCATACGGCAATCTTTCAGTCACTGCACAAGGATGGACAGTCTAGAGAAAGTATATTGATCTGTGCAATACTAGGTTGTAGTAGCGATGGTCACAGGTCTATCATTAACAACGGAAGCAATACAAGATGATTCATTAAGAATATGACAATATTAAAGTCTAATGTGTAATTTTTATTAAACAATATTGATATCAATAAGCTAAATAAGCATAGTGACAGCACTGAACTATATGAAAGCTATTCCCTTAATATGCCATGGGTCAAGAATTTCACATTAACATAGTGAAGTACTGATGGTACAAAAATTACACAAAGCACAACATGTGCATTTTCGGTGAAACAAACAGTAAACATAATTCCGCTTCATCACCAAAGTATGCTGAACTGGTTTACAAACTGTAGATGTAATTATTCTGCTCAACTACTCAAAAGTACCTATCAGGGCATGTGATTAAAGTCAAACCCGGAGGTGATTATAAATAAGCCACAAACAAATATGTTTATTAAAAAAAAAAATGAATGAATTGAGTGAAAACATTCAAATGACTTTTCCCAAACATCTCAATTGTTGCACAGACTGAGGACTGAAACAGACATCCACACAAAATTAGATTCCACAACGTAAAGCAACTTTCAAACCATGTGCTTACTTGTGGATACTTTCATTTCTTAAAACTAGAGAATACACATCAGCAATATTTAGTAACATCCCTATAATTAATTCCCATCTTGTAGTTACTCAATCTGATGAACATACTGTCTAAACATATACTCTCGTGTAGTTTGATCCTGTATTAAGATCAAGGGGACAGTTAATGAGATTACCATTCTTCGGAGATAATGAGTTTACATTCCCTAATAGAGGTCGTGTTACCCATGCTATATATGCTCATATCCTAGACACATTATTTCTGTATAGACTATTGCAGATTAATGTAATTTACACAATGGGACATATTTCTGTTCTCTCACCACAGAAACTTAATTTTCACTATAAAGCTTATTGTTAAGTCAGTGCTACTTTAATCGTTTGTTTACTGAATACCTTTTTAATGAGTTAATGAAATATGTAATTAAGAAAGTTCTTAAATTATTTACTGCATGTTCAATTTTTATTAATCTTCATTAAGTAGAGAAATTCAAATCCTCTAGATCTTGTTTAAAAAGCTTAGAGTTAACCTCTATGACTGTTGAAATACCAAGCATCGACTCAATTTTTTTTTCTTTGATTCACATTACATGTGAAAATAAGTTATCAGCAAAATCTAAGATGTAACAGACACACACAAGCTTTTGTAGTGCTGACTGTCATGAATATGAAAGACTCTCCTTCCCACTTCTATTATTTTAAATTTAAGCATCCCAATCCACACACCCCACATACTGGCAAACTACTGCTAAGTCTACAAACATACAACCTGTGGATGAATTATCTAGACTAATAACCATATCAGCCTTTGCTGCTATGGAATAGATCTTCACTAAGTAATCATGTAAAGAGAATCATTTTGGACAAATGACAGAAAACAGATATATATTTGAGAGCTTCAAAAGCCATTCAGTGCTCAAATGGTAACCTTCTGTTCCTCAGTTTTTCATTCATGCTGTTGTCAGCTCTCAGAATGTAAAATGAGATTAGCAAGGCACCACTGACTAAGTGCGAAACAGAATATGGGTTAATGCACACTTCTCATGGCAAGGGAATTAACAAGGATTATAACCACATGCAAAATACATCAGGAGGGGCAATCACATGGGCATTTGCAAAACTTTAAGAAACCCTGGGCATCTGCACACCAGAATGTTAATATTATTTTATTTATTTAGAGATACAGCACTGAAACAGGCCCTTCGGCCCACCGAGTCTGTGCCGACCATCAACCACCCATTTATATGAATCCTACACTAATTCCCTATTCCTACCACATCCCCACCTGTCCCTATATTTCCCTACCACCTACCTATACTAGGGGCAATTTATAATGGCCAATTTACCTATAATATGTTGCATATTACATGATAAGGCATGGGTGAACAAACAAACTTGCTTTCTCAAAGTGCCTTTCACGTCAAGACACCCCAATGAGCTTTGTAGCTAATAAGTGAATTTTGAAGTATATCTAGTTGGCTTGTAGGCAAATGTGGCAGCCAATGTGTGCACAGCAAAATCCCACAAATAATGAGATGAATGAGAAGTTTTTTTTTGGTGGGGTTGGATGGGGACCCAAAGATCTCCCTTTTCTTCTTCGACAAGTGTCATGGGATCTTTCACATCCACCTCAAGTCAGATTGGTTCTTAATTTTAAAATGTTTTATACAAAAGGTGGAATCTATGACAATGCAGATTCCTTCAGTGCTACACTGAAGTGTAAGCCTAGTTCAGATCTGTGTGTGGGGCTTGAACACACAACCTTCCAACTCGGGAACCTAAAGCTAAGCTGAAACAAAGTCACAGCCCTCACTCTACATGGCAACCTGGAATCTTCATGGATCAGAGGAAATGACAAGTGCTGACTTCTTTACATTAGTGAAGGGTTGGCAAAAGTTTTGATAGATAGATAGAAATGGATGGAGGAAAGCTCCTTTGTAAAAAGCACTTAACCATAATGAAGGGCCCCAAGTTATACACACGTTACAGATGTCTAACAGGTCATCTGTCATCCTCTTAGCTGAGGAAGTAGGATGCAGAAGGACAAGGAAGGAACAAAAACAAAGAGCAACTGCATGTTTTCAACAAATTGAGTCAACTTTCCTGTCAGATCAAAAAGGAAAATGAACATTCATTGCTATGAGATAGCTCAGCTGGTTAAGTCAGTGAATAGTTCAGGAAGATCCCAAATCTAATCCTCAGGATGTGCTGCATTAACAGATACAAGGCAAAGAGTTGCGGCCCAGCAATGTCTTGAACACCTCTGCATTAGCATTGGCTGATGAAAGGTCACAGACCTGAAACATTAACTGCTTTTGTCTCCACAAATGCTGCCAGTCCTGCTGAGTATTTCCAGCATTTTCTGTTATTTTTATTTCATATTTCCAGCAACCGCAGTGTTATGCTTTTAAAAGAAAGAGAACCTGTTTAGATATGATGCATCAGAAGAGGATCTAGGAATGAAAGAGGCGGGCATATGAGTAGATTGTTGATTACATAGCAGATTTCTGGCATCTATTTAGAAACGGCATAACATGTTTAATTAGTCAGCAATACCATGAAGCAACCTTGTTTGTATCAACAAATGGCTTTCCATACCCCCAAGATGAACAGAAAATGCTGGAAATACTCAGCAGGACTGGCACAGTGGCGCAGTGGTTAGCACCGCAGCCTCACAGCTCCAGGGACCCGGGTTCGATTCCGGGTACTGCCTGTGTGGAGTTTGCAAGTTCTCCCTGTGTCTGCGTGGGTTTTCTCCGGGTGCTCCGGTTTCCTCCCACAAGCCAAAAGACTTGCAGGTTGATAGGTAAATTGGCCATTATAAATTGTCACTAGTATAGGTAGGTGGTAGGGAAATATAGGGATAGGTGGAGATGTTTGGTAGGAATATGGGATTAATGTAGGATTAGTATAAATGGGTGGTTGATGTTCGGCACAGACTCGGTGGGCCGAAGGGCCTGTTTCAGTGCTGTATCTCTAATCTAAAAAAAAAATGATGCAAATTTGGACAAAAACAACAACATGTATATCAAAAAGGCGAATAAGGCATCACTTTATGTCATGTTTGGAAACACAGAGCCAGAAATTAAAGACAAAGCTGTGGGTGTACAGTGCAGTTGTGCCCTGAGCACATTAAGCAGAGAGAAAGGTGTCTCTAAAGACATGTACAATTTTTATTTTTATTTAGAGATACAGCACTGAAACAGGCCCTTTGGCCCACCGAGTCTGTGCTGACCATCAACCACCCATTTATACTAATCCTACACTAATTCCATATTCCTACCACATCCCCACCTGTCCCTATATTTCCCTACCACCTACCTATACTAGGGGCAATTGCTAATGGCCAATTTACCTATCAACCTGCAAGTCTTTGGCATGTGGGAGGAAACCGGAGCACCCGGAGGAAACCCACGCAGACACAGAGAGAACTTGCAAACTCCACACAGGCAGTACCCAGAATTGAACCCAGGTCGCTGGAGCTGTGAGGCTGCGGTGCGAACCACTGCGCCGCCCTTGTACAATCTTGCATGAAAATTAAATGGCACAACAATGACAAACGCCAAAGTGGTGCAGTGTGCCAATATGACTAGCATCAAAATTGTTGTTATACAGGTAGGTCAGACATGTTACATGCATGCAAGACAAGCGGCTTCCCAAAACTGCACTCTACACTAACTGATGACAGAAAGAACAGTCAAAAGAAAATGTTTCAAGGGTAGCCTGATGTGAAGGCTTATGAATACGAGATTTATCCAGAAACCTGGGAAAATTATCCAATGATACTACAGCTTGGAAATCTATGAAAAATAACAGGAGTAGCTAATAAAAAAAAGCAAATAATGCCTTTCTACAAGAATAGAATTCAAAAGCAGAGAAGCTATGTTCAACTTGCATAGTACCGTGGTTCGACCACACTTGGAGTACCTGTGTACAGTTCTGGTCTCCCTCTTTTGGAAATGCAAGGATACAAGGATGAGAGATTATAGATATCAGAAAAGATTGAACAGGCCAAAGGCCATTTTCTCTAGAAAAGAATAAGGGAGTGACCTGATAGAGGTCATTAAGTTAATGAAAGGGTTTGATAGGAGTAGGGATGATTTTTTCACATGTGCAGGAGACCAAAACTAGGGGCCATGAACATAAGATAGTCACTTATTAATCCAGCAGAGAATGTGGAACTCACGACCACAGACAACAGTTGAGATGAATCGCATAGTTGCATTTAAGAGAAAGCTAGAGGGGCACTGGAGGGAGAAAGGAATAGAAGTATATGTTGATGGGGTTAGATGAAGAGCGGTGGGAGGAGGTTCATCTGGAGGATAAAATCTGGAATGGACTAGTTGGGCTGAATGCCTTTTTTGGTGCCGTACATTTAACCATCCTAATCTCATTACTGCTGTAAGATCACCATGAATCATTTGCAATGTTTGGTTTTTTTTTTTACACTGAGGTAAATTAACAGAGGAATGGTTCCACTAGCAGCAGCCACTCTTCATCTGTGAGCCCAGTAAATCGTAGAGGGTTTTTCAACTATAGGGAGCATCACAGCTGAGCCTGAATCTCTCTCATTCGACATGCACACATGTATACTTTTCAGCAGGGGGCTCTGGGTACCAATCAGGAGAAGTATCTCAGGCTTCTATTTCCCTTAACCAACCCACTCTTAGATCACCAATAATAAACAGCATAAAGCTGCAGCCGAGATTTGCTGATAAATTCACAAGATTAGAAAACTAAGGGCATCCGAGCTTCATCAACGCACTAAATCAATGGACAATTCTGATAAAAGGTCAGCGACTCAAAATGGTAACTGTTTCTCTCTCCCCAGAAGCTGCCTGACATGCTGAGCATTTCCAACATTTTCTGTTTTTATTTCACTAGGACAGCTGTTCTGGACCAAGATACAATTTTCTCTTCAACAAGTTTTAAACTATTCTTGATTGACGCTACTAGAGAATGCAATATAAACTGCGGAAATATTCTTTGGAAAAAATAGCAAGTCAGCTGCATCAACCAGCTGATTGCTACAAAAACCTGGAGTATGATGTATTCTTGTTTAAAACAAATCACATACTATGAGGTTAAAATACCACATAGGATGGTCCATTAATCTTTTAAAGCACTCAAGTGAAACACAGTGAACTGTAGGTCATGTTCATTTCAGAGATGCACTCCTTATTTACTCATTCATGTCCTACACACTACGGGCACTCATTAAATGTGTGTCACATCAGAGGTACTGCTATTTCTGCATACTGTGTACAGTATGTTGTGTGGTATTTCAAGGCTGAAACATGACTCTAAAATTAGCCTGCCCCCAAATGTAGATATGCAAGTCACTCACACTGCAACGTACCACATTCCAGGGCCAGAACTTCCACTAGTAACATTTACATGTACAGAATGCATCAATATTCTCTAACCACCACCTCCCCCCACGACCCCCACACATTTCCATCATAGTTATAATGGTTCAGATAGGCCCACTCACAGAATTATCCCTTGCAGTCACAAGACATGGGCATGCTTGCTCTGATTATTGTGGAAGTAATCTGTTTATGCTTTTACATGCACTTCAGAAACAATGTTCTATGTTCTATAGTTTAGGTCAGATGGTTTCACAGGTCGGCGCAACATCGAGGGCCGAAGGGCCTGTACTGCGCTGTAATGTTCTAAATACACTAAAATGCACTCATATAACTTACAAAAATTGAAGAGTTCCTATAAAAGGCCGACTTCAAAATTTATTCTGACTATAGCCTAATTGTTTCTTGAACCCCTGCTCCAAATTTTGCAAGAAAACGTCTATTCTGTGTTATCAGATGCAGTAACACCATGGACTTTTATAATGCAGAAACGCAACCTGCTGCCTGAGACAAATCGCACCCCGAAACCCAAGATAGCCTGCCTTCGAAGCCCACACAATTTGACCTTATTTGTTGGTTTACTCCATTTGAATTTATTAGCTTTGCAGGTTTGAAAAGATTGGTTTTTTTTGAAAGCACTGTTGTGATGAATCCTGAACCAAACTACCAAGCTCTGTTAGTATCAGCAACTTGAAAAACATGCAAACTATTCAAAAAACAGCTTAACATTTTATATGTAGCCCCCTTAGGCTTCATATTTTACACGTTTATAACCCACAAAAACAAAATTCTTGGATACCCCGAGTACAACTTTCCAAGGTCCCAAGCCTCAAGATATGTGACAGGCAAGTTATCAGGAAACCACAGGTGCTTTTGCTTGTGATTTCTAACCATTAGCATTATTGAGGTGCTGCCCAGTGTGCAAGGCCCCACTGGAGCTCAGAAAGTGTCACCTGATTTTTTTTTTAAAAATAGATTTTCATGTCATTTAGATTACAAAGTCAGTTCAAACTCTTGTGTTAGCCTTTGCTCAGTGTAGCACTCTCCCTTTCTGAGTCAGAAGGTTGTGGATTCAAGTCCCACTCCAGGAGCTGACACTCAAGTACAGTACTGAGGGACTGCTGCGCTCAGAGGTGCCATCTTTTGGATCAGATGTTAAACTGAGGTCCCTTCTGCCCTCTCGGGTGGATGTAAAGATGCAACGGCACTTTTTGAATAACAGCAGGGAACTTCCTACATGCCAATATTTATTCCTCCACCAACATAGTTACAAAAATACTTAATTGGTTATTTATCTCTTTGCAGTTTATGGAACCTTGCTGTGTACAAATGTATTGCCACATTTTCCTACTTTACAATACTGACTGCATTTCAAAAGCACTTCACTGGCTGTGAAGCACTTTGCAATATCCCAAGGTCATGAAAGACACTATCAGGGTTGTCCAACCTTTTGGGCGGAGGGCCACATTACGATTTTTGTTTGGCACAGGGGGCTGGTGAGCAAATTTCGAAAGATAAAGGCATTAAAAATTTATCTAACTAATAAGAAATTATTTGTCGGAGAGCATAGGAATGCACGACAATCAGCACCAATCTTCCTTTTCTTCCTGTATCCATGGGCTGCCACCTATGAGGCAGAAGCAACTTAACTTTCAAATGGTTACAAAACTACCAACAAGTCTTATGCTTACCCTGGTTGACACTCCCCAGCACACAACTAAAACCGTGGCCAATCTCTATGATTCTAATCTGGGTCCAAGAAATACGGCAGACCGGGTTTTAAAAATTACTAGATTCTCTTCAACAATTCCTCCCTTCACCCACCATGAGCAGAAACACACCTTCTCCCACCACTCCCCCAAACTCTCGATTCCTCGAGCATCCCTCCCCCCCACACGCCCGACTCCTCGAGCTCCCTCCTCCCTGAGCTCACCGCTCCACTGCCGCTGTCTCCGACTTCCCTTCTCCACCGCAGATTCCCCTTCTTCCCCACCACCGATTTCTCTTTGCCACTGAGTCCAGCTCCCCTTCTCCGCTGCTGACTCCTCAAGCTCACCTCTTCACCACCTCAATGAGTTCCCTACCTCCCCCAACACTTTTTATTGGCCAGCACCCATGATTAACAGCACCAGGATTGACAGCCCTGAACGAAGTGCATGCCTTGACTGAAAGGCTGGAATGAAGCGCACCATGATTGGCAGGCTGGATCGAAACTTTTGGCGGGCTGGAGTGTGACCTGCGGGCCATATGATGGACAACTCTGCACTATATAAATGCAAATTTATGCTTTCTAACTTTATGTCCAAGAGCTCCTACTGCTGTAAAATCCAACCCTTCCATGTCAGAGAAGGTTCCAGAATTCCAGTGATAACAATCAGCTGCCACAAACTCCAAAGCTAAAATTTCATGAGTTTCAACAGTAAAATGAGGCTTTTTGGTGAGTGTTTCATTGCACATATGTACTGTAATGAATAACTTCCAACAGATTCGCACCCCATTGTTTGCCTTAGAAGATTTGCAGAATCTGATCTAATCAAAATCAAAATGGTATGTCACTTCACAGGTGCTGGAGGGGGTCAAGGAGAAGCCAGCAGTTACAATTTATGTGAAAACCAATTGCAAAGGTGGACATACAATTTAGTTTGAATAGGAAATTTCATGAGCTAGGAAAAGAGCACACACAATCGTTACCTTGGGTTAATTCACTGTGCTATGAACTGAACCTACCAGAGAGACATATCAGGTTGGTCGGTGTATAGCTCA